>NC_059180.1:33579893-34829893 GCF_019923935.1 Bubalus bubalis
AGAATGAAGGAACTTTCTCATGATCCTTTCCAAATGGGGAACATCTTTTAATATGGTCAATTTACAAGTGTGGTACTGTTATTATTTTGGTTATTTTTTATATTTCTATGTTACTTCTGTGTTGTTATTGCATCTCAAGCTCTTCGACAGAACACCCAAAGATGACTGAATAAAATCCCATGGGCTAGCCATAGCAGAGTCACGGTGGAAAAGATGTCAAAATATTAGCACTGCCTCAAACCTACGGAAGAATCATTTCTGATTCTGCTTTGTCATAAGCTCCCCTAGCAATGCCCATTAAAGATGTAGAACTACTGCTTTAGGACATGAATTTACTCTTTGTCATCCTGAAAAAAAAGTAGTTTGATCTAGATCATCCTGGTTATCAAGGCTTCCTGCTTCTTAGCCTTTGTATGTCTTTCTTCTTTTGGAATACATGCTTAGTAGCAGTGGTGCAGGAGAAAAGGAAATAAGAAAAGTGGTGTCTTGTTGCACCGAGAGTAATCTCTGCTGAGTGGGGCAGTAACAATGCCAAGTAAAATGTTGTTTATGGATGTAGTACAGTTCTTGTCACCTGGTGTGTCTTCCATAAATATTCAGTTATTAAGTGACTGATTTTTTTTCAGTTAAAAGCATTCCCCTTAAATAGAGATGGTTGAATTTGGAGTATATAAACCTTATTTAGTCACACATTCATTCCATCAAACAAAATTTCCTGAGTACCTACTAT
This sequence comes from Bubalus bubalis, assembly GCF_019923935.1. Classification (NCBI taxonomy): domain Eukaryota; kingdom Metazoa; phylum Chordata; class Mammalia; order Artiodactyla; family Bovidae; genus Bubalus; species Bubalus bubalis. Next base: position 33,580,624 of record NC_059180.1, read on the forward strand.
GTGCAAGTCTCTGTTGAGGGATGCAGTGAGACATAGACCAGCCTTAGAGGATCATAGGGCACGAGGAGATGCTCGTAACTACAGGACAATATGAAACATACCACAGAAGATGCTCTAATCTAAAAGTCCGTGGTGTTTAGAGAAGGGATCTGTTATGTGTAGGCAAGAGGGTCAAGGGCATCCATAGAGAGGGCTTCTCATTTGAACAAGGTCTCAAATTAGACCTTCTGGACACGTATAAGGAGGCTCTTCCATGAAGAAGGACCATCAAAAGCCAAAGTCCAGAGGCAAGGATGCTCAAGGCTCCTTTGAGGAAGAGTTCAGTGAGTTTGAAGCATTCTGCCTTGTATGGCAGGATTCTAAGAATGACTCCCCATGACCCTCACTCTTCTGTAATCCTCTCTTCTTGGAAAGCGAATATGATGAGACATGCCTTCTGTGATTGTTATGTTAGATAGCAAAAGAAGTTTTTCATTTGATTCTGAGTTCATCAAAAGGACTGTTAGCGGGGTGAGCCTAACCTAATCACATAAGCCTTTTAAAAGTAGAGAGTTTTCTGATACTAATAGCAGGAGAAGTCAGAGAGATTTGAGCCCAAGAATGAATGGTCTGACTGCTGGATTTGAGGATTGAGGGGGCCACATGACAGGGAATGCAAGTGACCACTAGGAGCTGAGTTTAGACTCTGGCCAACAGCCAGCAAGGAAACAAGAACTTCAGTCCTACAACCTCTAGGAACTGAACTCTGCCAATGACCTGAGTGAGTCTGGAAGTGCATTCTTCCCAGATCCTGCAACTATGAGCCCAACTGGCTCACAGATTGGTTTTGTCCCCATGAGATCCCGAGCAGAGAACCCAGCTGAGCCTGGCTGAACTTCTGACCTACAGGACTGTGAGGTAATAAAGGGGCATTGTCTCAAGTGGCTATGTTTGAGGTAATCTGTTACATGACAATAGAAAATGAATACAGATTGTTCAACAGAAAGTATGGGAATGAAGGGCCATGCTGGAATTTGAATTATAGGCTGTGGGGTTTTATTTTGGGGAGTCATCTTGGGAGTATTGTTGAGGAGCCAAATGGGATAACAGCATAAAAATAATAATAGTAATAGCTAATACTTGTTCAGTACCGATGATATACCATGCAGGGTGCTAAGCATTCAAATATATTAACTTATCTAATCCTCAAATAAACACTGTGATGCAGGTGCTACTGTTCTCTTTTACATATGTAAGGGATAAGCGTTAGTTGCTCAGTTGTGTCTGACTCTTTGCGACCTCATAGACTGGAGCCTGCCAGGCTCCTCCATCCATGGGATCTTCCAGGCAAGAATACTGAAATGGGTTGCCATTTCCTTCTCCACGGGATCTTCCCGACCCAAGAATCGAACCCCGGGGTCTCTGCATTTCAGGCAGACTCTTTACCATCTGAGCCACCAGGGAAGCCCCATGTAGGGGATAAGACCCTGAGAAATTCAGGAACTTGCTCGAGATGACAGAGCTAGTAAGCTGCAAAGCCAGGATGTGAACCCCACAGCCTGCTCCCTTAGACATAAACTAAACTACTTCTTTAAAAATGAAGCGGTGATTGGCATGAGTCTTTGGGAAACTTTCTAAGGGGCTGTGTAAGTAGCTCAGGTTAAAGGGAATGTGGGTGTGAGCAGGAGCACTGGCAGTGGCATCTGAGAAATTTCAGGAACAGAACTGAAAGCACATGGCATTGACTGGCTGATTTGCTGAGAGGTTCATGAAAGAGAGAAGTCAGTCAGATTAAAATAAATTCTTTTTAGGCATGGGTCTGGGCTTTGGCATTTCTGGACTGAGCATTTCCAGAAGAAATTTGTCATGCAAGTGACATGACATGAACCTGTAAGTGACATGGTTCATCTCTCCTTCTCCCCCTCTTTCCCTTTCTCTGTATTCCCTTTATTCTCCAAAAATCCACAGCTAATGTAAAGTGCCCTTTTGTAAGATGGCTTTTGTAATATCACTACCTTAACGAAAGCTGTGTGAAATTTCATTTGTTTCCTTATATAATGATCATTAAGTTTCTCAAATGATGTGAGCCCCTGAGAGGGAAAGTTTAGCCATTACAGAAGATTTAAAAATATCCTCTGACTTCCCTAGAGTCATACACAGTGACTCTTTAAAATACCTACATGGTATACAGTGCATTAGGTCACAGTGGGGAGAGGACAGTAGGTGTCTAGCAAATTAACACATCAAAGTGAAGTGAGTGATGTCATCTTCTTGTGTGCATATGTGTGTTTCTGTCTTGTGTGGTTAATTTTTCTTTCTTTCTCTTTCTGCAGTTGTAACATAAGTCCAACTCCAAAAAGCACAGGGATTGAACTATGCTTTTCTGCAAGGCAAAATTCTGCTAATAGTTTTCTAGATATCTAAACATTTTTTAAAAAGTAGTTCATAGAAAAGACATCTCTAGGGGAACATGCATTGATGAGAATGTTAAAAAAGATGATTGATGATGATGGTCATGATAATGATGGTGCTCTTAATTGATGCGAGGATCAAGGAGACAGCAGCTGCCATTAGTTTGAGCGCCTGTTATTTGCCAGACACCGTGCAGAGTGTTTTCAATGCCTTATTTCACTTAAATATCACGACATCCTCTGCATTTTTTCTCATATGTAAAAGGAAGGTGATAATAGTACTTACCTCAAAGAGTTGTTGGGAAAGTTAAACAAAATAATATGTCAAGTACTTCAAACACTGACTGGCACATAGTAAAGTGAAAGTCACTCAGTCGTGTCTGACTCTTTGCAACTCCATGGACTGTAGCCCTCCAGGCTCCTCTGTCCATGGGGTTCTCGAGGCAAGAATACTGGAGTGGGTATCTGTTCCCTTCTCCAGGAGATCCTCCCAACCCAGGGATTGAACCCAGGTCTTCTGCATTGCAGGCAGCAGATTCTTTACCATCTGAACCACCAGGGAAGCCCATAGTAGGTGATCAGTAAATGCCAGCTCCAGTTATTGTTTTTGTTCAGTCACCAAGTTGTGTGTTACTCTTTGAGACCCCATGGACTGCAGCACACCAGGCTTCCCTGTCCCTCACCATCTTCCGAAGTTTGCCCAAGGTCATACCCATTGAATCGGTGATACCATCCAACCATCTCAACCTCTATCTCCCTCTTCTCCTTCTGCCTTCAGTCTTTCCCAACATCAGGGTCTGTTCCAGTGAGTCAGCTGTTCACATCAGGTGGCCAGCGTATTTCCAAAGAATATTCAGTGTTGATTTCCTTTAAGACTGACTGGTTTGATCTCCTTGCTTTCCAAGTTATCATTAGAGCTTCACTGTATAGGAGAGAAATTGATAGCTGCATGGGATGAATGAGTTGCCCAAGGTCATATAGTAGTGAAGGCAGAACTTGAACCTAGGCAGTATTCTAATAGAGCTAGAATTAACCGGCATGTCATCTGCAGTAGCCATCTCTACCCAATTCACAAACACAGCTTGATAAGGAAGCTGTTTGAGGGTGATGGGGCATTTTTAAGCTGACAGATGATATAAATGTAAGACAAAAGCCATACCCTTGATCATTTGCCATCAATTATGAAAATGAGTGAATAGATTATTGAAATGATCTCAGATGAGTAAATTATTCAAACAGCCTCTCAGTCAGAAGTATTTCTAGACACTCCTGTACAGACAGATAAAAACCATTTTTATTTTCGGACTGGGTCATTGACTCATCTGTGTTGTAGGTGAATGCAAAGCCCTGAGATCCTGTCATAGAGGGGAAAGAGATGGATGGAGGGTGGAAAGAAGAGAGAGAACAAGAGAATGGACACCAGGCTTTAGTCAAAACTGCAGAGCATAGAATAGACTTCCTCCTTTATTTGGGGAAAGTTTTTTTTTTTAAACTATGTTCCCTGAAATGCTAAGTTCTTTCAGAGTACTGCAAGGGCCTCTGAGTGGATTGGGGTTAATGAGACAGAATACAGCTTTAAGCAGAGATGGTAAGGCTTTATCTGTTTGCTCTATTGGTGCTCCAAGAGAACTTTCATTTGGGGAAAAGATGGACTATTTCTAAAATAAGTTTGTAAACATAAGGAGATTCACTTTAGTCATCTTCTGAATATAATGCAGATAAATAATAAGCATTTCCTGAGCACCTATTACAAGCTGAACCTTACGACATTGGCTTTATATTTACCCTTCTACTTGAGCAACAATGATAATCCTATGAATTATTCTGTAACTGTTGAGTAGGGAAGATTTGGAGATATTTGGTGGCTTTTTTTTCAGTAGCTGAGAAAATATTCAAATTTAGGTCTTGTGGGTCTCCTAGTCTGGTGCTCATTCAGATACTTGACACAGTTTCTAGGATTAATGATGGGAATTTTCATAAAGGACCTAGCGGCTCTTGTCAGTATTATCTGCCTTGGAAGTTGAGTGGAAGGAAGGCATGAGAGTTTCTTTAAGCAGACTCAAATCTTACTCCTTTGTTGTTTTTGTTATTCAGTCACTCAGTCGTGTCCATTTCTTTGCGGCCCCATGGACTGCAGCATGCCAAGTTCTTCTGCCTTTCCCTATCTCCTAGAGTTCGCTCAAATTCATGTCCATCGAGTCGGTGATACCATCCAACCACCTCATCCTCTGTCACCCCCTTCTCCTTTTGCCTTCAGTCTTTCCCAGCATCAGGGTCTTTTCCAATGAGTGGGCTGTTCGCATCAGGTGGCCAAAGTACTGAAGCTTCTGCTTTAGCATCAGTCCTTCCAATGAATATCAGGGTTGTTTTCCTTTAGGATCGACTGGTTTGATATCTTGCAGTACAAGGGACTCTCAAGAGACATTAATTATTAACAGTGTCTGATATGATTGAACTATATGTCTATTTATCTGTCCACCCAGCCAATCATCCAGTGACCAGTCACCTAATAAACCATCCATTTGTCCATCCATTCATCCATCCATCAACCCATCTGACCAACCATCTTTCATCCATCCATCTGGTCAACCACTCTCAAACCCACCACTTACCAACTGCTGATCTGTTTACCTTGTACCTACTCTGTACCAGGCCAGTGGCAGGTGTAGATGAAGCCAAAATGAATAATACAATATCCCTGCCCTCAAGAAACTCACAGTCTAGCTGGAGAGACAGAGAAATGAACTTTCAGTTACAGCATAGGTGAGTGCTAACAGTAGAAGTAAGCCCAGGGCACTGCAGGACATCTGCCCAGCCTCGGTGTTAAGAGGGGGATGAGAAGAAGCTTCCTTGAAAGAGCTAACACGTGTCATGAGCCCTAAAGGATGAAGAAGCCTTATCCGAAGGGTGAGAGTCATTTGATGCATTTTATTAACTGAATCACCAGCATTCGAGGCTCCTCATTTTTTCTTGATTTCACAATTTATCCAATTAGCTAGCTGTCCCTGGATGGCTTCCCACCCACCTACAGCTACCAGACCTCCATGATTTGTTGTCTGGACCCGCTGTCTACTTTCTGAGCAGTGTGTCTGTCATTTTTGTTATCTCCCCCATTTGCACAGTGATGGTGCAGACAGGAATGACATTTGTCTGTAAGAAAAGAGGCAGAACAGTGAAGTGTACACCCCAGCAATCTGCTTCTGGCTACAAGTGGCTGTGTCAGGCTGCCTTCTGTAGCCGCACTTTGGTTTTCTCATCTGTGTTACTGGCAGCACTTTCCACAATGCTGTTTTTCTTGGCTTTGGAGCCTGGGTTGGACCAGAGAGAGAGGCAGATAAAGACTGAATATTCCTAGGGTAGCTCTCAAAACTGTGGAAGACTTACTGTGCTTGCTTACTCTCTGAAGACAAGAAAATTGGCTATCTGATACCTTGAGATCTTCCCCCACATTTTATAAAATAATCAATAATAAAGAAAACAAAGAACGCATGTTCTCATTAATTATCTATTTTATACCTAGTATTAATAGTATATATATGTCAGTCCCAATCTCCCAATTTCTCCCATGCCCTCCTTTCCCCTTTGGAATCCATAAGTTTGTTCTCTATTTCTGCTTTGCAAATAAGACCATCTATACCATCTTTTCTAGATTCCACATATATACATTAATATATGATATTTGTTTTTCTCTTTCTGACTTCACTGTATAAGACACACTCAAGACTTTCTTCATCTATGTTATCAGTTATTCTTGTCTATAAAATAAATGTCTGCTTATAGATGAATTAAAAATATAATTTCTGTGTCCTAGTGATAGCTTGTGTGTGTGTGTTGGACTCAGTCATGTCCGACTCTTTGGCACCTCATGGATGTAGCCCACCAGACTCCACTGTCCATAGAATTCTCCAGGCGAGAATACTGGCATGAGTTGTCATTTCCTACTGCAGGTTGTCTTCCCACCCAGGAATCGAACCCACGTCACTTGCATCTCCTGCACTGGCAGGTGGATTCTTTACCACTGTCACCACCTGGGAGGGCCTTATATCCATTACTTTGACCCCACTTTAATAGATATTCAACATGAGTACTATCATCCCTTCCCCAGTTTACATATAAAGCAAATGAGGCTCTGAAAGAATTGATGACTTGCTCAAGGTTACAGAGTCAGTAAATGGCAACTTCTAGCTTGCAGCTCAGGTCAGTCAGATGATAAAGTCCATTTTATTTTGATGACACTGGATGGTAGATGGGGTTATTTGTGCAGTGATAGTGAAGGTTGGCATTGCTATAATCACGGACACCTACCTTGGAGCCCCATCCATGCCTGCTTTCAGTGTGTGCACGATGGTCTGTTAGAGGTATGAGATTTTCCACTGAACCAGGCATCTCTTCCTCAACTTAGCCCATAACATTCCACTGAGCTGTGTGCACATCTGCCATGTAATCAGTCTCTTGCATCTTTGTGCAATACCAGTTGACATTCTTCTGCAAATCTAAAGCTATCAGTCACCCTCCACTCTTGCAATGTGCTGCATATTCATCCCTTATTACTCCATCATACATTTATTATTGGTAGCCATTGTCGTTTGAAAATATTTTTAAAAACTCATTGAAATCATATCTATGCTGTGGGCTTAGTCACTCAGTCATGTCCAACTCTTTGAGACCCCATGAACTGTAGCCCACCAGGCTCCTCTCTGTCCATGGGATTTCCCAGACAAGAATACTGGAGTCGGTTGCCATGCCCTCCTCCAGGGGATCTTCCCATGCCTGGGATCGAACCCAGATCTCCAGCATTGCAGGTGTTACTGTCGGAGCCACCAGGGAAGCCATCATATCTATAGAGTTCCTGGAGTCTGTTTCCCTTCCATTTGAGTTGTAATTCTGCAAATTAGAAAGAAAGACAAAAGGGACCTGTTTGAGGAGGAAGGGGATAGGGGTAGAACCATCTTGATTTCTCTGCTTGTGCACATAAAGCCTCCACTAGGAATGCACATGAGGGAAAAAAACACTGAAGTTGAGAAAAGACAAGAGTCAACTCTTACTCACTTGGAGGAAGTTTTACAATGACTTGAGGAAACCAATGTCCCCTTGATCATATTATGTTTAACTTTAAAGTTGAAAGAGACAATCTGAGTTGTCTCTGATTCTTCATATCTTTTTTCATCATAATGGCCTCTATGTGTGCAGCAAATTATAGCTGATGGCATATCTTTTTTCTTTCCACAATTAAAGTGTGTTTGAAGCATAGGCAGTTATGTGGTAGAAAAGGAGGCCAAGAATCTGATTTGGACAGAGATCCTAACACCCACCCTACTTAGAGGAAAAGCAGAAACATTTACCTCATTTTAGAGGTGGCAATGGCAACCCATTCCAGTACTCTTGCCTGGAAAATCCCATGGATGGAGGAGCCTGGTAGGCTGCAGTCCATGGGGTCTCAAAGAGTCGGACACGACAGAGTGACTTCACTTTCACTTTTCACTTTCATGCATTGGAGAAGGAAATGGCAATCCATTCTAGTGTTCTTGCCTGGAGAATCCCAGGGATGGCAGAGCCTGATGGACTGCTGTCTATGGGGTCGCACAGAGTCGGACACGACTGAAGTGACTTAGCAGCAGCAGCAACAAAGGTAAAAGCAGAGAAGCAGATGTTGAGACAGGGTAAGATGCTTGATCAGGTTTCCTTGGCAGGGACTATACACATCTCTGTCCACAGAAATATTTGAGTTGGTGCCTTGAATCCACATAGGATTTAGGTTTCATTATCAAAATGACACCCTGACCTTTGCATTCAGAAATTGTCATCTCATAGAAAATGGATGAGGATTCAGAAATGTAGGACACCCATCCAGTTATTCTATAAAATCAATCAGGACAGAAGTTGGAGACAAAGATGTGTCTAATCCAGAGCCCAAATCCTGAATCCATGTCCAAAGGTGAGGGAGTGAGTGGTCCAGGCAGGCAAAGCGAGGTCAGCACCACGGTCAGCAGACAAGGCCTGATGCCCCGGTTGAGCCTAGCACTGGTTGGTAGCTGAGATATTTAGGAGAGTGGAGTATTTGATCAACTTTATAGGAGCTGGTAGGATTCCCTGGTGGCTCAGTGATAAAGAATCTGCCAGCCAGTGCAGAAGACGCAGGTTTGATCTCTGGGTTGGGAAGATCCCTGGAGAAGAAAATGGCAACCCACTCCAGTGTTCTTGCCTCGAGGACCCCATGGAGCCTGGTGGGCTACAGTTCATGGGATCACAAAGAGTTGGACACAGCTTAGCAACTAAACAACAATAAAAAGGAGCTGATAGTTGTGAGACTCAAGTCAACGCTGAAAAGTTGTCATTCCTTGTATTTCTTAGATTGACCAGTTTCTCCATCAGTAAAATGGAGCCAATGGTAATACCCACCTCATGGGGTTTCTGTGAGGATATTAATGCTACCATTTATTAAATGCTTCTTGCATGTCCGAAAGAGCTTTAAGTATAAGATCTTTCTTAATTCACACAAAACCTAATGAGATGGGTACTATTGTCATCCTATTCTATAAATGAGAAAACTAAATAATACAGCAGACAGGTAATATCCAAGAATCTGAACTGAGTTTTGCCCCTCTCCCATTTGTCTGATTCTGAAACCCATGCTTTGACCACTAAGCTCTATTGTCTTCCTCAATTGAATTCTAAAACGCGGGGACGTCACCCAGTGCTGCCGGAGGTCGAGGATGCAAGTGAGAAAAGCACACAGTTTGTTTTTCTGACATGATTTCAGATAATGAAAGCACAGAGCCTCACTATTTCTGAGCAGTGGCTATGCCACAGGCCCTGAGCCAAACATATTGCATACATTATCACAATTTATGTTCACCAGAACCCTAAATGGTAGCTTTCATAATGATTTTTATTTTACAGATGAGAAAATTGAGGCCAGAGAAGTGAATTAATTGCAGCATGGTCACCCAGCCACTTCATAACTTGAGAGATTATAAATAATGTATGTGAAACAGCCAGCAAAGGGCTTGGTACACAGTGGAAAGAGTTTAACAAATGGGAATTATTATGCAAAGTGCAATATGGATTCTCTAATGACAATTACCAAGTTTGGGGTTTTTTTAATGCATTTTGAGTGGGTTTCTGAAAACCTATTGCTGGTATTCTCTTTTCTCAAAGGAGCTGGGCTCCGAGTTCAAAGGTGAACATACTAAAGAATTACTGTCCCTTTGTTTTCTGTTTGAGTCCCACACAAGGAGTTGAATACTAAAACGCAGACCATTAAGCAGGTCCTGGGCCAGCAGTCAGAAAACTGTCTCTAGTTCTTTCATGCATCTGCTATCCTTTTCTGCCCCATGTTACTTGAATGATCACTAGTTTATGGCTCTGAAAAATTGTAACAATATCTCCTCTACCTTCATATGACTGCAATGAAGGTCAGATGAAATGAGATAATAAATAGCGACTTGTAACCCACAAAGAGCTATATAAATTCTGGGGATTTTATATTGTTAACCTCACAGTAACATTCACCACTTTGGCCAGGATGATTGTTCCAAGTATGTCTTGGAAATTTATCTGAAATTTCCATTTTATATGTCTTTTCTTTTTCATCCCAACACAGCTTCCTCACCAGCTGAAAATTCAAAAGTACATTCATAAGGTTGTATTTTAGGGCATAAGGATCCAAGAAGGCTTGTGTTACATTTATAGTTACAAAATTAATGGTATGCATTAATTCTGCAGAACCTCAAACCAGCAAATGGAATTAAAAATAATTGTCAGGCCTCTGGATTTATTGCTAGAGCTAAAATAACACTGGGCTGCTTTTGGCAGGAACTTCTCTGTGCACAGAATTATATTAATAGGCAATATCAGTTCTATCTATACTAGAGTAGGTGAAGAACGTATCTGTTTCCCTTTGGGTGAAAAAAGAAAGTGCATTTCCAAAGGGTTATCTTGGTATAGAACACCTGGGCTTGGAGTTTTGGTAAAATTAGTGTCTTGCTCTCTCCTATTCTGAAGATACAGTCTGTGCCCTACATTTAGGGGTTAACTTCAAGAGTACCTGCACATTGTAGACGGGAGGGAACTAACCTTGACTGAATACCTACTATGGGCCAGGCTGGGAGTTTCCCATAAGGAACTCATGTAATTCTCACAAGAGCCCTGTGTATACTGAAACACCCGGCACTGGTTGAGCAGCAGTGGCCAAGTGGCGCACAGAGTCATAAATGTTCTGTAGGCCTGGTTTTATTTAATTTTCACAACAGTCATATGATACAATTACTCCTAGCATACCCACTTTACAGAGGAGGAAACTAAGGCCCAGGAAGTAAGCAAGTGAACACAGCCAAGGGTGCACAGCTAGTGAGCATAATAGCTGGTGTATGCAGGCTCAAGTTCAGCCAAGTCCGAAATCCACATCATTTTCAGTACATATGACCAGAAGAAGCCGAATAAGGTTGACAAGTTATTACAGGAGGATCATTGTTATGGTGGGCATGTTGGGATATTGATTTATTCAGTTGTCTACTTAATTAACAGTTACGTATCTACTCTGTAAGGGGCCCCGGACTGGGTGTAAGGGATACCAAGGCAACAGGACACAGTGCCCACACTCAGTGGGTCTGCTGGGCAGACAGGTGAGTGTGCAGGTACTTATAACACTTTCTGAAATAAGCAAGGTGGTCACCTGGCCAGTTTTCTGGGGTCGTCAGGGTCTGCTTCCCAGAAGAGCTGTTCTCTAAGTTGAGTTATGAAGGGCAAGTCGAAGGGTGCCAGGCAGAGTGTCAGAAAGAGTATTTTGTGTGTGTGTGTGTGTGTGTGTGTGCAGCGTGAGGAGCATGTGTGGATACCTTTCTCTGAGACAGGAGCTTGATGTACTTGGAAGCCTCGGATTAGTTCTATGGGATTCAGCAGTCCATGTGTGGGATCTGGCCATCAGAAAGGAGGCTGGCATGAATGCAGAGAACAAGAGACGTCTGGGGATGAGCTGGGTCATTTGGGGCACAGTTAGATATGTTCATATGTTCACTTGATTTCAAGTGTAGAGAAAAACCATCCAAAGGCTTTAAGGGAGAGACTGGATTGGTCATATATGCAGGGATATTTGGAGTGATGGCTTGGGTTGCAGTTGGGAGGAGAGGCTGGAAGGAGTGCTGTCTGGGCAGGGCGGGGAGGCAGTCTGGAGATGGTGAAGGAAACCAGAGAGAGGCGAAGACCAAGACTGAGTGGTGGTCTGACTTAGGAAAGAAGTGGACAAGGGGAAAATATTCAAATATTAGAACTATCAAGGCTTGGCAATTGATTTAACATAAATGGAGGTGGAGGGAGAGGGGTGAATTAAGGACTGTTTCCAGGGTTGAGATTTCAAGAACTCATGTTTGGCACATGGGAGAAAATATTGTGCTTTTTTAAAAAAGTAATAAAATAAAATCACTGAAGGTAAGATGATGGGTTCTGCTCTGACTCTATTAATAGAGTCTGAGCTCTCCTGGAGGCTGTGAAGAGGAGCTGGTGAAAGACAGCCATGTCTGAGAAAGGTCAACATAGAGATGATACCTGAAGAGTGAGTAAGAGATGCCTGAACATGAGGTCTGAGGGCAGGAGGGAGGGGCAGGGAGTGTGAAATGTGTGGAGAGAAAGAGGGGCTTGGATTTTGGCAGTGCTGGGGAAGTCAAAGAGGTGGGAACTCACCCAGAAAGGGGAAGATCATGACTGTCTAGGATAGGGGACTCAAGGACAATGGGAGTGACTTTCAACGTCAAGTGGATGCACCTGTTGGCTTTCGTGATGAGCGAGTCACTGGCAACCTTGATGAGGCCTGTTTCAGAGGAGAGATTGGTGCAGGAGTGTGTCCAGGTCACAGCTGATGGGATTGGTAGGAAAGAGTTCCCTGTCATCAGTGAAGGAGGGGTGAAGGATGACAGGTGTGCAGAGACAGGTAAGCTTGTGGGGTTCATGGGTCATCCATAGACTGTGAAATCAGAGGCAGATTCATCAGCTGGGAGTGAGGATGGAGCTGGCGGAGTTACGGTCCCTCGTGGGCAGGTGTGAAGGTTTGAAATAGTTCCCAGGGAATGGAAGATAGCCAGTCAGGAAAAGGGAAAAGAACTGCTGGTCAGAGAGGGAATCCTTACATTCAAAAGGGTCTCTGCAGTTATGTGATGTTCTCCACCTCTATATTTTGATTTACAGAATGATTTACAGAGGGGGAAGTGGCCGGATTGACTGAATTGCTGAAAGGTGGTGCTGGGCAGGTGTGACAGGAAGACAAAGTGGGGCATGATAGCTGTGGAAGTGGCAGAACATCTATTGATGTGGTAGATGAAGAGGTCTTCGTTGGAATGGGGAGGAGGTGAAGGCTCGAGTGAGTGGATCAATGGACAGAAAAGAGAGGACCCTGGGACCATGGCCAAGTGATGCTGGAAAAGAGGCATGAGAACAGCAGCGTGAGAGCACTGTGGGTTTATCTAAATTGAGGATCATTGAAGTCAAGCATTTCTAAGTGAATTTCCCCTCGTGGGAATGAGTGGCTAAAATGCACTGGAGGTGGCTGGTGGAGAAGAGGTCAATAAACTGACCTCTAATTTTATCCAGATAGTCTAGCAAATAAGAACATATTTATGAAGCAAAAGGTGCAATCATTTGAAAAGAGGACAATGCTGAAAGATGTGGAAAGCGATAAATACCAGCCACACATGTGTGAAATCACCCCTACTATCTCCGGTGCTAAGTCATCAAGGGATTCCCAAGGCCAATTGCCGTTTTGAACTCAAAAGCAACCAGATTGCAGTTTGCATGTAGCAATTTCAGCCCAGTACCCAGGGGCTTTCTATAATCTTATCCCACTGTATCCCTTTATTCCTCTTTCTCTCTCATCCCCTTTGTACACTGTGCGTTTCATCCCATTGGGGCAGCTTCCTAGTCCACAAACATGTCCCTTAAGCTCCCTTGCTATGCTTCTGTCCACACTCTTCATTCAACCGAGAAGTCTTGTCTCTCCATGCTGATTGTCCAACTGCTCTGCCAGTTCTTCAGCCTCTCTCAATTGCTGCTCCTTTCGTGGCGTCTCCCCTCCCTCTTCAGATCTGCCCTTCCATTTCCGATGCTCCCCGCTGTGTTTGTTTCACCTTTGTCATTTTCTCTTGTAGTTTATAACTAATTCTGAGAGCACTGTATTGCATTGTGTTTTCCCTATTAGTAGGCAGGTCACTTACAGACAGAAACTTAGATCAGGGCTTGGTAAACACTTTATGCAAAAGACAGCTAGTAAATATTTTAGGCTTGGTGGGCCATGCTGTATGTATGGCAAGAACTCAAATTCTGCTGATTTAGTGGGAAAGCAACCATAAACGGTGTATAGGAAAAATGAACTTGGCCGTGCTCCAATCAGACTTTATTTATGGACATGGAAATTTAGATCTCATATCATTTTCATGTCACAGAATATTATTCTTTCCATTGTTTTCGACCATTTAAAAATATAAGATCCATCCTTAGCTCACAGGCTGTACAAAAACTACTGGCCCTGGGGTCTGAGTTTGCCGACCTCCAGCTCAGAGTCTACTTACTGCAGTATCACCAATGCTAAGACAGTGTGTGGTACATGCTGCTGCTGCTGCTAAGTCACTTCAGTCATGTCCGACTCTGTGTGACCCCATAGACGGCAGCCCACCAGGCTCCCCTGTCCCTGGGATTCTCCAGGCAAGAACACTGGAGTGGGTTGCCATTTCCTTCTCCAATGCATGAAAGTGAAGAGTGAAAGTGAAGTCATGTCTGACTCTTAGCGACCCCATGGACTGCAGCCTACCAGGCTCCTCCGTCCATGGGATTTTCCAGGCAAGAGTACTGGAGTGGGGTGCCATTGCCTTCTCCAGTGTGGTACATAGTAAGCTCTTAATAAACATTTACTGAGTGAATTAACCAATGGATCAATGTCATCCAACCTTAAATGACCGAAAACCTAGAGAACAGCTTTGCATGTTGGTTGTGAACACTCAGAATCATCAAGCAACTTGGGGTTCTTTCTACCTTTGGCTACAATGTGTGTGTGAATCTGAAAAGTTTGTATTTCATTAGCATGACACAGCTCAGAAGTATCATCATTGAACTTGAATTTGAGTCTTCTGACTTCAAGTCTAGGGTTCTTTTGAACTATGAGTTTGCCAGTAGGATTCGATAAGGAATGCCACTAGCTCCTGGATGGTCACCGAGATTCTCATTTCATCCAAGTAACTGTGCCAGATTCTGGCATTGTTAATTAGTGTCCAAATTGGGGATAATTGGTTTGGATGAAATGGGACTGATAGTAGAGGGCTACTGAGGCTCAGTTTACTGAATAGAGCGAGTCTTATCTGGTCCATCCCGAGGGGATCCTCATCTCCCTCGCCGCCTTCTAATAATCATGTTTTTAACAGTGGGCAAAGCTGTGGTTAAGCTTATTACTGTTTCCTCACCATTAAATCTTCTGTTGGCTTTAGTATTTCAAAGGATCCTCTCTCTGGAATACTTTAGGGTTCAGAAAAGCCTGGAGCAAAGTAGTCTGGGGCCAGAGCTGCACTAAGAAAAACGATTGTGAAAATACCATCTTATTTAAGGTGAATTGAAATTCTCATCTGTGTGCATTTCATCATAGGATGGCTTTCGTTAGCATCTTTGTAATAACCAGTAGGGCCTCAGGCACCAACCCCTGGCTCGCCCTTTCGTTTAGAAGGAGGAAGATGTCCATCTCAAAGACTTAAATTTATTATCTTGCCCCAGATATGAAAGAACCAGTACCCGTCAGGGACCTGACACCAAGTGTTCCAAACCCGTCAACTTTTACAAGCCAAGAACTTTTCACGGGCGAGGGGATGAAATGCTTTGCCACTGATCGATACCCCCAGGTCTTACAACCTTATTTTAAAACTCTGCAGACACTGTCAATGAGGTTAACTTTGAATGTTTAGGCTGAGATCCAAATGGAATTGGCTTCTTTACATAATGCTGAGTGAGGAAAACCATGAGTCTTTGGCCTGTCTTATCCCTTAAGTCAGGTTTGATGCATTAAGGTCTCTTGCTTCCTCAGTCTGCAATTTAATTACCTGGAACTTATCTCCTTTTCGGGCTTCCCGGGTGGCTCAGCGGTAAAGAATCTGCCTGCAATGCAGGAGACCCAAGTTCAGTCCCTGGGTTGGAAAGATTCCCTGGAGGAGGAAATGGCAAGCCACTCCACTATTCTTGCCTGAAGAACCCCATGGACAGAGGAGCCTGGCTGGCTATAGTCCAGGGGGTCGCAAAGAGTTGGGCACTACTGAGAAACTTTCACTTTATCTCCTTTTAGAAGCTATTAAACACAAGGCCCCCCCACCCTTTTTTTTTAAACCACTTTGTGAGGTTTTCATGGGGGAAAAAAAAAAAAGTCCAAGAGTAAGAGGAGGAGTCATGTTTGTATTCATATCCAGACTAGTCATAATTTTCAGGTTGGTGAGAATGACTTGCGAATCCCAAGGAATGCAGGGTCCTCTAAGCTATCAGCCCAGTTTTGAAGGGCTCCTAACACCTCCTGGGCTTGCCTGGTGGCTCAGATGGTAAAGACTCTTCCTGCAATGCAGGAGACCCCTCTTCAATCTCTGGGTCAGGAAGATACCCTGGAGGAGAAAATGGCAACCTACTCTAGTATTCTTCCCTGGAGAATCCCATGGACAGAGGAGACTGGTGGGTTACAGTCCATGGGGTTGCAAAGAGTCGGACATGATTGAGCAACTAACACTGTTCACTTTCTAACACCTCCTAACTCTTACTGGCGACTCTGCCAGGGAAACCAAGAGCTGCTAAATATCCTTCAAGTAAATATTCAAAGAAGAGCTATTTACTCTGCCAGACTGCAAATGGCATTTCATTTATCTTACAAGTAGAAACTACACTGATCTTTGAAATTTACCCAGAAGTACATTAGAAGGTCAACAGAAAAACCTTTTCCATGCTTCCAAATTGTCTTTGCAAAGGTGTCAAATAATATCCGTGGTTATCACGGCTGCTAAAATAGAAGACTGATCTTGGGCCAAGTCTTGTCCGATACTGGGTGTTTGTTTTCCCCAACTCCACGTTCTGCGATTGTCCCATTTTCCTTCACATCTCCTTCTAAACTGTTTTTGCAGACCTAGAGTCATACAGAGTGACTCTTTTAAATACCTACGTGGTATACAGGGCGTTAGGTCACAGTGGGGAGAAGACAATGGAGCTGGTGTGTCAGAGGTATGTTCCAGGGTGGAACTCAAGGTCCTTAGAAGAATTGAGCCACAGGAACACTGAGGAAATCGGGACCGTGAAAGAACCACGTGGCAGCCACCCCTGGCTGTTGTCTCCTTTCCTCCTGTATTTCTCGGAAAAAGAACACCTTGCCCCTCTCTAAAGGGTACAGGCCACGCATGTGGGGAGGCTGAGCTCAGGCGTCCCAGCTCCCCAGGGTATCGCTGCCTGCAGTGAGGTCTTTCCATTTCATCCACAGAATGTCCCCTCTTTCCCTTTGTTTGCCTTAACATCTCCCAGACCAGATCTGATGGCACCCTGGGGAGTGTCGAACAGCGGTGATGGCCTAGGTGCTCGCGTCTGATGGCCTGAGCTTAGCCTCCGAGTGCTCTCACGGGCTTTTTTGATCTTGGGTGAGTCACATCAGCTCCCAGTTTCCCAGTCTGTAAAATGAAGGTACTGACGGCCTTTTCCATACAGGGTTGTGAGGGTAAAATGAGAAAGTCCATGTTAGGGTGATCACCATGCCTCAAGACATACCAGTTATTATACTTTTAAATTATTTAGTAATTATTATTACAGCCTGTTGGAGGGCTGGCTGATACAGAAGTTTCACAATGAAGGACTCCCAGGAGAGGATTCAAAAATTAATTAGTATTAATAATTGTGAGAGAGGCCTCCTTTTTAATTTTTGCTGGTTTTTCAAATCTCTAATGTTAAGTCATTCCAAGGTGAACCCAAAGAAGAGAAAGAAAACACTCGTAACTGTTTAGTTAAAGACCAGGACACATCCCTCTTTAAAAGCATGCGGGAGTCTAGAAAGATTGTACTGATGAACCTATTTGCAGGACAGCAGTGCAGATGCAGACATAGAGAGCAGACTCATGGGCACAGTGGAGGAAGGAGAGAGAGGGATGGATTGAGAGAGTAGCCTGGGAAACATATACACCACCACATGTAAAATAGATAGCCAGTGGGAATTTGCTGTATGAGGCAGGGAGCTCAACCCAGGCCTCTGTGACAACCTAGAGGGGTGGAGGGGGTGGGAGGTGGGAGGGAGGTTGTAGAGGGAGGGGACATCTGTATACCTATGGCTGATTCATGTTGAGGTATGGCAGAAACCAATATTGTAAAGCAATTATCCTCCAATTAAAAATAAATGAATTTTACTGATTCATGTCAATGGATGGCAAAAAGCACCCCAATATTATAAAGAAATTATTCTTCAATTAAAATAAACTAATAAAAATACATAAATTAAAAAAAAAAAGTAAAACAAAGAAGTAGAACTTATCTTCATCCCCAGGAACCTGGGAACAGGCACTTGGGAGAACTGAAGATAATAAATGGAATTCTGAAGAATATGGAGCCTCCTTGTTCCAGAGACCTTTAATTGTGAGGTTTAACCAGCCTTGAGCTCTTCTCGTGTTGGCTGAACCTCAGGAGGAGAATGGAAGCAGCAAGTCAGCAGGTTGTTCATGGAAATCACAGCGATCAATACACGTTTTGAATTACCAGTTCAGTGCTAAGTCCTAAGACAGCTGACGCTGTTTTCCATAAAGATACTAGATTATCCTGAGAACAGTTGTTATAGGAGAAAAAAAAATCAACTGCTCCAATGTGAGCTGTATAACAATTAAGCAATTCTGAAATTTCAACTGAGAGGAATTTAATTAAGGCTCTAATAGCTGATTAAACTCATTTAGATCTGCTGGCAGTTGCTACTGGTGACATAAGAAACCCAGGAAGACAGACTTTCTCCTTTTCTCTATGCTGTATTTAATCCTGCCGGTAGTCACAGGTATGATCCTTTAGGGGCTTCTCACAATGTGGTCCTTGGATCACCTAGAACAGAATGACCTGGGATCCTGGTTAAAAAGTTAGGTTCCTGGGCCTCCCTCATCCCACATCTACTGATGCAGAGACTCCAGAGATCTACAAGTGTGCATTCATTCATTCATTCATTTTAATTGATGTATGATTAATTTACAATACTGTATTAGTTTCAGGTATGCAGCAGAGTGATTCAGTTACACATACATATATATGTATATTTTCAGATTCTTTTCTATTATAGATTATTATGGGATATTGAATATAGTTCCCTGGGCTACACAGTAAATTCTTGTTGTTTATTTTATATGAAACAGTGTGTATCTGTTAATCCCATACTCCTAATTTATCCCTCCTCCCTCCTTCTCCTTGGAGTTTGCATTCTTTTCAATTTAAATTTTTATTTTATATTAGAGTATGGTTGATTTGCTGTATTGTGTTAGTTTTCGGTATATAGCACCATGATTCAGTTTTGTATATATGTATATATATTCTTTTTCAGATTCTTTTCCCATAGAGGTTATTAATATTAAGTAGAGTTCCCTGTGTTGTAAGTAAGTTCTTGATTTTGGTGTCTTTAATTAGTTTTTATTGGAGTGTAGTTGCTTTATAATGTTGTACTAGTTTCTGCTGTACAGCAAAGTGAATCAGCTCTACATACACATATATCCCCTCTCTTTTGGATTTCCTTGCCATTTAGGTCACCACAGAGCACTGAGTGGAGCTCTCTATGCTGCACAGTAGGTCCTCATTAGTGACCTAGTTTATACATAGTAGTGTATATTGGAGAAGGAAATGGCAACCCACTCCAGTGTTCTTGCCTGGAGAATCCCAGGGACGGGGGAGCCTGGTGGGCTGCCATCTATGGGGCCGCACAGAGTCAGACACGACTGAAGCGACTTAGTAGAAGTAGCAGCAGTGTATATATAGAGTCTACATTATTAATCAGCCCCCAAGGAGAGGTTCTTACTCCTGCTAAAGTTTCATAATCCTACAACCTTTAGTAATTGCATTTAAGACCATGAATTCCAAGGGGGCAGGTGCTTTACTTCAGCACCTGAAAAGCAGTTCTTAGTCTCACTCTGCCAGTGGCTGTCTGAGGCCCCATGACACAGGACAAAGTAGGTTTGGTCCACACCTGCTTTTCAGCAGTTTCCTTGTAGAAGCTGGTTTGACTGTAGGGTGCAGTGGAAAGCTGGGGTCCAATGTGACATCTAGTTTCACAGACTCCTGCTGTCTTGAAGGAACCTTAGACTGAATCAATTCACAAACAAATGGCTAGACTCAACTGCGAACTACTCCAAATACAAGGTATTTCAACTTGGTATCAGGTCACAGTCGTGGCTCAGACATCTTTGCTGTGAAGTTTCCAGATCAGTCAAATTCAGGTCTGCTTTTGGTTTTAAGCAGCAGCCAAAGACACAGAATTACTCGTGCATAACCATGCTATCACCCACTCCAGTACTCTTGCCTGGAAAATCCCATGGATAGAGGAGCCTAGTGGGCTGCAGTCCATGGGGTCACAAAGAGTTGGACACGACTGAGCGACTTCACTTTCACTTTTCACTTTCATGTATTGGAGAAGGAAATGGCAACCCACTCCAGTGTTCTTGCCTGGAGAATCCCAGGGATGGGGGAGCCTGGTGGGCTGCCGTCTATGGGTTCCCACAGAGTCGGATACGACTGAAGCGACTTAGCAGCAGCAGCAGCAGCAACTATGCTATCAGCTCACTTGTGTGTTAGATTTGCATGGGAGTGATGGTAATTGATGATACTGTTTATGCTAAATACGGACATTAAATCATTTTAAATACCCTCACGGACATTAATCTTATATCCTTTGGAGGACTTTATATTTCAGGTGGAGAGAAATTGGCCTCCTGTTTGCTCTGTTTTTCTCCTTAAATTCATCTTCCTGAAGAGTTAATTCCTCACATTTTCACCAGCTTGGGAGTAAATCACTGCTTATTACCCAGAGTGAAATGTCTTCTGATGTTTTTGCACATGTGAAGTGTTAGCTTTAAGGCTTCTTCTCCCACCTGGTTATGAAATCACCCAGTGAGTTCACTGGGGCCACTCAAGCTGGAGCCCAGGCAATGTGGACTCTGCTTTCATCATCGGTTTTAATAAATTTCTTCTCAGATTTTTAATTTTGCAATCCTTATTGTCTTCCCTCCAAGGAGAGGATCTGAGTAAACAGGCAAGTTTCCTCTTTTAACTTTGAATTCTAAGTAAAAATTGATGCTGTGCTACAGTCTGAATCGAGTTCAGTTCAGCAAATATTTATTGAACCAGCCTGTGGTGAACACTGTACTATAGCTGATGTAGGTCAGGAGGCATGAAAGTCTGGTTGGGCCAGATATTCTATAATTCAGGGCAAACTGAGCCCTCGCTCCCCACCTGCAAGCAGTCATACAGTTGGTCTCTAAGTTGTATTGATTCCACCAATTTGGGGTCCTGACAGTTCATGCCAGCCCCCCACCACCACTTAGGTATGGCTCTATACCAGGTTTCTCCAGGTTACCTGCCTCCTGACCCGTCACTCTGTTCAGAATCTTCTAGGCACAACCCCTTTCTCTGCACTGCCTTGAAAAGAAGTGTCCTAATACATCAGACTGATTTTATTCCTCCCCCGGTTAAAAGTCTTTCTACAGTACTCATCTCCTTCCCGCTACACTCTTCTCTCACCCTGAGAACAAAGGTGGAACTCCAGAGCAAGCCATGCACCAAGTCTACTGCTCTGGCTCATGGCTGGAAGTCACTTCCTGTAGGAGCATCTTTGGTTTCCTTGCAGAGCAAGATGTACTCTGCTCCAGTGACATCCTGTGCCCACCCCAGCATGGGAGTTATTGCATTCATGATCTCATGTTATCTCGTGAGGTCCAGGGTGCTCCAACTCCTCTTCTCAACAGACAGGAAAGTCTGAGGACAAGAACCAGGTCTGGATTAGTCTCAGCTGCAGCCCCAGAGCCTCCTGCAGGGCCTGCCATAGTGTAAAGCCCTGGATGCACACGTACTGAGCTTATGAACGAACACGTGAGAGAATTCAAGGGAAAAAAAATGTTCAAAAATGCACTCTGGCTGGAGAACTAGGCTGCAGGGGAGCAGTGGAGTTTAAGCTGGAAGTGGAAAGAATGGACAGGATTTCAAGTCAGTGGAGATGATAAGGAGAGGGATTTCAGGCAGAAGAGGTAATGGAGGCAAAGAAGGGGCGTGAGTGTCATTTAGGGTATGTACGGTGAGAAGTGAAAAGTGTATGCATCATTGTGGCTTAGTGTTGTATGTGAGAGTGGAGGTGTGTGTCAGATATGTGTGTGTGTGTTATACAGGTATGTGGAGGTGAGTTGTATATGTGTGCATAGCAAATTCAAGTAAGTATGAGTGTAGCTGTATGCGTAGATGTATAAGTATATAATATGTGTGAAGTGTATGATATGTCGGAGAAGGCGATAGCACCCCACTCCAGTACTCTTGCCTGGAAAATCCCACGGACGGAGGAGCCTGGTAGGCTGCAGTCCATGGGGTCGCGAAGAGTCGGACATGACTGAGCGACTTCACTTTCACTTTTCACTTTCATGCATTGGAGAAGGACATGGCAACCCACTCCAGTGTTCTTGCCTGGAGAATCCCAGGGGTGGGGGAGCCTGGTGGGCTGCTGTCTATGGGGTCACACAGAGTTGGACACGACTGAAGTGACTTAGCAGCAGCAGCAGAGTATCTGTGTTTGAAGATGTATATGTTTTAGTGTGAGGGTATGTATAGAGTGTGAGGTCTTGCCTCGTAGCTCAGTTGGTAAAGAATCCACATGCAATGCAGGAATCTACCTGCAATGCAGGAGACCCGGGTTCATTTCCTGGGTCTGGAAGATCCTCTGGAGAAGGAAATGGCAACCCACTTCAATATTCTTGCCTGGAAAGTTCCATGGACAGAGGAGCCTGGCGGGCTACAGTGCATGGGGTCGCAAAGAGTCAGACATGACTTAGCAGCTAAACCACCACCATGAAAGAGAGATGGAAAAAGTGATAGAAAGAGAGAGTACTGGGGTTGATGGGATCTATATTGTGGGGTCCATTAACATAAGAGGAACCTGGATTTGATTCTGTGGGCAGTATGTGTCATGGAAGGGTTTGAGTAGAGATAGATCTATGATTTTGGTGTTTAGGCGTACATTTTTAGGGGTGGTTTGGGAGAGACCAGTTGTGAGGTGATTTTAATTGTCTCTTGTAAGCATTTCATTGAAAATGAATGAAATGATTCATTGAAAAAGACCCTGATGCTGGGAAAGATGGAGGGCAGGAGGAGAGGGGGTGACAGAGGATGAGATGGTTGGATGGCATCACTGACTCAATGGACATGAGTTTGAGCAAACTCTGGGAGAGTGAAGGACAGGGAAGCCTGGTGTGCTGCAGTCCAAGGGGTCACAAAGAATTGAACAGGATTTAGTGACCGAACAACAAAAAGCATTTAATGAGTAGATCCGATACAGTCAGTCAGACCTCTTTGAAAGGAGAGGTATGAATATCTATTAACCTCATTTCTTCCAGCCTTTTGTAGCCTCTGTGACACATCCGTGGATTTACCCAGATATGAAGGGATGAATACTAATTTATGACAGTTTCTTGAGATGAAATTATCTTTTCTCTGAAAAAATCTTGGCTGAACATCTTGATAAGTAATCACTGCCCTTTCACTAAACAGCTCCTATTAGGAGCTGAAGAGCAATTAGGTTTCTAAAAGCACAGCATTTAAATTTTATTAATAAGAATGGATAAAAAAATCATTGCAAAGTTAATTTTCCCTTTCTATACTTCTTTTAACAAGAACACTTTTCTCCATTAAAGGTTAATTATTTTTCTTTGTCCTCAAAACTTCAGTTTATTTGCAGAAAACATTTAGTTTATCACCAAAATTCAGTTTATTTTGAAGGTAAAGATTTTTTTTTCCTTCTCCCATACAACCTATTTGGGTTAATTTGGGACTGTTTTCAAGTAGAAAAAAAAAATTCATTATAGAAATAAAAGTCTGCCCACACCTTTTTCTTGTGTATATGGTGTTTATAAGAATTAAAACAGTGCTAAGAATGAAAAGTGAAAATGTTAGTCTCTCAGTCATGTCTGACTCATTGCGACCCCATGGACTGTAACCTGCCAGGCTCCTTTCCTTTGTCAGTGGAATTCTCCAGTAAGAATACTTAATGGGTAGCCATTCCCTTCTTGAGGGGATTTTCCCAACCCAGGGATTGAACCCAGGTCTCCCACATTGCAGGCAGATTCTTTACCATCTGAGCCACCAGGGAAGCCCCAAGTGCTAAGAATAGTGCTTATTAATCTCTGGACCTAGATATTATCATACTAAATGAAGTAAATCAGAGAAAGACAAACACCCTATCACTCATGTGCAATCTAAAAAGAAAATGATACAAATAAACTTATTTACAAAGCAGAAATAGACTCACAGACATAGGAAAGAAATTTACCAAAGAGGAAAGGCAATAAATTAGGAGTTTGGGATTAACCAATAAAAACTACTGTGATCTAATGTTACAGACAAGTGTGGTATGTTCATTCATTCCATCACCTGCTGCTAAGTCACTTCAGTCATGTCCGACTCTGTGCAACCCCATAGATGGCAGCCCACCTGGCTCCCCCGTCCCTGGGATTCTCCAGGCAAGAACACTGGAGTGGGTTGCCATTTCCTTCTCCAATGCATGAAAGTGAAAAGTGAAAGTGAAGTCTCTCAGTCATGCCCGACTCTTCGCGACCCCATGGACTGCAGCCTACCAGGCTCCTCCATCCATGCGATTTTCCAGGCAAGAATACCGGATTGGGTTGCCATTTCCTTCTCCAATGCATGAAAGTGAAAAGTCAAAGTGAAGTCGCTCAGTCATGTCCGACTCTTCGCGACCCCATGGACTGCAGCCTGCTAGGCTCCTCTGTCCATGGGATTTTCCAGGCAAGAGTACTGGAGTGGGGTGCCATCGCCTTCGCATCCATCACCAGCTATCCCTTAAGTCCTTCTTTGTGCCAGGCCCTGAGTTAGAAGCTGTAGACATAAAAACCAATTAATATGCATATATATATATATATATATATATATATATATAATATATTGGGTTGGCCAAAATGTTTCTTATGTTTTTTATACCTTCTTATGGAGAAACCAGAACAAACCTTTTGGCCAACCCAATATATATACATATCCCTGCTAGACTGACGTGTCAGCATCTAATGAATGAAACATAGACACAAACATATAGATTGTGAAGGTATAATATTGTTAGTCAAATGGAAATTTAGATGTTTCAATCAAATTAAGGATTTGTAAATGAAATGTTATGATGTCTGGGATTTCCTTCAGTATTATATAGGAGGAGTGGCTGGGAGTATAAATGAGACAGGATTGGCCATGAGTTGGTCATGAATGAAGCTAGATAGATCCATTCTACTATTTTACTTTTGTATGAGTTAAAATTTTTCCATCATAAAAAAAAAGAAAAAAAATGAATGAAGTAAAGATCTTCCAGTTTTAGGCAGATTATGTTTGGACACATATTCATCATGATTTCTGCATTTCTTTCTCTGTTCCAGATAACAGACTAGATTAACTCTCAGGGTAAATCTCAACTCCTTAACAGGACCTACAGGGCTTCGCATCATCTGGCCCCTGCCTGCCTGGAGTGGCCCCCCCATCCCTTCATCCTTTCATCTTGGATTTCCAATCTCAGCTTAAGTGCCACCTCCTTGGGGAAGCCTTCTGGGATTTCTTTCTCCCTCTTTCCAATCTTAGACCCATATTTTATTTTTTTCCTCCTAGTTTGCATGTATATATTCTTGTGTGATTATTTGACTCATGTGTGTCTTCCTAATGAGCCTAAAAATTCAATGCAAGTAAAAATATTGCTGTTTGCACTACAGTATCCTCGGTGCCTAGCACAGTGCTTGGCACCTAGAAGCCACTCAGTAAATATTTACGGAGTAAATGAATCTCTATTAAACCTGTCTACAAACCCCAGACTCAGTTACAGCCCTTTGTAAATAGGAATATAGGAGGGGAAAGTGAAGGCTGTCTGTTTCTCCCCTATCTGCTAGAAAAAATCTTAGAGTTGAGATTTTTGGTGTTTGGAACAGGAGCCCATCAGACTCTGAGAAGGAGGTGCAAGCTCTCAGGATCCAGGGCAATGTTGACACAGCAGCTTCAGCTCCGGATCAAGTTTTCCACCCACTGCACATTTCCACCCTCTTTGGCTGACCCATGGGTGCTTACTTAGATGTGTTGGGAACGGAGGAAGGAACTTAGAGAAGATCTCAGAAGTTACTGCACTGTGGGGACTCATACACCTTTGTAGCCTATCTCTCCGTGAGTCAGCCTTGGGTTGGAACTTTTGCCTGCCTCCCACGGTGTAGAGTATGTGATGTGGTCAGTGACGTCACCGAAGATTCTGCTACAGGCTTTGCCTCTACTTGTGTTACCTTGGGATTTTAGGTGGAGAAGGAAATGGCAACCTACTCCAGTATTCTTGCCTGGAGAATCCCATGGACGGAGGAGCCTGGTGGGCTACAGTCCATGGGGTTGCAAAGAGTTGGACACGACCGAACGACTTCACTCACACTTAACTGGGATTTTAGGAGTTGTCTCTGCAAGGAAGAGAGGATCTTGGAGCAATAACATAATTACTGCAGATCAATTACTAGGAGCACTAGTGGGAAAATGCCTTTGGATTCAGACGATTCCATGGTATAGCTCTGGTTCCACCACTTAAAAAGCTGTGCAAGTTTGGGCAGGTTGCATAACCTCTCTGTGCTTCAGTTCCCTGAACTGTGGTGTTGGAGTAATAATCTTTATCATATGGGATTTGTGGGGATTAAACAAAGTGTAATATTGGCATATTTCCTTAGCACATAGAAGTGCTCAGAAGTGACATTGTTTTAATTATAGCATCAAATGCTATGGGGGAGCTGGGAGCAATGTTCTATATTACCAGGGAACACGGGAATGCCTTTGCAAATTAAGTCATATTTGAGCTATATTTTACATGCTAACTTCCCAGGTGGTGCTAGTGGTAAAGAACCTGCCTGCTAATGCAGGGGATGTAAGAGACATGGGTTCAATCCCTGGGTCAGGAAGGTTCCCTGAAGGAGGGCATGGCAACCCACTCCAGTATTCTTGCCTGGAGAATCCCATGGACAGAGAAGCCTATAGTCCATAGCGTCACAAAGAGTCAGCAGCAACTTAGCACAACCACAAAAATAACATAATAGTATCTGCCATGTATGTTACATGCTAAATAAATTCTGTGCTAAGCGCTTCTTGTGTATTTTTGGCTCATTCTAATCTCACTATAGTTCTGAAAGCATATGCTGTGTCCATCCACATTCTACAGGCAAAGCAAAGTTCAGAAAGGTTAAGCCACTTTCCCAAGGCTGCTTAGCTAATGGTTGAAGCCAGGATCAGCATTTAGTTTGGCTCCAAAAGCCATTGTCTTGGCCACTGAACTACCCAGTCTCTTCAAGGTTATGTTTGAGTTTTCTAAGAGAGATGGAAAAGAAAGGGATGGATGTAGCATATTCCAAAAGGAAGAGCCTGAATATCTCTTCATCTATTTGCATGTTTATTATTGTTGGCTTGGAAGGCAGGGGAGTGATCAGTTTTATCCCTCATTGTTCTCAGGCACATGCCAGCACCTAGCCAGCATTCAATAAATCTGTGTTGAATGAATGACGGATTTGATGGGCTTCATTTTCTCTCTATCCTGTGTTACACATCACGGCATGAGGCAATGAATGTGTTTATTTGTCCAAATAACTCTACCGCCTTCCGTAACTTAAAAAGGAAGGTGTTTGTGAAGCTGGGCAGTTTTGTAATTGGCCACGTGGCACGTTTCTTGACAAACAGCAAACATTTTCCAGTCCAGATACTGAAGTCATCTCTGAGAACAGACTGATTGCCTTCTCTCCCGACACCCCGTCCCCTCTCCTGGTGTCCAGCGTGTCTGAATTCTCTTTAAGGGCCTGAGATTCATTTCTGGTAACACTTACATTCCAGGAGGAGAGGTGAGAGGGTCACGTCAACAGAGACAAGCCCGGACTCTTGGCACTTAGCTCTTCATACGAGTTATTTTTCCTTGAGGTTGATGCTACAAATAAAGCGCTGACCTGCGGTGTCAAGCAGTTGCATGTGGGAGCAGGAGTAGGAAGGAGAAAGTGCGAAGCTGGGGGCAGCTTTCCCCCGTGTGTATGCGAAGAGTGCCAATAAGCTGTCAAATAAAATTAAGGTTCAAAACATACAGCCTTCAATTTGATTCCGCTAAGATGCCGGCTGCTGCAGGGAGGGAACACAATCGATTCTGTTTTGACAGGTCTCGGTGTTCGCTAAGCAGCAAAAGTCTCCACTCTGTGCCTGATTGATAAAAGCTCACCTGATTTGCAACTTAAATAGAACCCCGTCTGAGCTTGAAGGGAGGCTCTCATCCTCCCACCAGACCTCCGTCCCTTTTGCTCTTGGACTTCCTCTTCCTTTTCCTCTTTCTCACTTTCTTAGCACTTTTTAAATTTCTCTCCCTCTCACTGTCTCTCTTCTATACTTACAGGAAGAGTTTACACAGTCCCTAATACCTGCCAGGCATCGGGCTGTAGGCTTTTCTCAAAATGCCTTGTTTCATTCCCATGATATCCTTATAAAGTAGGTGGAATTGTGTCTATTTACAGATGAGAAAACAGATGTTCATCGTGATTAAGAGCCTGCCTGGGGTTGTACAGCTAGCAACTGGCAAGAGTTGGGGATTTAAGTCCAGACCTCTCTAATTCGAAAAGTCCCTGCTTTTTTCTTTTTTCTTTTGGGCTATTTTTGGCCATGCTGGGTCTTCTCTGCTGTGCGGGCTTTTCTCTAGGTGCAGCAAGTGGGACCTACTCTTTGGTTGCAGTGCTCGGGCTTCTCATTGCCGTGGCTTTTCTTGTTGCTGAAAATCCGAGGTACACAAAGCTTCCATAGTTGCAGCTCCCAGTCCCTAGAGCACAGGCTCAGTAGCTGTGGCACATGGGCTTGGTTGCTCCATGGTATGTGGGGTCGTCCCGGATCAGGGATGGAACCCATCCATGTCTCCCACCCTGGCCTGCAGATTCTTAACCACTGGACCACCAGGGAAGCCTGTTTGCTGTTTTCATGACATCAGTGGTCCTGAGCACTGAAGGGACATTACAGTCAGCTGGGGAGCTCTAACAGCATCTGTACTTAGTCTCCACCCCCGTATTTACTCAGTCTGGGGAGAGTCCAGGGCATGGGGGTTGCTTTCCCCTTTATCCCCATCTCTGTTAGCGTACAACAGATGAGAGTGTTGGGGTAGGTAAGGGAAAAGCCCAGAGGATGGTGGACTTCTTCTCCCATGCCTCTTCTCGGGGAGGACTCCTCCTTCGAGAAGCCGGTGGTGCAGGAAAGCACAAGTGTGTCTCTGTCTTTTTGCCGCAGGTTGGCAAGTGGGAGAACCAGACCTTGAGCCTGAGGCACGCCGTGTGGCCGAGGTACAAGTCCTTCTCCGACTGTGAGCCGGACGACAACCATCTGAGCATCGTCACCCTCGAGGAGGCCCCCTTTGTCATCGTGGAAGACATTGACCCGCTGACCGAGACGTGTGTGAGGAACACCGTACCGTGCCGGAAGTTTGTCAAGATCAAGTGAGTCTGGGGGTATGGTGGGTTGAACGTGCCCAATCGTGCCCAATCCTTTACAATAGCCTGAATCACTGATAACAACAATATCTCTTGTCATGTCCGACTCTTTGCAACCCCACAGATAGCTGAGAAAGGAAGAGAAGCGAAAAGCAAGGGAGAAGGGGAAAGATATACCCAACTGAATGCAGAGTCCCTAAGAATAGCAAGGAGAGATAAGAAAGCCTTCCTACGTGAACAGTGCAAAGAAACAGAGGAAAACAATAGAATGGGGAAAACTAGAGATCTCTTCAAGAAAATTAGAGATACCAAGAGAACAATATCTCTAAAATAATAATGAAATGTAATATAAAACATACTCTATTATGATAGATATATATAAGAATAGATTCTTTTAAAAGACTAGAACTACACCAGCTGGTTTGCATTCATTTCATTCCAACAACAGTAATATGGGGTGTGTGGTTTTGCCCATTTTAAACACCATAAAAGCTGAGTTTACTGGAAGACTAAGAAGCACATTCAAAGCCGCTCAGCTAGTAAATGAGAGAGACAGGACTCAAGCACTGGGCCATCTGACTCCACTGCCATATTCTTAACCATATGGTGAATCAACCCTCCCCTTCAGTCCTTCCTAAAATAATTATTTCTTTTGTACTTTTCTGGTTGCTCCCTCCCCCAAACCATACCTTCCACTTCCTTCCACCTCCTTTCTAGTTTCCAGATCTACACTCCTCAGTATTTTCAAAACTTCTCTCCATATTGGGGTCAACATCTCCCTTCCAAGTGACTTTCTGATGTGAACCAGGTAGAACTGATCTCCTGGAGGTCTCCTTGGTCATCAGCAGCAAAGCCAGAGAAGTTGTTTCTTCTTTTATTATGACTGAAGAGAAACTGACAATTAAGTCAGAGCCTCTGGCAAAGGGCTCTCCCTAATCTATAAACCCTTTGGAGACTTGTAA
Organism: Bubalus bubalis; assembly: GCF_019923935.1. Taxonomy (NCBI): domain Eukaryota; kingdom Metazoa; phylum Chordata; class Mammalia; order Artiodactyla; family Bovidae; genus Bubalus; species Bubalus bubalis. The sequence goes on from NC_059180.1 coordinate 33,610,684, forward strand.
CGTTTCATGGCCGAGTCCAAGACGCTGATTATAGTCTTTGTAATGCAAACATAAACACAAATACCACCCTGGTGGGGAATTCACAAAAGGATAAAGCCTGTAATTGGATGGAAATCTATTTTTTCTGAGCATTTTGTGATTGCCTTCTTTCGCCTGGAAAATTCTTGCTTGTCCTTCACGTCTTAGGCACTTCCTCCCCAGGTTGGGTTAGTTCTCTGTACTTCCACAGTACTGCCTCTGTCTCTGTCTCTTAATTCACTCAGGCTGCTGTGATGAATTACCACGAGGGGGTGGCTTAAATAACAGCCTCACAGTTCTGGAGGCTGGAAAGTCCACGCTCAAGGTGCCGGCAGGTCTGGTGTCTGATGGGGACTCTCTTGTTTGCACGTGGCTGTCTTCTTCTTACCCGCTTCTTCTTATCAGGGCACTGCTTCCATTTATGAAGGTTCTACCCTCATGACCTAATTACCTCCCCAAAGTCCCACCTTCAGATATCATCACAGTGGGGATCAGGGCTTCAATATATGAATTTGAGGGGAGCATAAACATTCAGTCTGTAGCCCTCTCGTTTATCTGTCTCGTGTGTTTTTGTGGCTTAAAGTGTGTCCATATTTTCCCCGAGTATTAGCTTCTCTGGTGACTCAGACAGTAATGAATCTGCCTGCAATGCAGGAGACCTGGGTTCGATCTCTGGGTCAGGAAGATCCCCTCGAGCAGGGAATGACAACCCACTCCAGTATTGCCTAGAGAATTCCATGGACAGAGGAAGCTAAAGTCCATGGGGTCGCAAAAGAGATGGACATGACTGAGCAACTGTTACTTTCCCTGTCATTAGCTGTCTAAATATAGGGAACGTGGCGATTAATCTATGTCCTCAGGGACAAGCACAGAATGTGACACAATGTTGGTGACGCTTGAACTGAGGAGTGAATGGATACTTTTCCTCCCACCTGCCAAATTCCAGCCTCAGTTATTATTATACGAGATGCAAGTCCCCACGGCTCAGTGCTTTGGATAAAGATAATTTTTTACAAATATGATTGCCAAATGTACGATGAAGGTGCATTTTGGTTTGGAGAAATTTTTATCAATGAGTAACCTTTCTGGGGCTGAAATTCTGAACGGATTATTCAGTAAGTGATCATCGGCTTTTTTTGGAGTCATCAGCCTCTTCAGGGTTGAAATTCTGAATAGATTAGTCAATAAATAAATACTCATGAGGCATAGTTTCTGTGTTAGTCACAGTGCTGGGCATGGGAGATGCATCCGTAAATAAGGAAGAATCTTGGAGTCAAGGCCTGCACAAGTGTTAAAAAAAAAAAAACCAACTCAGCCAATAAGGAAACAGAGCAGCTCTACATTAGGATAAACCCTGTGAAAGATCTGAGTAAGGTCCCCATCAGAGAGTAACTTGAGGTATGCGGGGCTCCTTTAGCTCACACAGGTAAGACTTACGGTGACATATAAGGGAGGAGGAGCCAAGCATGTGATGAACAAGGGGAGAGCCACCCAGGTAGAGGAACAGGTGCAAAAGGCCTCGAGGGAAGAAAGAGATTGGCAAGTTTGGGAAACAGAAGGAAGCCTAGCACAGTACTTGGAAGTGATGAGCTTGGGATAGGGGGTGGGGGGAATGATATTGGATCACCCCAAAAGTTCATTAGAGTGTTTCCATGGAAAAAACCCAAATGAACCCAATAGAAGGGATTATGTGGGAAAGTTGACAAAGGAGGTTTTGACTTCGGTGGGTGTTCTTTGAGCAGATGGCCAGATGAACTGGGTCTTTGAACTTGTCCAGATGAAGAAAGCAGAGTAGCTGACACGAAGCAAAGAGTCTAACCCCACTGGGGCACCTCCTTTATGATAACAATATCTCGCCTGCTTCAGTAAGGCCAATCAGGCCGGGCCTCTTATGCTTCACACTCAATCATTGCAGTTTAAAGTCTTTAAAATCAGAAGCCTTGGAGCTGAAAACAGTAGATCACCGAGTCCTGAGACGCATGGTCTGGAGGAAATGAGCCTACAGATATATTACTGTCTTTAAAAGAATCGACTTTTCAACTGAACAGTATAAACCGACTAACTGGTTCAGATTCACATTTTGTGGCGGTGTGGAAGGTGGTGGCTTGCAGTTTTCCTTTTCCCACTTGGTGACATGAGAAGCTTGCTGTGCCTCTAGGTGTCTTTGATTTGCCTGAACGCAATAGAAAATAACTAGGATCCATTAATCCCACTGTAACACAGATTAGATCAACTGCATTTCCTAAAGATAACATCTTTGAGGCAGGGTGATTGGTTCCATTGAGAACTCCCATTAGACAACATGATGGTGTTCATTTTTCTTGGTGATACTCTTTCAGGGAAAGCCCTTTGTCTATCACTTCTGGTAAATGGTGGGATCTTGAGGACACAGATCAGTCTTCTAAAAAATCAGGTAGTAGGAAATGAGCTGAGAAAACAGACTTTTCTTCTAATCTGCTTTAGTTGAGTGTTAAGACACAAATAGAAAATTGAGGAACAGCTATCTAATTTGATATGTAGGGATAAATGGCTATTTGTTGTTGCTCAGGAGCTTAGTTGTGTCCGACTCTTTGCAACATGCTAGGCTTTCCTGTCCTTCACCAGCTCTCAGAGCTTGCCTAAATTCATGTCCATTGAGTCGGTGGTGCCATCCAAGCCATCTCATCCTCTGTCGTCCCCTTCTCCTCCTGCCTTCATTCTTTCCCAGCATCAGGGCCTTTTTCAGTGAGTCAGCTCTTCACATTGGGCCAGTACTGGAGCTTCAGCTTCAGCCTCAGTCCTTCCACTGAATATTCAAGATTGGTTTCCTTTAGGATGGACTGGTTTGATCTCCTTGCAGTCCAGGGGACACTCAAGAGTCTTCTCCAACACCACAGTTCAAAAGCATCAATTCTTTGGCATTCAGCCTTCTTTATGGTCCAGTTCTCACATCCATACATGACTACTGGAAAAACCATAGCTTTGACTAGGCACTTTTGTCAGCAAAATAATGTCTCCGCTTTTTAATATGCTGTCTAGGTTTGTCATAGCTTTTCTTCCAAGGAGCAAGCATCTTTTAATTTCATGGCTGCAGTCACCATTTGCAGTGGTTTTGGAGCCCAAGAAAATTAAGTCTCTTGCTGTTTCCATTGTTTCCCCATCTATTTGCCATAAAGTGATGGGACCAGATGCCATGATCTTAGTTTTTTGAATGTTGAGTTTTAAGCCACTTTTTCACTCTCCTCTTTCACTTTCATCAAGAGGCTGTTAAGTTCCTCTTCATTTTCTGCCATAAGGGTGGTGTCATCTGCATAGCTGAGGTTGATATTTCTCCTGCCAATCTTGATTCCAGCTTGTGCTTCATCCAGCCCAGCATTTCGCGTGATGTAGTTTACATATAAGTTAAATAATCAGGGTGACAATATACAGCCTTAACATACTCCTTTCCCAGTTTGGAACCAGTCCATTTTTCCATGTTTGGCTCTAACTGTCACTTCTTGACCTGCATACAGGTTTCTCAGGAGGCAGGTAAGGTGGTCTGGTATTCCTATCTCTTTAAGAATTTTCCACAGTTTGTTGTGATTGACACAGTCAAAGGCTTTAGCGCAGTCAGTGAATCAGAAGTTTTTTTGGAACTCTCTTGCTTTTTTGTGATCCAGTGTATGTTGGCAATCTGATCTCTGGTTCCTCTGCCTTTTCTAAATCCAGGTTGGACATCTGGAAGTTCTTGGTTCACATACTATTGAAGCTTGGCTTGTAGAATTTTGAGCATTACTTTGCTAGCATGTGAGATGAGTGCAATTGTGTGGTCGTTTGAACATTCTTTGGCATTGCCCTTCTTTGGGTTTAGAATGAAAACTGGTCTTTTCCAGTTCTGTGGCCACTGCTGAGTTTTCCAAATTTGCTGGCTTATTGAGTGCAGCACTTTCACAGCATCATCTTTTAGGATTTGAAATGGCTCAGCTGGAATTCCATCACCTCCACTAGCTTTGTTCATAGTGATACTTCCTAAGGCCCACTTGACTGCACTCCAGGATGTCTGGCTCTAGGTGAATGATCACACCATCATGGTTATCCGGGTCATTAAGATCTTCTTTGTATAGTTTTGTGTATTCTTGCCACCTCTTCTTAATATCTTCTGCTTCTGTTAGGTCCATACTGTCTCTGTCCTTTATTGTGCCCATCTTTGCATGAAATGTTCCCTTGGTATCTCTAATTTTCTTAAAGAGTTCTCTAGTTTTTCCCATTCTATTGTTTTCCTCTATTTCTTTGCATTGATCACTGAGGAAGGCTTTCTTATCTCTCCTTGCTATTCTTTGGAACTCTGCATTCAGATATATCTTTCTATTAAATGGCTATACTGCCAGTTAATCCCCTAAACTGTCAAATCGTTGGTGAGAAGAGAGGGAATGTATTTTCAATCACTTATGTGAGAGGTACTTTAGATACTTTAATTTTTCCAACTATTATGCAAGGTAGGTATCAGCTTTCTCCATGTACGAGTATGTAAATCAAAGTCTGTGAATGAAGAGACCCGTCTGAATTTCCATGCTTGTTAAGGGCAGACCCAGGATTTGAAATTCTGTCTGACTTGCAAGGCACATCCACTGGCCACACTGGGAAATGGTAGAGCCGAGAACTGGTGATTTATTGGATCCGTCTCCCTGTATGTTTCGATGAGTCTCCCTGTCTTCTGGGTAATGGCGGAGAACGGAGATTCTCAGACGTCCGTGTCGTTGTCATGCCGCCTCCACATACACCCAAGGTCTGTGATAGAACCAGTGCAGGTCCCCAGTGTGGTCTGTGTTCACATCATTTCCATGTGAAATCCAACTAGTGCAACTTTCTGCTTGTCTTTTTCACTCCACGTCCCCAGGATCTCGTTCCATGTCTTTACACAGAGTAGCTACTCAGGGGTGCTTGTGGGGTGAAAATACATCAGTGACCACTGGCATCTAGAATGCACTAAGTGTTAGGGAACTTGGGGAATAATTAGCTTAGAGGCTGACTGAGGTTCCCAGTGAGGTCAAAGAAGCAGTGAGGCCCCTATATGGCTGTGACCCTGAACCTTAAACCTTAACTCCTGTCCAGATTGTCCCAGGTGAAGGAAAAGACTGTAACAGAATAAGGGAAGAAGCAGAGAATGAAGGGGATACAGATGAAAAGAGGTGCTAAAGAGGCACTGATGCACAGCCTATAGTGGCCAAAGAGAAAAATAGAGAATTTGATATGGGCATGTTTTTCAAAGAGCCATAGATACCAAGAAGAAACTCATATTTGGACATGCCATTAATTGAATGTACATGCTTCTGTATTTATGGCAGTCGCAACTCCAGCTTGACCCTTTCTGCTCTGAGAAATCAGTGGGGAGAGGAAAGGTCCCTACTTCCTGTTGTATTACAGAATTAAGTCCCCCAACCGTCCGTCATCTGTAAATATATGCGGTGTGGCCTCCCCCAGCCCCCAGGCTGAGGGCAGCAGGGCCCGAGCAGGTTGTCCAGCCTCAAGGCTGGAGAGTGAGGTCTCTGTGTGGTCCTGGCTGGCAGATGCAAGTCAGTTGAGCAGAACTCAAAAACAGGATGAGAAGGGGCAGTGGTGAAGAGAGCAATTTAGGATAGGTGATCTGTGACCCTGAGATAAAGAAATAACTGGGGTGGGGGGAAGGTTTTATTCTGCAACTCACTTCCATTATTCAAAGTTAGATTGTCAAATATATCCTTATTCTTGGATATAGATGTATACCAATAGTGCTTAATATGTGCGTGTGGTTAGCCAATTATGTATATGGTATATACTCACTCCAGACAATTTGGGAGGGGGGGAACTAAAAATATGAAAAAAGAAAGACATGTCTTACCATTCAAAAATAGCTCTGCTTCCTATTTCATTGTTTTTCCATCCAACTACATCATAAGCTCATTTGTTTTTATATCGCTTTGACTATTCTGTATGTATCACTGTGTAACCTACTTTTATCATGTGATATGGAAACATAAGTATTTTCCTATTACGCTGTTAGAATTCTGTAAACATCATTTCAGTGCTTCGGCAATAGTTCATTTTAGTACTTGGATGTGCCAGCAATGGAATATTCAGGCAGCGTGTATCCCGTGATACGCATGTGTCAGCGTCAGGGCGTCCTGCGAATGCAACGCCCCAGAGCAAGGTGGAACCAAGTGCATTGCCCAGAGAGGTCTTGATCTTCCCACATGACTTGTTTAAATAGTTTTTTATTATCAACTCGGAAGACCTCAGTTTCCTCCCCTTTTAAAAGCATTTCTGGTTTTTCTGTGGGTGTCCTTTGAGTAAGACTTGGTCAAGTAAATAAAGCACAGTAGCTGGTACGAAGCAACGAGTGTAACCTGGGTAGGTTTCAATAGGTTTTAAGACAGCAATGCCTTCTGTATTTTAATAGCGCTTTTTCCTGATGAAGGGCATTGCTATTTAATAATGTCACCGTTTACCCTTCCCGCCATGTAGGGAAAATGTTATGAGCCTTCATTTGACATAGGACTCAATCAAGAAACATTAAGTCGATAGGCTCAGGCACAGAGTAGACCCCAGGTCTCCTGATTCTTAGCTGAGAATTCCTAGTTTTCTTCAGCAAGGGAAGTGCCTTTCCTAAGGAAGTAAGGCACCCCTTTCTCTCCCCTTTTGTTGCTAACCTCTATCTTTAGTGAAAGAATAAGGCAAAACTCTCCTTGCTCTGATAATTTCATGTCTTCCTCTCCTCCATTTTCCAGTTTTTTTTTTTTAAATAATTCAGTTTAGATCAGATGACTAAACTGATCTAAAGAGGTTTGATGTCTTACAAGCTTTAAAAAATAAGAGGTAGTAATTCTCATCTGTATAATGGGGATCTGAATACTACCTAATTAAGAGAAATGTCATGAAGATTAATCCAAGAATTATAAAGCATTTATCACAGTGCCTAGCAAACAATAAATGCTCAATAAACATAACATGTTGTCACAATTACTGTCATCATTAAGAACACTTTCTACTTTTGCTGTCATAAACCTACTGCTCGTCCTTGGAAAAGCCACTTCCTCATTTTAAGCCTCAATTTCCCATGTGAAAAACAGCAGAACAGTGAGGATAATGACCGTGAACACATTTTCCACTACTCATCCTCTACCATCCTGGGATTTTCTCTACAGCAATTCGACCAATGAAGGCATGAACGTTAAAAAATGCTGCAAGGGGTTCTGCATCGATATCCTCAAGAAGCTTTCCAGAACGGTGAAGTTCACCTATGACCTTTACCTGGTGACCAACGGGAAGCACGGCAAAAAAGTGAACAACGTGTGGAACGGGATGATTGGGGAGGTAAGCCATCTTTTCATCCCCTGGGCCCTCAGGGATGGTGGGAAGGATAGGTAAAGATGGTTCTTTTTTTTGGCCTTCCGTCCAGGTGGTCTACCATCGGGCGGTCATGGCCGTCGGCTCACTCACCATCAATGAGGAACGTTCCGAAGTGGTGGATTTCTCTGTGCCCTTCGTGGAGACAGGAATCAGCGTCATGGTTTCCAGAAGTAACGGCACCGTCTCACCTTCTGCTTTTCTAGGTATGTGAACTTCGTGGCCACGGTTGCCTTCCTGTGAGGAGTCACAGCTCTTCCGTCTCATTTGCTCAAATGGCAGGACCAGTTAGGACCTTGTTCAGTTCCATTTAACCACATGAGCATATTGAAAGCATCTTGCATTTGAATTATCCCAATTTTACCCCAGTTAACATCTTTCATTTATCTTTAACTTGGAAATAGCCACTAAAAATACAATCACATATTCAGATACTGCCCTTGATAATCTAGAATATAGATTAGGAGATATATTGCTTAGAGCCTTGAAAGCATTTAAAAAATAAACCTGTCGGCCCACAGTTAATTTAAGTCAGCTCATAAACTTTTATTTAGCAGCCACATACCCATCCTCCATCCCTCATTAGAATGACAGTCATTTATTTACTGGATGTGAGAGTAAAAATAATGATGACTGTGTGATGATTTATACCAGGACTCCGACAAACAAAACAGAAGCAGTCTGAAGAGGATATACCATTTTAAAATTAATGGAATCATATTTTAAATGTGACTATCCTTTAAGCTGAATGGCTTATAAGGGAGGAAATTCTTCTTACTCTCCTTTTAACTACCTCATAAATTTATGTTTTTACATTAAAGGTTTGTACTTTTTAAACCAAGGTAGTTCCAATTTTTTTTTATCATCTAGTTTTCTTTAGCACCTATGCATTCGGTAACCTGGTTGGTGTAGATGAAGCTGCATGGGACATAGCCAAGCATTTTAAATTTTTTCTTTAAAGGAAATCATTGTGCTGAATGTTTTGTCATCATAAATAGGTTTTGAGAGTGGCTGTCTTAAAGATCATAGGGTTCAGATTAACTTCCCCTTGGCATTCCCATATAACATTCCAAATTTGGCAAGGTTGAGACAAACACTGATGCCCTAGAAGAAAACTGCATGAGAAAGGGAAAACAGAGTAGGGTCAAGTGGGCTTCCCCAGTGACTCACACAGTAAAGAATCCACCTGAAAGGCAGGAGACCTGGGTTCGATCCCTGGGTTGAGAAGATTCTCTGGAGAAGGGCATGGCTACCCACTCCAGTTTTCTTGCCTGGAGAATTCCATGGACAGAGGAGCCTGGGGGGCTACAGTCCCTAGGGTCACAAAGAGTCGGACACTAACACTTCCACTTCACTTTCTAAGGTTAAGTGAATTTCTTACATTTTTTTCCAATAAAAAAAAGAAAAGCTTTATTAGAGAACTGAAATGCAGGCTAGGACCAATTTGTGGACACTAGCCCCAAGCCCCTTGTCTTACCCTTCCACTGTCTTTATTGATATGTGGTATTAGCATCTGTGCTTATTCTCTCGAGTGAAATACTGACTAACAGGATTTTGGATACTGCCTGACTCACAGACACATACGGATTTACTGTTATCATTTTTGATAATCCATTTAAACTGTTGAAATCCTTACCACTCACTGGATTTGATTTTTCACTCATCTCAGTTTTTGTAACCTTTGTTGGAGTAACATGGACCTTGACAAATACACACCTCATTAGATTCCTTTTGGGCCTGTGTCTGATATGGATCAGACAGTAAAGAATCTGCCTGCAAGGCAGGAAGCATGAGTTTGATCCCTGGGTTGGGAAAGTCCCTGGAGAAGGGAATGGCAACCCACTCCAGTATTTTTGCCTGGAGAATTCCATGGACAGAGGAGTCTGGTGGGCTACAGTCCATGGTATCACAAAGGGTTGAACATGACTGAGCAACTAACACTTTTTCACTTTCTGATATGGCTAGTGATTATCTTAATAAAGAAGCCTCACTGTATCATGAAAAATACTAGTCACTGACATTGACGACATGAGCAGACTGTTCGTAGTTACCAGATATACTCTCACATTAGTCACCCCTAATCATTTTCTCACTACTCCTGTTGGATCCTTTAATGGAAATCTTTGGCCCTAGAGGTTAAGAAAGGGTTGGAGGAAGGGATTTCATGAAAGAAATGGAAAGAGATCGTTTCTTATCACAAACTATCCACTCATCTCCTTAATGAACTACAGAGAAATTTTGATCCACTTCAATCAAAGAGGGAAAAAAAATATATCAACTGACTTGTCTTTTAAATATGGGTCACTGATATTGAATCTGGCCTCAACCCAGTTTCCCTAGATTTTTATCTTTACCTGCATTAGTAGAACATTTCCGTAAAAGTCAAATATTTTTGCTCAACTTAAATAAACCTCTTTTCCACCCCACTCTTCCTACTGCACCTTAAAAGATAAAATAAATTGTAAGCAGAGGAATCTGTTTTCAATGCTGTTTTTACACAGTAGGCTTAATATTCTTCCTAGTCACCAAATTGCATCCCTATTCGATTGACTTGCACCCCCTCATTTACGGTCATTATCTGTAGGTTTTGAAAGTCATAATGAACCATGCTAAGCTACATTTTTCCATTCACTGGCTCAGTCATCTGGAAGAGCCAAACATTCGCAATCTGATTGCATTGCTCTTCATTACTTCCTATTCTCTTTCCTCCGAAAACTCCATTAACTCACATCGGAAACACTTGTAGGTAATGCCTCTGAGCTTTTGTGTGAAAATGTAACCAGTGACTCTTCAAGGACAAAGATGACATCTCTCGCAGTGTTTCCATTCAGTTAGCTCTAAAGACTTTCCAAGAAGGTTAGCATCTTCGATCCACAGACATACTGAGCTGGAGTCTCTTCTGGATTAAAGTTCCTTCACAGACAGATGTTGAGTCTGTTTTAAGCCAGTAGAGAGTGTAATCCAGAGCTATCTCAAAATATTTCTGGGTCACATCGTAGACCTGACAGATGGCAGCTCATGACTGCTCTGTGTGCTCAGCCACTCAGTCAAGTCCGACTCTCTGTGGCCCCATGGGCTGTAGCCGCCAGGCTCCTCTGCCCATGGCATTCTCCAGGCAAGAATACTGGAGTGGGTTGCCTACACCAGGGATTAAGGATCAAACCCACGTCTCTTGCATCTCCTGCATTGGCAGGCGGATTCTTTACCACTAGTGCCACCTGGGAAGCCCCACCATTGTTCTGATTTGCTTTGTTGTGGTGTGTGAGTGTGTGTGTGTGGTGTCTGGAAATAGCCACCCTCGTGGGTACCTGAAACCAGAATTCTACAGCAGAATCTGTCATGCTCACTAGTCAAGTGACAGATGTCATCACTTCGAAGTGAGAAAACATCTGGGATAAGCTGTTTGATCATTTTCCATCTGATTTTCTGAACAGTTAGTGATTGGGACATATCAGGTGCCCAGTGAAGTTCACTGCAGTCTTTCAGATTCTGCCCTGTGTGTACAAGAATTCAGGGAGAATTTCCCCTAATATTTTTAATAATGTCCTCATTACCCTTAGAGAAAAGGAGTTATCAGATTAATAAGCATGCATGTTTTAAACTGAGCTTCCCTGGTGGCTGAGTGGGAAAGAATGTGCCTGTAATGCAGGAGGTGAGGGTTCAATCCCTGGGCCAGGAAGATCCCCTGGAGAAAGAAATGGAAACCCACTACAGTATTCTTGCCCAGAGAATCCCATGGACAGAGGAACCTGGCGGGCTACAGCCCATGGAGTCCCAAAGAGTTGGACATGACTTAGTGACTCAGCACATGCACAGTTATGTAATGAAGGTTCAATAAAAATCCAAAGGGACAGCTACTAGGTTGCTGAGCATGTGAAAGTATGGGGAGAGCAGTGTGCCTGGAGAGGGCATAGAAACTCCATGCTCTTTCCCCAAAGCTTGTCCTCTATATCTTTCCATCTGGCTGTTGATTCATACCTTTTAACATTCTTTGTGATTAATGGGTAAATATACTGAGTAAACTAGTTTCTTGAGTTTTGTGAGACACTCCAGTGAGTTTTGTGAGACGTCTTAGTGAATAAACACCAACGTTTTAAACTAGTATTCCTTTTTCAGGACCCTGGACAGCACCTCACCCCACCCACCACCACCAATTCTGGCTTTAACCATGGAACCAAGCAGCTATTCCATTTAATTTGTTATGTGTATACAGTGTTCAAGGGCTTCCCTGATGGCTCAGTGGTAAAGAATCTTCCTGCAATACAGAAGATTCAGGTTCGATCTCTGGGTCAGGAAAATCCCCTAGAAGAGGGCATGGTTCCCCACTCCAGTATTCTTGCCTGGAAAATCCCATGGAGAGAGGAGCCTGGCAGGCTACAGCCCATGGGGTCACACAGAGTCGGGGACAACTGAAGCAACTGAATATACACAGTGCAAAACACACCACCAAATACTTTACATGTATATGCTCCTTTACTCATTACAATGATTCTCCTCTGGTAACACACTATGCCATTAGCACATCCAGCTTGGAGAATTACTTTAACATCTCTATTCTTGAATATTAAGTAATTTTTAACCTCCTAATTTTCCATTTATGTCTCTTCCTTTTTGAATAAACCTCATTACCAAATTGCTATGATTTCAGGGACGTGATGTTATTTGTACTCAAGTTAAAAATAAAATAAATTTCAGTTACAGTCTTATTAATTTCTTTGAGCTCATTTTGTATATTTAAGTCAAGTAAGTTATGTTTGTACCTATTGCTTCTTAACATATTTGCGCTATCAAACTGCATTACAAATTATCCCTTCAGGTTTTGAAATTATTCAATATAGTCAAAGCTTCAGACATATTAACTTTTTATTATATATTATAAGCTCATTACATTGGAATTTGTGATGACCTGTGTTAAGTAATCACAGACTTTAATAAAATGGTGGCCTGCTCTCAGCCTAGTTCTTTATTATTATTACAAGCTTCATCAGAAAAAAAATTCAAAAATAATAAAATGTCTATTATTCCAGAGGTATTACTGTGCTTTTTATATTTTATTCTTAGAAAATATTTGCTCATGATGAAAAAATTCTAAGTTCCTTGGTGTCCAAGGGCAGTTTTTCTCCAAATGCGATCAGGTGGAGCTATGTTCATTTAAAAAATGTTATTCTCAGTTGATTTTCTAGCAAATCTATGTCATACATGGATAAAATGGCTCCATTCAGCTCAGTTTCATATTCTTGATCAGTTTTAATAAAAACGTTAATTTATTTTACATAATATCTCCTACCTTTCTAAAGTGATCTGAGATTTAGAACCCTGTGTCTCGCCCTATCCTTCTGAGACACCCACACGAAAATGAACTGATGAAAACTATTTTTAGGGGAAATAACCATCCATCCATCTACTACCTCATTGCCTCTATCTTTAAGTGATGCGTTCTCATTGAATTATCGTGTGACTGTAATATCCTCAAATGACTTTTCAATTGCATTGAATCCCATTACCAACCTCAACAAGATTTTTGAATTGTAGAGATCTCATCTGTCTGAAGCAGAAGGTAAAAGGAAGAGAGTAATAGCAGAGGGGGCAGACTATGACTTTCTAATATTCTTGTCACGCCCATAATTTTATAACCTTTTCTTGCAGGTTATAATTCTCCCTTTACTTCTGGGATTCCCCACACATCATCCCTCCAGCGTGTTAAGATAAAAATGAAAATAAAACTCCTGCTGGTTTGCAGAAGCGTTATGGTTGACTATTCGAGTCTAGCCTTGTTTCTCTTTAACTTTGGTTCCCTGGATGATGCTATAATTACCTATGACCCTATGGCCTCTTTATTTGCATTTTAACTTTCTCCCTTGGTTTTATCATTCTATTTTGTTTTTATTATCCTTGACCTGGTTTTTAAAATGTCATATGCTCTTCTCTATTTTTATCCTATTGTTTACAGTCTTATAAAATACCCCAAGTATTTTGTAGAGTAGAGAATGATTTAAATGTATGAATAAGTGATGACAAGGGCTTCCCAGGTGTCTCAGTGGTAAAGAATCTGCCTGCCAATGCAGGAGATGCAGGTTCAATCCCTTGGTCAGGAAGATCCCCTGAAGGAGGAAATGACAACCCACTCCAGCATTCTTGCCTGGAGAATCCCATGGATAGAGGAGCCTAGTGGGCTACAGCCCATGGGGTCACCAAGCCTCAAGCAGGACACAATGACAACTTCTTTTGAAAGATAAAATTCATACCAGAGTGGGTTTCTCAGTGAATCTGAAAATGGACCTCTAGGCTTCCTGCTTGCCCAGGTTGTGAGGAGGAGTAACTGATCACGTCTCCATCCCTCTGGCCTCTTTTATCTGCAGAACCATTCAGCGCCTCCGTCTGGGTGATGATGTTTGTGATGCTGCTCATTGTCTCAGCCATAGCTGTCTTCGTCTTTGAATACTTCAGTCCTGTTGGATACAACAGAAACCTAGCCAAAGGGAAAGGTGAGCCTGCCTTCATATGCATGATTCAAAGTTGATGCCATTTAATTGACTTTCAGTGAAGATTTCAGATTTAGAACACATGATCCTACACTGCCTTGCTATACCATCATATTAATGATGCTGTGTCATTAATTCTACGTGCAGTGCCATCCAGGTATGGGTTAGTCCCTTCAACTGAAAAGAAGGACAAGACTTAAAACATGAGACATTTTTAAGCTTGCTATAATGTGGAGTCAGTAGTTGTTAGGTAAATACTGCTGGTATTTGTTGAGAAAGCTTATTTGAAGCAGTTTTTTCTGGCAATTAGCTTTCAAAATGTGCATCAAAAGAAATGTTAAAACCACTATTGAATCTCAACTTCAGTCTATGCAAAGAAAATGGTTTTATAGAATCTGGGTTAAGAACATTCTCTAAACTTCTGAATTGTGCTCACATTCGTTTGATGATAAATATAATGATAAAATGGTGATTTTCCCTGGTTACATTTTCCTCTTGAAAATGCCTGACTTTAGTGCATAAGTACTTGATAAAGTGGCAATCAGTAAGCAGAAAATTGAATTGGGATGCATTCATTGGCTATAATTTATTAAGAGGCTCGCACCTGAGCCTTATGCATAAACACATCACACAATTTTGAGTGAATTTTTCTCAATGCACAACACATTCTAAGTAAATGGTATCAGAAGGATGCCAAGACCAAATCTGTTTCCTGAAAAATGACTTTAGATGATGGAAGATAGCAGATCTTCAAGGTACAGTTATTAAAAAACAAGGCACTTTGCCATATGTTCTTTCCACTAGGAAGATTCAGTGTTGAAAACAGCCAACAGGTCATGAGGATCTTTCGGGAACTCAGTTTTATTGAAGTCCTCCCCTTCTTAACCATTGAAGAGTGGTAATTACCACATAAATCAGCTCCCATCAACCAAACAGAGTAAAAATGCTCTAAATAATCATGTTGTATTTAAGTGGGAGAGTTGCCAGTCTTTCACTTAAACAGGTAATGTAATTAACCTAGTAAGAAGCTTTCCAACAGACTGGGTCCTGAGGCAGTTTTCTATGGGTGATAATATTACAGGAGAGTAGATGTTTATGTTTGCAAAATCAGAGTTTGTGTTGTGTGTGAATTCATGCATTTATTTGATGATTATTTATTGAGTGCCCAGTACTGGAGCAGGAGGGTAATGTGATAAATTGGATAGAGAGTTCCTGACCCTTGGAGAACTGATAATTTAGTTGTGGAGATAATATGTCAACTGCATACATGAATAATCACAGATTGTAGTAAATTTCAAGAGGACGGGGGAAAAATTATGGGATTTGAGCACATCTTAAATGTGATGATCAAGAAGGACAGAGCTTCAGGAAGGGATGATGCTTGAGTTGAGACCTGAAGGATGAGGATTCCAACCTATGGAAAACTGAGGGAAAAGCCTTCTATGCAGGCTTTATAAAGTCTTATATCTTAGCAGATACAAAGTCTTTGGCACAGGATCAATCTTGACCTGCCCAAGAAACAGAAAAGACCTAAGTGAGGTAGACAGTGGTATAAGACGAAGTCAGTGGTAAGCATTTCAGACTTTCTTCAAAATACAGTGGCAGGGAAAAGGCAGAATACATACCTGTATAGTGCAGAAAGGTCAGTTTCTATCCATCAAAGTTATTATCTGTCAATATAAGCTGCCCAGTTCATGGGGTCACAGAGTCGGACACAACTGAGCGAGTGAAGAACAACATTCTATCGGGATGATGTAGAAAGAGGGAGACTAGTTAAGGAAGGTGCTGTAGGTTTCCAAGAGAAAGAATTACAGTGGTTTGGACTTGGACAGAGATGATGGAGACGGAGGTGAACGGACACGTTTGACATGTATTTTGGAAGATGTTAATAAAAAACTACCCAAAGGTACAATACATGTACATGTACAATACATTCTCCTTTGGCCAGAGCACACACTGTTGTGAAGGAAGGAATCTAGCGTGCAAATTCCCCAGCCCTTCCATCACCTGGAGGCTTTTTGGTTTCTGCTCATCCACATGTAGAAACTCTCAGGAAATGACAGCTACTTATTTCCTTGCACAAAATAGTTTTGTTACATTTCAGTCCTTTGGGGGGTGGGGGGGGCGGGAATTATATGATTCAGGAACAGGCTACTTAATCAGGAATTCCTAAATGTCTCAGACAGATACCCTGCAACTGATTCCCAAATAGATATCACTTCTGATCAACAGGCAACCCTAATAAAATTAAGTAGTTCATGGAGTTGACTGGATCGACTCTAATTATTTTTTGCAAAGAGTTCTCAGCCTCTTGGGTATAAGCCCAGAAGCTCATAAAATGAGGCAAAGAGAAAGCACAGAGCTTGAGGTTGAGGATAATAGAATTAGTTGCCTTCTCTTTAATGTGCTGTATATGGATATTGTAAGTATTGCTGTAGCCCGAGTTTGCCCTCCATGTACAGAAAGCCTGCTTCCTAGTTAGGCTCTCTGCCCAGAACTTCATAGCTTCCATCAATCTGGATTCACTTCTGCCTCTTATTTATTGCCCACTCCACGTGCATCGCCAACTGAAGTCTAAGTAGATCATTTTTTCATATCTTCATTTACTTAAATGACATAAAAATTAACCTTCTGTTAAAGGAAGACTCTTTTCCCCCATGAAATGAGGGCATAAATTGAGTTTTTTTTCTCCCTTGCACAAAAACAGCTTGAAAGCTCTAACATGTGTGTTTTACAGCCTGCATATTCTCCTCCCCAATAAATTCTGGCATATTGTTCTGCCTCTTTAGTTAAGTCTGTTGCAAGGAACACTTAAGAATCTTAAGAATACGCAGAGGGAGAAGAAGTGCTGTGATATCAGAGTTCATTTTCAATGACCCTGCAACCAAATATCTCCCATCTGTGAAGCGTTAGGAGAATTAAGCGCTATTGTTCGGTTCCGTAATGTCTCCATTTGGAGAGCATTTTAGTTTGGTTTAATTTCTACATTGTGCACATCTTACATCTGAGTTTGAACAGGAGCCATTGCTAGGGACAATCAGATTAGAATATCAAACATCAGTCCCTCTGAATTGCATGGTTCTTATACAATATCACAACACATGCATACCGAATCAGCCCATAGGCACATGTTTTTTTGGTAAGGCCATCCGTGTACCCACCAAAAGGAAGTCAAATTAAATCCACATTTAAAACAGGTCATAACACTACTTCTAATTCAAGCCTGAATTTTCATAACCATTTTCTCTTTCTTCTTTCCTTCCTCCCTCCCTCTATTCCTTCATTCTTTCCTCCTTCCTTTGTAAATTTCTTTCTTCCCTTCCTCCTTCCTTCCTTTCTTTCTTTCTTCTTCCCTTCCTTCTTCTCTCCCTCCTCTACCTCCCTCCCTTCCTCTGTCTGTCTTCCTTTCTTTCCTTTTCTTTTAAGAAATGTGGCAAAAAGTCAGCAATACAGAAATGTGGGAAGAACGCTAATTTTTAGAGAAAAAAGAACTTGTGGTTGTGGTCCTGGGACAGTGATGAGATACACTTGTCTTCTGACAGCCTTCAGGGTTGCTGGGGCCAGTGCATGCTCCCAAGTGTGTGTTTGGAGGACACGCTGAGAATGTCCTTCCTGTCATTTGCAGCACCCCATGGGCCTTCTTTTACAATTGGAAAAGCTATTTGGCTCCTCTGGGGCCTGGTGTTCAACAACTCCGTGCCTGTCCAGAATCCTAAAGGGACCACCAGCAAGATCATGGTGTCCGTGTGGGCCTTCTTCGCCGTCATCTTCCTGGCCAGCTACACAGCCAACCTGGCTGCCTTCATGATCCAGGAGGAGTTTGTGGACCAAGTGACTGGCCTCAGTGACAAAAAGGTAAGGTCACTTTGCTTTCATCTCTGCCTGAGGAGTTGATCTTAAGTGTTCCCCGCTCAGAGGATGTTTTCCAGTGAGTTTTCCAAGAGCCAACTAAGGGCAGGAGGAGAGGGGGGCTACTAGGGATGAGATGGTTGGATGGCATCACCGACTCAGTGGACCTGAGCTTGAGGAAACTTCGGGAGATGGCGAAGGACAGGGAAGCCTGGCATGCTGCAGTCCATGGGGTCGCAAAGAGTTGGACACGACTGAGCGACTGAACAACAGAGGAAGTAAATCAGGCTCCCACCACCCAAATCATCAACTCAAAAGCACAAACCTAGGGAGATTTTCTTTTCTTCTTAACTCCATTGGGCATATTTTGAAAGTTTTCAGGAACAGAAGCTTAAGCTTAGCTCTCCTAAGTCTTAAAAAGTCCAGATCTAATTTGGGAATGTAGTTTCCCCCAGTATCACCCCTCATATGTACATGATTGTGTTCATGATCGTTTCTGACCTCTGTGACTCATGTCACAGCTTAGGCAGAGGCTTCCCTGGTAGCTCAGATGGTAAAGTGTCTGCCTGCAATGTGAGAGACCTGGGTTTGATCCCTGAATCAGGAAGATCCCCTGGAGAAGGAAATGGCAGCCCACTCCAGTACTCTTGCCTGGAAACTTCCATGGACGGAGAAGCCTGGTGGGCTACAGTCCATGGGATCGCAAAGAGTCGGATACGACTGAGCAACTTCACTCTCTTGTCGTGGAGAGGACGATGGTGAGGAAAATCCATTAACCTTGGACCAGGAGAATCTTGGGCGAAGCTCTCAGCTATAGGTACCTCCCAGTTTTGTGACTTTATATGAGTCTTTCATGCTCCTTGCCTTGGATTCTTCATTTCTGCCTTGAAAACAAAAGTCCTCTCTGAGCCCTGCACACGTGCTCAGTCGTGTCTGACTCTTTGTGACCTCACTGTTGCTTGGTGAGGGACAGGCTGTTGCCTGGTGAGGACAGACAGGCTTCTCTGTCCATGGGATTCTCCAGGCAAGAATACTGGAACAGGTAGCCATTTATTCCTCCAGGGGATCTTCCTGGCTCAGGGATCAAACCCAAGTCTCCGGCACTGGCAGGCAGATTCTTTACTGCTGAGCAACCAGCAAAGCCCTTCTCTGAGCCCTGCCCGGATACGAAACTGACACCTCCTTTTCACCACGTAACCAATCAGCCCATCGCCAGCACTCCTGACTCACCTGAAATTTCTTCAAGGGATGCAAAAGGAATACAGGGCTGATTTTTCACTTCCCACCAGTTCCGTTTACTCAGACACAGCTCCAGGCCTCCCTTGCGTGTGTCTGTGCTGCCCACCACCAGGGAGACAGGAATGTTAACACCTGCTCTCTCCGTTCCCCAGTGCCATGTAACGAGGGCTGTGGGGAGTGAGTAGCTACTCAGAAATGCACAGGGAGGAAGAAAGGAGGTAAACTGGATACGTCCTTCTATTGAAATTTTAGTCTCAGGAAGCAGACCCTGACTTGCTAAGCTCAGCAGTGTGGGGACTTGCTGCGTTGCAAAGATTTTCTGTCTTGTGTGTGAGTATAATTTGTCTCTTTATAAAATCTCACTATCATGTCTTGTTGGCATAAGGCTACATATATCCTTTCAGCATTCATCAGCAGACCGCTGAATAGAAAATCAGCCCATGAAGAGCCTTTAACAGCTTATCCGTGACTTACAGGGTGGTTGAACGAAGTGCAGAGAGGCCTGTCATCAGAGAGATGGTGGGGGGCGGGGGTGCTGGGGTGAGTCACCTTCACAGAGGCACCATCACCCTCGGGAGTCGCTGGCCTTTCTGATGGCTCCCCGTCAGAAATGCCTCTTGAGTGGGTGCCACTGTCCTCATCGTGGTGACAACACCCTGCGCTAAGCTGGCCATCCCCATGTGTCCCCTCCCTCTTGCTTGCGGAGGCCCCCTCTCTGTCCCCTAGGCATCCAAGTGTGTTTCCACCACAGTGCCCTTGCACTTCTCAGGTCCTCTGCCTGGAATGTTCTTCCCCCTTTATTCTCATGGACGACTCCTCCTGGACTTCCAGGTTTTAGGGGAACTACCACCTCTTGGGAGAATCTTCCTGGTCACTGTGGTCAACTAGGCAGCCTGGGCTTGTGCTCCTGTGAAACTTAAATTCCGGTAGGAAGAAATAAACAGCACCTGAGTAAATGTAACGGACAAGGAAATTCCAGGCAGGAGTAAGTGCTGTAAAGGAGAGAATAGTGATGAGATTAAAATAGACTTGGGGGAAGCGGATGGCAGGGTTCTGTGGCACTGAGTGGATGCCCAACGCATGCTTGCTAACTGAGTGAGAAAGGCATGGTATGTTGGGCCTGCAGGCACCCACCTGGGGCTCCTTGGATCCCTTTCCCGACTCTGTGCCCAGCCTCACCTTTGCTGATGAAGGCTCAGGGACCTTCAGAGAGCAATTATCTTGCAGCAGCAAAACAGTGGATGCCTGGATATTATTGTTGTTGTTCAATCGCTAAGTCATGTCTGACTCCTTGTGGCCCCACGGACTGTAGCACACCAGGGTTCCCTGTCCTTCACCATCTCCTGGAATTTGCTCAAACTCATGTCCATCGGGTCTGTGATGCCATCCAAGCATCTCTTCCTCTATCACCCCCTTCTCCTCTTGTCCTCAATCTTTCCCAGCATCAGGGACTTTTCCAGTGAGTTGGCTCTTCATATCAGGTGGCCAAAGTATCAGAGCTTTAACATTAGCATCAGTCCTTCCAGTAAATATTCAGGGTTGATTTCCTTTAGGATTGACTGGTTTGATCTCCTTGCAGTCTGATGGACTCTCAAGAGTCTTCTCCAGCACCACAGTTAGAAAGCATCGACCTTCCTGTAACCAATGACTAACCAGGGTGAGAGTACAAAAGCCAGCTGTTCTGTTGCTTCTGGGAAAACTCCAAGGTGCAGTTTACTCTCGAGCTCCCTGTGGGTTCAGGCTGATGTTAAGACTTTGTCCATAGTCACACCCTTGCCTGGCTTCCTCCCCTTCCCTAACCTCCTTCCCCCATATCCTTCCTGATTTCTCCCAGAGCCCTTCCTTCATAAATCACATTCACTCAATTCCTTGGCTCACCTTAAGTGTATCTGGGGGCAGCAGAGAAAGCCATCTACTTGGAGTCAAGAAAGTTGGGTTTCCTTTCCTCTCTGCCATGTACCAGCTTTGTGATGCCTTTATTGTTGTGTAACCTTGCTGTACCTGCTAGCTCCTCTCTGAACATTTGGGAGTCATAGTTGCTGTGAGGATAAAAGGAAGCTGCCAGTGAGAATGTTCCCTGTAGCCAATGAAATCTTCTACAGATCCAATTACATCATATATGGGAGCAAATGTATAGTTCCTAGAATAAGTGACCAGAGGAATGAACATTGGAAGCAGTGGGAAACCATGTTCTGGATGAGAAGATTTTTCAAGAAAGTATTAATAATCTGTAGGGACTTCTTTGGACTTCCCTGGTGGCTCAGTAGTGGAGCTGAAGGAGATGTAGTTTTGATCCCTAGGTCAGGAAGATCCCCTGGAGAAGGGAATGGCAACCCGCTCCAGTGTTCTTGCCTGGAGAATCCCATGGACAGAGGAGCCTGGTGGGCTGCAGTCCATGGGGTTGCAAAAAGTGGGACATGCAGGGACTGCGTGGTGGTCCAGTGGCTAAGATTCTGTGCTCCCAGTGCAGGGGGCCCGGGTTCAATCCCTGGTCAGGAAGCTGGATCCCACATGCAACTAAGACCTGGCACAAAGTAAACTAAAGAAACACTTTTTTAAAACAGAAAGTAGTTGGCAGCATAGTTTACTTTCTGATGCTATTTTCAACAGCAAGGAGAAAAAAAAAGTCCCTTGCTACCTAGTTTTAGGTCTAATAACATGACTGCTTGTGGGAAAACTAATTAGAACCACTAATAATTCCACTGACCTTCTCTGACTTGGAAACACCTAGTAACAGATACTGTATCCTCATGAGACAGGGCTCAGCTTCCATGCTCAGAGCATTAGCAGCAAGCGGATAGCTCTTTTAATTAAATGTTTGATACAATTAAATAAACAGCAAAATTCCTGGAGTAAATAAGCTAAGTGCTCCCAGAAGATTAATGGCAAATACACCAAGAAAGTCTGCAAAATAAAAATCTATATTGAATCAATTTATTTTAATACCGTATGCAAGTGTATTTATTTTTTGTTTGTTTTAATCATGAGTATCTATGTAACAACTCAGGTTTATAATACTTTTCAGCCATTTGCAGCATTAGTGCTTGCTGTTGGAGCCCGTGGTGTGCTCAGATGACCTTGGGGTTAAATTATACATAGAGGAATTCATTCCCCTCGAAATTATAAAAGAAGTTGGAATGTTGGTGGCGACCCTCTACAAAATGTTGGGTGTTACCGTGGTTACTGAAATCTGTCTCTGGGAGACAGATTGCTGTAGTGGAAAAAGCAACACCATAGGGGTCAAACGAATCTAGGTTCAAATCCTGGCCTGCAAAACACATAGGGGTCAAACGAATCTAGGTTCAAATCCTGGCCAACAGTAGTTGTATGGCCTTCAGAGCATCTGTCTCTCCATGGCCTAATTTCCTGATAGAGGGGTTTAATACCGTTCTGGCAAGGTTGATATGAGGATTAGGGATAATCCTCACACCGTGCCTGGCACATGGCAGGTAATCCTGTTATAAATGTTCTTTCTTCCCTCGCCTCTCCACTCCTCCAGCCCCTCTCTGCTGCCTCTCCCCGCTTCTTCTCCTCCCCCTCCTCTTGACCATCACCGTTGCCTGATTCGAACCATCCCTCCTTTCTGGGGTCTGGAATGTTATTGCACCAACAGTGATAGAGGGAGTTCGGGGACTGTACCTTGTGGACGAGCCCATGAATGTGTTCTCATGGACTCATGCTGGGTGAGCCTCGTTCACCACCCTCATTGGCTGAATGGAGGCCTCTGAGCCTCTCCTCCCTCTTAAGGGCCGGGGCAGTTTGATGCTACATCTGGAAGCATGGGGCTTCCCAGGTGGCTCAGTGGTAAAGAATCCTCCAGTGCAGGAGACACAGAGACATGGGTTCGCTCCCTGGATTGGGAAGATGCTCTGAAATAGGAAATAGCAACCCACTCCTGTATTCTTGTCTGAGAAATCCAATGGACAGAGGAACCTGGCAGGCTACAGTCCAAAGGGTCGCAAAGGGTCAGACACGACTGAAGCAACTTAGTATGAATACACGTGATCTTATTGATGGAGGAGACCTCTGCACCACCCCTTCCTGGGCTGGAGCCCACATTTGTTTCTTCTGCACTCTCAACTCTCTGGAAGAAAGTTACCTTGGAAATCCATTCCTGTAAGAAACACATAGAGAGTACATCATGGGAAAAGCAGGGCTGGATGAAGCACAAGCTGGAATCAAGATTGCCAGGAGAAATATCAACAACCTCAGATATACAGATGATACCACCCTTATGGCAGAAAGAGAAGAACTAAAGAGTCTCTTGATAAAAGTGAAAAAGGAGAGTGAAAAAGTTGCCTTAAAGCTCAACATTCAAAAAACTAAGATCATGGCATCCAGTCCCATCACTTCATGGCAAATAGATGGGGAAACAATGGAAACAGTGACAGACTTTATTTTGGGGGGCTCCAAAATCACTTCAGATGGTGAATGCAGCCATGAAATTAAAAGACACTTGCTCCTTGGAAGAAAAGTTATGACCAACCTAGACAGCATATTAAAAAGCAGAGACATTACTTTGCTGACAAAGGTCCATCTAGTCAAAGCTATGGTTTTTCCAGTAGTCATGTATGGGTGTGAGAGATGGACTATGAAGAAAGCTGAGCACCAAAGAATTGGTGCTTTTGAACTGTGGTGTTGGAGAAGACTCTTTAGAGTCCCTTGAACTGCAAGGAGATCCAACCAGTCAATCCTAAAGGAAATCAGTCCTGAATATTCATTGGAAGGACTGATGCTGAAGCCGAAAACTCCAATACTCTGGCCACCTGATGTGAAGAACTGACTCATTGGTAAAGACCCTGATGCTGGGGAATTTTGAAGGCAGGAGGAGAAGGGAACAACAGAGGATGAGATGGTTGGATGGCATCGCCGACTCGATGGACATGAGTTTGAGCAAGCTCCGGGAGTTGGTGATGGACAGGGAAGCCTGGTGTGCTGCAGTCCATGGTGTTGCAAAGAGTCAGACACAAATGAGGGATGGAACTGAACTGAAGAAACACAGAGGGTGCCCTTAACACTAGGCCCTGGGCTTCCTGCAAGCGTCGTCCTTGCCCCTAGCTATTTGTCACACTGTAGGTTAGGACGCTTTAGGGAGTCGTGACATTAATTTACAGATGGTGGCCATTAAAAATGTAGTTCACCATGGCTGACATTAGAGGATAATCCCAGGTAGAAAGCGTGCTGTGATGTGGTATGTGTCTGTGTGTGTGCAGGGCAGAGATGGAAGATGTGTCATGAGTCATGCTTTTAAAAGTTTGACAGCCTTTAGCTGAACAGGAAAAGGTTCCTCCATCTGGGTGCCAGGCTGAGTTTAGAGTGGGTGATGGTACAGTCAAGGCCAGAGAAGTGTAGAAATGCATCCCCAAGGTGGACTCCCTCTCTCTATTGTTCTGCAAACCAAAGGCAAAGAAGGAAAGGATCTCAAAGAGCTGCGTGCCTCCTCAGCTACAGATGGTGAGTGAAGGGGAAGGCAGTTAGGCAAACAGGCCATCGATGTCTCAGGAGATTGGGAGCGGCTGCTACAAGGCCTAGATTTATGAGAAGAGCCGCTGCCTTTGTGCCCCCGAGCAGACAGCTGCCATGCCATTGCGCTGGGGTAGCGCCTCCCCCTCCGAGGTGATGGGTTGTGACGCTGCTTGCCTGAGTGAGTGCAAAGAGCATTCTGTTGTCTGCACACACACACAAACACACACACACTCCCAACGCAAGGCTCCCAGCAGGAGGATCTCATTTGGACAATGTATGGCCCCTTCCCCCCAATCCAGTTACGGCTGCTTATTAGGCAGCAGCATACCTAATTTAAGGGGGACAATCTGCAGCTGGAAATTTTAATTAACAGTGAAATGAAGTGTGAGTCTGGAAAAAGGAATAATGGTTTCCACGGGCCTCATCCTGGGGTAAACTTGGACGCTTCCTTAGGCAGCTCTCAGTTCCGTGGAAGAGGTGCTGGCCTGGGACTCTGAGAGACCTCTGGACCCCAGTGCTGGTGCTGCCAGAGGTTCACTGGCTGTCCTTCCCTCTGGGTTTCAAGGTCCTCACCTCTAAAAGAGGAGAGATCACTAGTGAGGGTCCCAGAGGATTGATAGAGTTCAGACCTTAGGGCTACTTACAAGGAGTGTAATCTTAAGAACACTTTGGTCACCTGATGTGAAGAGCCAACTCACTGGAAAAGACACTGATGCTGGGAAAGATTGGGGGCAGGAGGAGAAGGGAACGACAGAGGATGAGATGGTTGGATGGCATCACGGACTCAGTGGACCTGTGTTTGAGCAAACTCTGGGAAATGGTGAAGGACAGGGAAGCCTGGTGTGCTGCAGTCCATGGGGTTACAAAGAGTCAGACATGACTTAGTGACTGAGCAGCAACAACAATCTTAAGAAGGTCATGTAACCTCTGTGAGCCTTGGTTTCCTCATCTGTGAAACCAAGCCTCGAAGGTTAGTTTTCTGGCAGAGTTGTTTTAGGGCTTCCCTGGTGGGTCAGGTAAATAATCTGCCTGTCAATGTAGGAGACCTGAGTTCGATCCCTGGGTCAAGAAAATCCCCTGGAGAAGGGAATGGCAACCCACTCCAGTATTCTTGCCTGGGGAATTCCATGGACAGAGGAGCCTGTCAGGCTGCAGTCCATGTGGTCTCAAAGAGTCAGACAAGACTGAGCGACTGACACACACACAGGGTTGTTGTATTAAATGAGCCAATATTTGTTAACGTTCTTGGCACATTGCTGGCCCCAGCCGAGTCCTCAAGAAGTGGTAAGTCATATTATCATCACTTTCTGGTTCCAGAATTCCATATTTCATAGAAAAATGAGGTCCAGGTTACATTTTTTTCCCCCAGGATGATGGTAGAAATGAAAAGTAAGAGTTTTTTTTTTAATTTATTTAAAAATTTGTTTTTAATTGGAAGATAATTGCTTTATAATGTGTTGATTCCTGCCTTGCAACAAGACGAATCAGCTGTGATTATATATATAGATCCCCTCTCTTTTGAGCCTCCCTCCTACCCCCTCATCCCACCCCTCTATGTCATCACAGAGCCCCAGGCTGGCACCCTGTGTTACACAGCGGCTTCCCACTACCACTAGCTATGAACAGTTTTATTTTGTGAGTGCTTCTTCTGTTCTAGACACTATTCTTATTACTTGACAAACACTGTAATTTTAAATCTTCCCATTGACCCCAAGCGGAGAAGGCAATGGCACCCCACTCCAGTGCTCTTGCCTGGAAAATCCCATGGATGGAGGAGCCTGGTAGGCTGCAGTCCATGGGGTCGTGAAGAGTCGGACACGACTGAGTGACTTCACTTTGACTTTTCACTTGCATGCATTGGAGAAGGAAATGGCAACCCACTCCAGTGTTCTTGCCTGGAGAATCCCAGGGACGGGGGAGCCTGGTGGGCTGCCATCTCTGGGGTCACACAGAGTCGGACACGACTGAAGTGACTTAGCAGCAGCAGCATTGACCCCAAGAGGGAAGTACTGATGAGTTTCCTACTCTGCCGACAGGAAATAAGTGGAAACAGTGGGAAGGGAAGTGACTTCACTAAGACTCCACAGTCTGTAAGGGACTGATTTTGGAACCTGTGAAGCTGAGCTCACACTTAATAACCATCGCCTTGTGCTGTCTCTAGATTTTAACTGTATTTCCAGGACTTAGACCCAGTCTTCTGGACGCCTAATCTGATTAGATTACCCCAAACACTGAAGGTGTGAGCAGATGTCAGAGAGGAAGAAAACCTTTCTCTCTCCTTCTGGATTCTTCTGCCTGGTCTTAGAATTAAATTAACGTGAGGCAGACCAACAGGAGAAACTCTAATTTAATTTTGAATGCACAGGAACCCCCTCCCACCCCCCGCCGACTTACATGAGAGGTTCAGAGACAGAAAGATAAAATCAGGAAGGTGTGCCATCCCAAGCTAAAGAGTAGAGTAGGAGCCTGGGGCTGTAGAGGGAGGTGGGTGATTCACAGGATGATGAGAAGAGCAGATGTTCAGTAATTAAATGTTTGCCTGTCATAGGTCATAAAATGTTATTTCTGATAATCGTTCTTCTTACAGGCAAGGCCCCCAGTTTAAATTCTTTAAGGGAAGGGGGAAAAGTTTCTCTTGAGCCCATGGGATCTTGAATGCCTTCAGCTCAAAATAATTCACATGCCAAATTGGCGTATCTGGGGGAGGGATAAATTAGGAGCTTGGGATTAGCAGATACAAACTACTGTATATAAAACATAAACAGCAAGTTGTACTGTATAGCCCAGGGAACTGTGTTCAACATCTTGTAATAAACTATAATGGAAAAGAATATGTATATATGACTGAATCACTTTGCTGTATACCAGAAGCTCACACAATATTGTAAATCAACTCCAGTTCAATAAAAAAAATTTTTTTTTAAAAGAATGGAAAAATTCAGGACCAGACAGCTTCGCTGGTAAATTTTACCAGTTTAAAGAAGAATTGACACCAATCCTTCTCAAACTCTTCAGAAAAATATAGAGTAAGGGAACACTTCCTAATTTATTCTATGAAGCCAGTATTTTTCCTTGATAATAAAGTAAACAAAGATATCACAAGGGAAAAAAAATGATGGGCCAATGTCTTGTTGCTTTGGGTCTTCCCAGGTGGCTCAGTGGTAAAAAAAAACCTGCCTGCAGGAGGTTAAATGCCTGAGATGCGAGACATGGGTTTGATCCCTGGTTTGGGAAGATCCCCTGGAGTGGGAAATGGCACCCCACTCTAGTATTCTTGCCTGATAAATTCCATGGGCAGAGGAGCCTGGCAAGCTACACTCCATGGGGTCACAAAGAGTCAGACAGGACTGAGCACAAGCTCATCGTTGCCTTATAATGTTGTGTTAGTTTTTCCTGCACAGCAGAGTGAATCCCCTCTTCCCGGGATTTCTTTCCCATTTAGGTCACCACAGAGCATGGAGCAGAGTTCCCTGTGCTCTACAGTAGGTTCTCATTAGTCATCTGTTTCATACATAGTACTGTATATATGTCAATCCCAATCCATCCCACCCTCCTCATCCTCCCCTGGTGTCCGTACATTTGTTCTCTACATCTTTTTAAAATATTGATGCAAAAATGCTCACCAAGATACTAGCAACCCAAATCAAGCAGGAGCATATAAAAAGAATAAGATGT
Organism: Bubalus bubalis; assembly: GCF_019923935.1. Taxonomy (NCBI): domain Eukaryota; kingdom Metazoa; phylum Chordata; class Mammalia; order Artiodactyla; family Bovidae; genus Bubalus; species Bubalus bubalis. The sequence continues at coordinate 33,638,754 of NC_059180.1, forward strand.
CATGACCAAATGAGATTTATCCCAAGAATGTGTAGGTGATTAAACATATGAAAATAAGTTGATGTAACACACAACATAAATAGAGTGAAAAAAATAACCACATGATCAAAGTGGGACATCTTGGGGAGGACTGTTCTGAACAGACAATCTCAGTCAGTCAGGGAAGATGAGGGGAGCATGGACAGCGAGCCATTACAGAGGCTCAGGAGCCGTACTGGACATGGGTATGTCCGGGAAACTAATGGCTAGTATGGAATCCAGCTCAAGAAAACTTCATGGAGCCTGGCATTGTGCCTGGGATGGGTTGCTGTTGTTTTAGTTGCTAACTTGTGCCAGACTCTTTTGTAACTCCATGGACTGTAGCCTCCAGGATCATCTGTCCATGGGATTTCCCAGGCAAGAATACTGGAATGTGTTGACATTTCTTTCTCCAGGGGGTTTTCCCAACCCAGGGACCGAATCTGTGTCTCCGCCATTGATAGGCAGATTCTTTACCACTGAGCCACCAGAGAAGCCCCTGGCATGTGTTAGGCCCTTGATAAGTACTGCCTGCTGCATGCATGAATAAATGAATGAATGAATGATGGCTAGAGAATGAGTAAATGATAACATAGAATCATTGTAAGGGAAGAAAAATGACTGTCCCTCTACCCTTCTAGGTTCTTGGTTGAGACCTCCACTCCCCATAAAAAAAAAAAAAAAAGAGATTAACAGGAGAAAAACATGTATACCTCCCATGTATATGGGAGATACCCAAGAAAACTGAGGAACTCCCTAAAATAGCCCAAACCACCAGCTTAAATTTTATCTTCAGCTGAAGTCATAAGAAAGATGCGGTGAGGATTGGGGATGTGTGGCAGGGGGGAAGGAAGGTTCTAGGAGGTGACCAAGAAAAGCAAGTAAGCAAGGGTACGGTCATGATGCAGATTTCAGTCACTGCCTTCTCCACTGATAAGAGTTTTAGAGATTTAGTCATTGTCTTCTTCCAGGTTACAGAGAGGAAGACATCCTTATAAATGTAAGATTTTTGCTTCTTCCAAAAAGGTTAACTTGGACTCAGTTTTCAGTTTCTCCTGTGTCTGCTCTATCTTAAAAAAAAAATAACCAGCCCCCCAAAAATCCATATGACAGAGAGGCATATTTGGGGATGGCAAATTCTGCTCCCCTTCATCATCTTCTGTTGGAATGTATTGGAAGGAATTGTAAATGGAGTCCAAGGATGGAAGTGATTGATGAGGATCTCAGAAAATGTCGCTGTAAAACTGATGAATGAGCTAATGTCATACATTAACTCCAGCTCAACTAGCATTTCCCGGCTTCTCCCTGTGTCCCTACCACTAGGCCAGTCTCTCTAAAATGCCATCCAACAGGCATCTATTGCACACCCAGCCGGGCCCTATGCTGGGCTCCAGGGAACAGTGGGGAACAAGTCAGACTCTGTTTCTGACTTCCTGGAGCTCCCAGACAACTGGAAGGTGTGATTAAGCAGAAAGAAAGCACAGAAATGAATGGGTTTCTTCTGTCCTGCGCTGACGTGTGCCGATGTTTGACTCCTGACACAAGGCAGAGGATGGCTGACTCTTCTTTCTCCTCCTGCTCTCTCTCTCTCTGTCTCTCTGCAGTTTCAGAGACCTCACGACTATTCCCCGCCCTTTCGATTTGGCACGGTGCCCAACGGCAGTACGGAGAGAAACATCCGGAACAACTACCCCTACATGCACCAGTACATGACCAAATTTAACCAGAAGGGAGTCGAGGACGCCTTGGTTAGCTTGAAAACAGGGTAAGGATGGTTTTTCTTTTGCTCTGCAGGCCTGCCCGTCCACGCGCCTTACAGACAATGTCTGTGCGCCTTGGTGCTTGTCTGTTTCCCCATTGTAATTTCTCAAGAGCTGGAGGTCAAGGAGGCCCCCCGCTGAGGGCTGTTTTTTGTTAATCTGATGAGAATCCAAGCCTTCCTTCTGAGTTGTGTTAAGCAAAAAGCAAATCCAGGACACTTTGAAATGCAGAGAACCAGTGGGATCTCTTAAACTGATAAAGAAGTCGGCCCAACTCAGTGGGATTATTTTAGCCATAGGAAGATCTAAGGAGATGGAATTTATATAAAGTGGTTAAAACAAAGTGCTATCAATTTTTATCTGATTTTAGGTAGGGGTTTATGAGGTGTAGCCTTCTGTAGAAGAGTGTCACATTGAGGAAGGAGAAAGGAAATATGGAGAGAAAAGCAGTGAGAACTCAGTCTCTCTAGAGGAACAGTGAACATTCTCGTCTACCTGTTGGCATGGTGGAAGTTAGCAGATGTGAAATAACTGAGGCTGTAAACAGAAGACCTGTTTTATGACCTCAGACAATTAATCAATCACCCTCAGTCTCATATGTGAAGTGGGAATAATGATAAGACCTAATTCTTAGGGGTTTTATGAGGATTAAGAGGAAATTTACTGTAAAGCATTTCAGATAGTGCCTGGCACTGAAACGGGACCTAACTGCTAGTGTTATTTGGTGTAAAGGTTGAATTCTATTCTGTGGACTCTTCAACTTTTTGAAAACTCAGGGATGTGTGAAATGTGTTTTTGAAAGGGTTCCATTAAAAATAATTTTGTTTTAAATGGTGGGATTGTTTAAAGAGGAAATTTTTGCTTATCCAGAAAATTAACTTACATGTACCCTCTCAGCTGTCAGGAATTCTGACAAGTAAAACGGGCTGCAGTGTATTCTCCTTGCAGATTAACACACAGCCTCTTTCCCTTGGCTTTTCTGCCAGGCATTGAGAAGGTCTTGCTGCTTCTTTTTTTCCGGTGGGGCGGAGGGACCCCTCTGCATCATGCCCGGATCTCTGCATCATTTCCAGGAGCTGAGGCCAATGGCATTTTGTCTTGCAGTCTCCTTAGGATCTCTTGGTATCTCAACAGGGGCTGGGAGAGCATTTATTTAGAAGTCGAGCCTGTTACTTATCCAAAACTCATTCACACACTGCTCATGACTTTTTAAAAACTTACTGAAAGGCATAACAAAAATTCAGAAAACGTACAAGTGTTAAATATGCAGCTCAATGACTTTGTCCAACTGACCTAACCACCCAGATCCTTCAGCTGTCCTATCTCCCACCTCCTCTCCCTCCTCCAGTCGGTAACTTTTCTTGCCTGTTCACTCGATGCCAGCCCCTGTATGCCAGCTGTTGCCCCAGACTACAGTACTTTTCAAGGCGCTGTCCTGTAAGATTAGAAATGTTTTCTTTATTTTTTGTGCTTGTTTGTTTTTTATGCATTATTTGCATGAAAAGTATTATAAACCTATTACAGTACAGTACTATATAGCCAAGTGAGTTAGCTGGGGACTAAGCTAACTTTGCTGGACTTACAAACAAATTGGATTTAATGAACTCGCTCTTGGAATGGAACTTGTTCCTATGTAGGGGACTTACTGTACTGTCTTCCATCTACCATCCTCACTTCTAAAACCATAGGTTCTTTTGCCCTGTTATTCTAACATATAACGAAATCACGTTTTCTTTTTGGATTGCCCTTTTTCTGGCTCACCATTCTGTTAGCGGGGTCACTGCATGTCTTTCTGGTTCTTTCAGTCCCATTGCTACGCAGAATGTTTGGTGTGGGGATGCACCACAATGCGCACATCTCTTCTAACCGCGATGGACGTGGGGTGGTGTTCCACGTGGGGCTATTGTGAGTCAAGCTCCTTAGGGCTTTTTCCTACACATCTTTTGTTGCACAGGCGAATACATTTTCCTTGTTATATACCTAAGAGTGGAATTGCCAAACTATAGAGTGTGGGATGTTCACTTTCGGTAGATATCAGAAAAGACAGATTTTTGATGACTTTTTAGCTTAGCCACAGGCGTGAGTTTTTATTTGTTTCCACTGTGGTATTTTCATCAATATATACTGTTATTCTGAACAGACCATGAGGATAAATGTGAGGACAATAGTTAGGAACAATGGTTGAAGGCTGACTGGTCTCCTCTTCATCTATCTGTCACCCAGAGGACAAAATAGGTTTTTTTTCTTTTTTTCAATTTTTTTTAATAATACAAACAAAAAAGAGTAGAGATATACAAACCATCCCTGGCCATAAATTGTACGAATTGTTCTCGGGAAGCCATATAATGATTATAACATCCATCTTAGCAAACTTGGGCAGATGGTGGGTTTATTCTACGTTCAATCTCCAGAGAGGAGAATGCATGACATTGTTACTTTAAACGCAGAAACTAGAGCTAAAGGGGTGTGTCTTTTTTTTTTTTTAAAGAAATAACCACACACACTGTTACAGGTGAGGGCACTCCTCCTTATACTTGGAGATTCTGTCTCAGTGGAGTTGATGTTAGGGCAAATCACTTATATGTTTAACAGGCTTCTCAGATAATTATTTAAATCAAATTTTGAATAGATAGTTCATTTACACAAATCAAAAATAAAAAATTAAACAGTGGAGAGCCCTCCTTTCACACTGTGCCTTTTTTACCTAGGACCCTCTGCGCATGCGTGCTAAGTTGCTTTAGTCGTGTGACTCTTTGCGACCCCATGGACTGTAACCCACCAGGCTCCTCTGTCCATGGGATTCCCCAGGCAAGAATACTGGAGTGGGTTACAATTTCCTCCTCCACGGGATCTTCCTGACCCATGGATCAAACCCACGTCTCCTACATCTCCTGCATTGGCAGGCATGTTCTTTACCGCTATACCGTCACCTGGGAAGCCCCAGTACCCTACGAACTAATCACCTTTACTGCTTTTCCTGTGTATCCTTCCAGATCTTTCTCTATCAAAGCATAAACAGCTGCAGAGATTTTTTTTTGTTTTACAGATTTATAGTCTTTTTCATTGTGTGAGTGTACCATATGGTATTTCATCAGTCCCCTACTGATGGATATTTAGGATATCATTTTTTGTTTTTGTTGCAAACAATACTGCAGTGAATATTCTTACATGTGCGTCACATCCATTGTAGGAGAAATTTCTTGGATTGCTGGGTAAAAGACTACACACAGAGCTGTGATTTTGACAAACATTGACAAATTTCCCTCCCAAGGAAATTCACCTTTACCCCCTGCTGTATAAACGTACCTGTCTCCCCAAAGTCTTTGTCAACACAGCGCGTCATCAGTCTTTGAAAATTTTGCAAAGATAATAGGTAAAACATGTGCCAACATTTAATTTTGCACTTTTTATTATCCGTAATTTTTTTTTTTTTGCCAAATGTAATTAAAAGCCTTCTGCAACTACTTTTTTGAAAGCATTCATTATTTTTTTCTCTTGTTTTGATGATCTTTTCTTATTAATTTATCTATTAGAGAAATGAGCCCTTTATTTGTGGTGTGATTACAAATGTTTGTCCCAGTTTTCTGTTGTTGTTACTTTATCTTTTGAGCTTGCAGATAATTTTTTTTTCCTGTGGAGATTTATATTTTATATAGTCACACTCATCAGTCTTTTTTTTTTTTTTCATCACTGATTTTGAGTGGTAATTCAAAACTCCTTTTCACTCAGATATAAAATAGTTTTATCCTCTTCTATTTTGGTTGCATTTTTAATATTTGGAATTTTTCTTGGTCTAAAGTATGAGACGGCCTTCCCTGGCGGCTCAGATGGTAAACATACTACCTGCAATGCAGGAGACCTGGGTTCAATCCCTGGGTCAGGAAGATCCCCTGGAGAAGGGAGGTGGGCATCCACTCTAGTATTCTTTCCTGGAGAATTCCATGGACAGAGGAGCCTGGCAGGCTGCAGTCCATGGGGTCGCAAAGATGACTCCAACTCCTCAAATGATTATGAGAACTGAATTTGAGAACTGCCATCACCAGACTGCACCAAGGTCTGACAGCCTCTGTGTTGATCATGTCTGCTCATCCCATCATGAGACTTCTGTCTTTCAGGTGTCCACTTCACCACACTGAGTTGCCTTTTCCCTTTCCCATCCCATTTTATTTTTAAATTTTTCATTTTGAAATACATTACTTTAAAATCAGATCAGATCAGATCAGTCGCTCAGTCGTGTCCGACTCTTTGCGACCCCATGAATCGCAGTGCGCCAGGCCTCCCTGTCCATCACCAACTCCCGGAGTTCACTGAGACTCATGTCCATCGAGTCAGTGATGCCATCCAGCCATCTCATCCTCTGTCAGGAACTGTATTATGAAATTATTTTATAAGAGTAAATATCATGAGGATATACAGTTTAAGGAATAATAAACTCATTTAATAATAATAATAAAATAAACCCCAGCTTTGAAAAAATAGACATTCCCTTCCTTCACTATGTATAGCATCTCTAGAAGTTTCTCTTCTCAAAAGGTACAGGGAGGTACCCTACGTGCTTCTGGATTGTTGGATTTCAAGATATTCCCTTTATGCTACCCCCAGTATGCTAAAATCCAGTGAGGCTTGGCTTAGAAAACCCAGAGCAAGTAGCTCAGCTGTTGGGTCCCACCCCTCCACTCACAAGTCTCAGTGACATCTGTGCTTTAGTGATTATAAGTACATATACAGCAGGGTCAATGAAACGGGGAGGCTCCTTTATGAATTGTAACTTACTAGAAGAGTCTGAAACACAAGAGGGACTTTGGATTATGGTTAAACAAGAGTCCCAGCTCAGTCTGAGTCTGGGCTCTATCGTTAGCTAGCTGTGACCTTGGACAAGTCATGTCACCTCCCTGAGCCTCAATTTCCCCATCTAAAGAGTAAAAGGGCTGGATTCTTCAGTCTCTGAAACAATTCTGAGATTTTTACTTGTGTCAGCACTTGACTACTTCTTTAGCACTTTCCAAAATGCAAAATCCAGACAAACCACAATTATAAACGGCTGTCAGTTTTGCAGAAAGGATTTAGAATAACTCTCCACAGCTGGGTGTCTCCAACCCTGGCCAGGGAACCAACTCTACCTAAATCAAATGTGTGTCTGTGTTAGTCGCTCAGTCGTGTCCGACTCTTTGCAATCCCATGGACTGTAGCCCACGAGGCTCCTCTGTCCATGGACTTCTCCAGGCAGGAATACTGGAGTGGGTTGCCATTTGCCTTCTCCAGGGGATCTTCCCAACCCAGGGATCGAATCCGGATCTCTTGCATTGCAGGCACATTCTTTACTGACTGAGCCACCAGGGAGGCCCACCTGAATCGAATGGTTACTTGTAAAAATGCAAGGTTTTGGACTCAACACAAGACCTTCTCTTTAGTGGTCGAGATTTTGGATTTGCATTTAACAAGCATCCTGCTGCTCCAAGGTGATTTTGATACAAGGTAAAATCTGAGAACTACTGTTCGCAAGTTCAATAAATACATTATGCACATGAAGAGTAGGCCAGCCAATATAAACATGTAGCTTGTCTTCAGAATCCAGAATCACTTTAACAGTCTTGGGGCACAGAAACTTGAAACTAAGTTGTTGTGTCATTTGAAACTAAGGTTTTTAAAGTGTCATGGTTTATTGAAATTTATAATAAATGGAGATAAAACATCCCAGAAAATATCAAGTAAATCAGTGAAAAAATAGGGTTGATCTACAAACATTGATGAGCTTCCTGGTAGCTCAGACGGTAAAGCGTCTGCCTACAATGCAGGAGACCTGGGTTCCGTCCCTGGGTCAGGAAGATCTCCTGGAGACGGCAATGGCAACCCACTCCAGTACTCTTTCCTGGAAAATCCCATGGACCAAGGAGCCTGGTAGGCTACAGTCCATGGGGTTGCAAAGAGTCAGACACGACTGAGCGACTTCACTTCACTTCACTTCACAAACATTGACAGATGGGGTTTTCAGGAACAGCTCTGTTCTGACATGTGGGGGTCTCCTGAACCAAAGGTGGATGAGCATTTCATGACCTTGGGTTTCCAGGCCAACTGGGTCTGAATCAGTTGTTGTTGTTTAATCACTAAGTCGTGTCCAACTCTTTTGTGACCCCATAGACTGTAGCCCGCCAGGCTCCTCTATCCTTGGAACTCTCCAGGCAAGAATACTGGAATGGGTTGCCATTTTCTCCTCTGGGATCTTCCCAACCCACACCCGTGTTTCCTGCATTGGCAGGCAAATTCTTTACTCCTGAGCCACCTGGAAAGCCCACCTGAATCAGTAGGGATGCTAATAAAAATGTGAATTCCTGAGCCCCGCTAAGCCAACAGAACCTGAGTCTTTGGAATTTGGAGATTCAAATTCCTATCTGCATTCGAATTCCAGATCCCGTGCTTGGGAATCTGCATGCTTTAACAAGTTCTTCAGGTGACTCTGGTGTACAGTAATCAAATGTGCGGCCCGTGTGCTTTAGAAGAGGGAACTGAAGCTGAAATGAGTAGAGACAGATTTAGATTTATAAATGCTCAGTCATCAGAAGCCAATGTTCTCCAAGCGGTTTTGGCAAGTAGGCAAAACTGCAAGCATAGCACTTAATGCCAGATTTAAATTAAACAATCTACGTTCTTACGACTCTGAGGAGCCTAATATTTGAAGACATAGTGGGATGGTTTATGTGTTCTTATCTTAACTGACTTTCATGTCCAATTATGCGTATATAAATTTATGGAGAAGTCCCAGTTTCCTTTAGAAGCATCAGTCAGGCCTCCTCCCCAGTCCCTTTGCTGATTTCATTTCCAGTCTGACAGTGTTGGGAAGCAGACACGCATCTTTTGGCTTCTCTTACATTGAGTAGTTTGGAAGAAGAATTGGAAAGGCCCAAACCGTGCTCAGTGATGTGTCCGTATACTAAAAGGCGCAGGGTGGCCACATCTCTTTGCAGGTGTCAGCAGCGTTTTCATAGGACAGGTGAACATTGCCTCCCTGTGCTAGGGCCAGCTCCTCCAAGCCTGTGGGGGTCGGGAGCCCCTGTTTTTATTGGCACTGCTGGTGACTCAGATACACACAGTCCCTGGGCTTTGCAAGGTTAATTCATTGAGTACTGAGAACTGCTGTTCTGTCTGGAGTGGACAGGACCGAGAGGAGGAAGGGTTCAGAAAGAACAGAGGCATGGAGGAATACACGTTTAGGTTTGGGAGAGGTAAGCTGAAAGTGCCTTTGGGACAACATCATGGTATTTCATCTTTGCATTGATTGAAACCTAGCCATCTGTGAGATGCAGCTCCAAGTACTTCACATGCAGAATCTCGTTTCATCCTCAGAAGATGCCAGTGAGCTGGGTACCATTACTACCATTACTCAGAGGTACTATTTTTCCTCTGAGCTGGGCACTATTATTGCTATGAGCTGGTACTCTTACTGCTATGAGCTGAGTACTATTATTCCTATGAGCTGGGTACTTAAAGAGATGAAGAACCTAAGGCTCTACAAGGTTAACGAATTACCCAACAGGCTAGTTAACTAAGTACTTCACACTGTAGAGTTATTGACTGTAGGAGTTAGGCTTGCTTCCCAACTTGTCAATGCCAGCGAGGCAATTGGATATATGAGATTAGAGTTCAAAGGAAAATTGAAGACCAAAGTTCTGTATTATATTATTGTGGAGGAAGAAATGTGCCTCCTTTCTAGATTCTTGTGGCTAATCTAAGAATTAAATTGACATGAGACAGATTAACAGGAGAAAGTCAAACGGAAGTTTAATAACATGTAAACCCTGATGCTGGGAAAGATTGAGGGTGGGAGGAGAAGGGGACGACAGAGGATGAGATGGTTGGATGGCATCATTGACTCAATGGACATGAGTTTGAGTAAACTCTAGGAGTTGGTGATGGACAGGGAGGTCTGACATGCCGTGGTCCATGGGGTTGCAAAGAGTCAGACACAACTGAGTGACTGAACTGAACTGAACTGAAACCTTGGAGAGACCTAGGAAAACTGAGTAACTCACCAAAATGGCCAAAGACTCACCTTAAATACCATTTTCAACTAAAGACTAAAGAAGGTGTTGAGGGTAGTGGTTTGAAACTTCAAAGGGTAGGAAGGCAATTGCCATGGAGAGGAAAAAGCAAATGTTTGATAAATAAATGTTTGCTGGGCCAGCAGAATCAATGGAGTACACTCTCACCTCTAGGCCCAGCCTTGAATTTCCCTGACCACACTTGGCCCAGGTCCTCTGCAGACGTCTCTGCTGATGGCTATAATCTGGGGACAGGTCCTCCATCTTCCTTTTAGGCAGTTAGGAGGAACGTCAAAGTTTCTTCCTGAGTCTTTTGGGCCTTGATTGTTTCAGCTTGAAATGATCTACATGCCAAAGAGATGTTTTGGAGTGGTAAATTTTGCTCCCCTACAATATGTATTGTAAGTAGAATACTGGAGAAGACTCTTGAGAGTCCCTTGGACAGCAAGGAGATCAAACCAGTCAGTCCTAGAGGAAATCAGCCCTGAATATTCACTGGAAGAACTCATGCTGAAGCTGAAGCTCCAATACTTTGGCCACCAGATACTAAGAGTAGATTCACTGGAAAAGACCCTGATGCTGGGAAGGATTGAGGGCAGGAGGAGTGGGGGCAACAGCGGATGAGATGGTTGGGTGGCATCATCGACTTAATGGACATGAACTTGGGCAAACTCCCAGAGATGGTGAGAGACGGGGAGGCCTGGCATGCTGCAGCCCATGGGGTCACAAAGAGTCCAATGCAACTTAGTGACTGAATAACAGCAACAACACAATATGTATATGTACATATATTTAATATGATGTATAATATGCAGATACTATATAACATATATATGTCAGTTGGCAATCTGAGAGTTGATAAGGTCCCAGCATCCTCCTTTCCATCTCAGAAGAAACTGGTCCAGGGATGCTCAAATTGCCAGAGCAAAAATAGACCAGGAAGGCATGAGTATCCTCAGTGATGCTGAGTTGCCATGCAGAGTGAGTTCTTTCAAGGGTGTCATCTGAGCACATTTTATTAGCTATATTTTACCAGTCAAGCAGAATCCCACTCAGAGGGTTCCTTTCCAGCTGCTGAGTTTGAAAACAGGCATAGATCTCAGGGTTTGGTGAGCTGTTCTCCTAAATGAAATAGCACAGTCTCCAGAGAAAATCGGATCGACAGTGACCTGGTTTCTGAGGTCCACCCCCACACGGCAAATAAAGCTCAAAAATAATTGCTACCACATCAGAGAGTTAGCAATTTTACCCTTAATAAAAACTCAAGAAAGCAGAGAAATCTTTTTTGTTCTTGAAATTATTTCTTGTTAAACTCAATTAAAACTATATTAAGGGATGTTCATAACCACCCATAAAGTATTAAAAATTTTTTAAATGAGGGAAGAGTTGAATAAAATGGGTTCTGAATTCTGTAAATTCAGAGAAGAGAAAGAGGCAGAAAGGAGACTGAAATGAAATACATCAAACATTATGAGAGATATTGTAGTTGATGAAGATTGTGGGCTTTCTATCCTCTTTTACTTAACACATTTTTCTGCAACAAAAGTGTTACTTGTAGTAAGAAGGAAACAGTGTTTTTCTGAACATAATTCTTCAGTTCTTCTTATATTTCCTTCAGGCATTTGTCCACATGTTCATAGTTTACACACACTGAACTGGTGTCCTTGCAAACCTGTTTGGCTTTTCTCAGTTAAATCTATACAGTTTTGTTGGACAATTATCACATTTAATGAGAAGGTGCTATTTCACTGAGTTAGAAAAAGATTAATTAATTTAACTTTTACTGCTGTGTGTTTTCATCATACGCTGTCTGGCACTGGAGGGCCCTCCAAGAAGACAGTTATTTCAGAAAGCTGGCTGATGCTGTTACTGTACCAGTTTGTTCAAACTGTCATCCTACATCATGTCTCCGACTTCTGTGCTGTGAACAACATTGTTTTTCTTTGCTGTAAGGTGCTTTTATCTTTTGGACAACAAGTCCTGTAATTCCTCATAGTGGTCGTTTTGCTCGGGCTTCTACATAACTCAGAGCTTAATTTATGATCTTCCATTAGCAACTGCAGAGAGCTTATGGCGTGAATATCTGCTTTCTGACTTTCCCTAAGGCCTTACCTGCTTTTCCATCTCAGAATTCAGTTCACTCAAATTGCTTTCTCCATATGCTGAAAACTTCTTCTACTGCAGTTTGAATAACCTGCGTGAATTGTTTTGGAAACCAAATGAGGTATTTCCAACTAAAGGATATTATTTACCTGTGTGCCAGGTACTGTTCTGAGTGCATTGCCTGAAGTGTCTTATTTAAACCCTGGGAGGCAACAATGATCACGATTTGCATTTACAATCGAGGAAGTAGGCACCGGGAAGGTTAAAGAGCTTGTCTGTGGTCACACTTGCTCCAGAGCCCATGGTTTGAGTCATGACTTAAAACACTAAATATGAACATTTCTAGAACAGTGCACAATTAGCCTTTTTCTGATTTCTCACTGTTATAAAAACCCAGAACTAATTTTGTCCATGCTTTAAAATGTCTCTTCCTCTCTTTGAAAGTATTAGTGCTGCTTTTAAAATGGTCAATATTTCTCCTTCCATTGAAATGGAGAAAAGAAATGAGATCACAGAGAAAAGCCAACTGAGCAAAGGATGCATTCCTTATATTGGGAGCCACGTGGTTAGGAAATTCTTCCTGGGGTGACTGAATGAGCAGGAGCTTCCTGGCAGATTCCATCTTGTCTCCTTAGGAATCACCTCTCCTGATTGGTCGCCAAACTCACACAGTTGAGTTGCCAGACTCAAACTTCAGATATGACATCTCATTTCACCCTCATTCAACTCTGCCAAACAGGAGTTCTCTCCATTTTACGGAAGGTGAAACTGAGGCTCAAGGAGCAGAAGCAACTTGTCCAAAAGTTAAGTGAGTGACAGAGCTGGCCCTCAGACTCAGCCCAGCATCTCTTTCTATCCTTGATGTCTACCTCTCTGCTTGTCCCGACAAGTGAACGATTCCGGGAAATGTTGGCACTTTTGTCATGAGGTATGAGGTCTAGGACCAGAGAAGCTGATGCTCCTGCCCATCAGAGGCTCAGATTTGGAAAATCTCGGTAGTGTGCCTTGTCTCTCTCTACTGTGAAAATTGTGAGCCAGCTCCCACTGACCTGGCGCTAAAATGGTCCCCATGTTGACGCATCAGCCCTGCGTGTCCTCTTGCTCTTTCTGGCAGGAGTGGGAGGATGTGTGAGTTTTTCAGCTGCCAGGTTAGCTCTTAGCACAGGTCGGAAGATGCTGTCCACACCCCATGGTGAGTGCCTGGGGCCCAGAGAGTGGCCTTTGCCCTCCTTCCATTGAGAGAAACGCAGGTTGAGGAGCAATAGAAACTCCAGCACCACTCCTCGGGTTTCCCTGCGGTGCCAGTTCCCTAGCACTGCCATAATAAATAACCACACACTTGGAGGCCTGAAACAACAGAAATATAATCTCTTCCAGCTCTTGAGTCCGCAAGTCTAAAAGCCAAGCGTCAGCAAGGCCACACTCCCTCCAAAGACCCTGGGGGAGAATTGTCCTTGTCTCTTCTCATTTCTGGCGGCTCTTGGCTTGGGCAGCATCATTCAGATCTCTGTTTCTGTCTCCATGTGACCTGGTTCCTCCGTGTGACCTCCATGTGTCTGCTCTTTTTACGAGGGATGCTTCTAAGTCATCAGATTTAGGGCCCACCTAAACCCAGGATAGGCTTCCCTGGTGGCTTAGACGGTAAAGCGTCTGCCTACAATGTGGGAGACCCAGGTTCGATCCCTGGATCGGGAAGATCCTCTGGAGAAGGCAATGGCACCCCACTCCAGTACTCTTGCCTGGAAAATCTCATGGATGGAGGAGCCTGGTAGGCTACAGTCTATGGGGTTGCAAAGAGTCGGACATGACAGAGCGACTTCACTTTCACTTAAACCCAGAATGATTTTGTCTGGAGAGCCTTAACTAATTACATCTGCAAAGGCCCAGCTTCCCAATAAGATTGCATTCTGAGGTTCTGATGGATGTGAATTTTAGGGAGGGACACTATTCAACCCACCACACTCACCTGGGCACCACTGTGGTTTTCCCAACAGCATCCTCTGACAGGTGTCTGACGTGAGCACTGCCACAGAAGGCTCTCGCCTGGGGTCTGGGGTCTGCGGGGGAGGCCTCCATCCAGTATGTGCTTGGGAGTGTCACCCCGATGATGCTCAGTGGACAAGGATGCAATACAGGTTCTTGCATGTAAACTACCCCACCCCTGAGTGATGCGATCATTGTGATGGCTAGTTTCCATCCCTGCTCCCTCATCTCAGATGCTTAGTTGTTCTCTCTCTGTGCCAGATGCTCTTATAAGCACTTACCTATAATTCTTCATTTAATTTCACAGCTGCCTCATGAGGGTTGACATATCCGGCATCTACACTGGGTACACAGAGAGACGATCGTCAGGCATGGGAGGGGGAGAAATTTTTCCCGACTCTTCTAGTTTTTTCCTGGCTGGTCAAAGAATTAAATTGACATGAGACAGGTTAGCAGGAGAAAGTCAAACAAAATTTTAATAATGTGTACGTGGGAGAGACCCAGAAGAACTGGCTAACTCACCCAAAGGGCCCAGGCCTCACCTTAAATACCATCCTCAGCAAAGACAAAAGAGGATGTTGGAGGTGGGCGGGTTGGGGCTTCCCAGGAGAGGAAGGCAAATGACATGGAGATGGAAAAGCAGATGTTTGGTGAATAAATTTCCCGGGCCATGGAGACTGTGAGACACACGGATCTTTAACCCCCGTTCTGTCTCCCCAAACAGAGTAAACCCATGTTCTTTGCAGACAGCTCTGGTGGTAGCTCTATTCTGGGAACAAACCCTTCATCTAAATTCTTCAGGCAGTTAAGGAGGAGGTAAAAAGAAACATTTCCTGAGTCTCTTGTTTCTTAAAAATAATCAGCCTAACTTAGTCCTCATGCCAAAGAGACACCATTTGGGATGGCAAATTTGGCTCCCCTGCACTGCATGTGGGCTTCCCAAGTGGCTTAGAGGTAAAGACTCCGCCTTCAGTGCAGGAGACGCAGGTTCAATCCCTGGGTCGGGAAGATTGCCTGGAGAAGGACATGGCAACCCACTCTTAAATTTTTAAGGAAATTTAAACAACCTGTCTGAGCCTTTTTCCCACATCTTCCAAATCCTGGAGGAAATAGCTACCCACTCCAGTATTCTTGCCTGGGAAATCCCATGGACAGGGGAGCCTGGCAAGCTACAGTCCATAGGGTCGCAGAGAGTCGGACACGACTGAGTGAATGAGCATATATGCACACACTGCCATGAGCAGCTTAAGTCTCTTGCTGGTGAGCTTCAGAGATGGGATTTGAAGTGGGTCTACCATTTCTGCTGTTAATCACTATGCTCTATCACTTCTCACAAAATAAGATATTCTTGCTGGTAAAAAATGCAGATAAATAAGCATCCATTTGACTGTGTCCTAATTCCAAATCACCCCAACTCCCTGCAGGTAAGCAGCGTGCTCTCTTTGATATACATGCCATTTCTCCCAGACCTTTGTCAGATGCATTTGCAAATATTTATGTGTTCACATATAATTATAAAATTTTATTCTGTGGGGTGCTTTCAAACTCTATGAAGTAAGGCACAGTTTGGTTTTTCAATAATAATGTGTTTTGAAGTGCCTTCCATGTCCATAGGTGTCTTTTGCCTTCATTCTCTTCGATGGCTGGAAAGAATTCCATGGTTTGCATATAGCACAGTTTATTATATTAGTTCCCTCTGGGGGGCTCTTGGTAATATGGTCATGTTAAAATCCACGATGAGGTGTCTGTGTGCTTCGGCAAGTCATTCTCTAGGAATGATCTCAAGAAGTATGATTTCTGGGTCAGAGTATTTATACTTTCTAGAAAAGGTTAGTCTTATTCAGCTGATTGATTGACTTATTTATTTTCTGAATGACCCCATAATTCAGAGCATCAACCTTGAGTTGAGAAATACCTAGCTTCATTTTCTTACTCTGCTAATTACCAGCTGTGTGACTTCTGGAAATTTAAATAACCTCTCTGAACCTATTTCCCACATCTTCCAAATCCTGGAGGAAATAGCTACCCACTCCAGTATTCTTGCCTGGAATATCCCATGGGCAGAGGTACCTGGTGGGCTACAGTCTATGGAATCACAAAGAGTCAGACAGGATTGAACACACACATTCAGAACTCCTTTGAGGATTGAATGAATTGACTTAGGGAAAATTCCCGGCACTGTATCAGACACATAATAGGGTTTCATTGATTCTTTCCCCAGTCTCTCACTGTCATATATTTTCTGGCCTTTGAGAGTCCCTGTCTTTCAGTCCTGGTATGTGACAAGTTCAGCAGGATCACCGTCTCTACCAGGAGTGTGTGGTGATGCTTAAGAGCCAAGCATCCTGGATTCGAATTCCCTCTCTGCTGACGGTCAGCTGTGGGACTTTAGACAAGCTAATTAACTTCCTAGACCTCAGGGTTTTTGTTTATAAAATAATGCTAACTATGATTCATTCACCTGGGAACCATAACTTAGGAACTTGCACTTAGAACTGCTGTAAGGATTCAATGAGACAGGCAGACAGAGAGCAGTGTTTGGCACACAGCAAACATTCAGGAAACGTCTGTAACAGAAAGCATTCTTTGTAATATGAGCGTTTTAAATAATGCGCTGTGCACCATGGAACTTTTGCAGTAGTTGAGTTACTCTGATCCCAACCCTTGAAGAATATCTACTAAGAAACTCCATAAAAGATTGACATGTCGGCAGGAATCAATACTTTTCCTGGGTCAGAGCATGAGCAGTAGCGTGAAGAAAGAATAGCATTTGCATAGCGCTTTATAATCCCTCAAGCAAATTTACCTCCATTCCTTCCTTCAATCAGAGTACAACCACTGGAAGAGATTGTTTTCCTTCTGGTCAGACGGGGAAGTCAAGGCTTAGGTCTGAGCACAGACTCACCCAACGCCCCACAGCGGTGCTTCTCTGACTCCATACCCAACTCGAGGACAGGTGCTCTGATTCGGGAAGCTGGTGACAGCCTTGCCCTGAAGGCACATTGCTTTGGCAGGTGGTAGACGGGTCTGGAAGCTCTGATGCTGTGGGACACCCAGGGCAGAGACCTCCTCTGGGCTTTGGTTTTCTCTCTTGAAAAATCAAAAGGTAGCAGTACATGATCTAGCAACATCTTGGATAATGTTAGTTTGTTAAATTCAGCAGTAATGAAGAAGGGGGGTTTGCTGTGTCATGTTAACCTTGTCCTGTTTTTGAGGTTGTTAGTAGGCAAACTGTTTGCCCTGTTTCCTTTCCGCTGTTTCTCCCTTTCTCCACCCTCTCTCCCTCCTTCGAGAAGACTCTTGAGAGTCCCTTGGACTGCAAGGAGATCCAACCAGTCCATCCTAAAAGAGATCAGTCCTGAGTGTTCATTGGAAGGACTGATGTTGAAGCTGAAACTCTAATACTTTGGCCACCTGATGCGAAGAGCTGATTCATTTGAAAAGACCCTGACGCTGGGAAAGATTGAGGGAGGGAGAAGAAGGGGACAACAGAGGATGAGATGGTTGGATGGCATCTTTGACTCAGTGGAGATGAGTTTGAGTCAACTCCAGGAGTTGGTGATGGACAGGGAGGTCTGGCATGCCGTAGTCCGTGGGGTCTCAAAGAGTCAGACACGACTGAGCGACTGAACTGAACTGAACTCCCTCCTCCTCTTTCTCCCCTCCTCCTTTCCTTCCCTCCTGGTTTGCTCCCTTCCTTCTTCTTTCTCTCTCTTTCCCCTCTCATGACCTCCCTTTCTCCCTCACTCTCATCTCTGAGTCTCTTCTTGTAAGTCTGTCTCCCTCTTTTCACTCTCTCCCTCTCTGCCTTAACCACTTTCTCCTCCTCCGTCTCTCTCCCTCACTCTCTTTGCTGTTCTTTCCTGTCTTCTTCTCTCCGTCTTCCCATTTTCCTTGGTGCCTGCTTCCATATGTATTTTTCCCCTCCCTTGTTTTCTCCCTCCTTCTCTGCCTCTCTCTGTCTTAATCTTACAATACTGCTCAGAATGTTCTCAGTTAAAAAATAAATAGTCACCATCCGTGTTTTTTACCCAATTCACAGTGAATATTCCTGGAAGAATTAATCAACACAAATTAAACTGACAGCAGCAAAAAGCACACAGGGTGAAATTTGTTATTGACTGCAAATCCATAAATGACTCAAATCTTCTTGGCCAATTTTGCCTCTCTGTGCAATTTTGACCCAGGAGAATTGGACTTGATGGCCACCATCCCCATTAGAGAAAGCTCAAGATGGCAGAAGTTATAAATTAGTAAAATTTGTTACGGTCCAAACACTGATAAATTAATCAAATCCTTGTAAAATTGCAACACAAAGGAGTTGATCCCAGTGAAAATAGTTTCCAAAAAAAAAAATTGGAAATAATTCAACTATGCTACACGAGGCATTAATCTAGGAATTAAATTAGCTTAATGGAGTTTGCTCTGAAAAATGCTACCTTAGTGAAAAGGCATCAGGGTTGGTATAATTCTGACTTCAAAGTTTGTACACATAACCTTCAAAATGTGACTCTGGGTCATTTTCCAAAAATCTATTTCAGACCATCCCATGCTGATGGCAGGTACAGTCTCTGTATGTATGGAGTGTCCCTTGCCCAAGCAGATACTTCCAAAGGCTGTCATGTATCAAGGGTACCTCTTCTTGGGCCCGTGAATGTGCCTCACCCACCGGTAGTGCTGAGTCTGGATGCTTTGATGGTGATCTGCACACCATGGCTTCTCTGCTCACTGATGTCACCCCTGCCCCAGCCATCCCCTGGATTTGTACCAGGAGACACAATTTCCAAAACACCTTCACTCCCATTTTCTTCCATCCAGTATCCAAGGAAATCAACCCTGCATATTCATTGGAAGGACTGATGCTGAAGCTCCAATACTTTGGTCTCCTGATGCAAAGAGCTGACTCATTGGAAAAGACCTTGATGCTGGGAAAGATTGAGGGGAGGAGGAGAAGGGGACACCAGAGGATGAGATGGTTGGATGGCATCATCGACTCAATGTACATGAGTTTGAGCAAACTTGGGGAGATGGTGAAGGACAGGGAGGCCTGGCGTGCTATGGTCCATGGGGTCATAAAGATTTATACACAACTGAGCAACTAAACAAGAACTATCCAGTCCCATGAAAGAGCTGCTATTACCCTATCTTACAGATGAGAAAACCAAAGCTCAGAGAGGTCCCATGACCGGCTCTCATCCGTAGCGCTGGCCGAGGTACACCTGAACCCCCTCCACTGTCCCACATTCTTCCTCCTGACCTGCCTGAACTGCTGACTGCCATGCTCCTCTTCCTAACAAGGCTTTGATGAGCACCCCCACCCTAAAATACAACCAGCTATCATCCAAGAGATGCTCAGGTCTCACTAACGCTTTGCACCAGACCTCCAAAACATACACACACACAACACACATACACACACGTTTTGGTTCCATTAATTCATCAGAACAAGTCAGTTGTCTAAGTTAAAGACTTTTTGAATGTTAATGAATGAATAATTAACTTTAACTATATAATTAGCCTTTAAATGTGCTGAGACCCCCCAGAGAGCCTCTGAAAACATGCACAAGGAGATGATGAGCTAAAACCGGAAACTTTTGATGAGGAAATGTCAAGCCCCTTGACGATACAAGCCCCTTTCCCCAAAGGAGCCATGCGGTGACTGGAGGCCACAGTCTCCGCCTTTGCAAGGGGAAGTCTGCTTGGCCGGCAGACAGTCTTAGGGCAAGGAGTGAACATTCAGACCATCGTACAGCTACAAGAGAGACCCGCTGAAGTAACAGGGTCAGATCTACACACTGGAGAAAGCCGCAGCCACTCTGCAAAGCTATCAAAAATGCAGCAGGAAGCTGCTGGGTGAAAGTAGCATGGGACACACGTGAGAGTCCTCCTTTGCTCTTTGCAGATTTGCAGAGAGGAGGTCTTATTTCCCTCTCTCGTTCGGAATCACTGTCCTTTTTAATCATTTGCTTTCCTTGAGGACCGCAGGTGATGGGGAGAGGATGACAGCACCCATGCGGCCTCGGTGATGCCTGGTGGGGGGTGGGGATGTCACACAGCCAGCACCGCACAGCATGACTTTTCAGGCGCTGGTTGTGTTCCAGCCCTTGCACTGGTGAGCCGAGGTGTCGGTTCATTTGTCACAAATGTTTGGAGAAGAGCTCACCCTTCTGTAGGGAGCAGAGGTGGGCCTGGCAGGCACTCTGTCCCCATCATGGTTCTCAGATGGGATCTGTGAGCCTCCCCCGCCCCTAAGTGGGAGAAGCACTGAGCCAGTGACAGCCGTGTGGATCGGCAGGAGCTGGGATGGCAGGGCCGTAGACATCTCCACTTTAAAAGCAGGAGATGAGAGGCTTCCCTGGTAGCTCAGTGGTAAAGAATCTGCCTGCCAACGCAGGAGACACAGGTTTGATCCCTTGTCCGGGAAGATCCCATGTGCTGCGGAACAACTAAGCCTGCTCAACTACTGAGCCCGCGCTCTAGAGTTGGGAACCACAACTTCTGAGCCCACGTGCGGCAACTGCTGAAAGCCGCATGCCCTGGCGCCTGTGCTCTGCAACGAGAGAAGCCACTGCAATGAGAAGCCCGTGCACCGCAGCAAAGCGTAGCTCCTGCTCACCAGAACTAGAGCAAAGCCTGCGCAGCAACAAAGACCCACCACAAAAATAAGTAAATGAGTACATTAAGAAATGAAAAAAAAAAGCAAGAGAAGAAAACACCAAGCAGGAAAACATCACCGGCTCCTCCCTGTGAGGCCTGAGGTTTCCAGCCACGGCTCTGAGTTCTGAGGGGTTCTTCGTGCAGTGCCCGCGTCTAATGTCCATGTTGTTTCATCCCCAGAGCTGCCAGTTACCACACTGCAGCCTAACATGCCTTTCTCTCACCCACCATCGCAGTGCCAATCCCCCCAGCGCTTTTGGTCTCAGTTGGGCTTCTCTTTCTGACGCTCCACCCTCAACAAGAAGCTATGGCTATCCATGCCTAAATGACTCCCAAACAAGTAGGGTTAAGATGTGTTGAGGGCAAGAGATGTCTCCTCTGGAGGTGACACCAGACCACACATGGCTGAGCATCTCCTGGGAAAGAGACAGACGAAACTGAACAAGCCACCAGATCTTTTAAAACCCCGATGGCTCTGATCTGATCCTTTCCCTTTTTTCATCACGGTGGGCCTCACGTCGAGCTGTAACCCCAGGCTGAATTTCATAAGTAAGAGGCAGAGCTACTTCTGTTTACTCCACGGTCTGTGGATAACATGGTCCCGGTGGTTATGTCTGTGGCCTTTGTCGTCACGCTGTGTTAAGCCCAAGTGCCGTCTGACACTTACATAAGCTGGCCTGCCATGTCCCTCACTTTACCTCTCAGGGCCTCCGTTTCCTCGTTCCACAGGGATGGCAGGCGTGCATCCAACTTTACTCCGTTAGAAGAAGTAAGTGAAACAAGATAATGTCTATAAAGTATTCAGGACCGGGTTTGTCCCGCACAATGCATGAATGTTGTAAGCCCCTCTGCTGGAAAATCTGAATGCAGAGGGATCCATCAGTGCGGGCCCTGCATACACATCTCCTTACATAACCTCCCTTTATTCCCAGTGGCCCTCGGAGGGCAGCTCGCGTCTGCCCCGCTTTACAGGGAGAAGAAGGAGGCTGAGAAACACAGGGGCCTTGTTCAAAGGCTTTGACCACAAAGCCCTAGTTGGAGGACGTCAGCGAGTTTTACATCTTTTCTTTTTAACAATGGGAACATTTTCCTTCAGTGGGAAGGAGATCAAAGGCACAGGTCTCTGAGTCGGAGCCAGGAGAGGCAGGGCCCCGCCTCCCCCACCCACTGGGAGCCACTTCTGAAGCCCCCAACCTCGTGTGGCCATTTATACTGGAATATGATTTAATGAAAAGAAATAAAATGGACACCTCGGGTCCTCAGTTGCACTAACTACATGTGAAGTGCTCGATAGCCATAGCACAGATATGGAGTCTTTCCATCACTGTAGAAAGTTCTGGACAGTGCTGCTATAACAGTGTGCGTGCAGTAAGTCCCCTACGTACAACTGAGTTCCATTCCGAGAGTGCGTTCGTAAGTCCAATTTGTTCCTGAGTCCAACAGAGTTAGCTTAGGCACCCAACTAACACAGTCAGCTATATTGTACTGTACAATAATAGGTTTATATTACATTCATGCAAATAATACATTAAAAAACAGGCACAAAAAATAGAGAAAGCATTTTTAATGTTACAGTACAGTACCTTAAAAGTACAGTAGTTCAGTACAACAGGGCTGGCATACAGGGGCTGGCATGGAGCGAACAGGCAAGAAGAGTCGCTGACTGGAGGGGAGAAAGGAGGTGAGAGATGGGGAAGCTGAAGGATATTCAGCAAGAGGAGATGGAGGGTAAGCCGTGATTTCACTCGCGCTTAACATTGATGGAATGCATATTAGCATCTTTGAAAGTTCGTAACTTGAAGGTTCCTTTGTAGGGAACTTCCTGTACAAAGTTTGGAAATACTGCTGGTGAGCTTCAGGCAGGCTTTCATTGTTGTTCAGTCACTAAGCTGTGTCCCACTCTTTGTGACCCCGTGGACTGCAGCATGCCAGGTCTCCCTGTCCCTCACCATCCCCCATAGTTCACCCAAGTTCATGTCCATTGAGTCGGTGATGCCATCCAACCATCTCATCTTCTGCTCCCCCTTTCTCCTTCTGCCTTCATTCTTTCCCAGCATCGGGGTCTTTTCCAATGAGTCAGCTCTTCCCATCAGGTGTCCAAAATATTGGAGGTTCAGCTTCAGCATCAGTCCTTCTGGTGAATATTCAGGGTTGATTTCCCTTAGAACTGACTGGTTTGATCTCCTTGCTGTCCAGAGGACTCTCAGGTTTTCTCCAGCACTACAATTCCTTAGCATCTCGCAATCTCATCTGCTCATAAACAACACAAGAAAATAAAATAAATAATAATAATAAATCTCCGTACTGGGCATTTATGAGGCCCCACTGGGACAATGCATGTAAAATAACTGTGCACTTTTTTCGAGCGTTGTACAAACAATGGCCATGTCTGTCGGGGGTACTGTGTAAGCCCTCAGATGTTGTTGAACATGCAGGTATCTGTGACCAATGCACTTAGACTCCAGCTCTCTAGAATCCTACATGAGGGACAGAAATCAAAGTCATGTAGCCCTGTGGCTTCCTTCACCTGTTGTCCTCACTTTGGTTCTGACGTGGCCCTGAGACCACAGAGAGTCTTCCTGGCCATACCCCTCTAAGGGTACCGGTGCCAGTCCACCCAGAGGTGCCCACGTGTGATCACTTTGCTCAGAATTAACTGTGTCTTTTGCAGGTGTCCTCCCTCTGACTTGATGATATCTTGCTTTTGCAAGCTTCGTTTTCCAAGTAAACTTCCCCTTTTTCTTTGCGCTTATCCAGCTGTTTTTTGCTCAGCTCAAGACTTGTCATGAAATATGGTAATGATTTGCAGAAATCTGTGCCTCTCCATAAAATACAAATTTAAACTGCTCTTGGACAGCTCTCATACGGGGGCCAGGTACAGATTTAATTTCCATTCCAGAAATGTATCAGCATGTGGTGGGTTAGTAGGATGGGGAGGACTTTCACCCTGTGAATACCAACAAATGGCCTTAATATGAATACCCTTGTACACACCTAGGCGTTTATTTGTGTTTGCTTTTTGAGGAATTGAGGTCAGAGAGATGGGTGAGTCTTAGAAAGTTTCAATAAAACCCAGGTTCTTAGCATCCCCATGGCAACATAAAGCGTTGGAGTTGCAAGCATTCCACCTTCATTTAAGATGACACATGCCATCCGTTTGTCCCAAAGACCCCAGGACACATGTTATCCTAAGTCTCAGTTTCCCTATTCAGAGTGACAGAGATGACTCAGGCTTCAGAATTGTAGAATTCCACAGTTCCACAATGTCAACCTCATCTCACAGATGACAAACCAGCAGTGCAAAAGAAGGAAGTGACTTTCCTGAAGTGATCCTTTCATCCAAATGTAGACAAAGAACATGGATCCCTTCCACCTGTTCCTCCATGGCTCTTGTCACATGCCCTCCTGCCATCATGCACAAATCAACCTTTAACAACTACACCCCCCACCCCCACAACGTCCATGGGTCTCAGAGAAACCTGTATGCAGGTCAAGAAGCAACAGTTAGAACTGGACATGAAACAATAGACTGGCTCAAAATTGGGAAATGAGTACATCATTGTTGGATGTACTGGGTTGGATGAAGGACAAGCTGGAATCAAGATTGCCAGGAGAAATATCAATAACTTCAGATACACAGATGACACCACCCTTATGATAGAAAGTAAAGAGGAACTAAAGAGCCTCTTGATAAAGGTGAAAGAGGAGAGTGAAAAAGTTGGCTTAAATCTCAACTTTCAAAAAACTAAGATCATGGCACCTGGTTCCATCAATTCATGGCAAATATATGGGGAAACAGAGGCAGAGTTTATTTTCTTGGGCTCCAAAATCACTGCAGATGGTGACTGCAGCCATGAAATTAAAAGACACATGCTCCTTGGAAGAAAAGCCATGACAAAACTAGACAGAATATTAAAAAGCAGAGACATTACTTTTCTGACAAAGGTCCATATAGTCAAAGCTATGGTTTTCCCAGTAGTCATGTGCGGATGTGAGAGTTGGACTGTATGGTCCACGTTCTGGACCATAAAGAAGGCTGAGCAGTGAAGAATTGATGCTTTCAAACTGTGGTGTTGGTGAACTCTTGAGAGTGAGTCCCTTGGACTGCAAGGAGATCAAACCAGTCAATCCTAAAGGAAATCCACCCTGAATATTCATTGGAAGGACTGATCCTGAAGCTGAAACTCCAATACTCTGGCCACCTGATGGGAGAAGCCAACTCATTAGAAAAGACTCTGATGCTGGGAAAGATTGAGGGCAGGAGGAGAAGGGGGAAACAGACGATGAGATGTTTGAATGACATCATTGGCTCAATGGACATGAGTTTGAGCAAACTCTGGAAGATGGTGGACAGGGAAGCCTGGCGTGCTGCAGTCCATGGGGTCACAGAGTCGGACACGACTGAGCGACCGAACCACAGTAGCATGGCTGGCTCTCCAGAAAGGCTGTTTCCTCTTGGCTTGTCAGTTGTGTTCATCATCACCATTGACAACACCCAGTTTTTCCCACTCTTCCACTTGGATCATCTGATGCCCTTTTAATAGTCTCAGAGAATAAAGCTGAGTCGCCAACCCTACAGTCCTGAGATGAAAGCTTCAGAGTCTGTTGGCGAGACACATCCTGTAGTTTGGCCCCATCTCTAGCCATTAAAGAAACAAAAAAATTAAAATGAAGAACATAGCTGTAAACCTTCCAAATAGTTTTGTTCCCACAGGGAGCCCTTCAGCAGTTGTCTCTGGAAGGATGCAGCATTTTACATGCTCTTGCTGCCACTTTCATTTTTCTTTGCTTCACTGTTTTATGTCTTCTTGTTAAGGAGAGAAGGGCAGTAAAGCTGAAAAAGTGTCAGGAAGTTGAGCACTCCTCAACTGACTTTTCTTATTACTTTAGAGTTTATACCTCTGTCGCTGTTTTCAAGGGTGATTGATCATTTCAGCCTTCTTTTTTTTTTTTAACTTTACAATATTGTATTGGTTTTGCCATATATCAACATGAATCTGCCTTCTTAAATAACCTAAAAAATAGGAAGCAACATACATGCCCACTCATAGGTATGTAGCTCATGAATTAGGCACAGCCATGTCTTTGAACCCCTTCATGAATCACAGCCTTGTCATGGTGAAGGGGCTTGTGTAACTCAAAGAAGCCATAAGCCATGCCATGAAGGGCCACCCAAGATGGATGGGTCACAGTGAAGTTCAGTTCAGTTCAGTCGCTCAGTCTTGTCCGACTCTTTGCGACCCTATGGACCATACATAGCACTCTGAGTCTCCCTGTCTATCACCAACTCCCAGAGTTCACCCAAACTCATGTCCATTGAGTCGGTGATGCCATCCAACCATCTCATCCTCTGTCATCCCCTTCTCCTCCTGCCTTCAATCTTTCCCAGCATCAGGGTTTTTTCAAATGAGTCAGTTCTTCGCATCAGGTGGTCAAAGTATTGGAGTTTCAGCTTCAACATCAGTCCTTCTGCTGTGAAGAGTTCTGATAAAATGTGGTCCACAACAAAATCTAGACAGGGTATTGAAATGCAAAGACATCACTTGGCCAATAAAGGTCCATGTGGTCAAAGCTATGGTTTTTCCAGTAGTCATGTACAGATGTGAGAGTTGGTCCATAAAGAGGGCTGGATACCAAAGAATTGATGCTTTTGAATTGTGGTGTTGGAGAAGAACCTTGAGTGTCCTTGGACAGCAAGGCGATCAAACCAGTCCATCCTAAAGGAAATCAACCCTGAATATTCATTGGAAGGGCTGATGCTGAAGCTCCAATACTCTGGCCACCTGATGCAAAGAGCCGACTCATTGGAAAAGACCCTGATGCTGGGAAAGATCAAAGGCAAAAGAAGAGGCCGGCAGAGGATGAGATGGTTAGATAACACTGAGTCCATAGACTCAATGGACGTAAATTTGAGCAATCTTCGGGAGACAGTGGAGGACAGAGGAGCCTGGTGTGCTGCAGTCCATAGGGTCAGAAAGAGCCGTACTCGACTTAGCAACTAAACAGCAGCAACGATATCTTTGAGAGGGTTACTGGATGCTTGCCTTTTGGAGGGTGCTGACCGGGAGAGACGAACAGAACTTTTGAGATGATGGTGATGTTGTTTTCTTTCTTGATCTGTGTGATGATTTCAAGGATGTACACGTATGTAAAAATTTATCTAGCGCTTTATGTCATATAAGTTATACCTCAATAAAAATAAATGTACCAAAAAATTAAAAAGAGTGCTCTGTTTACTGACATAGAAGCACATTCACTATGTGTGGGATGAAATAAGAAAAGAAAGCCATCGGGAAGATGGTTTGCATGGCATCATTATATTTTGGAGACTGAAACAGTGTTGGCAAACTAATGTCCCGTGGGCCAGGCTATTTCGTGTAAATAACCTTTTATTGGGACAGAGTTGAACTCCTTCATTTATGTGTTATCGATGGCTGCTCTCATACTATGCATAATTTCCTAGGATTTTGATAACAAAGCATCACAAACTGAGAAGCTTAGCAATAGGAAGCAATAGGAATTTTTTTTGTCTCGTATTTCTGGAGGCTGGAAGGACAAGATCAAGGTTGTCCATAGGGCTGTGGCCCCTCTGAAGACACCAGAAGGGTCTTCTGGCCCCTGGTGGTTCCTAGGCTTGTGGCAGCATAATTCCCACCTTCCCTTGACAGTCTCCCTGTGAGCACGTCTGCATCCAGATTCCTTCTTTTTACTTTTGAAAAACTTTTTATTTTGTACTGGGGTCTAACCGATTAATGATATTGTAATAGTTTCAGGTGGATAGCCAGGGACTCAGCCATACGTATACATATATCTATTCTCCCCTGGGTGTTCATTGGAAGGACTGATGCTGAAGCTGAAACTCCAGTACTTTGGCCACCTCATGCAAAGAGTTGACTCATTGGAAAAGCCCCTGATGCTGGGAGGGGTTGGGGGCAGGAGGAGAAGGGGACGACAGAGGATGAGATGGCTGGATGGCATCACCGACTCGATGGACATGAGTTTGAGTGAACTCCGGGAGTTGGTGATGGACAGGGAGGCCTGGTGTGCCGCGATTCATGGGGTCACAAAGAGTCAGACACAACTGAGCGACTTAACTGACTGAACTGATTCTCCCCTGCTGGCTCAGATGGTAAAGAATCCACCCTCAATGCAGGGTTCAGATCCCTACATTGGGAGGAGCCCCTGGAGAAGGGAATGAGAACCCACTCCAGTGTTCTTTCCTGGGAAATCCTGTGGACAGAGGAGCCTGGTGGGCTACAGTCCATGGGGTTGCAAAAAGTCCAACACAACTGAACCTCTGACACACATTCTTCCCCAAACTCCCCTCCCATCCAGGCTGCCACGTAACATCGAGCAGAGTTCCCTGTGCTATACTGTAGGTCCTTGTTGGCTATTCACTTAAAATAGAGCAGTGTGTACATACACATTCCAAACTCCCTGACTATCCCTTTTCCCCATTCTTCCCCCTGGCAACATAAGTTCGTTCTCTCCAAATTCCTTCTTTTTATCAGGACACCAGTGGTATTGGGTTAGGAGCCCACCTTGCTCCAGTATGACCTCGCCTTAATTAATCACATCTGCAATGACCCCATCTCCAAATAAGCTCATATTCAGAGATACTGAGGCTTAGGACTTCAACATATGAATTTTGAGAAAGCACAATTCAGCCTATAACATGCCACAGCAGGAGAGTTGAGTAGTTGCATCAGACACTAAGCCTAAACTATTTATTATAGTGTCTTTACAAAAGAAGTTACCAGCCCCTGTTTTCAAAGATGTGTGTATGTGTGTGTGTATGTACAAATGCATACAAAATTCGGAAGTTTGTTCGCAAATACATTAACAGAGGTTGCCTCTGAGTTACAGAATTATAGGCAATTTTAACTGTACTCTTAATATTTTCTACATTATTTGGGCTTCTAAAAATTATGATATAATAATATTTGTAATACAAATGAATAGTAAACATATCTCTTTGGACAGGAAAGGACATCATTCCTGTTTAGTCGCTCTGCTTCCTACACGCAGCCATCAAATCTCCTGTCCGTTAATGGTTTGTTTCCAATGCAAACCTCTCTAAATAGGCCACCGTTCTACACTGTTGGGAGTGCTGATGGCAAACACTTAGCAACCAGCGAAATCAACTGTTTACTCACTTGGGCATAAGGATTCTTCATGTCTTTATTTAGCTGCCTCTTGTAACTCAGGGAGAAAAGGTTTTGGCTTTTATCTCCTCATTAAAAATAGATCCTTTTCTGATGACAGGACGGAGCAGTGATGAGTCATCTCCTGGGTGATAGGGAAGTGTGTGATGCTGGATCAGGCCTTGGGAGATGGGCCCCAAGATGGTACCTCACCATCGCCTTGACTCCCTGGCTTCTTGTCGTTGCAGGAAACTGGACGCTTTCATCTACGACGCTGCCGTCTTGAATTACAAGGCTGGGAGGGACGAAGGCTGCAAGCTGGTGACCATTGGGAGTGGGTACATCTTTGCTACCACTGGTTACGGGATCGCCCTCCAGAAGGGTTCGCCGTGGAAGAGGCAGATTGACCTGGCCCTGCTCCAGTTTGTGGGTGATGGTAAGACTCTGGTTGACTTCCCCTACTTCCAGGGGACTGGAGACCCTCACACTCTCTGCTTCCTAACTGGCTTTCCAGTGGATCTTTGGGTAATGACTTAACTCATTGTAAGTATTTACTGAGTGCTGACCACATGGTACCATGGTTCTTTAGGTTGCTTATAATGGAAACCAATTACAGACAGCTAAGTCAATTAAAAGGAGTTTATTTTAAGGATGCAGAAGTGTCTATCTCAGTGAATTTAGGAAAGAGTTGAGCAAATAGGTTCAGAGGGAAAAACAGGAACCAGGGCAGGCCTGGGGCCTCAGCAGCAGTAATTCATGGGTCCTCTCTCTGAAGGAGTGCTTCTCAGTGTGGGGCAGGGATTTCATCCCCTGGGGGATATTTGGCTGCGTCTGGAGATATTTTTGATTGTCATGACAAGGAGGTTATTTGATATCAGCATTTGGTGGGTAGAGGCCAGGGGTGAGGGTGCTGGCATCTTTCAATGCCCAGGACAGCCCCCCCCCTGCCCCCCACCCCCCGCAAAAAAAAATCTCAAAACACAGAATTATCTGACCCCAAGCATACAGTAAAGAATCTGCCTGCAACACAGGGGACCCAGGTTCAATCCCTGGGTCGGGAAGATCCCCTGGAGGAGGACATGGCGACCCACTCCATTCTTCTTGCCTGGAGAGTCCCATGGACAGAGGAGCCTGGTGAACTATAGTCCATGGGGTCACAAAGGGTTGGACACAACTGAGCAGCTTTGACTTTCACATGTTTATAGTATCAGGGTTAAGGGGGAAAGCTCTGCTCTAGAGCACTTGTTGTTCAGTTGCTAAGTCTCTGAACACAGTCATGCTCAGTGTCCAAATCTTTGAGACCCCCTGCACAGCACACCAGGCTCCTCTGTCCATCACTATTTCTAGAGCAGTGACATCACACAACTAGGCTGTAATAAGTCCCAGTCTCTATTTTCCAAATTCTAAACTTCAAATTCCAGAGGAAGGATTCCTGGTCAATTTTGGGTCAAAGGCTCTTTCCTGGACCCCTCAGGAGTGAATAAAAGGTAGGGTTATGTTGTCCTAACACGACCAGCGCCTACTGTTTTCCTATGGGGAGATGAAGGAGAGGTGATCGCTATACAGGGAAGAGTTAGCAGAAACCCCATGGGTTTCCACTACAATCCACCCTTGGCTGCCTATCCTGAAAAAAGACCATTTCCGCCCTCATGGGCTTGCAGTCTAATGGAATGAGGGTGTTTCTGGAGCTTCCAGCTAACTGGACTGACTCTCTCCAGCAGCATTTCCTTCTGTGCATCTCTACTTTTAGTTGGGGATTTCAACATAGCCCATTGCTCCAGGACATGGTTTTAGAATCCTGTTCTGGCTCAAATGGCACGTTGGAGCCCTTGGATTTGCCACCACTGAGATAGGAAAAGCAAAAGCAGCAGAGATGGCAGGTGAACCCTAGAAACGAGTAAGTATGAGTAGGAAACGAAAGTTCAGGGCATAGGTCAGAAGCTGCATTCAAGAATGGGCGGAGGCTATATTTGGAGATGGTTCCAGAAAATACAGGGCTTCCCAGGTGGCACTAGAAATAAAGAACCCGCCTGTCAATGAGGGCGATATAAGAACCTTGGGTTTGATCCCTGGGTCAGGAAGATCCCCTGGAGTGGGAGATGGCAACCTACTCCAGTATTCTTGCCTGGAGAATCCCA
This sequence comes from Bubalus bubalis, assembly GCF_019923935.1. Classification (NCBI taxonomy): domain Eukaryota; kingdom Metazoa; phylum Chordata; class Mammalia; order Artiodactyla; family Bovidae; genus Bubalus; species Bubalus bubalis. Next base: position 33,669,593 of record NC_059180.1, read on the forward strand.
TGCACAGAGGAGCCTGGTGGGCTACAATCCATAGGATCACAAAGAGTCGGACACAACTGAAGCGACTGAGCATGCACACTTGCCAAAACATGCTGCTCTTGTCCAGGGCTGGGGAGGACGGTCTGTCCACCACTGTGGCCAAACACAGTGTTGAAAGAGGCAGAGGTTTGTGTGTATGGTTGGTGTAAACTTGAGCAAAAGGCATAATGCCTTACACCCTCTACTCCCAGATTTAAACCTTAGGTTCTCAGTGTCATCAAGAAACCTAAATGTGGTATATTTAACTCCCAAATGAGAGCATCTGAATCTTTGAATTCTCTCTAGGGCATTGATACCTTTCTCTCAGATCAACACCCATGTTCTCTGCTGTGTCTTAGTGACTTGTAGCTGTGTTGCCCAGCTATTGCTGTGACATCTTGGAAGAACATGACACTTGGCATTTATTTTGCTCGTGGGAGCACAGGTGGAGTGGGAAAGCTTGCCTTGGGCCATGGTGGCTCCACCTGCTGCCGCAAGCCCAGGGATCATCTCTGTGGTCCTTGTTCCGTGTTTATTCTGGGTCTCAGGCTGAAAGGGCAGCAGCTAGCTGGGAGAAGCTCTTTTCCTGGCTGTGTTGGAGGCACAGGAGAAAACACCCACCTGCGCGGGCACATTTCAAGTCTCAGCTTTCTTTTTTTAATTTTTTTCTTTTATATGGGAGTATAGTTGCAGAACCTGCCTGCAGTGCAGGAGCCGCTGGAGACATGGGTTCTATCCCTGGGTCGGGAAGATCCCCTGGAAGAGGGCATGGCAACCCATTCCAGTATTCATGGGCTTCCTTGGTGTCTCAGAAGGTAAAGAATCTGCCTACAACGCAGGAGATCTAGGTTTGATCTTTGGGTTGGGAGGGAACGGCTACCCACTCCCGGATTCTGGCCTGCAGAATCCCATGGACAGAGGAGCCTGGAGGGCTTCAGTCCATGGGGTCATAAAGAGTCGGACACAACTAAAGCGACTGAGCGCAGCACGGCACATAGTTGGACCAGCAGTGCTCTGTTAATTTCAGGTGTATAGCAGAGTGATTCAGTTCTACAGATACATGTGTCTATTCTTTTTCGAATTCTTTTCCCATTTAGGTTGTTACATAATATTGATTGGGCTTCCCTGGTGGCTCAGAATCTGCCTGCAATGTGAGGAGACCCCAGATCGGTCCCTGAGTTGGGAAGATCCCCTGGAGAAGGGAATGGCAACCCGCTCCAGTATTCTTGCCTGGAGAGTTCCATGGACAGAGGAGCCTGGGGGGCTATAGTTCTTGGTGTTGCCAAGAGTCAGAGATGACTGAGCAACTAAGACTTTCTTTCATAATATTGAGCAGAGTTCCCTGTGCTATACAATAGGTCCTTGTTGGCTAGCTTTGTCCCATTCACATCTGCTAACACCCTTCTGTCCGAAGCAAGTCCTATGGCCAAACCCAGAGTATACTCTGGAGCACAGGTGCCAACCTCTGGGGTCTAATGATGATCTGAGGTGGAGCTGATGTAATCATAATAGAAATAAAATGCGCAATAGATTTAATGTGCTTGAGTTATCCCGAAACCCTTTCTCACCCCCCATCCATAGAAAGATTGTCTTCTGTGAAACCGGTCCCTGGTGCCAAAAAGGTTGGGACCGCTGCTCTGGAGTATGCTCGGCCTTGTAGGAGTTTTGGAGTCAGACGACAGGCGTGTATACACAGGGGAGTGAAGCATCCGTCTGCCACGGTGGTCACCTGAGCACCTCCCCGTGGTGTGAACTACCCCGCTGACGAGGGTCTCGTTTCCAGCAGTAAAAACCACAGAATCTTGAACATAACAAGTAACCGGTCATTGAAGGACTGGATGAATACATACACACACGGATGAATGGTTAGTGTCAGGATGTATTTCATTTGACAGGAGACTTTTAAATATGATGGGTAGCTGTCAAATCTGTCGGTTCTAACTCTACACCTACCTACCACTGCTGTAACTTCTGCGGCATCTTTTATGAAATAGCAACATATTTGGGGAATAGGATATGCCAATCACCACACCGGATGTGTTACATATGTTCTTTAATTGAATATTCATCACAACTTTATAAAGTTAAATATTGCCTATGATCATTTTACGGAGAATGAAACAGCAGCTCAGCGGGCTTATCAGTCCCTTAGTGAGTAAGTGGCGAAGCCCCTACTTTAAGGGGACTTACTGTTGATGAGGGCCAGTCATTTCAGACTTTTGTTTCATTAATTCTCCAGAATGCCTATTAAAGTTCGCTTATTAGATGCTTGAGATGTATGGATCCCTGTGTGTGTACACGTGTATGTGTGTGCTCTTGCGCACTCAATCGTATCTGACTCTTTGTAACCCCAAGGACTGTAGCCCACCAGGCTCCTCTGTCCATGGGATTTCCCAGGCAAGAATGCTGGAGTAGGTTGCCATTTCCTACTCCAAGGGATCTTCCAGACCCAGGGATCAAACCAGCATCTCCTGCCCGGGCAGACAGGGTCTTTACCACTAGCACCATCTGGGAAGCCAATAGACCCTTGAAGAAGAAGTAATTTAGTGTATGTTGGATGATATCTATTGTCCCATTTCCAAATGCTTCTGTGAAAAGGTTAATTTTTTTTTAGCCTCAGTTTATTCATCTGCAATTGAATACAGAAATATTTACCAGATAAGGTTGTCATGAAGATAAAGTGAAAAGTTATATTTAAACAGCCACCTGGAAATAGAAATGATTCAGTAAATGCCACCATCACCACCACCATCATCATCATTGTCCCCCTCCCCTTCCTCCTCTCTTCCTCCCCTCCCCCAACCCCCGCATTATTGTTGTCCATCCACAGCTCAAGGATTCAAAAAACCATTTTTAATGTCGTATTGGTGATAATATGGTCAAGTTAGCATCATGCATTGGAGAAGGAAATAGCAACCCACTCCAGTGTTCTTGCCTGGAGAATCCCAGGGACGGGGGAGCCTGGTGGGCTGCCGTCTAAGGGGTTGCACAGAGTCGGACACGACTGATGCGACTTAGCAGCAGCAGCAGCAACATCATGGAAATGCCGTTCTGAACAGAAACCTCCCCTCTGTGGCAAATAAAAAAAACAGTAGAGGCATCCAGATAAACCAGAGAGGTGTTCCCTGTTTTAACAGAGTGTCTAGATTCTTAGAGGCATTTTCTGTCCCAGTTCAGGGCTTTCCTGGTCAGACTGTCTGGACTGGGGGATGTGTCTTCACAGCTTCATCTTCAGAGACCATCTGGAGGCCAAGCCATGGGAGAGAAAATGACGTGGCTCCAGGGGGCGTCTTGAGATAATCTTCCCGGAAAGCCACGTCCAATTCTGAATGTCTCTCTAGGAGTAAATACATGAATTAACACAGCTGCATAAATATTTCACTTATCTTATGCAGCTTCGGCAGGATTAATTATACTCCAAAATTAGACCTGGAAAGAGCACAGTGCTGAGCGGTCCCTAATTATTATTCATCCCCTGGAATGGAGTGTTTATCTCTTGTTATAGAGTAGCTTCAGTGGACGATTACGAGTCTAATGAGTGTCAAAAGTATAAAAAATTTTCCTAATGAGCTGTGTAAATATAACCTTTTGAGTAGAGTGTTTGGTTATTGGGGGAACCTCTTATGTGAAGCCTACCAAGCATTTCCCTAGGAAAGGGCCTGCCAGTCTCCTGTAAGAGATACACAGGGTCCCAGTAAGAACTTACCCTCCTTTTCCTGTCTGACTGTTGTGTCCTTTCTGAAATAGTGGCGTGCACCTGCATGGGTGCAGGCATGCTAGGTTGCTTTGGCCGTGTCCGACTCTGTGCGACCCCACAGACTGTAGCCTGCCAGGCTCCTCTGCCTATGGGATTCTCCAGGCAAAAGTGCTAGAATGGGTGGCCATGCCCTTCTCCAGGAGATCTTCCTGACCCAGGGACCAAACCCACGTCTCTTATGTCTCCTGCATTGGCAGGTGGGTTCTTTACCACTAGCGCCACCTGGGGGTTCACCTGGGGACACTCAAAGATACTTTTCAGCATCGATCATCCATACCCATTGTTTACTGATAAACACACGTTCCTAGGCACTGAGGTTCCGAGAAGGAATCCTTCCTTCAAGGAGCTTACCATCCAGTTGGTTGGCAATGTGTGGAATTAAAATGTCTAATTAATAAATAAATAAACATCCTGTTTTGAAAAAAAATGAACATATTTGTAATAATTCATGTATATATGTTAATATATACTATATATTCATGTTTATATATGTATGGGCTCAGCCGCTCAGTTGTGTGAAACTCTTTGTGACCCTATGAACTGTAGCCCACCAGGCTCCTCTATCCATGGAATTTTCCAGGCAAGAATACTGGAGCAGGTTGCCATTTCCTACTCCAGGGAATCATCCGAACCCAGCGATCGAACTGGCATCTCTTGGGTCTCCTGCATTGGCAGGTGGATTCTTTACCACTTCCACCACCTGGGAAGCCTACACACACACACACACACACACACACACACACACACACATACACACACACACACACGTTGGTGTCTTGAGTAGATGAGAGAGTGGTCGAGGAGAAATATGAGATATATCTTATTTTTTAGTAGCGGAATGAAAATACAGAATAAGTCATAAAGAAAACAAGTAAGATTTAGACAGAGATTAGGATGGGCCAGAGTTGCCAAAGCCCCATTCATTAGCTTATCCAGCAGCCAACAAATAGCTGCTGGGTCCCTGGTATCATCCCGGTACCTAAGAGGTGACAGGTAACAGAGAACGTAAATAATGAGTAAGTCTGGGCCCTAAAAAAATGGCATTTCTGGCTTCAAAGGAGAGGTTGGACAGAAAGTCTCTTAGGCCCTATCAGTCTCATGGATTTTGTAATATTTATGTGATTCTGGGATTTGAAGAGACAGAAGAAAATCATAAGAGGTTAAAGGCCCTTTTGATGGATAGAAGCCAGCAAGAAGATATCAAGGAGAACAAGTTGATATTGTAACGTTATTCAGAAACAGGTGGTGTTGAGAAAATAGAAGGAAACCAAGATTTTGAGCCTATACTCAATGGTCCACTACCATGCTAAGTGCATCACAAATGATCTTTATAATTCTTTGTACAATGTTCTGGAGTAGATCTCATTACCTACATTTTGCACAGCAGGAAAATGAGTCTCATTTAGGTTATGTGAGCTATAGCAAGGGGCTTCCCTGGTAGCACTAGTGGTAAAGAACATGCCTGATAGTGCAGGAGACATAAGAGACATGGGTTCGATCCCTGGGTCAGAAAGATTCCCTGGAGCAGAGCATGGCAACCCACTCCAGTGTTCTTGCCTGGAGACTCCCATGGACAGAGGAGCCTGGAGGGCTATGGTCCATAGGGTCGCAAAGCGCTGGACATGACTGAAGCAACTTAGCCTGCACACACACATGAGTTGTAGCAGAGCTTCTCAAACTTGCACCTAATCAGGACTCACCTGGTGATCTGTTTAAAATTCAGGCTCTGTTCCAGTCGATCTGGGGAGCCTGAGAGTCTGCACTTCTAACAAGCTCCAGGTGATGCTGCTGATGCTGGTCTGTGGACCACACCCTGCATAGATTTTTTGTTAGAGGTAAAAATTGAACCAGGTTTGCCTGATTCCAGCTCTGATTATCTTTCCATTCAACTAGGTTTCTGGAGAAGTCTTACGAGTGGCCAGATCACTTTAGCTACAAGTCATATATTTAGCTTTGAAAAGCATTTAATCTTCCTCTTGTATCTTGCTCAGTCTTCATGGTTGTTGGTTTCTTTTTAAACTCAGAAAAGCATTACTTCTCCCTGGTGTCTAGTTTAAGTTCACTAAACAAATAAAATGAAATATATGTATTTATCAAATATTTTTATAAAATTTATAAGGTATATCCCATTGCACTTACATTAGATATATAAAGATATTATCTATAAATATTTGAAAGATATGACACATACATATGTATTCATCTTGTATTCTAAGGTGACCAGCTCAACCCATTTTGCTGGGACTCTCATGGTTTTAAAACTAGCTGGTGACTCCATGCATGCTCAGTCACTTCAGTCGTGTCCAACTCTGTAAGACCATACAAGAGACTGTAGCCCACCAGGCTCCTTGGTCCATGGGATTCTCCAGGCCAGAATTCTGGAGTGGGTTTCCATGCCCTCCTACTTCAGGGGATCTTCCTGACGTAGGGATAGAACCTGCATCTCTTAAATCTGCCTGCGCTGTCAGGTGGGTTCTTTATCACTAGTGCCACCTGGGAAGTCCCAGTTGTATCTTATTTGGATGTACATAGTAGATTCATCTCCAGTACTCTTGCCTGGAAAATCTCAGGGACGGAGGAGCCTGGTGGGCTTTAGTTCATGGGGTTGCCAAGAGTTGAACACGACTGAGCGACTTCACTCTCACTTTTCACTTTCGTGCATTGGAGAAGGAAATGGCAACCCACTCCAGTGTTCTTGCGTGGAGAATCCCAGGGATGGTGGAGCCTGGTGGGCTGCCGTCTATGGGTCGCACAGAGTTGGACATGACTGAAGCGACTCAGCAGCAGCAGATTCATAGATGGAGTATTCGCCAGAGCCCATCAGTATCACTTCAGTTGGATTGGTTCCCTTTGTCCCTTTGGTACTGCAACTTTGTAAGCAGTCGTTTTGAAGACTCATCCAGTTTTTAACAAATCAGATGGGACCACACATCTGTTCTAGTATTACTAATGAACCTTGCTGCAGTCGACTCTAGAGCTTCGGGAAGCACCATTTCTGGATAAGGTGTTCGCAGTTCTGGGAAGGGGGGAGTGCTGGGGGCCGACAGTGGAGAAGCCCACTCCCTGCTTCCGAGTGGCTCATTGTTAACGTTCCTGATCCCTGTATTTGTTGGTAGCTCTTGCACTTAATGCGCAGGATGGCTTTTGATGGCGAGGGACCCCATGCAGCCAGCCAGACTCGAGTGTGTTTGTGTGATTACAGAAGTCGTTTGTGTATCTAATTAGGACTCTCATAAATTGCTCTGAGCCATGGAACGGGTTGCTAATGTCCTGAGCACTGTCCTCATCAAGCTTCCCAGCTTAATATCTTTGGGCCAACATGTGAGTCTCAGGGAGACCTGGACACCCCCACCACTTTGGTGGTGAGCATCACCCATACATCCCTGCATGGCTTTGCAGCCCATCTTAGGGCTGGCTTAAGCCATGAAGGTACAGCCATGTGGGTGGAAGAGATCGCTGCAGGCCACCTCACTGCTAAATATTCTCCGTACTCATCTTCCTATAGTATCTGCAATTGCATCATTTGGATTTTTTTTTCCAGAAGCATGGATTCTTTTATGCAACCCTCCCGCTTTAAATTCTCCCATCTCCTGAATTCATTTACTGGTCTGATATCTGACCCATCCTTCAGCCACACACCCCTCTGTGAAGGTTTTCTTAAAGACTGCAGCTCTGGATATGCTGACAAACTAGAACCCCCTTTGTTGCTGCTGTGTAGTCACATATGTGACTCTTCATGACCCCATGGACTGCAGCCTGCCAGGCTCCTCTGCCCATGGGATTTCCCAGGCAAGAAGACTAGAGTGGGATGCCATTTCCTTCTCCAGAGAATCTTCCCAATCCAGGAATCAAATCCGGGTCTCCTGAGCGTCTCCTGCATTGCAGGCACCTTCTTTTATCACTGAGCCACCCGGAAAGCCTTTAGCTCCATGAAACTCCTTTCGTGGAGAAAGGAAACTCCTTTAGCTCCTTGCTTATAGCATTGGTGTGCCATTTCACTAAGTGACGCGGGTGAAGGGCTGTGACGGAAGGTTCTGTAACTCCTAGCTGCATGGCCAGTCTGTTTCTCTGAGTTCCCGTTTCCTCAATTAAGTGTGAAAACAAATGGGCTTCCCTGGTGGCTCGGTGGAAAAAGAATCCACCTAATGGGCTTTCCTGGTGGCTCGGTGGAAAAAGAATCCACCTGCCAATATAGGACATGCAGGTTCAGTCCCTGAGTCAGGAAGATCCCCTGGAGAAGAAAATGACAACCCACTCCGATATTGCCTGGAAAGTTCCATATGTAGAGAAGCTTGGCAGGCTATGTGTCCAGGGGGTCACAAAGATTTGGACACAGCTAAACACACACACACACACACTGTTCTCTATAAGGGCTGCACGAATTTATATTCCCACCAACATAGGCCACGCACTTATGTCCAGTCTATTGCCCTTTCCTCTCCCCTAGGACTCATTCCTGAGCTTTGCACATAGTGGATACTCAAGTAAAACTTCTTGGATGAATGAATAAATGAATGCGTGGATTTGAAAATACCATAGATATACTTTTGTGAGGCTTACTTCATTCATCAAATACCTTCTCTGATGAAGTTCAGTTCAGGATGTTGTTTTCTTTGGGATGAACATCAGGTGTCTCTAGGCAAGAGACACAGAGAGGAAATCACTGAACCACTGTCCAGGAGGACAGTCTTCCCAAGCCTCTGACCCACGTTTTCACTGCCACGCAGGCAAGTTTTCCTGTTATCTAATTTGTGTGCTCTAGTAGTCAAATACATCTGCTCTGTTCTTTTTAACGCACTTTTCTGGGATGGATATAATCAGCAAGATTATATTTTAGAACTGGAGTGGATCGTAAATCCTGAGTGAGTCTGTGGTTTGTGATCAAGGAGGTAAATAGAGAAAGAACGTTACTGTCTATTTTTGAAAATCCAGTTTTATTGAAACGCAGCCACATCCATTCATTCAGGTATTATCTGTGGCTGTTTCCCCTACCACAGCAGAGTCACACTGTTGCAACAGAAGTTGTAGAATCTGCACAACCCCAAATATTTATTGTTGGGCCATTTGTCAGGAAAGTATGATGACCCTGGCCTCAGACTGTCTGGAGGAAGACAAGGGAGGCAGAGAAGACTTGATATTTTAGGTTGTCCAGTTCTTCTAAGGAAAGGGAAAAGATCCAGATGAAGAAAGGAAGAAATAAGGGGCAGATAGGAAAGAGGGACAGGGATATATGAGGGGGAGATGGATGGAAGAAGAAATGGGGAGAGAGGAGGAGAGAACAAGGGGTGCAGCAAGGCAGAAGGGGAGAGGAAGGATCAGAGAGAGAGGTGTGCTCGGGGGACTAGTCAGGTAACATGCCTCCTGCATCCACAGCGCAGCCTGGCCTGGTCAACTGAGCAGTTACGGACATTGCAGATAATGCTGAACAAGCCCAGGAGCCATCCACTTCCCCTCTGGGCTCCATGGTGGAGCCGGGCACAGACCCCCGGCTGACTCACTCCTGCCTGGGAGAAGTCTAATCTGTCTCCCGCGGGCCTTCCCTGCCAGCAGCTCTTCGTGACATAGGTCCCGGTGTCCTCAGATGACTCAGCAACACCCTATGTCAACCAGCAGCCTCGGTCCGTTTAAAGAGATAGAAGCCAAAATGAGGATGGCCCGTTTGGTGAGGGGAGGCTATGAGGAGCTACTTGCAGGGAGAAGAGACAGTTTTCCACGTGTCGAAAGGGAAGTCATTCAAAGCTAGCATCATTAGTGTTATTTTTATCGAAGTTTTTAACAACAGGTAACATTCACAGAGGGGCAACTGTGGATCATAAGACAATCCGTCTTTATATGTATTAATTTCATGCAGTTCTCATGGTTATTAAATGCCATGAATTATGACTATAAGTGTCTGCCTACAGATGAGAAAACTGAGTCACAGAAAGTTTGAGTCATGTGTCAAGCTATAGTAAGTGGCTGATCCAACCTGGGCAAGTAGGCTCTAGGGTCTTCATTTGAACCATTATGCAACATTGTGTCTCCTTTATCTGCTGTTATCCTCCCAGACATCTCATTCGGCAAGCGTTCCCATCTGAGAAGGAGCTGCTGACCTATGTGATTTAAAAGCATGGAAGTCAGTAGCCGGGCTTCCCAGGTGGCTCAGTGGTTAAAGAATCTGCCTGCGATGCAGGAGATGCAGGTTTGATCCCTGGGTCAGGAAGATCCCCTGGAGGAGGACATGGCAACCCACTCCAGTATTCTCCCCTGGAGAATTCCACAGACAGAGGAGCCTGGCGGGCTACAGTCCATGGGGTCCCAAAGAGTCTGACAGGACTGAGCGAGCAAGCATGCACACAGGTCAGTAGCCAGCCTCTGTTCCTTCCTCTTTCACTGAAGGATAAGTTGCCTGCAGGTGATACTGGACTAAATAACTTGGCAACAGAGCTTGAGGGTGGGAGAGAAAGTGACCTCCGTTTTTTCCATCTTTCCAAGGGGAAGGAGACTTGTCCATGCCCCGGGCCCCGGCACCATGGGAACAGGCTCAGCCTAATTTTTGAGATCATTCAACCCTGGCAGTTTGGGGAAAACTCAAGACCCAAAAGCAAGAGATGAGAAGGAATGAAACAAGGACAGAATGTAATTAAGAGGAGTCAGATGTTTGGCCCCGATACAGGCTTGCCAAGCAGCCTCTCCAGGTTCACAAAGACCGACTTGCTTGCTGGAATTGCTTGTTCCCCACAGAGCTCCTCGGAGCTGCATAATCCCCAGCATTTCAGGAAGTTATTGTTCCTTGTTAAACGTATTTTAATCAAATTGAGACTTCAAAGGCGGAAATCACAGTTTAGGCTAAGCAAAGCCACTCTGTAAATGACAAACTCCGTAATCAAGTGAGCAGGGGCTGGGTGCCGTTAACAAAACCCCTCAACTTATTCACACATTTGCCCATTCATTCATTCTCCCTGTAGACATCCATCCAACAAAGAATAACTGAGCAGCTTCTAAGAGCCAGGTGGTGGGACATAAAAATGAGGAAAGCTTTTGCCATCTTGCCATCGACAGTTACCTTACTTTGAAAGACACTTTGGGTACTTCTGTGTTCATCAGACTCAGGGAGATGTTGAAAGCAGGCTTTCCTGGGGGCGCAGACAGTAAAGAATCTGCCTGCAATGTGGCAGACCCAGGTTCAGTCCCTGGGTTGGGAAGATCCTCTGGAGAAGGAAATGGCAACCCACTCCAGTATTCTTCCCCGGAGAACCCCCATGGACAGAGGTGCCTGGAGGGCTACAGTCCATGGGGTCACAAAGAGTCAGACATGACTGAGCAACTAAGCACATACAATTTTTCTAGATCCCACATATATGCGTTAATATACACTATTTGTTTTTCTGAGTTACTTCACTCTGTATGGCAGTCTCTAGGTCCATCCATGTCTCTACTAATGACTCAATTTCACTCCTTTTTAAGAACCACTCTTTTTTAAAAAAATTTATTTATTTATTTTAATTTATTTTAATTGGAGGCTAATTACTTAAGAACCACTCTTTAGAATAACAATATTTAGCATGTAGAAGCCTCTTATTCTTTGCTTGGCAAGTACTGGTTATCAATGTCAGTAGCCAACAGATCCCACCCATTTGGAGTCTGTGAAATTGGATGTTGGCTCTTATGTTTTATTCATCCTCCTTCTCTCAAAGCTTTTAGTTAGGCTTCTATCTCTAGAAACCTTGATGATTGTGCAAACCCGAGAAAGAAGTGGTGTGGAACTTGTAAGTGTCAGCCTGCACACCGACCACAAAAAGGAGATACTGGGTTAGACTGTGAGCAGAAGTAGTCATTCAGAAAGGAATAAAATAGATATGAAAGTGTCTGTTGCTTCTAAAGATTTCATTTTCATGTATTGACCATAATAACCAAGTTAAAAATAAATCAGGCAAGACTGAAAGACCCACATTTAGGCAGAAAATGAGTCAGTGTTTCTATTGATTAAATTGTATCTGGAACCAAGTTTGGATGTGATGGTTATCCTGACTCCTTAAATGTGCAGATGCCGTCTCATTGGAACCCACTAGGGACATGTGGCCAGAGACCATTACTGACAGATTGACTGAATCTGATTTTTTCTTATGGATGCCATGAATGCTCCTCATTCTATGTGGGTGACTTTTACATGCATCCAAACCTCACGTACACGCAGAGTACCAGCTTGAATGGTATATACCAAGCTTAGTTCAGTCACTCAGTCATGTCTGACTCTTAGAAACCCCATAGACTGCAGCACGCCAAGCTTTCCTGTCCATCACCAACTCCCGGAGCTTGCTCAAACTCATGTCCATCGAGTTGGTTGATGCCATCCAACCATCTCATCCTCTGTCATCCCCTTCTCCTCCTGCCTTCAATCTTTCCCAGCATCAGGGTGTTTTCCAGGGCGTTGGCTCTTTGCATCAGGTGGCCAAAGTATTGGAGCCTCAACTTCAGCATCAGCCCTTCCAGTGAATATTCAGGACTGATTTCCTTTAGGATTGACTGGTTTGATCTCCTTGTGGTCCAAGGGACTCTCAAGAGTCTTCTCCAACACACAGTTCAAAAGCATCATCCAAAGGGAGTGATGATTAACAACCATTTTGATGCCTCAGCCACTAAGTCACTTTGAGTCTCCTATGATCTAAAAACTAAGTCCAGGGAAAACTACTCATTTGGAAATGAAATATTTTCAAAGGAAGAAATGTGCTGATCCTAAGCATAGATTAGCAATAAAGGGCTTAACTGCTTCTTCACTGGCCTGTGACCAGATGGTACCATAAAAATTAGACTTGTTTATCTCCCTCCTAATTTTAACTGGAGACATATTTGGAATAATAATGGAATGGTACTTACTGAAGAAATAGATAAAATCTGTAAATATCCTAGAGAACCATCAATTCTCCCTTTCTGTTAGAGCTCTGAGGGTTTTCATCTGCGTGAGTTCACAGTGAATTTCTCAATAGGTCTCTTGAGATCCGGAGTTGCAGTCTTTAGTACCAGTCTGACACCAGTATTAGAACAAGGTCAGCGGTGCCAAATTTGTGCCTGACAAGCAGTGAATCCCTCAAACCAGGGAGAGTCAAATGTCGAGAGAGCCATCAGAGGTGAAATAAGACATGATGAATGGTTTGCTGTTAAGTCAAACATTGATGTTGCAGAAACTTAGGTAGGATTTATGGGATGGTTAAACAGTAGCCTCAGATCTCTCTGAGTCTACATTTTTAAAAACATTTTGACTTGGAAAAGGAATATAATATACATATAAAATCACCCCAACCTACATAATCTGATCCTCACCATTATTTTAATTTTTGCATAAAATGTCATAGTCATTATTAAACATAATTCATTACATGGTTTTTCTAACGTTAAACATTTCTTTTTCTTTTTTCTTTACTAGTGTAGATAATGCTGGAATGAATGTCTTTCTGCCCATTTTTTTCTCTTTTGATTGTTTATTTGTAACAAGCTCTTAGATGTAGAATTTGAAGCATTAATAGCTATAAATATCTCTAACATTCTTAATTCTGTAGTCTCATATTAGTGCCCAAAAGGTTTGTTCCCACTGAAAAGTGTTTCCAGTTAAGAATCAATGGGTCAATTTTATGATTATCTAGTAACATTGAGTGTTATCATTTATTTTAATATTTTAGAAGGTGTTGCTGCTGCTGCTAAGTCACTTCAGTCATGTCCGACTCTATGTGACCCCATAGACGGCAGCCCACCAGGCTCCCCTGTCCCTGGGATTCTCCAGGCAAGAATACTGGAGTGGGTTGCCATTTCCTTCTCCAATGCGTGAAAGTGAAGTTGCTCAATCGTGTCCAACTCTTAGTGACCCCATGGACTGCAGCCTACCAGGCTCCTCTGCCCATGGGATTTTCCAGGCAAGAGTACTGGAGTAGGGTGCCATGTTGCCTTAATTTGAATTCCTTAAAATACTGGTAAAAATGGAAAAAAAAAAGTGAGCTGTCTTTTCGTCTTTTGAGAATATCTATTTTTACATACAAATTTTAATGGACATTTTGTATATCCTAATCATTTACTATAATGTTAGTGGTACCGTCTCACACAAAACGTCATAAATTTAGCAGCTAGAGGTACAGTTAAGAACAAAGGCTTTGGGTTCAAATATAATAACTGATCTTTACCAGCTCTATGACCTTGGGAAATTCACTTACCCTTTTTAAGTGTCAGTTTCCTCTTCTTTCAATTGGGGATTGTAATACACCAACCTTACCAACTTAAATAGTCTAATTGGTGTATACCCATCAAGCAGTAGGTACCCAATAAGTATCATAGATGATAACAGTGGTCAAATCGGGCTTTATTCTTGTTCATATTTATACATATAAATGATTTTAATCATTTTATTTCCTTTTTTGATTGCTTAAATCAGGATCCTGCAAATCATGGCCCTCATTGGCCCATTGTCTGTCTTTGTAAATAAAGTTTTATTGGAATACATCCCACCCATTCACGCACTGTGTGTTTTTACAGCTGCTTTAGAGCTGCAAGGGCAGAGGTGAGTAGTTGTGACAGAGACCATATGGCTCATAAAGCTGAAAATATTTACTAATTAGCCCTTTACAGGAACAGATTGTTGACCTCTGGCTTAAATTATAAAAGGAAAGTATGTTCTTATAAAACAATTCCAACAATATGGAAGAATTTAACATAACTCGTGCCCCTTCATCCTTTAAGATATTTTTCTTTGTAAAAAAAAACAAGTTCATATTTCTTTATAAATGAATTTTTTTCCTCTTTAAAAAATCTGCTTCTTTTCACTTTCTAGTTATTCCCTCTCTTGACCCCCAAAGTGGAAAAATGCCTTAGACCTCTCCTATGCCACTCTGTTTTTTTTTTTTCCTTCTGTGGACTGTACTATAAAGTCAACCCTGGTATCCGTGAGGAATTCCTTCCAGGATCCCCGTTGGATACCAAAATCCACAGATGCTCAAATCCCTTATATAAAATGGGGTAGTATTTGCATATAACCTATGCATATTCTCCCATAGACTTTAAATCATCTCTAGGTTACTTTTAATACCTAATACAATGTAAATGCTATGTTAATAGTTGTAAATACAATGTAAATGCTATGTAAATAGTTGCGGGTGCACTCCACATCCAAGGTTTTCGTTTTGGAACTTTTTGGAATTTTTTTCTGAAAAAATTTTCAATCTGTGGTTGGTTGAATCCATAAATACGGAACCCACAAATACAGAGGGCGGACTGTACCTTCACTGTATTGCCGCATCTCAGTGCCCCATTATTTTTTATATGATTGTTCTAGATTGTGATCTCGAACATGACCAGCACCCCCAGAAAGCTCCCTCATGGCCTCTTCCAGCCAATGTCTCCCCCAGAGGTAACCACCATTCTGCCCCCCATGATCATGGGTAGGTTTTACCTTCTTTTGAACTTCAAATAGATTGTGTAGTCATGCAACATATATTCATTTGTGTCTTTTGTGACATGGATCCATTTTACTGCCTGTACTAATAGCTTACTGTTTTTTCATTGAAAAAGTGAAAGTGTTAGTCACTCAGTCAGGTCTAATTCTTTGAGACACCCTGGACTGTAGCCCACCAGGCTCCTCTGTCCATAGAATTCTCCTGGCAAGAATACTGTAATGGGTAGCCATTCCCTTCTCCAGGGGATCTTCCCGACCCAGGGATCAAACCTGGGTCTCCTTCACTGGGGCAGATTCTTTACCATCTGAGCCACCAGGGAAACCTGTTTTTTCATTATTGCATGGTATTCCATTGTACAGATTTACTGCAATTTATTTATATACTTGCTATCGATGGACATTTGTGTTATTTCTCATTTTTTGTCTGCTTTGAACACCCTTGCACACATATTTTTGGTGCATGTCAGCACTTAATTGTTGAGAAATAACCAAGAAATAAGATTGCTTGACCATAGGGTGTACATATACTCCAGCAGATATTTCCAAAGTTTTCAGAGAAAAAGTACAACCAGTTTACATTCTCACCAGCAGTGCATGCAGCTCCTCTAATTTCTTTTTTGTTGTTCTCTAATTTTCCTAATTTAAATTTGGTTTATATTGGTGTATAAGAGACGTGGGTCCGATCCCTGAATCGGGAAGATCCCCTGGAGGAGGGCATGGCAGTATTCTTGCCTGGAGAATCCTATGGACAGAGGAGGCTGGCTGGCTGTAGTCCATAGCGTCAGTCACATAGGGTCGCACGGTCAGATGCGACTGAAGTGACTTAACACACACACATGCATAGTTGATTTACAATGTTGTGTTGGTTTCAGGTGTATGACAAAGTGGCTCAGTTATACATATACTGATTCTTTTTCAGATTCTTTTCCCATATAGGTTATTATAGAATGTTGACTAGAGCTCCCTGTGCTATACCATAGGTCCTTGTTGAGTATCTATTTGACATTTAGTTATGTGTCTGTGTTAATCCCAGCCTCCTGGTTTATCTGCCCCTGTCCTCTGCATGCTCTGTTACTGTCTAGGTGAATCGGGCTGCGTAACTGAACTATCGTTACATTCCTCAAGGGCTGTGTGGTTGGAGTCTGTTGGATGATCACAGCCAACAGTGGAGAGAGCCAGAGTCCTTTCCCAGCTTCTTTATCTTGGCCCTGGTTGCGCTGTTGGCAGAATGGGGAGAGAGGACCCTCACGTCTGCCCCTCTTGCTCTCAGGCTGGACTCTGAACCTGACTACTCCTCACCCCACACACTCTCCCAGGCATGCCTGGCCGTGGGCCCACCCCTATCTGGCACTTCAGGCTTGGGATGCGGCCGAGGAAGCCAGAGGAGTGCTAAGCCCCTAACAGGGAGAGGAGGCTGCCGTCATCAATGTGGGTGGGCACGGCCCAGCCTCCGCATCACCCCTCGCCACTCTCCACAGAAAGAGAAGCTGTGTCTTCTCCTTCTTTAGTTGTGAATAGCTCTGTCTGCGGGCACAGGATCCTCCCTCTAAAGGCCCCATTTCTCCCCTTCTTGTCTTCTCTTTCCTCTTTCTTCCCTCTCTGCTCCCCCATTTTCTCTCCTCTTTTCTTTCCTTTTCCCTCTCTCCTTCTCTTTCTCCTTCAACCCACAACTGAGTCCGAGCACCCCCCCATCCAAGATCTCTGCAATGTCCTGAACGTTGGGAAATGCAGGTCAAATGGACAATGGGTGTGATCTCTTTGCTTCAGGGATCAGGATTTTATAGGCTCAGATAGCTCATTGACAACACTTCAATAAAACAGGGACGCAAAGGGAATGATGTCATATTACTTGCCGAAAGAGAGAAGATATTTCTTGGCACGGGTTGTGGGATTATTGCTATTTTTTTCTTTTTTTTCTTGCATTCGTAGACTTTTAAAACACAAGGATCTCTCTGTGATATTCAGAAGTCCTCACACACTTACACAGTGAGTCACAGGCTTTAGAGAACTATTGATTGAGGAAATGTGCAGTGTCAAAAAGATCCTGTGAATCCATTTATGCCTACAAATGCCTACTCCTTTTAATTCATAACAATTTGACCATCTATTTGTGCGTGAGGCAAACTGGTGAAGCTGACTCCAGAAGAGCTTGGTACACATAGGATTTCCTGGACTTCTTGCAATTTTTCTGCTGTCTTACTCCCCAGATTTATATCTCACCAACTCCACCGGCTAATAGAAAATTGTGACCATCTATACTGTTTGACGCTTGATGGAGCTGCCCAGTCCTCTCTCTTCTTTTTCCTTTTTTGTCTTTGAAGACACAGGTTGGGCACCTGTGCACATAAAATTCCCCAGCTCCCAACTTGCACACTTGATCAGGTGGCCTATGAAATCCCAGCCAGATGGCGACAGGCAGCTATGAATTCTGCAAAACTCGAGCTCCATCCGCAGAGCAGAGACCTCAGTTGGAAGGTGGTAGTGAAACATTTATGCCAAAGACAGCCCATCTCTGTCTCTAACTGGGTACATTTAAGCCTAGCCCTATTTTTATTTTGGTTTTGTGACTTCTCAGCATTATACAGAAATGGAATATTCTGACATTTAAATAAGGGAGATTTATCTTCCAAATTCAGTCTATTTGTGTTCAGAATCTTGTACTATTCCTCTCCTTCCCCCAATGGTACTTTTTTTTCCTCTCCAGCAAAATTGTTCAGTTTGGAGATCATGGGTACAGAAGTCCTAGGCTCTGGAATGCCATTATTTCCAGATCCAAGGTCATCTAAATTTCGATCAGATGAGTGTGGAATTATAAAGCCAAGGCCCCAGGGTCAGTGATCAGATGGTCTGGCTGCTCTCACTCTGTTCCAAAGCCACAGACCACCTCCCAGCTTGGACCAGCAGCTTCCTTCAAGGGCAACTGGTGAGGAGAGTACTTGGTCTCAACACTGCAGCCCCCACCCCCCAAGCCTTCTTCATCCCCTGAACCACAGTTCAGAGCTCATAGAGGCTGAATCCATTCTCATTGAGGACATGAGCCTGCTGATGAGGATGCCCTAGATTTTCTACAAAGAAAGATGTTCTTTTGCCATTTCCAATTCCATTTGGGCTTCTGAGAAAGCCAAAGTGCCTGGTCCCTGGGCAAGACATGAAACAAGATGGAAACAGGGTCAGTTTCCCTCTCGGTGTTCACAGCAAACCCTCACTGGATCGACAGCAGCATCACCCCTGATGTCTCTAAGCTGTAGATGGAAGCTGTTTCTCTGCAGGGGACCACTGGACACCGTCGCTGCGATCTTTGATTGAAAATGACTTGCCCCAAGAGTCAGCCTTGACTTCTGGGTTTCAGAAACTATTCCTGAGCCCTCCACCTGAGATTCCTTCCTCTCCCTGGCTCGAGCTGATCCTCAGATCAGAACACAAGCTGCTGTAGGAAAGGAGCCTTGTGTCATCTACAGTGAACAGTTTCATGAACCACCTACTATGTGCCAGGCCCTGTGCCAGGGACTAGAGACACAGGAAGAATAAGACAAGATTTCCACCCTGAATAAACTCATCTCCCAATGGGGAGAACTTAGAAGCAAGTGGCAGTTATATTCCAGTGGCAGTTCTCTATTGACGAGATATCCAGGATGTCACGGAAGGGGAACCCATAGTCTCATATTCATATCCCTGTGCATTCAGGGTAGGCTTCCTGGAGATGGAGACCTCTGAGCTGGATCCCTAAGACAGGCACTGCCACGTGTTCAGCAGCATACCGTGCAGCTGGTAGATCCAAAGCACATTGTTAGGGGTAGTGGTGATATTGAAGACAGTTTACAATGAATCCTCATCAGCAATTTCTTGCAGGTGGGCATCTCCCAGTCACTACATAGCCTGGGAGCAGGAGAGTTTAGTCTGCATGGACTGCCTGCCCCTGAAACCAGGGCAGGACTCTAACAGTGTTATATCACTGGGATAGAATTTACTGGTGACCTTCCTATAGTGCACGCTATAGCCCTATTGTCCAAATTTGCTCAGATGGTAAAGAATCCGCCTGCAATGTGGGAGACCTGGGTTCGATCCCTGAGTTGGGAAGATCCCCTGGAGAAGGGCGTGGCAACCCACTCCAGTATTCTTGCCTGGAGAATCCCCATGGACAGAGAAGCCTGGCGGGCTACAATCCATGGGGTTGCAAAGAGTTGGACACGACTGAGCGACTGAGCACAGTACAACACACACCTGTAACAGCCAATCTTATATGTGGTTCCTGATCATATATGTGGTTTCTGACCCATGTTGCAAAAACATAGGCAGCAAGTGAGGAATCTTGGGTCCACCAAGCATACAGCTGGTCTCATCCAGTGACCCCACTGTTCCCAGGACAGCCCAAACTCCTTACCCATCTGGCTCCTGCTTTCAAGTGCCTCCTTTGATGGCTTCTTTCTCCCTGCCAATTTTGAACTGTTCTCTGATTTCAAAACATGCCATGTTTCTCGCTGCCTCCAGCCCTATGCAAATTCAATCATCTCATTTTGCCATAATTACTGGTTTACATGACTGTCTCTCCCACAGGACTCAGAGCCGGTAGAGGCCAAAGACTGTGTTATTTGTCTGTGTGAGAATACAGAGATACCGACCTCGTGCTAAGTGCTTTAGAAATGTCCTTTTTTTCCA
Organism: Bubalus bubalis; assembly: GCF_019923935.1. NCBI lineage: Eukaryota > Metazoa > Chordata > Mammalia > Artiodactyla > Bovidae > Bubalus > Bubalus bubalis. The sequence goes on from NC_059180.1 coordinate 33,689,440, forward strand.
GTGGCCAAACGAGTGAGTGAATGAATGAGTGAGGGAGTAAGACGCGACCCGGTGAGGTCCTCAGAGGCCCCCAAAGCATTCGCTTCCTTGACTGGAAAGAAACAGAATATCAGACCCAAAACTAAAACCACACGCTGTTTCTTTCTGCGCCATCACTGCCTAGGGTCAGGTGCTTTGGCCAGAAACCAAGGGGAAAAAAAATATGTAGATGTGTGCCTGCAAGGGTATATGTGTGGGCTGGTATTAGAAGATGTACTTCCGCAAATTCTCAGGCCCTAGACAGAGCCTAAAGGGTACAGGTTCAAAATGGACTTGTTAGAACCGACCTCAGGGGAGAAATGCCAAGGATGCCTGAAGGCGAGCCACGTTGCCTGCTGTGAAATCCTTTCCCGAAGCAATCCCCTTAGCACTCAGACAGCTTCGCAGGATAGAATGGAATCTAATCTGAAAGGCAGCTGCAGTCCCTCTGGAAGCTCAGAGAATGAGTCTGAGGACAGAGAAGGAACTGATTTCTCTGACGCTGGACACAGCAGGTTCTTGCTGGAGGGCTTAGGCTTCCCTCTGGACGTGTATCTGGGAATCATGCCATTGTTGTAGCTGTTCAGTGGCTCAGTCGTGTCTGACTCTTTGTGACCCCATGGACTGCAGCACGCTAGGCTTCCCTGTCCTTCACCATCTCCTGGAGTTTGCTCAAACTCATGTCCATTGAGCAGGTGATGCCGTCTAACCATCTCATCCTCTGTCATCCCCTTCTCCTGCCTTCAATCTTTCCCAGCATCAGGGTCTTTTCCAATGAGTTGGCTCTTCACATCAGGTGGCCAAAGTATTGGAGCTTCAGCATCAATCCTTCCAATGAATATTCTGAGTTGATTTCCTTTAGGATTGACTAGTTTGATCTCCTTGCTATCCAAGGGACTCTCAAGAGTCTTGGAATCAAAAACTCCAGAATTGGAAGGGCCCAGGGAGTGTTACGGAGAAGGCAATGGCACCCCACTCCAGTACTCTTGCCTGGAAAATCCCATGGACAGAGGAGCCTGGTGCGCTGCAGTCCATGGGGTCGCTAGGAGTCAGACATGACTGAGCGACTTCACTTTCACTTTTCACTGTCATGCATTGAAGAAGGAAATGGCAACCCACTCCAGTGTTCTTGCCTGGAGAATCCCAGGGACGGCGGGGCCTGGTGGGCTGCCATCTATGGGGTCACACAGAATTGGACATGACTGAAGTGACTTAGCACCAGCAGCAGCAGCAGGGAGCGTTATGTGATCCACCCCACCCACCAGCTCCCTGGCTTCAGGCAGGAAATAACAGTATCTCCAGCGATGTGTTGATGTTGTTCAGTTGCTCAGTCATGTCCTGCTGTTTGCGACCCCATGGACTGCAGCATGCCAGGCCTCCCTGTCCCTCACTATCTCCCATAGTTTGCTCAAATTTACATCCATTGAGTCACCGATGCTAACCATCTCATCCTCTGCTGCCCCTTTGCCTTCAGTCTTTCCCAGCATCAGGTTATAGGTACTGAGTAATCAAGGTGTGCCACGCACCGCATGCACATATCCTTGCTTAATTCCAGTAGAACTCCTACAGGTAAATACTGTTGTGCTGCATTTGGTAGATGCCAGAACTGCATCTCAGAGAGACTGAGCACGTCCCTTAACCTCTTTGTGCTTCATCTGTAAAATGGGTGTGATCCTGGCCCCAGCCACATTACGTGGCTATGCGGCTACCTGGGTTAATTTGCAAAAACCTTAGTATATGCCCTGAAACAGAACAGAATTTATGTAACTTTGTTAACTGAAAGACTAGAAAAATAGATCAGTGAATGGATGAGTGGATGGGTAGATAAGCAGAGTAGCAGATCCAAGATCAATTGGGTAGTGAGTGTTGAAGACGAATTGATCATAGGCAGTCTGACCCTTGCTCTACCTCCTGTAACTGTCTAGACCTTACAGGGTGATTCAACACATTCCCTAAACACTTCAGGGAAGGGGGATCCCTTTTGTAGCCTATTCTAGGTATTTTCTACCTGAAGCATTCTTTCTTGTGATTTGCTGGAAGGTGTCTACTTGAATTTTCATCTAATTCTCTTTTGCAAAGCTGAAACCCCTGGCTTCGACTTTGTGAGGGGATGGATAATGTTTGTGTGAGGCCTGACTGTCTACGTCCTTTCTGTCCCTTTCGTCTGACCAGCCCTGTACACTTCACATAGCCTCTTGCAACAGCATCATCTAAGAAGAAGATGGAAGAGGGTCTCAGATGCCACACAGTGCAGCTCAATTGTTCTCCCGTGGTCCCTTTTAGATTTTGCATCTTTATGGCTCCTGCCTTTTGAAGCCCTATCACTCTGCCTTTTAACTAGCAACTGTGGGAGAAAGCTGGAAGAGAGAAAGGGAGAGGAAAGAAAGAGAGAAAGGGAGGAGGAAAGAAAGAAGGAAGGAAGAAGAGAAAGGGAAAAAGCTGTGATGTCCTGCTCTGTGATCAGGACGTCACAGCCTTCCTTAGGGTGGCACAGAACTCAGAGTCTGACAGAGGATGCACGTGGCTGGCAGTGCCGTCTCCCCTGAAGACAGATATAGCAAGAACGTTGAAACAGGCATGACCTCCATGCCTGCAGAGGCGTTTTCAAGAGCACATGAGCCTCCCATCTTTGGAGGTAGAAACAGAGAGGGAAAGAGAGAGCTTTCCATGTCATGGAGTTGGGAGCTGTGCTGTCCAGTGGGGAGAGGATTTCAAGTGTTGCCCTGGCTGCAAACCCAAAGCTCTGCAACCTCCCTCTACCACCAGGAGCTGTTAGCTTTTGTCTTCCAGCAAGAATAAGTCTGCTTCAGAAAAGGCATTTAATTGCCTCATTGGCCAGCTCCACATCCTAAGATCACACTGACAAAGATTGGGGCCTCTTTGTAATGGGCCGAACTGACTCGGACTGAGCGACACAGGCTGCTTCCTTGTAGGGGAAAGAAAATTACATTTGGGCTTTTCCCTAGCAGAGGATGTATTCTCCAGCCTTTTACTCTCAAGCCCACTCCCTTTTGCTGTGTATTTCCTTTCTTTAAGTAAGTGTTCATTGCTTAGTCATGTCTGACTCTTCCTCTCTTTATGTGGCAGAAAAGCTCACCCAACAGATCTGACCATTTTTTTTTTTCTTGCAATGCTGCCCAATTGAAGCCTGGAGATGGAAAGAGACAGAAAATATGGATGCAATGCTTACTACCTGCTGCTGCGTGAGAAATAATCAAAATCATAAAACGTTGTTCCTGATCTCCCTCAAGGAGATGACAATATTTGAGTAAATTAAAAACAAAATTAGAAAGTACTTGAACTACAGTTCAGCGCACTAGTAGAAAAGGCCACGAGGCAGGAAATGAATGGCTGGAGAATGACTGGAACAAGTTGTAACTGGTGTTGAGAAATGTGTGTTTGCCCCCCTTTCGGGAGGTGGGTCTGGTTTACCAAGTTGACCTATTTCAAAGAGAGGTGTTTGAGCAAAAGGCAGAGGGAAAATCTTTATATTTACATCCTGAAAGGAATCAAAATGATGTTCCTTCCGACTCTTTGCGACCCAATGGACTGTAGCCCACCAGGCTCTTCTGTCCATGGAGTTCTCCAGGCAAGAATACTGGAGTGGGTTGCCATGCCCTCATCCAGGGGATCTTCCTGGCCCAGGGATCGAACCTGCATCTCTCATGTTTACTGCATTGGCAGGCAGGTTCTTTACCAAGAGTGCCACTGGGAAGCCCCTGTCTCTCTCTGAAAGTGAAAAGTAAGTGAAAGTGAAAGTCACTCAGTCATGTCTGACTCTGCGACCCCATGGACTGTACAGTCCATGGAATTCTCCAGGCCAGAGTACTTGAGTGGGTAGCCTTTCCCTTCTCCAGGGGATCTTCCCAACCCAGGAATCAAACCCAGGTCTCCTGCATTGCAGGTGGATTCTTTACCAGCTGAGCCACCAGGGAAGCCCAAGAATACTGGAGTGGGTAGCCTATCCCTTCTCCAGCAGATCTTCCCAAACCAGGAATCAAACTGGGGTCTCCTGCATTGCAGGCAGATTCTTAGTTCTTCCCTGAGCTATAATGGAAGCCTTGGGACAATACCAAAAGGAAGATATGCTGGGAATTTGACAAAATGTAATGAAAAGACCCATTTCTGAGTCCTCACAAACTCCAGCGGAAGGGAGAAAGTCAACAATGCAGTATTTTTGGAAGGATGGCATTGGTGTTTTGGGGAGAGGAGGGAGCCACCAGGTAAATCTTGAAGCATACAGCAGGCAGTGAATTTGGATGAGTCAATGGTGGCGCTGGGTGGATGGTGAGGTCATATTGCTGACTGTCCCATGACATTTGCTCACATAGTACTGGAGACTGTTAGAGAGAAAGACTTTAAATCATGGTATCCCTTCCCACTGCTTCCTGCATCACCGATCAACCAGGACCCTTCCTTGTGAGTGAAGAATTTACAATACAATATTTATTTGTACTTCCTATTTTTCTCCCATAAACATGTATGCTTTTAAAAAATCATGATTACAAAATTTATGGGGCTTCCCTGATGGCTCAGACAACAAAGAATCTGCCTGCAATGCAGGAGACACAGGTTACGACCCTGGGTCGGGAAGATTCGCCTTGAGAAGGACCCACTCCAGTATTCCTGGAGAATTCCGTGGACAGAGGAGCCCGGTGGGCTACAGTCCATGGGTCAGACATGACTGAGCGACTAACACTTTCACTTTCACAAAAGTTATACATGCATATATGGTAGTGGTACAATGGAAACTTGACTGATGTGGGACCCCTTCATGCTACAAACTACATAAAAATGCAGCGTTATAGGCACATACGTACACACACATATGCAAGCCCACAATGCACAACCAATGCCAAAATGAAGAGAAATCCTTTGGTGCCAGAAACAGAGGGGAATGGGAATCCTCATGGTATATTTCAGCTGCGGTGCCGACAGGGAGACAGGCAAGAGGGATGGGCCCTGGGGCTTTAACATCCACAGGGAGGCCCTGAACTGTGCAAGGAGATGATACCACGGCTTCAATCTGAGACTGTCAAGGAGTCTGTGAAAAGGAGACTAGAAAAAACAGTGCATCATAGCAAAGGAAGTACAAGGAGCTTAACATCTGTTTGAAGCTGAGAGATTAAAACTCAAATTAGTATGGAGGTTTAAATGTATTTTAAATGGTGGAGTAATATGGTCAGATTTATTTCACACAAAGATGTAGAGAGCAAACGTATGGACGCCAAGTGGGGAAAGGGAAGGGTGGATGAATTAGGAGATGGGGATTGACAATTGACATGTATATACTATTGATACTAATGGGATTGACACATATATACTATTGATACTAATGGGATTGACACGTATATACTATTGATACTATGTACTGTTAGTGTTCAGTTGCTAAGTCGTGTCCAACTCTTTGCGACCCCATGGACTGTAACACTCTAGGCTTCCCTGTCCTTCACCGTCTCCCGGAGTTTGCTCAAACTCATGTCCATTGAGTCAGTAATGCCATCCAACCAACTCATCTTCTATCATCCCCTTCTCCTCCTGCCCTCAATGTTTCCCAGCATCAGGAAAATAGATAACTGATGAGAGCCTACTGTCTAGCTTAGGGAACTCTCCTCAGTACTCTGTGATGACCTAAATGGGAAGAAAATCTAAGGAAGAGGGGATATATGTATACATGTGGCTGATTCACGTTGCTGTGCAGCAGAAACAAACACAGCTTTGTAAAGCAACTATACTCCAATAAAAGTTAAAAACTGGTGCATTGAAAGCCCCTGGAACCATGGCAGGAGCAAACCCAGAGCCCCTCCGTAAGGCCTTGTCTGTAACCCAGGTTGCTTGGGAGCCCCATGGGGTTTAGGGAGAGAACAGCTCTGCTGAAGATGCGCTCATAATCAAAAGTTACAAATGCCGCAAGGAAGTAATCCACCATGAGTCAGCACGCATGGCAAACAGAACAGAACCCTGAGAACTCAGATGGCAGGGGGAGGGGGATATGAGGCTGAGAATAATCTGAAAGACTATAGGTTTGAAACTCCAAAATGTATAAAAGTTTTCAAAGTCGTAACTAAAGAGTAGGGCATTAGGACAAAAGGAACAGGCAAAATTTTAAAAGAACCAAATGAATGTCACAATTAAAATAGATTAAAAATGAAAACATAAAGTCAAATATTACCAATGAAGGAATAAATGAACTGGAAAATAGATCTGTGGGAATCAGATAAACGCAAGACAGAACAATGAAGGAATGAAAAGCATGAAAACAAAGTTAACAACCTAGAGGATAGAATGAGAATGTCTAGAATGTTTTTAAACAGAATTTAAAAGTAGCTGATTAGGATCTTTTTAAGGAGCCATGTGGCATGTAAGATCTTAGTTCCCTGCCCTCGGATTGAACCCATGTCCCCTGCATTGGGAGCATGGAGTCCCAAAGACAGGACAACCAGGGAAGTCCCCATCTAGAGTATTTTAAACAAAATTTTCTGAAGATAAGATTATCATGTTAAGGATTTGCAAAGGACTTTCAAATGAAGGATTTGCAAATTAAAACAATGTGATACACACCTTATTGGAATGGTCAAAATCCAAAAGAAAATCAGTGCTGGTGAGGATGCATTATATGAACAGGAGCCTCATTCATTGCTGGTGGGAGTGTGAAATGGTACAGTCATTTTGAAAGACTGTTTGGCAGATTCCAAGAAGGCTAGATATAGTCTTACGATATAGTCACTGATAATGCCCTTAGGTATTTACCCAAATGAGTTGAAAACTTATATCCTCATAGAAACTTAAACATGAATGTTTATGTTTCTTTCATAAATGTCCAAGCTTGGAAACAACCAAGATATCCCTCAGTGCATGCATGTGTGGTCAGTCGCTTCAGTCGTGCCCGACTCTTTGCAACCCCATGCACTGTAGCCCACCAGTCTCCTCTGTTCATGAGACTTTCCAGGCAAGAATACTAGAGTGGGTTGCCATTCCCTTCTCCAGGGGACCTTCCTCACCCAGGGATTGAACCGGCATCTCCTGCGTCTCCCGCATTGCAGGTGGATTCTTTAACCACTGAGCCACCTGGGAAGCCCCATATCCTTCAGTAGTTGAATGGATCAGATCAGATCAGATCAGATCAGTCGCTCAGTCATGTCTGACTCTTTGCGACCCCATCAATCGCAGGCCTCCCTGTCCATCACCAACTCCCAGAGTTCACTGAGACTCATGTCCATCGAGTCAGTGATGCCAATGGATAAACAAACTATATGTCCATGCAGTAGAATATGGCTTAGAGATAAAAAGAAGAGGTCTATAAACCCAGGGAAAGATATGGAGGAACTTTCAATGCATCTTGTTAAGAGAAAGAAGCTTGTCTGAAAGGCTGCACAGTATATGGTTCCAACTATATGATGTTCTGGAAAAGGCGAAACTATAGAGACAGAAGATCAGTGGTTCCCAGGGGGTGGGATGAGGGGTGATGGGGAATGAACAGTTGGATCACAGAGGATGTTTAAGGCAGTGAAACTATTCTGCGTGATACTGTCCTGGTGGATACATGATGTTAAGTGTTGGCAAAACCCAGAGAATTGTACAGCACAGAGATTGAACCCTAATATAAACTATGTGAAGTGAAGTGAAGTGAAAGTTACTCGGTAGTGTCCGACTCTTTGTGACCCCATGGAATAGTCCATGGAGTTCTCCAGGCCAGAATACTGGAGTGGGTAGCCGTTGCCATCTCCTGGGGATCGTCCCAACCCAGGGATTGAACCCAGGTCTCCCACATTGCAGGTGGATTCTTTACCAGCTGAGCCAACCAGGGGAGCCCAGGAATACTGAAGTGGGTAGCCTTTCCCTTCTCCAGGGGATCTTCCCAAACCAAGAATCGAACCGGGTCTCTTGAATTGCAGGCAGATTCTTTACCAGCTGCTGAGCTACCAGGGTATGCAAACTAGTACAGCCACTATGGAGAACAGTGTGGAGATTCCTTAAAAAACTGGAAATAGAACTGCCTTATGATCCAACAATCCCACTACTGGGCATACACACTGAGGAAACCAGAAGGGAAAGAGACACGTGTACCCCAATGTTCATCGCAGCACTGTTTATAATAGCCAGGACATGGAAGCAACCTAGATGTCCATCAACAGATGAATGGATAAGAAAGCTGTGGTACATATACACAATGGAGTACTACTCAACCATTAAAAAGAATACATTTGAATCAGTTCTAATGAGGTGGATGAAACTGAAGCCTATTATACAGAGTGAAGTAAGCCAGAAAGAAAAACACCAATACAGTATACTAACACATATATATGGAATTTAGAAAGGTGGTAACAATAACCCTGTGTACGAGACAGCAAAAGAGACACTGATGTATAGATCAGTCTTATGGACTCTGTGAGAGAGGGAGAGGGTGGGGAGATTTGGGAGAATGGCATTGAAACATGTATAATATCATGTATGAAACGAGTCACCAGTCCAGGTTCGATGCACGATACTGGATGCTTAGGGCTGGTGCACTGGGACGACCCAGAGGGAGGGTATGGGGAGGGAGGAAGGAGGAGGATTCAGGATGGGGAGCACAGATATACCTGTGGTGGATTCATTTCGATATTTGGCAAAACTAATACAATATTGTAAAGTGTAAAAATAAAATAAAATTTTTAAAAAAAGTAAAAAAAAATAAATAAATAAACTATGGACTTTAGTCCATGATAATGTATTTGGCTCACAAGTTATAAAAAGATATCACATCAATGCCAGATGTTAATAGGGGAAACCAAGAGGAATGGGAAGAGGGACTGTATGGGGATTCCACTTTCTGCTCAGTTTTTCTCTAAATTTAAAACTTTCTAAAAAATAAAGTCTGTTAATTTTTTAAAAGATGGGGAAAGTTAATAGTCAAAGCAATGATGGGTGAAATGCTTCCGAAATTAAAGTTATGAGTCATCAGATTGAAGAATCACAGAGTCTGGAGCAGAACAAATAAAACATATCCACACCTAGATTCCACACACAGGCAGAATGAAATTCTCAAAAGCGATTAGAGAGAAAATATAGATTGCATAGAAAGTAATGATAAATACATGATGAGCTGACCTCTCAACAATTACCATCTAGGTCAGAAGGACACTTAATAACATCTCCAAAAGGTCTAAGAAAAATAAGCGGCACCTTCGGTTTCTATATTCAGGCAAGTGTTTCAACAGTGAGAACAAACAGAAAGCAATATATACACATTTCATAAAACTTAAAGAGAGCAGTGTGAAGGCAATAATTATGATTAATCTCTTCAAAGAAAGTCAGACATTTTGAGCATTTCTTTATTTTTCTCTGCAAGTTTTTTTTTTTATTGAAGCATAGTTGATTTACAATGTTATATTAAAGTGTACAATATAATGATTCAATATTTTTATAGATTATGCTCCACTTAAAGCTATTACAAAATAATGGCTACATTCCCCTGTGCTGTACAATATATCCTTGTTGTGGACCTATTTTATACATAGTCATTTGTATTTCTTAATCCTATACGTCTGTCTTTTATATCTTAGAGATCACATGTATATACAATATTAGTCCTACTCTTCACTTATCATTCTAGGCATCTTTTTTGATTTTCACTGTTTTTGAAGGATAACTTTTAAAGGCCTGAATCATAGTCTAAGCACCATGGTTTAGTGAATTGCTAGACAGTTAGTATAATTACTAGACATTTAGACCAGAGAATTTCCTTCTAAATGGCAACCGGATAAAATACACATAAAAGAGAGACAAAATAATGCTTTTTTTTTTTTTCCCATTGAAAACCCCACCTGCTATTTCAGTTGCCTGCCAAAGTGGGGAAGTATGTAGTTTGCAAGGGGCCGTTTAGAAGCGATTGAGTTGTTTCTTTGCAAGGAACACTCTGTGCCCTAAGTACATTGCTTGAGGTGACTTTTGGGAATAATCTTTGATGCTCTAAACAAAGAAATGACTGGTGTATACTTCCTGTACAAACGTGTACCAGGCTGTGTGCTGGGTGCTTCCTGGACAACAACCCTTGCAGGCTACTATTTAGGAGAACTTACCAGGAGCCAGGCACTACATTTAAGAATTTTGCATATGTGCGCTCCTTTGATCTTCCCTAGAACCGGAGGGAGTATGCACTATTTTTCCACCCGTTTCACGGACAGGATCACTGTGGCTCTGAGGTAACACAGCCAGTCAGTGATGGAGTCATGACAAGAATGCAAGTCTTCCCATGGCCGCCTACTGCCAGCTTATCCCATGTCCTGTTCTAGGCTTGGGTGGGTGTTGGGGGTGAGGATACAGACAAGCAGGGTGCTGTGTGCGTAGTCACTCAGTCGTGTCTGACTCTTTGCAACCCCATGGACTGTAGCCCACCAGTCTCCTCCTAACATGGGATTCTCCAGGCAAGAATACTGGAGTGGGTTTTGCCATGCCCTCCCCCAGGGGATCTTCCCAATCCAGGGATTGAACCCAGGTTTCCTGCATTGCAGGTGGATTCTTTACTGTCTGAGCCACCAGGGAAGCCCAAAGCAGGGTGGGAAGAACATTATAATAATGACCAAAAAAAGAGAGAGAGATTCAGGGACTACGCCAAATTCTCTCTAGACAGGATCTCAGTTCATCCTCCTACAACGATGTTACATAGGTGTTGCCATCCTTATCTTCAGCTGACCAGGGAGTGAATGCAGGGCTCAGTCCCTCCCCTTGAGGTTGTGCAGCTGTAAGTCACACGTGTCTGCCACAAGCTCAGGGGTGTCTGCCCCGTGGCGCGGGCCCTGCTCCTCACTGCCTGTGGCTCTTGTCTTCCGTCCAGGGGAGATGGAGGAGCTGGAGACGCTGTGGCTCACGGGGATCTGCCACAACGAGAAGAACGAGGTGATGAGCAGCCAGCTGGACATCGACAACATGGCGGGCGTGTTCTACATGCTGGCGGCCGCCATGGCGCTCAGCCTCATCACCTTCATCTGGGAGCATCTCTTCTACTGGAAGCTGCGCTTCTGCTTCACCGGCGTCTGCTCCGACCGGCCAGGCCTGCTCTTCTCCATCAGCAGGGTCAGTATCCCCGATGGCTTCTTCTCTCTGCAGCAGGCAGGTCCAGAAAAGCACGGGGGCACCCAGAGTGCTTTGGGACCCCTGGGCAGGGGTTGGGGGGTCTGCACACCCTCCCCTCACTCACCAACCCTTCTCGGATGTGTGGAAAGGGCACTGGGTTCTGTGTTCATGAGCCAGACGACCGTGCAACCAGAAATGGAAGGTGAATGAATAAGGCAGGCCGGGCCTGAGAAAAATAGCACAAATGGAATGAAAAATAGCAGCTGAGCCTGGGTGTCAAGGAGAGAGAGCAATGGAGACTGTGGTAAAATATGACAGAGTGTGGCAAACCCAAAGGAGATGATCATTCTCTGCTCTTGCTGAGGATGGTCTTAGCGGAAGGCAAGGCCAATTTTCAGTTTTTATAGGAGAAAATGGCCATCTGATTATACAGAAAACTTTCAATTTTTATTTAAAATTTTTTGGTTGTGCTGTGAGCCAGGCAGGATCTTATTTCCCCAACCAGGGATCAAACCCGTGCCCCCTGCAACAGAAGAGGGGAATCTTTACCACTGGATGACCAGGGATGTCCCTCAATTTTTAAATGCTAGGAACTAATTCCATTGAAAACTAGAAAAAACACCAAAACACATGGGCTAAGCACAGCCAGTCAGCGGCCTCCCTGACGAGCACCCGAATATGCTCTAGGATGTTATTAAAATTCCTATGCAGCATGCTACAACATTTGCATGCCTTCAATGAGAGCACATGTGACCAAACAGAATCACGACGCAACGCCACGTGTGTACACAGATAACAAACCACAAGAACACATTTGACGCGACAGAGCCTGAAATGAAACAGAGGCTTGAAGAACCACGAAAAAACGCACACACTTCAAACAGAAAACAAAATACACGTTCAGCCCGACGTAAGCAGCAGCACAGAGTACTCCTGCCGTAGTCAGTGCACTCATGTGCAAGCCGCAGAAATCTCCTTTCATGCTGCACAGCATGGTGCGTGTGTGTGGCCATCCACAGGTACATGGTGAGATGCATTCATCACACTGACGGTCGTGGAAAGTGCTTCTGTCTGGGGGACACATTTATTTCCCAGGCACCATGGAAGGACTTTATACTCTTCCTCTCATTTAACCTACAAACCACTTCTATGAGGTCGGTACTGATATGGTCCTAGAGTTGGGGAAACTCACAGTTATAAGGTTAGGAGGAATTACCCAACACCGCTCAGCCTTGCCGGAGCCAGGATCTGACTCTAGGTGGTGTAGTAACAGCCTGAGCCCACAGTCTTACACAAGCATCAGACATCAAATACAAGCGAGATAAGAGATTTGATGCAAATCATACCACACACATATATATGCACACAACTGAACGGCATTTACCTGTTCAACACAAGCTAGTCGCATACTTGCATCAGATAAAAGCATATACATGTGTCGTTTACTGATCTTCCAGCACAGGATAGGGGCTTCCCTGGTGGCTCAGATGGTAAAGAACCTGCCTGCCATGTAGGAGACCCAGGTTCAATTCTTGGGTCAGGAAGATCCCCTGGAGAAGGAAATGGCAACCCACTCCAGTATTCTTGCCTGGAGAATGCCATGGACAGAGGAGCCTGGTGGGCTACCTTCCATGGGGTCGCAGAGTTAGACGCAACTGACACAAACACTTTCACTTTACACACATACATATTGTTCACTGATCTTCCAACGCAGTATAATATTATCTATCTATCTGATAATCAATGTCATCCGTCTGTCCGTCCATCCATCCATCTATCCATCCATTCATTCATTTATTCATCCATCTATTTATCTATTTCTCCCATTTACTCACCTTGGAATTTGTTTTACTCTGAAAGAATTGAACAAATTAAGGTTTGAAACATGGTGAAAAATATGTAGTTAGAAGCATCTAGTTTTAGATGCTAATGTTTACTGGGAAAACAATCATTTAAAGAGGAATTTATGTGTTCCTGGGGTTTGGTGGTTTTAAGAGATCCAGAAGGTACACACAGGCTTAGTCAGGAGGATTTATTTTCTCCATTCAGTGGCAACTAAACTTGAGTTCTATGCAAATACATATTTCCTAATTAGCTTGATGGCATCTAAACACACAGATTGTTTAAAAATAACAATGTGCATGCATGTAGCTAGGTATTAAGCCAACTTGAAGCTAATTCTCTCTGCCAATTACTGAAGGCTTTCCATATCTAAATGATTCTGGGATTGCCATGAGCAAATGCACACAATTGCCTTTACTTGTAAATTCTGCTTGATTTTGAAAGAGCGCTCCTTCTGTCCAAGATACCATTAAGGAAGCCAAGTGAGGACTGTTATTCTGAGAAATGAACTAAACCCCTCACTCCTCCCGTTCCAAGCCTCTTGAGGGACAGGCATGAAGGGGGAACTCAATGCAGCATTGCTGTGTTGTGTCTTTGACAAGCCAGGACCTGAACTTCCATCTCCCCCTCCCTAGTGAAGAGAGGACCCCATGTCCCACGGGACACAAACCTGAGATGCCTGCCCTTTTGCAATGGCCAAGGGCAGAGGCCAGAACTCAGAGAGTCATTTATTTTACATTAGAACCAAGCTTCTCCCATAGCTGTGACTTTTGTCCATTATGACTTACAAAAAAGGCATCCTCTCTTCTGTGGGATGCTTTTAACTTTTGTTTCCTCTCCAAAACACTGTCCCTTTCATTATAAAAAAAAATATTCACTGTCATCAGCAAAGAGAACCACTACGGTTGTCTCCTGAGATGTGAGGAATGGGAGACATGGCAAAGCCAGAGACAAAGGAGGTGGAAAGCATGATATCCTTCCAGAGAGCTCAGAGGAGAGCTTGAGGCAGCTTCTGGCTGGCCTGCAGTGGGGACGACAGAATAGAAGTGATAAACCATCTTAGCCAGGGCTTCCCAGGTGGCTCAGTGATAAAGAATCCATCTGCCAATGCAGGAGGTGCAGGAGATGGAGGTTCGATCCCTGGGCCAGGAAGATGCTCTGGAGGAGCAAATGGCAACCCACTGTAGTATTCTTGCCTGGAGAATTCCATGGACAGAGGAGCCTCGTGTGGCTACAGTTCATGGGGTCACAAAAGAATCAGACACAACTTAGCAAATAACAATAGTCTTGGGCCATTCCAGCTGCTCTAACAAATTACCACATGCTGGGTGCCTCATCAACAATAAAAACGTGACACTCAGTTCTGGAAGCTGGAAATCCTAGATCAGGGTGTCAGCATGGTGGGGTGAGGGCCCTCTTCTCTGTTGTAGATGTCCCCTTGTGTTGAAGGAATGAAGGGGCTCTGTGAGTCTCTTATAAGAAGTGCTCCTTCCAAAGGCTCCACCTTGGATCTCATGACCTAAGCACCCACCTACTATTAATACATCACCTTTGGGAGCTGGGATCTCAATACATGAATTGGAAGGTTAGGGGGACACAAATAAACAGAAGATACCATAAACTTTAGGCATCAGGCCCAGATGCCAAGGAACCAAGGAGGACAGTCGTGCTCAGGCCTCACTGAGAATGTTCTGAGAGGTCAGGGTCCTCTGGGAGTTGGAGGATGGACAGAGCCAGTTGTCTGGAACAGCATGTTGAGTCTGCAGTGCTCCCTTCATCTGAACCCATCGTGGGGCCGAGAGGGCATATCATTTACACAAGCCATAAAAGGTAGCTGGAGTCTGTGAATACTAGAGAGGAGGAAAGGAAGACCTCTGCAGGGAAGAAAGAAACCCCAGCCTTCCAAGGTAGGGTTTGGGCAGCATATAGAATCAGAAAGCCATGATGACTTTCCAGAGCTAATGTGCAGTAGTAAAGGGTAGCACCCATTTCCTACGGCTCTGATCACGGGCCCACTGTGTGAGAGGACAGAGGGGAGGGGTGACAAGCAGGAGGGGCACAACGGGGATGATAGAGCAGCTCACCCACTCGCATTCACAGAGCCCTGTCCACGTGAGGTGCTCTGCTTGCATTGTCAGATCTTGCCCTGACATCCACCATAAAGAGTATGATTCCCATTTTACAGATGTGGGTCTTGAGGCTCAAAAAGATGTAGTGACTTAGCTAAGGTCACAGAGCTAATAACGAATGACGCTGGGGCTCGTTTCCAGTGGGCTTCTGGCCTCTGACTCTTCCCACCCTTCTGTAATACACACTCCCACCTCCCCATCAGCCCATCTAGAAGATGAGTCAACTCAGTTGGAGAACCCCCACCAACCCAACCTGGGGTACAGGCCCCCATCATGTTGACTCCTTTCTGAGGCTTTGCCAGGCAGATCTGCACCTGGGAACTGCCTTAGCTGTGTCATATGAGCCCCAGGGGAAACCAGGGATGAGAAAAAGCAGTCAGCCACCACCCTCCCAGCTCTTGAAACATTGCTCAGCTCCCCAGCCGCTTCTGAGGGCCTCCTGCAAATACGGAGACAACGAGCTCATCTCGGCAGGCGGGAGCACGCCACTCTGATGGGGGAGGTTGGAGTCAGGTTCTCAAAATCTCTAAAAGGGAGACAGAAGCTCATTAAAATAAAATTGCAAAGTTAGAAAAACATGTAAAAGCTAATGTTCTCACAGTGCTAACAACAGGAAGAAAAGGCTCTGATCTTGGCTGATTCAGACATGTAGGAGACACACTGATTTTCACCCAATATAGCAGAGTCCCTCTAGGTTAGCGTATGAGACTATTACATCACCGAATTGGTCAGGGAAAGCTTAAGTTAGCATAAAAGATTCAAAAGCCCTGCTCTATGTGAAATACACGTTTGTACATTTTGACATCCAGCAGCCTCAGAAACAAAAAGGAGACGCTGCCTCCTGGCAGGGAAAGAGACCACTCAGGGCCTAGAGAAGGAGACGAGAGGCAAGGCTGCAGGAAGGTGAGAAGGGCCGTCACCTTGTCCTGGGCAGCCTTTATCCTGCAGCCTGGGGTGGAGAGGTCGGACGAAGAGATGCTCAAACACACAACTGTAGGCTTTGCTGTTTACTCTTGACGCAGTGGAGACTGTCTCTAGAAAACAGGAAAGATGCAGGAGGGCAAACAGTGGTGGCTGTCACAGTTACATGAGCATCCCTATGGGTTCTGAGCGTCCCTACCATGGGGATCAATGGGCCGCTGTCATCAGAGTCCACACTTCTCACACATCCTTCCCACGAGTTTACCCCAGAGTCAGCAGCAGCTTCCGCATCCCTTTCACAACCCCCTTCTTGGGCCAGACCCTTGTCAGTCTCGGGAGAACCAGGTCAAATGCTAAAGCCTGGACCTGATTGTTCCGTTTAGGTGGTTGTTGTTATTCAGTCGCTAAGTCGTGTCTGACTCTTGCCCCGCAGACTCTTCTGTCCATGGATTTCTCAGTCAAGAATACTGGAGTGGGTTGCCATTTCCTACTCCAGGGGATAGATCTTCCCAACCCAGGGATCAAACCTACATCTCCTGCGTTGCAGGCAGATTCTTACTACTGCGCCACCTGGGAAGCCCAGTTGTATGAGGATTCGAGGATATTTTTTCCTCAAATTCCATGTATGACTATTGGCAAAAGTGTCAGATAATCTTGATAATCTAAATCAGATAATCAGAGAGAGAGACAAGGGAAGTCTGATGCTCTGCCACCGGTCTCATACACTTAAGAACATTATGAAGATTCAGATTGCATTTCACTGTTTCTCCAGGGCGCCTATGTCTCTCCTTTGCAGATAGAGTTCAGGTGTGACACGGATTCGTGTCCCCAATGCTGCTAATGGTGTTTTCCATTCCTCCCCACAGGGCATCTACAGCTGCATTCACGGAGTGCACATTGAAGAAAAGAAGAAGTCTCCGGACTTCAACCTGACCGGATCCCAGAGCAACATGTTAAAACTCCTTCGATCCGCCAAAAACATCTCCAACTTGTCCAACATGAACTCCTCAAGGATGGATTCCCCCAAGAGAGCTGCGGACTTCATCCAACGAGGCTCCCTCATCATGGACGTGGTTTCAGATAAGGGCAACCTGGTCTACTCAGACAACCGGTCCTTCCAGGGGAAAGACAGCATCTTCGGGGACAACATGAACGAACTCCAGACCTTCGTGGCCAACAGGCACAAGGATAACCTCAACAACTATGTGTTCCAGGGACAGCATCCTCTGACTCTCAATGAGTCCAACCCCAATACAGTGGAGGTGGCCGTCAGTACGGAGTCCAAAGGGAATTCCAGGCCCCGGCAGCTTTGGAAGAAATCGATGGAGTCAATCCGCCAAGACTCCCTGACCCAGAACCCCATCTCCCAGAGGGACGAGGGGACCATGGAGAACAGAACCCACTCCCTGAAGAGTCCTCGGTACCTTCCTGAAGAGGTAGCCCACTCGGATGTCTCTGAAACGTCGAGCCGGGCTGCGTGCCACCGGGAGCCTGACAACAATAAGAACCACAAGGCCAAAGACAACTTCAAGAGGTCCATGGCCTCCAAGTACCCCAAGGACTGCAGCGAGGCGGAGCGCTCCTATCTGAAGACCAAAACGAGCTCCCCCAGGGACAAGATCTACACCATCGATGGCGAGAAGGAGCCCAGTTTCCACCTCGACCCACCCTCGTTCGCGGAAAGTATGGCCCTCCCCGAGAACGTGGACTTCCCTGACACCTACCAGGAGCGCAGCGAGAGCTTCCGCAAGGGGGATTCCACGCTGCCCCTTAACCGGAATGCCCTGCATGAGGAGGACGTGGTCCCCAACAATGAGCCGTACAAACTCTACTCCAAGCACTTCAGCCTGAAAGACAAGAGCTCCCCGCACAGCGAGGGCAGCGATCGGTACCGCCAGAATTCCACGCACTGCCGGAGCTGCCTGTCCAACCTGCCCACCTACGCGGGCCACTTCACCGTGCGGTCACCCTTCAAGTGCGACGCCTGCCTGCGGATGGGGAACCTCTACGACATCGACGAGGACCAGATGCTTCAGGAGACGGGGAACCCCGCCGCCCAGGAGGAGGTCTACCAGCAGGACTGGGCCCCGAACAGCGCCCTCCAACTCCAAAAGAATAAGCTGAGGATCAGCCGGCAGCACTCCTACGATAACATCCTCGACAAACCCAGGGAGGTGGACCCTAGCAGGCCCTCCCGGAGCATCAGCCTCAAGGACCGCGAACGGCTCCTGGAGGGAAACCTGTACGGGAGTCTCTTTAGCGTCCCCTCCAGCAAACTCGCGGGGAACAAGGGTTCCCTTTTCCCCCAGGGCCTGGAGGTCGGCAAGCGGAGCAAGTCCCTCTTGCCGGACCACACCTCCGAGAACCCTTTCCTCCACTCCTACGGGGATGACCAACGCTTAGTGATCGGGAGGTGCCCCTCGGACCCTTACAAACACTCGCTGCCGTCCCAGGCTGCGAACGACGGCTATCTCCGCTCGTCCTTGAGGTCGACGGCGTCATACTGTTCCAGGGACAGTAGAGGCCATAGCGACGTGTATATTTCAGAGCATGTTATGCCTTATGCTGCAAATAAGAATAATATGTACTCTGCCCCCAGGGTTTTAAACTCCTGCAGCAATAGACGTGTGTACAAGAAAATGCCTAGTATCGAATCTGATGTTTAAAACCTTCCATTAATGTTTATATTTATAGGGAAACATACCTAATGGCCAATGTCCGGACGGGTAAATGGTGGATGCCCCAGTAGTGCCCTGACCAGAGGAAGAGGATTTAGGAAGGTATTTTTCAGTTGGTTCTTTTGCACATGGCTCCAAGCCGTAGTCTTCCACTCAAGGAATCTTATGAGGTGTGTGCTGAGCACGCCAGAGCCCAGATAGGTGAGTCCTTAACCAAAAACCAATCCACACCAGGGCGAGTCTCCTGGATGTGCCCGCCAGGTATGTCGCAATAACGACGCATCGGATGCCAGTGGTCATGTGACGATTTCCTCTATTCCAAATTCCATTAAGACCAGCCCACCCTGTAATTTCCTCATCAGAAATGCCTCACCGTTTCTCTGATACAGAATAAGCAATATGGTAAGCGTGTAAACCTGTCACAAAATAAAACAAGAATGCATCCACACTGGAGCAAGACGGAGTGTGCCAGAGATTAGGAAGTTCGGCTCTCTAAGCGGTTCAGCTTTATTGTTCTGCCTCCCATGATGGCCCCGGCCCAAACCCAGAACTCCAGGCTCCCCCAGAGGATAGCAAACCCGCGTATTCGTGGTTCACTGTGCTAGCTTCCTCGTAGTCCATTTCCAAGACACATGGAGTGAAAGGCCCAGGAGGACCCTCAGGCAGAGAGTGACAGGAGTCTCTTTGGATGTCCATTTGTGTATTTCACAGACACTGTCTCACCCTTGGCTTCGGTGGTCTTGCTCAGAGCTGCACAGACTCACACGTGTGTCTTCAATACCATAAGTGTGGATCTTCTATCTATGACGCAGCAGCCCTTGTAGTTGATCCCGAAGACTCCTGTGTACGTAAGTTTGCATTTCCCCCTCCTCTGGTGATGACTCAGGGTTGTATAGTATCTGTTACTCTCCCCCTCCCTCCAGGAACCTTCACTTGTTCAGTGCCCCGAATCGCCGCGGTGACGTTTAATTAAGTGTGTGTTGCTGTTCCCAGCATGGTGAGTGTGGGGGCACGTGCCAGCGGCCATATGTGTGCTGTGATCTCTAAGAAGTAAAATGCCATCTGTCTTGCTAAAGGCCAGTGTGGCTGTAGGGCGATCTTCCTTAACCCGTTCTGAAATTCTGCCTGACACGTGTTCCCACTCCAACCTCCTTAAATCAACAGCCTTCAAAACAGGAGAGACACTATCAAGTATCTACCCTGAGCATCCTCCCAATTGTGGATAATCTTTAGTGGGACGAGCGATTCCTCCCTTCTGAAATAGTCGCTCTGTTGAAGGCCAACTGCCTCACCAGCACCAACAGAACTCGCAAAATTCCTGAAGGTATTTGTCATTTCCGAGCCACTTCCATCATTCCCTTCTCACTTGCCTCAAACCTGTGCAAAAATGATAGGAAATGATACTCATTTTTATCCATTGTGGGGCAAGGCTGGGGAATCTTGACCCACGAAAAGATCTCATCACACCACCCTGTGCATTCAGTATGAATGCAAATCATACTGCAAATGACAAGCAAGTTGTTATATTACGACACTTCACCAAAACAATTTTCTAGTTTAAAAATTAAACACGATAAAAACCACAAACAACATTCATTACATATTTTATACAGTTCAAATCTAGTAATTAGCGTGTTTTAAATACATGAATGTCCCTGAGATGTTTGGGCTAAGTAGCCACCTGATTTGCATAGTCCCTGGATCTGTGTTGGTGTCCTGTTACAGAAGCCCTAGGCTAATGCAAACTAGCTGTACCATTCCCTGGTTTCCTCCTGCATTTTGCCCTGGGCTCTTGGAGGAGGGGGCAGAATGACAGCTTGAAAAGTTAACCCGTGTCTTAGAATCCGGCTGTGTTCTGTCTTGTAGGCAGTGATTTCCTGTGAGTGGGCAGGTGCCGGGAATAATTCTCTTAGAGCTTGAGGATTCATTGAATGGCTCCATCTTTGAGATAGGACACCTGATCTACCATATTCCTATAATGATGAAAAGTGGTTGCTGAGAAGTTCAGGGTCCGTGGGAGAAAGGCAGAGGGAGCCATTGAAAGTCTTTGAGATGGACAGGCAGAAGGGGCTGATAAGGTACCAAAGATTAATGCACTTGAATGTTGCATTTTATTGTTTGGATGTTGCAACTTTGCTTCTCCAGTGAGGGAGAAGCCTAGATTAAAGAACTCGGAATAGCCCCCCAGTCTCTACTCTAACGCACACCTATGATCGTATCATCTTTTACCATGTTCTGCCTTTGCCCTTCCGCTGCTTTTCAGACCTGTACACCCCAGCCAGGATCACTTCCATTTCCTCACAAGAGTATCATGTCTTGACACAAAATGAATTGACGTCTTCCCAGAAGATAGCTGTGGTATATCACCAATCTAAAGAGGCTATCTGTCTTTCTCCAGTGTCTCCTCAAAACCAAGAAGCTGCCAAAGGTGGCAGAGATCTCCAGGGAGAGTAAGAATTACACTTGGAATGACCCCATAGATCAAAAAGCCTTCTTCTAATAACAACATTAGTTCTGCTGTTAACCCCATACCTCTCTGGGTATAGAAACTAAATATATGGCTTTGGGAAGAATCGACAGCAATGTAGCCAAAAAAAGAGAAAAAGTATACCCTTCCTCTAATAGCGAAAGGGTTTTTTAAAAAAGAAATAGCTAGAATTGGATGCTATGTAGTAAATACATCATTTCCTTCCTCCATAGATTCACTGACACCTAATAGTGATGATCCCAAACATAAGACAACCGACCATTGATTGATGGTCATTTTCCAACTGAAAGATAGTGATGTCAGGCTATTAGAAGGCCAGCCAAGTCTTTCAGTTCTTTGGGGAAAGAGTAGCAGGAGTATAACATCCAGAGGTAAATCACACCTTCAGGACAGGAGGTGATAAGAATTACAGGGGATGCCCTGAACTATGGGTCCATTACAGAAGATTCCTCAGACACATCTCAGCTCTGAGTCCTTAGATTTGTTGATGCCGAGGATCCAGGATCTCTGACCTCAAAGGTGTGCCTGAGTTTCCTCTGACTCAAAGTCGGAGCCGGTGTCCGTCGTGATGCTACATTAACTCTTAATGGATTTCTCCACTTGAGAAAGGACCCAGATAGGTTATAGTGCACACGTGCAACCAACTTAAAATGTTCTGTGTAAGAGGAGAGTCTTCTGGGATGCAGGGTCTACTCTGGGCAACCTTTGGGTTTCTGGAAAATTGTTTCCATTATCCTTACATCTGCAGGTTCCTAGGCCATCCCAGGTTTTAGTGCTCTGTATGGCGAGATGTCAGTGGGTCTGCTTTTTTGCCAGTGAGGCTTCCACGAGAGGCGTGGGATTACAATCGTCCTACTCATTACACTTGTGTCCTTTGCAAATCGCATTGCATTCTTTTAGCCGGCACTGTCTCGTGGACTGTACCTGGTTTTCTCTTCCCTGTTTCGTTAAGGTGCCTGAGAAGTGTTCGT
Source organism: Bubalus bubalis (assembly GCF_019923935.1). Lineage (NCBI taxonomy): Eukaryota > Metazoa > Chordata > Mammalia > Artiodactyla > Bovidae > Bubalus > Bubalus bubalis. The sequence continues at coordinate 33,711,542 of NC_059180.1, forward strand.
ACTTAGGTTTTCCGACAAAAGCACTAACATTCATCCTTTGCAGCAAACTCAGTCAAATCAATTCACACTTATTTTCAGGGGAGAAAAAATAAAATTACACCTTGTTTACAAATGAAATAGTTTCACTTAAATGGGACTCCAGCCAAGGCAGTTAATTAGTCAAAGGACTCACGGCAGCCGTGCGTTCATACATTGTTTATTCTATTTGATATGTCTACCCCTGATGTGTATTTAATATTCTGCATCTTTCTCAGGAAATGACAAATGCCCCAAATTCTTTGCAAATGGAATTGCTAATGAAAAATAAAAGAAAAAGTTGGTGTTAATTAAATGGTGATTAAAAATTTATCTCCTTTAAACCTAAAAAAGTCTAGCCTTAATAATCAGTTGTCATATAAATCAATACCTTGCACTGAAATCCTTTGCGGGATTTAAGAGCTAAATAAGTACTAAGTTGAGAAACCTAAATATCTTTCAGAAGAGCTGAATATATTCGTTAACTTTATGCAAACCCTATACTGTTTCTTCGTGTAGAGCTGTTGTTTATGAATTCTTCAAAGGGGAACATGAATTGCTTCTGAAATGGTGCCTGTTTGCATGAAGCGCAGCTAGAACAGACATAATCGGGCTTCAGGGGGAAAACCAACAACAAAAAAACTCCCCGGAACTTAATAGGTGAAAGCTAGACTCAGTGGTTGGTATTTAATATTAGTTCAAGGCAATTTGCATTCCAAAAGCAGTGTTTATTTTCCCTTGAGACAAAATAAGACCTTTCCAGATACCCCATCTTCTCTTGGTAAACAGTGTCGGAAGTGTTTAATGAAGGGTTACCTGGAGTTTTGACTTGAAAAGTTCCCCCAGTATGCAGTTGCCCTTTCTCATTCAGCCCCTTTACATTGTTGTATGTTCCTATCTAATTGTATCAGATGAGGTCAGCTTGGCCCTTGATGGAGATCGGAGATGTCCAAATGCACTTATCCTGTGAATATCAATGCTCGGGTACACATGTATATAATATACATGCTTGTTTTCTATAATTTACACGTATGTGTATTATCCAAATAAAGTTGTATATAATGTAAAGTTTATGTTAAAATTTAAAAGATGATAAGGATATGAACACATGGAAAACCCATTCTGGTTATTGATGGGATGATACTTCTGTGAAGAGGGCACTATTTTTTTTTTTTTAATAATCTCAGTTCTAGGGAGGATAACAGAACCCAAGTGGCATTTGTGTGTTGGAGTTCTTGGCCCCTTATATAAAAAATATCTGGGGTTAGGGGTGCGGGATGCAGTCTGCTCACTGTTTCTCTAGAAGACAGTGCCGATTCGGACACGCACCTGATTTCTGCAAACCTGCTGAAGGGCGCGTTTCCTGTTTAAACGCCTTCTCTTCTTTGCCCACCCACACTCTTTCTGTGCCCTTAAATATTCAGTATAGTATCAGCTAACAGTGTCTGCCCACAAGGGTCCTAAAAAAACAGAACTTATAGAACTGCACCAAGATTTGGGGCAAGGAGAAAGGAGATGGGAAAATTAAGAGAAAATGAAGTTGCAAAGGGGCAGTAGTCATCTGTTTAAGACTGTCAGGTTGACAGTGTCAGATTCAGGTCTAGAACCCAAGACTTCCTGGTCCAAGTCCTAGCTTGGTTCCCCTTTCCAGGCTATCTCATCCCTAGGTTTCTCTCAAGAGTGTTCCCCTGGACACCTCTAGGATCAGTGCTGGAAAACCTCACAGAACTGACCTGGCTGTCTTTGCCTCTTGCCTTATACAGACCCATGCACCTTTCTTTGAATTTGGTTTTCCTTTAAGCTCCCCCAAAACCCCTTGCCTCGGAGTCCTGGAGAAGAGAAACCTCTTTCCAGGGACTTATTCCCTGGGAAGAGTGGATAACGGGATATAGTTTAAAATCTCAAACCAAAGATGAAAACTGGCAGTAATCGTTGAGGTTATAGTGTTACATTTCTCGTTAGCCAAGGATGAACAAAGGACCTTGATTAGCTGATGGAAGCTGACTAAGTATCCACTCTCCTTTTAGGGCCAATTTGGGATGGAGGAGAGGCAAAGGGAATAGAAAGTACAGTCTCTTCCCATAAGCACCCTCTAGAACTTCAGTGCCCAAGGATGAAAGACAAGCGAGAACACAGACCAAATGAAAAAACTGGAAATTATGGTTTTCATCAGGAGATAAAAATGTATGTGATTCCATGATCAAACAAAACAGGTAATCCCTTCCCTAGACTTACTTCCAAGTAACTTTGGAGAATATAGTTGTTCCTGGAGATACCCGTCCACGACGGCACTCAGGACACCTGGGAGCATTGATCAGGAAAACAGACTCGCTCTTCTCTGATTTTGCACAGGCAGGCTTGGATCTGGGTCCTCTCAGTTCTCCAGTCCTTGCCGCATCATGCCTCCTTCCACCTCTGCTTTATGACATGTGCTTTAAGAAAAGGTTGGTGCGGGGGGGGGAATCCTCAAAGGATTGGGAAATAGACCATGATGTAAAAAAGCTTTTGTGTTTGGTTTGGTTTTTGACTTGTGAAGAGTACTTTGGATAGTTCAGGGTAAAAAATGTATCAGGGAGGAAAGTAGAGAGAATTCCTGTGGAGTCCCAAGTGCCTCTGTGTTGTGGTTAGCCAAAAAGAATGCGTCAGGTGCCTGGAAAGAAAAGGGGACAATGAGACAGCAAAAGGATTTAAGGCGTATTTCAGAAAGATGGTGGGGTGGAGAAGGGGCTTATTTTTTTCTCTGTTCATCCTGTTCTTGTGCATTTCTGAAACACTGGGGTCTCCGTTCATCCCAAGAACGTGCCTTGGTTCAGCACCTGAATTTGGAAATATCAAAATGTATCTACATTGCATGTAGACTGTATTCTGGGTACGTCCTAGAATGCAATCCTCAAAATAGCCTGGGGATCTAAGTAGGATTGCTCTCCTTTTACAGATAAGAAAACTGATTCAGGTTGGTTTCAGCCTCATTCAGCCACAAGAATCTGCTAATAAATGTGTATTATTAGGCATAGTCTTGAAGTGCCTGATCTCCTCCGGGGGAGGGGGTCAGAATAGAAGTCTGGAAAAGAGATATGTTGTTTTGAGGTCCCCAGGGCTCTGTCTTGAGTTTCCGCCTCTGTGGTGAGGAAGGTGATGAGTGTCTGTTTTGGGGTGTGTTGAGAACTCCCAGGATCCCACCTCTGTTCATTGGCCCCTCCTGAGACTTGCGCTATCTGTGTCTCTCCCCTGTATGCTTGCACTCAGCACTTACTTTTTTGGTTCCTGGGGAGTTATTTTCTCTACTTAGCATGTGCCTAATATTAAATATCCCCTTCCTAATATCTCTTCTTTTTCTTAGTAGACATCAGGGATAATTCCATTAACATATGCAAATAATATGCTCTCACATGTGTGCGGGCACACATGCCCGTGCGTGCGCGCGCGCGCACACACACACACACACACACTGCCTTGTGGCCCCATTAAAGCCTTCCTACGCATGGCAGCCCATTTTCAGAAAGAGGATACTGCTTGCAAGTGACTGTCCCTTCTGTTGATTGTCTTTGCCAAGCAGACAGAACAGAGTTTGCAGGTGTGACAGGGAATAAGAAATAGAGTTTGTGCATAAATGACCAGGAGCTTTGGTAATCAGTATGGCTGAGGGCCAGCTATTAAGATTTTTCCCCCTGGTCACTGACTTTAAGATAACTGTTGAACCACCGCAATGCTTGTTTGGTTTGTCTCATTAAAGAATGTCGCACCAGAATATTCCCACCAGGCTTTCTAGGAGTCTGAAAAGGTGTAGGGCATAATGCATTGTGTAGGCAATGACCCATGAAGCCTTTCTTGAACCCCCTCTCCCATGTTCTAAGCCATACCCCTCTCCCTGGCATGTATATTTACTGCGAGGTGGGGCACAGTAGAACCATTTTATAGAAAAGCAAACTGAGTGAGGTTTGATGGAATGTCTATCTGGGGGATTCTGTGATTCAGTCCCTCTAGAGGGTCAATTAACCTAAGGTTAAATGACCTTAACCTAAGGTTGTCCTAGTCCCTGAGAAATTCTCTAGCCCTTTACATATTTCAAGCTGGCAGTAAAAAGTCTCTGAAGACAGAAAGGTTATTGTTACTTAATAGTTATTTGAGATCCTGTTGTTGCGTCTACAAATGTATGACAACATTCTCCCAGGGATGCTGAGCTTTGCATAAACTAGAACACTTAAAAGAACAATTTGGCCTGTGGTATCTCTTCACTGGGGCTGTATTTCAAAGCACACAACTCTCTAGGGAGCAGGAACCAAATTGTTGAAAAATGGAGTCATTTCTCAGATTAACTTCCTCCAATAAGGTGTCAGCAGTATGTAGAAACAAACAAGACAAAACCAAGATCATCACTCGTAAATCCCTCTTATATACCACATTCGTGAAACAATGAGTTTGCATCCTGGCAATTCTGAGAACATTCCTCATTAGCCATAGCCCTAGGTCATAACCTCCTCCAGTTAATTCTCTCTCACACCTTTGGGAAGGACTTAAGTTGAGCCTTCAAAAGGATATTAATATAACACGTAGCCAATACCACAGCTGCCTTTTAAATTAATAAGGTTAATTGTTCTCCAGCAAACGTAAGTTTGTCTTTGGCATTTTAAATGCTTCTCATTGATCTGACATTTTGCTGTTTCAAGCTTTTAAAAGGGCTCAAATCAAAGACTATTGATAGCTGAGCAAATGGTGAAGGTCCAGAAATATAAAAAAACATTGTTCGCTTTTCCATGAAGAACAGTCATAAGCTTTTGAATTCGATTGAGGTTTCTACATTAGCCATCTAAGATTTATTGAATTATTTCTGTTCTCAGTTAAGCTAATTCGAATAAATGAACTGTATTGACTTTTTAAACCTATTTTATTTTTTTAGAAAATCTTTAGTTTATTAGGTCTGTAGACACAGTTCTGGGGCCATGACCATTAAGTAAATGTTCCTGGGCAAAAATTTATTAATAAGATTCAGATGACTATTTGGGGTCATATTCAGTTGATCGTCTTTGAAAATCTTGATGGATTTGGGAAGATGAATATAGAACTCCTGACATTTATGTTTCTTAAATTTTTTCCCCTGGGAAAGAATGTCAATTGTTTATTTTTTTCAAATAAGAGATAAGGTTAGAATAATATTTTCATAGAAAATTCAGTAAACTACTCAAAAAACTAATTACATGGCTAGATATGGCTTAGATGCCTTCCAAGCCTGAGGGTCCCCAAAGATTTCTTTTATCAGTTGTTTTTAACTCTGAATCTTAATCTTATTCATTCCCTTGCTAAAACAAGTTTAAAAGCATACACTTTCCAAATTATTTAGTGGGGATAAATTAATGTAGTTTATCACAATAGAATGTCTGTGTGTATGTTTACGTATAGTCTATATATTTCAAGCTAGATACTCAGAAAGAATTAGGTGAGTTAATTGGTGGCTTGAATAAGAAGATCATAAACATCTTAAATAATGGCCTTCTCAGACAGAAAAAGAGGGTAAACTATCCATCTTTCACTTGTGTTCTAAGACTCACTTAATAATACACAAGTTGGTCATTACCCACAAGAAAGAAATTTAAGGTCCGTGTCTGAGTTCACTTTTAACGCAACATGGATAGGATTACACATCTGTATGCAGAGGGTTTCCATTCACAGCTGCATTCAAACACAGTCGAAAACTCACATCAGAACTGGCTCGATCTCTGGTTTGGTGGAGCCCAAAGCAAGCTGTGTTCTCTACTCACTGGTCTTCATTCAGGAATAAGATGTTCACTTACCAACCGCAACCGTTTATATCTGTCATGTTTTAATCCACTGCATGAGGAAGTGCTAATAACTGTATTAAATATTTCCAAGCATAGCTACAAAATTACACGTTTGCTTAACACCTTTCTGTGATAGAGGAAGTATATCCTATGGTTGTCTCCTTGTAATATGTCTTTTATTTTTGTTCAACGTGTTATCAACTGTTTTAAGGAATGGGGTTTGAAATGTGTGTGCAAACTGGTATGTACATAACTCCTGAGGCAACAAAAGTGCCCAGTCATATGCTGTAAAAATGTAAATACAGGAAAATTTCATTTTTCTAATAAAGATAATTTCTGCCAATTGATATGAAAAATGAGAAACGGAGTTGTGGTCTTTGTTCTTGTTGTTCCTGCTGCAGTTGTGGGCATCGGGAACGTTTCATATGGGCTTCGTATTTGTAGAAATGGGGAATCGTTTGACTTGCCCCTCTGTGCATTGGAGGAGTGGTGAGGGGAGCGTGGAACTGGGAAGAACCCAAGACTTGGCTTCAGGATTTTAGCAGCGAGCTTGGCCACTGTCCTTCACCTGGATCTCATCTTCCTGTGCAGTTTCCACACTCACAGTCTTGACTCGGATCACACTGAACGTCACCGAGGCCTGTGACTTATGATTCGGGGGGAAAAAAAAACAAATAAACAAACCATGGTTAAAGCCCTCCTCTTCTTTTCGTATCCCAGGCAACAGCTGACCGCAAAGAACCACCCTTCTCCATACGCCTTCGATATGACTCACAGATGCCTGCTTGCTTCTCCACTCCAAGGCCAAACGCAGACCCTTCAAATTCCCAGTCTTTTCCTCATAAATGATCAGCTGACCTTCTTGTTCCCAATGATCAATCGAAACAAAACTGCTTTTTGACCTTCCAGAGCCAGCTCCCCACCTCCTCCTGGGAATGAACTGGCCTCAGATTCTCAGATGTACTTCTGTCCAGTCCCCCCTCTCTCCCTCATCTCATTCCCCCACATCCTGTTCTTTCCAGTTCTGTTTACCACCGCCTACAAAAGAAACACTTTTACCTAATGCGTGAGACACTTGCAGATCTTATAGTCACAGCATTCTCCCCATTCCAATAGTCGTCCCCCTATTGCAAGAGTTCCTTTCTTTTCCTTGAAATAATTCTTATCAATCAATCTTCTCAATCTTCTCTCCTGACTAAACCTAGATTTAATTTTCATTTGACAACTCCCAGCTCTAGATCAAATGACATTTCTAAAACCAAAAGCTGACTGTGTTCACTTCACTGCTCCTGTACTTCAAATCTTCAGCTTGAAACAAAGAATCCACAGGTAAAGCCCGAATTCCACAGCCCAGCACAGAGTCTTCCCAGTCCCCACCAAACCCCTTCCCACCACGTGCCTTAGGCTATATCTGCAACTAAAGTCTTTTCTGCTCCTCTGCAAAGCCACCACGAGCTCTGGGGGTTCCTTGCCTTCGCTCATGCTCTTCTTTCCTCCTGAGATGCTGGTCTCCTGCTCATCTCCTTGTCAACTCTTAATCCTCCTTCAAATTGTATCTTCAACAGAAGCCTTTCCTTAGTCTTCCCAAGCTCCCCCCAGCAGCAGAAAGAACAGTTGATTTCTCCATGATTCAGCCCCTTGTACACACATCTATCAAATGATTTAGCAGGCTTTGCTAAACTTTTTGGAAAAGACCCTGAGAAAGATTGAAGGGAGGGGAAGAAGGGGATGATAGAGGTTGAGATGGTTGGATGGCATCACCAACTCGATGGACATGAGTTTGAGCAAACTGTGGAAGTTGGTGAAGGACAAGGAAGCCTGATGTGCTGCAGTCCATGGGGTCACAAAGAGTCGGACATGACTTGGTGACTGAACAACAACAACTAAAATTTGGGGGCTTCTTGGGTGGCACTAGTGGTAAAGAATCCACCTGCCAGTGCAGGAGATGCAAGAGACATGCATTCAATCCCTGAGTCGGAAAGATTCCCTGGAGAAGGAATGGTAACCCACTCCAGTATTCTTGTCTGGAGAATCCTATGGACAGAGGAGCCTGGTGGGCTACAGTTCATGGGGTTGCAAGGAGTGAGACACAACTGAGCGCACACACAAACACACTGAACTTTTTAAAGTGTGCTATCTCTCCAGTGTTCTTGCCTGGAGAATCCCAGGGACGGGGGAGCCTCATGGGCTGCCGTCTATGGGGTCACACAGAATTGCACACAACTGAAGTGACTTAGCAGCAGCAGCAGCAGCAGCATCTGTCCTTAGAATGTACGATTTTCAAGGGCTTTTCAGTTCTAGATGAAAATATATAGTTTTTCATCTTTGAATCCTAGCACCCAGCCCAGCATCTGACATAGAGTGGGCCTTTTCAGATGGGTAGGAGAAGAGCTAATTGGAAGAGTGGGTGGCTGATGGTTGGGTGAGTGGCTGGATGGGCATATAGATGGAGTGCCTTGGAACCTGTTCTTGGTTTACTGTGCTCTCTACCTTACCTACTTTGACTATAAATACCACTGATTAGTCCCACATCTTTGTATTTGTGTGGCCTCCCCTATAAATTCTAGACTTACATATCCATATCTGTATTGTGTAACTCCACCTAGAGATCTTAAAGATATCCAAATGCCAAAATATCTGAAAAAGCATATTGAACCATCCCCTTTCCCCACATAGAATTCTTATCCTCCCCCAGTGTTCTCCATCTCAGAAAACAGCTCTGCTACTGACTTGATGTCTCAAGCTAAATACTTCCTGGTCATCCTTCACTCTTCCTCCTGACCCCACCCCCCACCCCTTACTCCATCCACCAGCTCTGTCTGTGTGACTTTTAAAATGCACTCAGGATCCATCTGCTTCTCATCACTTTTACCACGTCACCCTCCCATTTATGCAAATGCAACTGCTTTTTAACCTGTGTACCTGCTTTCTGTCTTGCCTCCTTGCCTCCATTCTCCAGACGGAAGACACGAATTACATCACATCCCTCACCGGGTCTCAAGTCTTTAGTACCTTCTCATTGCAGTCAGAATAAAATCAAAATTCTTCCCCATTCTAACTCCATGTCCCAAACTCTTTTTTTGAAAATTATGCATTTGTCATTTTTCATTATTTTGGGCTGCACTGGGTCTTCGTTGTCGGCACACGGGCGTTCTCTAGTTGTGGCGAGCGGGAGCTCCTCCCTGGTTGTGGTGCGCAGGCTTCTCATTGTTGGGGACACAGGCCCTGGGGTGCAGGAGTCAGTAGTTGTGCTTCCTGGGCTCCAGAACACAGGCTCAGTAGTTGGCCTTAGTTACTCCATGTCATGTGGGATCTTCTCAGACCAGGGATCAAACCTGTGTCCCTTTCATTGGCAGGCAGATTCTGAGCCACTGGACCACCAGAGAAGCCCCCAAACTCTTACACTGTAGTACACACTCCAAGAAGAAAAAAGACAAATGTTTCCCTTTGCTTTTGCCTTATTCCCTGTTTTTGGAGTCTAGGGACTCCAAAGCCTTTTCTCTTTTTTTGGATCAGCCAACGATGGGCCATTTCCAACACATTTTCCATTTCCAACGCATTTTCCATTAACTGAAGTGGCGCTAAATACCCTCGCTGCTATGAAACTAATCAGCAATTTGTGAGATGCCTTTACATCCATGTAGCCCCATTTGGGGTCATAATTATTTCCTAATTAGGAGGCAATTTATACTTGGGACTTGGGACATTTGCTTTTGCCAGTGACGTGGCTATCCAGAATGGTTCAGTTCTTTTTTTTTTTTCCTCCCCCAAGATTCTGCTGGCTAAAGCCAGATGACCAGACAGCCAAGCAAACTTAATTAACAGACAGTTCTGTTCCTGTGGGAGGGAAAAATCTCTCACTTTCCAGTCAAATGTGCTATCATTCTGAGAACAAAACCAAATATATTTCTTTTGGAAGACCTTGTAATCTTCTGCTAGAAATGGAGTGGGGGGAGAGGAGGAAATCAGTCATCTTTTTTTCCAAGAGTTTTGATGCAGTTTATTAAAGTTCTTTCAACTAACCCATCTGTGTAAAAATCTCTTTTTAAATCTTTAAAACACTCCATTGTAGCAGGGATTATAATACCCATTTTACATATTCGGAAACCAAGGTTCAGAGAGTTGAAGTGACTTCCCGAAGACTATACAACCAGGTCATTGTGAAGCTGGGGCCAGAGGTGAGCACATGTCAACTGAACCTTACATCTCATGATATTTTCATCTCTACTTAGTGTTCACCATTACTTAGATTCCAGTAATCACAGAGTCCTGTGAGACAGGAACTGCCTCTGTGTCCCTGATGACTTACGTATTGTAAATGGCCAGTAAATGTTTTTAAATAAACAAGAAGCAGAAAGAAGAACCAGGAAGTCTCAGTTCTTGGCCACATGTTTGCTGTGTGACTTTTGTCTTTTCACTTCACCTCTCTGATTCTTCAGCAGAAGGCAATGGCACCCCACTCCAGTACGCTTGCCTGGAAAATCCCATGGACAGAGGAGCCTGGTCGGCTGCAGTCCATGGGGTTGCTAAGAGTCAGACATGACTGAACGACTTCCCTTTCACTTTTCACTTTCATGCCATTGGAGAAGGAAATGGCAACCCACTCCAGTGTTCTTGCCTGGAGAATCCCAGGGACGGGGGAGCCTGGTGGGCTGCTGTCTATGGGGTCGCACAGAGTTGGACATGACTGAAGCAACTTAGCAGCAGCAGCAGCTCTGATTCTTCTCATAGTCTTCTCGTGCATATCTGTGAAATGAGGATTTTCAGCTCCAACTTTGCCCTCTTCCTAGGCATGTGCAGAGGCATTGTCAACTCTAGCATACAAAAGATAACCCCTTCAGTACTTTCTTTAGTTCCAAAACTTTGGAGTTGTATTCCAGGTATCTCCAAAGAAAAACAACTTCCAGTGACCATATGGCTTCTTTTATGGGGATCGAGGGTATCTTTCCCTGGAGGTGAGAATGGTCCAAGAATTAGAGGTCATAGATTAGGACTTTCCACTAAGGAAGCAGAAAAGTGGCCACTGGCTTTGTTTCTGAGCTCTCCGCGGTACTGAAATCTCCAAAGATTTATGTGCCCAGTCTTCGCTACTCTCCTTAGACAACAGAAAGACAAGAGGTTCACATTTTTGTTTCTGGAAACTTCAAGAAGCTAAAACTTCCAAGTTTGTGTATGCAGAGCCTGGTGCACTATGGTTTAGCAAAAACTTACATTCAGCTTGCACGCTGGCAGGAGCCAGGAGGAGACTGTGCTATGACTTTCCATTTGAAAGTCTGTATTTCCCTTGAAGAAGTGTCCAGCTCTCTCCTGCTTCCCACCACCCGCTGACATGCCAGGGTGTTTTGGAAGTTTTCTCTTTCTTTCTCTTGCCTTTCTCTCACTTTGTCTTTGTTCCTGCCCGAGGAAGAAACAGCAGCCTTGTTCTTCTTAACTCAGCGGTACTGCAGGCAGCCCTGCATTCTTAAGTAGAGCATCCTCCTCTTCCATTTCTTCCTAAGCAGGTAAGACATGCCAGTGCCCAGTTCAGAGGCTGGGCCCCTGGAGCTAGTGGCATCACATGTGCTCAACAGTTTTGTTACTTTCCATTGCTTGCAGCCTTTCATCAAAACAGGAGCCAAGGAATTAAAAAAAAAAAAAAGTGCAACATAAGATAGAAGGAAGGAGTCATTCCCTTCTTCCCCAGATCCCACTCTGTGTCCCCATCACCAAACACAATGAGAAAAACACACAGACCTCTTGCTGTGTTTCAAGAAGGTGACTCATTACCTGTGGCCTCCCTGGTACACTCAGACTAATCTAAAGAAGCCAGGGTCCAAGCTGGCTTACCAAACCATAGCATATTTGAACGGACTTCAAGATGGACAGACGTCATCAGAATAGGAAATGTGGAGAGACAAGCCCATCTCAGTGCAGTCAACATGCATGGGAGGCTTCAAATCCAGAGCATCCCAAAGTCACAATCATGGGTTAAACCGTAAACCAAATTCTACATCTTTCCCAATCCCCTCCCACCATCTTAACCACTCATATTGCATCATAAGCTGCAAGGGAAAGATATTTACAGGAAGTGGGAGCATTGGTATTGCCTTCGGCAGTTTTCAATGTTGGCCATAAGGGATAAAGCTCAGCGTCACAAAGCCCACAATGATTCATCAAAGATAAGTAAAAATAATAACACAGATACACATTCTCAGCTGCCGCTTGCATATCTTGAAAGCATCCCAAACTCAAGATTGTCAAAACTAAATGCATCCTCCTCCCCTCGCCCCCACCTGCACTTGCTTCCCTTCTAGAGTTTTCTATCTCAGAGCAGAGCACCATCAGCTCCCACTCACTAGGCCAAAATCATGACAGTCTTTTGACTCCTCTCTCTTCCCCCCTTCCTCCAGTTTTGGTTAATCTCCCTGTCTATATCCTCCCACATGCCTCCTGCTCCCACTGTCTGATTTCCATCTCTCATCTTCTCCTACATGAATTATGGTGACAGTCTAATAACTGGTCTCCCTACCTCCAATACTGACCCACCTTTAATTCTTTCTCTATATACCTGCCACTGGAATTGTTCTAAAATTTAATTCTGGGCATGTCATCCCCAACTGAAAGTCTTTTAATAACTCCCCATCACCAAATCATGGAAAGACCAAGACTGTTGGCATGTCTGTCATGGAGTTTCCTGGTTGGTTCTGTATTTTTTAATATTTGCTTAATTAGTTAATTGGATGCATTGGGTCTTAGTTGCCGCTCACAGGATCTTGGCTGCATCGTGTAGGATCTTTCTTTGTGGCACACAGACTCTGGAATTGTGGCACGCAGGCTCAGCAGTCACAGCACATGGGCTCTCTAGTTGAAGCGCATGGCTTTAGTTGCTCCAAGGCACATAGGTCTTAGTCTCCACCAGGGATAGAACCCATGTCTCTTGCACTGCAAGGCTGATTCTTAACCACTGGACCACCAGGGATCTCCCAGAACCTTCTGGTCTGTTCTTGCTGACACAAATTCTCTAACCTTAATTCCCAGTACTTTCTTGCACACAGACACTGATCCAGCCAAAACAAACTTTGTCCTTAAAAAATACTGTTTCCACTTCTTCATGAATATTCTTTAACCATCTGGCAAATGCATAATTATCTTTCACCTCCCAGCTCATGTCAACCCCATGAATCTTTTCTCAGTTCCCCCAGAGTTAGCAGCACTGTCTTCTGGACTCCCATGGATTTTTGGACATTTCTCCATTGCAGCATGTTATTGGTCCCTTTGTCTGACTACTTCCTCCTACTGTGAGGTTTTCCTTGAAGATAATTGTCTGTGATCCCACAGGCACATGTAAAAATGTTAACCATCAGGAAGATGCAAATCAAAACCACAACGAGGTGTCATCCTCCACACCTGTTAGAATGGATATCATCAAAAAGACAAGAAATAGCAAGTGTTGGCCAGGATGTGGAGAAAAGGGAACCCTGGTTCATCCTTTGTTGGTAGGAATGTAAATTGGTACAGCCACTATTGAAAGCAGCATGGCGGTGCCTCAAAAAAACTGAAAATAGAAATATGATCCAACAGTTACACATCCGAGTGTATATATCCAAAGAAATTGAACTCGGGACCTTGAAGAGATATCTGGATCCCACATTCACAACAGAATTCACAATAACCAAAATATAGAAAGCAACTTAAATATCTGTCAATTAATGAATGGATAAAGAAAATGTGATATACATACATGTGTGTATGTGTGTGTGTATATATATATATATATATATATGCAGTGGAATATTATTCAGCCTTAAAAAGGAAGGAGATCTTGCCAATTGTGACAACATGGATGGACCCAGAAGACATTATGTTAAGTGAAATAGGCCTGACAGAAAGACAAAAACTGTATGTTCTCACTTGTATATGAATCTAAAATAGTCAAACTCGTAGAAGCAGAGAATAGAATGTTGACTCCCAGTGGTAGCAGTGGGTTTGAGAGAGGAGACTGGAAGCACGTTGGTCAAAGGATATGAAGTCTCAGTTATGAATACATTCTGAGATCTAATTTACACTTAGAAACTATAGCTAACGACACTGCATTGGATACTTGAAATTTTCCAAGAGAATAGATTTTTAAAATTAATTAATTTATTTTGGCTGTGCCAGATGTTAGTTGCAGCACATGGGATCTTCACTGCAGGATTCAGGATCTAGCTCCTGGACCAGGGATCGAACCCAGACCCCCTGCATTGGGAGTGAGGAGTCTTAATTACTGGACCACCAAGGAAGTCCCCGCAAGAGGACAGACCTTATGCTAAGTGTTCTTATAATAACAGTAGGGGCAGAAGGCAACTTTGGGAGGTGATGGATGTCTACAGCCTTGACCATGATGATGGTTTCACAGGTATGAGCTTATCCCCAAACTCATCGAGTTGTGTACCTTAAACATACACAGCCCTTTACACGTCAATCCTACATCAATAAAGTGTTTTTTTTTTTAAGATAACAAACTGTATGAGGCACAGGAAAAGAACTGAACTAGAGATAACTTGGAAGTCACCAAGATATAGATCATAATTGAAACTGTGGATGTGAAAGATTGTCAAATGTTAGTCCCACATAATGCACATGTGTAAGCCCAAGGGGTGATCATATAGGATAGGGCTTAAGACAGTGATGTTTGGAGGTAGACCAGCCTCCAATGTTTACTGCCATTATGACCTTGAACACAGTAATGAATCTTTCTAAGACAGTTGATCTGTGAAAATGAGAATAATTATATTACTACTTTTTAGGCTTAAGAAATTAGAGATAATGCAGTTAATGAAATGCCTATCACAATGGGAACACTCTAAAATGTTAACTATTTTTAATTATTTATCCATATTTCAAATTATTAAAGACCTTCCTTTTTGCTCTGTCCCATATCATTTAGAAGATAAGTCTATAAACTTGTTAGTCTCTGGGTCTCTCCCTAGGTTATTTGAAACTAAGTCTCTTTTATTACATATTGTAGAGTCTTAAAAGTTGATTACTTTCATTTTCCAATACAAATTTTCCTCCTTTTTTGTATAAAGCACAGAACGCTAACCCAAGTTTTGCCTATGGTCATACCCTAATGACAGACTCTCTGATAGTGCTTTGAACTAGCTAAGTTTCCATACCAGGTCTGTCCATATCCTGAGTTGATTCAAGAAATTCCTTTTGGCTTCTTTTTGTTCTGCTATAGGAGATTATTTTTTCCCCTGTATAATGTTGTTTTACTTTTCCAGTTGAGGCTGTTATGTGACGTGCTAGACTTTTAGATGGCGTGTCATTGTTCAGGATTGGTTGAAATAGTTGTTCTCTTTCTTTTCATAACTTAACCTTGGGAAGTTTGGTCGAATGAACATTGTGAAATAAAGTTTGAAATAGCATTGGTAACTTCAAAAACAAACAAAAAACTGGCTGTGGATAAGACCACTTGAGAGAGTATGTTGCTTTTATACTATGTTACCTTCCTGATTCAGGGGCGTTGACAAGCTAAATGAAGGGAGACTTGGAGGGAGAAAGCAGTCATTTGTTTTCATGCTTGGAAGGTCAGGGTAGTGCCTATATGTTTTTTATCTGACTCATTTCATTGGGGAAGGGTCTCTGGCTGACCTGCCCAGCCATCCCTTGGGTCCCCCTTCAGCTTCTCCAATTTCGAATCCAGGTGTGTGCTGAGTTCCAAGGCTGTGTCAAAGATGTCAGCTTCTCCAGCAGGACTCTACCTTGTCAAGGGGGAAGGCAGTGAGAACTAACACAGGTTCTGTTCTCTCATTGTGAGTTCTAGGCTCGTTCTCATGGGTTCCACTTTGCCCTTGTTCTTCCTCTCTCCTTGTACGTCTATCTGCCCTTCCTGGTGACCTTCCCTGGGGTCTTCAAGCTTCACCAGCAGACACGGAGACAAGACCTTACAGACACTGTTTACTCAGCTTCCACAATTGCCTAAGGTCAAACCTATCATCTGTCTCCATATCTATCTATTATCTATCTTTATCATAGTCAAAGCTATGGTTTTTCCAGTAGTCATGTGTGGATGTGAGAGTTGGACTATAAAGAAAACTGAGCACCGAAGAATTGATGCTTTTGAACTGTGGTGCTGGAGAAGACTCTTGAGAGTCCCTTGGACTGCAAGGAGATCCAACCAGTCCATCCTAAAGATCAGTCCTGGGTGTTCATTGGAAGGACTGATGTTGAAGCTGAAACTCTAATACTTTGGCCACCTGATGTGAAGAGCTTACTCATTGGAAAAGACCCTGATGCTGGGAAAGATTGAAAGCAAAGGAAAAGGGAGCAGCAGGGGATGAGATGGTTAGATAGCATCACCAACTCAATGGACAAGAGTCTGAACAAATTTCTGGAGACAGGGAAGGACAAGGAAGCCTGGTGTGCTGCAGTTCATGGGGTTGAAGAGTCAGACACAATTTAGCAAATGAACACAACACACTATCATCTATTATCTCTATCTATCATCTATCTATTACCTCTCTATCTCCTCATGGCTTTTATCTGGTTGGTCTCTGACTACTACCTAATTTTGTATCAACAGTGGGAATGAAAACCACATCACTTATCTATTGTCACAAAACCAATGGCCCCCAAACTTAATAGCGTCAAACACATACTACCTCAAAGTGGGTCAGGGATTTAAAAATCAGCTTGCTGCTGCTAAGTCACTTCAGTCGTGTCCAACTCTATGCAATCCCATAGATGGCAGCCCATCAGGCTCCGCCGTCCCTGGGATTCTCCAGGCAAGAACACCGGAGTGGGTTGCCCTTTCCTTTTCCAATGCATGAAAGTGAAAAGTGAAAGTGAAGTCGCTCAGTCGTGTCCGACTCTTAGTGACCCCACGGACTGCAGCCTACCAGCCTCCTCTGTCCATGGGATTTTCCAGGCAAGAGTACTGGAGTGGGGTGCCATTGCCTTCTCCAAAAAATCAGCTTAGCTGGGTGCCTTTGACTCAGAGTCTCTTGTGAAGTTGCAGTCAAGGTGGTGACTCGGGGTTCCATCATCTGAAGGCTTGCCTGGGGCTGAGGAGCTCCTCCAAGCTCACTCACATGATTGCTGGGGGAGTCCTCATTTCCTCAACATGTGAGTCTCTCCACAGGGGTGCTGGAGTGCTTACAACATGATATCTGACTTGTCTGGGGAGAGTGAGTGATGAGAGGGAGAGAGACAGAGAGACCTACCCAGAGAGACAGACAGAGAGACAGAGACAGAGAGAGAAATCTACTATAAAACAGTCTCATGAGTGAACCACCAGCCTGTCCATTATAGTCTATGGGAAGGAAATGAGTCACTAAGTTCAACCCACGCTCAAGAGGAGCAGATTAAGCTTCACCTCTTAAAGGGAGTATCAAAGAATTTTTGGCCATATTTTAAAACCGCTGTGTGTGTGTGTGTGTGTGTGGAGAGAGAGAGAGAGAGAGAGAGCTGAGCACAGGAGAAGGCCAAGTATGTCTGACTTCATTTATCCAAAGTGTTCCAACTATTTTTCTGTCTCTCATCTTTTGCTGCACATGAGCAAATCTTGCATCCATCCAAGCCCTGGAAATGAAAATTTCAGTATCAGTTATAGCCCTCCAGTCAAGAAGTTTGGAACTGTTCATTGCCAGGAGATCTCTTCTAAACCTATAACTGCACACTAGCATTGTGTTAAATTGTATGGTTAAAAACTGAGTGGAATTGAACCCCAGTAGATGTCATGTTTGTCAAATGAATAAATAGATTACATCAAATCCCTGCTCATTTTTCCTAATATTCATTTATTAGATATTTACTGAGCATGTATTATGTGCAAGGCCCTACTAAACTGTGAGACTGACTAAGTTGAATAGAATATCCCTATCTTAGAGGGGCTCTCATTTGGCTGAATGTCAATTAAGCCCTCTTATGAGGCCTCAAGAGTTCTTGAGGGTGAATTTGCCTTAAGCTCTTAAGGCATCCTTCATCCTTCACAGGGATGACTTCCTGAGATTCTGAATCAGTGTCTTAATGGGGGAAGGGCAGGTGTTCCTGGGGTTCACACCTGGGCCAGTGTTAGGGTGTCTTCCCCTAGGGGCAGCCACAAGCTGGGCTTCTCAGGGGCAGATGGAGTTGGGGGGAGGAGGCTGCCCAAGGTGAGACGCTGCAGAAAGTCAAGGGATGGGTCAGAGTGAGTGTCTCGTCAGCCCTTGTGACATCCTTGAGGACTGAGTCAAAGGGAAGGTGACGGACACAAGCCCCAGCTCCTCCTCCTGCCTTACTCGCTGGCTATTTTTGGAACAGGTGCCCTAGATTTAGTCCACGTCACAACAAAAGTTGTCACTTTAGAGCAGGTGGGGGCGGTAGAATCAGATTTTCAGCTTACAGGGCCAACAGAGGTTGTGTAACTCAGTGTGATTGAGCAGACGGTTCATGGGTTGTTTCTATAAGTGGTCGTCTAGCCTAGATTTGCATGCCTCCTGTGATGGACAGCTCACCACTTCCTGAAGTTGCTCCTTGCACTGTGGGTCAGCTCTACCTATCTGAATGAGCTATCTGAATGGCCCCATGGAGACAAGCCAGTTTCTTATCTCTATTTGCTGTCATCTTGTTGTCTGGATTCATCTCAACTAAGTGCAATTCCCTTTCCGTTTTGGATTTTTTTTTTTTAAGATTTATTTACTTAATGTCTGCACTGGGTCTTCCTCTTGGTGCATGGACTCTTCGTTGCTGCACACAGGCTTTCTCTAGTTACAATGAGCGGGACAGTTGTGTTGCACGGGCTTCTCATTGTCGTGGCTTCTCTTGTTGCAGAGCATGGACTTTAGGGCACGTGAACTCAGAAGCTGCAGCATGCAGACTTAATTGCTCTGCAGCATGTGGCATCTTAGTTCCTGGACCAGGGATTGAACCCATGTCCCTTGCACTGGCAGGCAGATTCTTAACCACTGAACCACCAGAAAGGGAAAAGTGAAAAGTGAAAGTCGCTCAGTCCTGTCCGACTCTTTCTGACCCCATTGACCATACAGTCCATGGAATTCTCCAGGCCAGAATACTGAAGTGTATAGCCATTCCCTTCTCCAGAGTATCTTCCCAACTCAGGATCCAACCCAGTTCTCCTGTATTGCAGGTGGATTCTTTACCAGCTGAGCCACCAGGGAAGCCCAAGGATACTGGAGTGGGTAGCCTTTCCCTTCTCCAGGGGATCTTCCCAACCCAGGATCGAACCCAGGTCTCCCACATTACAGGCAGATTCTTTACCAGCTGAACTATCAGATAAGCCCTAATTCCTTTTCAGTAATAACAATAAAGATAATAATAATGGTAATAAAATCTTACCTGTCTGGAGGACTATGTGTCAGACCCAGATCTGTGCTTTGCCTGCACTCTATTGCTCATTCCTAGAATAACCCTAGGAAGTAGGTAGTAGTATTATCCCCATTTCACAGATGAGGAATCTGTATCAGGAAATAAATATCAAGTTCCACCAAGTTTTTTTTTATTTTCAAAGCTACGTATCCTCCCATTTTATCAGCTCTTCATCTTTTGTCTTGAGAGACGAGACAGTATAGTGGGCAAGCGTAACTGCTTGAGTCAGGCTGACCCAAATTGCAACGTCTCGTCTGTCACTTACAAGATGCACCACCTTCACCGACTCACTTAAATATCTGAGCTGCCGTCTGCTTATCAACAGGGTTATCATATTAGAAGGTCAGGAGGAGATTTGCAGGCTGTACGTGTGATGTGCTTGACACAAAACAAACACAAGGACAACTCTATATGTTTCCCTTCAGTGCCCTGGTTGCCATCACGACATGGTGGGGGGTCTGCCAACTCCTGTTTGTATGACAGGTAGGTTGCAAATGTCATTGCCCAGGTGTCGCCTGGGGGCACAACCTGAGAGTATATGAGTGTTGGGGTGGCTGTGTCACATGAGTGATTCATACAGTATTCCCAGTTGACTCGGACCCCTCTACATGTTCTGCTCAGAAGTAACACCTCCATCACGTTCTGGAACAGTGGCTATTAGGGGCCCAGCTGCAAGAACTGATCTTATCCCAGTTAGTCTACAACCTGCTGAGTCACTCTGGAGCCCAAACTGTGACCAAATGTCTCCCTCTTCCTTGACCTTCAAACCCAGTTTCAGGTATGGTGAACCACTCTCTATGCCCTGGATCTGACAGGGACACATTGAATCCTCCTCCTCTCTCACCCACGGCACCACCTAATCACAAAGTCCCAGCCCTTTCACCTCCTAAGGATTTTTTTTTTTTGGAATCCGTCAGCTTTGCTCCCCTCTGGTCCAGGCTCCGTCATCTCATCTCATTTCATCCCCATCTCATCTCAGCACGATGGAATTCTCTCAGCATCCATCTCCCTACTACTTCTTTGGCTGCCTTTCAACCTGTGGAGGCCACGCGTGCTGCAGTCCATGGGGTCGCTAAGTCAGACCCGACTTCACGACTGAACAACAATAACCTGTGCTTCATGAAACAGCCCGAGTGAACTTTTAATAAATGCAGATCATGTGACCTCCCCATTTAAAACTGCTTCATGGATACCCATGGCTCTTCTGGTAAGAATCAAAGCCTCTCCTGTGGTCTTGAGGCCATTCCTGGTCCACCTACACCTTTCTCTCTGGTTGCGCACCCAGCTCCCTGAGCTCTAGGTCCACTCAGCTGTGTTCAGTCCTGAGCACCCTCTGTCCTCCTAGCAGAAAAGGGATCCTGGGTGGGCCATCCTCTGCCTCTTCCCTCTGTCCAGTTAAAACCAACACAACCTTCAGACCTCAGCATGGGTAAGAGCACGGACTCTGAGCCAGCTGCCTGGTACAGCTCTGCATTTGTGGCTGTGTGGCCTTGGGCAAACCAATCAACCTTTCTGAATCTCAGTTTCCTCATCTCTAAAATGGAAAAGACCCTGATGCTGGGAAAGATGCAGGGCAAGAGGAGAAGGGGGTGACAGACAATGAGATGGTTCGGTAGCATCACGGACTCAATGGACATGAATTTGAGCAAACTCTGGAGATGGTGAAGGACAGGGAAGCCTGGCGTGCTACCATCCATGGGGTTGCAAAGAGCTGGACAAGACTTAGCAACTGAACAACAACCAAATGGACACACTAGTAGCAATATAAAATAGAGCTGCTCTGAGGCTGCCACACAAAACACAACAAGAAAGCTCAGCGCCTTGGCTTGTAGAAATGCTGTAAGAGCACTAATCATTATTATTACATAATAACAATTATGATTATTCAGGAGAGTTTCTTCCAAGCCCTCAGTCTAGGTCAGGGACCCAGGGGGTGTGTGTGTGTGTGTGTGTGTGTGTTAGGGACTCTCTACTTCCTCAATGTAGAAGTGATGTCAATTGTAATTTTGCACTTATCCATATTTTGGCAATTATCTGCATTACATCACCCCCCCCCCCCACCTAAGTTGTAAGCTCCATGAAGGCAGACTCTTGAGTCTCCATTTACTCATTTTGGTGTCTGGCCCAGTTCATGGCACTCCTAGGAGTTCAGTCAGCATTTTTGAACATGTGAATGTGCGTTGCTGAACACAGCAAGCATGTCTTCAGGGTGATCAGGTTCTTTCATCCCTCTACACACGCCCACCCCAGGATACGTTCCTTCAGTCAGTCCCAAGTCTCCCTGGAGGTTTGGTCACTAGTTTTCCATCACATATTCCATGTTATGGGTGAAGAAAAAGCAATGCCAGCCTTGCAAACAGGGGAGACTAAGATTCAAATCCCAGATCAGACACATGTCTCTTTGGATCTCCAGAACCATCTTCCGACCTCATTTTTGTTTTGTTTTGTTTTTTTTTTTAATTGAAGGAAAATTGGTTCACAATGTTATGTTGGTTTCTGCAATACAATAACATGAATCAGCCATAGTTATACATGTCCCCTTCCTCTTAAGTGCCCCTCCCACTGCCCCCCATCCCCGTCTAGGTCATCACAGAGCTCCAGGCTGAGCTCTCTGTGTTTCGCGGCAGCTTCCTGCCAGCCGTCTGGTTTACACATGGAAGTGCCTATATGTCAATGCTACGCTCTCAGTCCATCCCACCCTCTCCTTTCCCTGCTGAGTTCACAAGCCTGTTCCCAATAAGCAATGGAGTCTGCATCTCGATCCTTTCCCTTCAAATAGGTTGATCAGTACCATTTTTCTAGATTTCATATATATGTGTTAATAGACGATAATCTTTTTTGTCTTTCTGACTCACTCTGTGTAATGGCTCTAGGTTCATCCACCTCACTACAACTGATTCACATTCATTCTTTTCATGGCTGAGTAATAGCCCATTGTATATATGTACCACATCTTCTTTATCCATTTCTCTAGGTTGCTTCCGTGTCCTGACTATTGTAAATAGTGTTGCAATGCCTCAAACCTGTTTGAGCTTCAGTTTGAGTAAGTTGGGATAAAAGGGCAAGAAGGAAAGGTAATGTTAGCATCTGCCTTAAAAAATAAGAGGATCACTAAATAAGGATGGTAAAAATGGACATTTATGGAGCTATCACCACATTACCACTAATGGCTTTAATTTTTTACACAATTGTCCCATTTAATCCTCACAACCTAACTCTGAGGCAGGTGGTATTGTGTTTCCCAGGCTGCAGATGAGTACATGGAAACCCAAAGTCGTTAGTATCTTGCTCACGGTCACGTGAGCAATGGAAAAAACAAACAAACAAACAAAGTTGAGCCTAATCTATGTGGATCCAGAGCCTGAGGTCTTTATCCCCTTCCCTTTGGCCTCATGCGCAGTTTTAAGAAGTGCCTGGTGCAAGTCTCTTAGTGGAAGGATGTTGGTTAAAGATTGAGGGATGTTGGAGGTGAGGAAGACTTTCGGGAGGAGGCGTGGCCAGCCCTATTCTGCACAGACACACCATTCTCCATTCATTCTCCTCTGTCTCCTGCAGCCGCGCCCCCAACACCCACTGACATCACCTCCAGATTATCTACTGACATCATTGACTACCCAATGAACATCAGGGTCTAATCCAAAGGAAGGTTTTCTAAGAATAACTTACATTTTCTGCACACGACTGGGTAATATTGTTCCCCATCTACCCTGGCTAATCAGAATTCTCACTGATTTGAAAGCAAATATAATAACAATAAGAACACCACTTATTAGCATGCAGCTTAGAAAGTGGCTCATCCTGAATAGTCTATTTTTTTTTTCCACTTGAGAAGTTTGGAGATTGTTCAGATGAGCCAGCTATTACTCGGAGGCAGGAAAGTGGAGGAATATCGGAAATCAAAGAAACCCCACAGAGAGTTATCAGTGATCTGCCTTTTGCTGCTGGGAGTTTGGAAGGAGATTAGGAACGCATGTGGCATGAATCAAGGAGTTGCAGAGTTGGGGACAGAAGCTGGGAAGTGGGTGGGGGAGGGTGTCGGAGAAGAACCAGCCCCCAAGCCTTTTATCATTTGTGAGCCTTTATGACATACCCAGGGTATTAACACATATCATTTCTAATGCTCATAACATTCTCCTATTTTGTGGATAAGGGAAATGGGGTTAAGAGAGGTGGGGGTAACTAGCACAAAATTTCAAAGATTGTAAAGGACAGAGGCAGAATTCAAATAGCTTTGTCACCCAGTTCATCATCCATGGTGTGTGTGTGTATGTATGTATGTGTGTGTGTGTAATTACAGAGCCCATGAGGCTCAATCTCCTTTCCTCAGTGTATTCTTTCTCCCTGTATTCTAAGTCCCCGGTCAGTCTCCTGGCATTCAGCACAGGCTGTAGGCTGGCAACCCTCAAATTCATATTTCTGGTCTAGATCTCCCTCGAGAACTTCAGACTTGTAATTTTTTTTTGCCTACTTGACATTTCCATTTGGATGTCTAACTGTAATCTGAGACTTAACACTCCCCAGACTAAAATCTTCATCTCGTCCTAAAGTGTTTCATTCGTCCTGCAGCCCTCCCCACCACAGAGGTTGGAGGCACAGCCCGTCAAGCCCAAAGCAGAAAGCAGAGAGCCCTTCTCTGACCTGGTTCCCTCAGCCACCACCCCACGCACCCACCCTACAGCCCCACCCTGCCTCCTTCCCTCCGTCCACCTCTCTCCATTTCTACCTCCACCACTGCAAGAGCAGTGGTCTCTCTGCGTCCACCCTTGCCTTCATCCTTAATCTATTTCCTACTCATCCCTTGGAATGAAGTCCACCTCCATCAATGACCTTTAAGGCACAATGTGATTCAAACTCTGCCTGAATTGTATACCACTTTTCTTTTCTCAAAAATATTGATTTGGCTGTGCTGGGTCTTAGTTGTGGCACATGAGATCTTTGATCTTCCTGTGGCACACAAGATCTTTAGTTGTGCCTATGGAATCTAGTTCTCTGGCCAGGGATCAAACCCGGGCCCCCTGCACTGGGAGCTCGGAGCCTTAGCCACTGAACTACCAAGGAAGTCCCTATATACCTCTGTTCTTCTCTGTACTCCAGACATGTGGCCATCCATCAGCTTTCTGAATACATTGGCCTTCTTTATGCATTGGACCCTTCACAACTGGCACTGAATAGTCTAAGATTCCTCTCCTACTTCCTCCACTGTCTCTTATTCACTCTCTAGATCGCAAGGTAAATGTCCTCTTCTCAGAAAGACTCCCCCAAAGCACCCAATCTGCAGTATGCAAGGCATTTTCCATTTGCCATCTGTTTTAACCATTGTTTCTTTTTGCTCATTGCGTCTTCATCAATTATGATTCTTTACAACAACTCAATATAGTAGGCATATTTTTCACTTCTTTTCTGAGAAAACCAAGATATGGGGCAGTGGTGTCCAGGATCATAGAGCCAAGAACTTATGGAACCAGAGCTTGAGCCCAGATCATCCTGACTATAGAACCAATACCCTATTCACCGCCCTGTGCTGTCTGCCCAGCCCAACACTCGGGTGTGCGATAGGCGTTCAACTAACGTATTGCTCTGTTTTTTCCTCTGGTTCCTCATTCTGTGAGTGGCAGCTTAACTGAATTACCAGCCTTCTCTGCTCTGTTCATTTCTCCTGTGCTAGTAAAAGGAAAAAGCAAAAAGAAAAGATAAACAAGCAAACAGACAAAACCTGCAACTCTTCAACTCTCAGCTTTTTCATAATGGGTGCTTACAGGGAGCACTGTTCCTTTATTTACTAAACAGTTCTGAGCTCTTTGTCTGGGCTCTTTCACTTTGATTGTTGCTGTGTTTTCAAATGTGTTTCCCTGCAGGATCGTGGACAGAGCCATCTGGTCTCCATTCCTTTACCGCATAGCAATGTTTAATGTGGAACCTTCTCGACAAAGGTCCTCATGCTCTGAGTGCCTGAAGTCTAGTTGGGAAGACTGACAAGCAGACAACTACTACACAGTACGGTAGGTGCTGCTGGGCTTCCCAGGTGGCTCAGAGATAAAGAATCTGCCTGCCAGTGCAGGAGACATGGGTTCGATCCCTGGGTCAGGAAGATTCCTGGAGAATGAAATGGCAACCCGCTCGTGTTCTTGCCTGGGAAATCCCATAGAAAGAGGAGCCTAGCAGGCTACAGTCTGTGGGGTTGCAAAGAGTTGGACACGACTAAGCATCTCGGAGAAGGCAATGGCACCCCACTCCAGTACTCTTGCCTGGAAAGTCCCATGGACAGAGGAGCCTGGTGGGCTGCAGTCCATGGGGTCACTAAGAGTTGGACACAACTGAACGACTTCACTTTCACTTTCATGCATTGGAGGAGGAAGTGGCAACCCACTCCAGTGTTCTTGCCTGGAGAATCCCAGGGATGGAGGAGCCTGGTGGGCTGCCATCTATGGGGTTGCACAGAGTCGGACACGACTGAAGCGACTTAGCAGTAGCAAGCTTCTAAACAGCAGCAGCAGCATGGTAGTGCTGCCTGACCCCAAACACAGCTCACCAAAGATATTCGATCAATGGTAAAGCTGTTCTGTCTTCATCTGATACCCAGTTTTTGAATGCCAGTCTGACCAGCCAAGATAATGAATGATAAGACTCATTTTGAGTTTTTCCAAGGCCAAAAATCTCAGGACACAAACACCCGAAGGACAATTTCTGATCACAGAGGAAGAGAGAGGATCTTGCTTCCAGGTTCTAAGGGTTTCTCTTTTAATCATGAACCTAACCCCTCCCTTCTCCTTCTTTCCTGTCCTCCCTCCATTTCCCCCTTCCCCTTTATTTCTTCCTTCCTTTCTTCCTTCTTTTCATTGATGTTTATTGAATATCTTTGAGTCAAACATCACATAAGGCTTGGGAACCTTTATGATGAATGAGAAGAGCTCCTGGTCTAATGGAAAAGACCCAAACAATCTCACTAACTGACCTCCAATTGCAAAGTGAGGTAAAACTTCTGAAGGAAAGAACGTGGTTATCAAATAGGGCACAGCAAAGCAACATGATCTAGGCTAGGAGGTCAGGAAAGTCATCTGTGATTACATGAAGACTGAGCAGGAGTTAACTAGATGAAGAAGGTGAAGCAGGCCATTTGGACATGGAGAAGAGCCTGTGCAAAGCCCTTCTAGAAAAATGGAGTGTGGCATGTCCAATGAAGGGGAAGAAGAACTTGTGGCTGGAACGTATAACTGCTCTGCATTGGCCACCCTGGCCCACAGTGCATGCATTCGGATGTGCAAAGGACTCTGTTCGGTGGAACACACCAGAAAACACTTCTATGGTGATGATAAAAGTATAAGAATGGTAAGTAAAATGGTCCCAGTGAATAAATAGCCCTGTCGACATTCATAAACCGGAACTGATATGGAATCCCCATCTCTGCCCATCTGGCCATTCCAAACATCCTACAGGGAAAGGAAAATTGATGCATTGGCAGAGTTGCCTGAAATGAGGGTTTTGAGCACTACCTACCTCTAGATGACATACAATGATGCAGACAAGATGTGGTCACAGTCAGTTCTGTCGCTCAGTCATGTCCGACTCTTTGCGACCCATGAATCACAGCACACCAGGCCTCCCTGTACATCACCAACTCCCAGAGTTCACTCAAACTCACGTCCATCGAGTCGGTGATGCCATCCAGCCATCTCATCCTTTGTCGTCCCCTTCTCCTCCTGCTCCCAATCCTTCCCAGCATCAGGGTCTTTTCCAATGAGTCAACACTTCGCATGAGGTGGCCAAAGTTCTGGAGTTTCAGCTTTAGCATCATTCCTTCCAAAGCAATCCCAGGGCTGATCTCCTTCAGAATGGACTGGTTGGATCTCCTTGCAGTCCAAGGGACTCTCAAGAGTCTTCTCCAACACCACAGTTCAAAAGCATCAATTCTTCGGCGCTCAGCCTTCTTCACAGTCCAACTCTCACATCCATACATGACCACAGGAAAAATCATAGCCTTGACTAGACGAAACTTTGTTGGCAAAGTAATGTCTCTGCTTTTGAATATGCTATCTAGGTTGGTCATAACCTTCCTTCCAAGGAGTAAGTGTCTTTTAATTTCATGGCTGCAGTCACCATCTGCAGTGGTTTTGGAGCCCAAGAAAATAAAGTCAGCCACTGTTTCCACTGTTTCCCCGTCTATTTCCCATGAAGTGATGGGACCAGATGCCATGATCTTCGTTTTCTGAATGTTGAGCTTTAAGCCAACTTTTTCACTCTCCTCTTTCACTTTCAACAAGAGGCTTTTTAGTTCCTCTTCACTTTCTGCCATAAGGGTGGTGTCATCTGCATATCTGAGGTTATTGATATTTCTCCCGGCAATCTTGATTCCAGCTTGTGCTTCTTCCAGCCCAGGGTTTCTCATGATGTACTCTGCACAGAAGTTAAATAAGCAGGGTGACAACATACAGCCTTGATGTGTAAGAAATGCCACTTGGCCCAAAGTTTATGTATTGTCTCTCTCCCCAGACAGAACCTGGGGACTAACCATCACTGAGCAACTCATAGGGCCCAGATGTGAATTCAGTCCTTGTGCCTCCTGTTTTTTGTTCTTTTGGCTATGGCACAGATCAGCTCCCTCTGGAGAAATCCAGAAACCACTAGAGAGACTCCTGTATGTGGGGTAACTGAGAAAATTCTTCAAAATGGATAGGAAAATCTGAGATATAATCTCACCCCTAGCTCAACACCATACAACCGGATTGTTATTGTTGTCAGTCACTAAGTTGTGTCTGACTCTTTGGGACCCCATGAACTGCAGCATGCCAGGATCCTCTGTCCTCCGCTATCTCCCAGAGTTTGCTCAGATTCATGTCCATTGAGCTGGTGATGCTCTCTAACCATCTCATCCTCTGCCACCCTCTTCTCCTTTTGCCTTCAATCTTTTCCAGCATCAGGGTCTTTTCCAATGAGACGGCTCTTCGCATTAGGTGGCCAAAGTCTTGGAGCTTCAGCTTCAAGCATCAGTCCTTCCAATGAATATTCAGGGTTCATTTCCTTTAGGATTGATTGGTTTAATCTCCTTGCAGTCTAGGAGACTCTCAAGAGTCTTCTCCAGCACCACAGTTCAAAAGCATTAATTCTTCAGCATTCAGCCTTCTTTATGGCCCAACTCTGACATCTGTACAACCAAGTGAAGTGAAGTCGCTCAGTCGTGTCCAACTCTTTGTGACCCCATGGACTGTAGCCTACCAGGCTCCTCCATCCATGGGCTTTTCCAGGCAAGAGTACTGGAGTGGGTTGCCATTTCCTTCTCCAGGGGATCTTCCCAACCCAGGGATCGAACCTGGGTTTCCTGTATTGCAGGCAGATGCTTTACCTTCTGAGCCACCAGGGAAGCCATGCAGCCAGGAGGGTATCTCTAATTGCCAACTTGTCACTGAGAATCAAAGGGTTAGGACATCAACTCTTTTAGCTATTCCCCAAGGGACTGGCTCCCAACTCACATATCTCTGGAGGCTACTGGTCCAGCAATTGCTGACGCCCTGGGATCACAGAGAACAAAGTTGAGGTTTTAAATATGGCACCAAGCATTTCCTGTGACTCCCTCCCCACTGCTCACTCCCACGGTAAAGCTTATGGACACTATATTGCCAGGGGTGCCTGTTTAAATACAAATTTCTGGCTCCATCCATAGGTACTGAATCAGAATCTCTAATTAAGAGCTTATTTGAGTGAAGAATAAAAAAGCATATTGAAGGCTCTCCCAACTGAGGCACATGGATCTTAGAACTTGCCCCTGTTTCTGAACTTTTCCCCTTTCACTCACCAGGATTCTGTGCCTAAATCAGGTTCTGGCAGATGAGCCATCCTGGAACACAGGAGAGGGAGTTTTAATGAGGGACGTCCTCTGGCTTTACCTTCATTGTTGGAAACCTTCAGAAACATCAGAAATGGGGTCCAGCAAGGCAATGGAAATGCTCTTAACCTGCAGGCAGAGCCCCATCTGCAGAGGCAGATGAGGTTGAACAGTTAACCCACCTGGTTGGGCTCAGGGAGTAATTTCCCTTTCACATTTGAGGCTGAATCTTTGAGAGGCTCAGTGGTGGAGCAGAAAGTCATGCCTGAGTCCTATTTCCAGCTTCTCCATTTCCTATGTGTGTAATCCCGACAGTTAGTTAACCAACCTGAGCCTCAGTTTCCTCATGTGTAAAACGAAGATGACTACCAGCTTCAGGACGGTGGTGAGGATGAAGGAAAATAACACAGGAAAGTACCCATCACAGCAACTAAGCAGGTGGGTACTTCATAATTACTGCTGTTTGTCTTTTAAAAATAACATCATTATTTGAATACTTACTAGACACCCACTCCAGTGTTCTTGCCTGGAGAACCCCAGGGATGGGGGAGCCTGGTAGGCTGCTGTCTATGGGGTCACACAGAGTCGGACATGACTGAAGCGACTTAGCAGCAGCAGCAGACAACAAGCAGGCATATTGCCAAATATATATATATATATTTATTATAATATGTTTATAATATATACATATATTATTTATAGTTATACCATAAAATACATAATGAATAAAAATACATATGTATGATAACTATAATATTATATACTTGTTTATATATAGACAAATATATATTTGTCAGAGAATTTTTCTGATTGGGCAATTCAAACTTACCATTGCATGGAAATTGGAAACCTACATCTTAAATAATGATCCTTTCTTCTTAGGTTACTATCTTTTGAGGAAAGTCCTTTAAATAGGTATATAGTCACCGCAAAACATGCTTTACTACTTTCACAAATGTGTTGACAAAGTGGAGATTTTAGAGGACTTTTCTCCTGTTCTACCCTGGGAACCGAAGACAGTATTGACAACTAGCCTAATTAGGTCACTAAAGAACAGGCTTCGTGAACTGTTAGATATTGTGATGTGTAGGTGTGTATGTGTGCTTAGCCATTCAGTTATGTCCAACTCTTTGCAACCCCATGTACTGTAGCCTGCCAGACTCCTCTGTCCATGAAATCTTCAAGGCAAGAATATTGGAATGGGTTGCCATATATATCAGAGAGCATAATACCTTCATGGGTAAGGCTTCAATATTCACATTTTACACATAAGAAAATTGAAGTCAGAGAGGTTTGGTAACTTGCTCATGGTCACACAGCAAGTAAAGAGCAGAGCAGGGATCCAGGTGTTTGCAGTCAGTATTCTTGCTCTTAACTGAGGGGGATATGCTACCTTTTTTTTAGGGTAGAGTTCAGAGAAGAAGATAGTAACTGTCATTCTGGAGTGATGGTCCCGATACTGCCTGGCTTTACACTAGGTGTCTTGTGTATTAAAGAGAGTAACCCCCCATGTCCCAAGCAGCTGCCGTGCCCTGATGCCCTGCTGTGCTGGCCAGATGCTTGCTGGTTACATATTGTTGACATATTGTTCTCAAACCTAGCTTCATGATAGTATCATATGGGGGACTTGAAAAAATATCTATCCTGGCCCCAGTCAAACCCAGATTCACGGGGTGGGATCCAGACATCAGTTTGTTTAAAGCTCCCCAGTGGATGTCAAGGGTATTCCATGTTAAGGCTTGTTTAGGGTTTTCTGTCTTGGCCCTCCAAGGTTTCCCCGATGGCTCAGCAGGTAAAGAATCCACCTGCAATACAGAAGACACAGATTCAGATTCAATCCCTGGGTCAAGAAGATTCCCTGGAGAAGGAAATGACAACCCACTCCAGTATTCTTGCCTGGAGAATCCCATGGACAGAGGAGTCTGGCAGACTAAGCATGCATTCTCTTTACCTTCCAACAAATCCCAGCTCAGATATGACAGTGCAGGAAGCTCCTTAGCTTTTTAATTTATTTTTTAAAGATACTATCCCATGTTCATTTATTTTTAGTTATTTATTTTTTTACATTTTATTTTAGGCTGCACTGCACAGCATGTAGGATCTTAGTTCTCGGCCCAGGGATTGAACCCACAGCCCCTGCATTAGAAGTGCAGAGTCTTAACCACTGGACCACCAGGGAAGTCCTTCCTTAACTTTTTTAAAATGACTTCTTGAAAATTAGTTTATGGGATGTCTAGGGATGCCTTTAGGATTTAGGATGACCCTGGGTCATCACAGAAATAGAAAGAAAGGCCCAATTTCCATTTTCTCAACTAATCTCAAGTGTGGATCTTCAGGGCAGATTGGCTGTACTGAGATTCCCCAAGACTGTGGGTGTGGGGTGAAACTGCATTGATTTGGGGGTCAGACAGTCCCAGATACTGGCTGTGTGGGCCTGGGCAAGGTACGTCACCACTTACAGCCTTGATTCCTTCTTTTAGAAAATGCAGCTCATAATATGATTATACAGTGGAAGTGAGAAATAGATTCAAGGGACTAGATCTGATAGGCAGAGTGCCTGATGAACTATGGACGGAGGTCCGTGACATTGTACAGGAGACAGGGATCAAGACCATCCCCATGGAAAAGAAATGCAAAAAAGCAAATTGGCTGTCTGAGGAGGCCTTACAAATAGCTCTGAAAAGAAGAGAAGCGAAAAGAAAGGAGAAAAGGAAAGATATCTGAATGCAAAGTTCCAAAGCCTTCCTCAGTGATCAATGCAAAGAAATAGAGGAAAATAACAGAATGGGAAAGACTAGAGATCTCTTCAAGAAAATTAGAGATACCAAGGGAACATTTCATGCAAAGATGGGCTCAATAAAGGACAGAAATGGTATGGACCTAACAGAAGCAGAAGATATTAAGAAGAGGTGGCAAGAATACACAGGAGAACTGTACAAAAAAGAGCTTCACAACCCAGATAATCACGATGGTGTGATCACTCACCTAGAGCCAGACATCCTGGAATGTGAAGTCAAGTGGGCCTTAGAAAGCATCACTACGAACAAAGCTAGTGGAGGTGATGGAATTCCAGTTGAGCTCTTTCAAATCCTGAAAGATGATGCTGTGAAAGTGCTGCACTCAATATGCCAGCACATTTGGAAAACTTAGCAGTGGCCACAGGACTGGAAAAGGTCAGTTTTCATTCCAATCCCAAAGAAAGGCAATGCCAAAGAATGCTCAAACCACCGCACAATTGCATTCATCTCACATGCTAGTAAAGTAATGCTCAAAATTCTCCAAGCCAGGCTTCAGCAATATGTGAACCGTGAACTTCCAGATGTTCAAGCTGGTTTCAGAAAAGGCAGAGGAACCAGAGATCAAGTTGCCAACATCCGCTGGATCATGGAAAAAGCAAAAGAGTTCCCGAAAAACTTCTATTTCTGCTTTATTGACTATGCCAAAGCCTTTGACTGTGTGGATCACAATGAACTGTGGAAAATTCTGAAAGAGGTGGGAATACCAGACCACCTGACCTGCCTCTTGAGAAACCTGTATGCAGGTCAGGAAGCAACAGTTAGAACTGGACATGGAACAACAGACTGGTTCCAAATAGGAAAAGGAGTATGTCAAGGCTGTATATTGTCACCCTGCTTATTTAACTTATACACAGAGTACATCATGAGAAACACTGGGCTGGAAGAAACACAAGCTGGAATCAAGATTGCCGGGAGAAATATCAATAACCTCAGATATGCAGATGACACCACCCTTATGGCAGAAAGTGAAGAGGAACTAAAAAGCCTCTTGTTGAAAGTGAAAGAGGAGAGTGACAAAGTTGGCTTAAAGCTCAACATTCAGAAAACGAAGATCATGGCATCTGGTCCCATCACTTCATTGGAAATAGATGGGGAAACAGTGAAAACAGTGTCAGACTTTATTTTTGGGGGCTCCAAAGTCACTGCAGATGGTGATTGCAACCATGAAGTTAAAAGATGCTTCCTCCTTGGAAGGAAAGTTATGACCAACCTAGATAGCATATTGAAAAGCAGAAATATTACTTTGCCAACAAAGGTCCTTCTAGTCAAGGCTATGGTTTTTCCAGTGGTCATGTATGGATGTGAGAGTTGGACTGTGAAGAAAGCTGAGTGCCAAAGAATTGATGCTTTTGAACTGTGGTGTTAGAGAAGACTCCTTGGACTTCAAGGAGATCCAACCAGTCCATTCTGAAGGAGATCAGTCCTGGGTGTTCTTTGGAAGGAATGATGCTAAAGCTGAAACTCCAATACTTTGGCCACCTGATGTGAAGAGTTGACTCATTGGAAAAGACCTTGATGCTGGGAGGGGCTGGGGGCAGGAGGAGAAGGGGACGACAGAGGATGAGATGGCTGGATGGCATCACCAACTCGATGGACATGAGTTTGAGTGAACTCCGGGAGTTGGTGCTGGACAGGGAGGCCTGAAGTGCTGTGATTCATGGGGTCGCAAAGAGTCGGACACATCTGAGCAACTGAACTGAACTGAACTGAATGGGTTCTCGGTTAAAATGTAGAGATTAGAGACCGTGTCCAGAAAAAGTAGACTGGACGGTGCCTGCCATATAACAAGCGCTCAATAAACAGGAATCATGAGTAGTAACAGTCATCATTTATTAAACAGAGATACAGGTGAGGAATAAAAATTGCTGTTTTGTAGGTCAGAACAAGTGTCATTAGTTTCTTATGGTTCAGCCCCATCCACTGGGCTTCATATGGATTAAGATATTCAGTCATAACAATGGCCTTTTATTATCCCATTTCATTAGG
Source organism: Bubalus bubalis (assembly GCF_019923935.1). Classification (NCBI taxonomy): domain Eukaryota; kingdom Metazoa; phylum Chordata; class Mammalia; order Artiodactyla; family Bovidae; genus Bubalus; species Bubalus bubalis. The sequence goes on from NC_059180.1 coordinate 33,745,264, forward strand.
GAGTACACTGAGTTCTAGTGAGGCTAAGAAATTTCCCAGGTTCACACTAGTAAATAGCAGTGTCTACCTGTAACTCATCTCCCAGAAATCCCCATGCTGGTTCATTCTCCTCCTTCAGGTTTTAGCTGAGTCATTCCGCAGAGGGGACTTCCCTGAGCCCTCCCCTACAACCCTCTCCCACCCCTCTGTCACCCACGCAGCTTTGTTTTCTTCACATCACTCATCACCCTCTGCTATGTTCTTGCTCATATATTCATTCTCTTCCTCAACTTGACTTGAAACTCTATGAAAGCAAGGATCCTATCTCAGTAACCACTAGAGACCCAACACCTAACCCAGTGCCCAGCACACATAGATATATAAAAAATGCTTGTGAAATGAATGATCAAAGGAACAAGACAATCTGATTCATTTCTTAGCTGATGTATATTATATCACCATTTTAGCATGATTATTCATAACCAAGGTCTTATCACTTCAAGATTTGATGCTTAACTAATTGCCTTCTAGATACAACAGAACTCAAACTTAGAAGGAAGAAGTTGGAGGAGATAATCTGCCCTCCCTAGTGTGGGATCTGTCTTCCTGACCCCTCGATCAAGCACATAATCACAAATATGCACACGGATGCAGACACATCCTCCATAGCTCACGTTGCTTTTGCTCCAGAGTCGGAGTGGGGGGACTTGGTCATAAACTCCCAGGTAGAAAAGCATGGCGACCATCCTCTGGTTCTAATAAATGTTTGATGAGTCAGTGTCGTGAATGACTATAGCCAAATTGAGTCTGATCACATTCATTTTTAAAAGGCCATGTTTCAGCCACATCATTTGATAGGAGTAATTGCCCTGGAGGTTATTCTCAGCATCGTTCCACACAGGTGAAATGTTTCGGGTGGTGATCAGGAGTGCTGGACAGGCATGCTGCTAGGGGGTGAAGTGAGAGGGGACCAGTCCCTCCAGCAGCCTGTCCTGTGCTTTATGTCAGGGAACCCTGCAAAAATCACAAATGATAACCTGGCCAAGTGTTTTCCAGCGTCCTCAGGTATCTTTCTCTCCACAGGCTGGGATCCTTGAATCTCTAGCTTCAAGTTTTCTGGATAGAGATTTACAGTAATGAAAAGATCATTGCCTTTATTTTTAAAATTTTATCAAAGTGTAGTTGATCTACAAGACTGTATTAATTTCTGCAGCACAGCCAAGTGACTCAGCTAACTATCTATCCATCTGTCTATCTACATATTCCTTTCCATTATGCTTATCACAGCCTATTGAATATATCTCCCTGTACTATGCAGGACCTTGCTATTTATCCATTCTATACATACAAGTTTGCATCTGCGAATCCCAAACTCTCAGACCCTCCCTCTCCCACCCCACTGCCCCCTGGCAACCACAGTCTGTTCTCTCTGTCTGTGAGTCTGTTTCTGTTCTGTAGATAGGTTCATTTGTGTTGTGTTTTAGATTTCCACATATAAATGATATTATATGGTATCTGTCTTTCTCTTTCTGACTTACTTTGGCTAGTATAATTATCTCTAGGTCCATCTATGTTGCTGCAAGTGGTATTATTTCACTCCTTTTATATCTGGGTAGTATTCCATAGTATTTATGTACCACATCTTCTTTATTCATTCATCTGTTGATAGACATTTAGCTTGCTTCCATGTCTTAGCTAATGTGAATAGTGCTCCTGTGAACACAGGAGTACATGTATCTTTTCGAATTGCAGTTTTGTTTGGGTATATGCCTAGGAGCGGAATTGCTGGATCATATGGCAACTCTATTTTTAATTTTTTGAGGAACTTCCATACTGTTCTCCATAGTGGCTGCAACAAGTTACATTCCCACCAACAGTGTAAGAAGATTCCCTTTTCTTTACACTCTCTCCAACATTTATTACTTATAGACTTTTTCATGATGACCCTTTTGACCAGTGTTCAGTGGTGCTGTGTCGTGTTGTAGTTTTGATTTGTATTTTCTAATAATTAGTGATGATGAGCATCTTTTCATGTGCCAATTGGCCATCTGTGTCTTTTTTTTAAGTTAATTTATTTATTATAATTGGAGGCTTATTACCTTACAATATTGTGGTGATTTTTGCCATACATTGACATGAATCAGCCATGGGTATATGTCTTTTTTAAAGAAATGTCTGTTTAGGCCTTCTGCCCATTTTTCAATTGCATTCTTTTTTGTCATTGTTGTTACTAAATTGTATGAGCTGTTAGTGTATTTTGCAAATTAAGCCCCTGTTGAAGACCATATCTTGAGTCAGACCTTTGAGTCTGAATCTTGGTTCTGCTTCTTGCTGTCTATGTGACTTTGGAGAAATTACTCAATTTCTCTGAGTTCTGAGTATCAGTCTTTAGCAGGAAAAAGTGTCCTTGTAGTCCTTCCAGAGAATCTAGGCTCAGATTTCACAGATGTCACTTCCAGAGCCCTGAACCTACATACTATCAGAAAAGCCCAGGTTCTGTGAGTCTAAGAATAAGTAGTCCTATAAGAATGGTCCTAACCATTATGTGGGCTACAAATGAAGTTTTATTCTTTATTTTCTTTTCTGGGATACTTATGCAACACTGTAATATATCTTCCACTGAAAATTAGTTAGAAACATGGTTTTTAAGGAAGAAAATAAAACCACCTAAAATCCAACCAACTACCACTAATATGTTAGCATATTTCCTACTTGATATTTTTCTGTGAAGATATAAAGAGAAAATATTGCTTTAAGATCTAGCCATGAATTTCTTTTAGTGTCTGAAATAATGCATTGGAGAGCCATTTGGGGTAGAAGATGAGCTTGTGGCTATTGGTGTGTTTCAGAGAGAGATAGAGAGATGCCCCTTGTGTACATTGCTCTTCTCTTGAGGGGGAGGGCTAAAGAACCAAAAAAGAGGAGTGAGGGGCCACCAACACTGTGTGAGGCTCTGTGCTGTGCTGTGCTTAGGTTAGTGGAAATTTGGGAGAAAAAATGGACATGTGGATGAAGATGAATCCATATTATTCACTTTCAAATTGTTAGTTTCATGGTATGCATTCCCCACATCTCCTGCCTTGGCAGGCAGATTCTTTACCACTGAGCCACCAGGGAAGCCCAAAGGAAGGTTAGGGTTCTGGAAGGCATGGAGGACTTGAGGCTAGGCAAGCAGAAACCATGGTGTCTGTTTCTGCCCTAGTTCCATGGATTGATTTTGTTCCCTTTCATTAAAGTTCAAAAGCCATTCTCTCCCTCCTCCCCAAGACCCATGCCTCTTTCTGGATTCCTTTTTATGCAGATTCCTAAGAAAACAGACTCCCAACCAGCAGCAGCAAAGAATGAGTGCAATTCAAACATCAGGTCCAGATGTTTACCCCATCACCTGGCTGCAAGCATAGACCCGGGTGTTCATCTCTCACAAGAGAGGGACCTCAGCCATCTCAGAACTGGAAAAAGGGGTGGAGAAAGGGCAGGAGGCTCAGATTGCATGGGGAGGGTCATCACTTCTTAGTTGGAAGGAAAACCTTGGCAAGGGAGGACCGATCCATGGAAGCTTTGCTGTTGCCATGGAAGCTGCTGGTATCTGTGCTCTGGGAGCTCTTGCTGTTGTTCAGTCACTCAGTTGTGCCCAACTCTTTGTGACCTTATGGACTATAGCCTACCAGGTTTCCCTGTCCTTCACTACCTCTGAGAGTTTGCTCAAACTCATGTCCATTGATTTGATGATGCCTTCCAACCATCTCATCCTCTGTCACCCTCTTCTCTTCCTGGAATCTCTGGCTATAGTTAATTGAAATCAGAGAGCAGGAGAAGGAGAAGACACAGAAGATCCCAGGATTTTTTGCAGACTCTGACTCAGGAGCAGATGAAGTTAGTCGCTTTCTCTAGGACTTTCAACCAATCAGGCAAGGATGATGCTGCCGATGTGCGTGCGTGGGTGCTAAGTTGCTTCAGTCGTGTTTGGCTCTTTGAGAACCTAAGTTGCTTCAGTTCATGTCTGACTCTTTGTGACACAGTGGACTGTAGCCCACCAGGCTTCTCAGTCCATGGGACTTCCCAGGCAAGAATCTGGAATAGGTTGCTATGCCCTCATCCAGGGGATCTTCCTGACCCAGAGATCAAACCCATGTCCCCCCTCCCCCCCGCCGGCTCCTGCATTGCAGGCTGATTCTTTACCACTGAGCCACCAGGGAAGCCTGCTACTGCCCACGGGGACTGGTAAAGGGAAGTAGTGTGCCCATTGATGATGTAGTGTTCCCACGCTTGAGCTCTGGAATTTTTTTTTTTTTTTTGCAATTTCTACTTAAAAAAAAAAAAAGATTTATTTATTTATTTTTTGCTGGGCTGGGTCTTTGTTGTGTGTGCAGGCTTTCTCTAGTTGCCATGAACAGAGGCTACTCTTCGTGGCAGTACACAAGCTTTTCATTGTGGTGGCTTCTCTTTTTGCAGAGTGTAGACTCTAGAACACAGGCTCAATACCTGTGACATACAGGTTTAGTTACTCTGAGGCATGTGGGATCTTCCTGGACCAGGGATAGAACCTGTGTCCCCGGCACTGGCAGGCAGATTCTTAACCACTGAGCCATCAGGGAAGTCCTGTGGTTTCTTCATCTACAACACACATGTATGCTAGATTGAGTTCAAAAGTGTCTCCAAGTCTTCACCACTCCTGGCATCCATAACTTTGCAATATGGCCTTGAAGTTTCTCTGATCAAGAGGGGAAGGTCTGCTTCTCCACCCCCACCCACACACAGCAACAAAAATAAAAAAATAAATAAATCTTTTCTTTTAAAAAAGTAGAAATTGATTGGTTGAAAGTCCATAAAGTTCATAAATATAGTCTGGCCCCAGCATTCTCTTTAGTCACTAGGGTGTGGTGGGATTAACTCTGCTGGTTCCCAGCTGAGGTCTCAGGATGTCTTGTGTGTTCCACTCTTGTTCTTGGAAACTTACCAGGTGCCATGTGAACAAGGCCAAGCCAGCTTGCTGAATGATGGATGACGTGTGGCCCGCTCACCCTCCACCCCAGCCAACAACCAGGCATATGAGCAAGGTTATCCTAGATCTGCCAGCCCCAGCCAACTGGTCAACCAACCATAGACTCAGACCAGTCAAGATCACTCAAATGTTTTAAGGTATTAATACAAGATGATGGGGATCTGAGAAATGAGTGGAAAGAGAGAGACTTAGATGACTAAGAGAACAAAGTGAAACAGTTTCTTCTTCACACCCCACATCTTAGTTTGAGCCTCACATCTGAAAGTTGAGGCTTGATATCCCAACAAGGCTTAGCCTATCCATCAAAACAATCAATATTCCAAATTGGCATCCACCCACCCACAGACTTTAACTTTCCTGAATAATGCCCTGTTTTATGTTAGCCCAAGAATGGAAATCTGTATCCTTTCCAGCCCCAATGACTGAATGTCTTAAAAAATAGGTATATATTTAGGATTTCCAAAAGAGATAATGAGCAATTGCTAATAATTATTTGAAGCCATTAGAGTTGGACCCAGCACAATTAATGCTACTGTTGAATTTTGATAATACCATAAAGATAATTTAAGCTCAGTGCAAGAACGGATGCCAAGACACGCTCAACAATTGAACGGAATTTTCAAACATACAGATGTAATCTTTTCAAGTGGAGTGAATTCAAGTGTATTGAATTGCAGCACAATGATGGTCTCTTGTACATTTCCTAGAATATTCAGAGTTGAGAGGCAGATGTTTCCAGAGAAAGGACAAGCTCAGAAGAATCTGGCTTGATTCCTCAGGAGCCGGATGGGGTGCCAACATGTAGCCTAATTCAGACCAAAACAATGGCAGCTCTTTGAGTCAATTGAGTCATGATTTCTGTATTCATTTCCTGGGCTGCCTAACAAGTTACCACAATTATGATGCCCTAAAACAACAGAAATGTAGGTAAGAAACCCAAAGTCAAGGTGTCAGTAGGCTTGGTTTCCTTGGGAGGCTCTGAAGGAGAATCTGTTGCAGGCTTCTCTCCTGGCTTCTAGTAGCTCCTGCCAGTCCTTGGCATTCTTTGGCTTCTATAGTTTTCCTATAAGTTATCCTACTGGTAGTCATAGAGCAGAGATCTAGTCTATTTTCCATCACCCAAGGACAGGGGATCTTCTAGGTTTCTCCATGGTTGAAAAACTAAGGTGCCTAATGACAAATGTTCATATTCTTTTCCCCTTTCTGAAATGCCATCATCAGGCAGGGTTTATTCTTACCTCATGGCCTCAAGAAGGCTGCTACAATTCCAGGCATCACATACAGGCAATGCAGCCCATGGTCAGCAAAGAGGTTGTAAATGTCTTTCTGTCTTTCTTCTCCATGGACTCCTGTTTCCCATAGTCCACCCCCAGTCCACTTAGACTTCAAGACTCACTGGCCAGGTTTACATGTGTGCAGAGATAAATACAACATGGCTAGACACTGATTCCTCAGGAATAGGAAAGTCAATAAATAAAGATTCCTAAGTAGCCGAAAAAAAAACCCTGGATTTGGAGACCACAGCATGTGGGGTTCAAATCCCAGCCCTGGCTCCTTATCCACTGTGTAGTTCTGGCAGCTTCGCAGGCTGAAGCTTCTTCTCTGTAAATTGGATAAACAGCTCTTCTAGTCTTAGCTCCCTTTATCACTTTCTCATGTCTGAGAAGCCAGAACCCACAGTCTTCCTTTGGCACCTTCGATTTTTCTCTCCAATAAGCTGCTCAGAGGTGCCAAGGGAAACCAATTATTAAAGAGAATTATGTCCCAGGCAGTCTAAGCATGTGCTAATTTTCTGGTTATAAGCTGGAAAACAATTTCAACCAGATGGAGGTGCCCTGCCCTTGACGCTGGCCACCAAATTGTTGCCATTTTACTTCTCTGGAGGAGGCTCTGCTATGATATCAGAGAGAAAACAAGGGCTCTTTTCTACCCTTTACTCCAAATCCGCTCTGGCTTAAAAGCCTTCAAGATTTCCAAGTGCTGAGAAACAACAACGGCAAACAGCAACAACTTTCTGGATGTGTGGCTGTGTCCTCCGTCGCTCAGTCGTGTCCGACTCTTTGCGATCTTGTGGACTGAGGCCAAGTCCGTGGTTGACTGGATGATGCTAAAAATATCTTTTCTAGCTCTAAGAACCCAAGAAAGGAGTGCAAACTCTTTTCCTGGCAGTAGACATACAAGCATGACAGTCACCCGGCTTCACTTGACAATCCCAACCCACCGTCACGTGTGAGGTCCACATCAGTTCCCCACTTCATTAGAACTGGTTGCCCTTCTTTATTGAGACATCTCTGTAACATCGTAGCTTTAGAAAGCAAACTGCCTAGAGAGTTTCTTTCCTATGGAGATGGGGCCATAAGGTATATAGAGTTTCTGTTCTCTTCCAGGGGCCTGGGAGTGGTTGGTTACCAAGGGTATTGGATGGCCCCAGCCTGCTCCTTTGGGGCTTCCCAGGTGGTACTAGTGGCAAAGAACCCACCTGCCAATGCAGGAGCCATAAGAAACGCAGGTTCGATCCCTGAGTGGGGAGGGCATGGCTACCCAGCTCCAGTATTCTTACCTGGAGAATTCCATGGACAGAGGAGCCTGGTGGGCTCCAGGCCACGGGATTGCAAAGCGTGGAACATGACTGAAGGGACTTAGCACACGTGCACACAGCCTGCCCCCTTGGTCTCTTTTGTTTCTGGGGAGTAGCTGGTAGCATCACAAGCACTTGGCAAAGGAGACTTTCTCAAGAGAGAAAAGCAGTGTTCGTTACACAGATTGCTCCCAAGGCAGGAGAGTGGCAGGAGACTTTGGGGGCATTTCTGAGCTGTGAATGCCGAGTGATGAAGAGGCTGTGGAATTAACCAGAAGAGGAGCATGGGGGTTGAATTACTGGTAACTTTTGGGTTTTCTCCTGGCCCAGGTGATCCTGGGTAGCCTGCCCTGCCCTGTTAAGGGACACAGAAATTCCAATGTGGAGAGGAAAAGCAAAGCTCCTTTCAGAAGCTGTGTGTCCACTGGCCAGAGCTTCTCCTGACCTAGCTCTCCCTGGCTCTGAAGAGTGTCAGTGGAAACTTCTGAACCACAGGGCTCTTCCGATTTGCACCCACTGCACCTTAGTCTCCAGTCCTCGGCGGGCTGCTCACTTCCCACACCTGACTCTGTTCCTTGACTTCTGTCTTTGCCCCTGGTTCCTCATGGCCACCAGCATAATCCCACCTTCAGCACCTGCAGCCAGGTCACAGCATTGCCTTCTGTCCCATCTTTGTGCGTGCTAAGTCGCTTCAGTTGTGTCCGACTCTGTGCAACCCTACAGACTGGAGCCTGCCAGGATCCTCTGTCCATGGGATTCTCCAGGCAAGAACACTAGAGTGGGTTGCTGTGCCCTCTTCCAGGGGATCTTTCCAACCCAGGGATCGAACCCGAGCCTCTTATGTCTCCTGTATTGGCAGATGAGTTCTTTACCATGCGTGCCACCTGGGAAGCCCAGCCGGTTGCTTAGTTTTATTCTATTTATTTCTCCTATGTGTCTCCTTCCTCTGATCTAGTCTTTCTGAGTTAAAGTTCTGCCATACCCCAAGTAGTTCCCGCCATCAGAAGTTAACTAAGAAAGCACTCCCTGGCCAAAGTTCCTCTTGTCCCTTGACAATTCCCTCCACCCCACCCCTTCCCATCCCCAGGAAGACATGGGTCAGCTTTCTGTCTTTATAGGTTGGCTTGCATTTTCCAGGATATTAGATCAACAGTATCATACAATGTATGCTCTTTTTTTTTGTCTGACTTCTTTCACTTGGCATATTTATTTTTGAGATTCATCATTGTTGTTGAAGATATCAAAAGTTCATTATCTTTATTTTTAAAAGGAAATATTTATTTATTGATCTGGCTGCACTAGGTTTTAGTTGTGGCATGTGGGATCTTCCCTGGTGGCTCAGAAGGTAAAGAATCTTCTTGCAAGGCAGGAGACCTGGGTTTGATCCCTGGATCAGGAAGATTCCCCTAGAGGAGGGCATGGCAACCCACTCCAGTATTCTTGCCTGGAGAATCCCAAGAACAGAGGAGCCTGGTGGGCTACATACAGTCCATGGGATCACAGAGTCAGATATGATGGAAGTGACCAACACTTTCATACTCATGCAGAATCTAGTTTCCTGACCAGGGATCAAACCCCAGACCCCTGCATTGGGAGCTCAGAGCCTTAGCCACTGGACCACCAGAGACGTGCCAAAAGTTTATTACCTTTTATTATCACACAGCATTGCATCATATGTGTTTATCCAGTCACTTCCACTCACTCCACAACCCCAGCTGGATGTTTCTGCTTCGGGTCTGTTGCATATGAAGCTGTTATGAACATGTGTCTACAAGTCTTTGGATAACAATTTTATTTCTTTTCAATAAATACTGAGATGTGGAATGGCTGGGTCAAATGGTAGTTTATTATCTTTGACCAGATCTTGAATAATTGGATACTGTGTTATAGAAAAGGATGATACCTGTGAACTTCTATATATAGTTGTGGATGCCTACAGGTACTTATTATGGAACCAAAAGACACATTCTTTTCTCTCTCTTCTTCTTGTTGTTCAGCTACTAAGTCATATCAGACTATTTACGACCCCATGAACTACAGCATGCCAGGCTCCCCTGCCCTCCACTGTCTCCCAGAGTTTGTTCAAATTCATGTCCATTGAATCAGTGATGCCATCCAACCATTTCATCCTCTGTTGCCCTCTTCTCTCTTATCCTTCCCTCAACCCCACAGATTTCTGCCTTGCTGGCTTCTTGCCTTTGAAACCAGTTAGGAAGGAAGAATCCAGCTTTTCTTCACATCTCAAAATATTGTGTGTACTTGGAGCCACTCTCTAATGACTATCCCTTCATGATCCCAGGGTAACTTTATAAGAGACCATGTTGGTTTCCAAAAGATGGGACAGGCTTACTGAATATTTATCCTGTTACAGGAGTTAGAAAGGAAACTATGCATTCGTCTTGTAAGCATCTTTGAATTTCACCACCTTTTCCAGGCAACAGATATTAATGGGTCAGTAACAGTTCTGGGGAGAAGCCGATGGCACCCCACTCCAGTACTCTTGCCTGGAAAATCCCATGGATGGAGGAGCCTGGTAGGCTTCAGTCCATGGGGTCACAAAGAGCCAGACATGACTGAGTGACTTCACTTTTACTTTTCACTTTCATGCACTGGAGAAGGAAATGGCAACCCACTCCAGTGTTCTTGCCTGGAGAATCCCAGGGACGGCAGAGCTTGGTGGGCTGCCATCTACGGGGTCGCACAGAGTCGGACACGACTGAAGTGACTTAGCAGTAGCAGCAATAGTTCTGGAGCCAGACCACCTAGATTTGAATTCAGGTCATTCTCTAGATCAGGGACTTAGTGCAAGTTACTTAACTTTCTTTGTCTCAGTTTCCTCATCTGCAAAAAGCAGACCATGGGCTCCTTCTGAAGGTTAAAGGTGAAAGCATCGTGCCTGCCATGTTCTAAGTTCCCTAGAAATGTATCTGTTATCGTTAATATCCAGTTTCCTTCCAGCCTCAGTTCTCATCACTATGGCAACTTATGTAACAAAAGGGATCCCAGGTGACCTCTGATCCTTCCAAAGTTTACAACACCACCATGCCATTCATCCATCTGCTTTGAAGATGCCTTGTTAGTCTGTAAGTTTCATAATCAATGACCCTAAGCACCTATCTCAAGAGAAATGGAAATAAAAGAGGTATTTTAAAGCAATTAGTTGGGACCATAGACACACCCAAAGAAATAAAACCAAAATTCATTATGTTAGTTTATGGGCATTCATGGCCATTTTCCTTAAGATGATTTTAAATATCTACCAGAATTTTGGTCAGTAGGAGGGGAAATTACATGAAAAAAAAAATCAAGACTTTCTCTCATACCAATCCTGTTTTGCTAACATTGAACCTTGATACAAATAATGTTCTATCCAGGTAACCCTGACTTATTAATATTCTTCAGCATGCAGTCACCTCTGGGAACTTCATCATGTTCAATGATACTGTGAGGTTTTGGAAATATCCAGGGCTGAGTGGGCTGGCTTTTAGGAATAATGAGCTTTTTGAGGTCCATCTGCTTTTTGAGGTTTTTCTGTGTCCTCCACAGTGGGGCTGTCAATTGCCCCTTCTATCTGCTTCCTTGAGCTTCTTCTCATCTCCTTCTTTGGTTGCTTGCAAAGTATGATGTAATTTACCTCCAACTCAGACCTCAGGGGCTAGAGTTTGCTTTGAGCTATATTGATGACCTCATTTGGGATGCTCTATCATATTTTGATATCAAGGTTGCTGGTTCAATCTCTACTCCTTACTAGGGGTTTGAATAATCAAGGTTGGTGTAAGAGTAGCTGCTGGTATATGAGTACCGTGTTATATTTGTATAACAAAGGGGAGCGAATTTATTTCATTTGAGATTCTCCTAAGAAAGGGAAACGTTACAGTTAGTCCCAGAGAGGCATTTCCAATGCAGGAATGGGATGGATGACTTTAGCTCTCTCGATGGTCTAGTCAAAGAGCAGTGAGATGCTGTGGAATGAGTTGGGGTTTACAGCCAGACAGAACCAGATTCCAATTTCAGCCTTAGCTACCCAGCAACAGAATGGGGAGGCTAGTCCCTTGTCCCCAGAATTTGGGGTCTAGAGGTTTATGGATGTCAAGCGTTTGGCACTCAGGAAGCTGGGACGCCTTCATCTCCATCCACTCTCCTGAGGTCGTTTCCCTCAGCTGTGCAGTGGAGGGACAGAGCTCAGACATCCTAGAAGCAGACCCCACAAGAGCAGGATCCAGTCTGGTTCGCAGAGCCTGGCCCTGCTACAACGAGGATGTTTCATAAATAAATGGTAAATGATTGAAGAGTACCAGGTTCTAGGATCAGGCTGAGATGGTGATGGGCATTCCTGGTACTTATGGGAGTACATGAGAAAAAGATTTTTTAAGCTGTTTCAGTCCTAATTAAGGTTGTACTTGATTGAAATTCACAGCCCACTATTCCTACTTCCCCTTTGCAGGTTCCTTGCAAATGCACGTCTCGTTCCTGTTCTTGACAGCTCTGTGTTTGGCTAAAATGGGTTCAGCCCAGCCTCCCTCTGCCTCTAACCTGGGTAATTAACTTTGGTCCAAGCTGCAGCTCATTACCTCCCGGCAGGTGTTAACTGAAGCAGAGCTGACCTCTCAGGAGTTCATTAGTCAGATGCCAGAGGTAGAACGTGGACTCAGATCGCCAGGGCCTCCATGACAGCACTGTGGACCAGAAGTCTCTCTGTTGGAGTGCTTCTACATCAGCATGTTTAAAGAATAAAATAGCGATGACCTGTCATGTCTTGGATATTCTCCCTGTAGGATGCCTTCTTGCCAAACTTTACTTTGGCTCGACGCCATCTGCTTGCATTTAGGAACCAGCTGAGAAATAACCTGTAAACTGTTCTGTGTTTGCTTAAAGGCTGGTATTGACAGCTACATTCATTCGTTAATACAGGGCCCTCCCTCTGAGCAGCCCTCCGAGAAATTCTTTCTGCTTTTCAGTACGAGAGACAGTTATACTTTTCCAGGGCAGCTGATGGTGGAGAAGTGCCATGAGAGACCAGACCTGGATGTGAATTTCATCTTTACCACTTTCTTTTTTTTTAATATTTTAAAAAATATTTATTTTTATTTATTTGTCTGCACTCGGTCTTAGGTGCATCATGTGGGATCTTGAGTTGTAACCTGCAAACTCTTAATTTCACCATGTGGGATCTAGTTCCCCGACCAGGGATTGAACCTGGGTTTTTTGCATTGGGATCACAGAGTCTTAGCCACTGGACCACCAGAAAAGTCCCCATTCTTACCACTTTCTAACTCCCAGCTCTAAGCTTGAGCATCTCTTTCATTTTAAAACTCAGAAGATAATACTTGGCTTGCATTTTGTTGTGAGGATTAGATGAGGTCATTCCTGTAGAAGCCTCATACTCATTTGTACTTGCTTGATGGCCATCACCACTGTTTGCTTCTATGTATAGGCATGAAGCTCTAATTGTCTTTGCCTCCTCTAGATGCTAGGAGGTACAGAAGCAAATTTGTGGCCAATCTCCAGCAAACCTCTAGGATTCCTTGGTATATAGATTTTGTGTAACAAATCTTGCTCCTGGTTTTCCCTCCCTTTATTCTTTATCTTGTTGGGGTGTTTTCTGTTTGGACATTTTAATTAACTGGGGCTTCCCTGGTAGCTCAGCTGGTAAAGAATTCGCCTGCAATGCAGGAGACCCTGATTCGATTCCTGGGTTGGGAAGATCCCCTGGAGAAGGAATAGATTACCCACTCCAGTATTATGGGCATCCCTGGTGGCTCAGATGGTAAAGAATCTGCCTGCAATGTGGAAGACCTAGGTTCAATCCCTGGGTTGGGAAGATATTTTAATTAATTGTTTATAATTTATTCTACTTGAAATATTGTATATATCTTTCATACCTGACTCAAATACTGTTTGGGACAAGCTGGGATATAAACATTCTAATACAAAATTAAAGAAAGAAAGGAAAAAGACTGGCAACCTTTGGCATTTAGTTCTAATTGGTCAATTTTTAAAATATGAAAAAAATCAGTACAGAAGCTATCAAGAAAATGATTAGTGTCCACTCTAAATATGGAAGTTATAGTTTTGAAATGAACCCTTTATCAGATATATGATTTGCATTCATATTGGCCTGGTTCTTCCTAGGTATCTATAAAAATGATCAAACAATATAGGCTGTGGCTCAGTGGGTAAAGAATCTACCTGCAATGCAGGAGACACAGGAGACTTGGGTTCAATCCCTGGGATGGGAAGATCCCCCGGAGAAGAAAATGGCAACCACTCCAGTATTCTTGCCTGAAAATTCCCATGAACAGAGGAGGCTGGTGGACTGCAGTCCATAGGGTCTCTAAGAGTTGGATATGACTGAGCAACTAAGAACACAATGAGAGAAATGCAACTTCATGACCAGAGTGATGGTTAAAAGTAGGCGTATAAGTCAAGTTAAGTCAATAAGAATCAGTGAGAATCTGCCTTAAAACTTTCTCTGGAATTATTAAGAAAGGCATGCTATCTTTGTGATTGGGCTTCCCCAGTGGCTCAGATGGTAAGGAATCTGCCTGCAATGCATGAGACATGGGTTCAATCTCTGGGGCAGGAAGATCCTCTGGAGAAGGGAATGGCAACCCACACCAGTATTCTTGCCTGGAGAATTCTATGGACAGAGGACCCTGGTGGGCTACAGTCCCTGGGGTTGCAAACAACTAACACTTTCACTTTCATCTTGCTGATAAGGTTGTTAAAGAGCTAGGGTGGGAGTCGGGAGCTGCTGGTGACCATCCCCCATAATATGCAGATAGTTGTCTTGAGAATAAAGCCAACAGAGAGAAAAGTCTGTAGAAATAGATCCTGATGTTGCTGAGCACCTTGATGGAGCCATGCCTGAAACCAGTAAAACTCCTAGAATTTGGAGAGACCTAAGATAATACATTTTTTTATTGTTATTAGGCTGTTTTTTTAATTAAATTATTTATTTTAATTGGAGGGTAATTACTTTGCAATATTGTCCTGGTTTTTGCTGTACATCAACATAAATCAGCCATAGCTATACATGTGTCCCCCTCCACAACCTGAACCCCCCTCCCACCTCCCTCCCCACCCCATACATTTTTGTTCCACTTTTTAACTTAATTTGAGTTGGTTTCTAACACCACCAACCAAAAGAATCCAACCTGAGGCAGTCTCCTGATTTTATTTTAGGGCTCTATCCTTTGCCTTTGTGATTTAAAAACTCATTAACAGTTGAAGACTTCAGAACCCCATTCTGTTCTGTAATAACATTAGCGCTTGCCATTCATAGTTCCTTAGTCATCTTTGTCACTCTTTTCTCTGTAGCCTGAATATAATAGGACTTTTTTGACACCAGATGAAAAGGTATCAAGTCACTGAGCTATTCCAGTGGGTCAGGAAGATGCTTGGGTGAATTAAACGTTTTCTCCTAAAACTGACCGATATTTATCAGATCCTTTGGCCCCAAAAGAAGCCAAACTGCTGGCCTGATGCCTTCCAGAGGCAAAGGGCATAGAATTAGCTGAGTCCTTCTCTGGGTCTCAGCTGCCAGGTACAGGTCCCTCATTTTCACAAGTACAGAATGGATTGTTTTTTCCTTAAGTATGTTCACTGCATTTGGCATGAGTAGCTTCAGTTCCTTCTCTTTCACGAAATGGTTATCTGCAAATTTGGAGTGACGGGTCAGGATTCTAAGGCAGCTGTGTTTTCAAAGGATAAGGCAGAAAGCCAGAGAAGGTGGTGATCCCCCTCACAAATCACTGTGAAAGAACAAAGGCTTAGAAAGCAATGAATTGTCTTAGGTTTTTATTGTTTTATTGAACAAAATTGTATTGGGACTTGATGATCCAATTCCAGCTTTAAAGGGCTGCCATCAATCACCATTATCTGAGAAAGGAGAGCATAAGCTTTATGCTTGCAGGTAATAAAATGATTATATGATATCAGCACATGCTGGGAGAAAAATGGGCCCTAGCACAAGCACAAACTGGGCTCACATTCTGCTTATGGTAATCACCAGCTGTATGCTCTCAAGGAATTTATTTAACTTACGGAAGCCCTCCTAGAAGGAGATAATATGTATTTCATGTTATTTGGACAAATCTTTAAAGTAAGAACAGGGTTTCAAATTTGAATCATTCTGACTTTAATGAATAAGCCCATAGCCATTTCTAGTGTGTAAGACTATTGCCTTGCTCTAAAAATAGGCAGAATCTTTCAGTTCCAGGTAAGATGGGGTAAGCACACAGTACCCTGCCTCTCTGGCTAAACAGAGTGGTAAAGCCCAGGCATAATGTAAGAACCAGGTTTTGAGAACTCTGAAAAGCAAAAAGTAGCCAGCAGATTGGAGGACAGACTATATATTTCGAAGTACCACTGAGTCATCCATAAATTTAGCGTTTTTCTCCTCTGGAGTTGCTTAGCTTGGAGTCAAACCAAGATGTGAGCATTAGTGAAGACAGAGAGAACTCCAGGAGCAGTCCTTTAAGTTGGGTTCTAGGGACATTTCTACGGCTTCCCTTGTAGTTCAGATAGTAAAGAATCTGCCTGCAATGCAGGAGACTGTGCTCGATCCCTGGGTTAGGAAGATCCCCTGGAGAAGGGAATGGTTACCCACTCCAGCATTCTTGCCTTGAGAATCCCATGGACAGAGGAGCTTGGCAGGCTACAGTTCATGGGGTTGCAAAGAGTCGGACACGACTAAGCACACACACACGAAAAAGATGTTAAGGCATCCGTGGCAAAAATGTTCTCTTAGGCACACATTCTTGAAATGAATGAAACAATTTAAAGTTTCAACAAAGAAACAAAAGATATTGAAAAGAACCAAATGAAAATTTTAGAACTGAAAAAATATGGTAATAAAAACAGACAAGCTCAGTAGAAGGAGGCAATAGCAGAATGAAAATAAGGAAGGTCAGTCAGTGAACTTTGAGATAGATCAGTCAAAATTATCCAATCTGAACAAGAAAAAGAAAGATTTAAAAAAAACACAGTCTCAGAGACAATACTGAAAAGTTAATATTCACGTCATAAAGAATGAAAGAAAGAGTATGGAGTGGAAAAATATATTTAAAATAATAAGTGTTGAAAACTTAGCCCCCACACACATAAATGTACCCAAGCTTGGTGAACCTCAAAAAGAATAAAACTTCATAGACAGATACCATGGTCAAACTTCAGAAAATTAAAGACAAAGAAAAATCTTGAATGCGGTCAAAGGAGAAAAAGTGTATTATTTATAAGGGAACAACTTAAATGTCTATGAATTTCTCATCAGAAACAATAGAAGTCAAAAGAAAAGTAGAATAATATTTTTAATGTGCCAAAAATAAGAACCATCAAACTCAGTTTGATGTACAAAGAGAACATCCTACAAGAATTAAAGTAAAATAAAGACATTCTCCTACAAGGGAAAATAAGAGAATTTGTGGCCAGCAGATCTTTTCTAAAAGAATTGCTAATGCTAAAGGAAACTCTTTGGGCTAAAGGAAGCTACAGCAAAAAGAAATCTGGAATATTGGTAGTGAAGGAAGAACAACAGAAATGGTGAGAATCTGGGTAAATATAATAGACTACTCTTTTTCTCTTGAGTTCTTTAAAATAGATTTAGCAAAAGCAAATGTAATAACATTGTCTAGTGGGATTTCTGATGTATGTAAATATAATATGTGTGTATATTAGTCACTCAGTCTTGTCCAACTCTTTGTGACCCCATGGACTATAACCTGCCAGGCTCCTCTGTCCATGGGATTCTCCAGGAAAGCATACTGGAGTGGGTAGCCATTCCCTTCTCCAGGGGATCTTCCCCACCCAGGGACCAAACCCAGGTCTCCTGCATTGCAGGCAGATTCATTACCATCTTAACCATACATGAGAGAATATCAACATAAAGAGAAAGGGGGAAAGGCCTGTAAGGCAGTGATATTTCCAAATTCCACTTGAAGTGGTAAAAATTGAATCTAAAGAAACTGAAAAATTAAGCATTTTTAAAGAAATCATTACCAAAAGCATTATACAAAAGATAAAGGGATGGTATGGGGAGGGAGGAGAGAGGAGGGTTCAGGATGGGGAACACATGTATACCTGTGGCGGATTCATTTTGATATTTGGCAAAACTAATACAATTATGTAAAGTTTAAAAATAAAATAAAATTTAAAAAAAATCATAATTTATAAAGTGAAAGTGTTAGTCACTTAGTCGTGTATGACTCTTTGTGACCCCATGGACTATAACCTACCAGGCTGCTTGGTCCATGGGATTCTCCAGGCAAGAATACTGGAGTAGGTTGCCATTTCCTTCTCCAGGGGATATTCCCGACCCAGGGATTAAACCTGGGTCTCCCACACGGCAGGCAGATTCTTTACCTTCTGAGCCACCAGGGAAGCCCAATTTATAAAGAGGGAGGGGCAATTTACATACAGTAGTCATGTATGGATGTGAGAGTTGGACTGTAAAGAAAGCTGAGCACTGAAGAATTGATGCTTTTGAACTGTGATGTTGGAGAAGACTCTTGAGAGTCCCTTGGACTGCAAGGAGATCCAACCAGTCCATCCTAAAGGAAATCAGTCCTGAATTTTCATTGGAAGGACTGATGTTGAAGCTGAAGCTCCAATACTTTGGCCATCTGATGCGAAGAACTGACTCATTGGAAAAGACCCTGATGCTGGGAAAAATGGAAGGCGGGAGAAGAAGGGGATGACAGAGGATGAGTTGGTTGGCTGGCATCACTGACTCAATGGACATGAGTTTGAGCAAGTTCTGGGAGTTGGTGATGAACAGGGAAGCCTGGTGTGCTTCAGTCCATGGAGTTGCAAAGAGTCAGACACAATTGAGCAACTGAACTGAAATGAACTTAGGAGCAATTTAGGGGTAGAGTATTAAGAAGTACAAACTATTATGTACACAATAAACTACAAAGGCATATTTATAATATGGGGAATATACCCAATGCACTTCAGTTGTGTCTGACTCTTTGTGACCCGCTGGATTGTAGTCTGCCAGGCTCCTCTCTCGGTGGGATTCTCCAGGCAAGAATGTTGGAGTGAGGTACCATTTCCTCCTCCAGGGGATCTTCCCACTCAAGGGACTGAACCCAAATCTCTTACCTTCTTCTGCATTGGCAGGTAGATTCTTTACCACCAGCATCACCTGGGATGCCCATATTGAAGTATCTCTTTGCAACCCCATGGACTGTACAGTCCATGGTATTCTCCAGGCCAAAATACTGCAGTGGGTAGCCTTTCCCTTCTCCCGGGGATCTTTCCAACCCAGGGATTGAACCTAGGTCTCCTGCATTGCAGGCAGATTCTTTACCAGCTGAGCCATAAGGGAAGCCCGAGAATACTGGAGTGGGTAGCCTATCCCTTCTCCAGCAGACCTTCCTGACCCAGGAATTGAACTGGGGTCTCCTGCATTGCAGGTGGATTCTTTACCAACTGAGCTATCATGGAAGCCATATTGGAGTATAGCAGATTAAAAATGTGAATTTCAAGTTGAACAGCAAAGGGACTCAGCCATACATATACATGTATCCATTCTCCCCCAAACTCCCCTCCCATCCAGGCTGTTGCATAACACTGAGCAGAGCTCCATGTGCTGTACAGTAGGTCCTTGTTGGTTATACATTTTAAATACAGCAGTGTGTACCTGTCCATCCTAAACTAACTATCCCTTCCCCCATACTTCCCCACACCCCAGCAACCATTTGTTCATTCTCTAAGTCTGTGAGTCTCTTTCTCTTTTGTAGATATATACTTCCATTGTTTTAAAAGCACAATTTATAAACTAAAATGGGATTCTAAAAGAGGTCCAGAGGAAATCTCAAGGAAAAGGAGAAAGTATCTGGAACTGAATGAAAATAAGATGCAGCATGTAACAATTGATGGGGTGGAAATACACTAGGGCCTACAGGGAAATTTATAACATTAAATGCTTACCTTAAAAAAGAAAAAAAAAAGGCTTATATCAACAGTCTGAGCCTCCTCTCTAAGAAATGTGAAAATAACGAGCAGACTATCCCGAAGCAAACAACACAGTGTTATTGTGTTTGCTTTAAACAAGGAAATGATTAAGAGAAGACCTGCAATCAATGGACTTGAGAACAGAAAAGGAGGAAGGAAAATTAATGAAACCAAAAGCTACGGTTTCTTGGAAAAAAAAAAAAATCAATGCATTTGAAAAATCTCCAGAAAGACTGGAAAAGGAAAAAATGTGAAAAGACACAAATTACCAGTTTCAGCAATGAGGGGCAAACACTACAGACCCTGCAGCTCTTAACAGGTTAAGACGTGAACCCTACAAACAACTCTCTACACATAAATTTGAGTGCTTAGATGAAACAAACCAATTCCTTAAAAGCTACAAGCTGTCAGACTCACCAAGATAAATAGATAACCTGAGTGGATATAGATGTATAAAAGTAACTGAATCCGTAGGAACAAAAAATACCTCTGCCTCAAAAATCTCTTGACCCAGATCTAAAATTTATGTGGCAAGTCAAAAGATCTTGAACAGCTAAAATAATTTGAAAACAAGGAATAATACTGGAGGCATCACTTCACTCAGTTTTGAGATTTACTATAAGAAACCAGAACAGTCAGCACAGTATGGGATTGGCAAAGGGATTGGCACGCATGGACCGATGGAAGAGAAGAGTGTAGAGAGTTCAGAAACAGACCAAGATAAAGGCATCCAGTTGAGTTTTGGAAAGGTGAAAAAGACACTCAATGGAAAAATACATTCTTCCAACAAATGGTGTTGGGACAACTGGATATGAATATGCAAAAAGGAAAAAAAAGGATCCTCGACCTGCACCTCATACCTTAAACAAAAATTAACTTAAAGTGAATTATAGATCAGATCAGTCGCTCAGTCATGTCCAACTCTTTGCAACCCCATGAATCACAGCACGCCAGGCCTCCCTATCCATCACCAACTCCCGGAGTTCACTCAGACTCACGTCCATCGAGTCAGTGATGCCATCCAGCCATCTCATCCTCTGTCGTTCCCTTCTCCTCCTGCCCCCAATCCCTCCCAGCATCAGAGTCTTTTCCAATGAGTCAACTCTCCGCATGAGGTGGCCAAAGTACTGGAGTTTCAGCTTTAGCATCATTCCTTCCAAAGAAATCCCAGGGCTGATCTTCTTCAGAATGGACTGGTTGGATCTCCTTGCAGTCCAAGGGACTCTCAAGAGTCTTCTCCAACACCACAGTTCAAAAGCATCAATTCTTCGGTGCTCAGCCTTCTTCACAGTCCAACTCTCACATCCATACGTGACCACTGGAAAAACCAAAGCCTTGACTAGATGAACCTTTGTTGGCAAAGTAATGTCTCTGCTTTTGAATATGCTATCTAGGTTGGTCATAACTTTCCTTCCAAGGAGTAAGCATCTTTTAATTTCATGGCTGCAGTCACCATCTGCAGTGATTTTGGAGCCCCCAAAAATAAAGTCTGACACCGTTTCCACTGTTTCCCCATCTATTTCCCATGAAATGATGGGACCAGATGCCATGATCTTCGTTTTCTGAATGTTGAGCTTTAAGCCAACTTTTTCACTCTCCACTTTCACTTTCATCAAGAGGCTTCTGAGTTCCTCTTTACTTTCTGCCATAAGGGTAGTGTCATCTGCATATCTGAGATTATTGATATTTCTCCCAGCAATCTTGATTCCAGCTCGTGTTTCTTCCAGCCCAGCATTTCTCATGATGTACTCTGCATATAAGTTAAATAAGCAGGGTGACAATATACAGCCTTGACGTACTCCTTTTCCTATTTGGAACCAGTCTCTTGTTCCATGTCCAGTTCTAACTGTTGCTTCCTGACCTACATACAATGTAAAGTGCAAAACTACAAAAATTTTAGAGGAAAGTATAAAGGAATATATTCATAAACTGGCTGGGCGGGTGCAGGAGGGCCAAGAGGAGCTACTCCACACTCAAAGTCAGGAGGGGTGGCCGTGAGGAGATACCCCTTGTGCAAGGTAAGGAGCAGCGGCTGCGCTTTGCTGGAGCAGCTGTGAAGAGATACCCCACGTCCAAGGTAAGAGAAACCCAAATAACACGGTAGGTGTTGCAAGAGGGCATCAGAGGGCAGACACACTGAAACCATAATCACAGAAAACTAGTCAATCTGATCACACGGATCACAGCCTGATCTAACTCAATGAAACTAAGCCATGCCCTGTGGGGCCACCCAAGATGGGCGGGCATGGTGGAGAGGTCTGACAGAATGTGGTCCACCGGAGAAGGGAATGGCAAACCACTTCAGTATTCCTGCCTTGAGAACCCCATGAACCGTATGAAAAGGCAAAATGATAGGATATGGAAAGAGGAACTCCCCAGGTCAGTAGGTGCCCAATATGCTACTGGAGATCAGTGGAGAAATAACTCCAGAAAGAATGAAGGGATGGAGCCAAAGCAAAAACAGTACACAATTGTGGATGTGACTGGTGATAGAAGCAAGGTCTGATGCTGTAAAGAGCAATATTGCATAGGAACCTGGATGTTAGGTCCATGGATCAATGCAAATTGGAAGTGGTCAAACAGGAGATGGCAAGAGTGAATGTTGACATTCTAGGAATCAGCGAACTAAAATAGACTGGAATGGGTGAATTTAACTCAGATGACCATTATATCTACTACTGTGGGCAGGAATCCCTTAGAAGAAATGGCATAGCGATCATAGTCAACAAAAGAGTCCGAAATGCAGTACTTTGATGCAATCTCAAAAACGACAGAATGATCTCTGTTCATTTCCAAGGCAAACCATTCAATATCACAGCAATCCAAGTCTATGCCCCAACCAGTAACACTGAAGAAGCTGAAGTTGAATGCTTCTATGAAGACTTACAAGACTTTTTAGAACTAACACCCAAAAAAGATGTCCTTTTCGTTATAGGGGACTGGAATGCAAAAGTAGGAAGTCAAGAAACACCTGGGGTAACAGGCAAATTTGGCCTTGGAACATGGAATGAAGCAGGGCAAAGACTAATAGAGTTTTGCCAAGAAAATGCACTGGTCATAGCAAACACCCTCTTTCAACAACACAAGAGAAGACTCTATACATGGACATCACCAGATGGTCAACACCGAAATCAGATTGATTATATTCTTTGCAGCCAAAGTTGGAGAAGCTCTATACAGTCAGCAAAAACAAGACTGGGAGCTGACTGTGGCTCAGATCATGAACTCCTTATTGCCAAATTCAGACTGAAATTGAAGTAGGGAAAACCACTAGATCATTCAGGTATGACCTAAATCAAATCCCTTATGATTATACAGTGGAAGTGAGAAATAGATTTAAGGGACTAGATCTGCTAGAGTGCCTGATGAACTATGGATGGAGGTTGGTGACATTGTACAGAAGACAGGGATCAAGATCATCCATGGAAAAGAAATGCAAAAAAGCAAAATGGCTGTCTGGGGAAGCCTTACAAATAGCTGTGAAAATAAGAGAAGTGAAAAGCAAAGGAGAAAAGGAAAGATATAAGCATCTGAATGCAGAGTTCCAAAGAATAGCAAGAAGAGATTAAAAAGCCTTCCTCAGCGATCAATGGAAAGAAATAGAGGTAAACAACAGAATGGGAAAGACTAGAGATCTCTTCAAGAAAATTAGAGATACCAAGGGAACATTTCATGCAAAGATGGGCTCGATAAAGGACAGAAATGGTATGGACCTAACAGAAGCAGAAGATATTAAGAAGAGGTGGCAAGAATACACAAGAGAACTGTACAAAAAAGAGCTTCACAACCCAGATAATCACGATGGTGTGATCACTCACCTAGAGCCAGACATGCTGGAATGTGAAGTCAAGTGGGCCTTAGAAAGCATCACTACGAACAAAGCTAGTGGAGGTGATGGAATTCCAGTTGAGCTGTTTCAAATCCTGAAAGATGATGCTGTGAAAGTGCTGCACTCAATCTGCCAGCACATTTGGAAAACTCAGCAGTGGCCACAAGACTGGAAAAGGTCAGTTTTCATTCCAATCCCAAACAAAGGCAATGCCAAAGAATGCTCAAACTACCGCACAGTTGCACTCATCTCACAAGCTAGTAAAGAAACGCTCAAAGTTCTCCAAGCCAGGCTTCAGCAATACGTGAACCAAGAACTTCCAGATGTTTAAGCTGGTTTTAGAAAAGGCAGAGGAACCAGAGATCAAATTGCCAACTGGATCATGGGAAAAGCAAGAGAGTTCCAGAAAAACATCTATTTCTGCTTTATTGATTATGCCAAACCCTTTGACTGTGTGGATCACAATAAACTGTGGAAAATTCTGAAAGAGATGGGAATACCAGACCACCTGACCTGCCTCTTGAGAAACCTATATGCAGGTTAGGAAGTAACAGTTAGAACTGAGCATGGAACAACAGACTGGTTCCAAATAGGAAAAAGAGTACGTCAAGGCTGTATATTGTCACCCTGCTTATTTAACTTATATGCAGAGTACATCATGAGAAACGCTGGGCTGGGGGAAGCACAAGCTGGAATCAAGATTGCTGGGAGAAATATCAATAACCTCAGATATGCAGATGACACCATCCTTATGGCAGAAAGTGAAGAGGAACTCAAAAGCCTCTTGATGAAAGTGAAAGTGGAGAGTGACAAAGTTGGCTTAAAGCTCAACATTCAGAAAAGGAAGATCATGGCATCTGGTCCCATTACTTCATGGGAAATAGATGGGGAAACAATGGAAACAGTGTCAGACTTTATTTTTGGGGGCTCCAAAATCACTGCAGATGGTGATTGCAGCCCTGAAATTAAGACACTTACTCCTTGGAAGGAAAGTTATGACCAACCTAGATAGCATATCCAAAAGCAGAGACATTACTTTGCCAACAAAGGTTCGTCTAGTCAAGGCTATGGTTTTTCCTGTGGTCATGTACAGATGTGAGAGTTGGACTGTGAAGAAAATTGAGTGCCGAAGAATTGATGCTTTTGAACTGTGGTGTTGGAGAAGACTCTTGAGAGTCCCTTGGACTGCAAGGAGATCCAACCCGTCCATTCTGAAGATCAGCTCTGGGATTTCTTTGGAAGGAATGATGCTAAAGCTGAAACTCCAGTACTTTGGCCACCTCATGCAAAGAGTTGACTCATTGGAAAAGACTCTGATGCTGGGAGGGATTGGGGGCAGGAGGAGAAGGGAACGACAGAGGATGAGATGGCTGGATGGCATCACTGACTCGATGGACGTGAGTCTGAGTGAACTCCAGGAGTTAATGAGGGACAGGGAGGCCTGGCGTGCTGTGATTCATGGGGTCGCAAAGAGTCAGACACAACTGAGAGACTGAACTGAACTGGGGTTAGACAAAGAGCTATTAGATATGATGCTAAAAGTCCACACCTTAAAAGACAAACTGATAAATGGGACCTTGGCAAAATTTAAAACCTTTGTTCTGTGAAGATGCTGTGAAGAGAAGGAAAATACAAACTTACATCAACAAAAGATCTGTATCCACAATATATAAAAAACTCAAACTCAGATGCCAAAGAAACAGTCCAGTTACAATATGGGCAAAAAACTTGAATGGACACTTTACTAAAGAGAATAATGGAAGACAAATAAGCATGTGAAAAGGTATTTAACACCATTAGCCATTAAAGAAATTCAACTTAAAAGCATGATGCTGCTGCTGCTGCTAAGTCGCGTCAGTAGTGCCCGACTCTGTGCGACCCCATAGACGGCAGCCCACCAGGCTCCTCGGTCCCTGGGATTCTCCAGGCAAGAATACTGGAGTGGTTTGCCATTTCCTTCTCCATTGCATGAAAGTGAAAAATGAAAGTGCAGTCATTCAGTCATGTCCAACTCCTCTCGACCCCATGGACTGTAGCCTACCAGGCTCCTCCGTCCATGGGATTTCCCAGGCAAGAGTACTGGAGTGGGTTGCCATTGCCTTCTAAAACCACAATGAGATACCACTAAACACCTATTCTGATGGCCAAAGCCAGTAATATTGCCAATATCAAATTGTAGATTCAGACAAACTGATGAGAACTCTCATACTTGCTAGTACAAATGGAAATGTTATTTTGCAAACAGAGTGGTAGATCTTAGTAAACTTAAATGCATTCTTAACGTATGACCCAGAGTTTCCACTCATAAGTACCTGTCGTAGAGAAATGTAAACTTAGGTTGACATGAAAATCCGTAGGTGAGTGTTTGGTGGAGATCTGTTTCTAATGACCGAAATGTAAACATTGCAAATGTCATTCAGTGAATGAATAGATTCACCGGGTGGTACGTCCACACATACTGAGATACTGTTGTTGTCATTTAGTTTCCCACTCATGTCCAGCTCTTCGCAACTCCATGGACTGCAGCATGCCAGGCCTCCCTGCCCCTCACCATCTCCTGAAGTTTGCCCAAGTTCATGTCCGTTGCATCAGAGATGCCATCTAGCCATCTCATCCTCTGACACCCTCTTCTCCTTCTGCCCTCAATCTTTCCCATCATCAGGGACTTTTCCAGTGGGTCGGCTCTTCGCATCAGGTAGCCAAAATACTGGAGCTTCAGCTTCAGCCTCAGTCCTCCAATGGGTATTCAGGGTTGATTTCCCTTGTGCTGTTGCTGTGCTTAGTTGCTCAGTTGTGTCTTACTCTTTGCGACCCCATGGACTATAGCCCACAGGTTCCTCTGTGCATGGGGATTCTCCAGGCAAGAATACTGCAGTGGGTTCCCATTCCCTTTTCCAGGGGATCTTCCTAAACCAGGGGTTGAACCTGGATCTCCTGCACTGCAGGTGGATTCTTTACCTTCTGAGCCTCAAGGGAAGCCCTTAAAATTGACTGAGATACCACTCAGCAATAAAAAGAAGTGAACTACATGCAGCTGGTCAGTTTCAGAATGTTACATACTATATGATTCTATTTCTATGACATCCTCCAAAAGCCAAAGCTACAGGGATGGAGAAGAGATGAGTGGTGGCCAAGATTAGGGGTAGGAAGAGGATGGGATGAGTCAGCATGTGAGAATTCAGGGCACGTGGTAGGTCTGTTCTATATACTGATCATTATGGGCTAAATATTTGGGTTCCCCTTGCCTCATTCATACATTAAAGTTCTAACCCCCAAAATGCTGGTATTTGGATGAGCAGCCTTTGGAAAGTAATTAGGTTTCTTTCACTTCCCTGGTGGTTTCAACGGTAAAGAATCTGCCTGCAACACAGGAGTCCTGGGTTTGACCCCTGCGTGGGGAAGATCTCCTGGAGAAGGAAATGGCAACCCACTCCAGTATTCTTGCTTGGGAAATCCCATGGACAGAAGAGCCAGGCGGGCTACAGTCCATGGGCTCACAAAGAGTCAAATATGACTGAGGGACGTACCGTAGGTTTCTTTTTAATATCTATTTTTATTTATTTGGCTGCACTGGGTCTTAGTTGCAGCTCCTGAGATTGTTTTTAGGTAGAGTGTGCAAACTCTTAGTTGTGGCATGTGGGGTGTAGTTCTCTGATTAGGGATCGAACCTGGGCCCCCTGCATTGGGGGTGTGGAATCTTAGCCACTGGGTCACCAGGGAATTCCAGGAAGTAATTAGGTTTAGATGAGGGCATGAGAGTGGAGCCCCTAGCATGGGGACAGTACCCTTACTAGAAAACAAAGAGACACCGTGGCAGCCTCTCTGGCAAGTGAGATCACAGGGAGAAGGCACTACCAGTAAGCCAAGAAGAGACCCTCACCAGGAAACCAGACCCTGCTGACCTCTTTTCTTGGGCTTCCAGCCTCCAGAACTGGTGAGAAATAAATGTCTGTTGTTCAAGCCACCCAGTCCATGGTGTTTTGTTATAGCAGCCCAAGCATACTGATACAGTGATTGTGGGGGTGGTTATACTAATGTGTACATGTACTGAAATTCATAGAACCAAACAGCAAAAACACTGATTTTAATGTCTATTAATTTTTAATCAAAAATTAAATTGAAATGAATTTCAGTTCAGTTCAGTTCAGTTGCTCAGTCGTGTCCAACTCTTTGCAACCCCATGAATCACAGCTCGCCAGGCCTCCCTGTCCCTCACCAAGTCCCGAGTTCACTCAGACTCACGTCCATCGAGTCAGTGATGCCATCCAGCCATCTCATCCTCTGTCGTTCCCTTCTCCTCCTGCCCCCAATCCCTCCCATCATCAGAGTCTTTTCCAATGGGTCAACTCTTTGCATGAGGTGGCCAAAGTATTGGAGTTTCAGCTTTAGCATCATTCCTTCCAAAGAAATCCCAGGGCTGATCTCCTTCAGAATGGACTGGTTGGATCTCCTTGCAGTCCAAGGGACTCTCAAGAGTCTTCTCCAACACCACAGTTCAAAAGCATCAATTCTTTGGCGCTCAGCCTTCTTCACAGTCCAACTCTCACATCCATACATGACCACAGGAAAAACCATAGCCTTGACTAGACAGACCTTTGTTGGCAAAGTAACGTCTCTGCTTTTGAATATGCTATCCAGGTTGGTCATAACTTTTCTTCCAAGGAGTAAGTGTCTTTTAATTTCATGGCTGCAGTCACCATCTGCAGTGATTTTGGAGCCCAAGATAATAAAGTCTGACACTGTTGCCACTGTTTCCCCATCTATTTCCCATGAAGTAATGGGACCAGATGCCATGATCTTCCTTTTCTGAATGTTGAGCTTTAAGCCAACTTTTTCACTCTCCACTTTCACTTTCATCAAGAGGCTTTTGAGTTCCTCTTCACTTTCTGCCATAAGAGTGGTGTCATCTGCATATCTGAGGTTATTGATATTTCTGCCGGCAATCTTGATTCCAGCTTGTGCTTCTTCCAGCCCAGCATTTCTCATGATGTACTCTGCATATGTTAAATAAGCAGGGTGACAATATACAGCCTTAAATTGAATTAAAAATTAATTTTTAAAAAGTGTAAATTTAAAGTGCAGTTGACGATGTCACCTGTCATGGAGGAGGATGGAATTGGTGAGGATTCTGCTTCTGGAGGTACCTTAACAGGAGGAAAATATAGTATGACCAATAGCAAACATTTATCAAACACACACTTGGCAAGAGTGGTAAAGAACCCGCCTGCCAATGCAGGAGACCTAAGAAACATGGGTTCGATCTGTGGGTCAGGAAGATCCCCTGGAGGAGGGCATGGCGACCTGCTCCAGTATTCTTGCCTGGAGAATCCCTTGGACAGAAGAGCTTGGTGGGCTACAGTCCATGGGGTCACACAGAGCCGGAAATGACTGAAGTGACTTGGCACACACACACTCACACTTAGCAAGAACTGTAATATTACTCCATTTAGTCCATTTAATCTTCCTAACAACACTAAGATTTGGTCCTATTATTATCCCCATTTTGCACATAATGGAAACTGAGGTCCACATTAGATGATTGCGCAGATCCATGACTAGAAAGTGGTGCAGCTAGTATTTGAACCAAGGTCTCCCTGACTCTTGGCACAAGAGTCTGGGCTTTGTGCCAACCACATTCTAAACAGCTTGTGGGTCTCCAGTATCCTGCTTTTCTTATTTTAAAATCCTGCATGTAAACTAGCAATGGTCTTGCCACCAATAAACATCATCTCTGCTTTGTGATAAATATTTGTCTCACCACCAACCTGTGGTCCATGAGAAGTGCTGACTCGGGCTGAGGAAACTCTCCTCTATTGATTTCCCTTGTTTTCTTTCTTTGATGCAGCTGTTAAGTTCATTTTAACAATGTAATTCATCATGAGACAGACAAGTCTGAGTTTTATTGATGCAACAATTAATTAGTTGGCTGCTTGGTCCTGCAAAGTTTGTTCTGGATGAATGGCTGGCCAGACAAGGGGAACCGTGATACAACTCTAGCAGACAATCTGGACGTACCGCTGACTTGATCACTCTGGAGGTGCTATCGGGGAGGGGGGTCCCCCCTTGAGACCGGGTCGACTGGTGGCTGACACTGCACACAGAGCTGTTGAGAGTGCTGCCTCCATGGCAACAAAGACGCGGGCTGCTCATTCCTGGTCTCTTCCAAATTGGGTTCTTGGGCCCTGTTAGAAACAGGTCCATGACCTTGTAAGTTTAGGATTGCCCCCATACTGGAGGAAAGCTGTGTTGTGTAATGGACAAGAGAGTGAGGGTCACACTGCTTGGGGTTCAATGGTTGACCCTCACAGGCTGGAGCAATAGACCAATCATTCTTTTTAATAGCTTTGTTAATATTCATGTACCATGTCATTCATCCATTATGAGTGTACAATTTAATGATAGTATATTTACAGAATTGTGCAGTGGTAACCACACTCTAATTTTAGAATATTTCCATCACCCCGAAAAGAAACCTCACCCCATTTGGCCATTTACCACCTCCCACTTCGTCACTCCCACCCATCAGGCAACTACTGATGGACTTTTTGTCCCCCTAAATTTACCTTTTCTGAAAAATTAATATAAACAGAATTAAGCAGTAGAAGGTCTTTTGTGCCTGACTTCTTTCACCTGGCAAAATGTTTTGAGGTTCATCCATGTTGTAGCAAGTATCAGTACTTTATTCCTTTTAACAGCTGAATAATATTCCATCATAAGGCTAGACCACGTTCTGTTTATCTCTCCTTCCACTGATGGACATTTGGGTTGTTCTCACTTTTTGATTAGTAGGAATAATGTTGCTATGAATATTCATGTACAAGTTTTTATATGAACATGTTTTCAATTCACCAAACAGTGAAATTGCTGGGTTATAAGGCAATGCTTGTATGTTATATTTTAAGAAACTGTGACACTTTTTCACAGTGGTTGCATCATTTTACGTCCTTAACAGCAATGTGTGGGGATTCCAGTTTTTCCAGGTCCTCTCCAACACTCGTTACTATCTACCTTTTTTATTTCAGCCATCCTCATGGGTATGAAGTGTATCTCATCATGGCTCTGATTTGCAGTTCCCTGATGGCTGATGATGCTGAGTATCTTTTGATATGCTTATTGGGCACCTGTATGTCATCTTTGAAGAAATGTCTATTTAAATATTTTGCCAGTTCTTAAGTTGTTTATCTTCTTCCTATTGATTGATAAGTGTTCTTTAATCAAGGTGTTTGTTGTTGTTTAGTTGAGTCCAACTCTTTTGTGACCTCATGGGCTATAGCCTGCCAGGCTCCTCTGTTCATGGGATTTTCAAGACAAGAATACTGGAGTGGGTTGCCATTCACTTCTCCAGGGGATCTTTCTGACCCAGAGATCCAACCCATGTCTCCTGCATCAGTAGCTGGTCTATTTACCACCAAGCCACTTGGGAAGTCCCCAAATCAGGGTGTTTATCTTCTTGTTATTGACTTGAAAGAGTTCTTTATATATTGTGGGAACAAGTTCCTGTAGACCAGCCATTTAAAACCTCAACCTGTTTTCCTCCACGGCATACCAGTGTTTCATTCCTGGAAATACGTACTACAATTTTCATCTTGCCAGTCCTTTTTGTATTGCTTTATAGTCCTTTCCCATTAGAAAAGGAATTTGCTGTGATCCACTCATTGCCTCCAGAGAGTACAACCCCAGACACAACAGACCCAGAGCAGAATCAGCTTTCTTCAAACTCTGACCCAGCAGCACTCACTTTCAAAAAAACAGATTTCTCCTCTTGTACTTCTCATCCATTTAAAATATTCTCTTCCCCTTTCCTCCCTGCAAAACATTCTGAAACTTGGAATCAAAATTCCAGATTCTCAAGTCCTTCTAGAAGGCATCAAGGTACCTCAGAAAGAGACAAACTTGGAGTTTGACTGCTCTGAATTCAGATACCAGCCATGCCACCTTCCCGCTGTGTGTCTTCAGGCAAGCTGCTTCACCTTTCTGAGCCCAGCTTTCTTCAACCATCAAAGAGAAAATAAAACTTGTTAGTGCTGAAATGAGTATGTAAGAGCCTAAAAAACATGACTGGAGAATTAAATGACCACCTCAAATGTGTATTAAAAGTTATTAAAATAAATGTCCTGCCCACTGGGCTCATTTACTGGCAAAGCAATTCAGTCAAGTGGGTCTTATTATCCTCATTTCATAGGCAACAGATCAGAAGCTCAGAGAGGTAAACTCACTTGCCCTGTGTAACACAGCCTGGGAGAGACAGAGCCAGGATACAAACCCAAACAGGAGGAGGATTCTCTCCAGAGCATCTGTTCTTCTTAATGAGTTTCAGAGAGAGGGACACCACATTACAATTGTTTAGAGAAAAAGGAATGAATTCAGCCAAGGGCCCCCTTACAGGGGCTGTTTGTCTGTGATGTTTGCTTTGTGTGATGTTCAGTCTTTATTCTGAACCAAGGCACTGTGCTCTGCAGGATACAGAGTGGCTTCCGGTCTGAAATCGCTCAACAAATAAGCGCAAAGTTATTACTTCATGACACCCTGTGCTAAGTGAAGTGCCCAAGTTTGCATTCTGGCTCTGCAGTTTGCACCTTGGATTCTCTGAGCATCAGTTTCTCCACCTATATCCCCGGTGAGTTAATGCCTGCCTCGCCAGGCTCTGGTGAAGTCCAGGGTTATTAGCCTGAGACAGTTCGGCTCTGAAGCTGGCGGTCCAATTAAGCGCTGCAGGGGTGATCGGGGTCCCAAATTCCTGTTTTCCAGCCTTCAGCTTGCAAATGCTCCCACGTCCTGAGGCGGGAGGCAGCTCCCTCTCCTCCGAGCTGCGGCAGCCCACGCAGTTCAGGGGCAGCGGCTGGCTGACTTCATTAGGAGGAAAAGCAGCCCTGAGCGGTGCGCGCTGAGAATACCTTGTCTCCGCGAAGAGCTGCAGACGAATCACTGTGCACATGATTCGAGTTTTAAGGAAGTCCCAGAGTAACAGACCTCAGTGGGCTTGGCATTCCTACTGCAGACCAGGGCAGATCTGAAGCCATCCGGCAGACTTCCGTTAATTATATGTTAAGGTTCTTTCCGAATAAAGCGGGGCAATTGCTCTTAAAGCTCTCTAGAGCTTGCCTGACATAGGGCAGAGGACGGAGTGGTATATAGTGGATGCAATGGCAGATCCTTAGTCTCTGCTCACAAATGGGAATTTTATTTCACCTTCAGTACTTGGTTCTTTGAGGGAAAGTACCCTAGTGAGAAGGTGGAAAATCTGCAGATGAAAAAATACTCTTGTGTTGTATTAGAGATACAAGCCCAAACTGTAACACGGCATCTGAAGACTTTACAGTCGGGCCAATGGTTATCAGCAAGGAGCTGGAGCTGGGCTGCTCGGGTGCCAATCCCCACTCTGCCTCAAAGCTGCTGTGTGATCTTAGGCAAGTGACTGAAGCGCTCAGAGCCTTCTTTTTCTTGTCTGAGAAATGGGGATAAATGCTCCACCTCATCGGGGGTATGGTAAGGAGGAAACGGAAGTGGTCCACAGAAGGTCAACATACAGCAGGGCTTGAGAGGAGAGCGGTCTTGTGCACTGCAGGAGGCTGGGGAGCATCCCCGACCCACCTCCCCTGGATTCCAGGAGCGCCCCCCCCACCCCACCGCAGCTGAGATAACCAACAGTTGCTCTGTGTGTTGGTCGCATAAGTTGTGTCCAACTCTTTTCAGCCCCATGGACTGTAGCCCACCAGGCTCCTCTGTCATTGGGATTCTCCAGGCAAGAATACTGGCATGGGTTGCCATGCCCACCTCCAGCGGGTCTTCCGGACCCAGGGATCAAACCTGTGTCTCCTGCAACTTCTGCATCGCTGGTGGATTCTTTACTGCTGAACCACCAGGGAAGCCCTATCATTTCCACACCTGCCTCTAAAACCCTCCTCCTAAACCCAGTTACCTGAAATTCAGGACTAGAATGTGTTTTTTTGTTTTTTAATTTTACTTGTGCGGGTTCTTCGTTGCTGTGCACAGACATTCTCTAGTTGTGCCACGTGGGCTTCGTTGCCCTGTGGCTCCTGTGTGATCTCAGTTCTCTGGTCAAACCCACACCCCTTGCATTGGAAGGCAGATTCTTCACCACTGGCCCACAAAGGAAGTCTTCTGATAGCCCTTGTGCACTCAACTCATGCCCTCCCTTCGGCCTCACATTTCCCCTTTAAGTCTTCTTTTCCTGATTCCTCCCGTATCACCTCCTCCAGGAAGTCTTTTGACTTTCCTTCTCTCCACCCCAAGTTGGGAGTGTTCTCTTGCTGGACCCACAGAGCGCCGAGTGCTCCATTCACTCATTCATTCCTTCTTCTGTTGGTTCATTCAAAAAAGACCTTGCTTGGCTCACAGTGAGCACCCAAAGAAACACTTTTTACACAGGAGTTTCACAGCCTGATTATGTCTCCCTCCCACAGAGGACCACGACCCTCTGAGGTCAGAATTGCTGGCTTACAGCAGAGGGCAGTGTAGGGAATGGGGAAAGGGAAGCGATGGTCTGGGGTCCTACCCAGGGGGACTAAGACACCAACATTTCAGAGTTCACACTGTCTCTCTCCTCCCTCCTCTGTTTTCCCCAGCACACAACCCAAGGAGCAGCAGGCATTGCATCAGCCCCAGTAAATAAGACCCACTTTTTAAAAACATCATTAGAAACTCATTTACCACAAGCCACCAAAGCCACGTGAAGCAGGCAAAAAAAAAACAAAAAAAAACTGGCCCCTTCCCCTCCGTCTTTCTCTTGTCCCATTTGCTCTCTTCTTTTTTCTACATTTTTCCACGTGTCTTGCTGATCCTTTCCCTTTCCAAAGGATTATTCCCACTGGTCTTTGCCGCCAAGTCCTAGACAATCACGCACAGAGCTGTGTGTTGCTCGAGGCGAGATTGTTCTGTGCTGCTGAGCAGAATCTCTGCCCTTTGCAGGGTTTTCATTCCAACACCCCAAGATGCTGGAGCCCAGCCTTGCTCACAAATCCACTCTTGGACTTACTTTCTCCGCATATGAAAAATGCACACGCTGGCTTTTAATGGAGTTTAATTGCTGCATTTTCCAAAACTTTCTCTCTTCCCTTCCCAGTCCCAGTTGGTGCTATTGGTTGGCTCTGAAAATAATTGCTTCAAATTATTTGAAAATTGTCTTAAAAATACATTTTTATTTTATTTTTTTTTAATTGCCACTCAAAGAAATTTCTCATTCATTCAGAATTGTCTTAGTTTTCAGCTGGGAGCCTGCTCAGAGTTGCTGTACTCTGCCCCATGGACTGCGGCACACCAAACTCCTCTGTCCTTCACTGTCTCCCAGAGTTTGCTCAAACTCATGTCCATCAAGTCGGTGATGCCATCCAACCACCTCATCCTCTGTCGATCCCCTTCTCCTGCCTTCAATCTTTCCCAGCACCAGGGTCTTTTCCAATGAGTTGGCCCTTTACATCAGGTGGCCAAAATATTGGAGATTCAACTTCAGCATCAGTCCTTCCAGTGAATATTCAGGGTTGATTTCCTGTAGGATGGACTGGTTTGATCTCTTTGATTTGCAAGGGACTCTCAAGAGTCTTCTCCAGCACCACAGTCCGAAAGCATCAGTTCTTTCCTAGGTCTGGCTGCTACTCTTCCTACTTAGAAAAAAGGGAGCAAAAGGAGATGGAGTATGATGCCTGGGGACCCACCTGACACCAGGTCCCTGAGTGTGAGGTCTCAGGAGCCACGTTAACCAGTGAAGGCTCTGCAGTACAGACAGGTTAAGCAATCTTCCAAGGCCACACTGCCAGTAAGTGACAGAGGCGGGATTACTAACAGAACCAGCCTCTGGAAAACTCTAGTGCTATCACGGTCTCAGACTCACGTCCATCGAGTCGGTGATGCCATCCAGCCATCTCATCCTCTGTCGTTCCCTTCTCCTCCTGCCCCCAATCCCTCCCAGCATCAGAGTCTTTTCCAATGAGTCAACTCTTCGCATGAGGTGGCCAAAGTACTGGAGTTTCAGCTTTAGCATCATTCCCTCCAAAGAAATCCCAGGGCTGATCTCCTTCAGAATGGACTGATTGGATCTCCTTGCAGTCCAAGGGCCTCTCAAGAGTCTTCTCCAACACCACAGTTCAAAGGCATCAATTCTTTGGCGATCAGCCTTCTTCACAGTCCAACTCTCACATCCATACATGACCACTGGAAAAACCATAGCCTTGACTAGACGGACCTTTGTTGGCAAAGTAATGTCTCTGCTTTTGAATAGGCTATCTAGGTTGGTCATAACTTTCCTTCCAAGGAGTAAGTGTCTTTTAATTTCATGGCTGCAGTCACCATCTGCAGTGATTTTGGAGCCCAGAAAAATAAAGTCTGACACTGTTTCCACTGTTTCCCCATTTATTTCCTATGAAGTGATGGGACCAGATGCCATGATCTTTGTTTTCTGAGTGTTGAGCTTTAAGCCAACTTTTTCACTCTCCACTTTCACTTTCATCAAGAGGCTTTTGAGTTCCTCTTCACTTTCTGCCATAAGGGTGGTGTCATCTGCATATCTGAGGTTATTGATATTTCTGCCGGCAATTTTGATTCCAGCTTGTGCTTCTTCCAGCCCAGCATTTCTTATGATGTACTTACTCTGCATATAAGTTAAATAAGCAGGGTGACAATGGAGGCCTGGAGTGCTGCGATTCATGGGGTCACAAGGAGTCGGACATGACTGAGCGACTGAACTGAACTGAACTGAACTGATCATTGTCTCTGTCTTCTTACTCCACATATTTGAGTCCTGGTGATATACTAACATCTCCCACAAAGACCCATCCAGAGAAGGAGCGATGGAAATCCTTTTCCATCTGCCCGTTTTGAAAGGAAATGCTAGTCTCTATTCTCCTAGGGTTGCTTAGAGGGTCAAATCTTCTGAATCTGTGTTTCCTCAGCCAAGCATCCAGAAAGCACATTATAATTATTAGTGGTCAGATTACTTCTGCCCACTAATAATTATCTGCCCATAGCATATAGTCAAAGCCATGGTTTTTCTAATAGTCATGTATGGATGTGAGCGTTGGACCATAAAGAAGGCTGAGTGCTGAAGAATTGATGCTTTGGAACTGTGGTGCTGGAGAAGACTCTTGAGAGTCCCTTGGACTGCAAAGAGATCCTATCAGTCTAGAGAAGACTCTTGAGAGTCCCTTGGACACAAGGAGATCAAACCAGTCCATCCTAAAGGAAATCAACCCTGAATATTCATTGGAAGGACTGAAGCTGGAGCTGAAGCTCCAATAGTTTGGCCACCTGATACGAAGATCCACCTCACTGGAAAAGATCCTGATGCTGGGAAATATTGAAGGGAGAAGGAGAAGAGGATGACAGAGTATGAGATGGTTGGATGGCATCACCGACTCATTGGACATGCTGCTGCTGCTGCTAAGTTGCTTCAGTCATGTCCGACTCTGTGTGACCCCATAGATGGCAGCCCACCACGCTCCCCCCATCCCTGGGATTCTCCAAGCAAGAACACTGGAGTGGGTTTCCACTTCCTTCTCCAATGCATGAAAGTGAAGTCACTTAGTCTGACTCAGTGACCCCATGGACTGCAGCCTACCAGGCTCCTCTGCCCATGGGATTTTCCAGGCAAGAGTACTGGAGTGGGTTGCCATTGCCTTCTCCACAATGGACATGAGTTTGAGCAAACTCTGGGAGAAGGTGAAGGACAGGGAAGCCTGGCGTGCTGCAGACCATGGGATCAGAAAGAGTCGGACATGACTGAGTGACTGAATAACAAAAGTATTATTTCCTACTTCAAAAGTATCCATCTTCTCAAGAACCTTAGTCTGACTAAAGCAGAGAAATTAGTATCTAATTCAAGTAAAAGTAACATGTTAAGATTTAAAATTCACATTTAATTATTCTGTTGACATTTTGAAAATATATGAAAATCTGCAAAATAAAATTAATATATGACTATGATGGTGACTGTGGGCTTCCCAGGTGGCATCAGTGGTAAAGAACCTTCCTGCCAATGCAGGAGACAAAAGAGACACAAGTTCGATCCCTGGGTGGGGAAGATCCCCTGGAGAAGGAAATGGAGTGGGTTGCCCTGTCCTTTTCCAGGGGATTTTCCCCACCCAGGGATCAAACCTGGGTCTCCTGCATTTGCATGTGGATTCTTTACCGACTGAACCACCAGGGAAGACCAATATATAACCACCTAGTTTTGTTTTTTTTTAAAGTATCCATCTTCGGTTGCATTCTCTAGGCTCTGCCTGCCATGCTAAGATTCCTAAATGGTAAGTTCTTTGTGGACTGTGACCATGTTAGAACCAACTAGGCTTTGAGTGTGCTGCCTGGCACTGAGCTGAGAAAATGCTGGTTAAATTTACTCAGCGAGTAAACAGTGCCCTAGTGAATATCTTACCCTGTCCAGGCAATCTGATGCCTTGGAGCCCACAGCAAACTGCCTGCTGCTTCTTGGACTGTTACAAATGCTCCTTCAAAGACCGTAATGGATCATGTTAACAGCAGAAATATGAGACATGGTAACAGGTGAACAGGGAAAATATTTGAGTGTGGATGGAAATTTGTCTCCTCAGATTATATTACAAAGAGGATCATGTCTTTTTTTTTTCTGGTGCTTTGAAACTGTCCTATTTTTAAATTAGGCTTTCCAACATCTTATTCTTAATTTCTACCTCGCACTGCTGTGCTGTGCTTAGTCACTCAGCTGCGTCTGACTCTTAGTGACCTGCCAGGCTCCTCTGTCCAAGGGGATTCTCCAGGCAAGAATACTGGAGTGGGTAGCCTTTCCCATCTCCAGGGGATCTTCCCAACCCAGGGATTGAACCCAGGTCTCCTGCATTGCAGGCAGATTCTTTACCATCTGAGCCACCAGAGAAACCCCTACCTCACACTGGGCACTGTGATCTGGTGCTGTTGACAATAAAAGATGATGAAAATGTATTCTTCCTCAAGGTGAAATGAGGTTCTGTTCATAGCAGAACAGATGAGCACCCACAGGTGGGTGTCTCCCCCTTAAAGCTCCTGCGAGCTTTTCTCCTGGCTTCCCAGTGGGATCGTGTGACTCTTTCTGGCCAGTAAGTTAGGAGCATGTCTGATCTGGACTATTCATTTGCCTGGTGAGACCCCCTTCTCTCTTCAACATGATGCTTGCTCATCAATCTGGGACCCTGAGTGATTAAAATGCACAGAACCCTTCTGCTACCTTTCAGTGGGCACGCAGCATGTGGGAGAGAGAAACATTTGTTTTAAGCCCCAGAGTTACTCTCATTTCGGGGCTGTTTATTATTGCAAAATAAGCCAGCTCATCCAGGCTCATACAAAATAGGCATACATTGGACCCTTGCTGTGAACCAGACCCTGTCCCCGTGTTACAAAAATTAGCACTTCGATCATGCAACCCTGTGAGTAGATTCTTCTATGTGTTTCTAATTGAACTTTGGAAGTTGAGCTGCCCAGGGTCGCACTGAGAGGAGAGGAGCTAGGGTGGACCCAAGGGGTCTAATCCTGAGTCCTTCTTTACCCCTGTGTGGTACCACACTCCTGCCTCCCAAATAAATCAGTTAGTGCTGTAAGGGAAGGGGGCGTAAAAAAGGAAGCGACCCAGAATTAGGAAGAGAGAGAGATGATGTGGCAGGAGAGGAATGGCAAAGGCTTTGTGGGGAGAGGTAGATTGAGAAGCTCTCCTTTGGTGCACAGACTTCAAAGGGGCAGACAGAAAAAAAATTTAAAAAAAAGAGGGGATACATGTACACATACAGCTGTTTCGTTTTGCTATACAGCAGAAACCAATACACCATTGTGAAGCAACTATGATGTTGTCCATTGTTCAGTTGCTCATTTGTGTCCCACTCTTTGCAACTCCATGGACCGCAGCACACCAGTCTTCCCTGTCCTTCACTATTTCCAGGAGTTGGCTCACACTCATGTCCATTGAGTTGGTGATGCCATCCAAAGCAACTGATTAAAAAAGAAAAGATCTCAAGATGAGATCACCCTGGATTACCAGGGTAGGTCCTAAATCCAACAACAGGGATCCTTACAAGGCACAGCCTAGAGGGAGATGAGACAGACAGAAGAGGAGAAGACACAAGAAGGAAAGGAGGAGGCTGTGTGAAGATGGGGCAGAGATGGAAGATGCATCTACAAGCCAGGACCACCAGGCTTGCCAGCGACCCCCAGAGCCAGGTGATCAGCGTGGGTGGATTGTCCCTCAGAACCTCCAGGGCAGCCAGTCCTGCCAGCGACACATTTCACACTTCTCGCCTCCAGAGCCATGAGACAATACATTTATGTTCTTTGAAGCCCCTGATTTTGTGCCAATTTGTTACTGCAATCCTTGGAAACTAACACAGAATGAGGTGGAGGGAGAAGATGGGGAAGGAACCACAGCCAGACAGGAGAACATTGCAGTGGTCCACACGCGAGGCGTGACTGCTCCACGCCAAACAGTGGGGATGGGAATGGAGGGGACCAAGAGGAATCTGTGCCCCAGTTTTCACGTTTGACCTCCTATATTTCCCCCATGTGTATTACACACACAAAGCTCATTTATTGAGCACTTATTATGTGCCAAGTAGTTTACACATTGCATTCATTATTTCATTCACATAATAAAAACAGAAGATGATTGCTTCTTGGCAGGAAAGCTATGACAAAAACTTGACATCGTGTTAAAAGGCAAAAACATCACTTTGCCTACAAAGGTCCATATAGTCAAAGCTATGGTCTTTCCAGTAGTCCTGTGCAGATGCGAGATTTGGGCAATGAAGCCTGAGTGCCAAAAAATTGAGGCCTTCAAACTGTGGGGCTGGAGAAGACTCTTGCGAGTCCCTGGGACTGCAAGGAGATCAAACCAATCAATCTTAAAGGAAATCAACCCTGGATATTCTTTGGAGGGACTGGTGCTGAAGCTGAAGCTCCAGTAATTTGGCTACCTGATGTGAAGAGCTGACTCACTGGAAAAGACCCTGATGCTGTGAAGGCAGAAGGAAAAAAGGGCCATGGAAGATGAGATGGCTGGATGGCATCACCGATTCAATGGACATGAACTTGGGCAAACTCCCAGAGATGGTGATGGACAGGAAAGCCTGGCGTGCTACAGTCCATGGGGTCACAAAGAGTCGGACACGATTTGGTAACTGAACAACAGCAACAACAATAAAACAATGTTTAAATAGAGATTATTATCATTCCCATTTTATGGAGAAAACTGAGACTTTGGGCGATAAAGGAATTTGTCAATATGTATAGATAACGTTTGTAAGTGGCAGAGTTGAGGTTGACGTGTAAGTGCGTCATACGGAAAGGTCAATAACTTGAAGCAAATGCTCTGCTGTCTCCGAGTTCTTTCTTCATCCAGAAGCTTCATAAAGGCATCTTAGCTGTGGGAATTCAAGGAATCCTGGAAACACACACATACACAGGGCTTGGGTCTCTGCCTGTGGCATCCTCTGGGTACCGCCAGAGTGCTAATTAGCATTTGTTTATTGCTTCTAATTACCGGAGACTCCCTGACAGTTTGAGTTCATGAATGCTAATGTGAGGGCGAAGTCATGAGAACTTGGAGGCAGAGGTCTCCGGCTCACAGAAACAAAATTTGGGATTTTATCTGACCCAATGGCTTTTGGTAGGGCAGAGTGACCAGGAGATGGGGTTAAGAACAGAGATTGAAATGAAGAGGGTCACTTACCAGGTACCTCCCTCCCCAAGAGCCCTAGCCTTGGTGGACTTATTCTCTAAACAACCCAGCTCTAGGACATGCATTTGAATGCATTTGAAAAAATGGATGTCATCTTAACATTTGTATTGCAAGAGGTTGTAGAATACATCTATTATCTTTTGCCTTTCCCCAAACAATTTCCCTCTCTTTTGGTAATAAGACTTAGGTTTTGCTTAGAAGCCACCCATCCCTACTTTAGGTTTATGTGAATGTGATGTGGTCCAACTCACATGCTAGATCTTGACTCCAAGAGGGGTTGTTGATGTTTTTCAGTCACCAAGTCGTGTCTGACTATTTGTGACCCCATGGACTGCAGCATACCAAGCTTCCCTGTCCTTCACTCTCTCCTGGAGTTTGCTCGAATGCATGCCCATTGAGTCAGTGATGCCATCCCAATCATCTTATCGTTTGTCACCGGGAATAAGCCAATGAGATTCAATTCCAATTTGTCAGCACTGCTGGGAAGAGATGTATGTAAGTTGCGGATAAATCTGATAGGCTTCAGGCTGAGCTATATCCATAGGCTTGGCTGTATAATCAAGACTCTGTCATTCTCCATCTCTGGTCCTGTATTCCTTGATATTGCTTCATATTTAGGTTCATTCTCCACATAGGTCGGGCATGCTGGTCATCAGCAGGGCCCTTCTCTAACCTGGCATCCATATGTCTAATGCGACAGAAGAACTTGGTTGCTACTTCTTGCCTGCACAGTCCATCCCTGGGCCAAACACAGTTGAGGAAATGAAGTTGTGTGACAAGTCCCAGCCACCTTCACAGCTGCGGGGAGGTGGGGCAGGTCGGTGCCACCAAGCTACTCTCAGTGGAGGACAAGGAGGTTTCTCAAAGCAGGAGAAGCTCAAATGCCCTCCAGACTGCTCGTCAATGGTGAGTGGCTTCCTGTCCTTTGCAAATGCCCAGAAATCTGTTTCATTAGACTTTTCAGACTTGGAAGGGCCCAGTGGCTTCTCAGTCCATTGTGTTGTTACCGAAGGGGTGTGTGGGGTCTGGCTTCTTGCTGCTCAAAAGCCAGGTTGGTGGAAAGGAAAGTTTATTTCAGATGCCAGCCACTGGGGGTGGGGGAGGGGTGGGCGGGTGGATATCTGTCCAGAGGTCGACTCCCCACACTGGCAACCAGTGGGGCAAGAGCTTTTATAGACAGAAGGAGGGGGCTGCATGCAGAAACAGCAGAGTCAGCTCTGACATTCATCTTCAGATTGGTCATTGGTAGTCTGATCAGCATCACCTTGGTTGTTCTAGGTACAGTTAATCTTCAGTCCCAGGGCCCGTTTGTTCCGATTTCTTTGAGGCCAGTTCTCGGAATTGTGGCGGCTTATGTCATGGTCATCAGGTAGTCAAATTCTTCACCCTAGTGTTTTAGTATCTATAAGACAGCTCACAGGATGTGGCTCAGAATATTATTTATAACCCCTGAGAAAGAACGAAAGGTCCCTGACTATGCTTAGTGACCACAACATTATTATTCAGTCTCCTTTGACTATTTTCCTTCGTTTCCACCTGTTCTCACTTCTCTGATCAAACTTGTTCTTTGACTAAAGCTTTCCACAGACAAAAGGCAGGCAGAAGACTTAGGGGAGCAAGGACCACAGGGTCCTGTTCTGATTCAGTGTCACTGGCCAAATTTCATTCCTTGGAAACCTTGCAATCCACTTTATTTTTTTTTATTACTATTAGTTTTAATATAAATTTATTTATTTTAATTGGAGGTCAATTACTTTACAATACTGTATTGGCTTTGCCATACATCAACACGAATCAGGTATTGGTTATACTACCACTGCCAATACACACACCTTCAGGTTGATGGGCCCACGTGGAGCGCGGGGATCCTTGGGGACCCCCAAAACCCTCCAAAATAGGAGATAAAAGGAGATGGTGACTGTTCTCAGTCTCCACCCTGAGACAACCTCTCTGCCCCTTCCTGTCTCCTCCATTCTTAAATCCATCCTTCACATTACTGGCGGAGAGGTTGTTTCCAAATCTAAAGCACTCATGTCCCTTTCCTTCCTAAATGTCAGTGGATCCCCATTTTACTAGGCCCCAGCCCAAGGTTCTAACTTGGTATTTAGGGCTCTTTCCAGCCCAGTGAGAACCCACGCTTTCAATCACGCCCTCACACTCTCCCATCTTCTCCTTCTGCCTGTGCTCCAATGGCACTGAGTTATTATTTTTTGCCTCCTCCATGCACAGGCTCTCTGGTACCTCAGGGCCTTTATACATATGATTGCCTCTGACCTCTGTTGTTGTTCAGTCACTCAGTCAAGTCTGACTCTTTGCGACCCCATGGACTCAGCACATCAGGCTTCCCTGTCCTTCACCATCTCCTGGAGTTTGCTCAAACTCATATTCATCGAGTCAGGGATGCTATCTAACCATCTCATCCTCTATCGTCCCCATCTCTTGCCCTCAGTCTTCCCCAGCATCAGGGTCTTTTCCCATAAGTCAGCTCTTCGCATCAGGTAGCCAAAGTATGGGAGCTTCAGCATCAGTCCTTTCACTGAATACTCAGAGTTGATTTCCTTTAGGATGGACTGGTTTGATCTCCTTGCCGTCCAAAGGACTCTCAAAAGTCTTCTCCAGCACCACAATTTGAAAACATCAATTCTTCAGCACTCAGCCTTCTTTATGATCCAACTCTTACATCCA
This sequence comes from Bubalus bubalis, assembly GCF_019923935.1. Lineage (NCBI taxonomy): Eukaryota > Metazoa > Chordata > Mammalia > Artiodactyla > Bovidae > Bubalus > Bubalus bubalis. Next base: position 33,788,978 of record NC_059180.1, read on the forward strand.
TACATGACTACTAGAAAAACCATAGCTTTGACTATATGTTTGCTGCTTTTGAACTGAGGTGTTGGGGAAGACTCTTGAGAGTCCATTGGACTGCCAAGAGATCAAACCAGTCCATCCTAAAGGAAATCAGTCCTGAATGTTCATTGGAAGGACTGATGCCAAAGCTGAAACTCCCAATACTTTGGCCACCTGATGCGAAGAACTGACTCCTTGGAAGAGACCCTGATGCTGGGAAAGATTGAAGGCAGGAGGAGAAGGGGACGACAGAGGATGAGATGATTGGATGGCATCACTGACTCGATGGACATGAGTTTGAGCAAGTTCTGGGAGTTGGTGATGGACAGGAAAGCCTGGTGTGCTGCAGTCCATGGGGCCACAAAGAGTCAGATATGACTGAGCAACTGAACTGAACTGAACTTGACTATACATACATTTGTCGCCACTGTGATGTCTCTGAATGATCTTTAAAACTGCTTTTCATTCTAACTGTATTCTAATCATTTGCTTGAAGCTATCATGCAGTGCTGAAGAACATAGACTCTTGAAACCCAGCATGCTGCTTCTACCACTTACGAGCCATGATCTTGGTCATTAGCCTCAGTGTTCTCATCTATGGAATGGGGGACAGTGCTAGTACCTTCCTCTTAGAATTACTGTGAGGTTTAAAGTGTGGTCAGTGATCTGACACACATAGAGCAGTGCCTGGCACATCCCAAGCGTCAAAGAAGACATCACTGTTGTTTTCACCTGTTTTCATTTCTGTCTCCTCGCAAATTGCAGGCTCTTTGAGGGCAGTGCTGTCTCTTCTCCACCTCTGTTCCCTCCATGCTTATTTCCTCTCTTCTCTTCCCTCTACTGCAAAAAGAGCCTGGGTTTCTGATCATCATGAGTATGAACAACCCCCGGTTTCCTCATGGGGTGGAAGCTTATCCAGAAGCAAATCTCAGCAAACAGGTAAGCTGAGTCAAGGTCGGAGCTGGAGTCCTGGGAAAAGCATCGTTACTTGGGGCCAACCAGGATGTCACAGCAACTGCCCACCTAGCGGCTCTGAGGGATCATTTTAACAGGTGACAGTGCAGAGGGTAGATAACATGTTCTCACGGGTTCTGGGACCAGTACAGGGGGAGGTGGGGGTGGGGTGGAAGGCTGGGAGCACCACGGGGCAATTGGTTCGAGGAAGCAGCATTGCTCCTAGCATGGGTGCCGAGTCCTCTGCAGGGCAGGCATCTGGCGCAGGGCCAGAGCGTGGAGCAGTGTTTAACGGCTCTGTTCTTATTCCCAACAGCTGGGCAATAAAGGCTCATGCTTCAGACGAAGAATAAGCAATTGAATCTGAAATTGTATTCTGGTAACAAATAAAAACAGGCTGGCTTGGAGGAGAGTTGTATTGCCTTTCGGTTCCCCCACTTCCACTTTTATTGCAGGAATTATATTGCTGCTTCTCCAGCTGTGAGAACTCTTTTAGGAATAATAAGAGCTCTTTTCTGCCTTAAACAGACCAACAAAAGAATTTATTCCTTCTGATCTACCTGTTTGTGGATACTGGGCATGGTGATAGCTGGCATTTATATACTGCCTTACATAGGCATTATCACTGGATCCTTGGGGCAGCTTTTGAGGGTGGGTAATCATCTTAGTTACAGATGAGGAAATGCAGGATCAGAGAGGTGAAGCAACTTGCTCAAGACCGCACAGCCAGGGCATAAGGTAAGATGGTATAAAGCAGGAGTCCCCCACCTCCAGATCTAATGACTAATGATCTGGGGTGGAACTGATGTAATAATAATAGAAATAAAGTGCACAATAAATGTAATGCATTTGAATCATCCCAAAACCAACCCCCACCCCCACCCCGGTCTGTGGAAAAGTTGTCTTCCATGAAACTGGCCCCTGGTGCCAAAAAGTCTGGAGACCGCTGGAAAGGAAAAAGCTTCACTTTGAAGTCAGAGAGGTCTGGGTTCCAATCTCGGCTACTTAACAACTGCATGACCTTGAGGAAGCTGTTTCACTTTCTGAATCTCCATTCCTGATTATTCAAATGGCATTTTAATACTCTGTAGATTATAAATTGAATGAAATCTTATGTTAAAAGTTCTTAACATCATATATACTACTTGATAATCCACTTTCCCTCCGTTTCTTTTTTTAAAAAGTAATCAGGACATACTCTTTTTAAATTTTTTCATTCATTTATTTTTGGCTGCACTGGGGTGTTCATTGTTTTGCAAGCTTTCTGTAGTTGCATCGAGCAGGTGCTACTTTTCTTTATGGTGCTCGGGTTTCTCACCGTCGTGGCTTCTCCTGTTGTGAAGCACAGACTCTAGTCACGTAGGCTCAGTAGTTGTGGCACACGGGCTTAGCTGCCCTGTGGCAAGTGGAATCCTCCTGGATCAGGGATCGAACCCACGTCCTCTGCTTTGGCAGGCAGATTCTTAACCGCTGGACCACCAGGGAAGTCCCTGCTGTTTCATAGTGTTCAATAGAGTTGGAACTTGAACCCAAACTAGTTTATTGCCCAGTCCATGTTCTTTTCACTTCTCCATGCCACCTGGACACTTTACCCTCTGCCACACCTTGTGAGGATGAAGTAATCTTTCTGGTAAACTGCGACACAGAGGGAGATCCTGGGTACTAAAGAAACCTGCATTTATTCATTGTTCATTGAGCTTGATCTGCGAGGATTTAGGGGGGCAGCGAGTCCAACTTTGAATATTACCTACATGTTAAATTGTCTGTGGGGAAGCCACGTAGCACTGTCTAATTTAAGATGCAGTGTTAGTGAGAGATGGACTCACTGAGCTGAAGCTTGCAAAACCAGTCTGAGCTTTGGCGCAGATTTATGACTTGCTGTCCTACAAGGGCCCAGGATATAATACCTGCTTTTATAACTCTCAAAGGTAGTAGAGATGAGATGTGGTAGGGACAGAAATAATTATTCTTTAAAACGTGTGCGTGCTGGATCACCACAAATCAAAGCAGACAAGACTCCTGTCCTCACGGAGCTTAGTTTTCACTGCAATTTAATTTTCATTCAAATGTATGCTTCCCCAGTGGCTCAGATAGTAAAGAATTTGCCTGCAATGCAGGAGACCTGGGTTTGATCCCTGGGTCGGGAAGATCCCCTGGGAGAGGGCATGGCAACCCACTCCAGTATTCTTGCCTGGAGAATCCCATGGGCAGAGGAGAGTGGCAGGCTACAGTCCATGGGGGTCCCAAAGAGTAGGACATGATTGAGCAACTAACACAACACAAAAATTGAGATGCCAGACTCTGGGTCCATGATGTCTCCAGAATACATTCATTTATTTATTCACCCAAAAGATACACCTGCTGCTCCTGCTCTGTGCCAGACACCATGATAAACAGAAACACGGATGAGTAAGACAAGATACAGTCTCTTCCTCTCATGGAGCTTTGAGTCTATTGAAAGGGACAGAGAGCAGCCACACTTTGCGTAGTGTGCACAAAACTGCAACTGTGACTGGGTCTATAATGAAATCTCAGGTGATACTAGAAAGTTTTTATCTAAACAGGCAAGTTGGGGAGGACCTTCCTAAGGAAATGCTGTTAATGGTGGGAGTAAAGATATGCAGATGACACCACCCTTATGGCAGAAAGTGAAGAGGAACTAAAAAGCCTCTTGATGAAAGTGAAAGTGGAGAGTGAAAAAGTTGGCTTAAAGCTCAACATTCAGAAAACGAAGATCATGGCATCCGGTCCCATCACTTCATGGCAAATAGATGGGGAAACAGTGGAAACAGTGTCAAACTTTATATTTTGGGGCTCCAAAATCACTGCAGATGGCAACTGCAGCCATGAAATTAAAAGACACTTACTCCTTGGAAGGAAAGTTATGACCAACCTAGGTAGCATATTCAAAAGCAGAGACATTACTTTGCCAACAAAGGTCTGTCTAGTCAAGGCTATGGTTTTTCCAGTAGTCATGTATGGATGTGAGAGTTGGACTGTGAAGAAACCTGAGCGCCGAAGAATTGATGCTTTTGAACTGTGGTGTTGGAGAAGACTCTTGAGAGTCTCTTGGACTGCAGGGAGATCCAACCAGTCCATTCTAAAGGAGATCAGTCCTGCGTGTTCATTGCAAAGACCAATGCTAAAGCTGAAACTCCAATACTTTGGCCACCTCATGTGAACAGTTGACTCATTGGAAAAGACTCTGATGCTGGGAGAGATTGGGGGCAGGAGGAGAAGGGGACGACAGAGGATGAGATGGCTGGATGGCATCACCAACCCGATGGACATTAGTTTGAGTGAACTCCGGGAGTTGGTGATGGACAGGGAGGCCTGACATGCTGTAATTCATGGGGCTGCAAAGAGTCGGACATGACTGAGTGACTGAACTGAACTGAACTGAACTGAAAGAAAGTTATTAAGCAGATGAAGAAGGTAGAGTGGGGAACTTGAAAGAACAGCGTATATAAAGGTCCTGCGGTGAAAAGAGCATGTATATATGAAGGTTTGGCAAAACCCACTGCTCCGTTCATTAAGCAAAAACCTGCCATTGTATCCTCATCTGTAGCATATATTTGAGCCCTATTAATGCTTAGTTACAATGTTATGTTAGTTTCAGGTGTACAAATAGTGCTTCAACATTTTCATAGATTATACTCTGTTTAAAGTTATTATAAACTATTGGCTTTATTCTCTGTGCTGTACAATATATCTTGTAGCCTATTTATTTTATACGTAAAATAGCTTGTACCTCTTTATCCTTGATCCCTATCTTGCCCCTTACTCCCTCTCTCTCCCTACGGATAACCACTCATTTGTTCTCTGTATCTGTGAGTCTGTTTATGCTTTGTTATATCCATCGGCAGAATTTCACTCTTGTTTATGACTGGCATATGCCATGGAAAATTACTTTATCCATTCCTCTGTTGACAGACACTTAGGTGGCCTCCACATCTTGGTTATTGTAAATAACACTGCCGTGAACTATGTATCTTTTCAAATTAGTGTTTTCATTTTCTTCAGATATTTACCCAGGAGTGGAATTGCTAGATCACACGATAATTCTGTTTTTAGTATTTCTGGGAATGTCCATACTGTTTTCCACAGTGGCTGAATGCAAGTGTACAAGGGTTCCCTTTTCTCCACATTTTCACCAGCACTTGTGATTTGTGTTTTTTGATGACAGCCATTCTGACAGGTGTGAGGTGACATCACATTGTGGTTATAATTTGCATTTCTCTGATGGTTAATGATGTTGAACATCTTTTCATACGCCTGTTGACCATCTGTGTGTCTTCTTTGAAAAATGTCTGTGCAGGTCTTCTGCCCATTTTTTAATCAGGTTGTTTGGGGAGGGTTTTGACAATGAATTGAATGAGCTGTATATATCTTGTGGATATTAACCCCTTATCAGTCATATCATTTACAAGTCATTTCTGCCATTCAGTAGGATGCTTTTTTGTTGTTGTTGATATTTCCTTTGCTGTGTAAAATCGTTTCTGTTTCATTAGGCTCCACTTGTTTATTCTTGCTTTTGTTTCCTTTGACTCGAAGAGTGTTCTGCCTATGTTATGTCTTCTAGGAGTTTATGGTTTCTGGTCTTATGTTTCAGTCCATTTTGAGTTTAATTTTTGTATATGGTTTGAGAAAATGTTCTAATTTCATTCTTCTGTGTGTAACTGTCCAGTTTCCCCAGCATCACTTGAAAAGACTGCCTTTTCTCCATTATCCATTGTTGTCATAAAGTAATTCAACCCCCTGGTCTCAGACTGGTACCAGTGTGCGGCCTGTTAGCAACCTGGCTGCACAGTAGGAGGTGAGTGGTGGGCAAATGAGCGACTCTTAATTACCCTTCCCCATCGCTTGCATTACTGCCTGAACCATCTGCATCCACCTCACCCTCCCCTCTGCCCTGGCCCCTGTCCATGGAAAAGTTGTCTCCCATGAAAACAGTCCCTGCTGCCAAAAATGTTAGGGACCGCTGGATTCATTGACCATAAGTGATAGGTTTGTTCCCAGGCTCTTTATTACATTGCATTGATTTATGTGTCTGTTGGGGCTTCCCAGGTGAAGCAGTAGTTCCTCCTGCCAATGCAGGAGTTGCAAATTCAATCCCTGGATCAGGAAGAGCCCCTGGAGTAGGAAATGGCAACCCACTACAGTATTCTTGCCTAGAAAGTTTCATGGACCAAGAAGCCTTGTGGGCTACAGTCCATGGAGGTGCAAAGAGTGAGTCATGACTGAGCCCAGTTTTATGCCAGCTCTATGCTGTTTTGATCACTGTGGCTATATAATAAGTCTGAAGTCAAGGAGCGTGACCTCCAGCTGTTTTTTTCCTCAAGATTTCTTTGGCTATTTGAAGTCTTTGAATAATTTGTATTTATAGAAAACACATAAATTTTAAGATGCTTTCAGAACTTCAAAATGTGAAGAAGTTGCATCTCAGAATTGTACCAGTTTCTATGGTTATGGCATCAAAACTAACACTTTGTAAGTTTTTACTATGTACCAGACACTGCTAAGCACTCTTGATTTAAATCTCAGGCAATACAAATGAGGAAACTGAGGCACAGGGTTAACTTGTTGCCCTAGAGTCAGCTTTTAGGATTGACCAAGTCAGGACTTGAATGTGGGCAGTCTGAATCCAGAACTTTATACCCAGTACATATGACCAGGCTTTATAACTTTGACTCAGCTCCAGTTCCCATGATGAGCTTTTCTTCCATCAGCTGCTCTCAGGGATAATTGATGAGCTGAGCACCAAGGGATAAAGCTGAAGGAGGCGAAGTCTTTAGCCAATGATACATCCCATGCCTTTGGGCATCCCTTTTTCCCCCTGTGCTCACTTCTCCTGTGCCATACCAAGTACAACATGGAAATGCCATAAGTTCCTTGGCCTCAGAGAAGATGGTCACCTCCAGACTCAAGACCAGCCTGGCCATACTGGCTGCACAGATCTGCTGGGTTAGTACCAAGAATTGACTTTCCAATGAATGGCAGCCCAGGGGCTGTTGATGGCCTCATAATTATTCATGTTTCTGTCCAGGTAATCAGAGTCATCCTTCAGTTTCATTTATCTTGTCTACCCTTGGGCACCATGAGAGAGAGAAACAGCCATTACTCATTGCCCAAATGTTGATCTCTTTTGTTAATTTGTTAATTGGTTTTGTGGTAATGTCAGTGGCAGATATAAAGTAAATGTGAATTTCACTATACGAGAATTTCACTATAAAGAATGTTGGGGGAAAAAAACAGAAGGTACTCTTGTCCATTCTCAACATATGAAGGACCCTGTGAGTAAGACAGCTGTTACCTGCAAGGTATGAGGGCCCTCATATTCCTTGCTTGCTGTAAAGCATGTATTTCCCATTGCTCATTTTTCCTCTGGGTGAAGACATTGAAGAAAGTTATACATTTTACAGTTCATACAGAACCCTGTAGCCTGCAAATGTCAGAGCTCCAAAGTGTGCTTCTGTCCTCAGATTATCTGGGGTTGAACTCTAGCTCTCTTACTTTTTTTGTGAACTTAAGTCACTTAAGTTCTCAGTACCTCAGTTTTCCTATCTGTGAAATGAGATTCATGATAGTTCATACCTTACAGAGCTGTTGAAGGTCCTAGGCCACATGGAATCTTCAGTAAATGCCTCTTTCATTCTTCTCCTTCTCATTACTGTTGGTTTTGTTGTTGTTACTCTTTTGATATTTAGTTTTATTTATTTAGTGGCTGCACTGGGTCTCAGTTGTGGCACACAGGACCTTTGACCTTTGTTGCTGGCATGCAGGAACTTCAGCTGAATGAATCATGTGAACACTTAGTTGCTGCATGAGGAATCCAACTTCCTGACCAGAGATGGAACCCCGGGCCCCCTGCTTTGGGAGCTTGGAGTCTTAGTCAACTGAATCACCAGGGAAGTCCCTTGTTGTTATGATTTTCAATATGTGATTTTATTAGATCTTTTCAAGCCATCTGTAGGAAAAGGAATAGCATCATTTTAAAGGAGCGTAACCCACTGAGAGGAATAGAGCTTGCAATTGTGCCAGCCTAATGGAGGAAGAGTCTTGGCTGTTCTATTGACTTAATATTCCAACATTTTAAAAATCGACTTCATTGAGTTGTAATCCACATAATGTAGAATGCTCACATTTTAAGTGTACTGTCTATGCTGCTGCTAAGTCACTTTAGTCGTGTCCGACTCTGTGCGACCCCATAGACGGCAGCCCACCAGGCTCCCCTGTCCTTGGGATTCTCCAGGCAAGAACACTGGAGTGGGTTGCCATTTCCTCCTCCAATGCATGAAAGCGAAAAGTGAAAGTGAAGTCGCTCAGTTGTGTCCAACTCTTAGCGACCCCATGGACTGCAGCCCACCAGGCTCCTCCGTCCATCAAATGTATATACCTGTACAATCAAGACACAGAACGTTTCCATCACCCTTCGGTATTTCCTTGTATCTCTTCCCAGTCAATCCTCTTCCCCCAGCCTCAAGGAACTACTGATCTGCTTTCTGTCATTACAGACTGTATTTGTCTTTTATAGAATTTTGTGGAAATGGAATTGTGCAATAGGTACTCTTTTGTGTTTGGTTTCTTTGACTTGGCAGAGTGCAGTTCCAGCTTCAATCGTGTGTGTATAACAGTAGTTTGTTCCTTTTTATTGCTAAGTAGTTTCACATTTTATGGATGTAACAGAGTTTATCTGTTCAGCAGTTGATTGACTTTGGGGTTGTTTCCAGTATCTGGATGTTATGAGTCAGGTTGCTCAGTAACTTGTACACAAGCCCAAATCCATGTATTTTCACTTCCCGTGGGCTGATACACTGGAGTAGAATTGCTAGAAAACCACAGACTCTTGAACACAATATCTATTAAGGACTACTCACTCGTCCAGCCACTCGTCACTCGTCCAGCCACTCATCTATACTAATTCTTACCAACGTTTTTATTCTGGACTTTTTAAAGATTATGAAATTAGAATAGCAAACTCCAAGAGATAGTGAAAGACAGGGAAGCCTGTGTTCTGGAGGCCATATGTGCTAAGCTGCTTCAGTCGTGTCCAACTCTTCTGCAACCGCATGGTCTGCAGCCCACCAGGCTCCTCTGTGGAATTCTCCAGGCAAGAATACTGGAGTGAGATCTCCTCCAGGGGATCTTCCTGACCCAGGGATCAAACCCTTGTCTCCTGTGACTCCTGCATTGCGGGTGAATTCTTTACCTGCTGAGCCACTGGGGAAGCCCCATGTGTTCTGGCAAAACATTAGTATTTGAGGGTTGGATGGATCACCGTGCCAGAGACATTCCCACCAAAAGTGCATTCAGTGAGTAGTAATAGAAGGAAAACAAAAGTGTGTAACTGAAAGAAGGGATAATGATTCCTGAACCAGAATAACCAATAGAGACCCACTACAGTCCTCTCTAGCCCAGAACAATCCTTCCTGCAGACCCTAGTCTAGACCTAGAACCCTTTAGGTATTTAGAATTTAGCTATTGTGTCCAGGTGTAATGAAAGGCTCCACATAAATTGGTGGGGTCTAGGGAGAAGACTTGGACTAAGGGGAGTCTAATAGATGTCTTTTAATCAAGCCTCTGTTGAGTTCTTCCTGTGTACCAGACACTCTGGAGTGACATGGAGAGGAATCAGTGCTTCTTTCCTTCTTAAAGTTCATGGTCTAAAGGAGGAAGACTGACATGAAAAAAATAAAAAGATCTCTTCTATCAGACAGATTATTATAGATGCTAAAATGAATGAGCAAAGGTCTAGGAAGCAGAAATAAGGGAGAGGTCAATTTTGGCATTGGGGCGAGGAGGAAGCTGGAGCAGGCTTCCTGGAGGGGATGCCATCCTAGCTGAGCCATTTGCGTAGCAACCATCTGCTAAGCATCGATCATAGGTGCTTGGGATGCAGTGAATAACAGAGACCAGGTCTGTAGTCTCATGGGGTTTCCAGGCTCTAGAGAGTTTAGCTTTGACTTGCCCCTGGCAACCCCTCCAGCCTGATGCCTCCCCCAGGCCTCACCTCCAGTTCTCATTTGTGTTTTAACCTCTTAGTACTGAGTCATTAACAGACAAATGGCTCCTGTTTTGTCCTGCATCCACAGATGGGCTCTTGTTGCTCTTGCCTGAGACCCCCTCCCTGTCCACTCTGTATCTAACCAACAACTAATACCTTCTCCTCCAGGAAGTCTTCCTGGAAGCCCTGTCTCTTCTCTTGCCTTGGCTTTATTCTACCTTCTTTATGGTCTCACATCCCCTGAGAACATTATGTTCTTGGTCCCCCACAAGTTCATCGATGACAACCCAAGCCTTGATTCCATCTTCTGTCTACATGAAGGCAAGGAGTACCTTGGATTCATCTTATTTCCAAGTATGTTTGCTAAACTGTTTTTGTTTGTTTGGTTCGCTCTATTTTTGATGAATGAATGCGTATTGGAGGAAAACAGTCTGAGAGCTACGTCTTGGTTCTGGTCTTGCTTCAGCAGCAGATTACTGTGACCTGAGATAAAACCCATTTCCCCCTCTGAGCCTCTATTTCTTCATCTGGATTTGAACATCTTTAGGGTGTCTTCTCTTTAGTTCAGAGCTCCTATACATCTCCTTCTCACAAGACAATTATGACTGTCTTTGTAAGAAAGTACAACTGAAAAATGCCAAACTTAACCCCAAGTCCCACCATCCAGAAATAACCGTAGTTAACCTTTGATGATGATCACTCCAGACATCTTTCTAAGATTATGTACTAATAGATGGGAGATCAACAGATAGAAAGAAAATTCTATTTAAAAAAAAAACCAGGATCATTGTATTCTGACTTTTTGATATGCAATGTTAAATTATTTTTTTCCTGAATGTAAGAGCAGAAAAAGAAATTGAAATGAAACTAAAGGACTTCCCTGAATCCCAAAGTCCCAGTATTCTGACATTAAATGCTCACAAGGCTACAGCCAAAGAAATAGTAACAATTTAGATACAAAGAAATTTCAAAACAGAGGGTAGAACAGATGCCTTTTAATTCTGACCATGAAATCTCAGACCCACAGCTAGACGAATAGGCTGCAGGGTCCCAGTGATTCAGTTCCAGGGGACTCAGAAAGACATGATGGATGACCAGCTGCCCAGCCGTGGGCCATAATTGATGGCAGCACTGCACTGACCCAAGCGCTTCTGCTTGAGAAGCCCAGCACCCAAGCCTGCCGGCCAGGGCTGCCAGCCATCCAGTGCGGCTGGGGTGGGCCTGCAAACTCCCGTCCCAGGGAGCTGACATGTCTGACTGCCTGACAGATCCCCCCGCTGAATCCAAAATGACTGAGGGCAGATGGGCAAGATCTGGAGACAGTGTTCTGATTGGATTCTGGCGAGTTGGGGGTGGAGGGTGGGAGGGCTTCCGGCAATAAATTACACATTTGGCTGAGATTCACACATCTTCATGCCCTGTCCCAATCCCTCTCGGCTTTTATAGACCAATGAACTCACAGTCTGATTTTATCTACTCAGACGGCGGAGGTGGCTGTGACAAGAAACAGGGATGTCTTGACTTTTGCAAAAAGAATATAGGACAGGATGGAGCACCAGCGTGGGATTTTAGTTTCAGGCAGGGGGGAAAGTCACCCTAGGAGAAGCTAAGTCCCAAAGTTTGGGGTCTGAATCCAGGATCGGCCCTTCCCTAGCTGTGCTCATTCAGGCAAATGTCTTAACCTTTCTGCACCTCAGTTTTCTCCCTTGTGGATGGAGCTGGAATAGTAATGATTGCTGAAGACCACTGGGCATGTTAAAGCAGCTTACATCCCCAGGGTTCTCACTAAGTGAAATCTATTTGTATGACCTTAGCAAGTTAATATGGTCTCTTGGTATTTCAGTTTTATCATACTCAATATAATAACGATATGATGATAGTAGCTAAATTTGAGTACCATGTACTGGAGTGGTGTAAGTGCATACATGCTCAGTCATGTCAGAGTTTTTGCAAGCCCATGGACTATAGCCCACCAGGCTCCTCTGTCCATGCAATTTTTATGTCCATGGAATAGTATGAGTGGTAGGCATCAAAGAGGTAATTAAGGAGAGTTTAATAAGGGGTCTAGTTACAAAGATGGGGGTCAGGTTAAGGGGTAAGATGAAGTACCCCAGGGTTAGCTAGAATGCAAAACCATAAACTATTCAGCTTGAAGGGTCACACTTGACAGAGCAACTGTAGGTCTGCTAATTTATAGACAAAATAGGGGGCAGAGGAACATGTTAAAAGATAACACGGCTCAGTGTTTGGATCCTTATGCAAACAAGCCAAATGTAAGAGACAGCAGAGAAAATTTGAACTGGATAATTCATAATATTAAGAATGATTTAAGGGATTACCCTGGTAGTCCAGTGGCTAAGACTCCAAACTTCCAGGGCAGGAGGCCTGGGTTCAGTGCCTGGTCTGGGAACTAGATCCCACATGCTGCAACTAAGACCCGGCACAGCCAGATAAGTAACTATTTTTTGAAAAAGAGAATGATTTAAAATCTGGGGGCTCCCCTGGTGGTCCAATGGTTAAGACTCTGTGCTGCCACTACAGGGGACACAGCTCAGTGGTTAAGAATCTGCCTTCTGATGCAGGGGACACACGTTTGATCCCTGGTCAGGAACTAAGACCCCACATGCAGGGCAACTAAGCCTTCAGGCTGCAACTACTGAGCCCATGCACCACAACAACAGAGCCTGCAAGCCTAACGAAGAGCCCACGTGCAACAACTAAGACCCAACCCAGCCAAAAATCATAAATAAAGATTATTAAATAAATAACGCATATAAGATGAAAGAAAAAAAATTGGCTCCAGGAGCTGGAAGAGCAGCTGCAGCTATGGGAGAGGGCTGCCCAGCAGAAGTTCAGCCTTGTAATTTGAAACTCCCAGGGCTGCAGGGAGCTTCCCTGGTGGCACGGTTGGTAAAGAATCCGCCTGCCAGTGCAGGAGAGGCAGGTTCAATCCCTGGGTTGGGAAGATCCCCTGGGGGAGGCCATGGCAACCCACTCCAGTATTCTTGCCTGGGAAATCCCATGGACAGAGGTGTCTGGTGGGCCACAGTCCATGGGGTCGCAAAAGAGTCGGACACAACTGAGCAAATAAATAGCAGCAGCAGCAACTGGGTACCACAGCCCAGCATCACAGCATCCTTCCATGCTCCCGTGCCTTTTCAAAAGCTGTCCCGTCTGCCTGGGTGTCCCTACAAGCCTTCTCCACATAGCAAGGATTAGAAGCACTGCCTAGGTGTCCTCTCCTTTGTCAAGGCTTCCCCGATTTCCCCAAGGAGGACTCCCCCCATTGCCTGACCCCCATAGCAACAGAGGCTCCATCCTGCCACAGCGCAGCAAATATTTACTTGGATCCCCTCCACCCCCAACTAGACTAAGGGATGAGGGGTGGGTATTTTTTCAACCCAGTGTCCCCAGCATGTAGCACATAATGGGGGCACAATAAATATCTGTTGAATGGATCCCTGTGTTACAGATAAAAAGAAGAATCTGAAGGGACAAGCCCTGATGGTTGTGGCAGCATGAGAAGATTTCATCACACACAAAAACCCACCTGTATGTGCATTTTACCCCACTCGGCTCTGATCGCAGTATCTTTCCCTCTCTGCTGCTTTGAGCAATGTCAAGGCAGAGCTGCCATGGGGCCAGCTGAGTCATTAAAGAGTGTGTGTGGAGGGTTGGGGACCAAGGCAGGCATGTCTGCAGAAAGTCACCAGTGGCTGCTCTCCCTGCAAGTTTCTGCAATTGCTATTCCACAATATGTGACATTTTTCAGCTTCTTGCTGGAAAACACAAAGTGGTTGTAAATCACTCCAGTGCAGCTGTCTGAGTGGTAAGTGCCTGGGAATTGGGAAGGGACGCGGAGATGAGCTCCTGCCCTCGGGAGCCAGGGAGGACTATTTCCGAGGCTCAGCGATTTATGCTGAAATGCAGAGTCTTGGCTCCCAAGTCCACAGGAGTCAGAGCGGCATTCATTCTCATGGTGGGGTCCACAGGGAAAAGATGCCAGGGGCCGGATCTCCTGGGAGAATAGGTCCTGCAGCACCCTGGAGGTGTAACCACCTTGGTAAGAAATCCACTTCTGAGCCTGGTCAACTTTGGGAGGATTATTCAAACTCCGTGATATTCGTTCTTGTTCTGCTTCCTTGTAAAACAGAGATGGAAACAGTAGCTACTGGATGGAGTTGTTGTGAGGATTAAATGAATGCTATTAAAGCATTTAGAACAGTTCCCGTTGTTGTTATTGTTCAGTTGCTAAGTCGTGTCCTACTCTTTGTGACCCCCCTGGACTGCAGCACACCAGACTGTAGTTAGAATGGTGTTAGGCACTGTTAGAACTGTGCCTAGAACATGGCAACGGTGTATAAATGCTTGCAGTCATTACCATCATCGCCGTGCCATTATCAGCCTCGTCACCAGCATCATGTCATCATCCTCACCTGTCACCACCACCTCATCACACCACCGTCATCATCACCATATTGGCACCCTCATCATCACCGTCTCGTCAACGCCATTACTCCCATCATCACCATCACCGTCATCTTCGCTACTGTCATCCTGATCGTCAAGAATTTACTCAGACCCTATGACAAACCAGGTTCAGAGAATTCTAGAGATTGAAAGATACGATCCTCTAACAGGAAGTCGGGCATGCAGACATCCACAGGTGCTGCAGTTCAAAGGCTTCGAGGAGCACAGAGATGAAATCGATGAAGACTTTCACGAGAAGCAATGTTTGAACTGCCTCTTTAAGATGGTGCAAGAGAAGAGGAAACTGGTAAGGCAGATGTGCTGTGTAGGGCGCAAGAACAACATTCCAGGTGAAGGGAACGCTTGGCGACTCTGATCTTAAAGGTGCAATTAGGGAGCTATATGAGCCGCCACCCAGGTGGCGCTAGTGGTAAAGAACCCGCCTGCCAATGCAGGAGACTTGAGAAACAGGGATTCGATCCCTGGGTCGGGAAGATCCCCTGGAGGAGGGCCTGGCAACCCACTCCAGTATTCTGGCCTGGAGAATCCAGTGGATGGAGGAGCCCGGAGGCCTACAGTCCATGGGGTCACAGTCAGACACGACTGAAGCGACTCAGCACGCATGACCCAGTACAGAGCCTGGGCAGGGATATGAGAGGGGACCTGATGGCCCCTCCGAGCATTGCTGAGGTGCTTTCACGGCCACAGAAGATTGCTGGCCTTCAGTGCACTCTAACATGTGCTCTGTGTGGGTGGACGTTCCTCCTGTAAGCTGTCTTCACAGCTTCACTCCATCATCTCCATAGAAATGTTGGCTGGGTAAATCCAGGGCTCGGAGTTCTTCTTCAGCCTGTGTGCGCTAACAAGAAGGAAAAAATGCTACCCAAATTTCCTGTGTGCTTTGGGTCTCTTCATTCATGCGGTTGTAAGTGTAAGACGGATAACTCTCACTCAACAGGCTTTCATTTTCTGTGCCAAGCACTCTTCTAGACACTTAATACACAACATAGAGTTAAACTATCAGAAGAGTTGCAACAGAAAGAGACTCGCAGACTTAGAAAACTAACTTATGGTTGCTGGGGCGGAGGGATATTTAGGGACTTTGGGAAGGTCATGAGTACACTGCTCTATTTAAAATGGATAACCACTGCTGGGCGTACACACAGAGGAAACCAGAATTGAAAGTGACACAGGAACCCCAATGTTCATCGCAGCACTGTTTATAATAGCCAGGACATGGAAGCAACCTAGATGTCCATCAGCAGATGAATGGATAAGAAAGCTGTGGTACATATACACAATGGAGTATTACTCAGCCATTAAAAAGAATACATTTGAATCAGTTCTAATGAGGTGGATGAAACTGGAGCCTATTATACAGAGTGAATTAAGTTAGAAAGAAAAACACCAATACAGTATACTAATGCATATATATGGAATTTAGAAAGATGGTAATGATAACCCTATATGCGAGACAGCAAAAGAGACACAGATGTATAGAACAATCTTTTGGACTCTGGGAGAAGGCGAGGGTGGGATGATTTGAGAGAATAGCATTGAAACATGTATATTATCATATGTGAAACAGATCGCCAGTCCAGGTTCAACGCATGAGACAGGGCACTCAGGGCTGGTGCACTGGGATGACCCTGAGGGGTGGGATGGAGAGGGAGGTGGGAGAGGGATTCAGGATGGGGAACACATGTACTCCCGTGGCAGATTCATGTCAATATATGGCAAAAACCACTACAATATTGTAAAGTAATTAGCCTCCAATTAAAATAAAGTACTTAAAAAAAATAAAATGAGTAACCAACAAAGACCTACTGTATAACACATGGAACTCTGCCCAATGCAGTGTGCCAGCCTGGATGGGAGGGAGGTTTGGGGAAGAATGAATGTGAAAGTGAAAGTTGCTCAGTCATGTCTGACTCTGTGACCCCATGAACTATAACCCACCAGGCTCCTCTGTCCATGGAATTCTCCAGGCAAGGATGCTGGAGTGGGTTGCCATTCCCTTCTCCAGGGAATCTTTCTGACCCAGGGATTGACCCAGAGTCTCCCATGTGGAAGGCAGATGGAAACACCATCCAGAGGTAAAGTTCACTGTTCAAGGCCACACCCCTGATAATTGGTGGAGCAGGTGATCAAGCCCATGTTATTCTGACTCTGAAGGCATTTTACAGCTTACTGTTTGCTAGGGGCGGCACCACATTATAATCACCAAGGGCTCCAGAGATGGTGGGGCTTCCCTGGTGGCTCAGCAGTAAAGAATCCACCTGCCAAAGCAGGAGAGATGAGTTCGATCCCTGTGTGGGAAAGATCCCCTGGAGAAGGGAATGGCAACCCACTCCAGTGTTCTTGCCTGGAGAATCCCATGGACAGAGGAGCCTGGTGGGCTGCAGTCCATGGGGTCACCAAGAGTCGGACATGACTTGGCCACTAAACAACAACAACAGAGATGGTGGGGAGAAAGGAAGTGTCAGCTGTCCCCCCAGGGCAGGGCACTGCTGGGCCCCCTTTCCTCAGGGCTGATCAAAATGCCCAGCAAGACTGGCCACCCTGGAACATGCTGTTTTGCCAAAGCCCCTTGGTCCCTCCAGCTGGCTGGGAGAGGAACATCGTTGCAGAGAAGAGCTGCCTGGAAGTGGAAAGCAGAGGGTTCTGGGGGGGCTTCTTTGGGTATTGAGAAGCCCTTTCCACACCAGAGCCTTGGGTTTCCTCCTCCACTGAATTTCCTTAGCTTTTCAATTATATTTAACTGTATTTTTTCAGTGAAAACACTTCTCAGGATATTCCTAATTAAACGAAGAAGAGATATTCTCAAATTATTTGGGGCAAACGTTGTCT
The DNA here is from genome assembly GCF_019923935.1 of Bubalus bubalis. NCBI lineage: Eukaryota > Metazoa > Chordata > Mammalia > Artiodactyla > Bovidae > Bubalus > Bubalus bubalis. The sequence continues at coordinate 33,806,271 of NC_059180.1, forward strand.
CCATTTCCCACTTAGAGAAGAAATTAAAAGTCCATAATGACTTTTTAGAAAGATCAAGGCCAGTTTTACTCCTTTACATCCATTCTAGCTGCCTCCTTCTTCCTTCCTTCCTTCTCCATTTCTTTCTTCTCGAAAATGTGCATCTCAGGGGTAGAACAAAAGTAGTAACCGAATCTGAGGCTTAGAGGATAGAATTTACAGGAGTCTTTGGCAAAGTCCCCTCCTTCTGCATGCATCCACTTTTGCTGATTGATCGACCTACCAGTGGCTAATTCCAGGCTGTGATAGCTTGCATTTTCCCAACAAAGATTACCTACTCCTCTGTATTACAGCATTAGTCCAGCTTGTAATAGCCACTTCTGTTTTTATCAGTGGCTGCAGCACCAGCTTCCACAGCCCCTGACATGCCTGGTAGATGTCCAACAACTCCTGGTTAATAACATTGCTTTGTGTGTCTTTCATAACATTTAACACCTCCTGACCTTATGTTGTGTGCATTTCATTTCCTCTGTTGCTAGAATTTAAGCCATAAGAAGATGGAGATTTGTTTCTCTAGTTCCGTGCCCTGTTCCCAGCCCCAGGAAGAGGCACTCCACCAATACTTGTTGGATAAATAAAGCACAGAAAAGCCGCAGTCAACGCCCAAGAAGAGGCGGCTCATCTTCAATTCCAGATTCAAGGTGAGAAACGGAGTGGAAGGTGGTACTTGGTTCCTGCAGGGAAAACCAATTAGGGGCTTGTGTATCCGAGCGTGGCAAACAAAGCTGCTAAACAGGAGAGCTATCATTAGTAAATAGTTCATCTACAACTTGTGAAAAATCACCTCCCTCATCTCCTGGCAACCACTCGGGGTGCATTCCGTGTGCATTATCTCATTTAGTCCACAGCTGCCGTGTGTGCCAGGTTATTCTTTTTAAAGGATCTCCTTTTGTGGAACTACCTAGAGATGAGAAAATCAAGGTGTACAGAAATGGGGGAAATTGTCAAAAATCACAGGGTTGGCAAGCAAAGAGGCCAGGTTAGATCCTTACTGCCCACCTTGCTCTACGACCTCCCTTAGTATGAAAATCCCAACAAGGACTTCCCTGGTGGTCCAGTGCTTCAGTATCCACCTGCTGATGCAGGAGACACGGGTTCAATCCCTGATCCGGGAGGTTCCCACATGCCCGGGAGCCACAACTACTGAAGCCCACGTGCCGTAGACACAAGGGCACACAGGCTTGTTGTGTTGTGCCCCACAACAGGAGAGTAGCCCTTGCAACTAGACGCAGTTAGAGAAAACCCGTGCACAGCAACAAACACCCGGCCAGCATGGCCAAAAATAAATAAATAAAACCTATTTCTAAAAAAAAGAAGAAATCCCAAAGGTATCTGTAATATTAATCAGAAAGGGGCTTAATATTCAGACATAATTGAAGTGATCTAAGGCAAAGGACAAAAAAAAAAAAGCCTCACCGTCCTCTCCCTCTGTCTTTGTGTTCTAACGAGCATCTCTATGATTCTCAAGAACTAATCCTTTTATTTCCATAATTGATTCTTTTTGTTTTTTCTCTTTGCTTTCCCAGCTAAATGCTGTAAAATATATTTTACTACCTGTGCTTTTCTTCTTTCTTACCTACTATGTTAAAGTTCTGACAGGGGCCTAAATTTCCCTTCTTTGTTATCTGAAGTCTCTCTATTGTAGGATTTTTTTTTTTTTAACACAGAGCCTGAGCTCCAGGAGAACAGAAAGCTGGTTTAATTTATCCTCCATTCTATCCATGCGTGGAATCTACATCAGTTCTAGGTACAAAATAAAAAAAGATACCATAAGTATGTCTGAATAAACAAATAAGAGCACTTTAGATGCAGGTAAAATAACTGGACCCCAGATTTTCCTGGGGGTCCAGTGGTTAAGAATCTACCTGCCGATGCAGGGGACACAGGTTCGATCCCTGGTCCAGGAAGATTCCACATGCTGCGGAACTACTAAACCTGTGAGCCACAGCTACTGAAGCCCTCAAACCTAAAGCCCATGCTCCGCAACAAAAGAAGCCACCGCAACGAGAAGAAGAGTGCAGCATCTGGAGAGTAGCCCCACTTGCTGCAATGAGAGAAAGCCCTCGAGCAGCAACGAAGACCCCGTGAAGCCAAAAAATAAATAAAATTAAAAAACAAGACCTAAAAGATGATGGCAGGGCAGGAAAGGAGGGATAGCTGAATTTACTGAAGTCAGGAGGTCCTGGAAAAGTGGAAACTAGCATCTGTTTTGTGAGGGACCTTCTGCTCTGTATTCTAGAGGGGCAAGATTGGGAAGAAACTAGAACGAGTACTTTAATGTGGAGTGAGTCCGGCTTGAAGCCAAGAATGGTGTGCTTTCGAGAAGCTAAAAGAATCTCAGGCCAATCTCCTTCTTGAGGATGCATGGGGCAGGGGGTCCTGATATTGGTGCCCACCAGACTGATCCAACACAGGGAGAATTTTTCACTTGTTGCTATTTAGTCACTAAATTGTGCCCAACTCTGTAACCCCCATGGACTGTAGCCCACCAGGCTCCCCTGTCCATAGAATTCTCCAGGCAAGAATCCTGGAGTGGGTGCCCATTTCCTTCTCCAGGGGAATCATTTACTCAGGTCTTTTAAACTCCAATGCTGCTGCTGCTGCTGCTGCTAAGTCGCTTCAGTCGTGTCTGACTCTGTGCAACCCCAGAGACGGCAGCCCACCAGGCTCCCCTGTCCCTGGGATTCTCCAGGCAAGAACACTGGAGTGGGTTGCCATTTCCTTCTCCAATGCATGAAACTCCAATAGATTTCAATAAATTCTCCCAAAGTCAAGTTCCATCTTTGCCTTGAGCAAAATAAAGGTAGTGAACCCTTTCAAAGTACTTATAAATATTTAGATGGCTGAGATCTTGGCTCGTGAGTCAGCCTCAATCCCGAGTGGATGGTGACTTGTCTGTTTGGCTGCTCTCTGATCAGAGTGAATGGCCCTAAATGATTTCCCGTTCCTATTTGGAAAAGGATAGGTCTCTAGTTTTGTTGTTTCCAAGGGCTGCAGTGACAAATTATCACAAACCATGTGAATTTATTTTACAGTTTTAGAGACACGGCCCTGTCAGCAGGGCTTTGCTTCCACTGATTGCGTGCATGCTCGGTCATCTGACTCTTTGAGACACCGTGCACTGTAGCCTGCCAGGCTCCTCTGTAATACTGGAGTGGGTTGCCATTCCCTTCTCCAGGGGCTCTTCCTGACCCAGGAATCAAACCCAGGTCTCCTGCATTGCAGGCAGATTCTTTACCATCTGAGCCACTAGGGAAGCCCAGAATATAACTCATAGGCAGTTACTGTCTTTTGTACATAAATAAGAAAAACAATGTGAAGTTTTTTTTTCTTTACCTTTAATGCCTTTTATGTTCAAGGATACCTTAAGACCAACCACTCTTCCTGATGTTTTCTCCTAGCTCCTTGCCCAAACCTCCAACATGCCTGCATCATCAGATCACATCTCCTTACACACCCATCTTCTCAAGAAGGCTGTGAGTTCCCCAGAGGGAGGGTGAGAATCCCTAAAATCTTCTTTGATTCCATGGCACAAAGTATATCTCGGCTATACCTCAGGATCACCTAGGGAGTTCTAAAAATATTGATTCCTGGCTTTCTTCCCCAAAGATTATCATTTAGTGGACCTGAGATGTGGCTGGGAATCAAAATTTTTAAAGCTCCCCAGGTGACTTTAATACACAGGCAGCCAAAGTTTGAGAATCAAGCACTGAGGTTTGGTAGCAGCAGCAACAACAGCTAACATTTATCGATCCCTTGTGACGTGGCCCTGGCACTGTGCTCTGTAATTGATATGCATTGATTCATTCATGATGTTGCTGTTGTTTAGTCGCTAAGTCGTGTCTGATTCTTTTGGAACCCATGGACTCTTGCCTACCAGGCTCCCTGGGATTTTCCAGGCAAGAATACTGGAGTGGGTTACCATTTTCTTCTCCAGGGGATCTTCCTGACCCAGGGACCAAACCTGTGTCTCCTGCATTGGCAGGCCAGTTCTTTACCACTGAGCCACCAGTGAAGTCCTTCATTCATGATACAACCATCCTAAAAAGTAGCAACTATCATTATACCCAGTGCTTCCCTGGTAGCTCAGGTGGTAAAGAATCTGCCTATAATGCAAGAGACCCAGGTTCTATCCCTGGGTTGGGAAGATCCCCTGGAGAAGGAAATGGCAACCCACTCCAGTATTCTTGCCTGGAGAATCCCCATGGACAGAGGAACCTGGTGGGCTAAAGTCCCTGGTGTCACAAAGAGTCAGACATGACTGGACGACTTCCACATTATTATTCCCACATTAAATAGGAGGAAAATGAAGTCTAAACATTTACTCAAAGTTACCTAGCTAATAGGGGCTGGAGCCAGGCTCTCAATTCTCTAGAGATCTACACATCCATCCCAGCTCCATCCTGCTTCTGCCCTTTACCATCACATCATACTATTTTCACCATGCTCTGGGTCTCCCTCTATTGTCATACAGAAGATGCTCCATAAATATCCCCCCTCAAGCTTTATTGAAGTCAGTTCAGTTCAGTTCAGTCGCTCAGTCGTGTCCAACTCTTTGCAACCCCATGAACACAGCACACCAGGCCTCCCTGTCCATCACCAACTCCCGGAGTTCACTGAGACTCACATCCATTGAGTTAGTGATTCCATCCAGCCATCTCATCCTGTGTTTTCCACTTCTCCTCCCTCCTTCAATCTTTCCCAGCATCAGGGTCTTTTCCAATGAGTCAGCTCTCCGAATCAGGTGGCCAAAGTATTGGAGTTTCAGCTTCAATATCAGTCCTTCCAATGAATATTCAGGACTGATTTCCTTTAGGATTCCTTTAGTCTCCTTGCAGTCCAGGGGACTCTCAAGAGTCTTCTCCAACACCACAGTTCAAAAGCATCTATTCCTCAGTGCTCAGCTTTCTTTATAGTCCAACTCTCACATCCACACATGACCACTGGAAAAACCATAGCCTTGACTAGACAGAGCTTTGTTGGCAAAGTAATGTCTCTGCTTTATAATATGCGGTCTAGGTTGGTCATAGCTTTTCTTCCAAGGAGTAAGCATCTTTTTATTTCATGGCTGCAGTCACCATCTGCAGTGATTTTGGAGCCCAAAAAAGTAAAGTCTGACACTGTTTCCACTGTTTCCCCATCTATTTGCAATGAAGTGATGGGACCAGATGCCATGATCTTTGTTTTCTGAGTTTTGAGCTTTAAACCGACTTTTTCACCCTCCTCTTTCACTTTCATCAACAGGCTCTTCAGTTCTTCTTCACTTTCTGCCATAAGGGTGGTGTCATCTGCATATCTGAGGTTATTGATATTTCTCCCAGCAATCTTGATTCCAGCTTGTGTGTCTTCCAGCCCAGTGTTTCTCATGATGTACTCTGCATATAAGTTAAATAAGCATGGTGACAATATACAGCCTTGATGTACTCCTTTCCTTATTTGGAACCAGTCTGTTGTTCCACGTGCAGTTCTAACTGTTGCTTCTTGACCTGAATTCTCAAGAGGCAGGTCAGGTGGTCTGATATTCCCATATTTTTCATAATTTTCCACAGTTTATTGATGTATAATTGAAAAATAAAAAATTGTATTTATTTAAGGTGTACAATTGTGGTTCAGTGGTAAAGAATCCACCTACCAATGCAGGAGACATGGGTTTGATCCCTGGGCCAGGAAGGTCCCTTGGAGAAGGAAGTGGCAACCCATTCCAGTATTCTTGTTCAGGAAATCCCATGGACAGAGGATCCTGGTGGGTTACAGTCCATGGGGTTGCAAAAGAGTTAGACACAACTTAGTGACTAGACAATAGCAACAACAAGGTGTACAATCTGATGGTTTGATCTACATATACACTGTGAAGTGATTACCACCATCAAGCTAATCAATAGTACATGAACTGAGAACTTCCAGATGTTCAAGCTGGATTAAGAAAAGGCAGAGGAACCAGAGATCAAATTACCAGTATCAGTTGGATCATAAAAAAAAGCAAGAGAATTTCAGAAAAACATCTGCTTCATTGACTACACTAAAGCCTTTAACTGGGTGGGTCACAACAAACTGCGGAAAATTCTTAAAGAGATGGGAATACTAGACCACCTCATCTGCCTCCTGAGAAACCTATATGCATGTCAGGAAGCAACAATTAGAACCAGAAATGGAACAATGGACTGGTTCCAAATTGGTAAAGGAGTACAAGGCTGAATATCATTACCCTGGTCATTTAACTTATATGCAAAGTACATCATGTGAAATACCAGGCTGGATGAAGCACAAGCTGGAATCAAGATTGCTGGGAGAAATATCAATAGCCTCAGATACGCAGATGACACCACCCTTATGGAAGAAAGTGAAGAGGAACTAAAAAGCCTCATAATGAAGGTGAAAGAGGAGAGTGAAAAAGCAGGCTTAAAACTTGACATTCAAAAAACTAAGATCATGGCATCTGGTCCCGTCACTTCATAGAAAATAGATGGGGAAACAGTGACAGATTTTATTTTCTTGGGCTCCAAAATCACTGCAGATGGTGACTGCAGCCTTAAAATTAAAAAATGCTTGCTCCTTGGAAGAAAAGCTATGACCAACCTAGACACATATGAAAAAGCAGAGACATTCCTTTGCCAGCAAAGGTCCATCTAGTCAAGGCTATGGTTTTTCCCATAGTCATATATGGATGTGAGAGTTGGACCATAAAGAAGGGTATGTCAAAGAATTGACACTTGAACTGTGGTTTTGGAGAAGACTCTTGAGAGTTCTTGGACTTCAAGGAAATCAAACCAGTCAGTCCTAAAGGAAATCAGCCCTGAATATTCATTGGAAGGACTGATGCTGAAGTTTAAGTTCCTATACTTTGGCCACCTGAAGAAAAGAGCCAACTCATTAGAAAAGACCCTGATGCTGGGGAAGATTGAGGGCAGGAGGAGAAGGGGATGACAGAGGATGAGATGGTTGGATGAACATGAGTAAGACACCTCCAGGAGATGGTGATGGACAGGGAAGCCTAGCGTGCTGCAGTCCATGGGGTTGCAAAGAGTCGGACGCGACTGGGAAACTCAACAACAGGACAACAGTCAAGCTAAGTAACAGCTCCATCACCTTATGTAGTTCACACCACTTCATGTGTGTGGGCTGAGAACTACTGTTTGTAGTTTTTTCAAATGCCTGTGAAACATATACCGAGAATTCCATGTCCTGGGCCAGAAAACAACCCTCAGGTGACTGAAAGGAACTAATATCACTCAGAATGCATTCTCCAGCCACAATGGAATCTTGTTAGAAATTAATAAAAGAAAGATAATGGGAAAATCTCCAAACAATTGGAAATGAAATGATAACATTTTTCAGTAATCCATGGGTCAAAAGCACAGTACCAAGAGAAATAAAATATACACTGAACTAAATGTAAATGATGATACAACAAAACAAAAACTGTGGTCTACAGCTGAAACAGTGCTGACAGGGAAATTTATAGCACTGGATGCATTCATTAGGGCTTCCCTGATGGCTCAGTTGATAAACAATCCGCCTGCAGTGTGGGAGACCTGGGTTTTAGCCCTGGGTGGGGAAGATCCCCTGGGGAAGGGAAAGGCTGCCCACTTCAGTATTCTGGCCTGGAGAATTGCATGGACTATGTATAGTCCATGGGGTCTCATTCATCAGAAACAAGGAAAGTTTAAGATCAATAATCTAAGGATCCACCTCAGAAAACTAGAAAAAGAAGAAGAAAATAAACCCAAAGTGAGTAGAGGAAGGTAATATTTCATGTAACAGCGGAAATCAGTGAAGTTGGTTATAGGAAAATAATAGAGATGATAGTGAAACATGGGACTGGTGCTTTGAAAAGACAAATCAAATGGACACAATTCTAGACGACTGACAAAGGGAAAAAGAGAGAATAAAAAACCATAATATTAGGAATAAAACAAATGATATCCTGTGGGCCCTGCAGACATGAGACAATAAGGAAATGCTACAAACAACTCTGTATACATAAACTTGACATCTTAAATGAAATGGGCCACTTCTTTAAAAAATACAAACTATCAGAACTCACTCACTATGAAATAGATAATGGGAATAATGCTACAGCTATGAAGGAAACTGACTTTGTAATATATAAACTTCCAGGCCCACATGGTTTCCCTGAAAAATTCTAATAAGCATTTAAGGAAGAAACAACACCAAATCTAAACAATCTCTCCCCCAAAATGGAAGATGAAGGAAAATACATCAAATCATATGAAGAAGTTAGTATTAAGCAGACAGCTTAATACCAAAACCAGTCAAAGACTGTTCAAAGGGAGAAAATGTTAGTCACTCAGTCAGGTCTGACTTCTTGCGACTCCACAGACTTTAGTCCGCCAGGCTCCTCTGTCCATGGGATTCTCCAGGCAAGAATACTGGAGTGGGTCGCCATTCCCGTCTCCAGGGGATCTTCCTGACTCAGGGATTGAATCAGGGTCTCCTGCATCACAGGCAGATTCTTTACCATCTGAGCCACCAGGGAAGCCCAGTTAGAGCAGGAGACGCTGTTACAACAGCAGGCTGACTCAAGGAGGACTCCATGCCTTTCACAGACTAGTAGCCAATTTTTATAGCCTTGAGACAAAATTCCTGCTGCAAGGGTAGCTTTAGATGATTGGCTAGTGTGCTGTAGGGAAGGTATTTTACCTAATGTGGAGTCAGGGAGTTGACCAGTGTAGGTCAGGGGGGCTCATGGCAGTGGTTGCTACGGGGCTCAACCAGTTCCAGGGAAGACGCTGGTACAGAGCTCCACATCTGTGGCTTTGGTAAAAGACTTTACACCTGTGACCTTGGTATAGGGCTCTACAGAGTACACTGGATCACTCCACATTAATTCTTACAATTTCATGTGAACTTACATTATCTCAAAATAAAAAAAACCACACACACAAAAATGACAATGGTACTGAAATGATTTAACACAGGAAGCATATTGCTGTTACTGGATTGCCTGTCGATTTGACCTCACAATATTTCAGAGGGACTAAGGAATCAAATCCAATCAAAACCATTCCCCTTTGAAACACCGATGACAAGTTACTTCAAGTATTACTTCCCGTGAATACTCAGAACCTTCCTCATCAATGCTAGCATCCCACTTACAAACCACAAGACTGCTTCCTCTGGGTCAGAGGGCTATTTCTGTACCCAGAGCGGTGCACAGAATGAAACTCTGGGAAGCAGAGATCAGGCAAAAGGGCTAGCTGATGCTTTGGGATGGATATATAACAGTGAGTCAGTTCCAAGTTGTCAGAAAGGGTACATCATCGAGGACACCGGGAAGGGATTCCCAGGTGTCTGAGCAACAGACCTGTTGCCAGAAAGCCTAGGAAATCGGTCAGCCAGCCATTCATCAGACCGATAAGCAGCCCGTGGATGGGGCCATGGAATAGTTTTACTGTCTCCTAAACGGCTCCATCTGTGGCCACTGTGGTCGCAGCAAAGGTCCGTCTGCAGGCGGCAAACTGTGGGAACCGGAAGGTGGCAGGCGGAGATGCTGATGGGCTTCGTGGGATGAGCTGTGTGAGCGCGGCCCTGGCAAACAGTGGGACAGAAGCCGCGTGGAAAAAGGATGCAGCCTGCTATCACTGGAGCCAGAAGCTCCCTCGGCCCAAACGCAACGGCCGCTGCCGAAAGCATTTGGCCTGCACGGAGACGTGCTTAGGGCTTCCCAGGTGGTGCTAGTGGTGAAGAACCTGCCTGCCAGTGCAGGAGACACAGGAGACGAAGGTTCGATCCCTGGGTGGGGAAGACGCCCTGCAGGAGGAAATGACAACGCACTCCAGTATTCTTGCCTGGAGAATCCCACGGACAGAGGAGCCTGGCCGGCTATGGTCCATAGGGTTGCAAATAGTCAGACATAACAGAAGCGACAGTGTGGGATGTGCTTGGTGTGTTTGGAACTGGCATCCTAGATTCTGGGGGCTAAAGATGATAAAACCAGGAGCATAGAGTTGACTTTCAGAAACTCCAAGAGCATGAATTGCTCTCATGTAGAGAGCTTTTCTGGAAAATGTTAAAAGAACAGGATTAATTATTTCCCTTGTTAAGTCTAAGAGCAGTTTGACATTCTGGACCATAGTTTCCCAGCCACACAGTCTGCTCGATGCTTGTTAATGACCCATCATGATGGTTGGGCTTGTCCGTGTCATAAATTCAGAGCTGGACCTGGTGACCTTCTGAAGAGCAGGCAAGGAAGCCCGGGTCACCTGAAGAGCAGGTAGGCGACCTTCACCCCTCTCTTGACTGACAGGTTACAAACCGCGGAGATTAAAGGTCAAGACTGAGCCTTGTCTTGCCAAGAAAATGTTCCCTTCTCTTCTTGTCAGGTGGAGAAAATGACACCAGGAAGAAGCATGGAATTGAGAAGCATGAAAAAGGCTCAGGGAGGGTCCTGGCATTTTTAAAAAGGGCCCAGAGGAACCATCGGAGGATTCTTGGCGGGAAAGTGCTGTGAGCAGATAGTCCTGGTGTGGACTGAGACCCTTAGGCTGTTTCTGAGAAGCAGGAGGGAGGGAAGGAGACACGGCAGGGCCTGCTGACTTCCAGGTGGACAGATGGACGTCATCCTTCTGAATACTTCCTGGGATGGAGGCAGGAAGGGCAGGGCTTCTCAGCCAGGACATGACAGCCATCTTGGGCCACACAATCCTCTGTGCCCTGTAGGAGGTTTAAGGGCATCCCTGGCCTCTACCCAGGCATGTTTGTTGAGTGTTAATTTGTGCCAAAAGTGGTGAAGCCAATCTCATTGTCTACTCAGTCTTTACAAGGGTCCAAATTGGTTACCATTAGCAACCTCATTTAACAGATGATGAATCTTCGTTCAAGGTGAAAAGGAAGTAGCCAAAAGTCAAAATACGCGGGCAGGTAGGTGACTCTCAAATGCACAAGCCTCTGACCCCAGAGAGTTGGACTTTTCTTTCCAGCAAGTACAAAAATAAAACTTATATCCAGTTGTGAGAAATGTCATAAATATAAGCGGCGCTTTAGAAGTCCTCAGAACTGAGTATGAGTAGAAGGGAAAATACACAGGACGGCAGAGGACTCGGGAGAACGCAGTAGTGTCTACAGCCTAGAGTGCGGTCAGCATCAACTCTTAGTCAAGAATGCAGAGCAGCTAGGAACTTTTCAAAAAGCCTTGAAGCAGAAAAGGCAAATAGGCTGAAGCAGGGGATACTAGTACGTGAATGTTCTGGTAGGAACCAGGCAGAGTCTTCAGGGAGGTTGAGAATGGATGTGCCGGCCTAGGAAAAGGAAGAGGTCCTTGATACAGCAGCAGAGTGCAGGACACTGAATTTAGGAGAATTTGTAGCCACCGCCTCAGTCACTCAGTGAGAATGCATGTAACAAGACATGACACATGAAAATACAGCTCTGCAGCTGGACACGAATTGGGTCTTACAGGACCGGGTGATTCATGACATCCGATGCAGCACTGTGTTACAAGATGCTGTGGCACGTTGAAACTTCAGCCCCATAATTCAACATGACGGCTGAAATGTCCAGAGAAGAAACATCTGTATCTGCATCAGTTCTGCTGCTCTGGGTGGTGGCCGTATGAGGGACGTTATCAAGAAAGAGCCCCAGCCAAAGCTGGTAAGAAGCTGGCCAGGGAAGGAGGTGATAAACATGCAGGATAAAATTTCAGGACCCCATCACAGGACTGCTCTGTCTGTCTATGCAGTCATGTCCAATTCTTTGTGATCCCATGCTCTAATAGCCCACTGGGCTCCTCTGTCCAAGGGATTCTCCAGGCAAGAATACTGGAGTGGGTTGCCATTTTCTCCTCCAGGGGATCTTCCCAACCTAGGGATTAAGCCCTCATCCCTTGTGTCTCCTGTGTTGGCAGATGGATTCTTTACCACCAAGCCACCTGGGAAGCTGCAAGGCTGTTAGTGATCATAAAAGTGAGTCTTTATTTGTGCCAACCTAGGAACAATCAGCAAATACATGTTCACTGAGAACAATCAATGCATTATCTCATTTAATTCTTGGAACCAACTTAAAGAGTCAGGAATAATCCTTACTTTATTGATGAAACAAGAGTTAGGAATATCGTCCAGTGGCACCATAGCTAGAAGTTGGCAGAGCTGGGATTCAAAAGAGAGAGAGATGTCTGACAAGTCCCTACGGTACAGCTCAGGGAACTCTGCTCAATATTCTGTAACAACCTAATTGGGAAAACAATTTGAAAAAGAATAGATGCCTGTATATATATAACTGAATCACTTTGTCATTCACCTGAAACTAACACAATATGATTAATCAACTCTGTGTGTGTGTGTTAGTTGCTCAATCATGTCCAACTCTTGGTGACCTCAAACACAGTAGCCTGCCAGGCTCCTCTGTCCATGGGATGCCCCAGGCAAGAAAACTGGAGTGGGTATTCCCTTCTCCAGGGGATCTTCCTGACCCAGGGATCAAACCTGGGTCTCCTGCACTGCAGGTGAATCAACTATGCTCCAGTATAAAATAAAAAGTTTTAAAAAATGTCTGAGTCTAAAACCCACAGATGCAAACACTGCACTCCACTCCTCCCAGCATCTAGCAGAAGTGCTCTGAGCACAGTGGGAGGAGGACCTGTGTGAAATACATGAGTGACTGTGGCTTTGATGAGGTGACTCCCAAGGCCAGATGACTTTGATTAGAGACCTTTACCGATTGAATGTCTATAGAGGTGTTTAGCCCCCAGAATTAAGGGATGACATTTACATAAATATTGGAATATTCTGCATAAAAATCCATCTTTCCTGTGACTTTGGGAAGACTGGAAAATGTAGTAGTTCTCAGCTCCCTCAGCAGTCATCTGCTGGAGCAGATGATGTCCAATTTGCTGCATTCCCCACCTCTCCCTACTACCTACTGCTGCTGCTAAGTCACTTCTGCTACTGCTACTGCTAAGTCGCTTCAGTTGTGTCTGACTCTGTGTGACCCCATAGACGGCAGCCCACCAGGCTCCCCCGTCCCTGGGATTCTCCAGGCAAGAACACTGGAGTGGGTTGCCATTTCCTTCTCCAATGCATGAAAGTGAAAAGTGAAAGTGAAGTCGCTCAGTCATGTCCGACCCTCAGTGACCCCATGGACTGCAGCCTTCCAGGCTCCTCCATCCATGGGATTCTCCAAGCAAGAGTACTGGAGTGGGGTGCCATTGCCTTCTCCACTAAGTCACTTCAGTCATGTCCAATTCTGTTCAACCCCATAGACAGCAGCCTACCAGGCTCCCCCATCCCTGGGATTCTCCAGGCAAGAACACTGGAGTGGGTTGCCACTTCCTTCTCCAATGCATGAAAGTGAAAAGTGAAAGTGAAGTCACTCAGTCGTGTCTGACTCTTGGCAACGCCATGGACTGCCGCCTACCAGGCTCCTCCGTCCATGGGATTTTCCAGGCAAGAGTACCGGAGTGGGGTGCCATTGTCTTCTCCCCTCCCTACTGCCTCTCCAAGTCTAAATCCAAATGCTTCTGGACATGGATCATTGCCTTTGGGATGTTTTTCTTTCAGATGATGAAGGAAAAAGTGAAACAGTTTTTATACTCATCTCTATCCAATACTTTCCCTGGTAGCTTAGTCGGTAAAGAATCTGCCTGCAGTGCAGGACACCCAGGTTCGATCCCTGGGTTGGGATGACCCTCTGGAGAAGGAAATGGCAACCCACTCCAGTACTCTTGTCTAGAAAATCCCATGGACAGAGGAGCCTGGTGGGCTACAGTCCATGGGATTGCAAGAGTCAGACATGACTTAGCGACTAAACCACCACTATCCAAGGCAGGAAAAAGAACACAGACTGAGAGGGCCACGCATTTCCGAGAGACTTGGTTTTGTGAAATTGAAATATATCCTATGTGTTTAATACACTCACAAGGGGATGTCTGTGTCAGAAGTGTACATCTAACCCAGGCGACTTGACTCATCTTCATTTCCAGCTTGATCTCTGCATGGATTTGACTTTCAGCCCCCTGTCTAGACAGTCAATTTCAACAGCCCAATAGCACAAAAGGTCTTGTCAATACGAGGTCTGGTCTGTTTGAGAGCAATCAGGAAAATCTATAACAAATCAGAACTAGTCATTTGGTTGTTACTCTACATGAATATAAGGATTCATACATATTTCAGGAGTTAGATCTTGAAATCATCACTGATCTATCACATTTGTGTTTTGGAGCAAAAATCTACTGTAAGATAATGATAATAAAAACAATAAATACTACCCTCTATGGGGCTACCTACCACGATCCAGATATTTCATGAGTTCTGTACATAGGCTGTATCATTCATTTAAATTATCCCAGTCCCCCTTGAAATGTAGGTATCATTTAATCCCAATTCTTTCAATAAGGCAGTTGATACTCAGTCAAGATTAAGACAAAAACTCAGGTCTAAGTCCAAAGCCCAAATTCTTTCCACCCTCCTACCCTGCTTTAACTTTGTCTGATTGTAATGTGGCCAACTCTGCTTTCCTTTTCAATTTTTCCCTGAAGTTTGCTTGCTGATTTTTCTTTTCTTTGTAACCTTTTTTTGCCATTTAAGACACTCACAAGCAATGTAACTTGGATTTAAAGACAATTCTTCTAAGGAGCTTTTTACAAAGAGTTTGGCTCACAGTAGAAAAATACATACGTCTTTGTAGTGAAACAGAGCACTGTACACAGAAGGTAATCCATGAACATTGTGTCGCAGGGAGATGGTCAACATCAAATGGGAAATAAAAAGAAATTTTTTTGGCTGCCCTGGGTCTTCGTTACAGTGCACAGGCTTCTCTAGTTGCAGTACAAGGGCTTAGTTGCCCGACAGCATGTGGAAACTTAGTTCCCTGACCAGGGATCGAACCTGCTTCCCTTGCATTGGAAGGTGGATTCTTAACCACTGGACCATCAGGGAAGTCCTGGAAGAGAAAGTTTTAAGTTAAACAAAGCTGGGTGTTTCACAACTTAGCTCCTGGGAGCTGTAAAGGTGTGGGTATCTGAAGCTTGCGTCTTTTTCTTCTTCTTCTCTCCTCTAAAGATGCTGAAGGAATTTCTTGTTGAGAAACCTTAATCAATATGGTTAAAAGTTCAGGGAATATTGCAAAGCTATACAAGCCTCCCAGTCCCTGGAAACCACCACTCTGCTCTCTGTTTCTATGGGTTTGATTCCCACGTATAAGGGATTCATACACTATTTGTCTTTCTCTGACTTGTTTTTCTTGGCAGAATGCCCCCAAGGTCCTTCCGTGTGATCACAAATGCCAGGGTTTCCTTTCTTTTCCTGGCTGAATAATATTCCACAACCGAGTTACTGAACAACAGCATACATATCACTTCCCACATCTTCTTTATCCATTCATCCATCTTTGGGCCTTTTCCTTTGCTTCCTAACATCCTTCTCTGATGGACACGAGCATGTCACGTTCGGAGGAGAGGGGAGGGAGAGAGGACCAGAGGGAAGGAGGAGCAGCTCTTGTCTCTAAAATCTGTATTCTCTCCCTCCACGTCTGCTTCCCTCCTCCCATCACCATCAACATCGGGATCGCTCTCTGTCTTTCAT
Organism: Bubalus bubalis; assembly: GCF_019923935.1. Taxonomy (NCBI): domain Eukaryota; kingdom Metazoa; phylum Chordata; class Mammalia; order Artiodactyla; family Bovidae; genus Bubalus; species Bubalus bubalis. The sequence continues at coordinate 33,821,846 of NC_059180.1, forward strand.
TCTGTCTCAGCCTCATCCCTTTGCTTCTATTTCTGCTCCCTCTCTGCCTCCCAGCTTCCCCTGTTCTTGACTCCTTCCTCTTTCTTACATGGGTCATGACTCCAACCTTTGAAATGCTCTTTGTTTGAAATGCTCTGTGAAAACCCCTGTTTAATTAAATCATGAATAATGGCTCTGAGAGGTGGAAGAAGCGAAGACATCCACTGAAGCTTCAGCCACAACAGCCTCAGGAGCGTGGAGTGACAAGGGAAGTGGGGGGTGAGGAAGAGGATGTGTGTTGGGTGCAGGCGTTTGACAGCACTGAATCTGCAGAGGGTTCCCCTGGGGCCAGCTCCACGGCTTCCTAGGATCAAGGCCGGCTGAACACGTATTTTAACTGCACAGGCTTTCTGCAGAGCTCTGAGCACCAAGCCCGCCTCCTTCCCCACAACTTGGAGGGCTGGAAAGCAACAAAAACTCTCTTGGCCAGCCTCCGGTCTAGCCAGTGACAAAGCTGACGGCGTGGACAGCTCCCCAGCCCCTGTTCAAAGGATCCAGGGTCTTCAAGTGCCCTGGTGGCCAGCAGAGATCTCTTCTCATCCATTTCTGCTGAGGATCCTGCTGGTTGTTTCCTGATCTACTCCGTGTGTGTTAAGTCACTACGGTCGTGTCCAGTTCTTTGTGACCCCATGGACTGTAGTGCACTAGGCTCCACTGTTGATGGGATTCTCCAGGCAAGAATACAGGAGTGGGGTGCCATGCCATCTGCCAGGGGATCTTCCCGAGCCTGGGAATGAACCGTCATCTCTTACATTTCCAACACTGGCAGGTGGGTTCTTTACCACTAGCACCACTGGGAAGCCCTCCCTGGTGGTTCAAATAGTAACTATCTACCCCTGACCCCATCTAATGTCTTCACTGGAAGACTCTGCACCCTGTGTGTTCATCTCTCTCCAGAAGACCGAGTTCTCCATGAAGTGATCTTTTAAAACCAAAGTATAATTTACCTATAAAACACAGGATTTGTAAGTGCTCAGCCAGATTAATTTTTGTGAATACAAACCTCTGTGAAATTAGCATGAGATCAAGATATTGAAAATTTCTATCATGCCAGAAAATTTGCTTCTGCCCCCCTCTCAGGCTATAGCAATCATTCTTCTGACTTCTGCCACCATGGATTTGCTTGGCCCATTCTTGAACTTCCTAAGAATGAAATCATACCATATTTAATTCATATATATGAAATCATACCATATTTAATTCATATATATGAAATCATACCATATTTATGCTTTTGTGCCTTCCTCCTTTGCTCCACATCATGTTTTTGAGATTTATTAATATTTTTGCATGTACAGCCACTTGTTCTTTTTAGGAAGGAATATACTACAGTTTGTTCATTCTTTTTTTTTTTCTATTGAGAGAAGTCACATTTTAAATGATAAAATGCTGATATTTGGAAAATTCTCAGTGGAAAGAGAAAGAAAGCTCATCCTATTGAAGCAAAAATATTGTCAACGCTGTGATATCAAAACCTCCTGGGGCTGTCTTGTTTTATCTCAGGACCTTGGTGGGGAAATGTAGGTGACATCTTTGGGGTTTTTCCTGGAGAAGTAGGCTGGCTAGAAGTGTCTGAAGCTACACTGCTGGGTTAGGGACTCTCCCTCTAAACTGGACTCTGCGTGCAGGGAACTGCAATAAATAACACTGAAACACACTAAGATGTAGTAAGGCCTTCCCTGGTGGTTCAACTGGTAAAGAATCCACCTGCAATGCAGGAGACCGCCTGCAATCCGGGAGCTGGGAGTTCAATCCTTGGGTCAGGGAGTTCCCCTGGAGAAGGAAACAACAACCTACTCCAGTATTCTTGCCTGGAAAATCCCATGGACAGAGGAGCCTGGCAGGCTAGTAGAAAAGCATGAACCCAGACAGACCATCTGGGTTTAGTTCCTGGAAGTTAGTCTTAGCTATGTAATGTTCAGAAAATAACTGAAGTGTCATATCTCTCAGATTCCACATTAGGTTTGTGAAGCAGACTTCATAACATTGTGAGATTTCAGTGAGACACCTGACACATCGTAGGAAAATGCATATTCAGAAAAGAACTCTATTCTTGGGCTGTGGTTTTTCAGAAGCTTCTTAGAGAAGAGAGATTTGGGGGTGAGCTTTTTCTACTGGGAAAAAGACATAAAAGAGGGGACTTCCCAGTGCTAAGACTCTGTGCTCCCAAAGCAGGAGGCCTGGGTTCTATCCCTGGTTGGGGGACTAGATCCCGCTTGACACAACTAAGAGTTTGGTTGAAACAACTAAAGACCCCACATACTGAAACTAACAACTGGCGCAGTCAAATAGTAAAGCAGATAAATACATGTTTTTTAAACGACATTAAGGAAACTCTTAACTTTCAGGGAAGAATTCCATGGCATATTCTAATACAAGGGCATTAAACATTCTCTCCAGGACTTGTGGAGTCATGGCTATTGTCTGCGTCCCCTGCAGGACTAGAAACCAACAAAATACACACTGCATTGTGGTTTGTGTCTGGGTCCCACCAGGTACTCTCTGCCCTCATTCTGTCCCTTTTGACCAAGTTCATTGCCATGCAATCTCCTGGGACCCCGGCACCCCCTTTCTCTGCTTCATCACTTCGCCACCTTAACTGGTTCATCCCACTGGTTTACACATATGGCTTCACGTAGGTCCTACGGGAAGTTCTTCCACTGACGCGCATTCTCTCCGGGTAATGCCCAGTTTCTCCTCTGTCCTCAGAGCAAAGTTGCTCGGAAGAGTTGGCCTTACTCACCATCCTCGGGTCCTAACCTCTCATACTCTCCTCAAGCCCACTCCCTCGCCGTGACTATTACCAAATGTTGATGACAATCTAGATCTTGCCAAAGCCAATGGATATCCATTCATTCATTCAACAGCTACTTATGACCCTTTCCTAGCAATGTCTGTTCTGGGTCCTGGCATAGATCTCTGTACAAAAGCAAAGATCCCCGACCCTCCCTGGAGTTTACCTTCCAAAGGAGAGTGACCAGGTTGGAAGCCATCATTTTCTCCCTTCTCTCCACAAGCATTTCTTTTCTTGAAACACTTTCTAACTGTATGACCGTGGGCAGACAACCTTCTAATACTTCTATTTCCTGCTTTTGAGGGGAGATCATTGAAAGGGCATGACTGGGAGCTGGACCTGGGCAATCGCAGGCTCCTCACCCCTCCCCTGAATTTGGAATGTGCGTTCTCCACACAGTACCACAGTGACAGCCATTTTCAAGGATGCAGCCTTTGAGACAGTGATGCTGTGGGGACCATCTGGACCGTTTACAGGACTGAACTCTGTTAAGGCCTCGATATAAACTGTTAAGATTCTGGCAGGCGGGTGCGGAGATCACTCATCACTCAAGGAAAACCATGTATGTAGGTTGTCTTGTTTATTAACCCTGCCTACCAGTCTGGCGTGCCTGCCTCTTTCCTCCTTCCTTCTCTGCCTGCCTCTTTCCTCCTTCCTTCTCGGCCCTCTCTGTACAGGAGCTAGTTTGTGAGTCCTCTGGAAGACCCAAGTGATGATATCTACATGAAATCTACCCGGGAGGGTCCTTGAGGAGATCCAGAGAACTTCAGTGTGCCCAGTGCTTCCACACACACATGCACAGAAATGCCAGCTCCAACTCTTGAATTATTTTTCCTTACCCCACAAAATCTTTAATAACTAAGTATGTAACTTTGTATTAGTTATGCTTGTAATTATAAAGTAACCTCCACAATAATATATGCAACAGAATTAAATTGCCTACAGCTCAACATCCATTGTTTTGTTTTTTTTTTTAACTTCCAATTTTACGGTTTCCACCAGCTCAATGATTTACAGGCTTGTAATCACCCTTTTCTGCCTGTCAGCGCTGCCAGCCCAGGGACGACCTTGGCTTGTTTAGTTGAGACCTTCAGAGCTGAACAGCCTGGCCTGAGGCCCTGTTCTCTGGGAATCATATCTTGGGTTTTTCTCTTTCTTTACTTCCTCAACTTTTGATTTTGATATAATTTCAAACTTGCAGAAGAGCTTCAAAATGAGTTCCAAAAAAAATCCCAAGCACCTTTAACCATTTTCATAACATCTTGCTCCATTTTATGCATCACTCCATATGTAGATGATCAAACCCCTATGTCATTCGCTTTAGTGTGTATTTCCTCAGATCAAGAATATTCTTTTTTATAAACATAGCATCATCAAATGTGAGAAATTTATCATTGATGTACTATTATCATGAAATCCACAGTTTATATTCAAATGGTGTCAATGAAGTGATAGTCGCTCAGTCGTTTCCAACTCTTTGGGACCCCATGGACTGTAGCCCACCAGGTTTCTCTGTCCATGGAATTCTCCACACAAGAATACTGGAGTGGGTTGCCATTCACTTCTCCAGGGGATCTTCCCAACCCAGGGATTGAATCCAGGTCACCTGCATTGCAGGTAGTTTCTTTTACCATCTGAGTCACCAGGGAAGCTCTCAAATGGTGTCAACTTCCCCCAAAATGTCTTTTACAGTCCCCACCCAACTCTGCCACCATCCAATCCAGCATTTAGTCAGCATGTCTGTTTAATCTTCTTTTATCTAGAATGTTCCTCAATCCTTCTTGGTCTTTCTGATTTATTTGTTTTTGGTTGTTCTGGATCTTCGTTGCTGTGTGGGCTTTTCTCTCTAGGTGAGGTGAGTGGGGTGTACTCTCTGGTTGCAGCGTACAGGCTTCTCATTGCAGCGGCTTCTCTTGTTTCGGAACACAGGCTGTAGGTGATTGGGCTTCAGCAGTTGTGGTACACAGGCTTAGTTTCCCTAGGCATATGGGATCTTCTCAGACTAAGGATCGAACCTGTATTTTCTGCATTGGCAGGCAGATTATTTACCACTGAGCCACCAGAGAAGCCCCTCTTTGTCTTTCTTGAGCTTGATATTTTTGGAGAGTTCTGATTGGTTATTTTGTAGAATGGCCCTCAAAATCTCTTGGTCAATGTGGTGTCTACCAGTTTTCTCCACTGTATCTTCACCATTTTCCCTTTAAAATTAATAAATAATTTGTACATACATACTTTGAAAATCTGTATGTATCCTGTTTTTTTTTTTAATCAAAGCTTCCCAGCAATGATTTAGCGTTCATTGGTGATTTTCCTAAATCCATCAATCCTTCTATATGTATTAGTTGAAATTCTACCATAAAGCAGAGCTTTTCTTTCTTTTCCATATACTCATGGATTCTTATTTTATTTGATGAGTTGTAATCTGTTATCATTATTTCCATACTCGAGCTGTGCCAGACTGAGCCAATAGGAACTCCTTCATGTTGATGCCAGGTCTTGGGGATAACTCCACATTATTCTGCAACATTTTCTGGCAAAAAAAAAAAAAAAAGGAATTCCAGGTTCAATTTATACTCTCCCTTCTCCAGCCCTGGATTTAGTCTTTTTCTCCAAATAGTCCAAGTGCCTTTCAGAAGAGAATGATACCCGAAAACCAAATAAAGTGAAGTGAGGTCGCTCAGTCCTGTCTGACTCTGCGACCCCATGGACTTAGCCTACCAGGCTCCTCCCTCCATGGGATTCTCCAGGCAAGAGTACTGGAGTGGGTTGCCATTTCCTTCTCCAGGGGATCTTCCCGACCCAGGGATCAAACCCAGGTCTCCCGCATTCCAGGCAAACACTTTAACCTCTGAGCCACCGGGGAAGCCCTTGAAAACCAATATCTAGGCCTAAATGTGCTCACTGCTGATACTATAGCATTGCTTCTATAGCAAGTTCTCCTCAGTAGATAGAGTTAGAAATACACGTATGTCCAAACACACACACACACACACATACACACATTTATTAAATAAAAACCACGACTTAGGACTTCCCTGGTAGTTCAGTGGCTGAGACTCCACGCTTCCACTGCAGGGGGAATGGGTTCAAACCTTGGTCAGGGAACTAAGATCCCGCATGTTATGCGGTATGGCCAAAACGAACCCACAAACAAACTTGAGCTTGTACTGATATTTATAATTCTAATCCAGTGGCACAAGAAACATTCTAGCTTTTCCCCTTTCTATATTTGCAGCAGTTTTTTCTAACAGTGAGAAGCCTAGATCTCATTATCTTCAAAATACTTACTCTTTAGCTCAAGCCCAGGACACACAAAAAATAGTTTCCCAATTGCTAACTCATGCCACTGTAAAGGACTTCTCAGGTGGTGCTAGTGGTTTTAAAAAACAAAAACAAAAACAAAAAATGCCTGCCAGTGTAGGTTAGACCCAAGAGACGCAAGTTCGATCCCTTGGTGGGGAAGATCCCCTGGAGGCAGACATGGCAACCCATTCCAGTATTCTTGCCTGGAGAATCCCATGGACAGAGGAGCCTTGTGGGCCATGGTACATAGGGTCTTGAAGAGTTGGACACAACTGAAGAGACATAGCATGCACACACACACGCCAGTGTAAAAAGCAAACCAATTAACTAGAGTTCAAATTTTATTTTTAACTTTTTGGTAAAATTTACATAAAATGAAATACACAAATCTGAAATGTGCACTTCATGAGTTTTGGAAAATGCATCCCTCTGTGTAACCTGCAATCCTGTCGCTATACACAGCATTTCCATCACACCAGTAAGTTCTTGCGTGCCCCATTTCCAGGCAATTTCCCACAGGAGGCAGCCATTTTTCCTGATGTTTTTCATCATATGTGAGTTTTACCAATTTAAAAACTTGATATAAATGGAATCAACCAGTATGTTGTCTCGTGTGGCCAGCTTCTTTCAGCATAGAATAATCTATCTATGTCATTATGTGTATAAATAATTCATTCCCGTTTACTGCTAAATTGTTAGTCCATTGTATAAGAATGCCACAGGCTATTTCTATATTTCTTTGTCAATGCTTATTTTGGTTGTTTCCAACCTGGGGCTATGATGAAGTTGCTCTCAGCATTCTTACATAAGTTTTTTGGTGGATGTATAGTTCCATTTATCTCTTTTATATACCTAGGAGTAGAATTGCTGAGTTATTAGGTAGAAGCTGAGAATTCTTCCTAAAGTAGTTGTATCATTTTACACACCCTCCAGCAGTGTGTGAGGGCTCCTGTTGCTTCACACCTTTGCCAACTTTTGGTGTTCTCGGTCTTTAAGTTTTATTTATTCAGGTGAGGGTATAGTGACCTGTCGTGGTGGGTTTAACTTTGTATTTCCCTGGTTACTAGTGGTGTTGAGCACATTTTCCTGTATTTATTTGAGATTCACATATTTGTTTGTAAGAGGATGTTCAAGGCTTTATCCTTTTTTTTCCTTTCTTTGGCTGCACCTAGTGGTATGTGGGATCTTAGTTCCCGCACCCAGGATTGAACCCATGCTCCCTGCATCGAGAGCAAGGAGTCTTAACCACTGGAGTGCCACAGAAATCCCACTTTGTCCAGTTTTAATTAGATTGTTCTTGGACAGAGGAGCCTGGTGGGCTGCCATCTATAGGGTCACACAGAGTCGGACACAACTGAAGAGACTTAGCAAGCAGCAGCTTTATTACTAATTTGCAGGACTTCTTATGTATTCTGATGCAAATCATTTGTCAGATATGTGTTTTGAAAATATTTTTTCACAGTCTGTTTTCTTGGTTCATTTTTGTAATGGTGACTTTTCATGAGCCAAATCATTTAATTCTGATGAAGTCTAATGTATCATTTTTTTCTTTTTCCTTTATTGTGCTTAAAGAAAGTTTTAACCACTCTCAAGTCATATGGATTTTCACCTATATTTTTTTCCTAAAATTCTATACTTCTGATTTTTATGGTTAGGTCCATTGTTGTTGGTCAGTCTCCAAGTCATGTTCAGCTTTTCACAAACCCATGGACTACAGCATGCATGCTGCTGCTGCTGCTAAGTCGCTTCAGTTGTGTCCGACTCTGCGACCCCATGGACTGCAGCCTACCAGGCTCTGCCGTCCCTGGGATTCTCCAGGCAAGAGTACTGGAGTGAGTTGCCATTTCCTTCTCCAATGCATGAAAGTGAAAAGTGAAAGTGAAGTCGCTCAGTCGTGTCCGACTCTTAGCGACCTCATGGACTGCAGCCCACCAGGCTCCTCCGTCCATGGGATTTGCCAGGCAAGAGTACTGGAGTGGGGTGCCATTGCCTTCTCCAACAGCATGCATAGTCCCTCTCAAATAAATTTTTTGGTATGGCATAAGGAAGAGATAAAGGTTTATTTTTCTTTTCCTAATGAGCGGCTTTGGTGTCTTTGTCTAAAATAATTTAACCATTTGAGTCCATCTCTGTTCTCTCTGGACCATACCGTTGATTTAGTTGTTCTTTTATTTTGCCAGTTTCACAAGCTTTATGATAAGTCTGCCAAGTCTGGAACAAAGGTGGCAGTTACACACTATCATATTATGTACTTAATGCCACTGAACTGTACACTTGAAAATTGATGAAATGGTACATTTTATGTTATGCTTTGTTGTTATTCTGTCCCTAGGTCATGTCTGACACTTAGTGACTCCATGGACTGCAGCACGCCAGTCCTCTGCCCTTCACTTTCTCCCACAGTTTGCTCAGATTCAGGTCCATTGAGCTGGTGATGCTATATAACCATCTCATCCTCTGCTGCCCCCTTCTCCTTTTGCCATCCGTCTTTCCCAGCATGTTATGTGCATGTTGTCCATAATATAAAGAGTGTACTGAAAGCTTTTCAATTCATACGGACCTTGGGGACTTCCTGACAGTCCAGTGGTTGAGACTTAACTTTCTAGTGCATGGGGTGTGGATTTCATCCCTGTTTATTTAACTTATATGCAAAGTATATCATGCAAAATGCTGGGCAGGATTAAGCACAAGCTGGAATCAAGATTGCTGGGAGAAATATCAATAACCTCAGATATGCAGATGACATCACCCTTATGGCAGAAATTGAAGAAGAACTAAAAAGACTCTTAATGAAAGTGAAAGAAGAGAGTGAAAAAGTTAGCTTAAAACTCAACATTCAGAAAACTAAGATCATGACATCTGGCCCCATTACTTCATGGCAAATAGATGGGGAAATAATGGAAACAGTGAGAGACTTTATTTTGGGGGGCTCCAAAATCACTGCAGATGTGACTGCAGCCATGAAATTAAAAGATGCTTTGAAGTAAGCGAGAAAGAAAAACACCAATACAGTATACTAATGCATATATATGGAATTTAGAAAGATGGTAACAATAACCCTGTATACGAGACAGCAAAAGAGACACTGATGTATAGAACAGTCTTTTGGACTCTGTAGGAGAGGGAGAGGGTGGGATGATTTGGGAGAATGGCATTGAAACATGTATAATATCATATATGAAATGAGTTGACAATCCCAGTTCAATGCACGATACTGGATGCTTGGGGCTGGTGCACTGGGATGACCCAGAGGAATGGTACAGGGAGGGAGGAGGGAGGAGAGTCCAGGATGGAGAACACATGTATACCTGTGGCAGATTCATGTTGATATATGGCAAAACCAATACAATATTGTAAAGTTAAAAAATAAAATTAAATTAAAAAAAAATGCTTGCTCCTTGGAAGAAAAGCTATGACCAATCTAGATAGCATATTCAAAAGCAGAGACATTCCTTTGCCAACAAAGGCCCATCTAGTCAAAGCTATGGTTTTTGCAGTAGTCATGTATGGATGTGAGAGTTGGTCTATAAAGAAAGCTGAGCACCGAAAAATTGATGCTTTTGAATTGTGGTGTTGGAGAAGACTCTTGAGAGTCCCTTGAGAGTCCCAAGGAGATCCAACCAGTCCATTCTAAAGGAAATCAGTCCTGAATATTCATTGGAAGGACCGATGCTGAAGCTGAAACTCCTATACTTTGGCCACCTGATGCGAAGACCTGACTCATTCGAAAAGACTCTGATGCTGGGAAAGACTGAAGCCAAGAGAAGGGGATGACAGAGGATGAGATGGTTGGATGGTATCACTGACTCAACGAACATGAGTTTGAGTTAGTTCTGGGAGTTGGTGATAGACAGGGAAGCCTGGCATGCTGCTGTCCATGGGGTCACAAAGAGTCAGACACGACTGAGCCACTGAACTGAACTGAAATGAACAGGGAGCTAAATCCCACACGCCTAATGGCAAAAACCCAAGACACAAAAGGGAAGCAATATTGTAACAAATTCAATAAAGACTTTAAAAATGGTCCACGTTAAAAAAAAAAATCCTACTGCCCTTGACCCCTCAGGGAAATGTTCCTTTATTATCCACTCCTTCCTCTCCAACACCTCCTCATCCCAAGGCTTCTGGACTGGAGGGTGCCCATCATTTTGTTGTCCTTCCTGGAGCCCTGTCTTTCCCATTCCTCCTCCCTCCTCTTCATGTTGGTTTTTCCCAGGACTCCGTTTCCTCCTCTCTGCTCTTCTTACTCAGAGTATGATCCTTGGGAGGTCTCAACAGCCCCATGGCTGCCCTTCCAGTCCCATCTGTGTCCTCAGCCCAGTCCCCTTTCTCGGGTCTAGACCTTTATTGGAAGATGTCTCTTGGATTCCTTACTACGTTGTTCAGCCAACACCTCAAGTCCACCAGGTCCCAAACCTAACTCAACACTCTTCTCTTTTCCCCAAATCTCTTTCCCCACCTCCAATGTTCCCCACTTTACTCACTACCTATATTACCTTGGGAAGGTTCCTGAAGTTCATCTTACCTGTCAGGGCTATGGCTAGAAAAAGATAGTCATGAAAAAGAGGGGATTGGGAAAGAGCTTAAAGATGGAAGTCTGTGCAAAGGAATAGGCAGGTTTAGCAAAGGTGAGGGAAGCTGAAGCACCCTGGGCTGCCAGCGATGGAGCGCCATCCTCACCACAGGAATAAGAAAAGGGAGAATTTCCCAGAATTCAGGGCGAGCTGAGGGACAGGGCTACCTGATGTACACTGTGGTCGTCAGAGAGGAATCCAATGACTTCCCTCTCACACCCCAGTCTCCAGGTGATGTCTCGTACTGGCTGACTCTAACCAGAAGCCGGACGGCCAGGAAACCGGGTTCAAGCAGTCCAGAGAATCCAGTCTCTGGGTCAAAGCAGAGTGGAGAATGAATCTGGTGGGAAAAACAGAGAATACCCAGCACAGTCACGATGCCTTTTTGCTGTCATATACAAAACTGGCATTAGAATTGTACTTACCTAGGGACTTCCCTTGGAGAAGGCAATGGCACCCCACTCCAGTACTCCTGCCTGGAAAATCCCATGGATGGAGGAGCCTGGAAGGCTGCAGTCCATGGGGTCGCTGAGGGTCAGACACGACTGAGTGACTTCACTTTCACTTTTCACTTTCATACATTGGAGAAGGAAATGGCAACCCACTCCAGTGTTCTTGCCTGGAGAATCCCAGGGACGGGGGAGCCTGGTGGGCTGCCATCTATGGGGTCGCACAGAGTCGGACACGACTGAAGTGACTTAGCAGTAGCAGGAGGGACTTCCCTGGCAGTCCTGTGGTTAATACTCTACACTTTCAATGCAGGTGGCATGGGTTTGATCCCTGGTAGGGGAACTAAGATTCCACATGCCACACTGTGGGGCCAAATAATAAACAAAACACAGACACACACATGCATGAAGAATAGTACCTACCTGATGAATTTTTCATGAGCAGTAAATGCTTTATCATGCATAAAGCACCCAGAACACCGTCTGACACATAATAAAATCTCAATAAATGTTTATTACTATGTTTCTTTTCTTCCTTCTTGTCAACTTGATTGAACTAATCCAAAAACACAGTTCGAATAAAAGCTTCTAGCTCCAAGAGAAGGCAGCTGTCCAAAACATGCTTAATAAGTCCTGGCTGTCCTAATTTGTGCAGCAGTATGCTTTGCTTATCAACATCTGCTCTTTCTGGAAACTGACAGGTAATTTTCTTACCATTTAGCCACTGATTTCTCATATGCAACAGATATATAAATGCATCCATCATCCATTGTGAGCTGATTTTGAGCAGACTGTGAAACCCAATGGCCTGTTCCGATTATTTCTGGAATCCATAGGTGAATTCAGATTCATTTGCCTTGAATTTTATGAAAAGCTATTCTTTTATCATCATCTCCTGTCAAGCCAGCCTTGTGTTAGTTGCTTCAAAGAATTGCAAAGTGTGTAATTTTATCTATAGGGATATGTTACATTTAAACCACATTAGAAGAACAACAAATATGCATGACAGCAAATATGAGACAATCACATAAAGCGCATAAAATTAGTTGTAATTCCCCTAGCTTCACAACATATATCCACAGTATGATTGTGCTATATACTATACATCATATGTTGAATATTGTATATTGCATTATGTATTAAAGCAGAAGTTTTTCAGTTGGACAGTACAGGGTAAAATGTAGGTTCTGTCATATACTATTTCTATGAGTTTGGAAAACTTATGTGCTATGGTTAGTCGCTCAGTCGTATCAGACTCTATGCGACCAGGCTCCTCTTTCCATGGGGATTCTCGAAGCAAGAACACTGGAGTGGGTTGTCATGCCCTCCTCTAAGGGATCTTCAAAACCCAGGGATTAAACCCAGGTCTCCTGCATCGCAGGTGGATTCTTTACTGTCTGAGCCACCAGGGAAGGAAAACTTATGGATTATCTTTAAAATTCTTTTATCTCAGTGACTTCCCTGGCAGTCTGGTGGTTAGGACTGAGCACTACCAAAGCAGGTTCAATCGCTGGGTAGGGAGCTAAGATCCCATGTGCTGGGCAACCAAAAAATAAAATTAAAAGAATTGATTTCTCTTGTTGCAAAATGAAGACAATGATGTCCAATTCACAGAATTATTATGAGGAGTAAGTATGAAACTGTACTATTGGAACTCAGGGTGGGCCATCCCCAAATGTGCCTTATTGGCATATTGATTATTTTGAGTTAAAATTACTTAAGAAATGGCCAAGGCAGAGGTATACTCTGACCCTCTGCTCTGTCTCTCTGAAAGCAGGAAGGAAATCTCTACTGTGAAATGTGCCCTCCTTGCATCTGGAGGTAAACGGACACCCTTATCACCAGACACAGGGAATTGGGGCCAAGAAGCCTACATAAGGGCTTCCCGGGTGGCATTAGTGGTAAAGAATCCACTTGTCACGGCAGGAGATGCAAGAGACACAGGTTCAATCCCTTGGTCAGGAAGATCCCCTGGAGGAAGAAATGGCCACCCACTCCAGTATTCTTGCCTGAAAAATCCCACAGACAGAGGAGTCTGGTGGGCTACAGTCCACGAGGTCGTAGAGAGTTAGACATTGCTGAGTGACTAAACACATACACAAATCCACAGCCTATATAAATAAACCTTGTCACTTCTTTAACTGATGACCACAAGCCCTAACTCTTGTTTTGATTCTTCACCAGTTAAGCACCCAAAAGCCTAAGTTTCTTTGTCCTGTCAATTCCTCACAGATTTACTGCTTCTCTGTCTAAAGAAAATATAAAAGTTGTCTGCTTTGACCACTTCTTAGGTTCTATTTCTATGAGATCTCCATGTATGCATATAAAAATTGGTTCCTTTTCCTCCTGTTCAACTGTCTTATAATCAGCCCAGCCACAAGAACTCAAGAGGGACAGAAGTGAAAATCTCCACTTCTTGACAATATGTGAAATGTCTAGTCCTGGGCCCAGAAGATGATTTGTGCTCCATAAATTGAAGATTTGGGGGAATTCCCTGGAGGTCCAGCGATTAGGACTCAGCACTTCCACTGCAGGGGGCTCAGGTTTGATCCCTGGTTGGGGAACTAAGATCCTACAAGCCACACAGCAAATCAAAAAAAAAAAAATTGAAGAGTAGATTATTATGGAAAATCATATTTCTGTTTATCAATATTTATCATTTACTGGATGGACCATTGCTTTATTTCCCAAAGAGCTGTATCTGGAAGAAGGAATGCTTGCTGTTGTTGTTCAGTCACTAAGTTGTATCCAACTCTTCATGACCCCATGGACTTCAGCACGCCAGGCTTCCCTGTCCACTATCCCCCAGAGTTTGCTCAAATTCATATCCACTGAGTCAGTAATGCTGTCTAATCATCTCATCCTCTGCTGCCCACCCACTTCTCCTCCTGCCTTCAATCTTTCCCAGCATCAGGGTCTTTTCCAATGAGTCAGCTCTTCACATAAGGTGGCCAAAGTATTGGAGCTTCAGCTTCAGCATCAGTCCTTCCAATGAATATTCAGGGTTGATTTCCTTTAGTATTCACTGGTTTTATCTCCTTGCTGCTCAAGGGACTTTCAAGAGTCTTCCCCAACACTACAATTTGAAAGTATCCATTCTTTGGCGCTCAGCCTTCTTTATGGTCCAGCTCTCATCTGTACATGGTTACTGGAAAAAAACAAGGCTTTGACCATATGGACTTTGGAAAACTACAATTTGCAAAGAATCTTTGCCTGGAGGGAAGGAGTGACTAGGCCAGGTCATGGGGACGTCTTCCGAGTACTTCTTACTGCAACATGGCCTCCTCCTCATTGCCACTGACCTCAGGCTCTTCTAAAGACAGAGGTTTCTAGGGAAGTCCTGTCACAACATCTCCATTCAGACCAGCTCTCGAGAGGTCAGTACTCATGTTTCTTCCATTACTCACTGTCAACCCGAGTATGTGGGGGCCCTCTGATCTAAGCTGCATAGCACTTCTCAGGATGAAATGTCTTTGGGCATTTCACACATGCAAAAGCACCAGGTCAGAAAATCCTGAAAAGACCCTAGAGAGTCTGTGTTAGGATGAGATAGCTCTTTTCTGTCTCAGATGCCTCTGGGGATGAGCGGAGGCATAAATTAAATCAACAGATTTAAGAAAATGAAAAGATATGAGGAAATGGATTTTGTTATCATGGTCCCTGAACAAAACCCTCAATTAAAAAACACCCAGATTAGAAGGTGGTATTAAGTCAGAGTTATGAGTAGGCAGGCAGCAAGGAAATACTCATAATAATGGTAAAAATAACGATTACCATGACTAAGCTTTTTGAGTTTTTACTATGTACCAGGCATTGTGCTTTCTATATTTGAGTCCTTAAATCTTCAAAACAGTGCTGTAGAATTTGTGCTATTATTGTCTATATTTTTTCAGATGAATAAATTGAAACAGAGAAGACAATAAATTTGCCTGATGTCACACAGCTAATAAGTGGCTGAGCTAGGATTCAAACCCAGGCAGCTAATTCCAGTCTAGACACAGCCAGCCTCTGACATTGGCTTTTCTCCCAAATGAAAATATGGCCTTGCTGATGTGAGTGTAGGTAAGTGACAAGGACAATCTGATATTTGCAAGCACCCTTTTAAATGGAAACGCATATATTATCCAGGTAAGTTAATCTGAGAGGTGGGGAGATTTCTGCAAGCCCCAAGAATAAAAAGACAATGGCACATAGATGATTGTGCTGCTTTCTTCATATTTTGGCAGGAATCTACCTGTTGAGACATGGTCATTGCTAACCAAGTGTCATATAAGGGAGACAGGGACCAAGGAAACCCCTGCGCTGGTCATGCTATAACTGTTCCTACCCTGTGCATTCACTCTGCACTCTTGAAAATGTCTGGAATATTTGCTAATAAAACATACAACCTATTGTAGGTCTCTATGTACATCCATGTGATATATGGAAAGAAAGAAAGAAAGAAATTGTGTCCGACACTTTGTGACCCCAGGGACTATATGTACATGGAATTCTCCAGGCCAGGATACTGGAGTGGATAGCCTTTCCCTTCTCCAGGGGATCTTCCCAACCCAGAGATCAAACCCAGGTTTCCTACATTGCAGGCAGATTCTTTACCAGCTGAGCCACCAGGGAAGCCCACGTGATATATAACCCACTTGAAATCCTGCAAACAATTGATCCTGTGGGCCTTTAAAAAAAATTTATTGAAGTACAGTTGATTTATAATGCTGTGTTAATTTCTGCTGTACAGCAAAGAGACTCAGTTATTTATAAATGTTCTTTTTCATGTTCTATTACATTATGGTTTATCACAGGATAGCGACTCTAGTTCCCTGTGCTATATATGCTAGGACCTCATTGTTTATCTATTCTGTATATAAAAATTTGTATCTGTTAATCCCAAGCTCCCAATCCTCCCCTCCCCTAGTCCCTCCTCCCCTTTGACAACCACAAGTCTGTTCTCTATGTCTGTGAGTCTGTCTGTGTTTTGTAGATTGGTTCATTTGTGTCATAGTGTAGGTTCCACATATAAGGGCTATCACACGATACTTCTCTTTCCCTTTCTGACTTACTTCACTGAGTGTGATCATCTCTAGGTCCATCCTTGCTGCTGCAAATGGCATTATTCATTCTTTTTGATAACTGACAGATATCCCACTGTGTATCTATGCCACATCTTCTTTATCCATTCATCTATTGATGGACATTTGTTTCCATATCTTGGCTTTTGTGAATAGTGCTGCTATGAACATAGGGGCACATGTATTTTTTTGCATTACATTTTTCTCCAGATATATGCCCAGGAGTAGGAGCGTGGGATCATATGGTAACTCATGGTCATATCTTTCTCTTTGAACTGGACCTACATAGGAAGTATATCTCTAGCTTTGGTTTTGTTAGAGAGGATCCCCCTGGCTAGTTCTAACTACCATGACCAGGGAGGGGCTCACCCCCTCCATAGTACATAGGAGCAAGATAAGGTCACAGATTTTCAGCCTATTGGCCTCATAGGTCTGCTCGAGTGGGAGGCTCACTACTTGATACAAACCAAATGCCCCAAGTACAGTGGACCTTCACACAGCCTCCAATACCTCTTCCCAGGCTAAGAGACCTATTTGAGAGAAACTCCGGCATGTATGCTGTCATGTCCAACTCTTTCCGAACTTCTGGGCTGTTGCCCACCAGGCTCCTCTGTCCATGGGATTCTCCAGGCAAGAATATTGGAGTAGACTACCATGCCCCACTCCAGGAGACCTTCCTGACCCAGGGATCAAACCTGAATCTTATGCCTCCCGCACTGGCAGGCAGGTTCTTTACCACTAGGGCCACCTGGGAAATCTGAAGGGTTAGTCTCTCAGTTGTGTCTGACTCTTTGTGACCCCATGGACTCCACTGTTCATGGAATTTTCCAGGCAAGAACACTGAAGTGGGTTGCCATGCCCTCCTCCAGGGAATCTTCCTGATCTAGGGATTGAAACCAAGGCTCCTGCGTCTCCTGCACTGCAAGTGGATTCTTTACCCACTTGAGCCACCTGGGAAGCCCTTAGTTTCCTATACCTCATATAATACTGCTGCTTGTGTTATAAGGTGATGGTCACGAATGAGTTAACACACATAACATGCTTACAACAGAGTCTCGCACGAGCACAAAAGAATCTGGCTGTTCTGTGAGTTTGTAGCCTCACATTGGTGTATCTCATCTACAGCACTTTATCAAGGAAGAATTTGATCCAACTCAGGTCCTGTCTGTTTAGCAAATGCCTCATCTCTTGACAAGGCACAAGGTCTTTGTTTAACCTATAATTACCAATCTACTGAATTCTCTTTCCACCTAACTTCTCCAGGTCTGAAATTCCTCAGCTGAAGTACTCATTATGTCCCATGAAAGAATAGTCACTGTTTTACTGTAGCTTTGATTCTGTTCACCTATCAGCTCCTCTGGTTTTCCGCCTTCTTTCAACTCCACACCAGCACAGACCTCATGCCTGGCCCCCTGTCTTAGTCTCTAGGTGGCTGTTCGTGACCCATCTGTATGCTAGCGCTTAGCCCCAGGCATTAACCAGAATTATTTGAGGTTGAAACAAAACATAGAAACTGCCCCACTTTTTTTTACAAGGAGGAATCAGAGAGGGGTGGGTGAAGGGAAAGAAAATTGAATTGTAAGCACATTAACTGAGCACCCTCTTTTTAAAAAACTTTTAATTTTATTTTGGAGTATAGGTGGTTGACAATGTTGTGATAGTTTCCGGTAGACAGCAGAGGGACTCAGCCATACATAAACATGTATCCATTCTCCTCCCATCCAGCCTGCCCCATAACATTGAGCAGAGTTCCCTGAATTGAGCATCCTCATGGTACCGAATGCTATAGCATTTAGCCTGTGTTATTTCAGTTCATCCACCAGGCAGTCTTATTAGGTTGGTGTTCTTATTCTCCGTTTGCCAATGACGAATGTGAGATTCGAAAAGGACTGGATCATTTGCCCAAGGTCACACAACTGGAATGCAGCGAGTCCAAGATTGGAACCAGACCTTTCTATTTCCAAAGCAATTTTGGTCATCTCATTAAATCATGTGACTTGGCTGCCATGTGATTTACGCAAGGTCACAGAGCTCACAGAGAACGTCTGAGATGTGAATGCAACCCTCCTCCCCTACCCGTCTTCTTCAGTGTGGTCATTTGCAAGGCCTTTTAAAATATATGGTTTTATAACCTGCTCAGGTTACAAAAATGTTTGAAATGCAGACACCTCATTCCTGTAGCAGAAATATTAGACGTTGCTCAGGCAAAAGGCATCATCTGATAAACCAGCTACTCATACTTTGTCATATCCAAGCATTGTGATAAACTACTGCTTACCATAGTGAATGTATTTATAAAACCATAAGAGCATACAAGAGTGGAAACCAAATCCCCTTTTTCTTATCTCTATAGAAATGTTTTCCCTTCTCAGCAAACAGGAGAGCACCAGGGCAGAAGGAAGGGAGATGCTGCCCCTCTTAAGTTTCCAGTCTGATTTAGAGGTCACTCTTGCAAGCTAGGCATCCCCTTCCTGCTTCTCTGAGCTCTGAGGATATCGGTCTGGGGTCAGGAAAGAGCAGAAAATGACCACTTTTTCCCTAGTGCTCATGTTTGCTGACCTTTGCTTAATATGTATTTATGAGTTGCATCTGTTTCCAAACTGTGAAGCTTTGGCAGGAATGATCAGTTTCAAAGCATCAGGTACCTGTTGAACTATTATGTGCCAAGCATTCTGCAAAGCGCTGTGCTTTGCATGAGTCATTCCATTTGACCTCCCAGCAATCCAATGAGGTCAATCATTTCCTTGTCCCCATTTTACAGATGAAGAGACTGAGGCTTAAACAGGGGAAGTGGTGTGGTGAAGTTGTGCAGCTATAATATGACAAAACTTCTCATACAAATCTTTTCCAGCAGAACCTTCTGAAGACCCCAGAGAGACCTTTCCTTTTTAGAAAGAATGATTGGTTGAGGCATTTATCCATTAGTTCCCATTCCCCAGTGGTTGAGGATTTTTCCTAAGAGAGTTAACCCCCAATACTTCCAGGCTTTGTTTAAACCTGGACCAAACAGTTTCCTGAAGCCTTGGAGAAAATGCTGGGGCAGAAATCAGAAAGACACACAGTGCATGGTTTTGACTCATTCCAGCAGGGTCTATGGGGTCAGCTTGAAAATATTTGGGGGTATTTATGTGCGTTGGCGGAGAAGACAATGGCACCCCACTCCAGTACTCTTGCCTGGAAAATCCCATGGAGGGAGGAGCCTGGTAGGCTGCAGTCCATGGGGTCGCTAAGAGTCGGATAGGACTGAGCGACTTCACTTTCACTTTTCACTTTCATGCATTGGAGAAGGAAATGGCAACCCACTCCAGTGTTCTTGCCTGGAGAATCCCAGGGACGGGGGAGCCTGGTGGGCTGCCATCTATGAGGTCGCACAGAGTCGGACACGACTGAAGCAACTTAACAGTAGCAGCAGCAGCAGCAGCATGTGTGTTGGAGGGAAGCTTGAAAATGTGTAGTCTGTAACAACACAGGTCAATATTACAGCCAGCTCATATGTGGCTATTGCCATGAAATTAAAAGACACTTGCTCCTTGGAAGAAAACCTGTGACAAACCTAGACAGTGTATTAAAAAGTAGAGACATCACTTTG
The DNA here is from genome assembly GCF_019923935.1 of Bubalus bubalis. Classification (NCBI taxonomy): domain Eukaryota; kingdom Metazoa; phylum Chordata; class Mammalia; order Artiodactyla; family Bovidae; genus Bubalus; species Bubalus bubalis. The sequence goes on from NC_059180.1 coordinate 33,841,657, forward strand.
CCGACAAAGATCTGTATAGTTAAAGCTGTGATTTTTCCATTAGTCATGTACGGATGTGAGAGTTGGACCGTAAAGAAGGCTGAGCACCAAAGAATTGATGCTTTCGAACTACGGTGCTGGAGAAAACTCTCAAGAGTCTCTTGGACATCGAAGATATCAAACCAGTCCATCCTAAAGGAAATCAACCCTGAATATTCATTAGAAGGACTAATGGTGAAGCTGCAGCTCCAATACTTTGGCCACCTGATGTAAAGGGCCAACTCATTGGAAAAGACTCTGATACTGGGAAAGATTGAAGGCAGGAGGAGAAGGGGGCAACAGAGGATGAGATGGTTGGATGGCATCAGTGACTCCATGGACTAAGAAAACTCTGGGAGATAGTGGAAGACCAAGGAACTTGGTGTGATGCAGTCCATGAGGTCACAAACAGTCGGACACAACTTAACAACTGAACAACAAAGTAAAAATTCACTTCCCCATTCACTAGTCACATTTCAGGTGCACAAGAGCTTCTTGTGTGTGGTGGGAACACTCTCAGGCAACAGGGATATAGAACATTCCATAATCACAGAGAGTTCTGTTGGACAGTGCAGGGCTTCTAGTCATCAACATCTGGTCACTCAATTCCATCACCATGACAGTTCAAGGACTTTTTCTTATCAAGGACTCTTCAATTGTTGAACACCTATTGTCCACCAAGCATAAGAAATAATACATTCCATATATGCTGTGCTGTGCTGTGCTTAGTCACTCAGTCATGTTTGATTCTTTGCAACCCCATGGACTGCAGCCTACCAGGCTCCTCTGTTCATGGAGATTTTCCAGGCTAGAATACTGGAGTGGGTTGCCATGCCCTCCTCTAGGGGATCTTCCCAGCCCAGGGATCCAACTCAGGTGTCTTGCATTTCAGGCAGATTCTTTACTGACTGAGCCACCATGGAAGCCCAAGAATACGGGGGTGGGTAGCCTATCCCTTCTCCAGGGTATCTTTCCAATCCAGGACTTGAACTGGGGTCTCCTGCATTGCAGGGGAATTCTTCACCAGCTGAGCTACTAGGGGAAACCCCACATTCAATATATCCTCTCCATCAATCCTTGAAATTCTTTTAAAGATTTTTAAAGGTCAAACACTAATCTTATGGATCAACTAATATGATAAACAATTTGTATTGTTGTTGTTTAGTCACTCAGTCGTGTCCGACTCTTTGTGACCCCATGGATTATGTAGCCCACCAGGCTCCTCTGTCCGTGGGATTTGCCAGGCAAGAATACTGGACTAGGTTGCTATTTCCTTCTCCAGGGTATCTTCCCAACTCAGGGATCGAACTTGGGTCTCCTGCAATGGAGGTGGATTCTGTGTGGTTTTACTTAATTATCAGATAAAACTGGGAGATTAGTATTAACGTTATCCTCATTTTACAGTTGGTGAAACTGAGGCAAAGGGAGTTTATGGAACTTTCCTTGACCAATCATACAACTGATAAAGGCTGAAGGTAGAATAGAACCCGGGAAATTTGGTTGTAATGTTTTCGCTCCTGAATATTTCACTTTGTCATGCTTTTCATTTGGTTTCTTTTTTTATCTTTTCTGTGAAATTGTTTTCTGCACCTCTTTAAGTGAATATAAAATATTTTATATCTAACTATTTAAAAATATGTTTTTGTACTTTGTATTTCAAAATAATTTTAAACATGGAAATATTGTAGAAATAGACTAATAAGACTTTGGGACAATTTGTGAATGTGTTGCAGACTCGATCTCCCATTATTCCCAAATATTTTAGTGTTTTCCAAACCAAAGCTACTCTCCTAAATAACTATGTAACAGACATCCAAATTGGGAAATTAACATTGATATATTTTTGCCATCTGATCCACAGATCCCATTCAAGTTTTGCCATTTGTCTTAATCGTGTCCTTTATAGAAAAGGGGGGACTTCCCTGGCAGTTCAGTGGTTAAGACTCTGCACTTCCACTGCAGGGGGTTCGGGTTCTAACCCTGGTCAGGGAACTAGGATCCTGCATGCCACCTGGTGCTGCCAAAGAGAAAAACAGAATCAACTCCAGGATCTTTGTGCTTTATTTTAGTTACAATGTCTCTTTCAATCTAGAACAGTTCCCTAGTCTTTCCTTGACTCCATGACCTTCATCCTTTTGAGGATCTTCATCCTTTGAGGATCCTCAGGCCAATAGTTTTGTAGACTATCCATCAATTTGGGTTTATCAGATCTTTTCTTGTTATTAGATTTGGGTTATATAAGTCTTTGGCAGGAAGACAGAAATGAAAATGTGTTCCCAGTACATTATATTTTGGATATTAATCAAATGGTACTTAGAAATCAAGATTTGGGCAGAAAGTGTGTTTATTACCATTGGAGTATTACTCTTCCAGAAGCAGGAGATAAATATATGGTGTACACACATCTCCATCTATATTGAAATCTATGGATTCATAATACTATTCTTATTTCAGTTCAATGCCACATAAGATTCATGTCTTTTTTCTCCCTTTCTGTATTTTTAAGTCTCTTATTCTACAGAAAGAAAACTGACTTGTACTGTGCTCAACAGTGTCACCTATCTGATCAAACTCCCCATATGTAGTCTTCCACCATGACTTTAAAGATACTTTTCTCACTGTATCCAGGCTCTGATCCACATGGGGCCGCTGACGTCCCCTCACCACAGGCTTCCCGTCCAAAGCAATTTCTCAGTCCAAAGCACTGTCTTTAGAAAGCGAGACGGGGGAAAGAGGAGCAGGGAAGAAAGAAGAGAGGCAGGGAGGGAGGGATGGAGAGAAGGAAGGAAGGCACGAGAGAAGGAAAAAAGGGAAGGAGAAGGGAAGAAAACAAATGAAACTGATTTTAGGTGAAAATTAGAATCCATTACAATTTTAAGACATAAACTGATTTAATAGAATTCATATCAGAAAATTCTATGTTAATATAAATGGATTATTTGAAGATAATTCTAACTGAAGGTCTATACTTTAAAATACAGAGTAAAATTCCCCAGATATCAGAATTGTTGATTATCTGTCATAAGAATGATGGAGTTTGCTGTTCACCAGGTCAAAAAGTTGACATCAACACAATGGGGTTGGGCTTCCCTGGTGGCTCAGTGATAAAAGTACCCACCTGCCAATGCTAGAGGACAGGGGTTCCATCCCTGGGCCGAGAAGGTCCCCTGGAGGAGGAAATGGCAGCCCACTCCAGTATTCTCACTGGGATAATCCCACAGACAGAGGAGCTTGGCAGGCTACAGGCCATGGGGGTCTCAGAGTCAGACACAACTGAGCACGCGTCACATCACATAATGGGGTTAAATATTTTTAATCAGTATTTCTATAAACTTGATCCTGATGGAAATAAGACTAGTATATGTAAAATAGAAATCAGATGAAATCAGACTGCCTCTGAATGTATTATATCAATAATCGATCAAACATCAAATTGGCCTAATTAAGGTAATGACCTCAAGAACAGTTCCTGATCCCTAAGACTATATTGTGAGGATTAAATGGATTGAAGGACATAATGTATGTCCAAGGTTTAGCCCATGGTACATCGCAGTGGCAGTATAAATGATGATGATGGTAATAAGGAACATTTCCAAGAATGAGTTCCAGGGCTTTTGTTTTGTCCCTGGACATGGGAAAAGGAGCAGAGGTTAGCAGTAGGTTGCCGTGTACACACAGGAAGAATTCAGATTTAATGACTCCAGCTCTTATGGCAAAGTCTGTGCAGTCTGGTTTGCCAAAGGAGACCCAGATGACTGTGTATTTCCCAATAAGTCAGCCACTGTGAATTGATTAAAGATGATGAGTTGTAGGACCAAAGGCAAATGAAGGCATCAAAGAGATCTTTCGATGTGAAGTTGAGCAGCAAAGCCCACGTTGGCTGAGAGTGATAGAGCAGTGTCAGATGAAAATGGATGAAAGGTACCTGCTGATGAAAGAGGAAGAATGTGGGAACCAATCTTACTCTGTCCAGGCCGGCATTTTCCACGTGGGTTTGAAGCTTAGATCAATGACATCTCCCCAGCTAACAGAATAAAGGCGTCGCCATTCTCATCAAGGCAATTTTCAGAAGATGCCGTTTCAAGTGGAGGTTAGTGTGGCAGGAAGAACTTCCCTGATGATTTTCTTCTTTCTTGAGGCTGCAGAATACTAATGATGGTCAGGAGCCAGAATATAGAAAAAGAGCTGGGATAATACACAGAAAGTTGCTGAAACTCAGACCACGAAGACTTAAACTCATTGGCCTTTGAAACACTGCTTAACACGTAATAAGCACTCAATACATACCTATTGAATGAAAGACTGAATGAATGTGTCTCAGATGCTGGAATGGTTTTCTCCTCCCAGTGCCCCTCCACCCATGACTTAGTTAAATTGTAGCCAAGGGATAAAAATAGCAACAGCTAAGAAGATGAACAGCATCAGTTCAGTTCAATCCAGTCACTCAGTCCTGTCCAACTCTTTGCAACCCCATGGACTACAGCATGCCAGGCTTCCCTGTCCATCACCAACTCCAAGAGTTTGTTCAAACTCATGTCCATCGAGTCGGTGATGCCATCCAAGCATCTCATCCTCTGTCGTCCCCTTCTCCTCCTGCCCTCAATCTTTCCCAGCATCAGGGTCTTTTCCAATGAGTCAGTTCTTCACATCAGGTGGCCAAAGTATTGGAGTTTCAGCTTCAACATCAGCTCTTCCAATGAATATTCCTTTAAGATGAACTGGTTGGATCTCCTTTCAGTCCAAGAAGATAAACAACATAAGAAAGCTCAAATAACATGGGGAAAATAGGAACAGTTGTCAGGGCTTCCTCGATGGCTCAGTGGTAAAGAATCCACCTGCCAATGCAGGGGTCATGGGTTCTAGCCCCGGTGGGGGAAGATCCCACATGCTGCTGAGCAACTAAGCCTATATGCCATGACTACTGAGCCGGTGCTCCAGACTCTGGGAGCCTCAACGACTGAAGCCTGCACACCCATGCTCTGCAACAAGAGAAGCCACCATGGTGTGACACCTGAGTGCCACAACTAGAGAGTCATGCCAGATCCCCACAACAAGAAAAGGCCATGCAACAACAAAGACCCGGTGTAGCCAAAAATAAATAAAATTATAATAAAAAGAAAAGCTGCCAATGTGGTTATAATTCTTGCACTCAATTAATATTTGTTGAGAGTTCTACTTGAAGTGTGATGTGTAGGAGCTGAGGACTGCAAAATTAAGCCATCTAAACCCATAGAGCTTATGGACCAGAAGGAGGTAGAAGTACAAATATCCATTCACACTAGAAAATTTATTGACTACTTGCTGTATTTCAGGGGACACAGATACAAACAAGGCAAAGTTGACGGCCTCCACAAAGTTCACGGTCTGCAGGGGGAGACAGATAATGAAACAGGAAATTACGTCGCTGTGAGAAGTGCTGTGCTCAAGGCAGCTGTAGGGTCAGGATAAAACTGTATTAATCTACTTCCTCTGTGGTCCAGGGGTTAAGACTCTGAGCTTCCAATGCTGGGGGTTCAGGTTCGATCCCTGGTCAGGGAACTAATATCCCACACACCATACGGTGGGCCAATAAATAAGTAAATTAAACTGCATTTAGTTCAGATGGTTGGAGGATGTAAGTGATCAACTAAGGAAGCATGGCAAGGTTCATCACCAGGAATGTTGCCTGGTGAATTGCCAAGGCAGAGAGCTATCTATTTTCCCCCGAAATAGTTAACCAATTACTTAATGCATAGAGATTGAATAAGCCTTCTGTCTCACACCAGTTTGAAACAGCATCTTTATTATGAAGTTGCTACCTTACTGTGTGAGTATCATATTAGCCTGTGTCAGTCTCTCTCCCCCGGTCCATTAATCTGTCTCTTCCTGCATAATGCCATACTATTAAATTTATTTTCCTCCCGCAGCTCTCACAGATATTAAACACAATCTCACCTTGTTACCTTACTTGATTTTTTTTTCTGGACCAAATGTGTTTTAGAATCAGTTTGTCAAGTTTCCCAAAAAATGTCCTACAGGGATTTATGTCGTAATTGCATTAAACCAGTAAATTAATTGAGAGAACCTGTTTATAATATCAACTTTTGCCTCTTAAGATGATGATGTGTTTCTACATAAAGCCAAGGAACTTGTGAGTGTTCCTCAGTACAGTTTCGTAATTTAATTCATATATGATGTTTATTCCTCGAGGGTTTAAAAACTAATTATTTTAGTTGCTATGGGGGAATGGGGTTGTTTCACATTATATTTTCTAACTGCTAATGGCTAACACATAAGAAAGCTGTTCGTGTGTGTGTGTGTGTGTGTGTTGTTAATTTTCGTGTGTAGCCACCGTACTCCCCTTTCTTGTTGTTCAGTTGCTCAGTTGTGTCCAACTCGTTTGGACCCCTTGGACTGCAGCAGGCCAGGCTCCTCTGTCCTCCACCGTCTCCTGGAGTTTGGTCAAACTCATGTCCATGTGGTGTGCCATCCAACCATCTCATCCTCTGTCACCCCATGTCCTCCTCCCCTCAATCTTTCCAAGCATCAGGGTCTTTTCCAATGAGTTGGCTCTTCACATCAGGTGGCCCAAAGTATTGGAGCTTCAGCTTCAGCATCAGTCCTTCCAGTGAATATTTAGAATTGATTTCCTCTCCTATAGGATTGAATGGTTTGATCTCGTTGCTGTCAAAGGGACTCTCAGAAGCCCTCGTCTTATTCTAAGACTTTTTCAGGTGTTTTTCCTGTGTTAGATAATCATATAAACAATGATAGTTCTGGACTTCCCTGCTGATCCAGTGATTAAAACTCCCCGCTACCACTGAAAGGGGCTTGGGTTGGCTCCCTGGTCGATTGTATTTCATACAATTCCTGGTTCATAGTAAGTTGTAGGTTAAAGGTAGCTTTGATTTTATTGTTGTAGTGTTATGGTTGTCTTCATGCTATTTTTCTAATATATTAATGATATTTATGACCCTCTACACTATAAGCCGGAGAAGGCAATGGCACCCCACTCCAGCACTCTTGCCTGGAAAATCCCATGGACAGAGGAGCCTGGTGGGCCACAGTCCATGGGGTCGGGAAGAGTCGGACAAAACTCAGCGACTTCACTTTCACTTTTCACTTTCATGCATTGGAGAAGGAAATGGCAACCCACTCCAGTGTTATTGCCTGGAGAATCCCAGGGACGGGGGAGCCTCGTGGGCTGCCGTCTATGGGGTCGCACAGAGTCGGGCACGACTAAAATGACTTAGCAGCAGCAGCAGCAACACTATAAGCTCCTAAAGGGCAGACTTTATTGTTATTCTTTGTGGTTTTTAGCCTACCCAGCATAGAGTTTCTAGGGTGTAGTCTAAATTTGCCTGAGTCACTCACTTAGGGCCCCTGATGAAAAGGAGGCTTCAGGGACTTCCCTTGTAGTCCAGTGGTTAAGACTCTGCACTCCCAATGCAGGGGGCACAGGTTCAATCCCTGGTCAGAGAACTAAGATCCCACATGACACCCTTCATGTCCAGTGAATAAATTAATAACATTTCCACTAAACAATGTATCATCCTTAAAAAAAAAAAAGTATTCATAGCAATTGAGCAGCTCCTGGTACTTGAAAATTATGGTGCCCATAAGTATTAAAATGTGAAACTTAAAAGCTTTGGCTATTAAAAAATTTATTTAAAAAAAAAAGAGTTCTCAGCATTGTCAAAATTTGGGACTTCCCTGGTGGTGCAGTGGCTAAGACTCCACACTCCCAATGCAGGGGGCCCAGATTCCATCCCTGGTCAGGGAACTCGATCCCAAGTGAGTGTGCTCAGGCACTCAGTCACGTCTAACTCTTCAAAACCCCATGGACTGTAGCCTGCCAGGCTCCTCAGTCCATGGGATTCTTCACGCAAGAATACTGGGGTGGGTTGCCATTTCCTTCTCTGGGAGATCTTCCCAACCCAGGGATCAAACCTATGTTTCCTGAGTCTCTTGCATTGGTAGGCAAATTCTTTACCACTGTGCCACCTGGGAAGCCTGCACACCACAACCCAGAGTTTACTTGCTGCAACAAAAGATCCCATTTGACACAGCTAAGACCCAGAGCAGCCTAATTAATTTTTTTTTAAAGGTGGCTTCAGGTTATCCATACCTATTCAGTTCAGTTCAGTTCAGTCCCTCAGTCGTGTCCAACTCTTTGTGACCCCATGAATCGCAGCTCACCAGGCCTCCCTGTCCATCACCAACTCCCCGAGTTTACTCAAACTCATGTCCATCGAGTCGGTGATGCCATCCAGCCATCTCATCCTCTGTCGTCCCCTTCTCCTCCTGCCCCCAATCCCTCCCAGCATCAGGGTCTTTTCCAATGAGTCAACTCTTCTCATGAGGTGGGCAAAGTATTGGAGTTTCAGCTTTAGCATCAGTTCTTCCAATGAACACCCAGGACTGATCTCCTTTAGGATGGACTGGTTGGATCTCCCTGCAGTCCAAGGGACTCTCAAGAGTCTTCTCCAACTCCACAGTTCAAAAGCATCAGTTCTTCAGCACTCAGCTTTCTTCACAGTCCAACTCTCACAACCATACATGACCACTGGAAAAACCGTAGCCTTGAGTAGATAGACCTTTGTTGGCAGAGTAATGTCTCTACTTTTGAATATGCTATCTAGGTTGGTCATAACTTTCCTTCCAAAGAGTAAGCGTCTTTTAATTTCATGGCTGAAATCACCATCTGCAGTGATTTTGGAGCCCCCCCAAAATAAAGTCTGACACTGTTTCCACTGTTTCCCCATCTATTTCCCATACCTATTGGACCAGATTAATTAATTTTTTTAAAAAAGGTGGCTTCAAGCTATCCAGAACTATTGAACCAGAGTCTCCAGATACCGGTCCCAGAACTAAGGATTTTTAGTAATCATCAAGCAACTCTGTGTACCCTAATTTGATAGCACTGTCTTAGTGACTAACACCATGAGGGCTCAGTACATGTAGACTGAATGATATGAATGAAAATAATTGCACTGGATCACACAGCTGGTCAAGTGGTTTAGCGGGGAATTTACGAGTTATTTTATTATTAGGGACAAAAGCAACCTCAGTTATAGAAAGTTGTTAAGACTTCCCAATCTATGATTTATTATTAAAATTGAAGGGCTTTAGGTAATAAGTGGTGCATAGTAGGCACTCAACACCTAGTGTTGAATTGGTGGGTGATACACAGACAGGAGGAAACCAGAGCCACAGTCCAGGCCCTGAGCCCAGCAACGCTCCTCTGTGAACTCAGGGAAGAAGGGCAGATAAACCCCAGACTGTCCCTCTCGTCACTCTCACCATAGCATCTCAGCATCGCTTTTAAAGGAAACCCTCTTTTGTAGCATCAGCCCCATTGTTGCGGATGCACTCATTAATTTTGCTAATTAAAGATCCAAAATAATAATTTGTCTTTTCCACTTGAGGAGGTTCATCCAACTCCCAAATACGTGTGGTTTGTATTTGTTCTTTTTTCAATTATAAAAGTAACATATGTTTATTGGAGGAAACTTGGAAGATAGAGACAAACATAAAAAGTAAAATAAAACGTCAGCCACAATCCCTCCATGTATTATTGTTATCATTTGAAGGCTGCTCTTGCCTTCCTGTTTTATTAGGATTTTTTTTTTTACACAGCTCATAAGTTTCAGAGCTCTGGTAAGTGCTGCTTACATTATAAAAAAGATTCAAAACACTATTTTCAACAGCTACATAATAGTCTATCATATGGAGTATGATGTGCCCTTTTATTCTCCTATTGGACTTTTTAGCTTATTACCAGAATCTCATTATTACAAAGAACAGTTTCTTGAGCATCCTTGTAGATGCACATATTAAATTTGTTTTTACTCGTGATTATTTCCTTATGATAAATTCCTACAAGTGGAGTTACTGTGTCAACAGGTAAGAGCATTTCTAAAGTTCAGGGTGTGTATTAGCTGCTTTTCACAGTGTTTGCAAAAATGTATGTCCCCTACGGTGAGTCTGATGGTATCTGTGTATGACATGTTCTGGTTTATTCATTCATTTATTGGGAACTGTTCTCCCCAGATAAAAGGAAGAGTTCTAAAAATTGGGAGAAGAGTTCAAAAAGCATCGTTGGGGACTTACCCTGGGGTGCAGTGAATGAGAGTTCGCCTGCCAACACAGGGGACAAGGGTTTGATCCCTGGTGCAGGAATCTCCCACCCGCCGCGGAGCAACTAAGCCTGTGCGCCGCGACTACTGAAGCTCTAGAGCCAGGGAGCCGCAACTATTGAGCCTGCCCGCCTAGAGCCTGTGCTCCGCAACGAGAGACGCCACCGCCGTGAGAAGCCCACGCTGCAATAAAGAGTATCCCCCCTCGCAGCAACTAGAGAAAGCGCTCACAGCAGTGAAGACCCAGCACAGTCAAAATAAACAAATGTTTTCATAACAATACTAAAAGCATTGTTAGTCCTAGACAGCAGAAGCTCAGTTAACAAGTTTAGATGCCTCACTTTCTTTGGACTTTTTAAAATTATTATTATATCTTTTGACCATACCGCAAGGCACGCGAGTTCTTATTTCCCCAACCAGGAATCGAACCTGTATCCCCTGCATTGAAAGTCTGAAGTCTTAACCACTGGACCCCCAGGGAAGTTCCATCCCTGAACTTTTATCTCAAAAGAACGGGACTAAGCTGAGTTTTGATTGGCATCTGCCATTTGATAGTTAGACCTCTCAGAGCATGCTCTGCTTTGGGTGTGGAAAGGAGTTTGAGTTTATGAAGAAACATGGGTGAAAGAGACTAATGGGTATGAATTGAGTCCCAGGATTCTGGGAGGAAATTTTGATTCCATCACTGACCAGCTGTGAATTTGGACACATCACTTACCTTTTCAGCCTCAGTGTCTTTTTAAAAAATATTTACTTATTTATCTGACTGTATCAGGTCTTAGTTGTAGCACCCGGGATCTTCATTATATCATGCAAGATCTTTACTTGCAGCACACAGTCTTAGCTCCCCGACCAGGGATTAAACCCACGTCCCCTGCATTGCAAAATGGATTCATTCTTCCTTTTTCTATTCCTTTACTTTTTAATTGGAGGATAACTGCATTACAATACAGTGTTGGTTTCCACTGCACAAAATGGTGAATCAGCCATAAGTATACATATATCCCCTACCTCTCGAGCCTCCCTCCCACCTCCCTGACCGCATCCTACCCCATAAACCATATCCCATGCTTCTAGGTCATCACAGAGCACGAGGCTGAGCTCCCTGTGTTATACAGAGGCTTCCCACTAGCTGTCTGTTTCACACAAGGTGGTATATATGTATGTCAATGTTACTCTTTCAGTTCGTCGCACTCTCTCATCCCCCACTGTGTCCACAACTTCGTCTTTTACGTCTGCGTTTCTATTCCTGCCCTGCAAATAGGTTCATCAGCACCATTTTTCTAGATTCTGTTCAGTTCAGTTCAGTCACTCAGTCATGTCTGACTTTTTGTGACCCCATGGACTGCAGCACGCCAGGCTTCCCTGTCCATCACCAACTCCCAGAACTTGCTCAAACTCATGTCCATCAAGTCGGTGATGCCATTCAACCATCTCATCCTCTGTCATACCCTTCTCCTCCTGCTCTCAGTCTTTCCCAGAATCAGGGTCTTTTCCAATGAGTCAGTTCTTCTCGTTAGGTGGCCAAAGTATTGGAGCTTCAGCATCAGTCCTTCCAGTGAATATTCAGGACTGATTTCCTTTAGGACTGACTGGTTTGATCTCCTTGCAGTCCTTATACATGCTAGATTCTGTATATAAGCATTAATATACGATATTTGTTTTTCTCTTTCTGACTTATTTCACTCTGTATAACAGGCTCTAGGTTCATCTGCCTCAGTTCTACTGACTCACATTCCTTCCTTTTTAGGGATAAGGCAGATACTTAACCGCGGGACCACCAGGGACGTCCCAGCCTCGGTGTCTATCACATGGGACTAGTATTAGTACCTTCCTCATCATAGATCTGATATGAAGATCAATGTCATCGTCCACGGAGAGAACTTAGCTATGAGTCATCACTCTTTGACAGATGAGAAAACCGAGTCTTAATGAGTCATCCGGTCATGTCACATAGTGCGTTATTTGCCGAACTTTCAGGGAAAACCAGCCCCTTCTGGGCCCCAGGGGGTCCAAAGCCGGACCCACCTCCTCTGTGCCATTCTGCTTCCTGTCTCCTCCCTTTCCTGCAGGGCCTCCGGACGGCCCCCGGAGCTGCTCTCGGAGGGACGAGCCGCAGCCTAAGCCCATCGTGTGTGGTGTTCATCTGTGTCTCAGCCTTGGGCTCCCTGCTCAGGTGTCGGACCTCCTCTGAGCCACGAGGAAGGGATGTTGAGAGCTGATAAGGCTCCGCTGTCATTGAAGAGAAACAGTTGAGACAGAGATGGTCTTCGAGCCTGTCCGTGGTGGTGAAGGAAGAGCTGTGAGCTGCTCCTCAGACCCATTTAAAACAACAGAAGGACGCCATTCAGCCAGAATTCCCTCTGCTGAGTGTGTCTCCTATTAAGCCTTCCTTTGTGTGGGGCCAAAAATGGGCCGTGATCACCTCGGCTGGCGAAAGGGAACAATATGCCTCCGAGGGAGTACAAGATGGCATTTCTCTGAGACACCTTTTGTTAGGTGAGCTGTCATTGAAATATGGGGACGGGGGACCATGATAAGCAAACTGTTTCTGAGCACAGAGTTATGCGAAGAAGATGATAAAGAGGGAAGCTTTCTGAATAGCCCCGTGGGCACTTGGCTCTGAGAGGATGAGAAGGACTTTTTTTTTTTTTTATGATTTTGTACAAGAAGAATGAGGATGGAGCTGTGAAAGTGGAACTTTTACCCATGATCCTCTCTCAAGGTACTGCTTCCTGAGCAATATCATCAACACCCTCAGCGTTGCTTCCTCCTCTTCCCGTTCACCACCACCAGCATCATCACCATGGGTACCATTTTTGAAGTGCTTATGATGGGCTGGGTCTTCACGTCCACTCTCTCATGGTATTACCATGACAGTCATGTGAGGTGGTTCTCTTTCTTTATATTTTATGGGAAAGGAAACTGAGGCTCCAAGAAGGTAAGGAAGTTGCCATTAGTCCCATGGTGTGTAGAAAAGAATTTCACCTTGCCCAAAGAAAGATGTGGCTTCCCTGATAACTCAGTTGGTAAAGAATCTGCCTGCAATTCAGGAGACCCCAGTTTGATTCCTGGGTCACGAAGATCCCCTGGAGAAGGGAAAAGCTACCCATTTCAGTATTCTGGCCTGGAGAATTCCATGGACTGTATGGTTACATGGGTTCACAAAGAGTGGGACACGACAGAGCGACTTTCACGTTCAAGGAAAGATGTGGTCTTTGCCCTGAGTATCGGAGAGGTAATCTCTAAGCCCTTAGAATGGCATGCCTGGGGGAGTACATTGGGCTTCTCAGGAGGCGCTGGTGGTAAAGAACCCACCTGCCAAAGCAGGAGACATAAGAGACACGGGTTTGATCCCTGGATTGGGAAGATCCCCCTGAAGGAGGGCATGGCAACCCACTGCATTACTCATGCCCGGAGAATGCCAGGGACAGAGGAGGCTGGCAGGATATAGTCCATGGGGTCACAAAGAGTTGGACATGACTGAGTGACTTAGCAGGCTGACAAACAGGAGTACTTTTGACATTTGGGGCTCTTCTGTCATACCACGTGATTTAGGATGGGGGCTGAGTCACACATATCAGTTCAACTTCCAGAAGTCTGGAGACTGAGATCAGACACAAGAATGGTCAACCAAGCCTATGAGATTTAGCCCCAATAACACTGAAGCCCCAGTAACACTGAGGCCTGGGTGGGCTTCCTGGGTTGGCAAGACTCCGTAGGTATTGTCACACATGGTTGCCAGGAAAAGTTTTGTCCTCGAGCTCGCTGGAAGGTCACCACTGGAAGCCCTATGCCTGCCACTTTCCTGGACTCTGTCCCATGGGTCTCTTCCCCGCGACTGATTTTTATCTGTATGCTTTCACTGTTATAAATCCTAAGTGTGAGTTCTACAGCTTTCACTGAGTTCCGTGACTCCTTCCAGTGAATTACCTCACCTGATAGCTGCCTCGTCTGTGCGTGTTCTAAGTCACTTCAGTCGTGTCCAACTTTTTGCAACCCTATGGACTATAGCCCACCAGGCTCCTCTGTCCGTGGAATTCTCCAGGCAAGAACACTGGAGTGGGTTGCCATTCCCTTCTCCAGGGGATCTTCCCAACCCAGGGATTGAACCCATGTCGTTCATGTGTCCTGCATTGGCAGGTGGGTTCTTTACCACTAGAGCCACCTGGGAAGCCCAAGAGTTGCCTTAGGGACCCCCCAAATTCCAATTAATGTCAAAAGTAAGAGTGGTTTTGGGAATTTCCAAACTCTGCATTTGGTGTCAAAAGTGAGGGTGGTCTTGTGAGTGGCACACAAGGGTAGAGTCATATCTGAACACTGGCTGATCTGACTCCAAGTCCACTGGTCTTTGATGAAATAGTTTATGGGAGCAAGTGTCAACCACAGTCTCCAACATGGCTAGGTATGAAGATTACATGGGAGTTTGTCAAATAGATGGATAACTGGACCCCATCTCAGTCCTACTGAAATAGAATTTTTAGGAGTTAACACCACATAATGTCTACTGTTTGGTTTTAATAAAGTCTCTGGTTGATTCTCATAGGGTTAGCCTGGCACCAGTCCATAGATGCTGGTAACAACATTGCTTCATGAAAATCCCCTTGCTCCATTGTTTCAAAGGCATTTTCCTACTCAAGCATTTAGTTCTCACATGTGATGAATCCCTCAAAGCATTTGGGATTCTCCTTGAGGGTGGGGACAGTAGCTTTTTATTTCTACATCTTTCATATCCAACATAGAGATTGGCACATCAGGCGTTTGTCAGATGAATGAATTAATATATTTCTGGCCTGACAACTTCATAACTAACTACATTATCTGGTGCAAATGATTATGAAATAAATTAATACTTATTATTGCTATTATTTAATACTGCTGCTGCTGCTAAGTCACTTCAGTCGTGTCCAACTCTGTGTGACCCCATAGACGGCAGCCCACCAGACTCCCCCATCCCTGGGATTCTCCAGGCAAGAACACCAGAGTGGGTTGCCATTTCCTTCTCCAATGCATGAAAGTGAGAAGTGAAAGTGAAGTCGCTGAGTCGTATCCGACTCTTAGCGACTCCATGGACTGTAGCCTACCAGGCTCCTCCATCCATGGGATTTTCCAAGCAAGAGTACTGGAGTCAGGTGCCATTGCCTTCTCCGATTATTTAATAATAAATAATAAAATTATTAATTAATGTATTTAAGTGTGAAAGTGTTAGTTGCTCAGTCATTTCTGACTCTCTGATGCCATGGACGAGAGCCTGCCAGGTTCCTCTGTGCATGGAATTCTCCAGGCCAGAATACTGGAGTAGGTAGCCATTCCCTTCTCCCGGGGATCTTCCTGACTCAGGGATTGAACTTGTGTCTCCCGCATTGCAGGCAGATTCTTTACCATCTGAGCCACCAGGGGAACTTAAGTGTATTTTAATTAAATATTTGATTAAAATTAACAAAAATTAGTATTAAGTATTTTTTTATGATATAAGGGCTAACAGAAAAAAACTTAATTAACCTCAATGTACCTTTGGCTTCGCACTCTGAAACTGCCGCATCACAGAGACAGAGCCTCAGACAGATCCACCCCCGTTCCGACTTAGAGGAAGGAGAGGACTTGGTCAAGAGGTGGGATCACTGAGTGCCCTCCTGTCCTCAACGCCACACCAGGCACCCCACGTGTCATTTCATTTCCTCCACAGGTAACGTCCAGAAGGGTCTTTGAACCTGCTGTTTTCTCAGCTTAAAATGCTTGGTTCCTGGTCTTGGTTCTTATTCATCCTTAAGATCGGAAACTCACAGACATGAACACGCCTTCCTCCAAACCAGGTGCCTTCTCTCTATTCTACGCTCTCAGAGCAGATGTCGTTCCATCTGTGGGACTGAGCTCTTGGAATTTCATCTGCTCATCTATGCAGTACTTCTTCCTTTTCTCCTAAACGCCACTGTAATGAGCAAAGGGGACCTTTCAGCTAGGACAGGGATTGTATTTACTCCCAGGACCCAGCACAACGCCTGACACCTGACAGCTTCACAGACCTATTACTGAATGGATAAATGAACCCTCAGGTGGGCTTCCCTGGTGGCTCAGAATCCACCTCATCTGCCAATGCAGGAGACTGGGTTCAATCCCTGGGTGGGGAAGATCCCCTGGAGAAGGGCATGGCAACCCACTCCAGTATTCTTGCCTGGAGAATCCCGTGGACAGAGGAGCCTGGTGGGCTGTGGTCCATGGGGTCACAAAGAGTCAGACAGGACTGAGTGATTAAACAATGAGTTACATTTAAGGCTTGTGGAGGGAAGTCTTGCCCCAGGTTGTGTGTCCAGGAAGCTGCAAAGGTGGGGCAAAGGTCCTCTCGATTCTAACATCTCTGCTCTCTTCTCCCCCATCCCCGCCTTCTCCTGGAAGGGCTGGGAAACTCAGAGCAGACTCAGAAGAAAACCCTCTCAGGGGCATCTGCCATCTGACAAGCTGAGGAGGCAGGAGCTGCAGAGAAAGGATAAAGGGCTATTTATTATCCACTGGGTTTTAGAGGGAGAGTCACTTTAGCAGGTTATTTCCCAGAGATCAGGGATTTTGACCCTTCATTGAGGGAAGTGTCACACAGGGTAATGTGGGTTTATGAACTGCTCCGCTGGCCTTTGGGGAAGTGGAGACTGTAAGGAGAGAGGCTTTAAATGGGGTCAAAAGAGGACCCCATTAAAATGGCATTCGGCTGAAATCCAGGCTCTGACAACAGCACCTCCATTTTGAAAGGGAGGAAAGGCTATTTATCCAGCTCAGCAAATCTCATTTTACTGTCCTGAAGGCAGTGGGATGGAATGAGATACACAAGGGCTTTAAGGGCAAAGAGGCTGGGAATGGATCTCAGATGTGCTGCTTGTGAGCTGTGTGATATAGGGAAAGTTGCTTAACTTCTCTGTGCCTCAATTTCCTTGCTGGGAATAGGACGACAATGCCTATATTGCATGGCATTGGGGGGATATTCAACAAGACAAAGAACTTAAAAGCACCCAGCAGGGTTCCTATCACAGGGCAGACACCCAGGAGACCTTAGGTCTCTTTGGATGAAATGTACTCATTTGAATTAAGGCCTCCATTGTTAGAATGGGGGCAGACAACTGGGATCGTGAAAGGAGGATAATGAGGAACTAGTGACCCTTAGGGTCTCCCCCAAAACAAGGATACCCTGGTTTTCCTTCACATTTCCTGCCTTTGAGTATTAACATACACCAGATCCATGTTTTGGATGCAATCATTTGACATGGGCTTCCCCAGTGGCTCAGCAGTAAAGAATCTGCCTGCAATGCAGGAGACACAGGTTCACTCCCTGGGTCAGGAAGATTCCCTGGAGGAGGGCATGATAGCCCACTATAGTACACTTGCCTGGACAATTGCATGGACAGAGGAGCCTGGTGGGCCCCAGTCCATGGGTTTGCAAAGAGTCTGACACAACTGAAGGGACTTAGCACACAAGCATGCATGCATTTGACATCAAAGCTTAAACAAACTGCACCATTAGCATTTCCCTGGGAATTTTCCAAAGTGATGATAAGTGACACCTTCAAGGTTCTGACTTTGGCTTGGAGCTATCGGAATCACCCAATCCAGCTACTTTTAAAATTTTTTTATTTATTAATTTATTTATTTTTAGCTGTGTTGTGTCTTTGTTGCAGCTCGAAGGCTTCTCTAGTTTCAGGATATGGGCTTTGGAGCACGCGGGTCAGTAGTTGCGGTGAATGGGCTTAGTTACTCCAAGGCCTGTGGGATCTTAGTTCCCCCACCAGAGATCAAACCCATGTCCCCTGCGTTAGAAGGTGGATTCTTAACCACTGGACACCAGGGAAGTCTCCCCAGTCCAGTTATTTATTTGGTGTGGACAGTTACAGCAATAGGTAACATTCCAGGGATCAATGCTTACCATGACTCAGAAAATGGATTAACATCCAGACGTTAATGTATTCACAGCATTTGATCCTCACAGACTAAAAAGCTCCATACTGTTTTTAACTGAGGTTCAGAGAGGTTGCCCAAGATCACATAGCTGCTAAGTGATGGGATTTAGATTTGAAGCAAGCAGTCTAACTCCACAGCCTTTGCTCAAAGCTTCTAGGATGCATCTGTCCCAACTGAGCAGGCTTCTCCTCTGTAGTAAGTCCTGGGATGTTTAAACCCAGAGATAATGATGCTGAATCCGGCCTCTGTACATGGACAACAAATTAAATCTTGAAGACAGAGTTTTGGGTGAAGCAGAAAAGAATAGCTTTATTGCTTTGCCAGGTGAAGGGGGCCACAGTGAACTAATGCCCTCAAAACTGAACCGGACGGGATAGTGAGAAGTCTTGCCTGTTCAGGGCATGATCGGCTTGTGGACGGTCTTCTGATTGGTTGGTGGTGAGGTAATCAGGAGTCAGCGTGATCAGCCTTCTGGTTTCAATGGTCTGAGGTCTACGTGCTTGTGAGCAGCATGCAGCTTCTCCCACCTGGTGAGGGTTTCAGTATCTGCCAAACAGACAAAGACATTATTGTGTGTATCCCTTGACGGGGAATCAGGACCTGCCCCAAGGCTGCACTATTGTTTCTTGACTTCTTCTCCACTGTCTTTACATCCCTTCCGTTTCCTTATTCAGTTCAGTTCAGTTCAGTTGCTCAGTTGTGTCCAACTCTTTGCGACCCCATGGACTGCAGCATGCCAGGCTTCTCTGTCCACCACCTGTTTGAACCTGCCTGATGGAACTTAAGTTGCTTAAGTGACTTAACTTTCTACATATTTGTTCCAAGCCCAGTGATATATTTATTTTATTTTATTTTTGGCATGTGGGATCCTCTGGTCCCATCACTTCATGGGAAATATGGGGAAACAGGGGAAACAGTGTCAGACTTTATTTTTCTGGGCTCCAAAATCACTACAGATGGTGACTGCAGCCATGAAATTAAAAGACGCTTACTCCTTGGAAGGGAAGTTACGACCAACCTAGATAGCATATTCAAAAGCAGAGACATTACTTTGCCAACAAAGGTCCGTCTAGTCAAGGCTATGGTTTTTTCCTGTGGTCATGTATGGATGTGAGAGTTGGACTGTGAAGAAGGCTGAGCGCCGAAGAATTGATGCTTTTGAACTGCGGTGTTGGAGAAGACTCTTGAGAGTCCCTTGGACTGCAAGGAGATCCAACCAGTCCATTCTGAAGGAGATCAGCCCTGGGATTTCTTTGGAAGGAATGATGATAAAGCTGAAACTCCAGTACTTTGGCCACCTCATGTGCAGAGTTGACTCATTGGAAAAGACTCTGATGCTGGGAGGGATTGGGGGCAAGAGGAGAAGGGGATGCCAGAGGATGAGATGGCTGGATGGCATCACTGACTCGATGGACGTGAGTCTCAGTGAACTCCGGGAGTTGGTGATGGACAGGGAGGCCTGGCGTGCTGCGATTCATGGGGTCACAAAGAGTCGGATACGACTGAGCAACTGATCTGATCTGACCAGAGATTGAACCTGTCTGTGCCCACTTTAGTGAAAGCGTGGGGTGTTAACCACTGGACCACCAGAAGTCCCTCCGAGCCCAGTATTTCTTTTTTTAATCTTTCTGTATTTGAAATTTTCCATCTATGCTTATTCTCATATTAAACAGATTTCTGATGGCACCTCATCTAACAGCTTTTTTTTAATCCTGTGATTTTTTTTTCAATATCAAAGTGATTTTTGAAGAAGTGCATTATCTAAAATTTACAAATCAATGGATTGGGCACCTTGGGTGTGGGGGAATACTTGTCATAGCAAAGGGACTCTAAAGCAACTAATTTGGGCAGTGGAAAGAACATAAAACAAAATGCATGCACAGAAGCATGGGCCAGCAGAGACTCAGGACAGTGATGGGTTTGATCTTTTCCATCTGAATTCATTTTCAAATCCATTTTTTTTTCATTCTTTTTTTAAAATTTTAATTGGAGGCTAATTACTTTACAATCTTGTATTGGTTTTGCCATACATCAGCATGAATCCTCCACGGGTGTACACGTGTTCCCAATCCTGAACCCCCCTCCTACCTCCCTCCCCATACCATCCCTCTGGGTCATCCCAGTGCACCAGCCCCAAGCATCCTGTATCCTGCATCAAACCTGGACTGGCGATTCATTTCTTATATGATATTATACATGTTTCAATGCCATTCTCCCAAATCATCCCCTCCCCACAGAGTCCAAAAGACTGTTCTATATATCTGTGTCTCTTTTTCTGTCTCACATACATCTTTCTAAATTCCATATATATGTATTAGTATACTGTATTGGTTTTTTCTACAAATCTGTTTTAAAGGCAGGCCCCTGTGTGCTGAGTTAGCACCTCTTCTCTGCATTTGAATTAATATTGTTTTCTCTATGGGGCTTTGAGTTCCTCAGAGAGTTGTGTGTCAACTACAAATTGGCACCTGCCAAGAGCATTTGCCTGGGCTTCCCTGGTAACTCAGTCAGTAAAGAATCCTCCCATAATGCAGGAGACCCAGGTTCGATCCCTGGCTCAGGAAGATTCCTTGGAGAAGGAAATGGCAACCCACTCCAGTATTCTTGCCTGGAAAATCTCAGGGACAGACAGTCCATGGGGTTGCAAGAGTCAAATGCAGCTTAGCCACTAAACCACCACTAAGAGAATTTGCCAGGGACTGAAAAGCAAAATGACTGTCTAAGGAGGCCTTACAAATAGCTGTGAAAAGAAGACAAGTGAAAAGCAAAGGAGAAAAGGAAAGCTATAAACCTCTGAATGCAGAGTTCCAATGAATAGCAAGAAGAGATAAGAAAGCCTTCCTCAGCAATCAATGCAAAGAAATAGAGGAAAACAACAGAATGGGAAAGACTAGAGATCTCTTCAAGAAAACTAGAGATACCAAGGGAACATTTCATGCAAAGAAGGGCTTAATAAAGGACAGAAATGGTATGGACCTAACAGAAGCAGAAGATATTAAGAAGAGGTGGCAAGAATACATAGAAGAACTGTACAAAAAAGATCTTCACGACCCAGATAATCACGATGCTGTGATCACTCACCTAGAACCAGATATCCTGGAATGTGAAGTCAAGTGGACCTTAGAAAGCATCACTATGAACAAAGCTAGTGGAGGTGATGGAATTCCTGTTGAGCTCTTTCAAATTCTGAAAGATGATGCTGTGAAAGTGCTGCACTCAATATGCCAGCAAATTTGGAAAACTCAGCAGTGGCCACAGGACTGGAAAGGGTCGGTTTTCATTCCAATCCCAAAGAAAGGCAATGCCAAAGAATGCTCAAACTCCCGCACAATTGCACTCGTCTCACGTGCTAGTAAAGTAATGCTCAAAATTCTCCAAGCCAGGCTTCAGCAATACGTAAACCGTGAACTTCCAGATGTTCAAGCTGGTTTTAGAAAAGGCAGAGGAACCAGAGATCAAATTGCCAACACCCGCTGGATCATCAAAAAAGCAAGAGAGTTCCAGAAAAACATCTATTTCTGCTTTATTGACTATGTTAAAGCCTTTGACTGTGTGGATCACAAGAAACTGTGGAAAATTCTGAAAGACATGGGGATACCAGACCACCTGATCTGCCTCTTGAGAAACCTATATGCAGGTCAGGAAGCAACAGTTAGAACTGGACATGGAACAACAGACTGGTTCCAAATAGGAAAAGGAGTACATCAAGGCTGCATATTGTCACCCTGCTTATTTAACTTATATGCAGAGTACATCATGAGAAACACTGGGCTGGAGGAAGCACAAGCTGGAATCAAGATTCCTGGGAAAAATATCAATAACCTCAGATATGCAGATGACACCACCCTTATGGCAGAAAGTGAAGAGGAACTAAGAAGCCTCTTGATGAAAGTGAAAGTGGAGAGTGAAAAAGTTGGCTTAAAGCTCAACATTCAGAAAACGAAGATCATGGCATCTGGTCCCATCACCTCATGGGAAATAGATGGGGAAAACAGTGTCAGACTTTATTTTTTTGGGTTCCAAAATCACGGCAGATGGTGATTGCTGCCATGAAATTAAAAGACACTTACTCCTTGGAAGGAAAGTTATGTCCAACCTAGGTAACATATTAAAAAGCAGAGACATTACTTTGCCAACAAAGGTCCGTCTAGTCAAGGCTATGGTTTTTCCAGTGGTCATGTATGGATGTGAGAGTTGGACTGTGAAGAAAGCTGAGTGCCAAAGAATTGATGCTTTTGAACTGTGGTGTTGGAGAAGACTCTTGAGAGTCCCTTGGACTGCAAGGAGATCCAACCAGTCCATTCTAAAGGAGATCAGCCCTGGGAGTTCTTTGGAAGGAACGATGCTAAAGCTGAAACTCCAATACTTTGCCCACCTCATGTGAAGAGTTGACTCATTGGAAAAGACTCTGACACTGGGAGGGATTGGGGGCAGGAGGAGAAGGGGATGGCAGAGAATGAGATGGCTGGATGGCATGACCAACTCGACGGACATGAGTTTGGGTGAACTCGGGAGTTGGTGATGGACAGGGAGGCCTGGCTTGCTGCAATTCATGGGGTCAACGACTGAACTGAACTGAACATCAACAAGAGCATTTGCCATTTGCCTGTGCTGCTGAAGCTGCTGACCTCTGACACTCCCTGAATTGAATTCAGGGTGGAGAGTGAGGCACTCTGTGCTCCAGGGAAACTGGTGGAATGGGTCTTTAGATAGTTGGATATTTTTAGGAATTGATTTCATGATCCCAGTACTTGCATCTCCTCATATCTAGAACAGCACTAAACCCTTTCATGGTGACATCAGCTCCTCCTGACTAGCAGAAAACCCTTTGTAAAATAAGCACTTGATTGTATTGAACTCCCCCTTCCCCATAAAGAAGGCTGAGCACCAAAGAATTGATGTTTTTGAACTGTGGTGTTGGAGAAGACTCTTGAGACACACTTGGACTACAAGGGAATCAAACCAGTCACTCCTAAAGGAAAACCACCCTGAACATTCATTGGAAGGACTGATGCTGAAGTTGAAGCTCCAATACTTTGGCCACCTGATGCAAAGAGCCGACTTATTGGAAAAGATCCTGATGCTGGGAAAGATTGAAGGCAGGAGAAGGGGACAAAAGAGGATGACATGTTTGGATGGCATCACTCATCCAAACATCACTCATCACTCATCACTCATCACTCAGTGGACATGAACTTGAGCAAGCTCTGATAGATGGTGAAGGACAGGGAAGTCTGGCGAGCTGCAGTCCATGGGGTTGCAAAGGGTTGGATACAACTGAGTGACTGAATAACAAAAACCCCCTTCACCAAAATCTTATATGTCGACCTTCCCCCTGGCTACCTCTTTGGAGCAGTCTCTCAGAGCTAGCTGAGGTGTTATCTCCCAGGCTGCAGTGCCCATTTTGCTCCAAGTAAAACTTAACTTGCAGCTCTCACATTGTGCATCCTATTTTAGTCTGCATGTGCCACACCTGGGTGTCCCTCTCCCAGGACCTGAGAAGGGCAGCAGGTCTTGGAATGGGTGGAGTCACACCTGTGAGGCTGCGGCAGACTGCCACCCACTCGTACTCTAGGCTGATGCTCGGTGATGCTGTGTTTGTTCTTGGAAAGTTCAACCACCCCTTGGCTTGTCCAGATGTTGCAGGGAGGGGGATGGCCCGAGAGTGGACTCTTATCTAACACTCGGAAATGAATTGTCTGATGAGACACACATGCTGATAAAGAGATTTTATTGGGAAGGGGACCCCAGGCAGAGAGCAGGAGGGTAAGGGAAGCCAGGAAGACCACTCTGTCATGTGGCTCGCAGTCTTGGGTTTTATGGAGATGGGGTTAGTTCCTGGGTTGTCTTTGACCAATCATTCAGACTCAGAGTCCTTCCTGGTGGTGCAGGCATTGCTCAGCCACGATGGATGCCAGAGAGAAGGATTCTGGGAGGTGGTCAGTCACATGGTGTCTCCTTTTGACCTTTCCTGAATTTTTCCAGTTGGTGTGGCTTGTTAGTTCTGTGTCCCTTACCAGGACCTCCTGTTGTAAATAGCTCACATGAATGGTTACTATGGTGCCTGACCAGGGTGGGCAGTTTCAGTCAGTGAGTTTCCCCTAACACAGACGCTGCCCAGTGACAGTCATGTCCAAGCAGCAGGCAGAGGCAGAAAATCCAAGTCATAAAATGCAAGGATGTGCACGCTTCTCATAAAGTTACTCTTCAGGCAAGTTATCTTTTAAATACAGGAAAGGATGAGCTTGTTTCCCCATGACACCATGCTGTCAAAGGCTTGGTGTTAGAAGGATACAAGAGATATGAAAGACACAAGCCCAGTCTCCCCTAGGAGATTTTATGTCTATATCGACTTAAAAAATATTCACAACCTGAAAGCTGAGAGTTACGTTTTAATCCGTGGGAATTTTTAGGACCTTGACTCCAGAAGGCAGCATCTTAAGTAACCCTGAAAGAACTGCTCTGAGGAGGAGAAGGGGAAGGTGCCAGCTTATATAGAAATTATGCAGCAAAGGGCAGGTAGTCTCAACATCAGAATGTGTGCAAGTGTTAGATCACTCAGCTGTGTCTGACTCTTTGCGACCCCATGGACTGTGTAGCCCACCAGGCTCCTCTGTCCTTGGAATTCTCCAGGCAAGAATACTGGCGTGGGTAGCCATTCCCTTCTCCAGGGGATCTTCCAGTCCCAGGGATTGAACCTGGGTCTCCTGCATTGCCACGGGAGCCCAAACATCAAAAGATTACTATTAATGAAAGGAAACCAGATATCCCAAGTTAGGGAATTGAGTGCTTTTGTGTGTATGGGAAGATGCAAGAGTCTGGGCTCACCTAAACCACTCCTTTCACATAAATCTCAGCTATCTGGGACCAGTATCCTGCATGTTTTCACATCCTGAGCTCCTTTGGGGTTTATCGTAGGGAGTGGCTGCAGTCTGCTGGCCGCCAGATCACAAGTAGTCTTCTCCTTCCTGAGTGCCCTTGAGTGAGTGAGTGAGTGAGTAAGTGACAGTTGCTAAGTCGTGTCCAACTGTTTGTGACCCCATGGACTATACAGTCCATGGAATACTGGAGTGGGTAGCCTTTCCCTTCTCCAGGGGATCTTCCCAGCCCAGGGATCAAACCCAGGTCTCCTGCATTAGGGCTCAGCAGTTCACAGAGAAGGCTGCAATTGCTGATGACTGTGACTTCCTTGTTTACTGATATGGCAAAAATTCTCCATTTCTCATTTATTTCCTCCCAGTTCTATAAACCATTCATGGTATTGCTAAAAATAAATAGCTAGCATTTACTACTTATTACAGTCATGGCGAAGGAAGAAATTTTCCTCTCCCCTGCTAGGTTCTGGCTGGTCTAAGAATTAAATTGACCTGAGACAGATTAATGGAAGTAAATCAAACAAAAATTTAATAATATATATAGATGGGAGAGGGGGTCCCCAGATAGTGAAGTGATAAAGAATCTACCTGCTAATGCAGGAGACACAGGAAATGTGGGTTCGATTCCTGGGTCAGGAAGATTCCCTAGAAAAGGACATGCAACCCACACCAGTATTCTTGCCTGGAGAATCCCATGGACAGAGAAGCCTGGTGGGCACAGTCCATGGAGTTGAAAAGAGTCAGACACGACTAAGCGACTGAGCGCACACACACATAGATGGGAGAGACCCAGGAAAACACCCTGACATGGTGCAAGCCCTCACCTTGAACATCATCTTGAACATGTCAGCCTAGAAAAATGAGCTGAAATTCCGAATATGAGACTTGAGATCTAAGGACCACAAATTACAGCATGGAGGGAATGAATTAGAGAGGGAAGGGGACTCCTTGGGGCCCAGAGTAGTCTAGGAAACTTCTAGAAGAGAGTAACTGCCACAAGAGAGCATGTCACATTAGAATTTGGCTACAGAATGATATCATGGGGCAAAAAAACCCCACAAAAACCAGGAAGACTGTAAGACCTGGCTTCTCGCCTTGGCCCCACAGCTGCCCCTTTCTCTGTGGCTCAGGCAAGTCATATCCCCTCTTCGAAAAGTTGCTGCCTCTTTTGTCAAAAGAAGTCGTTGGGACAAAAAGATCATTGTCACCAAGAGGCAGTTTTGCAAGGTAATTAAGAACGTTAATGCAAGTTCACGGGCCCGACATACAAGGGAGGACAAACACTGAAACATCAGAGTTTGGAGCAGAGGAAGGTTTACTGCAGGGTCAGGCAAGGAGCTGTGGGTGGCTCAGGCCCTAAAAGGCCCTGAGCTCCCCGAAGAATTTCAGCAAAGCATTTTTAAAAGCCAAGTGAGGGAAGGAGGTTGCAGGGTACCAGATCAGATGGCGCACAATTCTCTGGTTGGCTGATGGTGAGACAGCAGTCACGGAGATTAACCTTATCCCTCCTCAGGCTCCAGGAGGCCTGGAGCTATATGCTTATGGTCCTCAGGTGGTTAACATCTTCTGTTTCTTGTGGGTAGAGGGCTTCAGCCTCAAAACAACTCAGGAAATGTGCATCAAATACTATTACCTAGGTACTTCAGAGAGGAGCTAAAGGAGAGGATGTAGGGGAAGGTCTGTCCACAACCTTCCCTCCCCAGCACCTGCCCCACAACCGGGAAGGCCCCATGGGGTCCTGTCCAGTTACAAGGACTTTGGTTCTGGGGTGAGACACCCAGGTTCAGACCTGATCTAACAGGTATTAGCTCTGTGGTATTTCTTTACCTTTGAAAAACAGGGTAAATAGAAGCTGCCATTTCATGGGGGTGGTTTTGAGATTTAAATGAGATGCTAAATATAAAACACTCAGCAGACTTCCAGACTCACTGTGTGCGCCTGGTAAGGGTCATCTATTGCAATCCTTTTCAATGGAGGAGCAGAACCAACAAAGAGCATGGATTTCTAGGATTCGCCAGAAAAACCCTTATGTATCTGCTGATTCTTCAGGTCTAGATGGGGGCAGACCTTACTGCTTGGCCTAGAAAAGCCCCTGCTCCCCTGGGAGAGCTTTGGAGAGAGATAACAGGATCATGGTGGCTCCATTATGCAAGGAAGGCCCCACGTGTGTCTGGGTGTTTCAAGTCCTTTTTACCTGAAGGTGACGATCAAGCTAGACAGCCGCGTGTACCAGTTAGAGAACAGTCCTGAATACTTGACATAAAACGGAAGGAGAGATGGCTTTGTCACTGAATTCATCCAGCCTAAAGTGAAAGTGTTAGTCACTCAGTTGCGTCGGAGTCTTTGTGACCCCATGGACTGTCGCCTGCCAGGCTCCTCCGTCCATGGGATTCTCCAGGTAAGAATACTGGAGTGGGCTGCCATGCCCTCTTCCAGGGGATCTTCCTGACCCAGGGATCGAACCTGAGTCTCTTGCATCTCCTGCATTGGCACATGCGTTCTTTACCATCAGGGCTACCTGGGAAGCTCCTTGAGGTCTTGTGGCTGGACTCATAAATAAAACTGACACTGTTGTAGCCACGCATTCTGGGAAACAAACTCACTCAGAAGGACAATGCAGATAGTGGAGTGCAGGTTATTACACTGGCGGGCCCAAGACAGTCTCCTCTTAGCCAAGGACCCCAACCAGTTTTTGTGAAAACTTTATATAACCTAAGTGTACGAGCCCAAACCCACCTCCCTAAATTCCCTGAAACTAGTCTGAACAAAGGAAAAGAAAGATACAGTCAAAGTTAACCCGTGATTTATATGCCTTAAGCCTTGGTACTTAACAGTGGACAATTATCAATAGGCCTGTGGTCATATCCCAGTAAGCATAATAGAATTTATGATTCTATTTGGTTACACAGATAATTAGGGTATTCTTTTAAGTGATGGAGAGTCTAGGTACGAGCCCTGGGGCTCTTCCATCCAGGGGGCCCTGGTTTTCCAGTTTGTATGTCGTTTCCATAGATACTGGGCATATAGCTCAAAGTCCACAGTCCAGCCCAAGATGGAGTCCTGCTTTCAAGACGGAGCCTGTTCTGTCTGTTTCCTCCTTCAACACAAGACAGAGAAACAGGAGAAAAAGAAACAAATGTAATTTGTGTGCATGGAAATCTCAAAGAAATAGATATCACTTTTCACTTTCATGCATTGAAGAAGGAAATGGCAACCCACTCCAGTGTTCTTGCCTGGAGAATCCCAGGGGCTGGGGAGCCTGGTGGGCTTCTGTCTATGGGGTCATACAGAGTCGGACATGACTGAAGCGACTTAGCAGCAGCAGCAGCAGCAGTGGCCAAAGCAAGCAGCTTTTTACACAAAGAAACAGTGCTTTTGTGAGAAATTAATGCAAAAACTCAGTTTAGGGTGCTTAGTTGGTAAGGAATTTTTTTTACATTTATTTATTTTTATCTTTATTTTTGGCTGCACAGCACCTTTCACGTGGGAGACTTATGTCCTGCTTTCAGAAGGACAGAGAGAAAGTTCAGAGTGACCCTTTCACATCAGCTCTTTCCAAAGTAACTTCAATTCAAAATAATCAATATGTCATTGAGGGACCTTTTGGGGTGGCCTGCCCCAGGCCCAAACATCTCCAAATGCCTGAGACCAAGAAGCACATCCAGAAAAGGTGACCACAGACTATAAGAGCTGAACAAATGCTGCTGCTGCTAAGTCACTTCAGTTGTGTCCAACTCTGTGCGACCCCATAAAGGGCAGCCCACCAGGCTCTCCCGTCCGTGGGATTCTCCAGGCAAGAACACTGGAGTGGGTTGCCATTTCCTTCTCCAATGTGTGAAAGTGAAAAGTGAAAGTGAAGTTGCTCAGTCGTGTCCGACCCTCAGTGACCCCATGGACTGCAGCCTACCAGGCTCCTCCATTCATGGAATTTTCCAGGCAAGAATACTGGAATGGGGTGCCATTGCCTTCTCTGGAACAAATGCTAACAAGAGCCATATCCATCCCTCACCACTAACTGTTTAATTGTACTCAGTTCAGTCACTCAGTCGTGTCCAACTCTTTGCCACCATATGAACCACAGCACATCAGCCCTCCCTGTCCATCACCAACTCCCGGAGTCCACCCAAACCCATGTCCATTGTGTTGGTGATGCCATCCAACCATCTCATCCTCTGTCGTCCCCTTCTCCTCCTCCCCTCAATCTTTCCCAGCATCAGGGTCTTTTCAAATGAGTCAGCTCTCCACATGAGGTGGCCAAAGTATTGGAGTTTCAGCTTCAACATCAGTCCTTCCAATGAACACCCAGGACTGATCTCCTTTAGGATGGACTGGTTGGATCTCCTTGCAGTCCAAGGGACTCTCAAGAGTCTTCTCCAACACCACAGTTCAAAAGCATCAATTATTCTATGCTCAGTTTTCTTTATATTCCAACTCTCACATCCATACATGACTACTGGAAAAACCATAGCCTTGACTAGACAGACCTTTGTTGGCAGAGGAATGTCTCTGTTTTTTAATATGCTGTCTAGGTTGTCTCTCCATAAATATCCTGTCTCATGAAATCCTCTCACTATTCTACGAGACAGATACTGTTAGAAGCCCCATTGCAGAGATGAAACAGCTAAGGCATAGAGAAGTCAAGAAACTTGCCTTATGTCGCACAGCCAGAGAAGAACCAAACTGGGAGAGAATCCACTGGCATTGCCTCAGGAAAGAGTCCCAGCTTATAACAGGCACGTGACATGGAAGCAACTCCCAGGAAATCAATGAAAGAAGAGAATGGATGCATGCCTGAACGGACCAGGATATTGAGGTGGAGGAAAAGTAAATCTGGAGGATAAATGAAAGGTGGGGGGTGGGGTAAGCTTAATTCAGCAGAGTCATTGCCATCAACTCAACTCTAGGATGGAATGCACTAGATTGAAGTTCTTAGCGCAGAGGTCGGAGAAGGCAATGGCAAGCCACTCCAGTACTCTTGCCTAGAAAATCCCATGGATGGAGGAGCCTGGTAGGCTGCAGTCCATGGGGTCGCTACAAGTCGGTCGCGACTGAGCGACTTCACTTTCACTTTTCACTTTCACGCAGTGGAGAAGGAAATGGCAACCCACTCCAGTGTTCTTGCCTGGAGAATCCCAGGGATGGCAGAGCCTGGTGGGCTGCTGTCTATGGGGTTGCACAGAGTCGGACATGACTGAAGCGACTTAGCAGCAGCAGCAACAGTGCAGAGGTAAAATGACTACATCTCAGCCTCATAAATTAAAACCCTACTCAGTGCCAAGGAGTCCTAGACCCCTTGGCTTGTCTTTTCACTTCATTATTCCAAAGACACAAAAGAAAGTCCCGAGAGTCTTTCTGTAATGAGGAGCAACCTATTTTTTTGTTTTCATTCAAGGTTCCACCAACCCGTTGATACGCAGAGAAAAGTTTTCTAGGTTACTTTGCATCCTCACTTCTCTTTCTTCACGCCCATCCCACAAAGCCCAGTGTCTCGGAGTTAAAAAAAAAAAAAAAAAAAAGAAGAAGAAGGCTTCCCTGGTGGTCCAATAAGTAAGAATCTGCCTGTCCGTGCAGGGCATACCAGTTCGATCTCTGGTCCAGGAAGAACTCACATGCTGTGGGGCAACCAAGCCCATGAAACACAACTATCAAGTCCCTGGTCAGCAAAGCCTGTGCTCTGCAACTAGAGAGAAGAGAAGCTACCGCAACTAGAGAAAGCCCGCACACAGCAATGAAGACCCTGCCCAACCAAAAATGTAAATAAATAATGGTTTTTAAATCCCTTAAAAAAAATCCCACTCCTTGTAGTTGAATGGCTCTTTAAAACTATTACAATCAAGTTTGATATTTACTTGAAAATAACAATAATTTACTCAGCACCTAATAAGTGTCAAGCCCACTGTGTTTACCAGTATGAGCTGATGTGATTTTAAGAACAGCCCCAGTGTGGTAAATAGTAGAGTTTATATTTGCCCAGTTGAGGAAACAGGTTCAGGCTATTAGCAATTAGGAGATGGCAAGAAATCCAGACCCTGGTGGGCTAGACAGCACAATGTACACGCTTTCCACCTGCTTTCTTTAAGCCTATATAGTTCTCATTCTTGTTAGCCCATTATAAGATCCTGGGAAACTTTTAAAATAACCAGCATCTGGCCTTCATTCAGATCAAAAGAATGAGAATCAATGGGGAAGAGGGATGACTGGTCTTCTGACATTTGAAAAGCTCATCGGGTGATTTTTGTTTTTAATTGGAGTTAAATTCACGTAGCACAAGATTACCATTTTAAAGTGTACAATTCAGTGGCATTTAGTGCGTTCATCACGTTATGCAGCCATCATGTCTCCCTAGTTCCAGAACATTTGCATCACTCCCAGAGGAAACCTTGCCCCCATTAGCAGTCACTTCCCATCGCCTCCTCCCTCCGGCCCCTGGCAACCAGCAATCTGCTTTCTGTCTTGATGAATTTGCCTATTCTGGATGTTTTATGTAAGTGGAATCATGCTATCTCTGACCTTTTGAGTCTGGCTTCTTTCACTGAGCATTACGTTTCCAAGGTTCATCCCGGTTGTGGCATGTGTCAGAGCTTCATTCCTTTTCATGGCTGAATGGTGCAATAATTACGGAGAATCGCAGTTGCGGACCAAAGCAGAGCGTGATGTGCTACCCCAGGGTGTGTCTCTTTGGCAGAGGGATTATTCATTTTGAGAGGAGGCAGATACAGAAGCAGCTCTGAAAGCTGAGTGGAGATTACTGTTTTATAAGAGACACTTACTCCTACAAGGGAAATCTCCCTCTCTGTGTCAGGAAGAGAAGGGGGATTCTGTCAGCAAAGAGGGCAATGATTTCAATCTGCATTGAAACCAGGCCCTTGCTTTTTCTGGTAACCTCCCCACACTGGTTCCCTCACCACATATCCGCCGCCTCCCACCCCTGCCACCTGAACATCTTTTGTCTTTAGATGGAAATGGTATCTTGAAAGTCCCTTGGACTGCAAGTAGATCAAATCAGTCCATCCTAAGGGAAATCAACCCTGAATATATTCATTGGAAGGACTGTTGCTGAAGCTGACACTCCAGTACTCTGGCCACCTGATGCCAAGAGCCGACTCATTGAAAAAGATCCTGATGTTGGGAAAGACTGAGGGCAAGAGGAGAAGGAGGCGGCAGAGGATGAGATGGTTGGATGGCATCAGCGACACAATGGACATGAATTTGCGAAAACTCTGGGAGATAGTGCAGGATGGGAGAGCCTGTCATGCTGCAGTCCATGGGGTTGCCAAGAGTCGGACACGACTTAGTGACTGAACATCAAACAGGTGGCATTTGAGGCGATGGTTTAGAGAATTTTAGAGACTTACTCAGTTTTCCTGGGTCTCTCCAACCTGTACAAGGATAGAAAGTGAAAAGTCAAAGTGGTAGTCACTCAGTCGTGTCTGACTCTTTGTGACTCCCAAAGGACTGTAACCCTCCAGGCCCCTCTGTCCATGGGATTCTCCAGGCAAGAATACTAGAGTGGGTAGCCACTGTCTTCTCCAGCGGATCTTCCCAACCCAGGAATCAAACCCTGGTCTCTTGCATTACAGGCAGATTCTTTACCATCAGAGCCACCAGGCAAGTAGGAGGTAGACATGTTATCAAACTGCCACTTTCCTTCTGTTAATTATATTACAGGGAGGTCTCAGCCAAGAATCCAGAAGGGTGAAGGGGTAATTATCTCCCCCCTCACAATACTAACCCCACAGTCACCATGTGAAGTCTGGGAGAGCATACGTTTGTATTTTCATTTTGATCAGAGAGAAACTCAGGGTGTGTGATGTACATTTCTCAGGAAATCTCTCTACTTTTTCTCCCTCAAACCAGTACTATCATTACCATATGATCCTTTCTTGACCAAACTCAAAGAATAAACCACTGCTATAATTTGGGGGCTTTCTCCCCTCTGTTTTTGTTTCCATAACATCCACATAAAGCTCAGATGGACTGCCCCACCACCACCCGCGGGGTGCCGTGGTGAGTGTGTTGGGGCTGAGGAAAGGGCTAGTCTTTAAGACCCTTATGTCTTGGTGACCACTCTTTTTCCCACTTATGAAGATTTAGAAGCCCTTGACCATCATTCTTTCCTTCACTTCTTTCCACAGCACTAATTAAGTGGCTCCTTTTTTGGTGTTACTGTTTTGTTTGGGTTGAGGGGGCCAGCGGCAAATTCTACTCAGGGATTGAGAGCATCTTTGCCAAGGATTTGTTTAATGCAGGTTCACCTTGGGAATTTTAATAAATAGCATTCAGGATAATGTCTCTTAATAAATCAATAAAGAAATAGCATACTCCAAACTAATAATGGCTGAAATGCTCCATCATATCTGACTCTTTGTGACCCCATGGACTGTGGCCCACCAGGCTCCTCTGTCCATGGGATTCTCCAGGCAAGAATACTGGAGTGGGTTGTCATTTCCTCCTCTGGGCCGTCTTCCCAACCCAAGGGACCCACATCTCTTATGTCTCCTGCATTGGCAGGCGGGTTCTTTACCACTAGAGCCACCTGGGAAGCTGCCAAACTAATAGGTTAACACTTAACTATTGTTCCGGGCCAGGGGGAGATGAAATTAAAAAGTCCAAGTCTAGTTGGAGTGTGCCTATGAGCTGGTTCTCAGGAGAAGAGCTTAGCCAATCACCTGCTGACTTCAGCTTCTGGGGCAAAAGAAAAACTTCCTCCTTATGGGAATACGTTGCTAGGGAGCAAAGACAGGGGTGTCCGAGTGCAAGGTGATTTCCTTCTGGAGCCACTGCTCAGTTCTTGTCACGCTGACAAAGAACTGCTTTGTTCAGACAGGAGCTAATGCTCCAAGGTCTTTGGAGACCTATTTAAATCAGCAAAGAGTCAATTTGCCCAGACCTAACACTCTGAAGTTGTGGTCAAACCTCTTGGTATTTAAAGGTCCCCTAGCTATAGTCACTCCTCCATGTGGCCTGATCTGTAAGTCCCTAGCAGGGGCTTCTAAGAACCTAATATAGAATGGCTAGTAACTGCACTACAGTTCTCAGGCATAGAGATGAGCAAGATAAACCCGGACCCTGATTTCTGAGGAGAAAACTGTCTAGTAAGGAAAGGCAGAAATCTAGCCAAAAACAAAAAATGTACCAGATACATTTCCCCCCACTTTTCAAAAGATTGCTTTATACCACTTTGCTTCTATGAAAGACCTACATCACTACTGTAATGGGGAAGAACAAATCTGACTCCATATTGGATTCATTTCTTTTCCCTTAGCCTTTGTGTTCTATCGACTTGCTACATGCTAATCACTAAAGTGACGCTGCCTATCGCTTCAAGTACACATAATGGTCCATCTCCAGGAACCCTGCCTCCCACGCCTGAGTGTTAAGTTCAAATACCTTTGTTCAACCCACAGGAAGCATCCTGACCAGCCCACCTGTGAATGGCTGCAGAAAAGAAGAAATGAACACATCCCCTCGGGAGTCTGGTTGGAACCAGGAAATATTTGGTTTCTTGTTTGTATGTTTGTTTTTATAGGAAGCTGTTTTCTGATAATATTTATTTTTTTATCTGGCTGCAATGGGTCTTAGTTGTGACATGTGGGATCATCAGTCTTCCTTGAGGCATGTAGGATTTTTAGCTGTGGCATGGGGGGCCTATTTCCCTGAGGAGAGATTGAACCTGGGCCCCTGCATTGGGAGTGTAGAGTCTTAGCCACTGGACCTCCAGGGAAGTCCTGGAACCAAGAAATATTTGCAACAACTTATCATATTTCTACTTTACCTCCTCACCTCCCCTCCTCTTCATTCTAGGAAATAAACTAGCATCTGAACACTGGCAAGATGGTTCATTTTGGACATGTTTAGAGACGGGCGGGTCATGGTGGAGAGATTTGACAGAATGTGGTCCACTGGAGAAGGGAATGGCAAACCACTTCAGTATTCTTGCCTTGAGAACCCCATGAATAGTATGAAAAGGCAAAATGATAGGATACTGAAAGAGAAACTCCCCAGGTCAGTAGGTGCCCAATATGCTACTAGAGATCAGTGGAGAAATAACTCCAGAAAGAATGAAGGGATGGAGCCAAAGCAAAAAGAATACCCAGCTGTGGATATGACTGGTGATAGAAGCAAGGTCCGATGCTGTAAAGAGCAATATTGCATAGGAACCTGGAATGTCAGGTCCATGAATTAAGGCAAATTGGAAGTGGTCAAACAAGAGATGGCAAGAGTGAATGTCGACATTCTAGGAATCAGCGAACTGAAATGGACTGGAATGGGTGAATTTAACTCAGATGACCATTATATCTACTACTGCGGGCAGGAATCCCTCAGAAGAAATGGAGTGGCCATCATGGTCAACAGAAGAGTCCTAAATGCAGTACTTGGATGCAATCTCAAAAACGACAGAATGATCTCTGTTCGTTTCCAAGGCAAACCATTCAATATCACAGTAATCCAAGTCTATGCCCCAACCAGTAATGCTGAAGAAGCTGAAGTTGAACGGTTCTATGAAGACCTACAAGACCTTTTAGAACTAACACCTAAAAAAGATGTCCTTTTCATTATAGGGGACTGGAATGCAAAAGTAGGAAGTCAAGAAACACCTGGAGTAACAGGCAAATTTGGCCTTGGAATACAGAATGAAGCAGGGCAAAGACTAATAGAGTTTTGCCAAGAAAATGCACTGGTCATAACAAACACCCTCTTCCAACAACACAAGAGAAGACTCTATACATGGACATCATCAGATGGTCAACACCGAAATCAGATTGATTATATTCTTTGCAGCCAAAGATGGAGAAGCTCTATACAGTCAGCAAAAGCAAGACCAGGAGCTGACTGTGGCTCAGACCATGAACTCCTTATTGCCAGATTCAGACTGAAATTGAAGAACAGAGGGAAAACCACTAGACCATTCAGGTATGACTTAAATCAAATCCCTTATGATTATACAGTGGAAGTGAGAAATAGATTTAAGGGCCTAGATCTGATAGATAGAGTACCTGATGAACTATGGAATGAGGTTCATGACATTGTACAGGAGACAGGGATCAAGACCATTCCCATAGAAAAGAAATGCAAAAAAGCAAAATGGCTGTCTGGGGAGGCCTTACAAATAGCTGTGAAAAGAAGACAAGTGAAAAGCAAAGGAGAAAAGGAAAGATAAAAACCTCTGAATGCAGAGTTCCAAAGGATAGCAAGAAGAGATAAGAAAGCCTTCTTCAGCGATCAATGCAAAGAAATAGAGGAAAACAACAGAATAGGAAAGACTGGGGATCTCTTCAAGAAAATCAGAGATACCAAAAGAACATTTCATGCAAAGATGAGCTCGATAAAGGACAGAAATGGTATGGACCTAACAGAAGCAGAAGATATTAAGAAGAGATGGCAAGAATACACAGAACTGTACAAAAAAGATCTTCACAACCCAGATAATCATGATGGTGTGCTCACTGACCTAGAGCCAGACATCCTGGAATGTGAAGTCAAGTGGGCCTTAGAAAGCATCACTACAAACAAAGCTAGTGGAGGTGATGGAATTCCAGTTGAGCTATTCCAAATCCTGAAAGATGATGCTGTGAAAGTGCTGCACTCAATATGCCAGCACATTTGGAAAACTCAGCAGTGGCCACAGGACTGGAAAAGGTCAGTTTTCATTCCAATCCCAAAGAAAGGCAATGCCAAAGAATGCTCAAACTACCACATAATTGCACTCATCTCACACACTAGTAAAGTAATGCTCAATTCTCCAAGCCAGACTTCAGCAATATGTGAACCGTGAACTTCCTGATGTTCAAGCTGGTTTTAGAAAAGGCAGAGGAACCAGAGATCAAATTGCCAACATCCACTGGATCATAGAAAAAGCAAGAGAGTTCCAGAAAAACATCTATTTCTGCTTTATTGACTATGCCAAAGCCTTTGACCGTGTGGATCACAATAAACTGTGGAAAATTCTTCAAGAGATGGGAATACCAGGCCACCTGATCTGCCTCTTGAGAAATTTGTATGCAGGTCAGGAAGCAACAGTTAGAACTGGACATGGAACAACAGACTGGTTCCAAATAGGAAAAGGAGTTTGTCAAGGCTGTATATTGTCACCCTGTTTATTTAACTTCTATGCAGAGTACATCATGAGAAACGCTGGACTAGAAGAAACATAAGCTGGAATCAAGATTGCTGGGAGAAATATCAATAACCTCAGACATGCAGATGACACCACCCTCATGGCAGAAAGTGAAGAGGAACTCAAAAGCCTCTTGATGAAAGTGAAAGTGGAGAGTGAAAAAGTTGGCTTAAAGCTCAACATTCAGAAAACGAAGATCATGGCATCCGGTCCCATCACTTCATGGGAAATAGATGGGGAAACAGGGGAAACAGGGGAAACAGTGTCAGACTTTATTTTCTGGGCTCCAAAATCACTACGGATGGTGACTGCAGCCATGAAATTAAAAGACGCTTACTCCTTGGAAGGAAAGTTATGATCAACCTAGATAGCATATTCAAAAGCAGAGACATTACTTTGCCAATAAAGGTTCATCTAGTCAAGGCTTTGGTTTTTCCTGTGGTCATGTATGGATGTGAGAGTTGGACTGTGAAGAAGGCTGAGCGCCAAAGAATTGATGCTTTTGAACTGTGGTATTGGAGAAGACTCTTGAGAGTCCCTTGGACTGCAAGGAGATCCAACCAGTCCATTCTGAAGGAGATCAGCCCTGGGATTTCTTTGGAAGGAATGATGCTAAAGCTGAAACTCCAGTACTTTGGCCACCTCATGCGAAGATTTGACTCATTGGAAAAGACTCTGATGCTGGGAGGGATTGGGGGCAGGAGGAGAAGGGGACGCCAGAGGATGAGATGGCTGGATGGCATCACTGACTCAATGGACATGAGTCTGAGTGAACTCTGGGAGTTGGTGATGGACAGGGAGGCCTGGCGTGCTGTGATTCATGGGATCGCAAAGAGTCGGACATGACTGAGCGACTGATCTGATCTGAGAGAAGGAAATGGCAACCCACTCTAGTATTCTTGCCTGGAGAATTCCATGGACAGAGGAGCCTGGTGGGCTACAGTCCATGGTGGTCGCAAAGAGTTGGACACGACTTAGTGACTATCACTCACTTAGTCCATCATCATCTCGGTCTGCTGGCTTTCCAAATAGTCACTATTCTTTGCCCCAGAAACTCATCTCTCAGTTTATTGGCCTGTCATGTGGCGGGCAGTAAGAGCTTGGACTCGGTAACAGTACTTGTTTTTGCTAAGCAAAAGAAATCCAAAGAGGATTTCTGCTTTTACCAAAAAAAAAAAGGAGCTGCTTCTTCCTGTTACATCATTTCAGTCTGTGAAGGGTTGTATAGGAATGCCCTGCTTTTGGACAGCAGGGTGAACTTGTAGCTAATTGTTTACAGGAGAGAAGGAAGCCCCCAATGAGATGTGCACAACCCCTGAGAGGATGAGATGGGGACCTGACCTTGGCAGAGGGCAGTGCCTGTCAAATTTTAATGTGTGTGCGTGCCACCAGGGACCTTGTAAATGTGCAGATTCTGACTTGGGTGAAGCGAGGAGCCTGCATTTCTAACAAGCCCACCAGTGATGCTGCTGTGGTCCACAGGCCACACTCTGAAGAAGTGATGGGGGGAGCTGGGGCGTAAGAGATGGATATCAGCTAACCAGGGAGATCCCCTCTTCTGAACGCACACTTATGTCAGTGCATTTGGAAGGAAGAGCCATTCCCTGCCAATCATTCAGTCCTGGACCTCAGCCTGGCAGACCCTGATGGAGAAATAGTTAGAGGTTAATGGCTTCCCTGGTAGCTCAGCTGGTAAAGAATCCACCTGCAATTCAGGAGACCCCGGTTCAATTCCTGGGTTGGGAAGATCTGCTGGAGAAGGGATAGGCTACCCACTCCAGTGTTCTTGGGCTTCCCTGGTGGCTCAGCTGGTAAAGAATCTGCCTGCAATGTGGAAGACCTGGGTTTGATCCCTGGGTTGGGAAGATCCCCTAGAGAAGGGAAAGACTACCCACTCCAGTATTCTGGCCTGGAGAATTCCATGGACTTTATTGTCCATGGGGTCGCAAAGAGTCAGACACAACTGAGCTACTTTCACTTTCACTTTTCAGGGGTCGAAAGGCCATAGATTTTCCATCTTTTTAGAGCCATCTCATAAAGCCCTTGCTATAGGCATGGAATATGTGCGGAGACTGAAGCAGCCAGCCTTTTAGAGAATTTCTGGTCCCACCCCCTCATTTTTAAATTAGAATCTGGGACTCTGTCCATCCTTCAGTATTTCTTGGCATTTATTGGGCACCTGCTGTGTGTCAAGGTCTTATGCCATCCACGTTGTTCATTTGTGCAGTTCTCTGAACAATCCAGAAGGATTAGAATGAATATCTGCAGTTTACAAAGAAGAAAATATCAAAAAATGCTCATCCAACACCACACAGCTAGGACGTGACAAACTGGAAGGAACTCCAGCCTGCCAGCTCCAAAGCCATGCTCTCTGCAGGGCATCTACCTGAATCTTTATTCCAGTGTCTGCTGACCTTTGAGCCTC
Organism: Bubalus bubalis; assembly: GCF_019923935.1. Lineage (NCBI taxonomy): Eukaryota > Metazoa > Chordata > Mammalia > Artiodactyla > Bovidae > Bubalus > Bubalus bubalis. Next base: position 33,881,152 of record NC_059180.1, read on the forward strand.
GACTTGGTTAAAACGCCTGGTGCTGGGATAGAGACAGGCAAATGGGGGGCCGGCTTCATCTCGTGAATTACAAAATTCTTCTCCTACCCAGCCTTCTTGCTGCAAAACCCCTTCCAGAACTACGTACCGTGATGACAGCCTCGTTTGGGATTCTTCTGTATCAAATTGGGAGAAAAACAGAAGACTCGAAGTAGCTTAAGCAATGTCCCCAAGTGCCCCCGGCCCTGGCTCTTTTTCATCCCACCTTGTTTCTACTTGGCTTTACCCCTCTTTCTGTCAGTGGCCTATGTCCACGAAAGCCATGCTGAGTTCAATTTTTTACTTTCCGGAAGATACGGATTCGTTTTGTAACATGTCCCTTACCCCAATCCTGGCACGCTTACGGGCGATTGAGTCAACCGGCTCATTTATTCGGCGGTTCATGACAGCACATCAGACCACTGGCACTGATTTGAAAAGATATAACAGATTCCAAGCCCCAGACTGACCCTCGGGCACAGAGTGTCCCTTATCAAGCCAGTCTTCTCTGGACCAGCCTTGGGCAGAGGAAGCCGGTAATTTAATTAGAATCCGAGCTCTTTGGAGTGAAAAGTGATCATTTGTCATCGTGGCTTCAAGGACACCATCTCTCTGGCAGCTCTCCACCTTTCTTCAGAGTCGATGATCAGAAATCACCAGGAGCCTGACGGGTGATGTCACGGGAAGGACACAGGGTGTGTGGTTAGATGGAGCATCACCCTCAGAAGCCAGCATCCTGGGCATGTCAGGTCATGTCCCCGAACCTCAACTTCCTGGTCTATAAAGTGTGATGAATCAGAAGTCCTGCTTTAACTCATTGTCAACACAGTGTGTGAGGCATCCGCAGTGTCCAGATGAGGAGGGGGCCCTCAGCAAAGGGTGGTGGCTCCTAGGCCAGAGCCTGAGTTGGCTGGAAGAAACACACTCTTTTTCAACTGATGCTGCTCCAGTAATATACACCAGGCACTGCTCTAAGATCTTCACATTGTTGTGTTCGATTCTTTGAGACTCCATGAACTGTAGCCCTTCAGGCTCCTCTGTCCATGGGATTTCTCAGACAATAATACTGGACTAGGTTGCGGTTTCCTTCTCCAGGGGATCTTCCCCACCCAGGAATCGAACCTGCATGCTTAACTCATTGAAAAATTCACAGTCACTCTTGAGTGTGGGTGTGTTATCGTCTCATTTTACATACGATGAACCTGAGGCTCAGAGAGGTTGCCCAAGGTCATAGAACTGCTCTTGAACCTCCAGGGTCTCTGTTCTCAAACAGCGCACTATAATGATGTTACTGCTTAAAACTGGAGGTACTGAGACCAGAAACATAATAATAAGAGCTCATTTTCACTTTCTGCTTGGAATCAGCCAGGCACCTTATGCCATTCATCTCATTTGTTATAACCCAATAAATTAAGTCCTGTTGTTATTACTGTTTTACAGATGAGGAAACTGAGACCCAAGGAAGATAATTAGCCTGACCCAGATTATGCAGCTGGTAAGTGGATTCAACTCCATGTCTGAGTACAGAGCCTGAGTTCTCAACCCTTGCTGCTTGGACTCCTAGACAGGCTCAGTCTTCTCAGTACTCCCTCTGGGTCAGTGGAGCAGCTGCTGGCTGGAGGGGCACTTACTGGAATAACCTCCCAAGGGTCCCAGGTCAGGGCCAGCTGTCGTGCGCTGCTAGTCTGAGCAGCCCCAGAGAATGATGGTGGCTGAAGATGCTCAGGGGTCATCCCACTGAGAACCCATTGTACAGATGAGTAAATTGTGAATGGCTCCCTGGTAGCTAAGTTGGTAAAGAATCCGCCTGCAATGCAAGACACCCAGGTTTGATACTTGGGTTGGAAAGATCCTCTGGAGAAGGAAATGGCAACCCACTTCAGTATTCTTGCCTGGGAAATCCCATGGACAGAGGAGCCTGGCGGGCCACAGTCCACAGGGTCACAACAGTCAGACACAACCTAGCAAATCAACCACCACCAAACTGTGAATGGACAGAAGACATTTGCCCAACAAAACCAGCACTCAGACCTCCTTTCAGGCTATGTTTTTCGTAAAGAAAAAAAAAGAAAGAAAGAAACTCTGTAATATTATGTAATAATTATTCTCCAAAAAAATCTAAAATAAGGGAAAGGATTTAAGTCCATATATAACTGTAGCATTTTATTTAAAATAATGTGTGAACCAATTCAATGGCCAGCAATAGGACTGTTTAAATACATTATGGCAGTATGTGGAAATAACTCAACTATCCGTCGCCAGATGAAAGAATAAAATAATGTATTGTATATATACAAGGGAACACTATTTAGCCTTAAGAAAGAAGGAAATCCTGACATTTATGACAACATGGATGAATCTGGAGGACATTATACATGTGGGCATGCTCAGTTGCTTCAGTCGTGTCTGACTTTTTGCGACCCTATGGACTGCAGCCCACCAGGCTCCTCTGTCCATGAAGATTCTCCAGGCAGTAATACTGGAGTGGGTTGCCATGCCCTCCTCCAGGGGATCTTCCTGAAACAGGGATTGCATCTCCTATGTCTTGCATCTCTTATGTCTCCTGCATTGCAGGTGGATTTTTTTTTTACCACTGAGCCACTGGGGAAACCTCCAGAGGACATTATGCTAAGCGAAATAAGCCAGAAAGACAAATACTACATAATTCCATTCTTATCTAAAATAGTCAAACTCACAGAGAATACAATGGTTGTTTCCAGGGGCTGGAGGATGGTGGAATTCAGTGGATATGAAGTTTCTTTTCTGCCAGATGATCAGTGCTAAGAGATGGCTGTACAACAGGGTACCTCTAGTTAACAATACCGTATTGTGCAGTTAGAATTTGTTAAGAGGGTAGATCTCAGGTTAAGGGCTCTTCCCACAAAGTAAATAATAAAGGGACCCAGGGATTTTCTGCGAGGTGTTGGTTGAATCTGTTACTTTGATCATAGTGATGGCACCACAGGTGTTTGCAAATATCCAGACTCAACCAATTGGAGAAGGAAATGGCAACCCACTCCAGTGTTCTTGCCTGGAGAATCCCACGGATGGAGGAGCCTGGTGGGTTGCCATCTATGGGGTCACACAGAGTCGGACATGACTGAAGCGACTTAGCAGCAGCAGTATGTGCAGGCCTCTGTATATCAACTATGCCTCAGTGAAGTCAGTTTAAAAATCACAGTGCATCCACAAAATAGAATATTGTATAGCTGCTCTCAATAATTCTCTTCAGTCACTTCCACAAGGAGGCTGCTGACAGTTTGGGGGCTTCCCAGGTGGCGCGGTGGTAAAGAATCCACCTGCCTGTACAGCAGATGCTGGAGATGTGGCTTTGATCCCTGGGTCAGGAAGATCTCCTGGAGGAGGAAATGGCAACCCGCTCCAGTATTCTTGGCTGGAAAATCGCATGGACAGAGGAGTCTGGCGGGCTACAGTCCATGGGGTCGCAAAGAATCAGACACAATCGAGCACCCATGCAAGTAAGCTTTCATTAATGTTTGTGAAAAGTTTAGCATGGGGTGGGAAATGCATGCTGCTGCTAAGTCGCTTCAGTCATGTCCGACTCTGTGCGACCCCAAAAATGGCAGCCTACCAGGATCCCCTGTCCCTGGGATTCTCCAGACAAGAACACTGGAGTGGGTTGCCATTTCCTTCTCCAATGCATGAAAGTGAAAAGTGAAAGTGAAGTCGCTCAGTCGTGTCCGACCCTCAGCGACCCCAGGGACTGCAGCCTACCAGGCTCCTCTGTCCATGGGATTTTCCAGGCAAGAATACTGGAGGGGAAATGCATGTGAGGTCACATTAGATGGGGGAAAAAAAAAATACGGGACTTCCCTGATGGTATCGCGGTGGTTAAGAGTCTGGGCTTCCACTGCAGGGGGAACGAATTCCATTGCTGGTCGGGAAACTAAAATCCCACACGCTCAAAGTATGGCCAAAAGTGAAGTTACTCAGTTGTGTCAGACTCTTTGTGACCCCATGGACTGTAGCCTACCAGGCTCCTCCATCCAAGGGATTCTCCAGGCAAGAATACTGGAGTGGGTGGCCATTTCCTTCTCCAGGAGATCTTCCCGACCCAGGGATTGAACCCGGGTCTCCTACCTTATAGGCAAACGCTTTACCATCTGAGCCACCAGTTAAAACAAAAACCCTCCCCCAAAACAGAAAGAATTAAGCCTTTCTTCTGCTTTCAGTTAAAACCCTTCCTGTGATCCTGGGACTGAGTCCTGCTTCCTTTTTTTTAAAAAAAGAAAGAAATCAGAATTCAAACCTAATAGAGGTCATAGTCATTGCCTTGAAGGAGGGAGTCACTTGATTATTCTGCCTCCTAATTTTGTCCCCTATTTTCCAGTGTCCAATCGCTCCACCCAGAATGGCTTTTACCACCGTAATGTGACTTGAGCCTGTCAACCAATCTCCACCTCCACTGACTGTACCTCAGCCCAGGTACCCTCACCTTTCACTTGGGCAAAAACAGCAGCCCTCCAGTTGGTCCCCCAAAGCCGAGGTGCACTCCCTTCAGTCACAGCTCACGTCACCACCACAGTGATCTTTATGAAACATGAACATGACCGCGGTCTTCCCTCGCCAAGTGCTGCCGATGGCTCCCCATTGCCCTCAGGATGAAGTCTGAACTCAACGTGACACCCAGTTTCCCCCTGCAGTCTGATCGCATTTTTCAGCATTTTCCATCTCTCACTGTCTGTGCCAGCCAAGCAGAAAGTTCTGCCCGCCTCTGACCTTCTGGGCTCCTTCTAGCCCAGGGACCCGGTCACGTGGCCTTCCTCCCGCCTAGCACACCCCCGCCTTCCTTCCGCTAACTTATCCTTCTCTTCAGTTTAGCTGCTCCTCCCTCTCCCTGTCCCCAAGACTAGGTCAGCGTCCCTCACCAGCGCCCCTGCTCCCCCTGCCTCATTCATGGCGCTGTTTGTCTTTTGTTGTAATTATCTGCTAGGATACAACCTCTGCAGGGACAAGATATTTCTTCTGGTCCAGCCACAAACACCAGTGCATTCAGTTGGCACTCAGTTTTGCTGAATTGATGCCTCAGATAGAAGGCTGGTTTGGGGGTCTAAATTCCCTAGCTATTTTAAGGGAAGCAAACTTTGGGGCAAAACTTAAATGACCCATATCTATTGTATTTAGAGGACGCTTTCCCCTTAAATGTGATTGTCTTTCCCACTGTGCTATAAGAGGGCTTCCCAGGTGGCTCCGGGGTAAAGAATCGGCCTGCCAACGCAGGAGATGCAGGAGACGTGGGTTCAATCCCTGGATCGGGAAGATCCCCTGTAGGAAGAAATGGCAACCCACTCCAGTATTCTTGCCTGGAAAATCCCATGGACAGTGGATACTGGAGGACTACAGTCCATGGGGTCACAAAGTATCGCACATGACCAAGCAATTGAGCACACACGTGTGCTCTGTGCTATAAGAATTTAGCCCCTCAATGCTCTAAAATGCATGCAACCCACCAGGTGGTCAAAGAAACGTTTAAAAAATACAGAAGCCCAGGCACTACCAGCAGGAACTCTCATTCAGCAAGTCTGGAATGAGGCCCAGGAATCTATATTCGTTAAGATTATAGATTATAAGTCCTGTGGGGGACTCTGACACACACAGCCTCCCAACTTGGGGTGCCACTGAAATATAGATGAGCCCAGCTTTGTGCTTGGCAGTCTGAAGCAGGTCTGTGCCTCCGATTCCTTTCTCCTCGGGTCCCACATTTTCTACCTATTGAGTGATACATACGTGTGAATTACCCTCAAGAGTTGGAGACCCACAGTCTTCTCTGAGCCTGCTCAGAACAGAAATGCACACCAAGCCCATCAGACTGCAGAGCGGACGATTCTTCCTGCTTATTAAGGATATTATAGAGGCAGCTGGCCGACCACGTTAGTATGACAGGTCTATTTTCATATGGAAAAGAAAATTATAGAGAGGCATAAACATTTGCTAACTAGAGAGATGTTATTATAGCCTGCAAATTGCATTCAGATGTTCAGTAATACTGGAGTTAATGGATTTCTGAGAGTTCTTCAGCAAGCTGGCCCATCTAAGAAAAAAAACCTTTTTTCTTTCTGTTTTTATTAAAAGGGTGTCGCCCTGCCTCCCGATGTGGGAAGGGGGAATCCTGAGTCTGTAGGGGTCTGGGGGCTGCCTGGGGACAACACTGACTCTGCATCTGTTAAGTGTAAGACCATCAGGGAAACCCCTCCTGCATCCTTGCAGAGAAATTAAAGAACAGAAAAGAATTACTGAGCCAAGACCTGTGGTGAGCACGTTACATTCACATCTCATTTTATCCTCCCCACAACTCAGTGAAGTGGATTATTGCCTTTTCACAGACAAGGAGTTGGAGGCACAGAAGGTTCAGGGGTCTCGCTTAAAATCGAACAGCTGAGAAGTGCAAGAGGCGGGATTGGAACTCATACCATTCAACCGCAGAACCCAGACTCTCTCACTTGGCAAATTCTAGGTGCGAGGCTTAAATAGCCCTGCAGGGCAGCTATTGTACCCATTTTACAGATGTGTCTCCAGAGGCTCAAAAAGTCACTTGTCCAAGAGACAGAACCAAGATGTGAACCAGATCCATGTGACTTAACCCAGACTGCCTGTCAACAGATAGTTTGAAATGCTCCTGCTTGCCAGGCTCTGAGACACACAGCTGGGGGACACAACAGATACCACCCCAGCCCCAGGATTCATGCTCCGTGCTGCTCAGGGACTCCCTCTGGCACAGGAAGCCCATGGAAAAGAAGTTGAGGCTGTTGCTACTGATGATCGTTGTGCTCGCTCCCCTTACTCTACTTATCTTGATCCACATCGCTTGGTCATCAGGACTCCCCCACCCTGGCCCCCATGTAGAATCTGACCCAAAGAGTCCTCCCCACTTCACCTGGAGGGCCACTTTCCAGAACATGAATTCATAAAATCCAATGATGGTCAGTGACCCTTCTCCTATCGGGGAAGCCATTGACCTTTAGAACCAGAAGATTCTAGAACATCCTGTCCACTCTCTGCATTTTGCCGACGAAGAAACTGAGACCAGGGCTATGTATCTAGAAGCCGAGGAACAACAGGGATTACCAGCAACCACCAGAAGCCAGCAGAGAGGCGTCGAGCAAACTGTCCAGCCCAGCCTCCACCTTAATGCGGTGCCTCTTGCCTCCTGAGTTGTAAGAGAACATATTTCTATCGTTTTAAGCTACAAAATTGTGTATGTGCATGTGTGTGCGTGTGCGCATGCACGCGCGTGTTCAGTCGTGTCCAACTCTTTGTGGCCCCATGGACTGTAGCCTGTCAGGCTCCTCTGTCCATGGTATTTTCCAGGCAGGAATACTGGGGTGGGTTACCATTTCCTACTTCAGGGGATCTTCCTGACACGGGGATCGAACCTGCGCCTCTTGCGTCTCCTGCATCAGCAGGTGGATTCTTTACCACTAGTACCAACCTGGGAAGCCCCAGAATTGTGAGAATAAACTTCTCTTGTTTTAAGCCACTAAATTAGTGTATATTTATTACAGGAGCCCTATGAACTGATATGCCTGCCTTGTTCCAAAAGGTTTTTATAGGGTTTATTTATACCTGCCTTGTTCCAAAAGGTTTTTATAGGGTTTAATACAAGATAAAATCAGGAAAAGGAAATAAAATAAGGATAAAATTAAGCAAAAGGACGTGGAGAGTGTAGAAAAGATGGAGATAAGAACCACCTGTATAGACAAATTGGAAACTATGCTAGACGTGGATGGCACCGTTGGGTTCTGAACTTGCTAGTAACTGAAGAAAAACAAATAACCCCGACATCATAGATGAGCCACTGTTTCTAAAAAAAAAAACAAAAATAGTCACAGACAGTGAGCACTGGTAACCGAGTGGGGTGAAGTATTCTTTAAAAAGAGAAAGAGTCTGTTGCGACTTTACTCACAACATTCTTAATAAAGGAGGTGCCTGGAAAATATCTGTTGAAAATAATCAAGAATCTGTTCCCCTTTGAGGCAGTGGTTTCAGAAAGTAGACAAACCCTCAAGTTTCAAGAGCAGAGAGAAACGGACCTAGCATATCCTGGAGATAAATTTTTTAAATACATACTATTAAAATATTAAAAAGGCCTCCTAGCGACACACTTCCTGTGGCTTCCTGTTCAGACCCTGGGCGAGCATCCTGATTGGTGATTGTACTCCCTTCCCTACGGGGAGCAGCAGAAAAAGTCAATTGTCTCAATCTACCTTCAGCATCTCAACCGGGACTCTGAGCCCCAGGCTAACCCAAGAGTCTACTCTCCACAGGCCACATTTCCCGTCTTCCTAGAGGGACTCTGCATCTAAATTCATTTGTGTCTTTATTTGTAAATTCAACCACACTTTTGCTGGTCAGATGCAAGCCCGAACAGAGGTGCTAGGAACCCAGCGAGGAGAAGAGCAGATTAGATGGGATGGGAAATGGAGTTCCAAGTGTCAGCCAGAGTGTGCTCTGAGTTGTGTCCGACTGTATGTGGCCTCATGGACTGTAGCCCCCACCAGGCTCCACAGGCTCCTCTGTCCATGGGATTCTCCAGGCAAGCATAATGGAATGGGTTGCCATTTCCTCCTCCGGGGGGATCTTCCCAACCCAGGGATCAAACCCACCTCTCTTGAATCTCCTGCATTGGCAGGCAGATTCTTTACCATCTGAGCCACCTGGGGAGCCTAGTCCTGTGGCTGGAAAAGGGCAGAGGCTCAAAGGTCATGGTCACCTTTCGTCTCCTCTCTTCTTCTCCAAACAAATTTTGGGAGCTACAGGCTAACCGGGTGGTTCTGGTCATGTCGAAGGTGTATCATTCTGTTCAGTTCTCTCAATGGATGACTCTTGGGTCACATGTTTTTGTTTCTGTTTTGACTCTACCATGTGGCATGCGGGACCTTAGCTCCCCCACCAGGGATCGAACTTGTGCCCCGCAAAGGGGAAGCATGGAACCAGGGAGGTCCAAAGGGTCACAAGTTTTTGAAAGCTGGATGATCAGACCTCAGCTCCCAAGAAGTTCTCTGTATTTATTAAGTGAATGAATGAACAAATGAATCTAAGAAATCAGTGCTTGTTTTTAAAATAACTTCCTTGTTTTTTTAAAAAAATGCAATTTTAATGGATAAAAGTAATACATGCACATATGGACATGTATAATACATGCACATATGGACAGACTTATGGACAAGGGTAGGAGAGAAGAGGGAAAGGATGAGATAAATGGAGAGAGTAACATGGATGCATATACATTAACGCATGTAAGTATATGCCAATGGGAATTTTCTCTATGATTTAGGGAACTCAAACCCGGGCTCTGTAATAATCTAGAGGGGTAGGAGTGGTCGGGAGGCGGGAGGGAGATTCAAGAGGAAGGGGACATATGCACACCTATGGTTAATGCATGTTGATGAATGATAGAAATCAAACCCATATTGTAATGCAATCATCCACTGATTAAAAATAAGTATTTTTTAAATGTAATTTTAAATGGATAAAATTAATACATGCACATAAAAAGTAATACATAAAAATTCAAACAGTACAAAGTACATGCAGTGAAAATTAAGTATTGATCCCATCACCAAGTTCCTCCTCAGTTTTCCCTAGAAATGGTCGCATTAATGATGGAACTGAGTAGGGCCCGTGGGGCCCTCCCAGGTACAAATCCTTCCTGTGAGCCCCACTTCTTGAAAAAGGTTTCACTCAGCCTCCTTGACTTTCTCTGAGTTCCAAAGGGCAGGTTCAAATGGGTGCCACTCAGAAAAGGGGGGCTTCCCTGGTGGCTCAGTGGTAGAGTCCACCTGCCAGGCAGGGAATGCAAGTTCGATCCCTGGGTCGGGAAGACCCCCTGGAGGAGGAAATGGCAACCCACTCCAGTATTCCTGCCTGGGAAATCCTGTGGGCAGAGGAGCCTGGCTGGCTACAGTCCATGGGGTCTTAAAGAATTGGATTCTGCTTAGCGACTAAACAACAACAATAATGTCCCTCCCCTAAAGGAGCTTATAGTCTAGACGGCAATCAGATGCTTAAACTAGGAACTTCAATACATTGTCTTTTGTACTGAGAGAAAATGCTACAGAAAAGGTCAACATAGAGAAAGTTCTAAGGACAGAGCAACTGACTTGTCCTTGGGAGCAATGAGGAATGCTTCACAAACTGGGTTTTGAAGAATGACTAGGAGTTTCCTAAGCATAGTAGAAAAGACAGGGATTCTAGGTAGATGGAGCAGTATGATCAAAGGTGGGGAAATATTGGAACCTGATGTATACGGAAGAGATCAGTACCCTCTTTCCCCAGTTATAACCTGATTTCTTTTGACCTGGGAATATGGCTGCTTTAGGGTCTTCCCTGTAGCCCAAATGGTAAAGAATCTGCCTGCCACGCAAGAGACCTGGGTTCGATCCCTAGGTCAGGAGGATTCTCTGGAGAAGGGAATAGCAATCCACTCCAGTATTCCTGCCTGGGAAATCCCATGGACATAGGAGCCTGGTGGGCTACAGCCCATGGGGTCACACAGAGTCGGACATGACCGAGCGACTAACACTACTACTACCATGGCTGCTTTGGGGCTCCCAGGTGGCTCAGTGGTAAAGAACCTGCCTGCCAATGCAGGAGACACAGGGGATACAGTTTCAATCCCTGGATGGAGAAGATCCCCTAGAGTAGGAGGTGACACTCCACTCCAGTATTCTTGCTTGGGAAATCCCACAGACAGGAGCTTGGCGGGCTACAGTTCATAGGGTCTCAGAGAATTGGATGCAACTGAGCAGACAGGCACACACACATGTGAGTGCTTGGAGAGATGAGCCCACAGGATATTCTACAGCTCTTGGTGGCATGAGGGTGTTTGCTTCCCTCAACCTTATGTTGATTGGTCTCTAGATGCTCCTATTACTTGATGAACTCACTCCAGAAACACATTCGACCTTCAGCGGTGGTGACAGAAGCCCTGCCTACAGGTCACTAATTTACAGTGAATGAAATGATCTCTTTCCATCATTAGGACTTAGCTTGTGAGACTCTTGCTCTGAGTGCCTGCCCTTCTAGCCTTTGCCATGGTCCTGCTGTTATTCCCTCCTGGGGCCCCTGCTGCACAGCAGTGGGGCAAAGGAAGGCCCATAAGTGGAAATTACATTTAGAGGAGGTAACATGAAGGCCGCATTGCCAATACGTGAAATGAAAATATGTGAGTGTCAATCCTCTTGGCAGTGACCTCTATAACTTTATTTTCAGAGTGGTCACATGAAGATCTCGCTTAGAGATATTTCAAGTGACTCAGATACAGGGCTTCCCAGGTGGTGCTAGTGGTAAAGAACCTGCCTGCCAGTGCAGGAGACATATCCCCTGGAGGAGGGCATGGAAATCCATTCCAGTATTCTTGCCTACAGAATCCCATAGACAGAGGAGCCTAGCAGGGTCCATGGGGCCGCAAAGAGTCGGACAGGACTGAAGTTACTTAGCAGCAGCAGATATGGAGAAATATTATTTACCTGGGGAGACAATATGACATGTAGAGAAAGCTCTTAAACTCTTGAGTCATAGAGGACAGGTTTCAAATTACGTCTCTGCCACTTAGACATGCTCTATCGGGATTCATTGGGTACAAGTGACAGAAAACCCAGCTGAATCTTACTTGGAGTGGGTAGAAAAGGGTCACCCCTCCAATGCTGAAAATGTACCAAGCTCTTCATTAGCACCAAGATTTTCAACTACTATTTGCTGTCTTTTGAATGGTCTCCATTTTCCCAACCTGCCACTGGAATAACGTACATATCTCTTTATTTCATTTTTATCTGTGGCTGTGCTGGGTCTTTATTGTGGTACCAGGGCTTTCTCTAATTTCAGCATGTGGGCCTAGTTGCCCTGCGGCATGTGGACTCTTAGTTCCTTGACTGGGAATCGAACTCACATCCCCTGCATTGGAAGGCAGGTTCTTAACCATTGGACCACCAAAGAGGTCCCTAACATATCTCTTGAGATCATAGCTTAGAGATCACCTCCTCTAGCAGGCTGCAGTAAGCCACCCAGACTCACCTTCAGCTACTGGAATGCAAGGCCCTGACAGTGCTTACCTCCAAGTCCCTGTCCAGAAAATGCCTCCAATCAAAGAGAACTATGGGCTTCCCCAGTGGCTCAGTGGTAAAGAATCTGCCTGCAAGGCAGGAGCCACAGGAGACAGGTATTCGCTCCCTGGGTCAGGAAGATACCCTGGAAAAGGGAATGGCAACCCACTCAAGCATTCTTGCCTGGAGAATCCCACAGACATAGGAGCCCGGCAGGCAACAGTCCATGGAGTCGCAAAGAGCTGGACACAACTGAAGCGACATAGCATGCATGCATGCAGAGAATTATCCCACCCAAAATCACTTCACCTTCCTGGGGCCAACCCACATCCATAAATTGTTCCACATGGCTGTATAGCAACCTGACCACTTTGTCTCAAGGAAGAGCAACCCTTGGGACCATACCAGCTCCACAGCTTGCTTCATCCAGATGGATCAGCTGAAGCTTTATTGCTCCCACATCACAATTCAACTCCTTTGCATGACTCTACTTCCCTCATTTACCAAGGGTTCTGATCTGGAGGACATTCCCAGAGAAATCTCTTGCATGAAAATCTTTAATAAGAATCTACTTCTTTGTAGACATGGTGGGAGCCCCAACACCCCATAAGACTAAGTCACATATCAAGTCCAGGAAACTTTCAGCTGCACGTCACCAAAACTCTAACTCAAAATTATTTAACAATTATGGCATTTATTGTCTCCATGGAGACTCTAGGGCTTCCCTGGTAGCTCAGCTGGTAAAGAATCTGCCTGCAATGTGGGAGACCTGGGTTTGATCCTTGGGTTGGGAAGATCCCCTGGAGAAGGGAAAGGCTACCCACTCCAGTATTCTGGCCTGGAGAATTCTATGGACTGGATAGTCCATGGGGTCACTTCACAGGTGGTCAGCTCATCAGCTCAGTGACATCTTCAGAGACCCAGATGCTTCTCCTCCCTCTGCTGGTGCATGTGCTCAGGCACTCAGTCACTGTCCAACTCCTTGCAGCCCCATGGATGTAAACAACCAGGCTCCTCTGTCCATGAAATTTTCCAAGTAAGAATATTGAAGTAGATTGCCATTTCCTCCTTCAGGGGATCTTCCCAACCCAGGGATCGAACCTACATCTCTTGCATCTCCTGCCTTGGCAGGAGGATTCTTTACCACTGCACCACCTGATGTTAAATGCTAATTTCATCCTCAAGCTGTCACAAGATAGCTGCAGCCGTTCCAGGCATCATGCCCAGATATGACCATGCCTAGAAGTAAAAGAGAGTCCATCTCTTCTTCTAGGAAACAATATGATTTTCCCAGCATCCTCTCAGTAAGCCCTTGTACCCTCATTGGCCACAGTTGGGTCACATGCTGATTCCGGAACCAATCACTGGCAAGGAGGATCAGGTCCACACAGGGATGGGGTATCCACCCCATGAGAAACCTGGCAACAGGGGAGGCATGGAAACCTGACAGATATTAGGGTTTTTGTTACTAAAGAAGAGGGGAAATTGATGAAAGGTGGACCAGCAAGAACAGCATCCTCCTTTGTGTCCCTTGGCAGGCTATTCCTCTTCTTTATGGATGCTTAGTCACTTCAGTCATGTCTGACTCTCTGTCCATGGGATTTCCCAGGCAAGAATATTAGAGGAATAGATTGCCATGCCCTCTTCCAGGGGTTCTTCCTGACCCAAAGACCTCATGTCTCTTAGGTCTCCTGCATCAGCAGGCGGGACCTTTACCACTAACACCACCCCAGAAGCCCCTATAACACTTCACAGGTGGTCAGCTCATCAGCTCAGTGACATCTTCAGAGACCCAGATGCTTCTGGGTCTGAATGCCAACTTCTAGGCATTCAGTGAAGAAATCTGCCTACTCCCCTGCTTCCCTCATGAGACAAAGCTCTGTGTGATCAGATGGTTCACCTGTCCATGCTAGGCACTGGAAGACCCAAAGATGAGAACATCAAAGCCCCTGTTCTTTGAAATTTACATGCAACAGATAAATTGAGGGTGCAGTGTAACATCAATGCTAAGTACTAGGAACAGAAATAAAACAAAAAAAGGTAATTAGGAGTGATTAGGATTCTTCTTCAGAAAGTGTGTTTCAAAGAAGACTTCTCTGATAAGATTACCTTTGAACTGAGGCTTGGAGGAGGCAAAGGAAGGAGCCACATCTGTGCTCAGTGAAGTGCTCTCCAAGATTAGTGAACAGTAGGTGCAACCCACGCCAGTGTTCTTGCCTGGAGAATCCCAGGGACAGAGGATCCTGGGCTGCCGTCATGGGGTCGTACAGAGTTGGACACGACTGACGCGACTTAGCAGCAGCAGCAGGTGCCAAAGCCTAGAGGAAGATTGCCTTGTTCACTGGCAATGAACCCGGGTGGCACTAGTGGTAAAGAACCCGCCTGCCAATGCTGGAGACTTAAGAGATGGGGGTCTGATCCCTGGGTCGGGAAGATTCCCTGGAGGAGGGCATGGCAACCCACTCCAGTATCCTTGCCTGGAGAATCCCATGGACAGAGGAGCTTGGCGGGCTACAGTCCATAGGGTCGCAAAGCGTCGGACACGACTGAAGTAACTTAGTACGCACGCAGGTGCAAAAGCCCAGAGCATGATTGCCTCATTCACAGAAAAACCAGAGGTCAGTGCAATGAGCAGAGGTTAGGTTAACTCCACCTCATAGAAACACAGTGTGCTTACAAATGTAATTTTCAATTTTCTAGTATCTACAGTTTTAAAGAGGTGAAAATAACCTGAACATATTTTATTTGAGCCAATATATCTAAAATATTATCATTTCAACCGTACTAACATTTGAAAGTCTCAATGAGCTATTTCACATTATTTTATTCCTATTGTCTTCAAATATGGGAATGTCACATCCACTGTGTATTTCACACTCACAATGTATCTGAATTTATAATTTTATTTATTTACTTTTGGCTGTGCTGGGTCTTCATTGCTGTGTGGGCTTTTCTGAAGTTGCAGAGATGGTGGGCTCAGTAATTGTGGTTCCCAGGCTCTAGAGCACAGGCTCAATGGTTATGGCACATAGGCTTAGTTGCCCTGAAGCATGTGGGATCTTCCCGGACCAGAGCTCGAACTTGTATCTCCTGTATTGGCAGGTGTAGTCTTTACCACTGAGCCACCAGGGAAGCCAAGCACCTGAATTTAAACTAGCCATGTTCTAAGCGTTCAGTGGCCAGACGCAGGCAGTGGAGGTCAAGGACATAGAGAACCTTACTGCACAGTTTCAAAATACAGGCCTGGATGAAGCTCAAGCTGGAATCAAGATTGCCGGGAGAAATATCAATAACCTCAGATATGCAGATGACACCACCCTAATGGCAGAAAGTGAAGAGAAACTAAAGAGCCTCTTGATGAAAGTGAAAGAGGAGAGTGAAAAAGCTGGTTTAAAACTCAACATTCAAAAAACTACGATCACGGCAGCCAGTCCCATCACGTCATTGCAAATAGAAGGGGAAAAAATGGAAACAGTGACAGACTATTTTCATGGGCTCCAAAATCACTGTGGATGGTGACTGCAGCCATGAAACTAAAAGATGCT
The DNA here is from genome assembly GCF_019923935.1 of Bubalus bubalis. NCBI lineage: Eukaryota > Metazoa > Chordata > Mammalia > Artiodactyla > Bovidae > Bubalus > Bubalus bubalis. Next base: position 33,896,777 of record NC_059180.1, read on the forward strand.
TGCTCCTTGAAAGAAAAGCTGTGATAAGTCTAGACAGAGTATTAAAAAGCAGAGACATCACTTTGCCGACAAACACCTGTATAGTCAAGGCTATGGTCTTTCCAGTGGTCATGTATGGATGTGAGAGTTGGACCATAAAGAAAGCTGAGTGCTGAAGAATTGATGCTTTCCAACTGTAGTGTTGGAGAAGACTCTGAAAGTCCCTTGGACTGCAAGGAGATCCAACCAATCCATCCTAAAGGAAATCAGTCCTGAATGTTCATTGGAAGGCTGATGTTGAAGCTGAAACTCCAATACTTTGGCCACCTGATGTGAAAAGCTGACTCATTTGAAAAGACCCTGATGCTGGGAAAGATTGAGGGCAGGAGGAGAAGGGGACGACAGAGGATGAGATGGTTGGATGGCATCACTGACTCAATGGACATGAGTTTGAGCAAACTCTGGGAGATGGTGAAGGATGGGGAGCCTAGCATTCTGCAGTCCATGGGGTCACAAAGAGTCAGACACGACTGAGCAACAACAAGCCACTGGAGGGACTTGAGCAGCAACATGGCTTCATTTGTTTGTTTTAAAAGGAAAACTGTGGCTTTTAGCAGAGATTTTTCTCCTATTTACATCAAAGGAGGAAGCAGAGAGAAATAGGCTTACAAACAAAAGGGAAAGAAGGCATGGGGAGGAATAGATTAGGAATTTGGGGTTAACCCATACACACTACTACATACAAAACAGATAAATAACAAGTACCCTATTGTATAGCACAGGGAACTATACTCAATATTTTATATATAATAGCCTACATGAAAGTGAAAGTGTTAGTCATTCAGACATGTCTGACTCTTTGAGACCCCATGGACTGTAGCCCAACAGGCTCCTCTGTCCATGGGATTCTCCAGGCAAGAATACTAGAGTAGGTCGCCATGCCCTCCTCCAACCCACGGATTGAACCTGAGTCTCCTGCATTGCAGGCAGATTCTTTACCATCCAAGCCTATATGGGGAAAGAATCTGAAAAAGAATACACATATCACTTTTCTGTATGCCTGAAACATTGTAATCAATTCTACTTTATAAATGAATTAATTTTTAAAAAAAAAGAAGCTTTAAAAAAAAGAGAAGAAGCTGAGTGACAAAAAGCCGCAGGAACTAACTCCTGCCCCTGAATGCAGAGGGGGCTGGACTCACAGCATGGATGAGCTACCCTAGAGCTACCCTAAGTCTGTTCCCATCCCATCCCTCCATCTTTTGGGGAGGTGGGGAAGGGGGAGGTGCAGGAGTTGGGGTGGGGAAGGGGTGACCTCTCACAGATGGAATTTCCCTGAGGGAGGCTGTCATTTGCTCAGCTGTCTTCCTTTGAGAGTCTTCTTTTGCTGATCCATAAAGGAAATCACAAACAGTAATTACTACAATTTGTGGAAAGTCTCTGGAAAACCATCCCGGACTCTGGGATGCTGTTGTCCACCCTGCATATTCTAGCCCACTGCTTGTCTGGATATTGTCCTCCAAAACACTCATCAACTAAGGTCCAAATCAGACCCTCTTCAACCTACAAATGGGTTCAGTTCTTTAAAGTGTTCTGTTGAGTCCATTTGTCCCAAGGTCCCGAGACCCCAGACAAGTGACAGATACACAGCCCTGCAAATGAAGTAAACTCTGATCTGCTGACTCGTCTTGTTCTGTTCTATGCTCAGAGAAGCTTCATTCAAAGATGTTTACATGATGACCTTCCTCTTTTTATCATAAATAAGACATGAGTCACCTTCATAAATAAACCATGAGACCTAGAGGTTAAATGGCCCCACACAATGGTTCATGCCATCAGCTGGTGCTGGGCAGGGAGAACCCGTCTTTGCTCTGGTGGGCAGCTTTGCTCATTTCTAGAAATGTCTGTGTTTCTACATTAAACTGTTTCTAAAAACAAATGAGGACAGATCAGAGTGCTGTTGATCCAGGCCTGATTGGCCATTCTATTTTTTTCCTTCAAAGTGAGCTGCTCTGATTAACATAATTTGAAAATCCTCCTACTGTTACTGCCCAGTGTCTCAAAAACTCCAGGCATCCAAATGTGGTCTCACAGTTTTCCAACAGTTTTATTAAGGAATTTACATACCATAAAATTAGCTCGTTTGAAGTGTGCATGCATGCTTAGTCGCTCAGTCGTGTTGGACTCTTTTCGACCACTGTGCTACACTGTCCATGGGATTTTCCAAGCAAGAATACTGGAATGGGTTGTCATTTCCTCTTCCAAGGGATCTTCCTGACCCAGGAATGGAACCTGTGTCTCTGGCATCTCCTGCATTGCAGATGGATTGTTTATCCACTGAGCCACCTGGGAAGTTTTAAGTGGAGGGTCTCCAATGTGAGTTCGGCTTCCTCCCAACATGGGGGCTCAGTTACAAGGATGAACTTCCCAAGAGAGGAAGTGGAGTGGAAGCCACGTCATTTCCATGACCTCACTTCAGAAGTCGTGCAGCATCATTTCTGCTATGTTCTCTTCATTAGAGCCCAGCCATACCCAAAAACAAGAGGAATCAGATGATATCTCATGGATGGCACATGACAAAAAGTGTGTGGACACATCTTAAAACCCACCCCAGTCCACCCTCAGGCCATGAATTACTCATAGTCTTCCCACAAGCAAAGTAGAGGCAGTGTCTCCTAAAATCCTCAGTTCAGTTCAGTTCAGTTGCTCAGTAGTGTCCAACTCTTTGCAACCCCATGAATCGCAGCACACCACGCCTCCCTGTCCATCACCAACTCCCGGAGTTCACCCAGACTCACATCCATCGAGGCAGTGATGCCATCCAGCCATCTCATCCTCTGTCCTCCCCTTCTCCTCCTGCCCCCAATCCCTCCCAGCATCAGAGTCTTTTCCAATGAGTCAACTCTTCGCATGAGGTGGCCAAAGTACTGGAGTTTCAGCTTTAGCATCATTCCTTCCAAAGAAATCCCAGGGCTGATCTCCTTCAGAATGGACTGGTTGGATCTCCTTGCAGTCCAAGGGACTCTCAAGAGTCTTCTCCAACACCACAGTTCAAAAGCATCGATTCTTTGGCACTCAGCTTTCTTCACAGTCCAACTCTCACATCCATACTACCTCCCTACAATTTTTAGTAGATTTACGGAATTGTGCCAATACCACCACAATCTGATTTTAGATCATTTTTTATCACCCCCCCAAAAAAAGTCCATCCCCCTTTTCACCCACAGATCCAGGCTATCATTAATCTACCCACTTAGATTCTCCTTTTCTGGACAGTTTATATCAATGGGCTCACACACTATGTGTCATTTTCTGGGTAGTTTCTTTTACATAGGGTTATTATGTTTGAAGTTTATCCACATTGTAACAAATATCAATACTTCATTCTTTATACTCCCCACTCTCACAATTTTTGCCACATCTAAGCATCACCTATACTATTCTTTACTTACTATTTTCTTTAAAATCATTTTTTTTTTTTAAAAAAAAGCAGTATTGAAAGAAAACTTGACATTAATACTGGGAATGGAAAACCAATACCACTTACACAAATGGAAAGGAACTGGAAAATAAAATAAAATGGTGTGGATTCTATCTCCATAAAAATCAAGCAGTCAATCAAATGTTAAAGGAACTGGAAAATAAAATAAAATGTTGTGGATTCTATCTCCATAAAAATCAAGCAATCAATCAAATGTTATTTCATTCTAGTTGGTTACCAACCACTGTGAGGTTCTAAGACTCGGTGTGTTAAAGGAGAGACTAATAAGTGTCATTTGGGCCTGATTTATTTATTTGCTTTTTGGGTGAAGCAGAAAAGAATAACTTTATTGCTTTGCCAGTCGATGGGAGACACAGCAGGCTCCTGTCTCAAAAATCTATATGTCCCCTGGACCTGATTTAGATGACAAGAACATCAGACCCGGTGTTCCAGCGAGATGAAACTTTCAGGGAGGTAGGGAGGATTTTGGGAGAGAGTGTCTCTGTTTTGCATGTGGGAAGAATAGAGATAATTCATGGGTAGAAGGTGGGCTGTGCTGGGTTTTAAGACATGTCCACATATTTTTTGTCACTTACCATATGGGGATGTCACCTAATTCTTCTCTTTTTGGATATGAGCTAGGCTCTAATGAAGAGAACATAGCAGAAGTGATGCTGCATGACCTCTGAAGCGAGGTCATAAAAGTGATGTGGCTTCCACTCCATTTCCTCTCTTGGGAAGTTCGTCCTCATAACTGAGCAACCATGTTGGGAGCAAGCCCAACTCACATTGCAGAGGCTACGTGTAGGTATCCAGGTTGCCCTCCCTAGGTTCCTATCCAACAGCCAAGTACCCACCACCTGATAGGGGGATGAACCTTTAGATGATTTCTGCCCCAGCCTTTGAACCCTCACAGCTGATGCTGTGTCGACAAGCACTCCAAGGAGCAGTGTCGACAAGCTGTCCCCACTGGTGGTTTAGTCGCTGAGTCATGTACAACTCTTGCGACCCCGTGGACTGTAGCCCGCCAGGCTCTTCTGTCCATAGGATTTTTCCAGGCAAGAATACTGGAGTGCATTGCCATGTCTTTCTCCAAGCCCTGCCCAAATTCCAGACAGGTGAACAAAACAAGTGTTTTAAGCCATAAAATAGAAGTGAGACAAGTAGGCACTTAACTGAGCATGTCTCATTGAAGTGTAAAAAGGATGGCAAGATCATTTAAATAATTTTCTCATTCTGTGAGTCTATTATTTAATGCTCACCAGCATACCTCTTTTTTGCACATGCTGTTCCCTGGGTTAGAGGCACACTTTTCCTTATACTTCCTGGCATAAAGTCTACTTCTTCTTTATGCTTGCCTCAGCCTTGTCTCGTTTAAGTTTACTGGGTTACCTAATCCTGCTTTGAGCATTTAAAACTCTCCAAATGGGCTTCCCTGGTAGCTCAGCTGGTAAAGAGTCCACCTGCAATGCAGGAGACCCTGGTTTGATTCCTGGATCAGGAAGATCTGCTGGAGAAGGGATAGGCTACCCACTCCAGTATTCTTGGACTTTCCTGATGGCTCAGCTAGTAAAGAATCCACCTGCAATGCAGGAGACCAGGGTTTGATCCCTGGATTGGGAAGATCCCCTGGAGAAGGGAAAGGCTACCCACTCCAGCATTCTGACCTGGAGAATTCCATGGACTATACAGTCCATGGGGTCTCAAAGAGTTGGACACAACTGAGCAACTTTCAGTTTCAACTCTCCAAGCCCTTAACTTACGATGCCATTATGTGAATATCCTGTTAATAATACCTTACTGGTCTTCCAACTCTTTGGGGACCAGAGCCCTCTCTCATCTCCATCTCCAGGGCCTCTCCCAGGTCTCAATTTATCTTTGCTGCCTGAATGACCTTGAAAGAAACTTATCAAATACCAATGGTTTTAAATTGGAGATGGTGGTAAAGGCCACACCTTCGGTAAACCTAGCTCATGCCACCACTTGTATTTTAGTGGTGTTTGTTCATTCTGTCTCTGCTTCCTTTTGAAAAATGCCTTCCCAACTTTTCGATCCTTGGCTTGGGAGGATCCCCTGGAGGAGGGCATGACAACCCACTCCAGGATTCTTTCCTGGAGAATCCCGTGGACAAAGGAGCCTTGTGGGCTATAGTCCATAGGGTCACACAGAGTCAGACCCAACTTTGTAAACATCCCAGCAAGCTGATTTTGCAAGCACGCTCACAGCGCACACATCTGAATCCAGCAGCTCAGGCAAGATCTTCTGCCGCCTCCTGTTTTCCCTCTTCACTCTAATTCGTGGTTATGAGTAGTAGAAATACCAAGTGCTCTGGCCTAGGCTTTAATCTCTCAAATGGGAGTGTTCTTAGGGATGTTTGGAGCAGTGCTAAGAAGAGAAGGCAAGAATGTATTGTGTGTTGATGGGAAGAGGGAGCAGGGTAGAGGGAGCCTAGCTTTGCAATCTAGGGCCAAACACACCAGTGGTCCACTGGATGGCATCTCCTCCAGCCTGCTCTGGGATATTATTCCTGGAACTGCCCCATTTTCCCCCCTTGCATCACAAAATCATCCCTCTGCACTTTCCATTCCCATCAGAACACAAACTTGCTACAAGATTTCCCAGCTTGAGAAAAATCACCCCTGATCTGTCTCTTTTAGTGTATGTTGTTGTTGTGTCTGTTGTCTCAATTATGTCTGATTCTTTGGGACCCCATGGACCATAGCCTGCCAGATTCATCTGTCCATGGAATTTTCCAGGCAAGAATATTGGAGTGGGTTGCCATTTCCCTTTCCAGGGGATCTTCATGACCCAGAAATTGAATCCATGTCTCCTGTATTAGGAGAAGGAAATGGCAACCCACTCCTGTATTCTTGCCTGGAGAATCCCGTGGACAGGGGAGCCTGGTGGGCTACTGTCCATAGGGTCACTCAGAGTCGAACACAACTGAAGCAACTTAGTAGCAGTAGCAGCTCCTGTATTGGCAGGCCATCCAGGAAGCCCTCTCTTATTCCAAACCTGTAAAAGGAATCATCTCCACACATTACTATATATAAAATAGATAACTAATAAGAACCTGCTGTATAGCACAGGGAACTCTACTCAATACTTTGTAATGATCTACATTAGAAAAGAATCTTTAAAAAAAAAAAAAGAGTGACTCTATGTACATGCCGGAGAAGGCAATGGTACCCCACTCCAATACTCTTGGCTGGAAAATCCCATGGATGGAGGAGCCTGGTAGGCTGCAGTCTATGGGGTCGCTAGGAATTGGACATGACTGAGCAACTTCACTTTCACTTTTCACTTTCATGCATTGGAGAAGGAAATGGCAACCCACTCCAGTGTTCTTGCCTGGAGAATCCCAGGGACGGGGGAGCCTGGTGGGCTGCCATCTATGGGGTCACACAGTCGGACACGACTGAAGCGACTTAGCAGCAGCAGCAGCAGCAGCTATGTACATGCATAACTGATTCACTTTGCTGCACCTGAAACCAACACAGCTTTGTAAATCAACTACACTTCAATAAAAAAAAATTAGTTTAAAAAAAAGAGTCTGTTTAACTTTCTGCCCATTCTCTCCTGCCTTCCTGTCCACCTGCACACCACGCTACTCCTGCCAAGGTCATCAATGATAACTTATGTGCCAAACCCATGTAAATCCTCAGTTCTGATCGAACACAGTTTAGCAGTATTGTTTGGTGCAATTAATTGTTCCCTTCTTGAAATCCCTTCTTTGCTTGACCTCCATCCTGATTCTCTCGGTACCTTCCTGCCCACCCACTAAGTCTTCTAAGTTTTCTCTGGTCCTTATCCTCTGTGCTCTAGGGTGGGGGGCTCCAGGCTCTCTTCTAACTCATTCTTTTTTTGATACTCCCACTCCCTAGTGGTTTCAACCATCCCACAGCATTTACTACCGTCTCTGTGATAACGCATCCCACATTTTTATCTCCAGCCTCATCCTCTTTCCATATCCAGTTGCCCTTTCATGACTCCTCTTGGGTGTTGAACAAGCATCTTTGACTTAACAGACACAAACCTAAACTCTGGAATTCACCCTGCTCAGAAGCTGCTTTGGCTGACATCTCCGTAAGTGACAACTTCTAGCTGTCCAGACAAAAAATATCATTGGCGTCCTCGACCTCTCCCTTTCTCTCATGACACACAGGCAGAACAGCAAGCTGGTGTTTTGCTCAGCACAGGAGCAAAATGGGCCCGATCTTGGCTGCCACACACACTCGCCAAGTCAAGCCCTGGTGGAGCTGTCTGCACGCCTCTGCCACCACCACCACCCAGCTCTGGCACAGGGTTAGTGATGAGTGATGAAGGAGACAGAAACACTTCCTGGGGAAAAGGAGGTTGGCGTTTCTGGGGCAGGGCTTCAAGGCTCTGGCAAGGAAAGCAGAAAGGAAACTTCGTTCTTCCTCTGGGTCAAGACTGACGATAGTTATTTGTCTAGTTGCAAGAGTCAAGGCCTGATGACAGATCAGAGGAACCCCCGATGACAGATGTGGCTGGAAGGCAGGGGCCTGGGGACCCAGTGGGGCTGAGAGATGAGGACTAGACTTGGATCCCTGAGCCCCAGAGGTGAGTCCTGGCCCGGCCTTGGGTTTTGTGTGACACTAAGTCACTCGCTTGGGTCTTCTAGATCTGCCACTTGCCGTCAGGCTAGTTTCTCCATCTCTGAGGTCCTCTTTCCTCCTCTGTGACATGAGATCACACTTCACGGGGCTGTTGGGCAGGCTGATAAAAGTCAGTTCTTCTGCATGAAGGTATGTAGTGTGGTTGGTTACTGGCACATTGTAGGCGTGCTTGCTTTCCAGTCTCCAACTCTTTGCTAAAAAATGGGGGGAACATCACAACTACTATCCTAGAAGTTGCTATGCGTGCGTGTGTGCTAAGTTGCTTTAATCGGGTGCGACTCTGTGTGACCCCATGGACTGTAGCCCGCCAGGCTCCTCTGTTCATGGGATTCTCCAGGCAAGAATACTGGAGTGGGTTGCCATGCCCTTCTCTAGGGGATCTTCCTGACCCAAGGATCAAATCCACATCTCTTACATCTCCTGCAGTGGCAGGTGGGTTCTTTACCATTAGTGCCACCTGGGAAGCCCAGAAGTTGTTATAAAGGTGTTTAAAAGGGCTTTGTTATGTAAGTGAAGTGAAGTAAAGTGAAAGTCTCTCAGTCGTGTCCGACTGTTTGCGACCCCATGGAATAGTCCATGGAATTCTCCAGGCCAGAATACTGGAGTGGGTAGCCATTCCCTTCTCCAGGGGATCTTCCCAACCCAGGGATCGAACCCAGGTCTCGTACATTGCAGGCAGATTTTTTACCAGCTGAGCCACCAGGGAAGCCCAAGAATACTGGAGTGGGTAGCCCATCCCTTCTCCAAGGGATCTTCCCAACCCAGCAATTGAGCCAGGGTCTCCTGCATTGCAGGTGGATTCTTGACCCGCTGAGCTACCAGGGAAGCCCTTTATGATGTAAGGTGTCATTTTATTACTCTTTTATCAACTTGAGTGTTCTAAGCTGCAAAGAAGAATCTTTGTTCATACAAACAGTATCTTATACACATCACTCTCTATTGTTCATGTCTGTTGTGTGTATTCTGTCTTGCCAACAAGACCATAAGCCCCACAGTCGGCAGGGACCACCTCTGTGTTTGCTCATTCTTGTCATCCAATGCTTGCTGTTCAGTAAACAGTTAAGAAAGGAAGGACTCTCTGGTGCCTCGGAGGTTTCTTTATTCTACCCCTTTTTACATGTTTAGTTTCATGAGGAGTCTCAACTTCCTGCCCCCAAAGAGCCCCCAGATTAAGAACAGAGACAGACTCAGCCAGTGTCTGCTGGGAGTTGATATCTGTGCTTGTACCTGCACTTCCTCTAAGGAAAGCCCCTAGACTTCTCTTCAGGCAACTCCTCTTCCTCATTCTCAGACCACAGGACTAGGAGGCAGAGAAGGACTCACCCAAGAACTAGCTAATCGGTTTCTTTTTCTTCCAAACACAGTGATTGGCTTAGGGACTGTCATGTGACTCATGTCTAACCAATGAGATGCAGCCTTGAGATTTTGACTTTATCTGTCTGGTGCGTGAAGCTTTTTGTGTTGGGACTGCGAGCAGAGTTGAAGCTGAAACTCTTAACACTTTGGCCACCTGATGCGAAGAGCTGACTCATTTGAAAAGACCCTGATGCTGGGAAAGATTTAAGGCAGGAGAAGGGGATGACAGAGGATGAGATGGTTGGATGGCATCACCGACTCAATGGAGATGAATTTGAGTAAACTCCGGGAGTTGGTGATGGACAGGGAGGCCTGGCGTGCTGCGGTCCATGGGGTCTCTAAGAGTTGGACACAACTGAGGGACTGAACTGAATTGAACTGTGAGTAGACTTGGAGAAAAGAAATTCTGATGAACCCTTAATGACATCCTTTCAGTCTCTACCTCAAGCTGTGTCTGAAGTCCCCAGACGGTTCAGTTACAGAAGCCAGTGAATTCAGATTCCCTGTCTTGGCTTAAACTGCCCTGAGTAGGGTTCCAATTACTTGCAACTGAAAGAGCGCTAATTTCTAGTTAGGATACACATTGGTTAATGGCTCTGCAGGTGGCAAGAACAAAGTGATGTAGGAGTGAGTAATTGTGTTTGAGAGCACAGGTGACAATTGCCCTTGAAAGGGCAAACAAAATTTCAACCAGACAAGCTCACCCTGAGGTTCTCTTCCTGCAACTGAGGTTCTGAATAATTTACTGAATAGTTTACACATGGAGTGTAAACTCCCCATGTTCTGATTTGATATGTACACAATACTGAGGAAGAGCAAGATAAAGAAATGACAGCCATCAGGAGAGCAATATCATCTTAAATGTAAAATTGCTGAGTGTTGACAGCGGGAGTATGCAAATTATATACACGCTGTATGCATATTTAACTTGCAAATCCCTTGTGACCTTCCTACACTGTCTTCCACACACCTGGTTTGAGGCCCCAGGGGGAAATCCTGGTGGGAACTTTCCATCAACAAGTATTTATTTAATAAGCTCTTATTCTTGCAGCTCTGCAAGGTGTTCTGACTACAAGACTTGGTCTCTGCCCTCGAGGAGTTGGCAAATGAGCCGGGGAGAAGGGAGGAGCCACAAGAGACAATTAGTGCATAATAGAAGACAAGATGTAATTAAGTGCTAAATGTTGGGCTGTGGACTGGAAGCAATTGGGTGAAGTTGCAAAGAGGCCAATTTCAGCTCAGTGCAAAGCAGAACTTTCTGGTGGATGGACCTGCTCCTTAAGGATAGGGCAAATCAGTGGTAGCACATCAAAAACAACAATAATAACAATAATAATAATAATAATAATCTGCCTGCCAATTCAGGAGACACAGGTTCAATCCCTGGTCCAGGAAGATCCCATATGCCAAGGAGCAATTAAGCCCATGAACCACAACTACAGAGTAGCCCCCACTTACTATAACTAAAGAAAAGCCTGAGCAGCAATGAAGACCCAGCACAGCCAAAAATAAATCATTTTTTTAAAAAAAGACTTTTACACAGTAATGTCACTGTGGCTTTATTTCATTTTTAAATTTATTTTTATTGAAGTATAGTTAATTTACGATGTAGTGTTAATTTCTGCTGCGCAGCAAAGTGATTCAGCTACACAAATATATATTCCTTTTTTATATTCGTTTCCATTATGGTTTATCAGAAGACAGTGCATGTATTCTCTTACGCTATACAGTGTCGTGTATCCATTCTACATATAAAAGCTGACACCTGCTAACCCCCACCTCCCGCTCCCTCCTCACCCCGACCCCTGCCCCTTTGGAAACCACCATTCTCTATGGAAACCAGTCCATAGAACGGAATCCATGTGCTGGTGTGTCAGTGCGTGAAATGGAAGCCAGTCCATTCTCTAAGACCATGAGTCAGAGGCTTTACTTCCAAGAATCCCAAGCTGGAAACAACCCAAATGTCCACTGACCAGAGAATGAATGGAGAAGAAAAATAAACTGTGATATGTTCATATAATGGAATACTGCTGCTGCTGCTGCTAAGTAGCATCAGTCGTGTCCAACTCTGTGCGACCCCATAGATGGCAGCCCACCAGGCTCCCCTGTCCCCAGGATTCTCCAGGCAAGAACACTGAAATGGGTTGCCATTTCCTTCTCCAATGCATGAAAGTGAAAAGTGAAAGTGAAGTAGCTCAGTCGTGTCCAGCTCTTTGCGACCCCATGGACTATAGCCCATCAGGCTCCTCCGTCCATGGGATTCTCCAGGCAAGAGTGCTGGAGTGGGGTGCCATTGCCTTCTCCGAATGGGATACCAGGTAGCAACGAAAAAAAAGAACAAAACACTGATTCACGCAACAACATGGATGGCTCTCAGGGGCAGTGTTGAGTGAAAGAAGCCAGACGCAGAGCAATACCTACTGTTTGGTTCCATTTATACTAACGTTCAGGCAGAATTAACCCATGATGAGAGAGGTCAGAACAGTTTTACCTCTAAAGAGGTATTATCCAAGGAGGAACCTAAGGGACCCATCTGGAAGCTGGGATCATTTTATATCCAAATCTGAATTTTGGCTACACATTGTATTTTATGTAAATTTTCTCCAAGTGTAATGTTTCAGAGTCTCTATTTGATAGGATGACAAATTTTGGAAAAGCTAGTAATGATGGTGATACAACATCACGACGGCAATTTAATGGCAGCGGCGTCTACAATTTAAAATAATGAGGGTTTTTCAGGCTTCAGTGTCTCTCTTAGAAGGTTCTCTGTTTACGGAAGGAGTTGCTTAGGGATTTTTATCTGGCGACGGAGGTGCATTCCTGAAAGTTGAAATGCCTGTTAAAAGATCACTGAAATTGGATGGTATGTTAAAAGCAAATTCATTTGGTTCTCCTAAAATCACAAGGAAGAAAATTGCTGCAGACTATTCTCCAACAACTGGAACCTGTCAAATGAGCCCAATTGCTTCTCCCACAAGCTCAAAAGAACAAGAAAACAGAAATGGACCATCAAATGGAAAGAGGAAAAACTTGAATCACCTCAGTATAAACAAAAGAATGGAATCTACTATGCAAGACAATGAATTCATGGTGTTGCTATCTAAAGTTGAAAAATCATCAGAAGAATTCATGGAAATAATGCAAAATTTAAGTAGTATACAGGTTTGCTTTTTTTGGCATATAATTTTTCATACTTCTGTTACCCCATTAGAAAAAGAATAGGAGAATCCAATCCTGGAAAGAGTTTACAGAAGATATATTCATTTTACTTTTCATAAGAATTTCTTACATGAACATTAATTAACCATAATATTTTAGTAATACCTGACTTCACATTGAAAAGTAAATTTATCATTATGTTTTGTCTTTGTAGTTAATAGATTGGTTTTATTCAGATATTTTAAGGCTTTAGTTAACCTACCAGAAAAAGTTAAATTTCATTATCACAGAGTTTAAGTTTTTCAGAGAAAGGAAGCAGTGTACTGTATTTTCACTAGAGTTGTCAGTAGTCTTATATTTATAGAGAACTTAACTCATTTAAAATGCCTTCTTTTAGGCTTTGAAGGGCAGTAAAGAGCTTGAAAATCTCATTGGTATCCCCCATGCATCATGTGTCTTTAACAGAGAAATGCAGAAAACAAAAAAACTAAGTAAGAGAAATTTTTGAGTTTGTGTTTTTTTTTTTTTGTCCCCCCACCCCTAATTTATGAGTTGTTAATGAGTTTCTCTCTATTGCTTGTTTGTAAACTTAGAACAGGAAACCACATATCTTTTGCTAGGATGTGTTGTTTCAGAGATTCCTCCTGAATGTGAGGGAAGGAGTATTCCTTGGTAACTCGTATTAGGCTTAATTTATGTAGTTCTCATTCTTTACATGAGATATAAGGTATTGCATTTTGTACTTGATACTTATAAAAATATGTATTTTTTAAGTTGTTTCTTCCAAATTGAGAAATTATTAATATCCCATATTAATTTTTTTCCTTTAGTGACTAACGTAATAAGGCAAAAACTATTTAAAAAGAAGAATTCAGGACTTCCCAACACAGGCGTTTAGAAGAAACACACTCACTATGAATGCCAACTTCTGTATCTGCCTGATCATATTTAAAGGAACAGAAGAAATGTTTGTAATTAATCTGTGCAGTGAATACCAGATCATAGCATAGGCAGGTGCATGTCTAGATAAAATTTCTTGAAGCTAATTTAAACTTTCTACACACACCAGTAGATAATCTCAACATAAATAATACATTTCTTCTTGACCCTTTAAAGTAAGCCAACATATAGAAGAAGATCCTGACTTATATTATGTATCTGGTACACTTCTGTATATGTTTATCATTTGTGGATAGACTTATAGCTTGTATGAAAATGGCACCTTTGGTAGAGCTCTATATCTTAAAACTCAGATTAAACCCAATAGTAATTGGAAGTAGGTCCTGATTTTCCAATTTAAAGCCCTAGATTTGTACTAATTAGATTCTTTTAAAAGCTTTTAAAATTGTAAGTTTACTTTAGCTTCTACTTCATAGATGTTTTCATTCTAGTTATGCCTATGCTTGTAGAGAAAAAATATTTTCAAAGTTTTAAAATTCTTACATCTTTTATAAAATGCTGGAATGCATTTTTCAGTGCAGATATTTAAATGTGAGGTTGTTTTTAAACTGAACTACACAGAATCTCCTGAATATAAAGAAAAGACCTCATCTCATGGGACAACATGTGATTCCCTCCACATTTTGAAGCATCAAATTTTTAATTTTCTACAGTGTTGTTTTGTATTATCTATTTGTGCTGTCACAAAATAAAGGGGAAGAGTGAATCACAGTGTTATAAAAAAAATAAAATAATGAGGATGAGAAATTCAAGATGTATATACTTTCCTACAACAAAAAATTTCCAAAAAAATAATCAAGCTGTACACTTAAGATGTGTGCCCTTTACTGTATGTTATGTCTTTACACATAAATAGGGAAAAAAAAAAAAAAAACCTGTCAAGGACTATTTCACAATGTCTAGATGATACAGCTGTGATGGGCACATTTCTTTTTTTCTGTTTTTCTTTAGGAAAACACATCCTCAATGTTATGTCATGGCTTCTGTGACTGAACACAGGTAGGGAGGTCTGATTCACTTCCTTCTTCATTCTCCTTCTCCAAGGATTCTTTCTCTTTTTTAGATCTCTTTTGTTTAACGTTCAGTGAATCATCTTCCTCTGTTGTCTGGGTGAAGGTTTGGCAGCCTTATATGAAGGAAGGTATCGTTGGACTCAAGAAAGATCTGAAAATCTGTTGTACAGATGAATCCTTTCCCTCCAACACATAACCCTCCCCCACCCCCAACGCATTTTTGGTTGGCTGGCTGGAGAAGATGTTTATAAAAAGGGCACAATTAACATGGCAGCTGCCTTTGTTCCATGCAAATAAAAACAGCAGAGAAAACAGACGTATAATTACTTGGGCTTTTTTGGTGCTTGAATGTTACTACTGCTGATATTAGTAAAGAACATGCCACCGAATTGTACTCTGAGTGTGGGGGGTGATTCAGCTGGTGGAGATGTGGGCTTTTGGGGGAATGTGGAAAGTGGACTTGAATATTTTTTAAATAGAAAAAACAAGATTAAATAGAAATAAATAGAAAAAAAAGATTAAAAAAAAAAAGATTAACGCCTTTTATACCTAGATGGGCTTCCCTGGTAGCCCAGCTGGTAAAGAATCTGCCTGCAATGTAGAAGACCCTGGTTCGATTCCTGGGTCGGAAAGATCCCCTGGAGAAGGGATAGGCTACCTACTCCAGTATTCTTGGGCTTCCCTGGTGGCTCAGTCAGTAAAGAATTTGCCTGCAATTGGACCTGGGCTCAATCCCTGGGGTGGGAAGATCCCCTGGAGGAGCACATGGCAACCAACTCCAGTATTCTTGCCTGGAGAATCCTCATGGACAGAGGAGCCTGGTGGGTGTAGTTCATGGGGTCACAAAGAGTCAGACATGACTGGCGACTAAACACACAGCAAACTGATGTCTAGACAGCATATTAAAGAGCAGAGACATCTCTTTGCCCACAAAGGTCTGTCTAGTCAAAGCCAGTAGTTATGTATGGATGTGCGAGTTGGACCATAAAGAAGGCTGAGTGCTGAAGAATTGAGGCTTTGGAACTGTGGTGTTGGAGAAGACTCTTGAGTGTTCCTTGGACATCAAGGAAATCAAACCAGTCAATCTTAAATGAAATCAACCCTGAATATTCATTGAAAGGATTGATGCTGAAACTAAAGCTCCAATACTTTGGCCACCTGATGTGAAGAACTGACTCATTGGAAAAGCCCCTGATGCTGGGAAAGATTGAAGGTGGGAGGAGAAGGGGACGACAGAAAATGAGATGGTTGGGTGACATCACTGACTCAATGGGCACGAGTTTGGGCAGACTCCAGGAGATAGTGGAGGACAGGAAAGCCTGGCATGCTGCAGTTTATGGGGTCACAAAGAGTCGGGCACAACTGAGTGACTGAACAACAATTCCTTGATAACACATGGGTGAGTGGTTGGGTCCTTTGCATCTTCCCTTGCAGTAATCTTCACAGGACCACTTTTTGGGAGTCCCACCCCCTCTCACTTGGATAAGTGACATTTTATTTTCTCTTCTATAAACTCTGTCACCTCTTTCTTCTGTCTCTTGTCTCTTCCCACTCATCTGATAAAGTAGGGAAGAGACAAACTGAGCCCTTATCTGTCACTCATACCCTATAAAAACAGACAATGGGGAAGAAGGATCTTCTTCAGCCCTACAATGCCAAGTCCAGGTATATTTCTCCATGGACTGCCAGGTGCACAAGGAAAGTGATTGCTGGCCCTTCTGCCTATGAAATTCTACCTGCACCAAAAGATGCCTCTGGCCTTGCCTGAGCCAGCCAGTTGCCCCAAATGCACAGAGCACATATTTCAATTCAGATCATCTATATCATTAGGGCATGTTTTGACCTGCAAGTGACATACCATGGCTGACACAGACAAGGGTCTATTTTTCTTATGTAACAGGAAGTCCAGCAGTACAGGAGCAGCTGCTGTTCATTCTGGGGCTTGATTATGCCAAGGGCTGGGGTCTTTGTGATTCTCTGAGTCTTTCTTTCATGATTGTTATCTCACATTCTCAACTGGTTGCTTGGGATCTAGGGTTCTTGTCCATATTCAAGGCTGAAAAAAGTAGGGAGAGAAGTACGACTGAACTTCATCTTGTCTTCCTTTTTCAGGAAAGCAATTCTCAACCCAAAGAGGCTGGGAAATGAGTCAAGCTTTTCCAGGCTCTATAGCAGGAAGCAAGGCACTAGATAAATACAGCTAGGAAGGAGCCAGCCAGCCACTGGTGTCATCCTTGGTACAGCCTCCAAATGAAGTAGAAGTCCAAGCATCATGTGGATAGGAAGAACATGAAGCCTAGAGTTCATCTTTTTTTTTTTAATTGAAGTATAATTGATTTACAATGTCGTGTTAATTTTGAGTGTACAGCAAAATGATTCAAATATATATATATAAATATATATATATATATATATATATATATAAATGAAGGAAATGGCACCCCACTCCAGCACTCTTGCCTGGAAAATCCCATGGATGTAGGATCCTGGTAGGCTACAGTCCATGAGGTCGCAAAGAGTCAGACACAACTGAGCGACTTCAATTTCACTTTCATATACATATATGTATATGTGTGTGTATATATATATATATATATATATATATATATAATTTCAGATTCCTTTCTCTTAAAGGTTACTACAAGCCTGGAGTTCTTGAGTTTCAGAGTATCGGGTGTTCTAAGAAGGTTGAAGATGTTTAACTCTCTTCTCTTCTTCTGCTTGTGTTGGTTTGGGTTCTCTGAGAAACAGATGTCAAGATAGAATTAGATGTGCAGGAGATTTATTGGCAGGGCAGGAGGTGCCTGTGAAGCATAAAGGAAAAAGAAACAGGAGTTGATGGGAAGAGACTTCAGACCATGATTGACTCTGACACCTGTGAGAGTTGAGAGGGAAGGAGGGGTGGGGAGGGAGACCCTCAGCCTACCATGGGGCTTGGAGAAGGGCTCCGCCCAGCTAGTGGAGATGATGCCTATTGGCAGAACCCTGTGATGGGCAGGAAGGGAGGGACACTGGTACCTCGACCCTACTTCGTCATTGGCTGAGCACAATCCAGGAGAACACAGCCTCACCATGACCACTGAGGGGGATGCAAAGGTCGAGCTGGAGGTCATGAACCAACCACGCTCCTCACAGCAGGGTCTCCTACCAGGAGAGGTGAGCAGGGCATCCCCATGGCTGCCATTCCAACCCCTCTCCTACACCACTACTGCCCCATCTTTTATGATACCAAAACTATTTGTAATCTCTCTCTTAATTGCCAGTTTAGGGGAGCAGAAAAGCAGGGATCCAGAGAGACAAAGAGGAAAAGAGACTGAATCAGAAAAGCTTTAAAGGAGAGAGTGAGAACAAGCAAACAAGAGGAATGAGTGATTTCAGCACAACTCACATTTAATGTGTAATTTGGGAAAATAAAATTACATGTCAGAGCCTACTGTTAAATTAAATTGCATGTGGTGGCAGCATGAGGTGTTCAAGGTGTTGAACCTCTGAAAGTCCTACTTTATTGACTGTGCCTCTTTCTCTAACCCTAAATCATCTCTGCCCAAAGGAAGACCAGCACATGAGAAGGTCCTGTGCTGGAAGGAAAGATGCAAAATCAAGTTGAAAAGGGCAGCCTTGACTAAAGAAGAATGTTTCTCCTCCCTGTGAGCCCTGGGGAGGATTTCATCTTTATCCTCAGAGGGGTGGAAGACACTAGAAGGTTTTGAGCAGCAACAGGCTGTGATGGAGCATTTTTAAGGCTTCTCAGCCACTGAAAGCTGCATGGAGAAAAGACTGGAAGGAGCAGGCATGGGCTTGAGAGATCAGTGACAGCATCCCAGATGAAAGTCAATGATGGGACCCACTACTTGCACTTTGATGACTTAAAAAAAAAAAGACTATTCTGGTGGTTCAGTGGTTAAGAATCTGTCTTGCAACGTGGAGGATGTAGACTCGATCCCTGGTTGGGGTGTAAGATCCCACATGCCTTGGGACAACTAAGCCCATGTGTGTCAGCTACTGAGCCTGCACGCCACAACTAGAGAGCCCATGTACTGCGACTAGGACCTGATGCAGCCAAATAGATAAATATATTTTTTTTAAAAAAACCCAGTCTTTCTCTCCCTCCTGCCCCACAAACAGGCTGCAGTGAGCATGGCTTTTGCTCGGAACAAAGCCCGCAGTTGTCTCTCTGCGCAGGAGCCAGCCCCGGATAAGCAGAGGACAGTAAATGTCAGAACCTGACAATCTGCAAAGACATTAAATCCCCAGCCCCAGAACTAGCTGCAGCTCCATATGCGAGAAGACAGGAGAATAATTTTATTTAACCCGGAGCAGACATGAAACGTGAGGGCAAATCTCAGCACAAGTACTTGGCAACTGAGATCAGGAACATATAAGGAGGAGGAGAGAAGCAGTCACGACTGAGGGACAGCTCTGGGCTCCATATGTGTGTTCATTTCATCCTCTCGTCAATCATGCAAGGAAGCTCTTATTCTCCCATTTCACAGGTGAGCTAACTGAGGCCCAGGGCCCTGAATGCTTTGACCAAGAGGAGGAGCAGTTATGGCCAGGACTGCCTTGTCATTGATTTCTGAGTCTGATTTCTGTCCTTAGCCCCAGTGCTAGATAAATCCTTTCACAAGGGTGGAGCTCCAGGGAAAGTCCCTTTCCCATGATCAAAGCACAGGACTCAGGCTTCCGTGGTGGTCCAGTGGCTAAGACTCCAAGCTCTCAATGCTGGGGGCCTGGGTTCGATTCCTGGTCAGGGAAACCAGATCCCACATGCGTCAGCTAAAGATCTTGTGTGCCACAACTAAGATGAGACGCAGCCAAATAAATATTAAAAACAAACAAACAAGTCTCTCTGACTCCAAAGAGGATCAGAGACTAACAAGCAACCACAGCCACCACACACATGTGCCTGAGCTGGGCGTCATCTCATTCAATCCACATCAAGATGCTTTCACTGTCCTCGCCGCAGGCGGGGCAGGTCGGTCAGCCCCCAGTGATCGCCTCCCTGCTTCCTCGCTTCGTGAGTTGTCACCCGAGCCTGGCATGCCCGGCTGCTTGTGTTGGCTTGGGTTTCCCTGGTAGTTCAGACAGTATAGAACCTGCCTATAATACAAGAAACCTGGGTTCAATTCCTGGGTCAGGAAAATCCCCTGGAGAAGGGAATGGCAACCCACTCCAGTATTCTTGCCTGGAGAATTCCATGGACAGAGGAGCCGGGCGAGCTACAGTCCATGGGGTTGCAAAGAGTTGGACACAACTGAGCAAGTAACGCTTCACTTCTTCTCAAGATGCCTTAATGCAGGCACTGTGATTATTGTTCCAATTTAACAGATGAAGAAATGGTTCACAGAAGTAAAGTTACAGGAGAACAAAGCTGCTAAGTACAGATTTGAGGCAGTGCTGCCTTATCCAGTGGTAAAGAAGCCACCTGCCATTGTAGGGATGCAGGAGAATTGCGTTTGATCCCTGGGTTGGAAAGATCCCCTGGAGAAGGAAATGGCAACCCACTCTGGTGTTCTTACCTGGAGAATCCCACGGACAGAGGAGCCTGGTGGGCTACAGTCCATGGGGTTGCAAAGAGTCAGACTCAACTGAGTACACATCCATCTGTCTTATTCTAACCCAGGCTGAGATCAGGCACTGAGTGCAGGTACCATGGTTGGAAATCTCAAACTGCTCTTTTATAATTTGCATATCAAAATGATGAGTGACATGACAATTAAGGAATATGTCATTCTTATGTTTTCTTGTTATCTCTCTCTTCTTGTCCAATTTATCCAAAAACTCCACTGATTCTTTTTTTTTTTAATTTATTTTTGGCTGTGCTGGATCTTCATGGCTGTGCTTGGACTTTCTCTAGTTGTGGAGATAGGGGCTGCTCTCTAGTTGCAATGTGCTGGCTTCTCATTGCAGTCGCTTCTCTTGTCACAGAGCACAGACCCTAAAGCACACAGACTTTGATAGTTGCGGCACATGGGCTTAGCTGCTCCATGGTGTGTGGAATCTTCCCAGACCAAGGATCGAATGCGAGTCCCCTACCTTGGCAGGCAGATTCTTAAACACTGGACTACCAGGGAAGGTCCTTGTTGATTCTTTTTTAAATCATAAAGTGAATCCAACCATTTCTACCACCTCCAGTGCTCACACTCTGGCCCCAAACCCCTTTATCTTGCCGGGCTGATTGTCGCATTCTCCTAACTGGTTCATCCGTTCCCATCTTTGCCCCAGCCCCAATACATACAGCAACCAGAATGGTCCATCAAGATAAAATCAGGTCCTATTCCTCACCTGTGCAAACCCCAGATCACTCAGGATAAATCCCAGTCCTTCACAGTGGCCCACTAAGTTCTACATATCTGACCACCTCCCATTTCCTTTCTGAGCTCATCTTCTCCCCTGAACCCCAACCGTGCTCATGCCTCAGGACCTTTGCACATGCCCTTCTCTAGATTACTCTTCCTCCAGAATTCTGCAGGCCTTGCCTCCATGTCTCTTTCGGGTCTCTACTCACTGCCATCTAATCAGAAAGTCCTTCCTACGTAAGGGGAAGGGAAGGGAAAATGTACCAGCTACTATGTATCAGCATAGCAGCTACGAGGGTGGGTCTGACTCAGAGAACCCTGGATCCAACTCCTGGCTCTGCCGGTTGCTGGCTGGGTAGCCTGGGGGAGGACGGTCATCCATCCATTCTTATCTGTAGCATTTTCACCTACTCAATGTTCCTAACCACAGTACTAACACATCAGGATGTGCTGGGGGCAAAATGCAAGACGCTTCCAAGTGTCTGACACCTGAGAAGTGGCCACAAACTTCAGTTATTCAGATTGTTGTATCACGTGACCTCCCTGAGATGCTGAAATTGCCTATTCCCTGAAGCACCATCAAGACTACTTCCAAACCTAGTATTTTCAGAGATGAGGTCATGAGTATGCTGAGAGGAATTCCATTAGATAGAAAAATCCAGGAACCGGCCTAAATGAATATTCTTCTCTAATGTCGTTTTTGACCTTCTCTACTTAAACTTTGAAATGATACATTACATGGAGACTTCATCTGAGTCAAATGGACAGCAACCGTCCCCATGCTTCTATCTCTGATTCTAGCCTTTGGTGCACGTGTGCTGTGCGTGCTAAGTCGCGAAGTGTCTGACTCTTTGACATCCCATGGACTGGAGCTCTCCAGACTCCTCTGTCTTTGGGGATTCTCCAGGCAAGAACATTGGAGTGGGTTGCCATGCCCGCCTCTAGGGGATCTTCCCGATCCAGGGATTGAACCCGCGTCTCTTATGTCTCCTGCTCTGGCAGGAAGATTCTTCACCACTAGTGCCCCCTGGGAAGCCCTGGTTGGATGAATTCTGGTCAAAGAATTCAGTGAGTAAGGCCCAGAGAATTAACACAGATTGCACATGCCTTTCCTTCTCACACAGACACCCCCACACACACCTTGGAGTTAGCGCTCACACTCAGGCTGAGAGCCCTGAGCTTATATTTGTCACTTTGATAAAGGAGGTATTTCTCATCTTCTGAGTCTGCTTTACTTGTCCACTATAATCACCATCATATGGGTAAAAAGCAAATTACAGAACATCTCGTTATATAATCCCATTTCTGAAAGTACAGAGGTATATGTTTCTTTAAGCCTTAGAAAGATGTCTGAAAATGTGTTCTTTAAAATATTTAAATTGATTAATGAGCTATTTAAGACTGCTGGGAATTTCAGTGAGTTTTTTGTCTTTTCCTTCTTTCCTGTATTATCTGAAGTTTCTAAAATTCCCACAAATAGTCTATGTAATAAAAAAATAAACAAATGAAGCTGTTTCCACATCCAAAGAACCCCTGAATCTAAATTCTAGCTTTAGTAGCTGTGTGGCTTTGGGAAGATTCTTAACCTCTCTGATTCTCTGTTGCATCATCTTTTAGGCAATGGCACCCCATTCCAGTACTCTTGCCTGGAAAATCCATGGACAGAGGAGCCTGGTAGGCTGCAGTCCATGGGGTCGCTAAGAGTCGGACACGACTGAGCGACTTCACTTTCACTTTTCACTTTCATGCATTGGAGAAGGAAATGGCAACCCACTCCAGTATTCTTGCCTGGAGAATCCCAGGGATGGGGGAGCCTGGTGGGCTGCCGTCTATGGGGTCGCACAGAGTCAGACACGACTGAAGCGACCTCGCATAGCATAGCATAGCAGTAATAGTACCTGCTTCACAGAGTAGTTGCATAGTTAAAATAGTTAATATATGTCAAATGCAACTGACAACGCAAATTCTGTGTTAGCTATGATGCTGTTTTCCAAGAAATACATTAGAAGCTGCCAGAATTAGACTCAAGACTGAGTTAAATTATGATAACAAGAGATTACCTTTTAGATGGCCCATAATTTGAGGAGCTATGCATAGCCTCCTAGTAATTGTAAGAAGCCGGGGCAATGTAATTTTTCTCCCATTTTCTCAGAAAGAGTCACCTAAGAAACTCCTCTAGAAATCTTGGAAGATAAAACAAGCTGTGCAGATTCTGAAGCAAGATAAAGGAGAAAAAAATCACAGAAAATACAGAAGGTAGCAAGGTTGGGACAGAAATGTGGTTTGTTTTTCATTATAACTGCAGCAAGAATTAATCAGCTTGACACCGAGTGGCAATGTTGTTCTTTCTCAAAAGACAGTAGCTTAGTGAAGCCTTAGACGAGGGAGCTGATAACACCAAATGTGTGTTCGTAGGTGCGTATACACACACAAAGACACACACGCCACTCAGTCTTCCTAAGCTCAAGTCTGACAAATTAACCCAAATGGACTTCCAGAAATAACTGGACCATCGCTGGGATGGCATGAATCTATCTAAAAAAAAAAAAAAAAAAAAACCTGGAAAATATTAGCACAAGAATCAGGCTTCTGGTTAGCAGGCAGATCTGCAAAATATAAAGTGAGAGTATGTATGAAATGCGACCCCTGGGCCAGCACACCTGGAAGACCTTACCCAGTCTTCTGGCAACTTCCAGAAAGCTAGCTGAAATCCAAAGTTCGTGGGTATAAAGCTTGGCTCCACCCCTTCCAGTTTTGTGACTTTGGGCAGACTCATTGAGCCTTGGGCTTCCCTGGCGGCTCAGTGGTAAAGAATCTGCCTGCCATTGCAACAGATGCAGGTTTGATACCTGGGTTGAGAAGATGCCCTGCAGAAGGAAATGGCACCACAGTCCAGTATTCTTGCCTGGAGAATCCCATGGACAGAGGAGCCTGGTGGGCTATAGTCCATGGGGTTGCAAAGAGTCAGACACAGCTGAGTGACTAAACAACAACAACATTGAGCCTAAGAGCCCTAATTTATCAAACAGGCTTCTCTAAGAGTAATGTGAGTGTGATCATGGACCACACATAGCTTCTTAGAGCAAGGCCTCACATTCGGTAGCTGAGTATTGTGATGGTGTTGCCAAAATCTTGCCTCTCTGTGTACCAATGCTGAACAGAAATACAGAGATGGAGTAATATGGAGGAGAAAGAAAGAGTGGCTTTAGTACTTTGCCAGTCAAAGGGGGAAGACAGTAGGCTAGCTCCTTGAGAACTGTGCCTCCCCTTGCCCACCCCGGTGAGTTCAGTTCAGTTCAGTCTCTCACTCGTGTCCAACTCTTTGCGACCCCATGGACTGCAGCATGCCAGGCTTCCCTGTCCATCACCAACTCCCAGAGCTTGATCAAACTCATGCCCATTGAGTTGGTGATGCCATCCAGCCATCTCATCTCCTGTCATCCCTTTCTCCTCCCACCTTCAATCTTTCCCAGCATCAGGGTCTTTTCCAGTGACTCAGTTCTTCGCATCAGGTGGCCAAAGTATTGGAGCTTCAGCTTCAGCAACAGTCCTTCCAATGAACACCCAGGACTGATCTCCTTTAGGATGGACAGGTTGGATCTCCTTGCAGTCAAAGGGACTCTCAAGAGTCTTCTCCAGCACCACAGTTCAAAAGCATCAATTCTTCAGAGCTCAGCTTTCTTTATGGTCCGACTCTCATATCCATACACCCTGGCAAGTAGGGAAAGGTTACATAGTCCTGCAGGAATATGTGATAAGGATCAAGGCAGCAACAGTCTTGTATTCTTTTCTCTGCAGTTGCATAAGGGTGGGGTTGCTGACAAGATTAGGGATGGTCCTAGGTGGTACTTCTCCTAATTTTGATGAGCTTCTGCCTCAGATGG
This sequence comes from Bubalus bubalis, assembly GCF_019923935.1. Taxonomy (NCBI): domain Eukaryota; kingdom Metazoa; phylum Chordata; class Mammalia; order Artiodactyla; family Bovidae; genus Bubalus; species Bubalus bubalis. The sequence goes on from NC_059180.1 coordinate 33,921,548, forward strand.
TTTCCTGGCTGCTTCTCCTTTGATTAGCAACTCTTCTGCCCTTTGGAAATCAGAGAAAGCCATGGAGGCTGGAGTCTTGCCTACAAGGAATGGGGGACAACAAGGCCTCTATGCCCAAGAGTCCCACGAGGCTGTGCTCTGCATCAATGGCTTGTTCTATGCCATCCGTGTGTTTCTCTTCGTGTTTACCCCACAAAGCTGAATTCTATAAATTTTGTCTTTGTCTTGAGGATGCCTCTGCCTCCCAGTTCAGTCCTTAGGACAGCCTCAGATGATGGTTTTGCCAGGATAAGATCCCAGGAACCTTCTCCGAGGGTGTCAGTTTCCTCCAGATAATGCAATGAATATTTCAAACTGGCCTTCTGGGCAAAACTCAACACCTTTCTAATGCCTGAAATGCTCAACTGAGCTGAGCATCATTTGCCTAGGAGACTACGAATTCACATTCTTGCTGCAAATCCATTTATTGACTATCTTTGCTGCAATGCAGTCGGGAAGAAGAAAACTGCAGACAATAGAGAAAGATGCATTCGATTCCTGTGGCTGGTGCAGCAAATGACCACAGACTTGGTGGCTTAAAACAGAAATATATTCCCTAGCAGTTCTGAAGTCCAGAAGTCCAAAAATAACTATCACTAGGCTGAAATCAAGGCCTTGAGCCCTCCAGAGGCTTTTGGGGCATTCCTTTAGGGCATTCCCTTCCTGCCTCTTCCAGCTTCTGGTGGTGCTGGTGTTCTCTGGCTTGTGGCTGCCCCATTCCCATCTTCAAGGTCAGTTCAGCCAGTTGAGCCGCTCAGTTGTGTCCGACTCTTTGCTACCCCATGGACTGCAGCATGTCAGGCTTCCCTGTCCATCGCCAGCTCCTGGAGCTTACTCAAACTCATGTCCATTGAGTCGGTGATGCCATCCGTCTCATCACCCATCTCCTCCCGCCTTCAATGTTTCCCAGCATCAGTGTCTTTTCCAACGAGTCAGTTCTTCGCATCAGGTGGCCAAAGTATTGGAGCTTCAGCTTCAACATCAGTCCTTCCAGTGAATCTTCAGGACTGATTTCCTTTAGGATGGAGCATCTTCAAATCTCTCTCTGCCTCCTTGGTCACACTGCCCCTCCTCTCCTCTGTGTCTGTGTTCTCTCCTCTTGCGGATCTCTTATAGGACCCACTGGAATAATTCAGGACAATCTCCTTATCACTAGTGCCTGTGCTAAGTCAATTCAGTCGTGTCTGACTCTTTGCGACCCGGTGGACTGTAGCCTACCCGGCTCCTCTGTCCATGGGATTCTCCAGGCAAGAATACTGGAGGGGGTTACCATGCCCTCCTCCAGGGAATCTTCTCGATCCAGGGATCGAACCCGTGTCTGCTGCATCACCTGAATTGGCAGGTAGATTCTTTACTGCCGAGTCACTGGGGAAGCCCCCCTCTATCACAAGACTCTTAAATCACATCTGCAAAGACCTTTTCCCCAAACAAGGTCACATACACAGGTTTAAGGGATTAGGACCTGTTATCTTTAGGGGACATTATTCAGTCCATTACAGTGGGTTCCATGAGGCACCAGATGAGCTGGGAAAAGTGAAAGTGTTAGTCGCTCAGTCATGTCTGACTCTTTGTGACCCTATAAACTGTAGCCCACCAGGCTGCTCTGCCCATGGAGTTTCCTAGGCAAGAATACAGGTGTGGGTTGCCATTCCCTTCTCCAGGGGATCTTCCTGACCCAGGGATCAAACCCAGGTCTCTTGCATTGGAGCCAGATTCTTTACCATCTGAGCCACCAGGGAAGCCCAGATAAGATGGGAGTTAGCATCTATTATGTACCTTCTGTGGGGCTTCCCAAGTGGCACAGTGATAAAGAACCCTCCTGGCAATGCAGATAGACGTAAGAGATGCAGATTCAATCCCTGGGTTGGGAACATCCCCTGGAGAAGGAAATGGCAATCCACTCCAGTATTTTTGCCTAGAAAATCCCATGGACAAAGGAGCCCCGTGGGTTACAGTCCACTGGGTTGTAAAGAGTCGGACACGACTGAGTGACTTAACACATGCCTGCACCTACTATATGCTAGATGCTTGCCTCAAAGCAGCCCTCTGTGCTAAATATAATTCCCATTGTATTGATGCTGTCTGCACTTAAAAAGCAATAAAACAGACTTAGAATAGTAGCAGCATTTATTTTTTTCATTACATGTGAGGTGGTAATTAATCAGCCTGGCACAGAGCACGCTGTTTTTCCTGTTTGTATCACCTGTCCCCTCTTCCTGAAACTGGCTAATACTTTCTTGTCTTTCAAGCTGCAGTTCAATCCAGTCTCCAGAGGGGGTCTTCCCTGCATCCCATGATGATCAGTGACCCTTCTACAGGGCCCCTGACACCTGGCTTAGCTGTGCTCTCAGAGGGATGACTCACTTTCTCTCCAGATACCTCCTCTGAGGAGGGATTCCTGCAACTCATACAGACAACACAACAACCGTTTTCAAAAGTGACAAGACTGGAGCTCAGAAAAGATTATATTATTTGAGATCATACATCCAGAGTTTTTTTCCTTAAAATAAATGAATCCATCCTCCTTTGGGGGCTAAAGAACCTGCCTGCCAATGCAGGAGATGTAAGAGACACAGGTTAGATCCCTGGGTAGGGAAGATCCCCTGGAGGAGGGCATAGCAACTCACTCCACTGTTCTGGCCTGGAGAATCCCATGGACAAAGCCTGGCAGGCTGCAGTCCATAGGGTTGCACAGAGTTGAACAAGACTGAAGCGACTTACCAACCAACCCTCCTTTTAGAAAATTAAAATGGTGCAGAAATCTCTGACCTCCAGAGTTAAGAACATCACCTTCCAGACCTCTTATTATTTTACATGAATGTAAATGTATCCATAAAATATATAGTATCATCTGTGATTTTTTACATAAGTGGCATCATGCTGAACATATTCTTAGGCAACTCAAATTTTTACTCAATAAACATGTTTTTGGATTTACCTCTCCAGCTGCTGTAAATTTGGGCTTGCCAGGTGGCTCAGTGGTAAAGAATCCGCCTGCAATGCAGGAGATGTGGGTTTGATCCCTGGATTGGAAAGATCCCCTGGAGAAGGGAATGGCAAGCCACTCCAGTATTCTTGCCTGGGAAATCCCATGGGTGGAGGAGCCTGGCGGGCTACAGTCCATGGGGTCTCAGGAGTTGGACATGACTGAGTATGCACACATGCACGTGCAGAAAGCCCCTCGACTTTGTTACTATGCCTTTAGCAGTGACCTCATGACCAAATCCCATCATTTCTGTTCACTTCCAAGCTACATGCTACTGAAACCCCCTCTGCCCCATTGCTGCTGCCTGGTCCCCATCTTTTCTTCCCTGAACAAGAGCAATACCGTCCTCATTCCTCTTTCTCTTTCTGCTCAACCCGCCCCCCACCCCAGATCGGTCTGATTGATCCCCTGAGCAATTTCAAAATTCCTGCCTGATCTTTTCACTCTTCCTTTGCTTAAAATAGGCCATGGCTGCCCACGGCTCTTTAGACAGTATCACAATCCTGGACATGTACTGTGAAGCTCTGTGGCATTTGGCCTCAACACCTCTCCAGTTTCAGCTCACATCTCCCCTAACTCCTGTCACACTTGCCTTCTTTGGTCTTATGTGCCACAGGGCCTTTGCACAGTTCTCTTTGGCTGGAGTACCCATCCCTCTTCCCCTTGAACTAGCTTACTCCTACTCAGCCATTTTCATATTATTTCAGAGTCACCTTCACACAGAAGCTTTTTTTTTTTAAAGTGGATCCTTTTTTAAAGATCTTTATTGAATTTGTTACAATGGTGTTTCTATTTTATGGGGCTTTTTTTTGGTCACGAGTCGTGTGAAATCTTAGCTCTGTGACCAGGGATTGAATCCACACTCCCTACACTGGAAGGTTAAGTCTTAAACCACTGGACCACCAGGGAAGTACCTCTACACAGAAGCTTTTGCAGAATCTCTTTATGAAATTCATGATTTTCTTAGCTCCCCAATATTTTTTTCATAGCCCCTTTCAACAGATTGGAATCCTATTTCTCTGTGCATTATTTTGATTAATGTCTGCCTTTCTCCCTAGACTCTATACTCCATGAGAGTAGGGAAAATGCCTTTCCCCATGGTAAACAGAGTGCTTTGCACATTTGTCATTGTTCAGTGGCTAAGTCATGTTCGACTCTTTGCAACCCCATGGACTGCAGCACCCCAGGCCTCCCCATCCATCACCAACTCCTAAAGCTTGCTCAAACTCTGTCCATCAGGTCTGTGATGCCACCCAATCACCTCATCCTCTATCATCCCCTTCTCCTCCTGCCTTCAATCTCTCCCAGCATCAGGGTCTTTTCCAGTGTGTCTGCTCTTCACATCAGGTGGTCAAAGTATTGGAGCTTCAGCTTAAGCATCAGTCCTTCCAATGAATATTCAGGACCTTTAGATTGATTGGTTGGATCTCCTTGTGTCCAATGGACTCTCAAGGGTCTTCTTCAGCACTACAGTTTGAAAGCATCAGTTTTTCAGTGCTCAGCCTTCTTTCTGGTCCAACTCTCACATCCACGCATGATGACTGGAAAAACCATAGCTTTGACTATATGGACCTTTGTCTGACTGCAGGAAGGAATAAAAAGGAGGGTGAATACAGCTGGTGCCCACACATCCACTCCTATGTGGCAGTAACAAGGACTGGGGACAGACTGAATTTTCTCAGACCCTTGGTGGTTTTATTAAAAGAGGAGAATGAGAAAGGCAAAGAAGGGGACTATCCTTAGCGTGTCCATCAAAAGAACTGTTAGACTGATAATAATTCAATGCATGTAACTTCTCTGAGCCAGTTTTCCTATCTGCAAAATAGGGACAATCATTGTGACCATCCCGTAGGGCTGTTGTGATGAGTAAATGAGATGCTTGTGTGTCAAAGTAGTTAGCATGTTGACTGACATATAGAAAGTTACTTCCAATCTATTCTTATAGGAGCAGCTCTGTGAATGACAGCTGATGTGAGGAAAGCTTTGATGAGTCAGGATCTGTGGATTCAGGGTTTTGAGAGTCACAGTGTCCTTTGAGCCTCCCATCAGCTTGTTAATTTGTCAACTTATTCCTGAAACTGGATGGTCCCCAATAGCCCAATGCATGACTCCACCACACCAGGCCCCACACTACTCAGAGTGGGGTCCTCAGACCCATAGCATCAGCATGCCCTGGGAACTTAGAGATGTAGCATCTCAGGCCCTGCCCGGACCTCCTAAATCAGAATCTGCATTTTATACAAGATCCCCAGGTGTTCATCAGAGTGAGAGGGAGGACCACTGAGGCTGGGCCCATCAGGGACTCCCGCCGTGAGTCCCAGGTCATTTATGTAACCTGCCTAAGGTAACACAGCCTGTAAGACAACAGGGTGAGCCCTGAACCCAGAGTCTGGGAGCTGGCCCCCTCTACCATCCGTTGTTGGGAAAACACATAATAATCTATGGAACCTTCTCGTGCATTTCCTTACCTGGCCTTCACAGTAACCCTAAGAGGGTCTTTGCGACCCCATGGACAGTAGCCTACCAGACTCCGTGGTCCATGGGATTTTCCAGGCAAGAATACTGGAGTGGGCTGCCATTTCCTTCCCAACCCAGGGATCAAACCCGGGTCTCCTGCATTGCAGACAGACGCTTTACCATCTGAGTCACTAGGGAAGCCGAAGAGGTAGGCAGGGAGCCTTATTTTACAGATGAGCAAGGAGTGCTCAGAAAACAAATGACCCCTTACCAAGTGGCAGACTTTCGAGTGAATATGCAGTCCAAGATGGCATTTCCCTTCCTGTTTTATCAGGCCAAGAAGTAGCTCGAACCTCAGAAGGGAATTACTTAAGTGTTGGCATGTATGCTTTCTCTACCTATCCTCATAATGTTCCCATGAGATGGGCTGGAAGAGGTAACTCAGCTTAGTGATGAGTAAATGTAGACACAGAAAGGTTACATGACTTGACCAAACTCATCCATTAAATGACAAAACTGGGGAAACTAATATAATAATGTGTGCATGCATGCTCAGTTGCTCAGTTGTGTCCGACTCTTTGCGACCCCGTGGACCATAGCCTGTCAGGCTCCTCTGTCCATGGGATTCTCCAGGCAAGAATACTGGAGTGGGCAGTGATAATGATTATAATAATAATAACAGTGATTCTCTTTTACCTACAATATAAGCTGGGCATTTGGTTCACCTTGTCTAAGTTTCTCATCAACCGCAAGATTGCGTACCATTTTTGTCACAACTGTATAATTGAATTAACTGAGTCTCAGGGGGTAAAGATTTAGAGAGAACCATGCTCAGAGACCAGATCCCAAAAGAGTGACAGGCTGGGGTGACGAATGTGGCAGCCCCCAAAGCCAGCTCGGTCTGTCACTTCCCAAATAGAAACATGGCTTTAATTATGTCGTTTTAACTCAGCACAGGGAGGGGGTCTGGTGACAGATGATCTGAGGCTGCACACAGCAAGCCTTTTCAAGCAGTGTGTCAATGCCCCGGAGCCCTTCATCCCATTTGTCACCTGCTTGGCAGCTGTCACTCCATGATTGAGCTGGAACAGCTGACATCATGCATTTAGACAAAAATCGCCATCTTCCTGTGTTTTGACTTTTAAGTTCATTGATGTCTAAAAGAAAAGCAGGAAAGCCTAATCTCTTGAGATCAGAGTTGGAAACCATTGAGCTGGGAAGAGAAAGAATTCGCTTTTACTGGGCGCCTGCTATTGGGTAGCCCTGCACAGTAACACGACTGTCATCTCTTGGAGATAATATTTCATTAACTTGCAGTGAGAGGAATGGACCCTAAGTAACCAGCACCCTGCCTGGCACGGTGTAGTGAGCTCAAAAAATGGAAATCTGTGGCAATAACATCGTTGTTATGAGCAACAGTGTCGCTCTTTACAATAAGTTTTTATTTCCCAGCTGTAACCCAACCTTAGCACAGTGCCTGGCACATTATACATACTCCATAAACACTGTGGAATGAATGAAACAGTACAGATGGGGATGGTTATTTCCATTGGTAGATTGTGATTTGGGGCTTCCCTGGTGGCTCAGATGGTAAGGAATCTGCCTGAAATGCAAGAGACCCGGGTTTGATCCCTGGGTTGGGAAGATCCCCTGGACAAGGGAATGGCTACCCACTCCAGTATTCCTGCCTGGAGAATTCCATGGAGACAAGAATCTGGTGCATGGGGTCGCAAAGAGTCAGACATGACTGAGTGACCAATACTTTCAGGGAGTGATTGTCTTTCTCTTTATGGCCACCCAGCACCTGAAGCTCCTCCCTTCACTTAGAGCGTGCTCCCACCATTTGAGGCAGTGCCCACCTCCCACTTAAGAAAATAAAAATGCCAAATACCCACTTTCATGTGTCTCGGTGGTTGCCAGGCTCTGCCAATCTGTTGAACCAACTCCAAAGTGGAATTGGAGATGCAGCACCAAGAAACTGGGGACAAGTGAAATCCATTTTGAAAATGGAAGATGCTTGTGACGGCAGCTTCCTTCAAGTCCTCAGGCTTACCACAAACCCGATGACCAGGGCCAGCGCTGAGGACCGTGAAGAGTCTGAGTCACGTTGGAAGTAATGGTGAACAGATTTGCTGGGAGACTGGGGCAAGTGGTGCTGCCGACGTGGTTCTGAAAATGACTCTCTGGTCCTCTGCTGATGCTTTCTTATGACACTCCGGCTTAGTTTCTCTTATCTGCCACCAAAATCTATGACCACACATTCCATCACTTATAGATGAAGGAAATAATGCTGAAAAGGCAAAGTGACTTGCCCAAGGTCACACAACTATTAGGTGGCAGAGCCTGTTCACAAGTTCAGGTCTAGAAATTCTAAAGCTCATGCCCTTTGAGTTTCATTGAACTTCAGAAAAGAAATACATTCCCATTAAACCTCTTGGCTGCTGAGACGGTAAGGTCTAAGTTGCAGGAGTTAAGTCTTTTCCCTGTGGCGCACAGAGACACCATGTAGCCACGGAGACAAGTCGGCAGGTGTGGGTCATCATGCAAAGCCGTGTGGACACTCTGTCCAGAAGCCAGCTTGGCCATCTGCACTGGTTAAAAGAAGAAATCCATTTGTCCAGCATTAATCAAAAGAATCCCTCAAAACTCAGGCAGAATGGACTCAATTTTTAATTGGGTTCAAGTCAGATAATTACTCAGCTGCCCATAAAATTCATTTTAATTTATTAAATGGAACTTCCAAAATAGCATTGCTCTGGAGTATGTCCAGTTGCATGAGCAATTTGTCTAAAGGAAAGTGCTTTGGGCTGACACCTGAATCCTTTCTTGCCCAGCAGCTGAAGAACTTGGACAAGTGACTGTGCCCCTCTGAGCTGTAGTCTCCTTGTGTTTCTATGAGTACAATAGTCATATCTGCCCTGTGGCAATGTTGAGGATACAAATGAAAAGCTTATATAAACTCTGGGCTTGGCACAGAGGAGGTGCTCAATAAATGATGCAAGCGTATAAAAAGGATGCTGTTATGATAAATTCCCAGAAATCAGATTACTGAGTAACATGGCATGGAACAGTCTTAAGTAGTCTTGATTTGAATCCGAACTTTTTTTTCCCTAAAAAATTGCACCAATTTTCACAGCCACTGGCAATTTAGAAAAGCATCTGTTTTGTTAAGGATTTTAACCAGATCCTTGCCAATGGGCATAGGGTGTCGGAGATCAAAAATGGGGATGATGTGGCAAGTAAACTTGGGTGATTCGTACACTAATAAAGGATTTACACAGGTCACATTCAACCAAAGTGCAGGGCGCAGGCAGTTGTCAAAACCCTCTGGCTTCAATGGCGGGTGCAGAGTGCTATCGCGCTTCTGCGGTTGGATCCGTAACTCATAACTGTTGCTTGCAGGCTTGATCCAACATCTGCTCAGGGCAGAAATGACTGAAGCCAAAGTCTGTGCACAGAGGGGAAGTGAAGCCAACTATTCAAAAGACAGGGAGTCATTAGGGAGAGACATAGCGGGTGATGGTGTTGCCTTTGTTGAAATTCCAAGAGCAAAAGGCTTTAGAAGAGCAAGAAAATTAGAAGAACATGTGATGAATCCTGGTGCCACTGAAATCCTTTTTCTTCTAGAATGAAGAAAACCCTTACTTATCTGTTCACTAAAAGGTGGAAATGTAGACTGATTGACAACAGTAAACCCCTCACCATTTGTTGATGGATAAACTTCATCATGCTGTATCTCGGGATCTGGGTCATCTATGAAAGAATTTAGGAAAACTTTCAAGCCAGACAGACCTGTGTTCAAAGTCCAGCTTCATCGTGACAACCTGTGTGCCCTGGCTGCCCAGCCTTGGGTTTCTTGTTCGAACCCCTCACTCAACCCACTCTGATTGCTCTCATTGTGTCTGTGGGTATTTGAGCACACGGAGGGTGCTCTGGAGCAATTCCAGCATCAGCCTCCTTCCTGTCCTCTGCCTAATCTCAGGAAAAAAAAAATGATTACAGGTACCCAGGCCCTCAGTTAGCAGAAATGAAAACTGCCTCAGTTCTGCTGCACCCGGTGACTGCACGTGTGTGGTCAGAGGACAGATTGAGTGTGCCAGTCAATCCACTCTTTGGAGATCTGAAGAGTGCACACCTGCATGCACTTGATCCAGGTGAATAGAGATATGTGAACGGGGCGCCCAGGCCACCTGTTCACCCCGTCAAAAGCAAAAGTACCGACCTAATGTAATTCGTTTGGCAGCCTCACAGCACAGGCTGCCAAGACTCCCCAAACATTAAGTGTATTAATGTCCCCCCTTGGAGGAGATGTTCGCTTTTAACCAATGTTAAATTCTTCAGCAGCCAGTGCTGGCCAGGAAATCTGTCCCTGCTGTCCGGAGGGGAAGAGATCCAAGTGTTCAGCTGAGCGGCCCTTCATGAATAATTTTAATCTCTTCTAAAAGGGAGAGAAAACAATAGAATTTGGTTGCTTTTGTCGCTCAGTGACTGCTTACCAAGGTTCTCTGAACCAATTGTTCTGACCTGGTTGGGGGGGTGGGGGGCACACCCCAGGCCTACAAGGATGGTACTCAATAATTTATGGCCGTGCATAAGAAAGGAACGCATTTGAATCAGTTCTAATGAGGTGGATGAACCTAGAGACTATTGTACAGAATGAAGTAAGTCAGAAAGAGAAAAACAAATAATGTATATTAATGCACACATATGGAATCTACAAGTGGTGCTAGTGGTAAAGAACAGACCTGCCAATACAGGAGACATAAGTCAGGGGTTCGATCCCTGGGAAGATCCCCTGGAGGACGAAATGGCCACCTACACCAATATACTTGCCTGGAGAATCCCATGGACAGAGGAGCCTGGCGGGGTACGTCCATGGGGTTGCAAAGAGTTAGACATGACTAAAGCATCAGACTTTATTTTGGGGGGCTCCAAAATCACTGCAGATGGTGACTGCAGCCATGAAATTAAAAGACGCTTACTCCTTGGAAGGAAAGTTATGACCAACCTAGATAGTATATTCAAAAGCAGAGACATTACTTTGCCAACAATGATCTGTCTAGTCAAGGCTATGGTTTTTCCAGTGGTCATGTATGGATGTGAGAGTTGGACTGTGAAGAAAGCTGAGTGCCAAAGAATTGATGCTTTTGAACTGTGGTGTTGGAGAAGACTCTTGAGAGTCCCTTGGACTGCAAGGAGATTCAACCAGTCCATTCCGAAGGAGATCAGCCCTGGAATTTCTTTGGAAGGAATGATGCTAAAGCTGAAACTCCAGTATTTTGGCCACCTCATTCGAAGAGTTGACTCATTGGAAAAGACTCTGATGCTGGGAGGGATTGGGGGCAGGAGGAGAAGGGGAGGACAGAGGATGAGATGGCTGGATGGCATCACTGACTCAATGGACGTGAGTCTGGGTGAACTCCGGGAGTTGGTGATGGACAGGGAGGCCTGGAGTGCTGCAATTCATGGGGTCGCAAAGAGTCGGACACGACTGAGCGACCGAACTGAACAGAACTGAAAGTGACTTAGCAGAAAGATGGTACTGATAAACCTATCTGCCGGGCAGTAGCAGAAACACAAACAGAGAGAACAGGCTTGTGGACAAAGTTGGGGAAGGAGGGGGTGGGATGAATTGACAGAATAGCATGGAAACATACATTACTATATGTAAATTGATAGCCAGTGGGAAATTGCTGTATGATGCAGGGAGCTCAAACCCGGGCTCTGTGACAACCTAGAGGGGTGGGATGGGGCAGGAGGTAGGAGGGAGGTTCAAGAGGGAGGGGCCAGAAGTATGCCTATGGCTGATTCATGTTGATGTATGGCAGAAACCAACACAAGATTGTAAAGCAATTATTCTCCAATTAAAAATAAATTCAAAAAAAGAAAAATCATTATGGCTGTGGACCATACACCCTCATGCTCAGCTTTGGAAATAAGGCTGGGAGCAGGAGGAGATGGAGAAGGGATGATATGATTGCAAACTTCTAATTAATGTATGTTTTATTGATGCTTATGAAGCCTGAAATATTAATAGAAGCAAGTGGATGCATAATTGATATGCCCCATAGAAAATGTGAATTACTGGACATGGACAGGAAACCCCAGATGTCCTTCTGTCAAGATGTAGAAGGATTCTGCAGCTTGTTTCATCGATGGAGTGTTTTGTCTTGCTGGGAGTCTTGAAACCTCTGGTACTCTGGCAGCTGGTATTAGAAGGATGCTCTTTTCAATATCTCATCTCCTGGATGAATATACCATTTTGCCATTTCTTTAGGGGAGGAGACAGGAACCAAAAGAGGTCTTGTATTAGTGGCATCCCAAATGTGCAGAGGCATTTTTCCAGCCCTCTCACTAATCATCATGATAATACCAACCCTATTATAAATCCCATTTAATGAATGAAAAACTAAGATGCCGGAAGGCAAAGTGAGCTGCCTAGGGTCACACACTGAGTGAGTGGTGAAGCTAGAGTTCAAAGCCTAATCCTTTTACACCACTGCGCTAATTGCTGAGGGCAAGATTCACTAGTGATGCTAAAAATAGAGGGGGACAAAACTGCGTGGGTGGGAATCGTGGCTGATCCCTTGTGAGAAATAAGTGGTAAGCAAGCCACCTAATTGCCCTGTTACTCAGTTTCCTTACCCATAAAATGGGATAACAATAGGATCTATCTTATAGGATTATTATGGGATTATTCAACACACGTAAAACCTTAGCCCCCAGCATGCGATCAACTTTAGGTATTAACAGTTATGATGATGACAGATAGTGAAAAATGGGTCAGAGAGACAACGTGATGCCAGATGTTGTGAGACATTAGGCTCTTCGCCTGAGTGAACTGGGGCAACATTGCAAGTTTTTAACCAAAACAAAGATGGCAAGAAAGATGTGATTTGACTTATGTTTTAAATGGTCCCCTCAAGTTGCTGTGTGGGGAACAGACCAAGAAGAAGTGGGGAGATGATTTGAGAGGCTTGGCAGGAATCCAGGTGAGGGGTAATGGTGAGTGAGATCGCAGTGGGAGTAAACAGATTTTGGATATGTTTTGAACATTGAGCCAACAGGATTATCTGACAGACTGAACATAGGGTGGTCTCTAAGTCATGTCTGACTCTTTGCAATGCCCCTATGAACTGCAGCACACCAGGCTTCCCTGTCCTTCACCATCTCCCAGAGTTTGGTCAAACTCACGTCCATTGAGTCAGTGACGCCATCCAACCATCTCATCCTCTGTTATCCCCTTCTCCTCCTGCCTTTAATCTTTCTCAACATCATGGTGTTTAAGAAACTGCAATCAAAGCTGCATCCAGACAACCTGGAAGATGGGGTTGCCATCAAAGGTGGGGAAGGATACAGTGGACAGGTGTGCAGAGGTCTAGTTTTGGGCTCCTTAGAGTTGAGATGCCTGTTGGACTTCTCAGGTAAGAGGCCAGGTAGACAGTTCTGTTCATGAGACCAGAAGAGGCATTTTCTCCAAATCTCTTCTTTTTGTTCCAAGCTACAATTTTTTCTCTCCTGGTTAACATTCAGGAATGAAAGGGGAGAAAATGAAAAATGCACCATAAAATCCATTTAGGTTCTGCCCCACATTCTGGATGTACTCTTGGTAAAGAGTATTGCATTATGTCACATGAATCCCTGAAAAATGTACTCAATAGAAAGGCAAAGGATGATGGCAATGATGTGTTGATAACTAGGAAGAGAGAGAGAGAGAATATCACACCAGCTCAGGGAGAAACAAATGTCAAGGAAAGAAAAAAGGAAGGAGACAAACATTTGTAAACATTCAGTGGCAAAGTGATTCTGTCTTTAAAGAAAAATCAGCCTCGTGAGGCATTGGAATAGCAGCCAAATGAATATATTGGGCTTGTCTGTTTCTCAAAACCCAGGTGAATGATGATGAAGACGTGAACTCTATCAGAAATCCCAGAAGCTTCATTAGAGTTGAGTTTCCTCAGGCGCCCTGGGGACAGCAGGATGCCCAAGGTCCTCCCTGAGGCCCCGAAATGCACAAGAGCCCTTAAGGGGAGAACACAGGGAGAGAAGAGAAGCGGGGACCTCATCTCTGTGGAGTAGGTGCCACGGGCTCAGCCGTAAGCCTGGTGCATGCGTTGCCTGGCCATACTGAATCGTCACAGAAACCCTGCGATGTAGGTGCAGCCTCTTTTTGCTAATGAAAATAAGGCTGAGAGGGTCTGAGTGACTTCCCCAAGGTCAGATGGCTCTGAGAGGGGAAGGCGGGAATCCAATTCTTTTCTGACTTCAACTTGAGTGTTTTTCCATAGTGCCCAACAGGCTCCCTTGAAGGGGACTTGGAGGCTATTGAAATGCCCTGATAATCGGGGATCTGAAAAGAGTGGTGAAATATGCATGGGTTTCCCTGGGAGCCACGAGGGACCCTAAGCACAGGTGCCACCTTCAAGGACCAGCAGCCCTCCCTGTGCAGTGCTCTTACAAGATTTCAGCTCCCAAATCTCCACTTGAGCCCCTTCCATCCTTAACAGTGAACTTTGTCTTTGAAGACAAGGATGTCTGGGTTTTTTTTTTTTCACCACTATACTCCCAGGGCTTGGAAAACCCATGTATATTATAGAGGATAAATAAGATAAACAGTACTTAGAGGTGTAAGTGAGGCAAGATATCAAATCACCAAATATTTCCTTGTGTTCATTACAGTTGTAACACTATGAAAACTTAATTTTTAATGCAGGATCCATGTTTCCACGGCTGTCAGGCACCTGCTATGTCTGGGCCCTGTGCTGGGTGCTAGCGAGTCAGTAATTAATGGAACAAATTTGGTCTCTGTCCCCGTGAAACCCACTTAAAAGAAGGAAATGCTATCATTCACAACAACGTGGATGAGCCTGGAGTTCATTATGCAAAGTGAAATAAACCGACACAGAAGGACAAATACTGCGTGATTCTTCCTACAGGAGGAATCTAAGAATCCAACTCATAGGAACAGACCATGACAGTTTTAATTTTCCTTTGCCAATTTGAATTCCTTTTTTTTTTCTTCTCTGATTGCCATGGCCAGGACTTCCAAAACTAAGTTGAATAATAGTGGCAAGAGTGGGCACCCTTGTCTTGTTCCTAATCTTGGAAGGTTTTCACCATTGAGAATGAAATTTGCTGTGAGTTCGTCATATGGCTTTTATTATGTTAAGGTAGTTTCCCTCTATGCCCACTTTCCAGAGAGTTTTTTATCATACATGGGTGTTGGATTTTGCCGAAAGTTTTTCCTGGGTCCATTGAGATGATCATATGGTTTTTATTCTTCAGTTTGTTAATATGGTGTATCACCATGATTGACTTGCACATACTGAAGAATTCTTACATCCCTGGGATAAATCCAGCTTGATTTATTTAAAGGGCGAAGTCCTCCAACTTCTCTGATATTTTGGCTCCTCGGCCATAGGGTGGATAATCATTGACAGCTGGAGGGTCTCATGTCCACAAGGTGAGCAGCAGCCAGTGTTAATTTCCTTCTCCCCACTTGTTCCACTTGTTCTTGGGCTTCCCTGGTGACTCAGACAGTAAAGAGTCCACCTGCAATACGGGAGACCTGGGTTTGGTCTCTGGGGTGGGAAGATTACCCCCAGAAGGGGGCATGGCAACCCACTCCTGTATTCTTGCCTGAAAAATCCCCATGGACAGAGGAGCCTGGCACGCTGCAGTCCATGGGGTTGCAAAGAATCGGACATGACCAAGTGACTAAGCATAGGCACAGACCACTTGTTCTTACCAAATAGACTGGGGGTGGGGACCACTTCCACTGTAGCATCTACAGAGAGTCCTCCTTTGTGACTCTGCCCATCCTCTCTTGCTACCATGGTCCTCCCAACCCAGACACTTCCATTCCATCAGGAGAGCCAGGCTTCAGAGAGGAAATGCATGAGGTGGCCCCTCTCTAGCCAACCTCACCCAGACTTCATACAGATGGAGATTAGAGTCCATCTCCCAGCCATGGCAGGGATGCTTGACAGGGGCAGCCTGACATTTGCTTTCCTTGAGCAGACAGGGGCCTGAATATTATAGCTTTGGCCAAAGTGTGTCATGGATATGGGTACTCAGAGGCCGGGGCCTGGTCTCCCACTCAGGCCCTCCATGGGGCTGTTCTTGCCTGGCTCAGCTCCTCTGTGGTCTCCAGCTGTGAGTCATTTTCTCTCAGACCCTGGACTGGCATTCCCAGTGGGCCCAACAGGAGGGTCCCAGAAGAAATACGTGCCCTGGCTTAGGAGTCAGTCCCAGCTCAGAGGCATGGCCTTGGGCAAGACACGTCCCAGCTCCATGCCACCATATTGGCTAATGGAGTTCTACAAGCAGAGCTGGCTGCCTGGGGGTGGTTGTGAAGGTTGAAGACGTTTGTAAAGAACATGGCTTGACCTGGTACTCTGTGATGATCTAGAGGGCTGGGGATGGGGTGGGGGAGGTGGAAGGGAGGCTCAAGAGGGACAGGATATATGTATATTTATGGCTGATTCACGTTGTTGTACAGCAGAAACCAACACAACATTGCTAAGCAATTATCCTCCAGTTAAAAATAGAGAACATGGCTTGACCTTTGGCAAATGTTTGACCTAATCTTTGAACATCTACTACTGGTTTGGGATACAACTTTCCAAATAATGCTTCACTTCATTTATACAAATACACACACACACACACTTGAGCTTCCCAGGTGGCTCAGTGGTAAAGAACCCACCTGCCAATGCAGAAGACACAGGTTTGATGCCTGGTTTGGGAAGATCCTCTGGAGAAGGAAATGACAACCCACTCCAGTATTCTTGCCTGGAGAACCCCATGGACAGAGAGGCCTAGTGGACTATAGTCACAGGGTCACAAAGAGTCAGACACAAACTGAACAACTAGGCACATAATATACCAATATATACATATATATACATATGTGTTTTTCCTCTTTTTATATAAAAACTATATGTACATATAATACTAATATATATTCAGAACTTACATATTCCAAATTATTTTTCTTTACTTAAAAATACCAGGCTTCTGTTTCACCCAAGAAGATCTCAGCATGTCTCTGTGCTTGTACATGAATATCTCCTTCATTCTCACACTGCTGTCCAGAGGTCCATAAAGTGGAACCCCGTAAGGTGTATTTTCCCTCATTTCCATATTTATTTATTTATTTGGCACATGGGATCTTTAGTTGCAACATGAGAGTTCTTAGTTGCAGCATGTGGGATCTACTTCCCTGACCAGGGATGGAACCCAGGGCCCCCTCCGTTGGGAGCTCAGAGTCTTAGCTACTGGGCCACCAGGGAATTCTGCACCACCACCCCCCATCCCTGCCCCTGCCCCCTGCATTAGGTGCAGATGGACATTTAGGTTGTTCTGGAGTTTTTACTTCATGAATTGTGTTGCTAATAGCATCTTCGCACCTGCTTTCTTTTTTTTTAATTTAAATTTATTTTAATTGGAGGCTAATTACTGTACAATATTGTATTGGTTTTGCCATACATCAACATAAATCCACCACGGGTATACACATTTTCCCCATCCTTAACCCCCCCTCCCACCTCCCTCCCTGTACCATCCCTCTGGGTCATCCCAGTGCACCAGCCCCAAGTATCCTGTATCCTGCATCAAACCTGGACTGGCAATTCATTTCTTATATGATTTTATACATGTTTCAATGCTATTCTCCCAACTCATCCCACCCTCTCCCTCTCCCACAGAGTCCAAAAGACTGTTCTAGACATCTGTGTCTCTTTTCCTGTCTCGCATACAGGGTTGTCATTACCATCTTTCTAAATTCCATATATATGCATTAGTATACTGTATTGACGGAGAAGGCAATGGCACCCCACTCCAGTACTCTTGCCTGGAAAATCCCGTGGACAGAGGAGCCTGGTGGGCTGCAGTCCATGGGGTCGCTAAGAGTCGGACACGACTGAGCAACTTCACGTTCACTTTTCACTTTCATGCATTGGAGAAGGAAATGGCAACCCACTCCAGTGTTCTTGCCTGGAGAATCCCAGGGACAGGGGAGCCTGGTGGGCTGCTGTCTATAGGGTCGCACAGAGTCGGACATGACTGAAGCGACTTAGCAGTAGCAGCAGCATACTGTATTGGTGTTTTTCTTTCTGGCTTACTTCATTCTGTATAATAGGCTCCAGTTTCATCCACCTCATTAGAACTGATTCAAATGTATTCTTTTTAACGGCTGAGTAATACTCCATTGTGTATATGTACCACAGCTTTCTTATCCATTCGTTTGCTGATGGACATCTAGGTTGCTTCCATGTCCTGGCTATTATAAACAGTGCTGCGATGAACATTGGGATACACGTGTCTCTTTCAATTCTGGTTTCCTCGGTGTGTATGCCCAGCAGTGGGATTGCTGGGTCATAAGGCAGTTCTATTTCCAGTTTTTTAAGGAATATCTGCACTGTTCTCCATAGTGGCTGTACTAGTTTGCATTCCCACCAACAGTGTAAGAGGGTTCCCTTTTCTCCACACCCTCTCCAGCATTTATTGCTTGTAGACTTTTGGATGGCAGCCATTCTGACTGGCGTGAAATGGTACCTCATTGTGGTTTTGATTTGCATTTCTCTGATAATGAGTGATGTTGTGCATCTTTTCATGTGTTTGTTAGCCATCTGTATGTCTTCTTTGGAGAAATGTCTATTTAGTTCTTTGGCTCATTTTTTGATTGGGTCATTTATTTTTCTGGAATTGAGCTGCAGGAGTTGCTTGTATATTTTTGAGATTAGTTGTTTGTCAGTTGCTTCATTTGCTATTATTTTCTCCCATTCTGAAGGCTGTCTTTTCACCTTGCTTAGAGTTTCCTTTGTTGTGCAGAAGCTTTTGATTTTAATTAGGTCCCATTTGTTTATTTTTGCTTTTGTTTCCAATATTCTGGGAGGTGGGTCATAGAGGATCCTGCTGTGATTTATGTCGGAGAGTGTTTTGCCTATGTTCTCCTCTAAGAGTTTTATAGTTTCTGGTCTTACATTTAGATATTTAATCCATTTTGAGTTTATTTTTGTGTATGGTGTTAGAAAGTGTTCTAGTTTCATTCTTTTACAAGTGGTTGACCAGTTTTCCCAGCACCACTTGTTAAAGAGATTGTCTTTTCTCCATTGTATATTCTTTCCTCCTTTGTCAAAGATAAGGTGTCCATAGGTGCATGGATTTATCTCTGGGCTTTCTATTTGGTTCCATTGATCTATATTTCTGTCTTTGTGCCAGTACCATACTGTCTTGATGACTGTAGCTTTGTAGTAGAGCCTGAAGTCAGGCAGATTGATTCCTCCAGTTCCATTCTTCTTTCTCAAGATTGCTTTGGGTATTCGAAGTTTTTTGTATTTCTATACAAATTGTGAAATTATTTGTTCTAGCTCTGTGAAAAATACTGTTGGTAGCTTGATAGGGATTGCACTGAATCTATTGATTGCTTTGGGTAGTATCCTCATTTTCACTATATTAATTCTTCTGATCCATGAACATGGTATATTTCTCCATCTATTAGTGTCCTCTTTGGTTTCTTTCACTGGTGTTTTATAGTTTTCTATATATAGGTCTTTAGTTTCTTTAGCTAGATATATTCCTAAGTATTTTATTCTTTTCATTGCAATGGTGAATTGAATTGTTTCCTTAATTTCTCTTTCTATTTTCTCATTATTAGTGTATAAGAATGCAAGGGATTTCTGTGTGTTTATTTTATATCCTGCAATTTTACTATATTCATTGATTAGCTCTAGTAATTTTCTGGTGGAGTCTTTAGGCACCTGCTTTCTTATATATATGTATGCAAATTTCTCCAGAACAGGTCTTAAATAATGAAGTAGGTGTGAAGGACTGAGACTGGCTGTCTCACATTCGAAAGTGGATCATATTTGTTCTTAGCATCAATATATAAAAATCGGAACCAGATACTGTGATATTTGTGATTAAAGTATCTTTTCTTATTTTTTACTTCTCAATGTATTATTTATTAATCACTTGCATAATTTGTATATTGTATATACTGTAGAGCTCCTATAACCTAATAGTGTGTGAAAATTTCCTAGTTACATTTTAAACTCTACATATTGAAATATATTAATCAATTCACAGGAAATAGAAAAGTGCAGGATGTCTCATGTACCTTTTACCCAGTTTCTCCCAATAATAGCACTTTGTATAGTTCTAGCACGATACACAACCAAGAAATTGACATTAATACGATCCATGGAGCTTATTCAGAATTTACCAGTGTTACATGCCCTCATTCGTGTCTGCACTGTGTATGTGCGTTTCTATGTAATTTTAACTCATGTATAGATTTGTTTGCCACCAATCAAAATGTACACTGTTCTGTCACCAGGCTCCTTGGTTGCTACCTTTTTAGAGCTGCACCCACCTCTTTCCCACCATATCCCCAGACACATGTGACCCCTAATTCATTCTCCATCTCTATAATTTTGTCATTTCAATAATGTTACATAAATGCAGCCATACAGTATGTAACCCTTTAAAAAACTGAAGTATAGATGATTTTCACTGTTTTAGGTATACAGCAAGTGATTCAACTATTCATACACATATTACATATATATGTATATATTTTTTCAGATTCTTTCCCATTACAAGTTATTACAAGGTATTGAATATATTTATTTCCCTGTGCAATACAGTAGGTCCTTGTTGTTTATCTGTTTTATACACAGTATTGTGTATCTGTTAATCTCAGATTCCTAATTATCCCCCCCCTTGCCCTTTGGTAACCACAAGTTCATTTTCCCTGTCTGGGAGTCTAAGTCAGTTTTGTAAATAAGTTTATTTGTATCACAATTTAGATTCCACATATAAACAATATCATATGATGTTTGTCTTTCTCTGTCTGACTGACTTCACTTAGTATGATAATCCATAGGTCCATCCATGTTGCTACAAATGGCATTATTTCATTCTTTTTATGGCTGAGAAATATTCCATATACACACACACATATTGCCACAGTGGCCCAAACAGTAAAGAATCTGCCTGCAGTGCAGGAGACCAGGGTTCAATCCCTGGGTTGGGAAGATTCCCTGGAGAAGGAAATGGCAACAAACTCCAGTATTCTTGCCTGGAGAATTCCATGGACAGAGGAGCCTGGTGGGCTATAGTCATGGGGTCACGGTTGGACACGACTGAGCAACTAACATTTTCACCTGAACACAGGGGCTCATCTTTATTTTTTCAAATTAGAGTTTTTCACCATTTCCAGATATATGCCCAGGAACTGGATTCAATCTGTGATCTTGTGAGACTGACTTTTTAAAGTCAGCATAATTCTCTTGAGATTCATTTACTCTGTTGCATGTATTAATAGTTTATTCCTTTTTATTGCTGAATAGTATTCCATAGTATGGATGTTATACAGTTTGTTTAAGCAGTCACCTATCTAAGGACATTTGGATTGATTCCAGTTTGGGGCTAAGATAAGTAAAACTTCTATGAATGTGCATATGTAGGTTTTTATATAGACAAAAATTCTCATTTCTCTGAAATAACTGCCCACAAGAAAATTGCAGTTTATGAGAAACTGGCAACCTATTTCCAAAGTGGCTGTCCCATTTTACATTCCCACCAGCAATAAATGAACGATCTGGTTTCTTCACATCCTCACCAGCATTTGGTGTTGTCACTAGTTTTATTTTAGCTGTTTTGATAGGTGAATAGTGAAATCTCATTACAGTTTTAATTTGCATTTCCCTACCAGCTAATGATGTTAAGCATCTTTTCATGTGCTTATTCGCCATCTGTACACGCTTTTTAATGAAGTGTCTTTTCATGTTTTTTGCCCATTTTCTAATTGGATTGTTTGTTTCTTTACTGTTGAGAGAGTCCTTAACAAAAGTTTTTCTTTTTAACATTTATTTTGGAATACCAGATGTGCTAAATAAGAATTCTGATCAGATGGACGCGGCCTACGAAAATGGGTAAAGACCATCTTGAGCCTCATATGCAGAATTATCATGCTCCCCAGTGATGTGCAATTCAGCTCACGATCTCTTTTATATCCTATTTTAAACCAACAATGGACTTATTGTGGGTATTCACTAAAAATAATCTGATTAAGAAATTTTTCAAACTACAATGGCCATAGTTCTCTGGTGGCCAGTGCCCTGCTGAGTAGTTAGACACCTGGTGACTGCTCCCGTCCGGTCTGTACTCCCTTCCACGCACGCCCATCTGATGTGCACTTAAAGACGCCCATATATCTCCCTTTTGTAAAAAGAAAGAAAATCGTTATTATTTTAACATATTGTCAATATTTGAAATGGTCAAAAGAGAAGACTCTAGAATCAGAGAGCTTCTGGCCAAACCCCCGCATCACCAGTTAGTCATGGTATTAGGTCTGCTCAGTACAGTTGTGTAGGTTGCGCACTGCACACATGCATACAAATAAGGAGGTGAGGAGGTGAGGAGGGGCTGAAATTCAGATTTCCCTATATTTGTCAAGCCAGCCTGAAGTCAACTCCATCTGGATCAAGGGGCTGCTTCTTCCTTACATAAAGATGCTAACCACTTGCCAAACTGTACAACAGTTGAGCTGTATTCTACCCAAAGGGACATCTTGTTCTAATTCAAAAGGGGAATGCCTTTTCCTGATTTGCCTATAGATCCTTGTAAGCTAGCAGAGGCACTGTGCTGTGTCACCTTGGGCAAGTTACTTAACCTCCCTGGGCCTTGGTTTTCATAGCTTTGAAAGCACCTTTCTCAAAGAATTATTTCAGGGATTAAGTGGGTTAATTCCTGTGACCCTGGGTTGGGAAGATCCCCTGGAGGAGGGCATGGCAACCCACTCCAGTATTCTTGCCTGGAGAATCCCCACAGACAGAGGAGCCTGGTGGACTGCAGTCCATGGGGTCCCAAAAAGTCGGACAAAACTGAGCGACTAAGCACAGCACAGCAATTCCTGTTAGGCATAGCATCTGGTGTAGGATAACTTCTCAACAAATCTTAACTCATTGTTATTATTATTCCCTTCATTCACTGATGTGGATGACTGGGTCACCTGTGAGCCAGTTTGAAAATTAACAATTGGAAAATGCTAGTCCCAAGTACGGCAAAAGATCAGGACAATATGACTCTTCATTAAATGGCAGGGCGTCTGACTTTCAGTTGCAAAATGCTTCAAGATACAGAAAGCTCTCCTAACATTGGGGCTGGGCAGATGAATCAATACAAGGAGGTGGGCGGTGTGTCCTTGGTCCTGGAGACCAGCCAGCCTGGCTTTCGGGGTCAGACCCTCAGCCCTCAGCTCTCTCCTGCTAGCCTCCTGTGATGCTTCCTCAAACAGTTGATTTTTTTCTATTTCCTGAAAGATGTAAATTTTTCATTTCTTTTCCTTGAGAAAATCCCCACTGCACTCTGCCAATACTTTCTCGTCTGGAATAATAGTGAGTATCTGAAAGGGACTTCAGAGGTCAGCTTGTCCATTTGTTTCCAAGTTCCAGAGGATGAAAGAATTGTGGTGTGGAAAGCATATTAAAACATGGGTTCTTGGACCTCATTTCTGGAGATTCTGATTCAGCATTTCTGGAATGAGGTCCAGGTGGTTTTCTTTTTAATTAGTCCCTTTGGGTGTTTACTCACTCCCCTCTAAAGCTCAGAGAGGGATATGACTGACTCTAGGTCACACAGAAATGAGCCGAAGAACCAAGACTAAACCAGACTTTACTTGGCTATTTCCCAACAGGCACTATTTCCCTTATGGCTTTTTTCCCTCATCCCCACCATCTCACCAGCTTTTTGTTTCTTGATGTGAAATAGCGAATACTTTAATGGTTTTGCCCTCATGTGAACTTTGGGGCCTCAGCTGGATGGTCTTGGAGGCTTTAAAGTACACCCATCATGTCCAACCAGCAGTAACAATTTACAGGCTCGGGGTTGGTTTAACAGAGGACATAAGGTCTCTGGATTTCAGGGCAGGAGACTCATTCCTTCCTAACAGAGGATTAGAAGCAAAACTGCCGAAGACAGAGATATTTGCAGCTATCTGTGGCACGGCAAATAGAGTAGGACAAAATGGAAAATCTGCGTGCTTCTGGACAACACCAGAAAGGGAAGGGAAGTCTCGGGAAGAGGTGAATGAAAGGGGTTTTCTGGGAGGCTTATCCGGAGGACAGCCCATCAGCCATCCAGCCACTTGATGCGACATCTGGTACATGAAATATTAACTGAAGGGGGACGGTATCAGTCACTGTGCCAAGTCCTGGCTGGGACCAACTCTCACCATGGGGAAAAAGAGAAAGCAATGAGTTTTCTGCAGAGACAATGAAACCTTTTCTAAAGACAGGTAACACATTGGAAAATACATGTGCAAATTTCACAGGGCTGCAGACACGCTCATATGGGCAAAAGCAAACACGTGGATCTGCACACCAAGCGTGCACACATTGAAACACAAACAGGCAGGAATGGACACGTGCATGCACAAGGCACACACCTGAAAAATCACAAGTGTAGTTACACACATACCATACAAGCACAAATGTGCTTAAGATTTGCCAGCATGCCCTGAATTCCTATTCCTATCACCAGACTGTGAGATTCTTCAGATGGAAACTGTGTCTTATGCATCTCAGTAGCCCCAAGGCTCAACAGGGACTGGAGTAGAACAGGCATTCAGCAAAATTTTATTCAACTTTACACAGACCCACACACCTGAACCTGAGCTAAAGCCATCCTCTCATGCCCCCACCACTGAGTACAGATGTGCTCAGAGACTTTTTTCACTGTGTTAGAAGAACTCAGGCCTAACTGTGGATCTAAATATGAAGGCAAAATGGGACTGCCTCCCTTGCAGTCCTATCTGAGAAAAGTCAGTATGCTCCCATGGCTCCAAAGCTGACAGCCACAAAAAGAAAAGTCCACAATGGTTACTAGGCCTGTCCCCGAGGTGGGCATCCACCCCACCCGAGGGGGAACCCAGCTGCCCTCTCAATCAAGAATTTCTTTGTTTTCACTCTTTTTTTAAACAGGGGGTTTGTTGATTTACTTTTGGCTGTGCTGGGTCTTTGCTGCCGCACACTGGCTTGCTTTAGTTGTGGCGAGCGGGGGCTACTCTTTATTGGCATGCATGGGCTTCTCTTGTTTCCGAGCACAGGTGCTAGGGCACACGGGCATCCATGGTTGTGGCACACGGGCTTAGTTGCTCGGTGGCATGCAAAATCTTCCCAGAGCAGCGATGGAACCGGCATTGGCAGGTGGGTTCTTAATCACTCAAATGTATTTATTATTGGGAGTCTCTGTTGGATCCCTAAGTGTCCCTGTGCTGCTGTATTCAGTCATGTCCCGCTCTGTGCAACCCCACGAACTGTAGCCCACCAGGCCCCTGTGTCCTTGGGATTTCCTGGGCAAGAATCCTGGAGTGGGTTGCCATTTCCTCCTCCAGGAGAGTCTCCTGACCCAGAGATTCAACTCGTGTCTCCTGCATCTCGTGCATTGGCAGGCGGATTCTCAACCACTCTGTACCTGGGGAGACCTAAGCCTCTAAGCTTTCCAAAGTTGTTTTCTTTTTCAGAGTCAGCCTTTCTGGTCTGTCCATGGCAGATGGAAGTTTAGTTCCTGTATTAGTTCCTTGAGGCTGCTGTAATAAAAGACTAAGAATGAGGTGACTTAAAACAATAGAATTTTGTTTTCTCATGGTTCTGGAAACCAGAACTACAGACTTAAGGTGTCATCAGGGCCGCCTCCAGGAGCTCTATGGAAGAATCCATCTCTTGCCTTTTCCAGCTTCTGGTAGCTGCCAGCATCCATTGGCTTGGGGCCATACCCCTCTAATCTCATAGTGAAGGAGCAGAAACGTGTACATTGCCCATCACAATGACAGATCAGATCAGATCAGTCGCTCAGTCATGTCCAACTCTCTGCGACCCCATGAATTGCAGCACACCAGGCCTCCCTGTCCATCACCAACTCCCAGAGTTCACTCAGACTCACATCCATCGAGTCAGTGATGCCATCCAGCCATCTCATCCTCTGTCGTCCCCTTCTCCTCTTGCCCCCAATCCCTCCCAGCATCAGAATCTTTTCCAATGAGTCAACTCTTTGCATCAGGTGGCCAAAGTACTGGAGTTTCAGCTTTAGCATCATTCCTTCCAAAGAAATCCCAGGGCTGATCTCCTTCAGAATGGACTGGTTGGATCTCCTTGCAGTCCAAGGGACTCTCAAGAGTCTTCTCCAACACCACAGTTCAAAAGCATCAATTCTTCAGCACTCAGCCTTCTTCATAGTCCAACTCTCACATCCATACATGACCACAGGAAAAACCATAGCCTTGACTAGACAAACCTTTGTTGCCAAAGTAATGTCTCTGCTTTTCAATATGCTATCTAGGTTGGTCATAACTTTTCTTCCAAGGAGTAAGCGTCTTTTAATTTCATGGCTGCAGTCACCATCTGTAGTGATTTTGGAGCCCAGAAAAATAAAGTCTGACACTGTTTCCACTGTTTCCCCATCTATTTCCCATGAAGTGATGGGACCGGATGCCATGATCTTTGTTTTCTGAATGTTGAACTTTAAGCCAACTTTTTCACTTTCCACTTTCACTTTCATCAAGAGGCTTTTGAGTTCCTCTTCACTTTCTGCCATGAGGGTGGTGTCATCTGCATATCTGAGGTTATTGATATTTCTCCCGGCAATCTTGACTCCAGCTTGTGTTTCTTCCAGTCCAGCGTTTCTCATGATGTACTCTGCATATAAGTTAAATAAGCAGGGTGACAATATACAGCCTTGACGTACCCCTTTTCCTATTTGGAACCAGTCTGTTGTTCCATGTCCAGTTCTAACTGTTGCTTCCTGACCTGCATACAAATTTCTCAAGAGGCAGATCAGATGGTCTGGTATTCCCATCTCTTTCAGAATTTTCCGCAGTTTATTGTGATCCACACAGTCAAAACCAAGCGAGCTGCAAGACCAAGTTCAACATTGTGGGTTTACTGAGCATGTTCTTTCCATGGAAGTGGGAGGGAGTGGATATTTTAGACAATAAATAATTGATCTAACACAAAAATTCTTCCAGTAGTCATGTATGGATGTGAGAGTTGGACTATAAAGAAAGCTGAATGCCAAAGAATTGATGCTTTGGAACTGTGGTGTTGGAGAAGACTCTTGAGAGTCTTTGGACTGCAAGGGGATCAAACCAGTCCATCCTAAAGGATATCAGTCCTGAATATTCATTGGAAGGACTGATGCTGAAGCTGAAGCTCCAATACTTTGGCCACCTGATGCGAAGAACTGACTCATTGGAAAAGACCCCGAGGCTGGGAAAAATTGAAGGCAGGAGAAGGGGACGACAGAGGATGAGATGGTTGGATGGCATCACTAACTCAATGAACACGAGTTTGAGAAAGCTCCAGGAGTTGGTGATGGACAGAGAAGCCTGACATGCTGCAGTCCATGGGGTAGAAAAGAGTTGTACACAACTGAGCGACTGAACTGAACTGAACTGAACTAATGCTCCGTCTTTTGGTAATTCATTTTGCTTATCAAATGCTTTCATCTCCATCTTGACACCTGTATTTCCTTGTTCAAATAGCCTTACTAATGACTACAAAATGATGAGATTCTGAACTACCAGGGAATTAGATTCTCTGCTTCTTCATTCTCATTACATCTTTTGTTTTGGGGCGTGTGTGTGTGAGAACTCATTAAGCAGTCTGCATTGTAATTCTGTGTCTCAAGGATGTGACATTACTGAATGATTCGACAGCTTCATTGATTTATTTAACACTGAGTCTCGCCCCTTTTCCTTCCCACCCAGCGCCACCGTAAGTGGCAGAGGTGACCGACATCAGCGAGCCTCCACTGTAGCTGGCAGGATGTCACAGCCCAGCCAATGAGACATAGCAGACTCTTCAGGGAGATCTTGGGGACAGTCTTGACTCTCCTAAGAAGAAGAAACACTTCAGTTGACTCTGCCCCTTCTTTTCTGCCTGTCTTGAATGCAGATGTTATATGGTCAACAAGCATTAAGAAAATACGTAGAGAATCATAAAAATTGTAGTTGACACCTTTGAACTACTGAATCAACACCAGTAGCTGTGTGCCTCATATAAGCAGGGTTATCTATTACTTATAGCCAGGGACATCTCTAACTATACAATTTATTTAGGACAGGGCTTGGCAAACTACAGCCCATGGGCTAAATCCAGCTGACCACTCGTTTTTATAAATAAAGTTTTATTGGGATACAGCTATGCCCATTTGTTTGTTGTCTCTGACTGCTTTTCTGCTGCAATGGCAGAACTGAGTAACAGAGACCAGCAGGCCCACAAAACCTAAACTATTTGCTCCCTGGCCTTTTACAGAAAATAATTTTCCAACTCTCTGCTCTAGGACAAAGGTTATAAATTATTTCTTTTTTATATCTCTCAATGCCTAGCACAGAGTTGGTGCACAATAGACATGAAACAACTCTCTGATACAATAACAATAGCAT
Organism: Bubalus bubalis; assembly: GCF_019923935.1. NCBI lineage: Eukaryota > Metazoa > Chordata > Mammalia > Artiodactyla > Bovidae > Bubalus > Bubalus bubalis. The sequence goes on from NC_059180.1 coordinate 33,949,480, forward strand.
CAGCTGTCATTTATTGAGCACTAACTTTGCCAGGTGCTGTGCTAAACAGTCTTGGTTTATCATCTCATCAAACCTGCACGATACCTGTTGGTTGGAACCACTGCCTTTCTGGCACTTCTCTGGTTGGCTCAGCAATAAAGAATCTGCCCGCCAATGTAGGCGATGTGGGTGACACGGGTTCAATCTCTGGGTCAGGAAGATCCCCTGGAGAAGGAAATGGCAACCCACTCCAGTATTCTTACCTGGAGAATCATGTGGACAGAGGAGCCTGGTGGGCTACAGTCCATGGGATCACAAAGAGACATAACTTAGCTACTAAACAACAGCAGCCTTTCTACTCTACAAATACAGAGACTTGGAGTCATTCAACAACTAGCCCAAAGTTCTAAAACTAGTGAAGGACAAAGCCAGCCCTCCAGTCCGGGGTCTGGCAAAGTTCAAAGACTGTACTCTTAACCTTGGGCTCTCCTGTCTCCCATGCGTCCAGCTGAATCTGATCAGAGATTCCCAAGACAGTAAGAGGAGCTCCAGCCTCTTTTTGACACCAACCTGGTTTATGAATAGTGATTTCTTCAAGGGAAACTTCATCACACCTCCCTGGAGAAAAGAACCTCTTGGCAAATTGAAAACAATGACTCTAAATTGCAGAAATTGAGGGATTTTACAGCCAACAGATAAACAGAAGGTGTTGTAAATCTCTCCCCGAGAATTGGCTGAAAAGGAGTGGTTCTACATCAGTCAGGACTTCCCGGTGGTCATTCTTTCTCTGCTCATCTGAGATGTGTCCAGACAAAGAGAATTGTGTTTCCTGCCTGTCAACTGCCTTTGATTTTAAGATAAGTATCTTGCCTCACCTTAAAAAAAATCCTCTTGCTCATTGTGAGATTTCTCCCAGCACGACTTAGATTGAGGTATACGGCGGAGGATTGACAAGAACCCTCTGCTCATCTCAGAGGCTGGCCACCCAGGTGCCCAAGGTGATTGAAGACAAATCACTCAGCTGCCTCCAAGGGGAGGAGGAGGAAGACCTAGGTGGATATTTTTCACATCAGAGTCTTTTCAACAGCTTGATTCAAAGGTCTTGTCAGAAGGTGAGGGACATTTTCAGATCAAGTTAGTTCAAACATTGTTGGCAGAAATCCCATGGGTTTCTCTTCATAGACTACAAAGAAATGGAAAAGTCAGCCTGAGCTTTAATTTGAATTTCTGTTCAGTTTATCAACAAATGCATTTATGTATTTATTTTAAACCTTCTATTTTGTATTGGAGTATAGTTGATTAACAATGTTGTGAAAGCTTCAGGTGAATGGTAATGGGACTCAGCCATACATGGACATGTATCCATTCTTCCCCAAACCGCCTCCTCCCATCCAGGCTGCCACATGACATTGAGCAGAGCTCCCTGTGCTTCACAGTAGGACCTTGTTGGTTATCCATTTTAAGTACAACAAACACATTTTAAAAGAAAAGGGAGTGAATATTCATTGAGCACTTACTATGTGCCTGAGACAGCGTACTAAACAGTGCGTACTAAACACCAAAAACTTTTGTCCATCGATAAATTATACACTTTGTGCATTGTGTCCGAACATGTTAAAAGCCTTGTGCACATAGTAATTCAACTCTCACGACCACTTTACATAGTAAATACTAATATTATTTATTTAGATAAGGAGAAGTGGGGCATGGGAAGTATATCAGCTGTCTTTTGCAGGTAACAAACATCTCCTAACCATAATGGCTTTAAAAATCATGCATTGTTTTAGCTCACAATTCTGAATCATTGGTGAGTTTTTCTGATCTGAACAGTTCAGCTGATCTTGGCTGGGCTCTCTTGTGCAACTTTTGTCAGCTTGGGGATAGGCTGATGGCTGCAGGGAGGATGATCACAGTCACATGTCTGGGGGTTGGAAGGCTGTTGGCCAGGAGACAAGGCATCCTGTCTGTCTCATCATTCAGCCAGCTAGTATGACTGTCTTCACCTGGGTCCCAAGTAGCTGGAGGGGACAAATGCCATCTCGAGTCTCTGCTACCGTCTCATTTGCTATTTTTTCACAAGGCAAAGCAAGTCACCTGACCAATCCCAGAGCCCCACAGAAGGGACGACCTAATTACATGCAGAGGGGAGGAGAACTGAATGCAGTGAGCCCACCACTGCATCCATCTCCCACAGAGGTCATGCCCCTTATCTAAGATCACACAGCTCACAAGTGGTGGGGATAGGATTTCAACCCAGAGTCTGACTCCAGAATCTGCGTTCTCAGGTACCCTGCCATTCCATAGTACGTTATTTTGCTTTATTCTCAAAAGATTACATTTAAAACTCTAAGAAAAGTGTTAGTTGCTCATTCATGTCCCACTCCATCACAGCCCCATGGACGGCAGCATGCCAGGCTCCTCTGCCCATGGAATTCTCCAGGCTAGAATACTGGAGAGGATTGCCATTCCTTCTCCAGGGGATCATCCCAACCTAAGGATCGAACCTGGGTATCCTGCACTGAAGGCAGATTCTTTACCACTGAGCCACCAGGGAAACCCCTAACAACTCTAAAGAGAAGGGTTATTCCTAGCTCTATTTTAGATTTTGAAAACAAAAATCTGAACCTCAGGGGAGTTAAATAATTTCCCTGAAGTCACATAACAAGGAAATAAAGGAATCTGACTCACTGTTAAAATCTCCGTCCCGCCTCACACTAATACCCACCTGTGCTTGCTGAATCAACCTGTGGGCAGAAGCACCAACCAGGGACCATTTTCAGAAAGTAAGAGCTGGGTTGTCAACATGGACTAAAGTCTTCCCTAGCCACTTTTCCCAACTATTGCCCTGAAGTTTTATTCCCATTCAGGAAATTAATTTCTGCTTAGCAGAGGGGTAGGTGTTGTAGCATTTAGAAGAAATGAAACAGACCGATTTTCAGCTCCCTGGATGCTTACAAAGTGCACAGTTATGAAACAGCAGATGCTAACCCACAATGAAGTAGGTGGATGTGTGAACAGATGGAAGCAATTATGGGCAACTGGAAGGTGAGTGTAAACGGGCTTAATCAGGGCAGACTCCCCAGGGGAGGTGGGCTGGAGGAAGAGTAGGATTCAGATGGACAAAAAAAAAAAAAAAAAAAAGAAATAGCCTATCTTGGAGCTACACCTTTCTTAGAAAAATGTGAGCATGGGATACATAATGGTTAAGTTTCTTTTCTGGTGGCTCAGTGGTAAAGAATCTGCCTGCCAAGGCAGGAGATGTGGGTTCAATCCCTGGGTTGGGGAGATTCCTCTAGGGAAGGAAATGGCAACCCACTCCAGTATTCTTGCCTGGGAAATTCCATGGACAGAGGAGCCTGGTGGGCTACAGCCCATGGGGTCACAAAGAATCAGACCTGACTTGCAGACTAAACGACAGTAACCAACTGAAGCCAACTGAAGTTTAACAAGTAGACTTTCAAATTTAACATGAGAATACAGACTCTAAGATGGCAGTGCCCCAGGGAATTGGGCATAAACTGAAATGAAGTTTGCAAATGTCAGCACTGTGCCCTCTCCTTTTTCTCCCTGTGTTATTATTTCTTAGCCAATGAGCTTCCATTTCTTCTTACAAGGTAGACGATGGCTGCCTCTCAATTTAACTTTAAGTTTCCAAGAGAGTGACTCTGATTGGCCCAGATTGAGGCATCTGTGTATCCTTCATCCAATGAGCTTCTCTGAGGGGGCCAGCATCACAAACATGGTTGCCAGGGAAGCTAACTGGTGAGCTTGAGGGCAGTGGTTTCTGGGGCTGGACAAACACCACAAACTCTTATCTACTGAGGGTATACATTGAAAGATTAAATGGCGGTGAGCCTAACTAAATCTCGGAAGTTTTGAAGGATGGTAGGTGGGAAGAAAGCTAGGGAGCTGCCGGTGGAGATCACTGAATTCTAGCCAGAGTACACTAAGAGTACTACTCTAAACTCATCAATAATCACAATCCTCGAGAGGGATATCACAAAGAGGTTTGTAATCAGGAAAATGACACCATCGAAAATTATATATTTCTCTTGTGAAAGCAACACATATGCATTATGGGAATTTTGGCAAATACAGAAAAGTAAGCTATTATTTCCTTCCATTCTTCTCCTCACACAAGCATGCTGGCATCTGGCAATAGAGGAGGGTCACTTTCAGAACCAAAATGTTTAACTATCCACAGTGGAAATCACCTATTAAGTTCTGGATCATGTTCTATAAAAGTATTATATCTCACTTGTACTCACTTGGTGTTATCATCCCCTGGGTTTTCAGATTAAAAATTATACAAAGTGTCTTTAGACAGCATGTTGTTGTTGTTATTTAGTTGCTAATTCATGTCCGACTCTTTTTGTGGACCCCATGGACTATAGCCCATCAGGCTCCTCTGTCCACAGGACTTTTCCAGGCAAGAATACTGGAGTGGGTTGCCATTTCCTTCTTCACGGGATCTTCCCAACCCAGGGATCGACACTGGGTCTCCTGCATGGGCAGGAGTGTTCTTTTTTTTTTACCACTGAGCCACCAGGGAAGCCCAAACAGTGCGGTGCTTATGAGCAATGCAGTTCCTGCCATGACTCAGATTCAAACCCACGTTGCTGTGGTCACAACAGAGTCCTACCCACTATATGATAAGATGGCCATAGTGAACTTACCCATTCCCCCATGGTCAGACAGTTAGAGCATCTCCACTTGTTACTATTATAAATGACTCTGTGATGAATATTCACATTTCTAAAACCTCATCCCTGTTTGTAATCAATTCCTCAGCAATGGAATTATTGGGTCACAGGGTTGCATGTTAAGTTGCTTCAGTCGTGTCTTATTCTTTGCAACCCTATGGACTGTAGCCCACCAGGAATTCTGTCCATGGAATTCTCCAGGCAAGAATACCAGAGTAGGTAGTCATTCCCTTCTCGGGGGATCTTCCCAACCCAGGGATCGAAACTGAATCTTCTGTGGCTTTTGTATTGCAGGCCGATTCTTTACCGCTGAGCCATCTGGGAAGCCACGTCACAAGTTAGGAATGTTTTTAAGTCTCTTGGCACACATTGCAAGTTGTCCCTCCAGAAAAGATGTGCAAAAGGAAACATTCCAGCCAGGCATGAGAATATTAGTAGACCAGAAGGCAAGTTTGGGCAGGTCCATTGGATTATCGCCCATGATTAATGGCAGCAAGACCAGTTAGGGTGACAGCACCTTTTTCATATGATCTGCAAGGACATCAAAGCAGTCAGTCCTAAAGGAAATCAGTCCTGAATATTCATTTGGAAGGACTGATGCTGAAGCTGAAACTCCAACCCTTTGGCCACCTGATGCAAAGAACTGACTCATTGGAAAAGACCCTGATGCTGGGAAAGATTGAAGGTGGGAGGAGAAGGGGATGACAAAGGATGAGATGGTTGGATGGCATCACTGACTCTATGGACATGAGTTTGAGCAAGCTCCAGGAGTTGGTGATGGACAGAGGAGCCTGATGTGCAGAAGTCCATGGGGGTTGAGAAGAGCCGGACACGACTGAGTGACTGGACTGAGCTGAACCATTTTCACACTGTAAGAGCCTTCTCGTCGGGCCCTAATCCTCAAAGGCCATTAGTGAGAACATGCTTTATCCTGGATTATCTTTTTCAGGATTGATAATTTCTCTGACACTTTTCCCCCTACATTTTTATTTCTGGTCAGTGTATATAGACATGCAGTCTTTAGCTATTAACAACTTCAACAAAGTCTTCCTTCAGCCTAGAAACCTGAGCTCTTTCTTCGCTATCTATCTCTGCCCTGATTCACTGAATAGTGATTTCATAGTTTGATTGCCAGACAACTGTTTCTTTTCTAATTTCCAGGCTAGTTGTTCAGACGGGATGGGAAGATATCTTTGTTTCATTGCTAAACTGCCTGCAACATATGCGTTCCCATTGAACGGTCATCACTGCCATGTTATGGCTCTCCAAACGTGGGTTGGAAAAGAATGTCCAGACACAGAGCATTGCAGAAGGGAGTGAGTTTATTAAGAACAAAGAGCAGAGATAATGTGGGCACAGCAAGTACACAGGCCAGCAGCTCCTCATAGGCCAGGAAGAGTCAACGCTTTTTGCAGGTTTGTGATCATGCTCAGTCACTAAGTCATGTCCGACTCTTTTCAAACCCCTACCAGGCTCATCTGTCCATGGGATTCTCCAAGTAAGAATACTGGAGTGGGTTGCCATTTCTTTCTCCAGGGGATCTTCCCCACCCAGGGATGGAACCTGCGTCTCCTTCATTGGCAGGTGGATTCTCTATCACTGAGCCATCAGGGAAGCTCTTTTTATGGGTTTGCAGCCAATTTTTATAGCCTCAAGACAAAATTCCTGTGGGAAGGTTGGCACTAGGTGATTGGTTAGGGTCCTATATAGAGTGACTACTGAGGTGGGCATTTTTACCTAATTCAGGGTCAGGAAGCCTGCTGGTGATGATCAGGGGTGGTGAGGGCAGGGGGGCTTTTGGCCATGGCTACAAAGGGGTTCTGGAGAAGGCAATGGCACCCCACTCCAGTACTCTTGCCTGGAAAATCCCATGGGCGGAGGAGCCTGGTGGGCTGCAGTCCACGGGGTCGCAAAGAGACGGACACGACTGAGCGACTTCACTTTCACTTTTCACTTTCATGCATTGGAGAAGGAAATGGCAATCCACTCCAGTATTCTTGCCTGGAGAATCCCAGGGATGGGAGCGTGGTGGGCTGCCGTCTATGGGGTCTCACAGAGTCAGACACGACTGAAGTGACTTAGCAGCAGCAGCAGCACAAAGGGGTTCAGTCAGCTTCAGAGGTGACCTTGGTTCTGGGCTCTGCTTCTGTGGCCATGGGGCAGGACTCCACACATGTGAAGTGCATAAAGGAAGAGAGGAAAATTGGGTGGTTCTCCCGGGAGTTTAGATCTTATCAATGGCCCTGCCAGAACTTGAACCTGACACTGTTCTCTCGACATCATCTCCCAGGGCAGAGAGATTGGTTCCAGAGCCAGTTTAAAAAGTTGAGGAATGGGACTTCCCCAGGGGTCCAGCGGTGAGGCTCCACCTTCCAACGCAGGAGGGACGGCTGCGATCCCTGGTTGAAGAACCAAGGTCCCGCATGTCACAGGGTATGACCAAAAAAAAAAAGTTGAGTTCATCAAGGTAGCTAAATAGATGATCAGCCTACTAAAAGTAATCTATTTGCATACGTCTGCCACAGACATCTAAAAAAAGAAGTCGTAATTATAGGAAACTGGAGTAAGGGGGTACGATCACAAGAGAGGAAAGGAAGAAGCTGAATGTGAGAGTCTTACAAGGAAAGAACCAACACTGGGAGAAGACTGACTGTGGTGTGTGCTCAGTAGCTCAGTCGTGTCTGACTCTTTGCAGCCCCATGGACTGTAGCCCGCCAGGCTCCTCTGTCCATGGGATTATCCTGGCAAGAATACTGGAGTGGGTTGCCATTTCCTCTTCCAGGGGATCTTCCCAATCCAGGGATGGAACTCGAGTCTCCTGCACTGGCAGGTGGATTCTTTATCACTGAGCCACATGGAAAGCCCCCTGTCTACAGTGGGAGAAAATAAAATCCAAAGATGGAGAAAAGGAGAAAATAATGTTGAGCACTTCAAACAAGTGGATCCAGCTGTCCTTAAGGCAAATAACTCTACCCCCACCACTCCCAGTTACATTAGCCAAGAAAGCCCCAAATGATGTTGCCCATGCCAGTTGGAGTCAACCTTCTTGTCGCTTGCAGTGGAGAGTAAATTATGTATGAATTACACTGCCTCTCCAGACCTATATACAGAAATGCAGAGAAAGAGATGGCAGAGTCCTTGGAAAAGAGTGAGAGTGCTTCGTTAGCATCCAAAACCTCCCTGTCAGCTCGATCTGCCTTCCTTCCATCTCCCCAGTGAGGTCTCTCCTACTACTGATAGGAATTTTCTGAGCTTCTGCGGCCTGGCTGTTTCACCAAGCATTACAGTCTCCACGCCAGAGTTTGGGTTCTTGGCAGCTCTACAAATTTGTTCCCTTGGGATAAGGGAGCAAAGGTTAGAGCTGTGCAGGGCTTTAATCAGGAGTGTGTGACCCTGAAGAACAGGTGGGAATCAATAATATATTTCCACGCTCAACTTCTTTTTTATCCTCAAAACAACAGTATCAAAACATTCATGCCAGACTGCAACTGAAAAAGTCATTTTTTAAAAAAATTTATTCTTCCCTTTCTTGCTCTTTCATGAAAGCCATAATTGAATGAGTGTACCATATGGAGATGAGAAAGAATCATTTAGAAAAACTCAGAAAATACGGCGTTTCCTAGTGGCTTTGTTTTCCCCCATTTTTGTAAAGAAGGCCAATTGCAGTTTCTAGAATGCTTGTTGGATGAAGGGTGATGGGTAAGAAAAAGGAGGGGAAGGTATGTTCGAAGTTCAGGGTGTGTTTAGTGAGAAATTCATCTATTAACTCATGAAATACACAGATCCTCAGTTCATGATACACAGAGGCCTGCAGTGCATGTATGTGGCAACTGGCCAGACGGTAACCACAATCACGGCCCAGTGATGCCAATGGGCAGCCAGTTTGAGGACCACTGGAGCAGCCTGTTGTCTCCAGGCCAGATAACTTCTAACTAAGCCAACAGTCCTCACTAGCCTTACCAAAAGCAGATGATGACCTTAGCATCGGGCTCCCTGGTGGCTCAGGTAGTAAAGAATCTGCCTGCAATGCCGGAGACCTGAGTTGGATCCCTGGGTCAGGAAGATCCCCTGGAGGAGGCATGGCAACCCACTCCAGTATTCTTGCTTGGAAAAGCCCACAGACAGAGGAGCCTGGTGGGCTACATCCACGGGGTCGCAAAGAGTTGGACATGACTGAGAAACTAACACTTTCTTTCACTTAGCATTGAGGTTTACATTTGAATGAATGAATAGAGAGATCTGATCTACTAAAATATTCAACCTCTGTGACCTTGACTTTTGGGAAATGTGTTTCAAATGGGGAAGGGTGAGAAATAGAAAAATATATGAAATCATCCCTCCGTTTCATTTATTTATTAATTCACGAACTCATTATTCATGGGTACAATGTGTGATATGAAGTAGACTCTCTGGGTATTGCATTGGATAAGACCCAGTCTGTGACCTCAACCAGGACAACTAAATTAGAATGATAAAGTGATGGATTAGAATACAGCATGCTGAGTGCCATGAAAATAATGGCAGTGTGTGAATAGATCCTGTAGCCATGAAAGGAGGAAAAGCAACCATAGGCAAATGGCTCACAGGAGGATGAGACTGAAGCAAAGATGGAACCGTTACTGTGGATACACAGGGAGATGTGATAGTGAAACTGGTGAGGGTTAGATCAGTGCTTCTCAACTTGCCTGCATGTGAGAACCATTGGGGGGCATAAAAAATACTAACACCCAGTTCCCACTCCAAATCAATTAACCAGAACCTTTTAGTGGTGCAATGCAGACATCAAAAAAATTTTTTTAATCTCTCCAGGTAATTCCAGTGAATTGCTAGTTGCTAGTCCATAGGGTTGCTAAGAGTCGGACACGACTGAGTGACTTCACTTTCACTTTTTACTTTCATGCATTGGAGAAGGAAATGGCAACCCAGTGTTCTTGCCTAGAGAATCCCTGGGATGGGGAAGCCTGGTGGGCTGCCATCTATGGGGTCGTACAGAGTCGGACACGACTGAAGCGACTTAGCAGCAGCAGCAGCTTTTGAAACACTAGACTTGATTATTAAGTGTCTTGTTACCAATCTAAAGAGGGGCTGTGAATTATTTTTTTATTAAAAAAGAAATAAAGGACTTCTGATACCATGGAGGTAATTAGATCTAAGAAAGGGCAATAAATTTTCAGACTGATTTAAATGGCTCCAGGTCATTTTGCTCTTGCCAAACCAAAGGTCAACTTCTAGAAGTAATTAGGAATAACATAACGGTTAAGGGCACCCCACTCCAGTACTCTTGCCTGGAAAATCCCATGGACCGAGAAGACTGGTAGGCTGCAGTCCATGGGGTCGCTACGAGTCAGACACGACTGAGCAACTTCACTTTCACTTTTCACTTTCATGCATTGGAGAAGGAAATGGCAACCCACTCCAGTGTTCTTGCCTGGAAAATCCCAGGGACGGGGAAGCCTGGTGGGCTGCCGTCTATGGGGTCGCACAGAGTTGGACACAACTGAAGCAACAGCAGCAGCAACGGTTAAGGGCAGAGCTCTGTGAAACAGGACTGGACTTGAGACCTAGCAGGTTGTTCTGCCTTCTCTGAGTGCCTCAGTTTTCTTATCTATAATATTTGATTAGTACTATCTGCCTTTTTCATAGGGATGTTGTAAAATATTTATTGAGAACCTATTGTCTGTAAGGCTCTTTGGTAAGCCCTGGGAATACAATTTGTTGTTCATTCTCTGAGTCATGTCCAGCTTTTTGCAACCCCATGGACTGCAGCACAGCAGGCTTCCCTGTCCTTCACTATCTCGTGGAGTTTGCTCACACTCATGTCCACTGAGTCAGTGAGGCCATCCAACCACCTCACCCTTTGTCTCTGCCTTCACCTCCTGCTCTCAACCTTTCCCAGCATCAGGGTCTTTTCCAATGAGTCGGCTCTTCCCATCAGGTGGCCAAAGGACTGGAGCTTCAGCTTCAGCATCAGTCCTTCCAGTGAATATTCAGGGTTGATTTCCTTTAGGATTGACTAGCAATTTTAACAAATGACAGAATGCTTATTCTCATGGAACTTAACTAGAGTTGGACATTAGTCAAATAACCATAGGCAATTATCAAAAAATTACCTAACTGCAACTGTGTAACTATGAAGGGATACATCTATTTAGGAGAAACACCAGGAGCTAAGAAAACATGTATTGAGAGCGCTCATCTGGGAACACAGGCTGGAATTTGAAGGAATAGGAGATAATTTGGAGAAAATGCAGAGGAAGGGGAATTTGATGGAAGTGGGAAGGGAGGGAAGTTCCAGCAGAGAAATGTGTAGAAGCAGAGGCCCTGGGAGGTGGGGCAGCAGAAGATGGAAGTGACACAGTGAGGTTTCAGTTCAGTTCAGTTGCTCAGTCGTGTCCGACTCTTTGCGACCCCATGAATTGCAGCACACCAGGCCTCCCTGTCCATCACCAACTCCTGGAGTTCACTCAGACTCACGTCCATTGAGCCAGTGATGCCATCCAGCCATCTCATCCTCTGTCGTCCCCTTCTCCTCCTGCCCTCAATCCCTCCCAGCATCAGAGTCTTTTCCAATGAGTCAACTCTTCGCATGAGGTAGCCAAAGTACTGGAGTTTCAGCTTTAGCATCATTCCTTTCAAAGAAATCCCAGGGCTGATCTCCTTCAGAATGGACTGGTTGGATCACCTTGCAGTCCAAGGGACTCGCAAGAGTCTTCTCCAACACCACAGTTCAAAAGCATCAATTCTTCAGTGCTCAGCTTTCTTCACAGTCCAACTCTCACATCCATACATGACCACAGGAAAAACCATAGCCTTGACTAGACGGACCTTTGTTGGCAAAGTAATGTCTCTGCTTTTCAATATGCTATCTAGGTTGGTCATAACTTTCCTTCCCAGGAGTAAGCGTCTTTTAATTTCATGGCTACAGTCACCACCTGCAGTGATTTTGGAGCCCAGAAAAATAAAGTCTGACACTGTTTCCACTGTTTCCCCATCTATTTCCCATGAAGTGGTGGGACCGGATGCCATGATCTTCGTTTTCTGAATGTTGATCTTTAAGCCAACTTTTTCACTCTTCACTTTCACTTTCATCAAGAGACTTTTGAGTTCCTCTTCACTTTCTGCCATAAGGGTGGTGTCATCTGCATATCTGAGGTTATTGATATTTCTCCCAGCAATCTTGATTCCAGCTTGTGCTTCATCCAGCCCAGCGTTTCTCATGATGTACTCTGCATATAAGTTAAATAAGCAGGGTGACAATATACAGCCTTGATGTACTCCTTTTCCTATTTGGAACCAGTCTGTTGTTCCATGTCCAGTTCTAACTGTTGCTTCCTGACCTGCATACAGATTTCTCAAGAGGCAGATCAGGTGGTCTGGTATTCCCATCTCTTTCAAGTACTGAGTAAATATTTCATAAACAGTTAACATTAGCCATTGTCTTTCCTGAATTTAGACTTCAGAGCAGTGAGAAACAGAAATAGACAAAGAGATTCATTGCATCAGATATTTTCTAAACCTTAAAACACTTTAAAATATTCATGATGTAAATAAAAACACCCTCCTCCCTATGCCATTTAAGACTAGTACTTTGTGCTTAATGAAGGTCTCAAGGAAGAAACTTGAGAGTCCCTTGGACAGCAAGGGGATCAAACTAGTCTATACTAAAGAAAATCAACCCTGAATATGCACTGGAAGGATTTATGCTGAAGCTGGAAGCTCCAATACTTTGACCACCTCATGGAAAGAGCCAATTCATTGGAAAAGACCCTGATGCTGGGAAAGATAGAAGGCAAAAGGAGAAGGAAGTAGCAGAGGATGAGATGGCATCACTGACTCGGTGGACATAAGGTTGAGCAAACTCCAGGAAATAGTGAAGGACAGGGAAGCCTGCCATGCTGCAGTCCATGGGGTTGCAAAGAGTCGGACATGACTGAGCGACTGAACACCAACAACAAATGCCAACTGGTAACAAAACATGCTTAAACCTGTTCCCTCTCTCCTTTGAGCTTTCCAGGAATGGTTTGATGATGAAATGCAATAATATCCTTCCTGGATTTCCTTGGAATTCCCACTGGGGGCGCAAGATGAAGCCAGTCATCATGGCTGTGTATTCCATGAGCCAATAGTACCCATTTGATCAATTATTTTAATATAAGTTGCATAAGGAGCTCCATGCATCAGGGCAAACAGATTTTGTACTTTCTGCCTACAGATTTTTATTTCCTTAATCTTTTGTTTTCTCAGTCTCTGTGGCCTGAGATTTACTTTGCTCAAAAGAGAATACCCATGGGAGGCGGGTGGTGGGTCCAACCCTGGGCCTGGCTCATGGCAAACCCACACCTCTGCTTTCTCTCATACTCTGCAGCATGTCTGCCAAGAGTCCATACAGAGTGCAGTGACAAAGCATGGGTCTTAGAGGCAGACAGAGCCAGACTGAACCCACCGGTGTTACCTTGAACATGACCACTAATTCTTAGCTTCCTGATTTCTTCAAGAGCAAAACAGAGATCATACTGGGAGATGATCACTAAGTTCTGCAATAACTATGAAAACCACCTGGTCCAGGGCTATTTAATAGCCCAGCGTCAGTGTTACAGAAGTGATCCTTCTCATAGCTAACATACTATTTGCTCTATCTTGAGCATTCGCCTTTTCTTCTGCCAGAAAATATCACTTGACTTTGAGGAAATTGCCTGTGGGTATTGTATTAGCTAGAGCTCATCAGCACTCCCTTTCCTTCGGTAATGAAAATATTCATCATGAATTGGTCAAGGTGAAAGCATCCGGAAGTGCAGCTGCTATGAGCTGCAGGCGTGGCTGCATCCAGATGCTCAGATGACGTTGTCAACAATCTGCTACCTGTCCTCTCTCATCTCCACTTTGCCCTGTTTTGGGTTCATTGTCAGGAAAGTCTCTCCCTGTGTACTGACAAAAATGGCCTTCAGCAATTCTAAACGAAGACAGTGCCAGTTTAGCAAGGTTAATGGAAAGTAACTATTTTCCCAAAACTTCCAGAAAAATCCCTGGGCTTAATTCTCATATGGGCTTTGATCACGTGGAAGTATTAGTCACTTAGTCGTGTCCAACTCTTGGTTACCCCATGGACTGTAGCCAACCAGGCTCCTCTGTCCACGAAATTCTCCAGACAACTTATTGGAGTGGGTTGCCATTTCCTTCTCCAGGGATTTTCCCAACCCATGGGTCAAACCTGTGTCTCCAGCCTTGCAGACAGATTCTTTACCATCTGAATCACCAGGGAAGCCCTTTGATCACGTGGCCATCTCTAAACCTATCTTGGTGGCCAGGGATGCAATGTTCTGATTGACCAGACCTGCAAGAGGAGCTACAGCTGGAGTGGGAGGGGGGTGGAACCCAGAGGGAATGTGGGATGCCCTTCCCTGAAGAGCAGTATCTGGACATGCAAACAAAACCAATGCATGTGGGGACCTACTTGGTGGTCCAGTAGCTAAGACGCCACGCTCCCACTTCAGGGGACCTGAGTTCAATCCCTGGTCAAGGAACTAGATTCTACCTGTTGCAACTAAGAGCTCGCTTGCCGCAACTAAGCCCCAATGGGTGTGTGCGACACTCACTCAGTCCTGTCTGACTCTTTGCCATGGTCTTGCCAGGCTCCTCTGTCCATGGAATTCTCCACAAGAATACTGGCGTGGGTTGCCATGCCCTCCTCCAGGGGATCTTCCCAACCCAGAGTTCAAACTCAGGTCTCCTGCATTGCAGGCAAATTCTTCACCACTAATGCCACCTGGGAAGCTCTGGTGCAACCAAACAAATAAAAATAAATATTTTTCAAAAACCAATACATGTTCAGCAACCAGAGGCATTTTCCCATTTTTTCCTCTTGATATCAACTCCCTTTCGCATCAGCCAGCTGTTAACAGAAGAGGCTCTCTCTGATCAGCGGCTCAGCTAACCATCTCCTCCCATGCTCATCAATCCCCCATCCAGCCTTCACCTCCACTCCGGGAGGCACGGGGCCTCCATCACTGCAGCCTCCACAATTATCCCAGCCTGCCCAGCAAGAAGAATTGCCAGGGAGGGAGATAAGTGTAGCCAATCATTGGGCCTTATATCACCCACTGTCGATGTATGTTAAACTTCTCAGCAGCAGAGCCATTCTATCACTAGAAACTGCCAATTTAAGAGAAATCAGCAACTTTTCTTCCTTCTCTGACTTTAGCCTCCCTCAAACATAGAAGTATTCTTCAACTTGACTTTACACTGACCTAAATAACCAACAACAGCAGTACTATGGTTTCAGTGACTATTCACTCTGCAGCTGAATCTACCTGGAAATGCCAGGCACACACTTTCCTCCCCTCCCCATGCCTACACCCATGTCAGACATCACTAATCAATTGCCCACTCTTTCCTGATAAACTGGTAAGTTGGAGCCTGATCTCAGAATCCTCAATACAGCATCCAGAATGAAAAGAATGGAGCTGATTTTATTCATAAGAAAGGACTCCAAAACCTCTCAGACGTTGGCAATATCTAGGCTTATGACTGTATCTAACAAGTTTCCTAAAGGAAATCAACACTGAATATTCCTTGGAAGGACTGATGCTGAAGCTGAAGCTCCAATACTTTGGCCACCTGATGTGAAGAGTCAACTCACTGGAAAAGACCCTGCCTGATACTCAGAAAGATTGAGGGCAGGAGGTGAAGGCGACAACAGAGGATGAAATGGTTGGGTGGCATCACCAGCTTAACAGACATGAGTCCAGGAGATAGGGAAGGACAGGAAAGCCTGGCGTGCTGCAGTCCATGGGGTCACAAAGGGTCAGACATAACTGAGTGACTAAAAAACAAAAACAGAAAGATTTAATTCTCACAACAATACCCACACTGTGCGATTAGCCCCATTTTACAGGTAAAGAGTGAGGCTCCGAGAGGTACAGCCACTTACTATCACACAGCTACCAAAGCCATCTGATTCCACGTGCATGCTTTATACCATTCCTCCCCGCCTCCTCCTGCTCCTCCTTGCCTATTCATATTAAAAACAGCAAACTGTTCACAACTGCCTGCTCACCACCAGATACGACTGAAGCGACTTCGCACACACACACACCTGCTCACCCAGCAACAAGGGTAGAGCTTGACATGGCAGCCCCAGGAAAGACTGATCCCCACCTCCCATCTCCAAAGGTTCCAGGTGACTCATCACTCGGTTGACAGCCAGCGCTGCCCCACCGGGAGCATCCAAGGCCACAAGGAGCTGGTCCCCAAGCAAACTGAGTTACTAACAGCCCCAGAGCTGGACCAGCCCCACCCTCCTCAGTGGGAAGACCACTGATGCTATTTTATCCTGAAGAAGCTGCAGCAACTCTCAGCTTCGGTTTCTCAGGCAAAATTAGCAAAAGCAGCGTGTCAGAGCAAATCTTGCTCAGGGCTCCTAACCCACCAGCAATGGAGGAGAGCGGGAAGCAGCTGGAAGGAGGGCCCTGATGCTGGAGGAAATTTAACGGAACTGAACTTTCACAGCAGGGGCTCAGAGAAGCCGACCTGAGGGAGGGAAGCCTGGTGTCAGTACAATCTAAGCAAAAATTAAGAATCACAACTCACCATAGCTGTCACCTGTCTTTTATTTTACCAAGGGTGTTAGTCACTCATTCGTGTCCAGCTCTTTGCGACCCCAGGGACTGTAGCCCTGCCAGACTCCTCTGTTCATAGTGTTCCCCAGGCAAGAATACTGGAGAGGGTTACCATGCCCTCCTCCAGGGGATCTTCCCACCCCAGAGATCAAACCTGGGTCTCCTGCATTGCAGGCAGATTCTTTACTGTCTGAGCTAACTGGGAAGCCCTTATTTTCCCCAAACAGCCCTGAATCCCATTTTTCCTCTCCCTCCTCACCCTTTATCCCCCCAGTCTTTCTGACTAAACCCCAGAGTGTGGGGAGCCACAGAGAGTAAGCAGGTAAGCTTTGAGTTCTGAATCCAGTATCAGCAGTTTACTGCCTGAAAAACCTAGAGAATGAGCTTCAGCTTCTCTGTGCCTCACTCTTCCCATCAGTATAATGGGGATGATAATACAGTGTTTCATACTTTACTGAAGTATTTCTCAATCTTGGCACCGTTGACGCTACGAGCCAGATCATCCTTTGTTGTGGGGGCTGCCCCATGCACACCCATCCATCCCTCTGCCAGAGACACTAACCAAAAATGTCTCTGCTACTGCTGCTAAGTTGCTTCAGTCATGTCTGGCTCTATGCGACCCCATAGACGGAAGCCCACCAGGCTCCCCCGTCCCTGGGATTCTCCAGGCAAGAACACTGGAGTAGGTTGCCATTTCCTTCTCCAATGCATGAAAGTGAAAAGTGAAAGTGAAGTCGCTCAGTCGCATCCGACTCTTAGCGACCCCATGGACTGCAGCCTACCAGGCTTCGCCATCCATGGGATTTTCCAGGCAAGAGAACTAGAGTGGGGTGCCATTGCCTTCTTTAGACACTGTTAAACATATCCCCTGGCTGGGCAAGGTGATTGAGGGGGAGTAGATGGCAGAATCTTCTGTGGTTGGGAACCACTACCTTGTTGGATTCTTTTATTATTACTATTTATGTATGTATTTTTGGCTGCACTGGGTATTATTTGCTGTGTGCGGGCTTTCCCTTGCTGCAGCGAGTGGGGCCTACTCTCTAGTTGCAGTGCCCGATTTCTCACTGCAGTGGCTTCTCTTGTTGGGGAGCACATGATCTAAGGTGCTTGGGCTTCAGTAGTTGTGGCTCCTGAGCTCTGGAGACAGGCTCAGCAGTTGTGGTGTGTGGGCTTTGTGTCCCACCACATGGAATCTTCCCAGACCAGGGATCCAACCCGTGTCCCCTGCATTGGCAGGTGGATTCTTAACCACTGGACCACCAGGGAAGTTCCCGTTGTAGGATTCTTATGAGGATAAACCAGGTTAATATCACATATTGTAATCACTTAGGAAAGTGCCTGGTATATCATAAGTGTTAGCTAATGTTAGCTTACTAAGGAAGGAAAGTTATGACCAACCTAGATAGCATATTCAAAAGCAGAGCCATTACTTTTCTAACAAAGGTCCGTCTAGTCAAGGCTATGGTTTTTCCTGTGGTCATGTATGGATGTGAGAGTTGGATTGTGAAGAAGGCTGAGCACCGAAGAATTGATGCTTTTGAACTGTGGTGTTGGAGAAGACTCTTGAGAGTTCCTTGGACTGCAAGGAGATCCAACCAGTCCATTCTGAAGGAGATCAGCCCTGGGATTTCTTTGGAAGGAATGATGCTAAAGTTGAAACTCCAGTACTTTGGCCACCTCATGCGAAGAGTTGACTCATTGGAAAAGACTCTGATGCTGGGAGGGATTGGGGGCAGGAGGAGAAGGGGAGGACAGAGGATGAGATGGCTGGATGGCATCACTGACTCGATGGACGTGAGTCTGAGTGAACTCTGGGAGTTGGTGATGGACAGGGAGGCCTGGTGTGCTGCAATTCATGGGGTCACAAAGAGTCGGACACGACTGAGTGACTGAACTGAACTGAACTAAGGCCATGCCTTTGCCAACGCAGTTCCTGACACCTGGAGGAACATTTCTCTTCCCCCCACCCCACCTTTTTCACACTTCCCACAGCCTCCTTTGTGACAGACATTTCTAGTCAATTGTAAGTCCATCGCTACCATTTGGTACAACTTTTAGCCAATAAAAAAAACTTTTTTAAGACATAAAAGAGCCCATTAGCTTGACCTAGTGTGTAATGGCACTCAATAATAGCTCTTGTTTTTTAATGCTGAACAATAAAAAGAAAAAATGCTAATAATAGTCATCTTTATTTTTGCATTCATGTTTTGCCACAGGCAGATTTTAGGTGTTTTATATTTTTTCATCATAATAACAAATATATGAGGCAAGTATTATTGTTCTCACCTTAAAAACATAGTTTATGTAACTTTATTTACACAAACTATAGATAAAGTTTATATTTAAAACTTTAAAAATGATTTAAAATTTTTTAAATGATGTTATTTGTCTCCTCCACTAAAGGCAGATTCTTAACCACTGGACCACCAGGGAAGTCCTTGCATTCATTTTTATCTGTGCGTGCTGCTAAGTTGCTTCAGTCATGTCTGACTTTTTGTGACCCCATTACTGTAACCCATCAGACTTCTCCGTCCATGGGATTCTCCAGGCAAGAATACTAGAGTGGGTTGCCATGCCCTTCTCCAGGGGATCTTCCTGGCCAAGGGATTGAACCCAGGTCTCCAGCATTGCAGGCAGATTCTGAGCCACCAGGGAAGCCTATGTTTATGTAAATAAATCCAATGTACATGTACACACACACACACAAAAGAAAGAAATGCAACTGTTAATCAGTTAATAAACTTAATAGATAATTCTATTTTCAGTGCTTTTGTGTATTCCAACTTTTCCACCATGAACAAGGTAAATGTAGAACCCTGTTTCAAACTCCATTTTGTCCATGATTCTTTCTATGATTAGAGAAGTTACATAAACTATATTTTTCTTTACTTTAAGCTGATAATGATATTACTTGTCTCATATTTTTGTTTTATGATGAAAAAATATAAAATACCTAAAATATTGCCTGTGGCAAAACATGAATGCCAAAATAAAAATTACTATTATTAGCATTTTTTTAAATTGTTGAACATTAAAAAACAAGAGAGATTACTGAGTGCCATTACACACTAGGTCAAGCTAATTGACTTTTTTACATCTTAAAATTTTTTTATTGGTATACATATTTTAAAGTTTATTTTCCATTTACAGTTATAAAATACTGGCTATATTCCCCCTGTTGTACAATACATTCTTGGCACTGTCTTACACCCAAGAATCAAAGCCTATTTTTGACTATGCTCCAAAGCTAGATATCAAATCCTGAGTTTAATTCCAAAGCTCATATTCTTAAATATGACTCCATATGGTTTATGCATGAATATTTTACAGTGGAGGTGAACTTGTGAATCACTTCTCCAGTGATATTGAAAAGCCTGATATTGTAGAGTTTTCTAATTTCCATGATGTAAAGACTCTCCACCATGAAGTAACCAATGAATGGTTCAATAACTGATTCATGAAACTCTTGACCACATTAACAATCGGTTCTTATAAGCTGGTGTCAGGGGCTTCCGGTACATCCCAGGGTGGCTGGCAGTTCATTTTGGAATAAGGCAGAATACCAGTAAAGAAGTCAACTGCATTAAATCTCAAGGAATTGGTATATGGTATCACTTATACATGAAACCTAAAATATTACATATATAAACATATATATATATATATATATACATATATACAAAATAGACTTACATACATAGAGAACAGACATGTTCTCTCTTCCTAAACAGGAAGAAATGGAGGAAAGAAGGATTGGGAGTTTGGAATTAACAGATGCAAACTATTATATTAATACATAAGATGGATGAACAACAAGGTCCTGCTGTAGAGCACAGGGAACTATATTCAATATCCTGGGATAAACCATAATGAAAAAGAATACATACATATGTATATGTATAACTGAGTCACTTTGCTATACAGCAGAAATTAAACACAACATTGCAAATTAACTATACAATAAATTTTTAAAAAAAATTCTCAAGGTATTGAACACAATGGAAGAACTTGCTAAGGCAGAGACTGTTTGACCTCTAAAGTCTGACCTCTACACACAAATCCACACTTGGGTTTGAATTCCACTATGGCACCCCACTCCAGTACTGTTGCCCAGAAAATCCCATGGACAGAGGAGCCTGGTAGGCTGCAGTCCATGGGGTCGCTAAGAGTCAGGCACGACTGAGCGACTTCACTTTCACTTTTCACTTTCATGCACTGGAGAAGGAAATGGCAACCCACTCCAGTGTTCTTGCCTGGAGAATCCCAGGGACGGAGAAGCCTGGTGGGCTGCGGTCCATGGGGTCGCACAGAGTCGGACACGACTGAAGCGACTTAGCAGCAGCAGCAGCAGCTGCACTTTTATGGCTTCCCAGGTGGCACTAGTGGTAAAGAACCCACCTGTCAATGCAGGAGGCATAAGAGACGTGGGTTTGATCCCTGGGTTGGGACGATCCCCTGGAGGAGGGCATGGCAACCCACACCAGTATTCTAGCCTGGAGAATCCCATGGACAGAGGAGCCTGGGGGGCTACAGTCCATAGGGTCGCAAAGAGTTGGACACAACTGAAGCGACTTAGCATGCATGCACACTGCACTTCTGTAACCTAACACTGTAAACTCCAGGTTCTCTGCCCAGAAAATGAGTCCAGGCTGACATTAGCTTTGCAGCCTCACGAGTTGCATGCAAATTCATTTAGGGGAGGGAAAAAAAAAAAAAAAAAAACACCTTTCTCCTTCAGCTGATGGTTTCTAGCAAACTGAAGAATAAAGATTACCAGCAGGACACTGAGTCTGGGCTAATGCGGGATTGGCAGCTGGTTTCCGCTCCAAAGACACTCTGCAGGGTATGCTTCAATTAGCCACTGTAGCTCTAGGTCAGGAAAGGAAGCATCGGGAATGCAACTCAGTGGGCTCTTGTGTAAGGCTCACAGCCCTTAAGTCATTAGTACGGAAGGCACACGCTTAGTTAACTGAATAAGCATCAACCATGAGCCCGCTCTGCTCCAAACCAAGCAGAGGCTCCCCTCTTCCATCTCTGCCTGCAGAAGGCAGAGACACGTGACTTCATCTTGGCCCTGCCAGACACCCTGCTGAGCACCCCATGCTCTGCCAGACTCTCAAGTGAATGTGTATAGTCATCTCGCCATCTCTAAACATGGGCTGGAAACATGTTCTGGACATGGAGCTGTCTTGCCTGGAGACCCTGGGCTTGCCACCGCCATTTCCCATGAAAGTCACCGGATCCGCTCAGCCTTACATCATGGCCACAGATCTCTATTTCTCAGTTCTTCCCAAGGGTCTCCCTCACTTCAAAAAAGAAAACAGGGGCTTCCCTGGTGGTCCAGTGGTTAAGAATCTGCCTCGAGATGCAGGGGACATCGGTTCAATCTCTGGTCTGGGAAGATCCCACATGCCGCAGGGCAACTAAGCCCACAACTACTCAGCCTGTGCCCTAGAGCCCACCAGTCGCAACTACTCAGCCCACCAGCTGCAATTACTGAGTCCGTGCACCCTAAAGCCTGTGCTCTGCAACAAGAGAAGCAACCGCAATGAGAAGCCTAAGTACTGCAACTGCAGAGCATCCGCTGCTCGCTGCAACTTGAGAAAGCTTGTGCCTAGCAAGAAAGACCCAGTGCAGCCAAAAAGAAAGAAAGAAACAAAAAAGAAAACAACCACAATCACCAAGAGGGTGAAGTTTCAAGTGCTGAATGCAAAAGGCATATCATTCTTTTTTCCTGTAGGTTCTGCCGCTTAGTCTTCATGAGAGGGATCAGAGAATTCTCTGGAATATGGTTGATGGATAAATTGCAGAGAAGTTTCTCTGATGACTCAGCAGGTAAAAGAATCCAGACCTGCCAATGCAGGAGACACAGGAGATGTGGTTTCCATCCCTGGGTTGGGAAGACACCCTAGCAGAGGAAAATGGCAATCCACTCCAGTATTCTCGAATTAAAAATCCCATGGATAGAGGAGCCTGGCAGGCTACAGTCCATAGGATCACAAAGAATCGTATACAACTGAGTGACTAAGCACGGCGCAGCATGTAACCAAGAAGAGGAAAATGACATGGATGATGGAATCAGACACATCTGTGCTCAGATTATCTTTAAAGTGTCCCAAAAGAAGATTGAGAGTTTATCTATCTATTAATACTTTCAAAAGGTATACACTGAGCACCATGTGTCAGACACAGTTCTGGATGCTGGAGATATAGTAGAGAGCCAAAATGTGCATGTTTCCCATGGTTCCACTCTCCTGCCTTCATCCATTCATTGAACATTTCAGTGTTGACTGCCCCAAGAACTGTGTGGGGGCACCGAAGTCCCAGAATAGAGTAAACAAAGAAATAGACAATTGGAAGGCAGGATGGAAAATAATGAATGTACTCAAGACACCTCCCATGGGCCAGGCACCATGGATATTAGCTCACTTCATCCTCCTGTGTGTGTGTGCATGTGTGTTTGTGTGTGCTCAGCTGCTTCAGTCATTCTGACTCTCTGCAATCCTATGAACTGTAGCCTGCCAGACTCCTCTGTCCATGGAACTATCCCAGCAAGAATACTGGAGTGAGTTGCCATTTCCTCCTTCAGGGGATCTTCCTGACCCAGGGATCAACCCCCATTTCTTGCATTGCAGGCAGACTCTTTACCCACTGAGCCACTTATATCATGGCCACAGATCTCTATTTCTCAGTTCTTCCTATTTGGTGTAGAATTATTATTGTCCTCTTACAGGTGAATGAATCAAGGTTCAGATGTGTTAAGAAACTTGATCACAAAGCACGGAAGTAGCACAGCAAGATGTCAAACCCAGAGAGTCTGATTTAAAGTGTATTGCCCTAAACATGACTTTGGATGATTAGTGCATGTGTAATCTATTGTTGCAGGGAGGGTACTGGTAAACTATCTCTCAAAAAAAAAAAAAAAAAAAAACAAGAAAAAGAAGGCAGCATTTGCAAATACTCAAGGTATAAATGCTCCCACCATGACTGATTTGAAGTTAGTATAAGTACTGATGCATGAGCTTCCTGAAATTTTAAATAATTGGTTCTTGTGAACTGGTACAAATTAGGCCCCAACAAAGGACTGAAGGTAAGCATGAAATACTGGTAGATCCAGAGGAAATCTACTAGCTTCCCAGGTGGCACTAGTGGTAAAGAATCCACCTGCCAATGCAGGAGATGTAAGAGGCACAGGTTCGATCCCTGGGCCGGAAAAATCCTCTAGAGATGGATGTGGCTCCAGTATTCTTGCCTGGAAAATCCCATGAGCAAAGGAGTCTGGTAGGCTGCTGTCCATGGGGCTGCAAAGAGTCAGACATGACTGAGCACATATCAGAAGAGAAGCCTGCCTAACATAGCTCTCAGGATTTCGTTGCAAAATTCAAGAGGAATGACTCCCCAACTCCTTTTTTGAGGTACCTAGAGCAGTCCTTTTTTTTTTTAATAACTTTTTCATACTTTTTTTTTCTAAATTTTTGGCCATGACATAAGCATGCAGGATCTTAGTTCTCCGACCAGGGATTGAACCCAAGCCCTCTGCTTTGGAAGCATGAAGTCTTAACCACCAGACCACCATGGAAGTCCCAGCCCATTCCTTATGTGAAGATAAAATGTTCTCAATGTTTCCTTAGATTCTCTGAGATGGTGCAGTATCCTTCCAACAAATTGCTTTTTGCCCAAGATGATTCAACTTGAGCTTTGTTATTGAAAAACCAAAGAGTCTTCTTATTAAGAAATGCAGAGGGACCAACCCACTTAGGTCTTTTGTTACTGGAATCGGGAAAATGGTCTTCCGTGGAGCAGCAGCCAGTGTATTGATGTCAATTCAATGTGGCTTCCATGGAGAGACATGCTTTTCTGATAATTCAGGGACCTGTGTTCCCAGAACAATAGAAATTGTCACTCTACCAAAGGACAACCTCTCAGCATGATCCTCGGGTGCACTTAAGCATGTGTTTATACACCATTAACTACTTGGCAGAGAGACCGAAGGAACATTATGACCACAAATAACATAAACTGATGTCGGCAAAGCTGGTGCCAGTGAAAGAGATACCGGTGATGAAGATGAATTATCTCCAAAATTACAACAGAGGCCAACAGTAAAGTACAATTCAATTTCAAAGGGAAAAGGCCTTACAAACATTGCACAGATTCAGCAAGAGAGGAAAGTGGGAAACAAGTGTCTATTCCGAGGGCCACCTAAAATTTGCAGTCAGGTGGATCTGAGCTTTTCTCTCTGCTGTTTTCCACCTCTGTGGCCTTGAAAAAGGTACTTTCCATCCTGAAGCTTCAGATTCCATTTTTATTGTGCTTAGTTGCTCAGTCATGTCCAACTCTTTGTGACCCCATGGACTGTACCCCACCAGGCTCCTCTGTCCATGGGGATCCTCCATGCTAGAATACTGGAGTGAGTTGCCGTGCTCTCCTCCAGGGGATCTTCCCAACCCAGGGATTGAACCCAGATGAGATAAATGATTCAAAATGTCTCCAAGAAATAAATGCAGAATACGTGGATCATTTAGTGTCATCCTAGCCCATAATTCATATTGTTATACTGTTCATGGGGTTCTCAAGGCAAGAATGCTGAAGTGCTTTGCTAATCCCTTCTCCAGTGGACCACATTTTGTCAGACCTCTCCACCATGACCTGTCCATCTTGGGTGGCCCTACACAGCAAGGCTCATAGTTTCATTGAGTTAGACAAGGCTGTGGTCCATGTGATTAGATTGGTTAGCTTTCTGTGATTGTGGTTTTCAGTCCGTATGCCCTCTGATGGAGAAGGATAAAAGGCTTATGGAAGCTTCCTGATGGCAGAGATTGACTGAGGGGGAAACTGGGTCTTGTTCTGATGGGCAGGGCCATGAACAGTATGAAAAGGCAAAAAGATAGGACACTGAAAGATGAACTCCGCAGGTCAGTAGGTGCCCAGTATACTACTGGAGATCAGTGGAGAAATAACTCCAGAAAGAATGAAGAGATAGAGTCAAAGCAAAAACAACACCCAGGTGTGGATGTGACTGGTAATGGAAGCAAAGTCCGATGCTGTAAAAAGCAATATTGCATAGGAACCTGGAATGTTAAGTCCGTGAATCAAGGCAAATTGGAAGTGGTCAAACAGGAGATGGCAAGAGTGAACATCGACATTTTAGGAATCAGTGAACAAAAATGGACTGGAATGGGTGAATTTAACTCAGATGACCATTATATCTACTACTTGGACAAGAATCCCTTAGAAGAAATGGAGTAGCCATCATAGTCAACAAAAGAGTCTGAAATGCAGTACTTGGATGCAATCTCAAAAATGACAGAATGATCTCTGTTCGTTTCCAAGACAAACCATTGAACATCACAGTAATCCAAGAAGCTGAAGATGAACGGTTCTATGAAGACCTACAAGACCTTTTAGAACTAACACCCAAAAAAGATGTCCTTTTCATTATAGGGGACTGGAATGCAAAAGTAGGAAGTCAAGAAACACCTGGGGTAACAGGCAAATTTGGCCTTGGAATACGGAATGAAGCAGGGCAAAGGCTAATAGGGTTTTGCCAAGAGAACACACTGGTCATAGGAAACACCCTCTTCCAACAACACAAGAGAAGACTCTACACATGGGCATCACCAGATGGTCTACACTGAAATCAGATTGATCATATTCTTTGCAGCCAAAGATGGAGAAGTTCTATACAGTCAGCAAAAGCAAGACCAGAAGCTGACTGTGGCTCAGATCATGAACTCCTTATTGCCAAATTCAGACTGAAATTGAAGAAAGTAGGGAAAACCACTAGACCATTCAGGTATGACCTAAATCAAATCCCTTACAATTATACAGTGGAACTGAGAAATAGATTTATGAGACTAGATCTGATAGACAGAGTACCTGATGAACTATGGATAGAGGTTCATGACATTGTACAGGAGACAGGGATCAAGACGATCCCCAATAAAAAGAAACACAAAAAGCAAAATGGCTGTCTGAGGAGGCCTTACAAATAGCTGTGAAATGAAGAGAAGTGAAAAGCAAAGGGGAAAAGGAAAGTTATACCTATTTGAATGTAGAGTTCCAAAGAATAGCAAGGAGAGATAAGAAAGCCTTCCTCAGTGATCAGTACAAAGAAATAGAGGAAAACAATAGAATGGGAAAGACTAGAGATCTTTTCAAGAAAATTAGAGATACCAAGGGAACATTTCATGCAAAGATGGGCACAATAAAAGACAGAAATGGTATGGACCTAACAGAAGCAAAAGATATTAAGAAGAGGTGGCAAGAATACACAGAACTATACAAAAAAAAATCTTCAAAACCCAGATAATCACAATGGTGTGATCACTCACCTAGAGCCAGATATCCTGGAATGTGAAGTCAAGTGGGCCTCAGGGAGCATCACTATGAACAAAGCTAGTGGAGGTGATGGAATTCCAGCTGAGCTATTTCAAATCCTAAAAGATGATGCTGTGAAAGTGCTGCATTCAATATGCCAGCAAATTTGGAAAACTCAGCAGTGGCCAGAGGACTGGAAAAGGTCAGTTTTCATTTCAATCCCCAAAAATGGCAATGCCAAAGAATGCTCAAACTATTGTACAATTGCACTCATCTCACACGCTAGTAAAGTAATGTTCAAATTTCTCCAAGCCAGGCTTCAACAATACGTGAACCATGAACTTCCAGATGTTCAAGCTGATTTTAGAAAAGGCAGAGGAACCAGAGATCAAATTCCTAACATCCACTGGATCATTGAAAAAGCAAGAGAGTTCCAGAAAAACATCTATTTCTGCTTTATTGACTATGCCAAAGCCTTTGACTATGTGGATTACAACAAACTGTGGAAAATTCTGAAAGAGATGGGAATACCAGACCACCTGACCTGCCTCTTGAGAAACCTGTATGCAAGTCAGGAAGCAACAGTTAGAACTGGACATGGAACAAATAGAAATAGACTGGTTCCAAACAGGAAAAGGAGTACGTCAAGGCTGTATATTGTCACCCTGCTTATTTAACTTATATGCAGAGTACGTCATGAGAAACGCTGGGCTGAAGGAAGCACAAGCTGGATTCAAATTGCTGGGAGAAATATCAATAACCTCAGATATGCAGATGACACCACCCTTATAGCAGAAAGTGAAGAAGAACTAAAGAGCCTCTTGATGAAAGTGAAAGAGGAGAGTGAAAAAGTTGATTTAAAGCTCAACATTCAGAAAACTAAGATCATGGCATCTGGTCCCATCGCTTCATGGCAAATAGATGGAGAAACAGTGGCAGACTTAATTTTTGGGGCTCCAAAATCACTGCAGGTGGTGATTGTATCCATGAAATTAAAAGATGCTTACTCTTTGGAAGGAAAGTTATGACCAACCTATACAGCATATTAAAAAGCAGAGACATTCTTTGCCAACAAAGGTCCATCTATTCAAGGCTATGGTTTTTCCAGTAGTCATGTATGGATGTGAGAGTTGGACTATAAAGAAAGCTGAGCACAGAATAATTGATGCTTTTGAACTGTGGTGTTGGAGAAGACTCTTTTTTTTTTTTTTTTAAACTTTACATAATTGTATTAGAAGACTCTTGAGAGTCCCTTGGACTGCAAGGAGATCCAATCAGTACATCCTAAAGAAGATCAGTTCTGAATGTTCATTGGAAGGACTGATGCTGAAGCTGAAACTCCAATACTTTGGCCACCTCATGGAAAGAGCTGACTCATTTGAAAAGACCCTGATGCTGGGAAAGATTGAAGGTGGGAGGAGAAGGGGACAACAGAGGATGAGATGGTTGGATGGCATCACAGACTCGATGGACGTGAGTCTGAGTGAACTCTTGGTGATGGGCAGGGAGGCCTGGTGTGCTTCAGTCCATGGGGTTGCAAAGAGTCGGACACGACTGAGTGACTGAACTGAGCCCATAATTAGGGCTTCGCAGGTGACTCAGTGGTAAAGAACCCACTTGCCAGTGCAGGAGGTTCGGGTTCGATCGCTGGGTCAGTAAGATCCCTGGAGAAGCAAATGGCAAACCGCTCCAGTATTCTTGCCTAGGAAATCCCCTGGACAGAGACCATAGGGTTGCAGAGGGTCGGACAGGACTGAGTGACTAAACACAGCAAAGAGCGTAGTTAACACTCGAGAGGTGATCATGAAGGAGCTAATGATGATGACAACAACGGTGATGAGGAGGATTACAGCACAAGTTCTGCCTCACCCAGAAAGCCCTTCCTGACCATCCTCTCCCTGACAAACTTTCCTAACCTTTGGGGATCACAGTAATGTCGTCTTCACCTCCACAATTAAGGAGATGATTAACTGTGTGCAGGAGCAAAGACTGGGATTCAGGCAGCTTCTGTGTTTCATGCAAGGATGAAAGCCCAAGATGTGAAACCAAACTGCTGTTCAGAGAAGTTTAGCCACTTGCTCAAGATCCCCACAGCTCATAAGTGTCAGAGGTCGGCAAGTCCACAAACAGGTGTGTCCTTCTGTACAGCCCACGCTCTCACCCTCTGCTCTATCGTTCCTCCCCAGGATGCTCTGATCTATTCCTGAAGCTTAGTGCTATGCCCTTGGAACCTACTCTTCTTTTTGTTGATGATAATCTTGTTTCCAAATCTCATATTGACCTGTGAGAGGGACCTTTGGATTGATTGTAGCTCCAAAGTCAAGGACACGGAGAAGATGGATTTTTGCCCTTCTCTGAGTCCCAGCATTATGGATTCAGGGGAACAGAATTCAACTGGAAGTGGTCCAACAGTGTTTAATCTTCTGCATTTGGGGTCAAGGATGACAGAGGTGCGGGGTTGGGGGGGGGGACAAAAATCACAGATGGGTCAGCATTGCTTGGTTGCAGCTGGTGGGGAATTAAATTGCCAAGGGTTTGTACTCCAGTTAATGCAAATTTGTTTTCCCTACAAAAAGCCACAGACATTTGACCTGTCCATCTGATGGATGCCCATGTCCTCCGTGGTCTCCTTGCAAACAGGGCCAGCAAGGCAGCTTGAAAGCGTGGCTGTGGTTCCTCTGGAGTCCATTCACACTTGACACTGGTCCCGTTCTTCGGCTTCAATGATTGAGGCCAAAGGCTCTGAATCTAGGCTGCTGGGCTGCAGTCACTGTCCCACCACCCACCACCAAAGCTGTGTCCCCTTATCTATGTAAGAAGAACAATACTCCAAATGCACAGGCCTGTTGGAAGGAGTAGCCACAAACCACACATACATAGCACAGGTCTCAATCCTCAGGCCATCAGTGTCCCCAGCCCCCCGCCTGCACCAAACTCTCTGGTCACCAGCCATGAGGAAGGCCTGGAACGTATGGAACAGAAAGAACTTCAGACAACCTCCACCCTTAATCCTTCCTTTGCCTCCATCAGCCACCACGCACCCCTGCAAAATGCCCAGCTGTGTCCCCTAGCTTCCCTCCATTGGGAAAAAACCCACGCTGTGAGGTCAGGGCCCTGAACTCAGGTACCTGGGCCTCCAAAACCTACGCATCCCATCACAATCTCTGGAGCGTGCTTCAGCACTTCTAGAACACGAATGGTAATGTGAATTGAAGAAAAAGAAGGAAAGCTGTCTATCGGCGTTGGGTGCATGCTGTCGTTACAATACACGCTGGTTGTCCCCAGAAATTTTCATTTTGCGCAAAGAGACAGTCATCTCCTTGCCAAAGTCCTCTCTGTGTCTCTCCACCTCTCTCTCTGTTTTTCTCTGTCCATGTCGATTATCTCAACCTCTTTCTGGGGATTTCTTTTAACCATGTCATTTCTTTCTGGAGGTCATTCTCTCTCTCTGTCTCTCTCTCTCAGCATCTCTGTGTATGCAAGTGTGAATTCTCTCAGTCTCTCTTCCTTTTGGTTCCTCATATCCTCTCTGCCTCCCTGTCTCTTGACCAGAGCAATTAAAAATATATTAGTCTCTTCGGCTACCCACTCTAGTATTTTTGCCTGGAGAATCCCATGGACAGAGGAGCCTGGTGGGCTACAGTCCATGGGGTCGCAGAGAGTCGGACACAACCAAGCGACTAACACTTTAGTGTCTCCGAGTTCATTTTTTCACTTCAAAAGTAAAGAAAGCAACAGGACTTACTTTGGAAGGTCGTCATGAAGAGTGAATGATATTGCCACTAGAAGCGTCCAGCATGGTGCCCAGCACAGAGCAAGCACTCACTAACTATTAGCTATTAATATTATTATCTATTTCTTTATTTCAGGTACATCCCCTTCCTTCCTCTGTCGCTGTATTTCTGACTCTATCTCAGTTCCTTCCCTCACTCCCTCCCTCCTTCCATCTCCCCTCCCTTTCCCTCTCTTTCTGGACAGAGGCTCTCTGTAACCCCCTACCTAGGTTTGACAGTCACCTTGGGCTCCTGATCAGGTGTCGACCACAGGCCACCTGCTGGGAATTTTAAAGTAACCCTTGTGGTGCGGAGGAAGGGGAGAGACGGTTCGGGAGTGCTTCCCGGGTGGATGCTGCGCCGCTGTCGTCAGCCACGGAAACCGCCTGCCTTCGCCACTGCAATGATGCTGCTGCAAAGCAGGGAGATGAACAGCGTGAGCACGGAGGGTGAGTTCCCCAAAGGGAGCAGAACAGCATTTCTCTAAAGTCGCTCTTGAACTCAAAACTCCAATTCTGTTGCCGCCAATAGAAGTCTATAAAGAATTAATTAGGGAGCTTCACAAACCGTCAAAACTCATAAATTGGTCACTGTCGAGAAGCGTCACCTCCGCGGTCAGACATGAAGTATGGCTGTCGGAAGAGGGAAAGAAAGGAAACAAAGAAGCGGGTCTGCTGGCTGCTTCCTTCTGCTGCTTGGAGGGAGGGGCTGCTTAAGAACTTGGGAAACTCAGAGGGAGGAAGTGGTGGTACTCCTGGGCCGTTGCCCCACGTAAGTTGTGGTCCTGGCCGGTGCCCCAGAGCCCAGCTTGGTGCTTGGCACACGTGTGCTCAGTCGCTCAGGTGTGTCCGACTCTCTGCGACCCCATGGACTGTAGCCCACCAAGCTCCTCTGCCCATGGGATTCCCCAGACAAGTGGGTTGCCATGCCCTCCTCCGGGGCATCTTCCCAACCCAGTGATGGAACCCGTGTCTCCTGCGTCTTCTGCATTGCAGGTGGATTCTTTACCACTGAGCCACTGGGAAAGCCCGCTTGGTACACAGTAGGGACTTAAAATACTTCTTTTTTAAAACATTTATCTTATTGACATATAGTTGGTTTAAAACACTATGTTAATTTCTGCTGTACAGCAAAGTGAATCAGTTATACATATATATATATATAAATTCTTTTTTGTATTCTTTTCCATTATGGCTTCTCACAGGATAATGAATATAGCTTCCTGCTATACAGTAGGGCCTTGTTGTTTATCCATTGTGCACATAATATTAAAATATTTCTTGAAGTGACTAAAGATTTGAAAGAAGGCAGCTGGCAAGGATGAGATGAAGGGCCTCCACCACTGGCATTGAACCTGGTGTCTCCCCCAATCACTGCCCTCCACCCCTTCCTGTAAAGCAGGTGACGTGGAGGCATCCTCTTCCTCCTGAGCATGGACTACTCCCACCCAGGTGTTACCATGGCAACCCCAGTAACAAGGAGGAGTGTGGCTCTGGAACTCCAACCCTCCTAGCCCCATCCTTGCTTCTGTTAGCGTCTGTTTCTTCTTCGTGTGTAAAACGCAGCTCATAATTGCATTTCCATTATAGAGATTTTATGGAGATTAAATGAGAATTTATTTGAAAATAGATATTAGCCGCAGCTGCTATTGGGGCTTTCCAGGTGGCACAGCAGTAAAGAATCTGCCTGTTAATGCAAGAGATGCAAGAGAGGTAGGTTCGATCCTGGGTCAGGAAATGGCAACCCACTCCAGTATTCTTGCCTGGGAAATCCCATGGACAGAGGAGCCTGGCGGGCTAAGTTCATTGCCTACAGTCCGTAGCATGATGGCTCCAGAGAGCAGCAAGCTCCAAGTGGCTGGGTCTCCCCCAAGTGGTCCTCAGGGATGTTTTGCTCTTTCATTTGAAGAAGCAGATGCATTTCTTAAGCTTTCTACTCCCCCCTCGCTAGCTCTGTGCTCCAACATCTCTGAGTCCCAGGAGTTACTATTAGAAGAGATGCCCACTCCTGGCATTCCTGAGCTGTCTTTTCTGCTTTAGGACAACCAGCTTCCTCTCTGGGGTGCTAGAGGGCTGTCAGGAGATGTTGGAAAGGGGGCCAGCCACAGCTTTGCCCTCTCCATGCTGTTGGACACCCCCACAGCCAACACCATCCCCGTGGGTATTCACATTCTGAGGTAAGGGATGCAGACAGACACAACCCATCATTTCCATAGGAAATGACATATGGCCTAAGAGGCGTGGGCTAATTGCAAAGCTGTTATAAAATGTTACTGACTGTATCTCTTATTATTAAATAACAATCTCAGTGGAACCTGGGGATTGGGGGTTTTTTAGGCCAGCCACCAGCTCTGAAATTGACACGACCAAGACAGCTAAACCTCACCTCAAGGACCTCATTCCGCCTACCTCCCTGCAAAGTTAGCCCTTGGATGGCTTGATTTTCCGGTTAGAACAGCTCTTATGCTTAGCTGGGCCATATTTCAATTTAATTGTCCTGCCCACGACAGACTTGCTGTCTCACAGGCTGGAAAGAGAATGAATTAGAAGAAGTTGCCTGTTCCGCCTCAAGGAGTCGGTCCCCGCCCTCATGCTATGTTTAGCACTTGTGTGGGCTCTTGGCTGATGCCAAATACATCCTAGCTTTAATTCCTGTTTTGAGGGGACACTTTCTTCACTGAGGATGAAGCTCAGGGGTGGAGGAACTTGCTGAGATGTGCATTCCTCATTTCCTGTAGAGTGGTAAGGCCCGGTCTGTCTGGGAGAAGAGGGTGCCTTCTCTCAAACACGATCCCCTGGAAAAGGGAATGGTAACCCACTCCAGTATTCCTGCCTGGAGAACGCCAAGGACAGAGGAGCCTGGTGAGCTACAGTCCATAGAGTTGGACTCGACTGAAGCGACTTAGCATGGACGTCTCAAAGAGTTGGACAGGACTGAAGCGACTTAGCATGTGTGAGTCCATTACTGGGCTTAAAAGGAAGGAAATGGGGGCTTCCCTGGCGGTTCAGTGATTATGAATCTGCCTTGCAATGCAGGGGATACAGGTTCGATCCCTCATCTGAGAAGATCCCATATTCTATGCAGCAACTAACTGCATGTACCACAACTACTGAGCCTGTGCTCTAGACCCCTGGAGGTACAACTATGGAAGCCCATGCACCTACAGGCCGTGCTCCACAAGGGAAGCTGCGGCAACAAGAAGCTCGCACGCCACAACTAGGGAAAAGAAGACCCATCACAGCCAAACATCTGTTTTAAATAAATTAAAAGAAAGTTAAAGGAAGGAACAGAGGACAGGCTCTGGAGTCTGACATCCCGGTTTCAGTACCATCTTGGATACTGCCCAGTGATGGGAAAAGTTATCTCCTCTCTGCTGGTTTCTACATGTAGAGTCTTGGACCAGTCATGTAACCTCTCTGAGCCTTGTTTTCCTCGTCACTAGGATGAGAACAATAGTCCCCACCAGCTACGGCTGTTAAGAATAGGGTGCAACAATACATATAATGAAATAAATGCTCAAATAAAGATTAGCTGTCATTGGGTCAATAACCCCATGAGGTAGGACTTATTATTCCCATTTTACATATGGGTAAACCAAGGTTCTGACAGGTCACATTACTTGCCTGATATCCTCTCATAATCCTTGGATTTGAACACAAATGTGTAGGGTGCCAAAGCCATGCTTTGGACCAGAGTTCAATAGGAGGGAACTAGAGGTTTAGGAGGAGAATAAGGGGACAGCCTGAGTCTCCACCCTGTGCCCTACATGTAGAGACAAAGGGGGAACTCGATCCAGGTACCACAGGAAAAGACTGGAGGGGACTTAGCATCTTTGCCTCGTTGCTTTCCTTTCTCAGTGTTCCCTTTTTCTCTCTTCATATCATCATCCTTCTCTGCTTCCACTTCCCCACTTGAATGTCAGTTGGTGTCTTAGTATTAAGATAAGCAAACCCAGACTCAGAAATTCTAAGCACCCTTCCCAATATGCTCTTCCTCCATTGGTCGCCCATCTCTTAGCCACTTAACCCCAAAACTCACAAGCCACCTTTTCCTCACCAGCAAAACATAGAAACCCCAGCTTTCTGTTTTTGTGAATTCAGCTTTTTCAGACTGTGCATATAAGTGAGATTTGTCTTTCTCTGTCTGACTTATTTCACTGAGTGTAATGTCCTCAAGGTCCATAAATAGCAAGGTTTCCTTCTTTCTCGTGGCTGAATAATACTCTGTTGTATACATACACTACATCTTGTTGATTCATTCATCCACTGGTAAACAAGGAGGTGGTTTCCATGGCAACCCCACCTTCATACAAGTGACTAGTTCCTCACTTTCCTCCACCTCCTCTACCCCCATCATCTCTCAGCTGGACGGCTGCTCAGTTACCTTCCCGCTTCACTCTTGCCCCTCCCCATTCTATTCCCTGCACAGTATCAAAGAGCTTTTGAAAACAAAACAGATCTTTTGGGACTTCCCTGGTGGTTCAGTGCAGAGACATTACTTTGTGACAAAGGTCCATATGGTCAAAGACATGGTCTTTCCAGTAGTCGTATATGGATGTGAGAGTTGCACCATAAAGAAAGTTGAGCACCGAAGAATTGATGCTTTTGAACTGTGGTGTTGGAAAAGACTCCTGAGAATCCCTTGGACTGCAAGGAGATCAAACCAGTCAATCCCCAAGGAAATCAGTCCTGAATATTCATTGGAAGGATTGATGCTGAAGCTGAAGCTCCAATCCTTTGGCCACCTAATGCAAAGCACTGACTCATTGGAAAAGACCCTGATACTGGGAAAGATTGAGGGCAGGAGGAGAAGGGGACAAAAGAGGATGAGATGGTTGGATGGCATCACTGACTCAACAGATATGAGTTTGAGCAAGCTCTGGGAGTTGGTGATGGACAGGGAAGCCTGGCATGCTGCAGTCCATGGGGTTGCAAAGAGCTGGACATGAACTGACTGACTCAGTGGTTAAGAAGCCACCTTGCAATGCAGGGAATGTAGGTTCAATTCCTGCTCAAGCAACTAGGCCCACGCTTCACAACTAGAGAGTTCGTATACCTCAAGGAAAGATCCCACATGCCACAAGTAAGTTATGATACAGCCAAATAAAACAGATCCTGTTATTCCCCAATCAGAAAGTTTCTACTGATCTCTATTTATATTTATTAATAAAATCCAGACTCCTTCACCTTCCAAAACTCAGCCTCATCCTGTCCACTCCTGTGCTCAATCCCCCTGCATCCACCGTGTGGCCTCCTCGCCCACCCTCTTGGGTCCCTCAGACCATCTGCCTTTGCATTCAAGTTCCTTTAGCCTCAAACGCTCACCGTTGGATTTTTCTGGACCTGTTTCCTTCTTGTCTTTGAATCTCAGTTCAAAAGTCACAATCTCAGGGACTTTCCTGGTGGTCCAGTGGTTAAGACTTTACCTTCCATTTCAGGGAGTGTGGGTTTAATTCCTGGTTGGGGATCTAAGCCCCATATGCCTGTGTCTCCCCAGAAAAACTCAGAATATAAACAACAGAAGCAATATTGTACAAATTCAATAAAGACTTTTAAAAATTTTACAAAAAAGTCACAACCTTTGAGAGGACTTCCCTGACCTCCCAGCTCCCTCTGACCCATTCCCAGTTGTAATTCTTGCATCCATGTATCACCAACTCCAATTTTTCCTCTTTTGTTTCTCCCGATTAAAATGCAACTGCATGGAGAAAGAGCCCTGTGTATTCTGTTTATGGTTTCCTCATGAGTTTGAGCAAACCCTGGGAGATAGTGAAGGACAGGGAAGCCTGGCATGCGGCAGTTCATGAGATTGCAAAGAGTCAGACATGACTTAGTGACTAGACAACAACGGTACCTTAGACACAATCTGGCACGAAATAGAATCTAGCACCAGCTACTGCTGCTGCTGCTGCTAAGTCGCTTCAGTCGTGTCCAACTCTTTGTGATCCCATAGACGGCAGCCCACCAGGCTCCCCCGTCCCTGGGATTCTCCAGGCAAGAACACTGGAGTGGGTTGCCATTTCTTTCTCCAATGCATGAAAGTGAAAAGTGAAAGTGAAGTTGCTCAGTCATGTCCGACTCCTAGGGACCCCATGGACTGCAGCCTACCAGGTTCCTCCGTCCATGGGATTTTCCAGGCAAGAGTACTGGAGTGGGTTGCCATTGCCTTCTAGCACCTGAGTGCTCGATAAATATTTATATCCTAAGTACATAAATGAGTTTCTTCCTCTCTCCCTCCCTCCCTCTTGTCCCTGCCCCTTATCTAGCTTTTCATCTCTTAAATTCAATATTCAGGGGAAGGAAATAAGACATGTCATGTTTGATGCTTAGTCATTTGTAACCAGTAGGTAAAATCCTAGAACTCTTAAAATCTAATGAATTCCAAATTCTAAAACATAACACGTGGATGGGTCCTCCAAAGGGTTTAGCAGCCTCAAGAAAATGACTCCGTGTCCCCATGAATATAAATGAAGAAGGGTCGCCCAATGATTACCTTCAAAGAAGTCATGGTGTCTGGAATCACCATCGGCGTCTTAACCCAGGCTCTGATGCACACCCCTAAATTCACTTCATTAGTTTTAATTATCCCCGCCCTGAGCA
Organism: Bubalus bubalis; assembly: GCF_019923935.1. Lineage (NCBI taxonomy): Eukaryota > Metazoa > Chordata > Mammalia > Artiodactyla > Bovidae > Bubalus > Bubalus bubalis. The sequence continues at coordinate 33,986,469 of NC_059180.1, forward strand.
AACCAAGACTTCAGAGCTATTTTAGAAATGGAATGAGCAAACATGGAGATGGGATAACTTTCTCCAAGGTGTTTAGCTGTAATTGTTCTCATGTTGCATAGAAACAAAAGTAGCCATCTGCTTATCTACAAGCTGAATTTAAATTGCATTTTCGAGGAACAAGCCATCTGATGAGTTTCTTCATTTTTCTGGATTCATGGCTATCAAATCTACCCAGACCAACTGTAGCTCTGGCTGAACTGCTCCCACCTTCTCCTATGCAGGGATCCTAAGTCTAGTCACATCCATTTCTCCCTTTTACACAAACACACACACACACTCAAACAGACTGCATCATTAGCAGTGGCAATGGCAGAAAACCAGTCTGTGAAACACACATACACAGAAAACCAGTCTGTGAAACTTCACACAAAACAACACAAAGCACACGCCCAACCTGGGCACTTTTGACCTCCATTTGCCATCACAACACTGTAGCGTGAGCTGTTACCATTTTTTCACCAGGATACTGTAAGAGCCTCCCCTCCCGCTCAGCTGCTAACATGCAGGGAGCATTGACTCCCGCCTCCCAAAGCCCCCTAGTGGTCCCTCTTCATGTGTGCCTGAAGTCCTCATCATAAACTGCAAGCCCTCAACCCATCTGGCCCCTGCCTTCCTTTCCAACATTGTCTTGTATGACTCACTCTGCCTCAGCCACTCTTGCTTCTCGGATATATCTGCAATCCACCACCTCCACTTCTGCTTAAGCACCTCTGCGCTTGCTGTCCCACCAGCCGGAACTCATTTGCAGCCCACATCCACGTGGCTGGCTCCCTTGCTTCAAGCAAGACTTCACTCACCTTTCCTGAGAAGCCTTCCCTGATCACTCCAACTGAAATAATCACCCTCAGTCTCCCTTCCCCTGGGTTTTTGCTCCATATCGCCATCAGCTCATGACATTATGTTATCTAAATATTTGCTTAGTGGTCATCTATATTATGGGGCTTCCCAGGTGACTCAGATGGTAAAGAATTCACCTGTAATGCAGGAGACCCAGGTTTGATCCCTGGGTTGGGTAGATCCCTTGCAGAAGGGAATGGCAACCCAACTCCAATATTCTTGCCTGGAGAATCCCACGGACAGAGGGATTATAACCCTGGTGGGCTATAGTCTAGCGGTCATAAAGAGTTGGACACAGCTGAGCAACGCTCACACACACATCTATGTTATACGTAAGAATGTGCCAGCAGGGGACTTCCCTGGTGGCGTAGTGGCTAGGAATCTGCCTGCCAGTGCAGGGGACACGAGTTCAATCCCTGGTCCCCAAAAATTCCACATACCATGGAGCAACTAAACCTACACACGGCAACTACTGAGCCCACGTGCTACCGAAGCCCATGTGCCTAGAGCCTGTGCTCTGCATCAAAAGAAGCCACTGCAATGAAAAGCCCTCCCACCGTGATGAAGACCCAGTGCAGCCAAAAATAAAATAAATTAATCAGAAAAAAGGAAGAATGTGCCAGCAAGTGAAATGGAGTGAGGAGAAGAAAACCTGGTTTTAACATCTACAGACAGATAGAGACTATTTTTCTGCAGAAAATTCCACCAGTCAAAAGAACGTTGTAAAACAGACACGAGGTAGGTAGATAGAAAAATACATGCATACATACATGGACTCAGATCGAGGTATAAAGAAACAATAATATCATTATCAATAATTAATGCCAGACTTTTTACTAAATATATTCCATTGGTCAGGAAGCAACAGTTAGAACTGGACACGGAACAACAGACTGGTTCCAAATAGGAAAAGGAGTACGTCAAGGCTGTATATTGTCACCCTGCTTATTTAACTTATATGCAGAGTACATCATGAGAAACGCTGGGCTGGAAGAAGCACAAGCTGGAATCAAGATTGCTGGGAGAAATATCAATAACCTCAGATATGCAGATGACATCACCCTTATGGCAGAAAGTGAAGAAGAACTAAAGAGCCTCTTGATGAAAGTGAAAGAGGAGAGTGAAAAAGTTGGCTTAAAGCTCAACATTCAGAAAACGAAAATCATGGCATCTGGTCCCATCACTTCATGGCAAATAGATGGGGAAACAGTGGAAACAGTGTCAGACTTTATTTTTTTGGGCTCCAAAATCACTGCAGGTGGTGATTGTAGCCATGAAAGAAAGAAACTTTCTCTCCTTGGAAAGAAAGTTATGACAACCTAGATAGCATATTCAAAAGCAGAGACATTACTTTGCCAACAAAGGTCCGCCTAGTCAAGGCTATGGTTTTTCCGGTGGTCATGTATGGATGTGAGAGTTGGACTATACAGAAAGCTGAGCACAGAAGAATTGATGCTTTTGAACTGTGGTGTTGGAGAAGACTCTTGAGAGTCCCTTGGACTGCAAGGAGATCCAACCAGTCCATTCTGAAGGAGATCAGCCCTGGGATTTCTTTGGAAGGAATGATGCTTAAGCTGAAACTCCAATACTTTGGCCACCTCATGCGAAGAGTTGACTCATTGGAAAAGACTCTGATGCTGGAAGGGATTGGGGGCAGGAGGAGAAGGAGATGACAGAGGATGAGATGGCTGGATGGCATCACCAACTCAATGGACATGGGTTTGGGTAGACTCCGGGAGTTGGTGATGGACAGGGAGGCCTGACGTGCTATGGTTCATGGGGTCATGAAGAGTCAGACACAACTGAGTGACTGAAATGAACTGAACTGATTATGAATATGTCAAGTCCTTATTGCAATAATTCCAGATAAGAAATATTGCCCTCATTTCAGATAGGAGGAAACTGAGGAAACTTCCCAAGGGTGATTTCACTGGGAAGCAACTAAACCTGGACTCCTTTCATTTCAACTGCTTTCCATGAGGCACCTGTGTGGTCTACCTGGTTCCATTAATTTCACTGTCTTTCTTATTGAGAGCCTGCCTTCCTAAGCAGAAAAACCAAGGAGGGAAATTAAAAGCACTTGTGAAGTCGTTTCACCCATCACTGACTGCTGGGCGCTCCCTAAATAGAAGGATCTCGTATGTGTTTGCAAATGCTAATCCACTCTGGAGTCTTTCATTTTTAGAAAAAAGGGGTGCTGGGATCCATGAGCACTGAGATTCGGCTTCACTGTCATGTTCCTAAGCACACAGAAATCACACATCTTTAGCTCTTTTGGTCTTCCTGGCCCTGCATGCAAAGGAGTTTGAAAACCTTCCAGAAGCTGCCATGTGCCATGATCAGCAGGAAACTTTAGATTCTATGCAAGAACAGAAAATCAAGAGGCTTACACCAGCATTGTGAGTGAGGCTTTGTGGTCTTTCAGCAAGATTGTTTTCATATATATTTATAAAGTGCCCACTATATGCTGGGTACTGAGAATATAGAAATTATAACACCTAGCCTCTATTCTCAAGGAGGTCAGACAGCATCTCCTCTAGCAGACCCATCCAGGACCCAACATCACTCAACAGACAAGAGAGGAGGGCATCACTTCATCCATTAAGTCAACATGAGCTCCATCACTGAGTTGCCTTATTGGTAGGCTTGGTGGACCAGCATGGCTTGAGACAAACGTTGAATCTAGTTCTATTTCTCACCTACCAGGAGTGTAGCCTTCTGCATGCTGGATAGCCTCTCTTAAGCTTCAACTTTTCTGTAAATAAAATTGGGATGATGGAGGTAATTAAATGAATAATGATAAAAAAAAAAAAAAACATGTATAGTGCCTGGCTCATTGTAGGCACTCAACACATGGTAATTATGGAAAGCAAATACAAAAGGAGAGAAGGAAGGAAAGAAGGGAGGGAGGGAAATTTTATGCCAAGATTCAGGCAGGAAAGTGGAATGGTTTCAAAAATGATCTGACATGCCTGTTTTTGGATAATAGCACTACCGTTGAGGAAACTATCTTCAGGAGTTAGTTTCAGAAAGAAGCCAATTACAGGAAATCTAGCCAGAAATGAAATGTACTTTTGTGAGTGACATGAGACTCTGACTGTACTTTCCATCCAAGAAATGTCCAAACATCCTTCATCCATTATCCCGAAGCTCACATCCCTCTTCATCACCCTTGTCAGACTCTTGGAGGATTGCACCAAAATACCACAATACGTGTACAACAAAGCCCAAAATGCAAGTGCCAATTTGTCAAAGGTAACAGGAACCTTAACGATATCCAACTCTTGAATCCAGAAATCTCCCTTTTAGAAAATACCATAAGGAGATATTGTCAAACACAAAGCTGTGTTTGCAATGTGATTTACAGTATAGAGGACAGGAAATGACCCAACTGTCCAGTAATACAGCACTGGGTAAACAAATGTGGGCACATTAATATGATGGACTGTTATAAGGTCATTAAAATTATGTTTATGAGCATTTTGAACATCCTAGGGAAATACTTACTCAACAATGACAAGCAAGATAATGAGGATGCAAAATTGTATTCCTTTAGTCTCAACCCTGTAGAGGAAAGAAGTGAAAATATGCTGGCGTGATCAACCCTTTGTGTTGTGTTTAAGAATGATTTTTTGTTTTGTAATTTTTTTTTATATTTTTCAGAGCTTAAGCTATAGTCTGGTGGAGATTTTTCTCCACCTCATTCCATTTGCCATAAACACATTTCTACCCACTGCTGTTCTGAGATTCTGGCTGTCTTCAAACTAGGATAGGAAGGTGTGGCTTGAGAAAGGTGCAGAAACGCACAGACTCGTTTAAATTTTATTTATTATTTTGGCTGTGCTGGGTTTTCGTCGCTGCATGGGCTTTACTAGTCTCAGCGAGTGGTGGCTACTCTCTAGCGGTGATGCACAGGTTTCTTATTGTGGTGGCTTCTCATTGTGGAGCACGAGATCTAGGATACACGGGCTCAGTAGTTGTGCTTCCCAGGCTCCAGAGCGAAGGCTCAGTATTTGTGGCACACGAGCTTCGGTTCTCCGCGGCATGCGGTATCTCCCCAGATCAGGGATCGAACCCGGGTCTCCTACATTGGCAGGCAGATTCTTTATCACTGAGCCACCAGGGAATCCCCAGACTCACTCAGAGTTATGATAAACTGAAACTGTGCACAGAGATGGTCAGTCATTACCAGGAGAGGACTTTGCCTTAAAATTGTTTCCTACAGCTGAACTCCTTCATCTTCTCTCTTACACAGTTCTTGAAGGATGTCATAATTCCACTCATCCCTAAGCTTAACTGGGAGAAAACTGGGTAGAACTTAAAAACTGGTAACATGGAGAAAGGCTGAGAGGAAGCAGTGGGGTGCAAATTAATAAACCAAGGGAGCTATCGGGGAAGGAGGGGAAGAAGACCACAGGGGAAAAGGTGTTCAAAACTCATCTACTTAACAGGGTCAAACAGATAACCAAGCTGTGTGAAGCAAGAGGGATTGGAGGGGATTGTGCAAACTGAAGAAAAAGTGCATACCCTGTGGAATGGGCAGAGTTAATTAACTGCAGGTGAATGTTACCATGTGGGAAAGCAGCCCAGGGTTTGCCAAGTTTCTCCCATTTTTCACCCAGGAATCCATATTTCTATGTAAGAAAAATCTCTGGCTTTTAAATATTGGTAAATATTTAAAGTTTTAAACTCCATTTATCAAAACATGATATCCAATAAAATACAATAAAAAATATAACAAGTTGGTTTTTTTTGTCTGATGGATGCATTGGACATTGTTACTTTTGTCTATTTGTGGGGGTGGGATGCGCTTCCCTGGGGGCTCAGATGTAAAAGAATTTGCCTACAGTTGAGGAGACCTGGGTTCGATCCCTGGATCAGGACAATTCCCCTGGAGAATTACTCCATTCTTGCCTGGAGAATCCCATGGACAGAGGAAGCTGCTGGGCTACAGACCATGGGGTTTCAAAAAGTCAAACACGACTGAGCACTTTCACACTTTTTTTTTTTTTAACTGAATCAAAGGAAGCAAGGACATTGAAAATGTCTACAGGCCAAGTAAAATATTGACAAGCCATAGTCCACCTTCAACCATTCTTAATATAAGACTTCTTTTTTACCTAAACGAGGTAGACCTAGTGTGAACCAATGGGCAATTAGAAGGGAATCACAGGGACTTCCCTGGTGGTCCAGTGGCTAAGACTCCACACTCCCAATACAGGGGCCTGGGGTTCGATCCCTGGTCAGGGAAGTAGATCCCACATGCTGCAACAACTAAAAATCCTGCATGCCACAATGATTGGCACAGCCAAGTAAATCAATTAAAAAAAAAAAGTTCACTACTTATTTCAAAGTAATCCTTGGATTCAAGTCAACTGTACTTAAAAGAGAAATACAAGTTTTCTAATTATTTTCACTGTGCTCAATTTTTTTTCAGGAATGGACGTCAGCATCCTATCTTTCCAAATGTTAAGGGATCACAAGACAATGAACATCCTTTAACCATCAGAAAAGATTGGACAACAATGAGAGGTGGAGTGAAACTCAGCGAGACTCCTGTCTGCAGCCTAGAGAACGGATGTCTCTTCCATCTAAGCCATCCTGGCTCTGTGAGTGAAGGTCGCTGTTGCATTTAGAAGACACATCCAGACTAATTTGTTTAACAAATGAAGAGAGGTGTGAGGCACTCCGGGTCACAGAGACAAGTGATGTTGTCGCTGTCTTTATAAATCATTCCCGCTGCTCCTGAGATGCCAGGTTAACCTCTAGGGGCCTCTTTTTCCACTGGCAAAGCTGAGGAATTCAGGTAAACAGATTGTGGGAGCATTTACTGGTCCAAAAATGATGAGAATCTTGCAAAGATAACACGGAAACACTATAGTTCATTGATGTGACTGCCTCATTCCAAGGGCTGCCATCTGGTCCCCAAGGGGAGATAAGAACTGGGCTGTCCTACAGCTTGGCTTGTGAGATCCAGCTGTCCTTGGCTATGACTGACTCACCTTCCACGGACCCATCAACCCAGGGTCCTCCTGGCCCAGCACACTGGTTAAATGAGTCTGCTAATGACTGTAGAATTGATGATAACCATTAACTGTAATGATTACCATTAAACCGTAGATTTGATGGTAGCAAGGTACCCCTGTGAAGCCAATGATGTGCTAATGATGGACTTAGATTTCCACTTAATATTTGCGAATCTTGGCATGGGTATTCACAGCCCCACTGTACAGGTGAGGAATTTTGAACTGATGGCTTAAATGACTCTCTCTCAAAGCTACCAGCTGGGATATGAATGAGAATTCCAATCCCAGGGTCCCAGCCCACCTCACATAGACTTTCCTGATGGTCAAGATCACAGATGTGAATGTGTTTAGTCAATTACAGAAATAATTTTACTTTCAATTCAAAGTCAATTACTGGAAGAGTTTCCCAGGCATTTGCTGTCTGTTTCCCAGAGGAGCAAATCCTTCATCAATTTGATCTTTAAAACAAAAAGTTGTTTTAAAACACAGCTTCAGAAGAAAATGTGGACTGTGGCAGAAAAAGGGAAGTTCTAACATGAGACACATCTGCATCCATGACCAGCCACTGCCTCGCTGTGAGATTCCAGGACACTCTCTGTGCTACAGGTGGCTCTTCTGTGAGTGAGAAATGATCTAAGAGTTTAATGAACTGTCCAGAGAAAGCACCTGGCACAGCAATTCACACAAGTAAAGGATGGTTCCCTAGTGGCTCAGATAGGAAGGAGTGTGCCTGCAATGCAGGAGATCACGTTCAATCCCTGGTTTAGGAAGACCTCTTAGATAAGGGAATAGCAATCACACAACCCACTCTGGTATTCTTGCTTGGAGAATCCCATGGAGGATTCTCCATGGCAGGCTCCAAAACAGAGGAGCCTGGTGGGTTACAGTCCGTGGGGTTACAAAGAGTCAGACATGACTGAGCAACTAACACTTCCACTTTCAAAGGATAGTTATTTTTTCCTAATGGGAGACTGGCTTTTCCCCACAGATCTGACTGCATGAGAGCCCGAAGTCAGTCCCTGAAATCATGGTGACCACTGGTGAGAATACTAACCTCATGCCTTTCTATCCTCTCTTCTGATGCAAAGGAGGAAATTGCTTGAAATTTTGCTGCCCATACTGTGGTCAGTGCCTGGGAGCATCAGCATCACCTGGGTCCAGGAAGCAGGATGGAGGGAGAGAGTGAGGGAGGGATGTTTTCCCATGGGGGTGGAAAGGGAGATCCTTTCGTGGGCATGTGGGATGAGACCCAGTGGTAAGAAGCCCACCATTTACAGATTTGGTTGAGGATGCTGCAGACAGAACCTAATGTGCAAATGCCAAAGTCAGGAGTAGCTTCAGAGGTTCAAGGAACAGAAAAAAAAGATGTCTAGACTCACAGGGAGAGAGCAAGGTGAAGGGTGGGGCAAGATAAGATGCATGCTCAGTCACTAAATTGTGTTTGACTCTTTGTGACTGCCACGCCCCCCTCCCCACCATGGACTATAGCTTGCCCGCCAGGCTCCTCTGCCCATGGTAATTTCCCAGGCAAGAATACTACAGTCTTTGGGGTCCCAAAGAGTTGAACATGACTTAGCAACTGAGCACGAATGTGCAAGATGAGATATGAAAGGTAACCAAGAACCAATGAGTTGCTCCCAGTCTCTTCGGGGAGATCTCCAGACTTAGCCACTTCGTCTTACACACACACACACATTTCAGGAACTTTTGTTGAACATTGAAATTCTTTTTGATACAATGCAAGAAAACCAAATTAAAAGTATTCATATATTTATCTGTTTAACATCTGGGTATTTTTCTAGCCCATAATCTCCTTGACAGCAGGGACCTCTATTTTGTTCAGCATTATATCCCCAGCACCTAGCAAAAACGTAGAATATGCTTGATGCTTACTTAGATTTTAGGAGGAAGAGAGAGAAAGAAAACTCCCAACTTACAGTATGTCTCATCAATTGATAGGTATTAAATTATTTTAAGATTCTTTACTCTAAATTCCCCTTTGAATTATTTATTTGTGATTTGAAGGAAATGGGTTCCATTACCGCAAAAATATATAAGGATTTCTTGATGTTTTTGAAATGTGGTGCTGTAGAAGACTCTTGAGAGTCCCTTGGACTGCAAGGAGATAAAACCAGTCCATCCTAAAGGAAATCAACCCTGAATATTCATTGGAAGGACTGATGCTAAAGCTGAAGCTCCAGTACTTTGGCCATCTGATGTGAAGAGCTGATTCATTGGGAAAGACCCTGATGCTGGGAAAGACGGAAAGCAGGAGGAGAAGGGGACGATAGAAGATGAGATGGATGGATGGTATCACCGACTTAATGGACATGAATTTAAGTAAACTCTGGGAGATGGTGAAGGACAAGGAAGCCTGGTGTGCTGCAGTCCATGTGGTCACCAAGAGTCAGACGTGACTGAGCCACACGACAGTGCTAACCTAGAAAGCAGCTACAATTTTACCTATGCTGTCATGATAGTGAAAACAACTCAGAGATTTGTGAAACTTTCAAGGAAAGCACAGAAAGGTTTTTGAAGTGCCCTACGTAAAAGCATAGACGCATTCAGATGATTTGCAGCTTATTTTAAATGACCTTTTGTGAGGTATACCTTTCATATACAAAAATGCACACATTTTAAGGATACAGTTTGATAATTTGGACAAAGACATACACTTACATCGTGAAAAGGCAAAGACAAATTAAAAACTTAAGAGGTTTCCTTCTCTGTGTTGGAAATAAGGAAACAGACTTCTCCCAAGCCCCTTTTGTGAGAGCATAAATTTACTTTAGGAAGCTGGGGAGTTGAAGTTCTTTCTCTATCTCTTTGAAATGTGTGTAAATCTTTTTCAAAGCTAAATAAGTCTCTTGCCAGCTTTAGGTACCAGTAATATCTTCCTCACAGACCTGTGAACCATCTCTTTGAAATATATAATCATCAAAGAAGATAGCATTTCTATGCACCAGTTTCTTGTGGGAGGGAGAAGTCTAACTCCAAGATTCAAAACTACCTTCTGTTGTACATATATGAGAAGTTTATTTTCCCTTTGGATAAAACCAATTAGCAAACACAAAGAGCCACCCAGTTACCAGGAGAATCTAGAATGGATGAGGCATAACAAATGGTCTGGTCAGGTCCTCTTCCTTGAGAACTAGTTTATCATTTCTCTTGAAAATGTGTATGAATAAGTTGCATCTGCTTGGCTATAGAAAAGGGAGATTATTTTTTGCAATCTCTTGGCAGATTGCCTGTGATCTGAATCACATTTAGATTCAATGGTTATTCAATAGTAAAAATTGTTTTCTTTCTCCTCTTTCTCTGTGGAGAGATTTTCTGAGTTGGGAGATTTTTTTTTTTTTCCCTTGGTCCTTATTCTTTGTTTTTGTTTTTTTCATTTTTTATGTGTATTATAATTTCTCCAATGCTTTGCCCTATTTCTTTAACTTTTATTTTATATTGGAGTATAGCTGGTGAACAATGTTGTCATAGATTCAGGTGGACAGTAAAGGGACTCAGCCATACATATACGTGGATCCATTCTTCCCCCAGACTCCCCTCCCATCCAGGTTGCCACATAATACTGAACAGAGTTCAGTTGAGAGAAGGTTTTAAGTTATATTTTTCCAACAGGTACCAGCACCCTAATCAAGATATATAACATTTTCATCAGTCCAGAAAGTTGCCACATGACTCTTTGAAATGAGTCCCCCCCAACCCTCCATCCCAGGCAACCATTAAAGTGATTTCTATCATTACAGATTAGTTTAATCTCCTCTAGAACATCTTATAAACAGAACTGAAACAGAGCAGGACCCCACTGCCTCCAGCCACGTCTTTTGCCTGTGGAAAACTTTGGTCAAAGACTAAGTTTAATCAGAGAAATGAGAACTTACAAAAAGAAAGGAAAACAGTGAAAGGAGACCAAATAATAATGATGTGTCATTCAACATAGTCAAGGACCATTTGTTCCTTCTCAAGGGCTAGAGACAATGTTCTGAGCCATATCCTGTGAGTTGTCTTATAGATCCTGAAACCCCAGGTGGAGAAGTTAACTACGTGATGACCCGACTGTGCCCAGGACATGAGCTGCCACAATTCTGAGAACTGGCCTCAGAAAAACGGGAACAAACGAACCCTGGGAATGAAGCTTAACTGTACCTCCAACCATCAAGATGACGCTAGTCAGACTACCAACGACCAGTTTGAAAATGACTATCAGAGCTGACTGTGCTGGGTCTACATGTAGCCCCCTCCTTCGGTCTATAAAAGCTCTTGCGCCACGAGTTGCCAGTTGCCTTTGAACAGATGTCTGCTCCCTTGCTGACCCCCAGTTGCTGGCATCTGAAATAAAACAAACTTTCCTTTCCACCAACCTGGCCTGTTTATTGACTTTTGAGTGGCGAGCAGCTGAATGCCACACTCTTTTGGTAACAGAATCATGTGGTATTTACTCTTTGACGTAAGATTTTTTTCACCCAGCATGTTTCTGAGATCCAGCCACCTTCCTGCATGTCACCAAAAAGCTTGTTCCGTTGAACTGCAGAGCCCTGCTCCAGAATCCGTTTTTGCAATCCCCTGGCGAAGGACAGTTAGGTTTTTGACTCTTACAAAGTTGCTATGGACATTCATGTACAGGTTTGTTTGTGGCCCTACATTTTCATTTCTCTTGTATAAATAGCTGAGCATGGAGCCACTGAGTCATGTGGAAATTTTAACTTTTAAAAGTAACTGTCACACTCTTTTCCAAAGTGGTTATACCACTTACACTCTCGCCAGCACTTAGTGTGGTGTTTTTTTCACTTTAAATATTCTAATTGATCACTGTCTTGTGGTTCTAATTTGCATATTTCCAGCAAGAAATGTTGTTTTCCTCTATTTCTTTGCATTGATCGCTGAGGAAGGCTTTCTTATCTCTTCTTGCTATTCTTTGGAACTCTGCATTCAGATGCTTATATCTTTCCTTTTCACTTCTCTTCTTTTCACAGCTATTTGTAAGGCCTCCCCAGACAGCCATTTTGCCTTTTTGCATTTCTTTTCCATGGGGATGGTCTTGATCCCTGTCTCCTGTACAATGTCACAAACCTCCGTCCATAGTTCATCAGGCACTCTATCAGATCTAGGCCCTTAAATCTATTTCTCACTTCCACTGTATAATCATAAGGGGTTTGATTTAGGTCATACCTGAATGGTCTAGTGGTTTTCCCTACTTTCTTCAATTTAAGTCTGAATTTGGCAATAAGGAGTTCATGATCTGAGCCACAATCAGCTCCTGGTCTTGTTTTTGTTGACTGTATACAGCTTCTCCATCTTTGGCTGCAAAGAGTATAATCAATCTGATTTCGGTGTTGACCATCTGGCAATGTCCATGTGTAGAGTCTTCTCTTGTTTTGTTGCAAGAGGGTGTTTGCTATGACCAGTGCATTTTCTTGGCAAAACTCTATTAGCCTTTGCCCTGCTTCATTCCATATTCCAAGGCCAAATTTGCCTGTTACCCCAGGTGTTTCTTGACTTCCTGCTTTTGCATTCCAGTCCCCTATAATGAAAAGGACATCTTTTTTGGGTGTTAGTTCTAAAAGGTCTTGTAGGTCTTCATAGAACCGTTCAACTTCAGCTTCTTCAGCGTTACTGGTTGGGGCATAGACTTGGATTACTGTGATATTGAATGGTTTGCCTTGGAAACGAACAGAGATCATTCTGTTGTTTTTGAGATTGCATCCAAGTACTGCATTTCGGACTCTTTTGTTGACCATGATGGCTACTCCATTTCTTCTGAGGGATTCCTGCCCACAGTAGTAGATATAATGGTCATCTGAGTTAAATCCACCCATTCCAGTCCACTTTAGTTCGCTGATTCCTAGAATGTCGACGTTCACTCTTGCCATCTCCTGTTGGACCACTTCCAATTTGCCTTGATTCATGGACCTGACATTCCAGGTTCCTATGCAATATTGCTCTTTACAGCATTGGACCTTGCTTCTATCACCAGTCACATCCACAACTGGGTATTGTTTCTGCTTTGGCTCCATCCTTTCATTCTTTCTGGAGTTATTTCTCCACTGATCTCCAGTAGCATATTGGGCACCTACTGACCTGGGGAGTTCCTCTTTCAGTATCCTATCATTTTGCCTTTTCATACTGTTCATGGGGTTCTCAAGGCAAGAATACTGGTTTGCCATTCCCTTCTCCAGTGGACCACATTGTATCAGACCTCTCCACCATGCCCGCCCATCTTGGGTGGCCCCACAGGGCATGGCTTAGTTTCATTGAGTTAGACAAGGCTGTGGTCCTAATGTGATTAGATTGACTAGTTTTCTGTGAGTATGGTTTCATTCTGTCCACCCTCTGATGCCCTCTTGCAACACCTCCTGTCTTACTTGGGTTTCTCTTACCTTGGATGCGCAGAGCACGGGCGGCTGCAATGGCACACAGAGTGAAAAGCAAAGGAGCAAAGGAAAGATACAAGCATCTGGATGCAGAGTTCCCAAGAACAGCAAGGAGAGATAAGAAAGCCTTCCTCAGCGATCAGTGCAAAGAAATAGAGGAAAACAACACAATGGGAAAGACTACAGATCTCTTCAAGAAAATTGGAGATACCAAGGGAACATTTCATGCAAAGATGGGCTCGTTAAAGGACAGAAATGGTATGGACCTAACAGAGGCAGAAGATGTTAAGACGAGGTGGCAAGAATACACAGAAGAACTGTATAAAAAAGATCTTCACGACCAAGATAATCACAATGATATAATCACTCATCTAGAGCCAGACATCCTAGAATGTGAAGTCAAGTGGGCCTTAGAAAGCATCACTACAAACAAAGCTAGTGGAGGTGATGGAATTCCCATTGAGCTATTTCAAATCCTCAAAGATGATGCTGTGAAAGTGCTGCATTCAATATGTCAGCAAATTTGGAAAACTCAGCAGTGGCCACAGGACTGGAAAAGGTCAGTTTTCATTCCAATCCCACAGAAAGGCAATGCCAAAGAATGCTCAAACTACCACACAATTGCACTCATCTCACACGCTAGTAAAGTAACGCTCAAAATTCTCCAAGCCAGGCTTCAGCAATATGTGAACCGTGAACTTGCAGATATTTAAGCTGATTTTAGAAAAGGCAGAGGAACCAGAGATCAAATTGCCAACATCCGCTGGATCATTGAAAAAGCAAGAGAGTTCCAGAAAAACATCTATTTCTGCTTTATTGACTATGCCAAAGCCTTTGACTGTGTGGATCACAATAAACTGCGGAAAATTCTGAAAGAGATGGGAATACCAGACCACCTGACCTGCCTCTTGAGAAACCTGTATGCAGGTCAGGAAGCAACAGTTAGAACTGGACATGGAACAACAGACTGGTTCCAAATAGGAAAAGGAGTACGTCAAGGCTGTATATTGTCACCCTGCTTATTTAACTTCTATGCAGAGTACATCATGAGAAACACTGGGCTGGAAGAAACACAAGCTGGAATCAAGATTGCCGGGAGAAATATCAATAACCTCAGATATGCAGATGACATCACCTTTATGGCAGAAAGTGAAGAGGAACTAAAAAGCCTCTTGATGAAAGTGAAAGAGGAGAGTGAAAAAGTTGGCTTGATTCAGAAAACAAAGATCATGGCATCCGGTCCCATCGCTTCATGGGAAATAGATGGGGAAACAGTGGAAACTGTGTCAGACTTTATTTTGGGGGGCTCCAAAATCACTGCAGATGGTGACTGCAGCCATGAAATTAAAAGACGCTTACTCCTTGGAAGGAAAGTTATGTCCAACCCAGATAGCATATTTAAAAGCAGAGACATTACTTTGGCAACAAAGGTCCATCTAGTCAAGGCTATGGTTTTTCCTGTGGTCATGTATGGATGTGAGAGTTGGACTGTGAAGAAAGCTGAGCACCAAAGAATTGATGCTTTTGAACTGTGGTGTTGGAGAAGACTCTTGAGAGTCCCTTGGACTGCAAGGAGATCCAACCAGTCCATTCTGAAGGAGATCAGCCCTGGGATTTCTTTGGAAGGAATGATGCTGAAGCTGAAACTCCAGTACTTTGGCCTCCTAATGCTAGGAGTTGACTCATTGGAAAAGACTGATGCTGGGAGGGATTGAGGGCAGGAGGAGAAGGGGACTACAGAGGATGAGATGGCTGGATGGCATCACTGACTTGATGAACGTGAGTCTCAGTGAACTCCGGGAGTTGGTGATGGACAGAGAGGCCTGACGTGCTGCGATTCATGGGGTCACAAAGAGTCGGACATGACTGAGCAACTGAACTGAACTGAACTGAGCAAGAAATGATGTTGGACATTGACGTGTGTGTTCATCAACTATTTGTAATTTTCTTTAATGAAGTATCTATTCAAATATTTGCCCATTTCTCAATTTTTTTTTTTTTTTGTCTTCTTCTTGAGCTGTAAGAATTTTCTTCATGTTCTGGGAAAAAGTCCTTTGTCCAATATATGTATGTTTGTATGTATATATGTTTAGTTGCTCAGTCCTGTTGGATTATTTGTGATCCCATGGCTCCCATCCACCAGGCTTCTCTGTCCATGGAATTTTCCAGACAAGAATACCAGAGTAGGTAGCTATTCCCTTCTCCAGGAGATCCTCCTGACCCAGGAATTGAACCCTGGTCTCCTGCGTAACAGGCTTATTCTTTACTCTCTGAGCCACCAGGGAAGCCCATATGTTCTGCAAATATTACCTGCTCTTTTTAATAGCCAGTTCATTTTTTGTGTTTAGTCTCAAGAAATCTTCGCCTGTCTGAAAGTTATGAATTTTTTCTCTTATGTTTTCTTCATAAAGTTTTATAGTTTTAGCTTTTACATTTAAGTCTATGATACATTTTAAATAAAATTTTGTGTGAGGCAGAAGTTGAATGCACATTTCTCTCTTCTAAACATTCTGTTTTTCTGTCAACATTAGTTGAAAATACATTTCCTTCCCCCAGTGAGTTATGTTAGTGCTTTTCTCTAAAACTGATTGATTATATCCGTAGGGACTTCCCTGGTGGTCCGGCAGTTAAGACTCCTGACTACCAAAGCAGTGGGCACAGGTATGATCCCTGGTTGGGGAACTAAAATTCCATGTGCTGCACAGCACAGTATATAAATTAAAAAAATAAAATAATAAAATCAATTGATTATATCTTTAGAGAATATAAATTACAAATATTATAAAATGCAATGTTTGTGCTGCATGCTGGGTGTGTTCAGTCGCTTCAGTCATGTCTGGCTCTTGGTGACCCCATGGACTGTAGCCCGCCAGGCTCCTCTGTCCACGGGATTCTCCAGGCATGCTGATACTGGAGTGGGTTGCCATGCCCTCTTCCAGGGGATCTTCCCAACCCAGGGATCAAGTCCAAACTGGCAGGCAGGTCCTTTACCACTAGCGCCACCTGGGAAGTCCCCAATGAAATACAGTATATGCATATAAATGTGCAATGGAAATCAGTAATTTGCCAGTAATCAACATAGCTGGGAGAAATGGAGTCTGTGTGCCTTTGACCACCATTTCATGCTCTCACCCTCACTATGGTGGAAGCCAGGAAATTCTACATTTAGTATCTCTTTTATTTCTTTTAATGTCCCAGTAAGGCAAGTTAACCTACAGATGAAAAAGTTGGGGCTCAGAAAGAGGGGGATCAATTTTCCCAGTTCCTTCACCTGGCGAGTAGACACTCTGAGCTTAGAGCTTGAGTTTTTTCTGATCCAAATCTAATGGTCTTTTCTCCAGTGTTCCACTGAGAGAGTCCAACAGCCCTGTGGAAATTCAGCAGGAGAAAGGCTACTTTTGTCCTTTCAAGACCTGGCACGGATGGTTTAAACCACCCATATGTCTCAGCAGTGGGAAGGAGAAGTGAGGAAGCCCAAGAGGAATGTGGGCTTGGATGAGCGTGGGAGTGAACGGGAGTCTACAATGGTGGGTCCCACAGGCACAGGAATATCGATTGCGCTTGGAGGTGGAACCCTGTTTTTATCACTATGGTGGGTTGGAGTGGCCTGAGGGGGGAAAATGTTACCCATTTTATTTCACAAACTGCTTTAGAAAGCAGACAAGTTTAGCATTGGTAATTTTGGTCTCTCCACAGCAGGAGCTGTTTTCAATTTTGTCTGTAATAAAAGAAATGATAGACATATTAGCCTGCAGGAAAGTGAAAGTGTTAGGCACTCACTCCTGTCTGACTCTTTGCAATCCCATGGACCGTAGCCCGCCAGGCTCCTCTGTCCATGGGATGCTCCAGGCAAGAACACTGGAGTGCGTTGCCATTTCCTCCTCCAAGGGATCCTCCCAACCCAGGGATCAAACCCAGGTCTCCAGCACTGCTGGCAGATGCTTTACCATCTGGGCCATTCTTTACCATCTGAGCCACCTGGGAAGGGAAAGAAAAATAAAACCTTGGCCCAGGAACTTTGCTTGCATTCCTATTCAAACATGGTCTGAGTGCATCCTGTTGAAGAAGAGACGATGTGGATCCATTTGACCCTAAAATGACTCTGAAGAAGAAAGAGGAGGAGAAAGGGGAAGGAGAAGGAGGAAGAGGATGGATCAGGGAGGAGAGAAGGAGGAGGAGGTGGGGGTCTGATACACAGGCAAGCCCAGCTCGGTGCTCTGTGAAGACCTAGAAGGGTGGGATAGGGCGGGGAGCGAGGTCCAAGAGGGAGGGAACATATGTATACATATGGCTGATTCTTTTCTTTTTACAGCAGCAACTAACACAACATTGTAAAGCAATTATACTCCAGTTTAAAAAGGAAAAAAAAAAAACAAGCAAGTCTAACATAAAACAATGGAAAAGTAATTTGCCACCGACTGCAATGAAATCAAGCTATGGGGGTCTCAGGCCAGTTATATCATTTTTCTGAACCTCAGTTTTGTCATCTCTAAAATGAAAATAATAAAAACACAGCATCTTTCAAATCACCCAGCAACTTTAATGCTCAGAGAAGAACTCTTTAAGCAATTAATACCTCCTGAGCAAGACTTGAAGGATGAGAACAAGTCAGACGTACAAACATCAAAGAACTGGGTGTGGAGTGAGCATGGAAGCCTTGCCTGTCCCCTCCTGCCCTGACCACCACATGGCCCTTCCTCAGCCTTGCTCTCTCCCCGCCGGCCCCCTCCCCACCCTGAGGCCTGGCTCTGGAGGGCTTTCTCACACCCCAAGGCCCCGGGCTGGGGGGCCTGGAACCAGACTGAGAAGACCCTCTGGGCCCCAGGCCTGCTGGCAGGGAGGAAAAAAAAATCACAGACTATCTCAGATTAAATTTGCACTCAGCAAGTGCAAACGCCCTGGGGTAGAAACATTTTTTTATTAAAGAACCAGGGACTTCCCTGGTGGTCCAGTGGTTAGCTCCAGTGCAGGAGACACAGGTTCAATCCCTGGTCAGGGAACTAAGATCCCACATGCCACAGAGCAGCTAAGACTTTGTGCCACAACTGCTGAGCCCATATGCTCTGGAGCCTGCCTGCCACTACTCGAGAGTTTGTGCATCACAACAAAGGATCCCATGTGCTGTCAGTAAGACCTGAGGCAGTCTAACTAATCATTTTTTTTAAAAGAACCAGAAGAGACAGTGTTGCTGCAGCATAGAAAGTGGGAGGGAGGGAGGAGAAAAATAGTTTGGGGCAGGTTTAGGTCACGTAAGACTCTAGGGCATTAAGAAATTTGAACTTTATTCCAAATGTAACAGATAGTTTTTAGGGGGTTTTAAAGCATAAAGGTAACATGATTTGATTTATCCCAGAGTAGCCGTTAGGGCTTCCCTGGTGGCTCAGTGGCAAATAATCTGTATGCAATGCAGGAGATGTGAGAGACACAGGTTCGATCCCTGGGTCAGGAAGTTCCCCTGGAGAAGAAAATGGCAACCCACTCCAGTATTCTTGCCTGGGAAATCCCATGGACAGAGAAGGCTGGCAGACTACAGTCCATGGGGTCACAAGAGTTGGACATGACTCAGGAAGCAACAGTTAGAACTGGACATGGAACAACAGACTGGTTCCAAATAGGAAAAGGAGTACTTCAAGGCTGTATATTATCACCCTGCTTATTTAACTTGTATGCAGAGCACATCATGAGAAACGCTGGACTGGAAGAAACACAAGCTGGAATCAAGATTGTCAGGAGAAATATCAATAACCTCAGATATGCAGATGATACCACCCTTATGGCAGAAAGTGAAGAGGAACTAAAAAGCCTCTTGATGAAAGTGAAAGAGGAGAGTGAAAAAGTTGGCTTAAAGCTCAACATTCAGAAAACAAAGATCATGGCATCCGGTCCCATCACTTCATGGGAAATAGATGGGGAAACAGTGGAAACAGTGTCAGACTATTTTATTGGGCTCCAAAATCACTGCAGATGGTGACTGCAGCCACGAAATTAAAAGATGCTTACTTCTTGGAAGGAAAGTTATGTCCAACCTAGACAGCATATTCAAAAGCAGAGACATTACTTTACCAACAAAGGTCCATCTAGTCAAGGCTATGGTTTTTCCTGTGGTCATGTATGGATGTGAGAGTTGGATTGTGAAGAAGGCTGAGCGCCGAAGAATTGATGCTTTTGAACTGTGGTGTTGGAGAAGACTCTTGAGAGTCCCTTGGACTGCAAGGAGATCCAACCAGTCCATTCTGAATGAGATCAGCCCTGAGATTTCTTTGGAGGGAATGATGCTGAAGCTGAAACTCCAGTACTTTGGCCACCTGATGCGAAGAATTGACTCATTGGAAAAGTCTCTGATGCTGGGAGGGATTGGGGGCAGGAGGAGAAGGGGACGACAGAGGATGAGATGGCTGGATGGCATCACTGACTCGATGGACGTGAGTCTGAGTGAACTCTGGGAGTTGGTGATGGACAGGGAGGCCTGGCGTGCTGCGCTTCACGGGGTCGCGAAGAGTCGGACACGACTGAGCGACTGAACTGAACTGAACTGAACTGAGTGACTAAACCACCCCCACCAGAGTAACCGTGAGGGAATAGTTCCCTGATGCTTGTTGAAGGGGTTACTACAGCAGATGGAGATGGATATGCTCACAGTAAGAATGAGGTCAGTGGTAGTTATCAGGTTGCTCTCATGTCTGTATCCATCCGGCCTTGTCCAGTGCACAAGTTATTGCAGAAAGGGCTCACTTCCCAGAAGCCTGAGGAAAGTTCCAGCCAGGCCAGTGGCACCCAGCCCCCCGTGGCCTGGGGGAGCTGACTCAGGAGCGGAGCATTGCTGTCCGCTGAGCTCATTAGAGCTGCCCGGCTTTGCTGATGCGATTATGAAACTTAGTGATGAGGGAGCATCCTTCGCCTGGCCATGGGGCATTACCTGCTGCTGGACTCTGCCTGGTCTCCTGCCCTCCCAGGAGGAGGGGCTGTCTGTTCCCCACCTCTGTTCGCTTGGCTGCTTTTCTCACTGAGACAAGTCCTGCTATGGCCTTTTCAGTAGTTACTAAAGATGGCAGAGACCATAGAAGCCATCTACCTAAACTTCCCCAATCATGAAATCCTCAAGGGTCTAGCGGGGGACACCCTTCCCCACATCTAATTATAATACCAGAAATAAGCTACTGTTTGGAGAAGGAAATGGTATTGCACTCCAGAATGCTTACTTGGAAAATTCCATGGACAGAGGAACCTGGTGGGTTACAGTCCATGGGGTCGATCACGAAGAGTCAGACACAACTGAGCAACTAACACATAGACAGGTGTTGAGCACCTACAGGCTCCAGGCATGGCATTGCCTCCTTCAAACCTCTGACCACTCTTCCAAGGAGGCTTTTTTGTTGCTGTTGTTACAGATACTCAGAGAGGTTAAGTAATTTGCCTAAGGTCACACAGCTGCCAAGGAGCAGAACTAGGATTCTAATTTAGTGTTTTTAACATCACAGCTCATGCTGTGCCGCTTCCGCATCCCCTCTTCCGCATCCTATGGATGAGGACAGTGAGCCAAGAATGGAAGCAATTGTTTTACCCCAGGTGCCTCGCTGTGTCACAGAAGATATAACCAGGCATCACAATGTGTCTGCAAGCTCCTTGGAGGGCAGGGCACCTTGACCTCTGAGCTTCCGTCCAGCTTTTAAGTTCAGAGATTCTGCTTTCGGGGTGGTTTCTAGGAAATCTATAAAGCAGGTTGTTCAGTGAAACTGAAAACCTATTCACATCAACCAATACTTGTTGACTCCTCATGTGGTAGGATTTATAAACTAGAAAAGATTCATATACTGCATTACTCCTGAGCCCATTTTTTGTCCACGAGTAGCTCAGATCAGATTTATCCTCATACCAGAAATAACTACAAAAACCAGATAAGACGTAAGAGTGGTTTTAAAGACGGTGAACAGCAGACAATCAAGCACCGTGATCCCTAAGAGTCTGGAAACAGACAAGTCAGTCCTATGAATCTGCCTGCCTTGAAAGAGTATCCAGGACACTGCCTAGGGACGGGGAAGCCGGGAAGCACCTTATGAATTCTCTGAGTTGAGGAGATGGAACTCGAGTCTATGGAAACTAAAATAGCTAGAGTGCGCGGGCTAGGGTACCAGATTGCAGGAAGCTACATGGAAAGACAGTCTCAGAGATGCAGAGGGTCCCCTCATGTACAGAGCACCCTGGTGCCAGGAAGCTACCTTAGGCTGGGGAGGGAACCACCGGAAAGGGTTAGAGGAACAGAAACTGGAACTCAGAGCAGAGAATGGAACCTGTTTCCACCCACTGGACTAAAAACCTCATGATCTGCGGGGCTTGGGCACTGGGGACAGTCGTTCAACACAGTCTTGCTCTTAGTGATGCTCTAAGTCTTGAAGAATGAGGGACAAAGAGAAGACCTCTATACCAAATAGCAACATAAATATTTCCCCTTCTTCCCATATGGATTACTGCAATAATTGACAAGAAATGGGTTGGGGGAATCTTGTAACATTCTTGCCTATAAAATCTTAGTGAAAATTTCCCTTTGGTGCCAGTCTTGACCTAGAACAAAGGTGGCTTTTTGAGACACAAATAAATAGCTTTGGGAGGTGAATCACAAACCCAGTCATTAACTTATATCTGGAACAGCTTTTACCAGGACTTCATTAAGATCATTTCTATAAAGCAAGTCATAGGATGGGCTGTGTGTAACTTTTTTTAAGAGTAGTTGTTCATTTTTCCTTATGCCCCTTTTGAGTAGAGAGTTGCATGGAGATGAAAGTTTTCTTATGTTCTTCTTAACATATGGCACAGTAAACAGAACAAAATATTATAAACACTAACTATAGTATCAGAAAGGCATTTTTAATTTGATTCAGTAGGCATCTACTGGGCACCAAAGAATTGTCTATGTGCTGGAGATAAAAAGGGAATAAATATTTTTAAGTATTTATTATTATTATTTTTAGCACTGGTCTATTTATTATTTATTTGGCTGTGTTGAGCCTTAGTTTCAGCACATGGGATCTCCTCTTGAGGGCATCTCTCTAGCTGTGGTCACAGGCTCAGTTGCCCCAGCATGTGGGATCTTACTTCCCTGACCAAGGATCGAACCCACGCTCCCTGCAGTGGAAGGCAGATTTTTAACCACTGGACCATCAGGGAAGTCCCCATAAAAGGGAATAAATATTTTAAAAGATAATGATTAACATTTATATTAACAAAGTTAAAATTTATTATTAATATTTATATTAATAAATACATGGCCCCTGCTCTCAAAATAATGAGGTTGTTCTGTCAATAAGTCACATCCAATTCTTTGACATTCCATGGACTGCAGCACACCCAGCCTCCCTGTCCTTCAGTATCTCCCAGAGTCTACTCAAACTCATGTCCATTGAGTCAGTGACGCCATCCAGCCATCTCATCCTCTGTCGTCCCCTTCTCCTCCTGCCCTCAGTCTTTCTCAGCACCAGGGTCTTTTCCACTGAGTCAGCTCTTCACATCAGATGGCGAAAGTACTGGAGCTTCAGCTTCAGCATCCCTCCTTCCAGTGAATATTTAGGGTTGGTTTCCTTTAGGATTGACTGGTTTGTACACCCAAATAATATTAAACCTTCAGAGAATCCATAAGTGCAAAATATTAGAACTCTGCTTGGAATTCTTTACCAGAAGCTATAAACTCGCATATGTGGCTGTGTCTCTATCCAAAACCATAGCAGGCATCAGTAATTGATCACAGCACTCTATGGATAAACTAGACTGAGAATTGATTAAAGAGAAACCGTTGGCACCCTAGCTATCAGGCCATCTCCCTCTGTTGGTTTTCTTCTAAAGCCTTTCAATAGTTCCATGTCCAAAATATCTTGGTTGATTTCATGCCATTTAATTCCTCCAGAGACAGAATAGTTGCCTCCCTGCTCGCTCGAGGCAATATTCAGCTGCATGCTCTCCTGCTTTTCTTTATCCTCCAGCAAAGCATCACCATTTTCACTGTAATTTTCAGCATTGCTTTTATGGTCATCACCACCATCATCACCACCACCACCATCGTCATCAGCAGTACCATTTTCTGAACACTGATTATGAGCCAGACTAAGCATTAAGGAGAAGGCAATGGCACCCCACTCCAGTACTTTTGCCTGGAAAATCCCATGGACGGAGAAGCCTGATGGGCTTCAGTCCATGGGGTCGCTAAGAGTCGGACATGACTGAGCGACTTCACTTTCACTTCTCACTTTCATGCATTGGAGAAGGAAATGGCAACCCACTCCAGTGTTCTTGCCTGAAGAATCCCAGGGAGGGGGAAGCCTGGTGGGCTGCTGTCTATGGGGTCGCACAGAGTCGGTCACGACTGAAGTGACTTAGCAGCAGCAAGCATTAAGGATGGGCTTTCTCGGTGGCTCAGCAGATTCAATAAAGAATCTGCCTGCCAAAGCAGGAGATGTGGGTTTGATTTCTGGGTCAGGAAGATTCCCTGGAGAAGGAAATGGCAACCCACTCCAGTATTCTTGCCTGGAAAATCCCATGGATAGAGGGGCCTGGCAGGCTACAGTCCATGGGGTCGCAAAAAGAGCTGGACACGACTTAGCAACTAAACAACAAGTACTAAGGATACTAAGTTCCATGTCTTGTTTTAAATTCTTGAGACATTCTGTATGGGTGGTTTTACTGCATTTACAGATAAAGAAACTGAGGTTTAATGAGGCAAAGTAACTGGCCTAAGTAAAAATCAGAATTCAAACCTGTAAGTTACGACATCATAGAAAACTCACATTTAAGAATGCTAAGGTTTTTTGGTTTTTGTTTTTTTCCATCTCAGTCCAGGTTTCCCAAATCCCCTGAATGTAAACAGTGGCAGAAGAATTATTTATTTTCTCTTATTGTGATTTGAATCAGTGCAACATTTTGTTCATTGGGATTTAGACCATAAGCTTAGAAGTCATTTGAGAATATTGAAAAATCCCTTTGTTCCAATTCAAAAATGCTCAGCTGGCATTGAAAATATTACTGCAGCTTTATGTGGTTGCCTATTTTTTTTTTCATGATAAATTTTGTGTCATGAGGATTTTCTAACTAACTGGCTTTCCAATGAGCATTTCCATTTGGATTTCTTTTGTGGTGTACAGATGGTAATAAAATCAGGCTGCCACACCCATCCTCACTTTTAACTTCCATTACTACACATCGTAAATAGTGAGAGTTCTCACAGGGGACTCCTGGGGTCTATATAAATTGCTGTTATTTCTGTGGTTTACCACTTGGACCTGCAGTGATTTATCTTCGCACAACGAGGGGCTGCTGTGGCATTCATCATCTGAATGGAGGCAGAAAGCCAGCAAGGCCTGTGCTCACTGAGCAGCTAAATGTAAAATACACGTACACGTGGAGGTCGGCCTCAGTCTGACTGACGCTTAAATGAATGTGCCGCGGGGTACATCTCTGGAAACCACAACTGCTAATGAACTACCCCAGCATGCAAGCCTGACAAGGATGGGGACTGTGACGGCTGACTGTTTGTGTCCCCCTACAATTCATTTGTTGAAAACCTAACCCTCAGGGTGGCCGCATCAGAAGCTGGCAGTGTGGTGGCATTGGGAGGTGACGAGATCCTGAGGGTGGAGCCCTTGTGAATAGGATTAGCGCCCTTATAACAGAGACCCCAAAGAGCTTCCTCACCCCTCACGTGTGAGGACACAGTGAGAAGATGACCGTCTATGAACCAGGAAGCAGGTCCTCATTGTTATTCAGTCACTAAGTGGTGTCTGACTCTTTGAGACCCCGTGGACTGCAGCACACCAGACTCCTCTGTCCTCCACTACCTCCCAGACTTTGCTCAGATTCATGTCAGTGATGAATGGAGTCAGTGATGCCATCTAACCATCTCATCCTCTGTCACCCCCTTCTCCTTTTGTCTTCAGTCTTTCCCGGCATCAGGGTCTTTCTCAATGAATGGGTTGTTTGCATCAGATGGCCAAAGTATTGGAGCTTCAGCTTCAGCAACAGTCCTCCCAACAAATATTCAGGGTTGATTTCCTTTAGGATTGATTGGCTTGATCTCCTAGCTCTCCAAGGGACTCTCAAGACTCTTCTCCAGCACTGCAATTCAAAGGCATCAATTCTTCCTTGCCCAGTCTTCTTTATGGTTCAAATCTCACATCCGTATGTGACCACTGGAAAAACCAAAGCTTTTGACTATATGGACCTTTGTCAGCAAAGTAATGTCTCTGCTTTTTAATATGTTGCTTAGGTTTGTCATAGCTTTAGCATGGCTCATAGCTTCATTGGGTTACTTAAGCTCCTTCGCCATGACAAGGCTGTGGTCCATGTAGGGGAAGCAGGTCTTCATCAGACACCAAGTCTGCCAGTGCCTTTGTCTTGGACTTCCCAGCCTCCAAAACTGGGAGAAAGAAGTGTTTGTTGTGTAAGCCACTTGTCTGTGGTTGTTTCTTCATCCCCAAAGAACTAAGATAACAAACTTGTCTATATTGCTCATTATTCAATTCCCATTACCTCATTCAGCTCTTGGCACACAGCAGATGCTCCATAAATCCTTTTCCAACATTATAAAAGTTTTCAAACACAAGAAAGTTGAAGGAATGTTAAAGTGAAAACTCATATACTTACCACCTAGATTCTACCATTAATACATAATTACAAAAATAGTGTATACATATATATGTATAACTGAATCACTTTGCTGTATAGCTGAAATTAACACAACATTATATATCAGCTGTTGTTATTGTTGCTGTTGTTTAGTCACTAAGTCGTGTCCAATCTGCAATTCCATGGACTATAGCCCACTAGGCTCTTCTGTCCATGAGATTCTCCAGGCAAGAATATTGGAGTGGGTTGCCATTTCCTTCTCCAGGTGATCTTCCCATCCCAAGGATTGAACCTGTTTCCTGCATTGCATGTGGATTCTTTGCTTCTGAGCCACCAGTATAAATCATCTGTACTTCAATTAAAAAGAAAATGTTATTTATTATATTTGCTTTATTGCTTATCTATCCTTTTACCTATCCATTCATTAATCCATCTTATTTTCCAATGAAAAGACTTTTAAAGTAAACTGCTAATTATCAGCATACTTTCCCCTAAGTATTTCAGCAAGAGTACATTAACTCAAACAATTGTTCTCAGTGTTTTTTTTTTTCCTTTGATGAAAATTTACATACAAAATAATGTAGAAATCCTGAGTACATTTGCTGTTTGTTATGGGCTGAGTTCTTTTAAAAAAAAAAAATTTTTTTTTAATATTTTGACCATGCAACATGGCATGTGGGATCTTAGTTCCCTGACCAGGCATCGAAGTTGGGTCCCAACAATATAAGCACTGTGTCCTAACCACTGGACCACCAGGGAATTACATGTGTTGTTTTTTTTTTTTTTCTTGAGACCTCTTGCCCATTTCTCCCATCCTCTGTCCCTTTCTCCCATCCCCTGTCCCTTTCTCCCATCCCCTGTCCCTTTCTCCCATCCTCTGTCTCTTTCTCCCATCCTCTGTCCCTTTCTCCCATCCTCTGTCCCCTTTCTCCCGTCCTCTT
The DNA here is from genome assembly GCF_019923935.1 of Bubalus bubalis. Lineage (NCBI taxonomy): Eukaryota > Metazoa > Chordata > Mammalia > Artiodactyla > Bovidae > Bubalus > Bubalus bubalis. The sequence continues at coordinate 34,013,304 of NC_059180.1, forward strand.
GCCCCTTATGTTCTTTGTTGCCTTCTCTTCCCTCTCCCTGATGCCTCTGTAAAAACCAGAGTCATCAGTTAGAACACAGCACACCCAGTAGCTGAATGCATTCTTTGAAAAGATCAAGGGAACCAAGTCACAGAAAAAGATCTGGATTAGATTTCAGCTCCTTTTCTCATCACCTGTGACACTGTGGACAATTGGCCTTCATTTCCTTATTTGTAAATTACAGACAATGACACCTTACCCCATGGAGCTGGTGGGTGTATCAGTTCAAGTAACTGTCCAGACACCCAGTGCCTGGCATAGAGTAGGCGGTCAGGAAATTCAGGCCCTCTTCCTTCTGCTGCCTGAGGTCTACACCTCTCTGCCTGCCCTAAACTCCGCTCCTGACTCATTCGAGACTGATGAAAGCCCCCTTCATCTTTTGTTCTCTCCTTTTGATTTTGCTGTTCAAGCCCCTGACACTGTTGAGCATTCAAAGCCAAGACTCCTTGCATGTGATCATGCGCTGAGCCCCGGAAAGTGTGAGAAGTGTGGAGTGGGAGAGAAATAAATGAGATGAGGAAGCAGAGGAAGAAGGACCCAATTAACACCTGTTTCCTTCCTGAGCCTCAAAACAAAAAATTTCAGAAAACTCCCTCCCCATCTCTAAGGCCGTAGAAATACACCCAAGGGCATTCTGTCTCTTTTCCATTGAAGATAAAGAGAAGCCTCTTCACATTTAGCAAAAGATTCCTATGAAATGAAAATAAAAACCTTTCATTCAATGATCATTCTGCTTTATTATTATTATTAACTACTGGTTGACTCATGTTAATTGAGTTCCTCTGGATAAAAAGGTTAGCATTTCTTAATACGGAGCAGCCACCCAACCATTTAGCAATTTTCAGAACATGTTCTCTGTGCCTTGCCTAATTAAAGAAACATCCAAGAGAGGGGTTCATGTGTTGTCAGAGTGATCCTGGGAGGAGTGAGGTGGCCTGCCCCCACTCATCAGCTTCTTCATTCACCACATTCATCTGAAATGAATTCTTACAGCTACACATCTTGAAGTTGCCCGAACCTTACACAGTGATGAATGCGTGAAGTCTTCTCGACTCATAGATTTCCACTGGATAATTAGGAAATGGGGTCGATGGAGCGCTTCCAAATTGTACTCCAGGGTAGCCCAGATGGCTTAATTTAAATTGCTGGAGAATTTACGTATATGGCAGGGTGGAAGGTTTGGGAAGCAAATGAAACTGCAATAGAACATCTGTGAGTAATAGCTATGACTTTTTCTAGCTTGTGACCTTGGGCTTGTCATCTCACAAGAGCCTCAGTTTCCTCATTTGCAACACGTAAAGAATAAGAACAAGCGCAAAGGGTTGTTATGGAGATTGGAGGTGATACATACAAAGCAGCCAAATTAGTACATAACAGGTGCTCTCAATGGAGATGCTACCTTAACACCATCAGCATCATCCATCCATCATCCATCATCGTCCAGCAGTGAATTTCTGGCCTTTATCTGGCAGCCATGTTGAATCCACACGACACTGCATAAAAACATTCCCCTGGACTTCTCTCGGCAGGTAAGACAAACACCACATTTAATGCAAGAAAGGTGGAAATGTGCATCCTCTAAACACCTGTGTAAGGTTGATTCCTTTGTCCTTCAGCCTCCCAAGGACTGAAACTAATGCACAGTGACTTAACACTTATTTATACATTATTTATGCAAGGAAAGACAATGCTCTTGTAACTTGCAGCACACAGAGATGTAAATAAGCCTTGTTAAGTCAGAATTCTACAAAGGAGATGCTCTTTACCTGGTTTTTCTCCCTCTGGGCACCAGAATTATGGCTGTGATCCTTGGGGGGTGGGGTTGACCTGGACTTGACATCTAGCTTAACAATACCTGTATGAATTCTGAAATTTAGGGCTTTTCAAAACGTAAAGGAAGATTTAGACAAAACGTCTGAGTCTTTTCACTGGCTTCTAAGGGGGTCCTGATCCCTGCTTTTTCTATACACCTAGAGTCACAATGATGGACCATGAAGTCCCCCATCCTTCTGGTGCAAGGAGGAGTTAGTCAAGTTCAAGTTCAGACTGGGTCACGCTGCCCACAGGTAGAAGATCCAAAGGAAACGATGTTCATGTCACATGTGGGCATCAGGCTCTCTTCTCCTGCTCCAATTATATGCCAAAGCGGTTTTGACCAAAGATGGAAATCTCAGGTACCTACAGGTGCCAAACAGGTTACATAAATGAGTGATGGCACTTTCTAGAAAGCACAGCTACAGTTCGGTCTCAGCCATCTTCAGTCTCAGGTGAGAATGTGCAGTGTTACCAGATAGTCTGATTTTTTAGGATGAGTTAAGGGATCAGATTTTGGTAAATTCTTTAATTTTTTAAACTTTTGGCTAATAACAAGAAGAAGAAGGGACTTTCCTGGTAATTTAGTGGTTAAGAATCCACCTTTCAATGCAAGGGATTCAGGTTCCATCCCTGGTCAGGGCACTAACATCCCACATGCTGTGGGGCACCTAAACCTCAGACTTCACAGATACTGAAAGCCAAATTCTAGAGTCCATGCCCCATAACTAGAGAGAAGCCCAAGCACTGCAACAAAAGATCCTGCATGCTACAACTGAGATCCAATGCAGTCAAAAAATGGACTGTAGAAACCAAACAAGAATATTCAAGGGCCAGATTCAGCTCTTAGGCGGTCAGTCAAGAGTTTCGGAGAAGGCAATGGCACCCCACTCCAGTACTCTTGCCTGGAAAATCCCATGGATGGAGGAGCCTGGTAGGCTGCAGTCCATGGGGTCGCGAAGAGTCAGACCAACTGAGCGACTTCACTTTCACTTTTCACTTTCATGCATTGGAGAAGGAAATGGCAACCCACTCCAGTGTTCTTGCCTGGAGAATCCCAGGGACGGGGAGCCTGGTGGGCTGCCGTCTATGGGGTCGCACAGAGTCGGACACTACTGAAGCGACTTAGCAGCAGCAGCAGCAAGAGTTTAGTCATTGAAGTTCATCAGAACCAGGTTCCAATCTAAACCTTATGATTTGTGACCTTGGAGGTACTGCTTTCTTACTTCTTGGCTGTGCTTCCTCACCTGTGAAATAAAGGCAATGAGGGTGCCTACCATCAGCTGGTACTCAGATCAATTAAGATTATACTGACAAAACCCTAAGCTCATGGCCTGCCACACAGAGTTGCATTAATGCTAGTTTAATGACTCATTGGCACATGAAAATGTAGGGACAAAAATTCAAGACTATCAGACAACGTTTACCTCCCAGAGCCCTACACAAGGATTAATTGTGGACCATCCAATCTTACTTCTTAGTAATTTTGTTCATCTGTCTCCAAGAAATTCTGAGCCAGCCCTGTCCCCAAGAGCTGTGCATGAAAAATGACCCCTACCCTCTTCAAATCTAAGCCAGTTCCACACCAATAAATGTGGCTTATATCTGCCCCTCTATTTTGAGATAAAGGTACGCATATTCAAAGCCATGGTTTTTCCAGTCATGTACGGATATGGGAGTTGGACCATAAAGAAGGCTGAGCACCGAAGAATTGACGCTTTTGGATTGTGGTGCTGGAGAAAACTCTTAAAAGTCCCTTGGACAGCAAGGAGATCAAACGAGTCAATCCTAAAGGAAATCAGTCCTGAATATTCATTGGAAGGACTGATCCTGAAACTCCAATACTTTGGCCACCTGATGCAAAGAGCTGACTCGTTGGAAAAGCCCCCGATGCCAGAAAAGATTGAGGGTAGGAGGAAAAGGGGACGGCAGAGGATGAGATGGTTGGATGGCATCACCGATTCAATAGACACAAGTTTGAGCAAACTTCAGGAGATAATGAAGGAAGCCTGGCGTGCTGCAGTCTGTGGGGTCACAAAGAGTCAGACACGATTTAGCAACTGAACAACAGTAACACTTGATATCACCTGGGGAGCTTTAAACAAAGCTGATGCCTGGGTCCCATCCTGGGAATCTGGATTTGACTGGGGCCAGAAGAGGTGTTTTTGCAAGTCCACCAGAAGATACTACAGTGAAGCTAGGTTTGAGAATGAGCGTCTTAAACAATATGTAACCAGCAAGCATCTGGCCAGGGCCGCAGGGCGTCAGGGTGTGGCAGTTGCTTGGGACATGGGGGGTTATTCTCTTTAATACACAAGACATCTAGTACAAAGCTAAACAACATGCTGCAGTCCATGGGGGTCACAAAGAGTCAGACATGACTTAGTGACTGAACAACAACAAATTTTGAGATAAGAGGAGGAAATGGGCCCTTGATGGGTCAACTTGAAAGAGTCCCTTTCCCCTGAGTCCTGGGTTTTCCCCTGAGAAACCACTTGGTCCATATCATCGTTCATCTTTGTCCCCTGTCAGAAGGATGTAGGAAGAGATTATAATGGGCTTTGGGGTCAGATGAACCAGGGCTCAAATTCTGGTTTGCCCTCAGCTGGGCAACATTAGGCAGGTTACCTCACCTCTCTGAGCCTCACATCTTTCCTCTGGAAAATGAGGATAAAGATACCCTCCTCCAGGGGATATTGTCCCTTTAAAGTGTGATAATGAATCAGAGAAATGCAAATCAAAACCACAATGAGGTACCATTTCACGCCAGTCAGAATGGCTGCCATCCAAAAGTCTACAAGCAATAAATGCTGGAGAGGATGTGGAGAAAAGGGAACCCTCTTACACTGTTGGTGGGAAGGCAAACTAATACAGCCACTGTGGAGAACAGTGTAGAGATTCCTTAAAAAACTGGAAATAGAACTGCCTTATGATCCAGCAATCCCACTGCTGGGCATACACACTGAGGAAACCAGAATTGAAAGAGACACGTGTACCCCAATGTTCATTGCAGCACTGTTTATAGTAGCCAGGACATGGAAGCAACCTAGATGTCCATCAGCAGATGAATGGATAAGAAAGCTGTGGTACATATACACAATGGAGTATTTCTCAGCCATTAAAAAGAACACATTTGAATCAGTTCTAATGAGGTGGATGAAACTGGAGCCTATTATACAGAGTGAAGTAAGCCAGAAAGAAAAACACCAATACAGTATACTAACACATATATATAGAATTTAGAAAGATGGTAACAACAACCCTGTATGTGAGACAGCAAAACAGACACAGATGTATAGAACAGTTTTTTTGACTCTGTGGGGGGGGGGGGGGGGATGATTTGGGAGAATGGCATTAAAACATGTATAATATCATATAAGAAACGAATCGCCAGTCCAGGTTCAATGCAGGATACAGGAAGCTTGGAGCTGGTGCACTGGGATGACCTGGAGGGATGGTATGGGGAGGGAGGTGGGAGGGGGGTTCAGGATGGGGAACATGTGTACACCCGTGGTGGATACATGTTGATGTATGGCAAAACCAATACGATATTGTAAAGTAAAAATAAATAAATAAAAATAATAAAGTGTGATAATGAAAAAAATTAAAATGAAAAATAAAATGTGATCATGTCAGGAGAATGGGTATCACTATGTCATTCAGTCCTGCTAAATAAACAGAAAGAACTATCGCTTCATGGGGAAGATAGAAATGCACTTTAATTTTTAAAAAGAAGTTAGCGGCTTCTGTTCAGTGTTTTATGTACTTAGACTTGTCCCCCTCAATTTAACATAAAGCCTAGTCACAGCGAGGGCAGAGGGAGGGGGTGAAGGGCTGTCTTTTAAGTGAACTATATTCCCTCTCTAGCAGTCTCACTGCTTCCTTCCTTCCCTCTCCAGGCCACCTGGTCACAAAATCATCCATGATCTTTTTAAATTAAAAAAAAAAAAAAAAACCCACAGAAAATCTGGCGTCTACGATTTTCTCTGTCTAAAGCTCTGGGTCTGAAGTCAAAGGTCTCCAAAACGCTGGATTCACCTCCACACACTCCTTAGAACAGGTTTCCTCCATCAGTAAATATTTTTGAGGACCTACTATGCACCGGGCATTCGAGGCAGATGGGTTAAAAGATGTCACTATCTTCTCTTCATAAACTCATAAACTAGTGGGGAAAAGGAGACAAGCAGACACTGTTATGATACACTGTAGTCACTAAAAAAAAAAACTCTTGCTTGAAAAATTGATTAGCATCAGTATGTCGGTACAAGACTACAACTACATGCCACTGAGGAAATTAAGGGAAGGGAAAATAAGGGTAAGCAAAAGAAGAGGAAGCTGGGGACTTCCCTGGTAGTCCAGTGGTTAGGAATCTGCCTTCCAATGCAAAGGAGTTGGGTTTAATCCCTGGTCGGGAAACTAAAATCCCACACACCTTGGGGCAACTAAGTCCCTGCTCCACAATTAGAAAGCCTGCGTGCTGAAATGAAGACCCAGCACAGCCAAAATAAATACATACTATTTCATAGTAATAAATTCACTATCATATTAAAAAAAAAGAAGAAGAAGAAAATTGGAAGTGAGATGAATGTCCATGACACACACACCAAACAGATTACTGGTAGCCTGCACATTGAACACCAAGCTTCCTAGCAGCCAATGCAAAGAGAGAAATAAAATGTTACCAGACAACGTGATGTCAGCAGAGGGGAGGTATACAATCCTGTTGTGGAATCAGAGGAGAGACCTGTGGCAGGTCATTTCTGAGATGTATTTTAAAGCACAAGCAAGGTGTGTGCAGACAGATAAAGCTGGAAGAGTGGTACAGGCAGATGTCACAGCAAGGCCAGATTCCATGCAAGGCTTGGAATCCAGGTCTTCAAGATTGCTCTCATACCAACCTCCAAGCTTGTGAGCCAAGCTTGGGATTCCGTTGCTCTTGCCTTTTCTCTTTACTTGGCAGGATGGGCTTAGTACCAAATTTCACAAAGAATCCTGCCAGCGATCTGCCCTTGCTGTTCTCACAGCAAGTTGTTTAAAAAAGGTGAGATTCAGAGAGAATTCCATTGGCTGCAGCACGTTCTGAAATTTCTGCCTTTCCTTTTTGTTCCTGGCTTGGCAGAGTACAGAAAACACAGAAATCGATTCAGATTCAAATTCTCTGCAAATAAAGCACTGACAATAAAAGAAAACCTCTCCTCCATTCCCCTGAGCTACCTGGATTGCATTGTTACTGATGGGGGTCTGCATTGCCCATGAATTATCCTGGATGTTGCCTGACTATGCCCCTGAGGGCTACTAAACACATGCCCAGTGCTGACCACTTCATGCAGAATGCATGTTTGCCCCAAGCAAACAACCAGCCAATCAACCCCTGGAACTCAGTTTGCATTGACCTAAAGACCAGACATAGTGCTGGAGCCAGATTATAGAGGACCTCATAAGACGATCAGTTTGCTCAGGATCTAAACTCTGAGTGGAGATTTGCATGCAGGAGGTTTCCTGGGGAATGTTCTCAGGTATAACACCTGGGAAGAAGGGAGGGAAATCAGACTGGGCAGACAGAACCGGTGAGCAATGATGCAGTTACAATACAAATCTCAGACGATGCCACAGGGGGCGCTATATCTGTCTGGAATTGAAGCAAAGGAGCCAGACTTTGAACCTCTGCACTGGCCAAGCTTGGATGGAGTCTTCCCCTGATAACCTTGGACAAGGCAGCACCCTGTCTAGGGAGGGACTCAGCTGTGAGCTCTTGGTCTCACGGTGGGTCAGGACAACACACCGAAGCATCCACTACAGCAGATGAAGGAGTTGGGGTTTTTTTCTCAGAATGAAGAGAAGTTGCTGGTGTGTTTCAGGTGGAGGGTTGGCACTATCTGATTCTTGTTGTTTAAAGATCGCTCCAGCTGGGTGATGAAGTGGAAGTGGGCAAGGTTGGCAGTAGGGAGACCAGTTAGGACAACTGTGGAGATAGATGTCTTCACCAGAAAGGATGGTGACGAGGTAGCAATGGGTGGTTTGAAACAGTAGGACATGATGAATGACTGCCTGGGGAGTGGGGAGGACTCGGGATTGAGCATCTGGATGGATCACGAGATAGTAGACGTGGGAGAAAGGTCGGGTTTCAGGAGAGAGCTGTGTACTCCATCTGGAGCCAAGAGAGTCTGAAATCCCTTGGAGATGCCCAAGAGGAAAGGTCATATAGTTTGAGTGTGAAGCTCAGGAGAAAAATCTGGGCTAGAGACAAAAGAACAGAAATTCTCAGCATAAAAATGATACCTGAAGCTACGGTGGTAGTTGAGCCTTCCTAGAAAGGATGTGTAACCTGAAATGGAAAGAGCCTACGAGAGAAGCCTAGAGAAACCCAGTTTTTAAAGAACAGATGGATGGAGGTCAGACAAACAGGCTAAGAAACAAACCAGGATGTCAGTCAAACACCAAGAGAATATGGTAATAATATATAGCTAACTTGTGAGGCTTCCCAGGTGGCGCTAGTGGTAAAGAACCTGCCTGCCAACATGAGACATTGGTTCGATCCCTGGGTCAGGAAGATCTCCTGGAGGAGCACATGGCAATCCACTCCAGTATGCTTGCCTAGAGAATCCCCGTGGACTTGGCTGCTGTACCCCTGGCGGGCTACAGTCCATAGGGTCACAGAGAGTCAGACATGACTGAAATGACTTAGCATGTACAGCTAACTTGTATTGAATGGTTCCAGGCTATGAGTTTTACAAAGGTTATTTGACGATGGAAGAAACCGAGGCTTAGATGGGTGACTAATTCAGGACTTCGCAGTCATCAGGAATGGAATAAGGGGTTGATCTCAGAGTATCTGCCTCCATATTCTGTGTCTTGATTTACTGTAGTAAAGATGACAAGGCCGTGGAGAGTTTTCAGGAAGGAAGTGAAGTGAAGTGAAGTTGCTCAGTCGTGTCCGATTCTTTGTGACCCCATGGACTGTAGCCCACCAGGCTCCTCCATCCATGGAATTTTCCAGGCAAGAGTACTGGAGTGGGTTGCCATTTCCTTCTCCAGGGGATCTTCCTGACCCAGGGGTTGAACCCAGGTCTCCCACATTGCAGGCAGATGCTTTACCATCTGAGCCACCAGGGAAGCCCTTTCAGGAAGGAAGGAGTGGTCAAATCTGGCAGTTATTGCAAGGAGGGGATGCAAGAGGGAACGTGACAATGTGTATGACCTTTTCAGCAAGGAAGGTGTCGGTGGCTCGGTGAGGGCATTTCTCCTGGGATGATAGGGACAGAGCTGGAGTGGACTGAGCTGAGAAGGGATGATGAGCTACTCTGAACTCTATGGCCATAAAGTTCTGATGTATCAGCCACCTTATTAGCTTTCCCAGCTAATCTTTTACTTTTGTTTTACTTTTCTCTGCGCATGGTTGCCTTGTTGACCAGAAGTTTCACTTAACAGTAGCGGGTGCCTACAGAAAGGACAAGGATGGACGCAGTTAGTCCAGGAGAGCATAAACAATGACAGAATTATAGGCAACACCTTTAACTCTATCAGCCTTGGGATATGGTCAGAGACGGGTCCACCGTCCAGTGGATTTCATGATAACACTCAGACTCCCTCTGTATTGCAGCTGTTGTAATATTGCTCTGGGTTTGTTTGTTTTTCAGTTGGAGAAAAGCCTTGTTGTTCTAACAATAGTAATGACACAATCAGATTCAGGATTCTGCTTTATTCCTGGATATACACCAACAGGGGGAAGAGGAAGTGGTGGGCTGGGGAGAGAAAGGGGGCAGCAGCCGTGACAGTAGTCATAGAAACAGTGGTATTAGCAGCAGCAACTGCAGCAGACGTGGCAGTAATGATAGTAAATGCTCTTAAAGGAAGATCAGCTTATCAATGGCACAGATTAGAGAGTCCAAAAATAGACCCACGTATCTATGGTCGATTGATTTTTAATCAGCATGCTGAGAAAATTGAGCAGGAAAAGGATAGCTTTGGAAAAACAAGACATCCTCTGTCCAGGAGCCAGGCTCCTCTGTCCATGAAATTCTCCAGGCAAGAATACAGGAGTGGGTTGCCACTCCCTTCTCCAGGGGATCTTCCCAACACAGGGATCAAACCCAGGTCTCCCACATTGTAGGCAGATCCTTTATTGTCTGAGCCAACAGGGAAGCCCATAAGAAAAAGAAATGAACCTTAAATCTAAACTTACACCATACACCATAGATGAAAAAAAAAAAAATTAACCCAACATAGACCATAGAGATAAATCTTATAAAAGTTAAAACTATCAAAATTTTGGAGGAAAAAGCCTTTTTGACTTTGGCATAGGCAATGATTTTCTAGAAAAACACACACACACACACACAAAATGCACTATCAAAAGAGAAAAGTGGATAAATTTGACTTAATTAAAATTGAAAATATCTGTTCTTCAAAGACACCACTGAAGAATTGAAGAAGAAAGCCACAGACTGGTAGAATATGCTTAAAATACAAACAACTGACAAACCACTTGTATCCAGAAATATATGCATGTGTGCTAAATCACTTCAGTCGTGTCTGACTCTTTACAACTCCATGAACTATAGCCTGCCAGTCTCTTCTGTCCATGGAATTCTCCAGGCAAGTATACTGGAGTGGGTAGCCATTCCCTTCTCCAGGGGAGCTTCCTGACCCAGGAATGGAACCCAGGTCTTCCGCATTGCAGGCAGATTCTTCACTATCTGAACTACCAGGGAAGCCCTGATTTCCTCTAGGGTTGACTGGTTTGATCTTGCAGGCATTAGAAGATTTAGAATTAAAAAGACTAATCATTCCAATGGAGAAGAGGATGTGGAGTAACCCGAACTTAAAATGACAAGACCAATTTGGAGAACAGTTTGACAGTTTCTTATATAGTTAAAAATATACTTACATACAACCCCATGATTTCACTCCTCACTTTATTTATTTATTTTGTACCTGCATGGCATGTGGGCATCTTGGTTCCCAACCAGGGATCAAACCCACGCCCCCTGCATCAGAAACTCGGAGTCTTAACCACTGGACTGCCAAGGAAGTCTCTCATTCCTTACTTTTAAGAAGTCAAAACGTATGTTCAAACGGACTTATAAATGTATGTTTAAATGAGACAGTCCTATTGCCCCTATGTTGAACACAATTCAAAGGTCCATCAACAGGTAAATGGGCAAATTAGGATACATCCATACAATGGACTAGTACTCAGATATGAAAAAGGAACAAGACACACAACAGAAATGAATCCCCAAAACTAAACTGAGCCAAAGAAGTAGAAACAAAAGAAGACATGCGCTGTGACTCATTTATCTAAAATTCTGTAATTCTCAACTGCGGGTGATCATTCTCTCCTGGGCGGCAGGGCATCTGGAAATATAATTGATTTGTCACCAACTGGCCTCCAGGGAGTAGAGGCTAGAGATCTTGCTCAACATCTTAAAATGCAGAATCCAGCCCCCACTGCAAAGAAATACCTGATCCAAAATGCCCAGAATTATCTGATCTAGACATACCAAGGTCAAGAACCCCAGGCTAAACTAACCTCATAGTGACAGGAAGTAGACTGGTCCTGGCTGGGGGTGAGAAAGTGAGGTTTGACTGCATGGGAACATGAGAATGAAGAAAATGTTTTATATCCTGATTGTGGTTTAACAAAAGAAAAAAGAAGCACTTTATTGGATGCAAATTATACCTCCTTGAAATTGATTAAAAAATAGTAAATGCTCATCTTAAATGTCACCACCTTAAATCCCCTACTTAGTCTTGGTTCCCTTCTGTGCCATCTTAGAGCACCATGAACATTTCCTTGTAATTACATTTATTTGTGAAACCACTTATTGAAAAGACGGTCTCTCCTGCTAGACCGTCAAGGTTAGGGCGTGCCTGTGTTAGCAGTGCCAACAACAGGGCTTGGTAGAATGCAGGGTTTCAACACATGCTTTTTTGTGTGTCTGAACAAACAAATGGATAATCCCCATTATTACTGTCGCAAAGTCATTCACCCTCCAGGGATCTCAGCTCCCTGATAATAGCACCCCATTCTGTGAAATGTTGCTTTGTTTATTAAAATGACTGTTCTGCTCTCTTGAACCTAGCTCATTTAAATCTGACTTCCCTGGCACTGCCCGCAGACTCGTGTGGGACAGAACTTAATGAATGCACTTAACTTTAATAAGCACAGTTCCGAGGTCATCGAACTCCCTACTCTATTGGGGTGGCCATGTTATGAAGGGGGGCAGGCACCATTGGGCTGTAGCAAATTATTAGTACCGTTATTACCATTTGAGGCAGAAACTACCGAAAGCAGTTTCTGGAAACCTCAGTGGTAAAGAACCTGCCCCCCAGTGCAGGAGACACAGTAGACATGGGTTCAATTCCTGGGTTGGGAAGATCCCCTGGGGGAGGAAAGGGCAACCGCTCCGGTATTCTTACTTGGAGAATCCCCTTGGACAGAGCGGCCTGGGGGGCTACAGTCCATGGGGTTGCAAAGAGACAGACATGACTGAGCACACACGCACGCAGCATGTCTCTGGGTCTGTTTCTCGCTTTTAAATTTTACTCCAGAGCCTCCTAGATCCAATTGCCCAGAGATGGGAGAAGGACTCTTGTGAAGCATTGTCAGCCCTGAGATGCCTCATGACTGACAGCTCTTTGCAGATAAGGACCATCTGCCAAGTGGCCCTGAGGGCTCCTGCCAAGAGAAGAGAGGCTCGAGGGAGCAGGAATTGAAAATAACCGAGTTTACACAAACACACATTCTTACCAACCTCCCTCGCATGCCTAAAATGTTGAGCTGTAACGACCCAATCCTCAGGGATATTTCAGAAATAATTGGACTGGAGCAGACCCACTGAGTCCATGCCCCTTAAAGATAAAAACCAACCTCACCCCATCACATATCCTTATCCATAAACAGTGGACAGGAGCTCAAGAGAAACCCAGTCAGCTTATACTGATGCTTTGCTCCGCTTGATGAAACCCTCTGTTGCCTGGTGGGATTGTCCTTTCCCTTAAAAGTGACCCTCAAGCCTGGAATGTCTGTGAAACAGCAGAAAAGATGAGCAGAGCTCCTTCCAATCAGGCTCCCTTTCAGAGTACTCAGACCCAGGACCCCGCTCCCTGTCCCTCTGGGGCCCTACAGGAGTGCCCACCATAGATGGATCACACTCTGTGTTTAGCTGATATTGTCTTTACGCTGCCACCAGGACCAGCCCCAGTCTCCTGGGCTCTTCAGATGGTGTTGAGCACACAGACCACCCAATTTTGTCTTTTCTGATTTATGACCTGCAGTATTGCCTGAAACAGTGGAGACAGTCAGCGCTCCTTCTCCGCCAAGACCTAGAGGACCAGGAATATAATCCCAATTGCATATTTAATGCTTCCAGGGTTCAGGCAGTTTTCTAAGCATTTAATAAGCTTTGCTTTTCATTTAGGGCTTTCTCGGTAGCTCAGAGGTAAAAAAAAAAAATCCATCTGCAATGTAGGAGACACAAGAGATGTGGGTTTGATCCCTGGATCGGGAAGATCCCCCAAAGGAGGGCATGGCAACCCACTCCAGTATTCTTGCCTAGAGAATCTTATGGATAGAGGAGCCTAGCTGGCTGGAGTCCATGGGGTCACAAAAGAGACATGACTTTGCAATTAAACAACAACAACATAATACCCTCCTTACATGGAGCATTGTGAAGACTCAAGTAGACCAAATACCTGATCCAAGAAGATGCCAGATACACAGTGCTTAAGACCTTCTTCCCTAAATGACACACTGCACAGAGGCAGTGAGATAGAGTTTATACTTTCTGCTGGGCTTCTCTCATAGCTCAGTTGGTAAAGAATCTGCCTGCGATGCAAGAATCTGCAGCCCAGGTTTGATTCCTGGGTGGAGAAGATTTCTGGAGAAGGAAATGGCAACCCACTCCAGTATTCTTGCCTAGAAAATCCCATGGGCAGAGGAGCCTGGCAGGCTACAGTCCATGGGGTCACAAGAGTCGGGCATGACTTAGCGACTTAACCACCATGGTTACCAGGGGAAAGGGGAGGAAGGATAAACTGGGAGATTGGAATTGACATATACACACTGCTAGATATAAAATAAATAACTAATAAGGACCTGCTATTTACCATAGGAAACTCTACTCAATACTCTGTAATGACCTATGTGGGAAAAGAACCTAAAAAAGAGCAGATACATGTGTACGTACAACTGATTCACTTTGGTGTACAGTAGAAAGTAAAACAACATTGCAAATCAACTATCCTCTAATAAACATTTAAAAAAAGAAACTCGACTTTCTGAGCCCTTTCTGAGCAAGGCTCCGGACAGTCTCCTCTTGGAAGTGAACACAGAGGCCTTAATTCCTTTTTTAGATTTTTTGATGCAGGGATGTTTTCTGTGTAAACTTCTGAATGAAAATGGAGAAACATCTTCCTTTTCTTTTCATATGTGTCTTTCAAACGTGCATCCCCAAAATCCATTTCTGTAAACCTCTCATAATGTTACAGCACCAGACCACGTGATCCTCAGTCATTGTAATGATCAGTATGTAACATCAGTGGCAAAGAATCTAAATGACTAGCTTTTTGTTGTTCAGTCACTAAGTTGTGTCCAACTCTTTACAACCCCATGGACTACAGCATACCAGGCTCCCCTGTCCTTCACTATCTCCCAGAGTTTTCTCAGATTCACGTCCATTGAGTCAGTGATGCCATGCAACCATCTCATCTTCTGTTGCCCCCTTCTCCTGCCCCCAATCTTTTCCAGCATCAGGATCTTTTCCATTGAGTCCATTCTTCATATCAGGCAGCCAAAGGTTTGGAGCTTCAGCATTAGTCCTTCCAATGAATATTCAGGGTTGATTTCCTTTAGGATGGACTGGATGGATCTCCTTGCAGTCCAAGGGACTCTCAAGAGTCTTCTCCAACACCACGGTCCAAAAGTGTCAATTCTTCGGCGCTCAGCCTTCTTTATGGTCCAACTCTGACATCCATACATGACTACCAGAAAAACCATAGTTTTGAGGGGACTCCAAAGGCAGCTCCCAGTGCTGTCAGAACTCCCCTGAAGGGATCCACTGATGGAGAGGTTGCCAAAGAAAAGACACATAAGCCATGTGACCTTCTGCTTGTCCCCAGTCTCTACACAGAGATGTCAGGATGATGGCAGTGATGAATAAGGCCACAGAGCAAGCAGGGGGAGAAAGCTGGCAGCAAAGCCAGGTGTGTGGTGGGATGCAGGTGAGCAACTGAGCAGGTGGTCCACGAAGGAAGACCTCTCTTCAAGGACCACCCTGCAAGGACCACCATGTCTCTATAATCTCAACCGAGGCTTGAAAGTCAGATACTTCCTTCTCATACAGTGCTCTTAAGAATTTGCGGGAGACCTCCAAAGTTTACGAAACTGGAAAAGTCTTGATAGACTCTGAAAGAGAGGAAAGCATTTTAAATATCAGAGATCTGGCAGCTTCTCAGAGAAATTGGAGCCCTCTCCATGGTGACATGGGACCAGCCCCAGCAGTGCCTTTGCGTGCGATGCTCTGAAGCTCTTCTGGTCTCCCTCTCCGCCTCCTTTCCTTCCTCTCCAGTTGCCGAAGCCCCTGTCCTTGCCTTGACTTACAGGGCCAAGCTCTCTGCATTCAGACAGACCTGGGATCAAACCGAGGCTCCACCACCTCCCAGCTGTCCATCCTTGGATTAGTTACTTCACTTTTCAGAGCCTCAGATCCTCATTTGTAAACACAGCAGCATAATTCTGGCATCTCCCTCTTGGGTTCCTGTACAGGTTAGATAAAATATGAGTGAAGAGTCACTCCTTAATAAATACTAGTTTCCTAAGTACTTCCCCCAGGACAGTTTTCAGTATCCATAATGTTGGTGTTGTCATTAAGTCATGTCTGACTCTTTGCAACCACATGGACTGCAGCCTACCAGGTTCCTCTGTCCATGGGATTCTCCAGGCAAGAGTACTGGAGAGGGTTGCCATTCTCTTCTCCAGGGGATTTTCCTGACCCAGGGATCGAACCGGCGCCTGCTGCATTGCAGGCAGATTCTTTATCACTGAGCCACCTTGGAAACCCAGTATCCATAACAGTGACAATAATATAATATTAAGTGACCATTATGTGCTGCTGCTGCTAAGTCGCTTCAGTCGTGTTTGACTCTGTGCAACCCCATAGACGGTAGCCCACCAGGCTCCCCCGTCCTTCGGATTCTCCAGGCAAGAACACTGGAGTGGGTTGCCATTTCCTTCTCCAATGCATGAAAGTGAAAAGTGAAAGGGAAGTCGCTCAGTCGTGTCCGACTCATAGTGACCCCATGAACTGCAACCCACCAGGCCCCTCTGTCCATGGGATTTTCCAGGCAAGAGTACCGGAGTAGGCTGTATGCTAAACATTCACACTTTGTTGTCTTATTAATTCATATTAATTCTTACAACAACCCTATGATACAGATGTGCTTTTAGAGTTGAGAAAATCAAGTCCCAACAAGATTATGTAATCTATCCAAGGACACAGACGGAAAATGGCTAAGTAGGGATTCTAGCCAACCATCTGACTGCAGACCCGCCCCCCTTAGCCACGACCACCATGGTGCCTAAGAACATAGTACCTCTTCTCTTCCCTCCTTCCTTTATTTTCTTTCTTCCTTATGATTTCCTCTAATCTACCTTCTTTCCCTGGGTTGAATTGATCCATGAGTCCTTTACACATATGCACTGGGGGGCTTTTAAAAACCATTCATGTAAAGTTATCTTGTCAATCACTCAACATCTTTGGGCTGCCATGCACTGGCTGAGGTACGTAGTGCCATCTGAGCCCCCACAAGGCTTCTTTCAAGCAAACACAGCCAAACTCAGTATCCCCATCGGACAGAATTTAAATTAAGAACCGAGACTCAATCGCTAAAGGACGCAAGCGGTGTGCACATTTGCAGGAATTTGCACACTTTATAACTGACACCTGGATGTTTGGCTCTCTTCCCAGCACTTTTCATAACGGTGTCCACACAAATTAACAATAATGACCTAAATGACAAGGTCAACTAAGCTCTCTTAAGCACCTGCAATGTGCGGGAACTGTTCCAGCCACTTTAAATATATTATTCGCCCACAAAGAACTCAATGAGTTAAGTACTCTATTTATCCCCATTTTACAGAAAAGGAAACAGGCTCGGAGAGGTTAAATAGCTCGTGGGTTCTTTAGCGAGTAAGAGGCAGAGCCAGCAATCAAACCCACATATCTCTGATTCAAAAGCTTATCCTTTTAACCTCTATACTCTGCTGCCTCTCCAAAGCGGTTAAATAAAAGATAAGCCTACATCTTAGTAAGCACCAAATGAAGAGAGAGGCAATTTATATTCTGAAAATTCAAAGAGAAGAGACATGAGTGAAAGATGGCAAAGGCTAGGGACTGGCTGTTACCTGGAAAATTTTTATTTCCTCTCTAAAGGATCCTCAGTTTCTTCAATTGAGAATTGAAAATAATAGGATCCTTCTCAGGAGGTCAGCATAAGGATTTAAGAGGATAACAGAGGAGATAGCAGAGGGGCTTGGTTTGTGTTTGGACATAGATGATTTGCATCGAGGATCCTTGATTGGATCTGAGTAGGTTTCTTGGAGGGGGAGGAGGATGCTGCCTTTCCCTTCCTGCGGTTGTGAATCCAAGTTTGTGATGAAAGGAACCCTAAGATGTGTGGGAATATGAAGATGTGACTTCCTCAGCTTGCCTGCGGGAGCAATCTGACGGCCTCAAATAATTGTCTCGAAAGAACCAATTCAGAGAAAGTACATTATGGGAGGCAAGAAAATTGCCTAATCCTTGTGCTGCTGAGTCCTCAATTTGCAGAAGCTCAGAATCAAAATAATGAGGAAATAAGCACTGGAGCCGTTCTAAGACGGTTTCTCTGTGAATGCCCCACTGTTGGTCAGTCACTACATGGCTCCACCTTTGAGGCTGAAGAAGTTCTCGAGGCCACGCGGGGCTAGCTGCAACACTGGGAAAAGTATAAGTGGAGTGAATGGAGCACAGAAAGGACCAGTAGAAAGGCTTGAGGTCTGAGGGGGCTAACGTCACAACTCGGCCACCCACCAGCTGTGTGGACCTGCAGATAATCTTCTCTGCCTCTCTGGACCTGCTTGGGAAAGGGTTCTGTTGCTAAAACACAAAAAGGAATCTGAGCACAGAAGGCGCCTGTGGAAGATGTTCAGTGATGATCAATGTAGCACTGCCCCCTCCTTATCACCTATAGAACTCGGATCAGATCGCCAAACCTTCTGTGCCTGTTTCCTTATCTGTAGAAGGAAGGTGTGATTACATTTACGCACAGATTGTTGAGAGGATTAAATGAGAAAATGGGAGTAAGCAACTCAGCACAATGCCCAGCACATGGCAAACAATCCACAGACAGTATGTATTGCTACTGTTTTCATTAACTATTGACTCTAAGTCATGAATTTGGTTAGTAGTTAAGCACATGAATTTTGCTATCAGATCAACCCAAGTTTGACTCTGCTGCTGCTGCTGCTAAGTTGCTTCAGTCATGTCCGACTCTGTGCGACCCCATAGACGGCAGCTCACCAGGCTCCACCATCCCTGGGATTCCCAGCTGGGTGAGGTTTCTCTCCTTGGCTTGCAAATGGTCACCTTCTTGTTGTGACCTCACAAGGTCTTTTCTTTGTGTGCACACAGCCCTGCTGTCTAGCATATCCAAATTCCCTCCTCTTATAAGGACATCAGTCTGATTCCCTGGGCTTCCCTGGTGGCTCACATGGTAAAGAATCTGCCTACAATGTGGGAGATCCAGGCTCAATCCCTGGGTTGGGAAGATCCCCTGGAGAAGGGAGTGGCAAATCACTCCAGTATTCTTGCCTGGAGAATTCCATGGACAGAGGAGCCTGGTAAGCTACAGTCCTGGGGGTCACAAAAGAGTCAGACATGACTGAGCAAACACAGCACAGCATAACCTTAAAAAAAAATCCCATGACCCTATTGATGGGATTATAAAACGTTCAACCTCTATGGAAAACAGTAGAGTTCTTTTAAAGAAAATGAAAACAGAACTACCATATGATATAGCAATTCCATGTCTGAGTACACATCCCAAAGAGTTGAAAACACTATATCAGAGATACTTGTACACCCATAGAAGCATTGTTCACAAGAGCCAAAAGATGCAAGCAACCCTAGTGTCCAGTGACAGAACAGTGGATAAACAAAACATGGCATGTACATAAAATGGAATATTAGTAAGCCTCAGAAAAGAAGGAAATTCTGACACACGTTACAGCGTGGACAAATCTCGAAGCCATAATGCTAGGTGAAATAAGCCAGTCACAGAAAGACAAATACCTTATGAGTCTATTTATTAGCTCATTATTGACCAGGAGATTTTTGCAAAAACTAACGCCTATGCCCAGTGATTTGTTATGCAAGAGATATTGATATGTCTCCCGTCAATAATGTTCAGGTAACAAAAGACAAATTAATATGTCTCTGGTCAATAACATGTTCCATACAAAATTGGGGGGGAAAAAATCCCATGACCTTCCTAGATCTCAGTTTTCTCACCAGCAGAATGGAGCCCATATCTCATAAAATGGGAGATTGACCTAAATCACCTGTTGGAGTTAAAGAACTTAGCGAAGGACTTCCCTGGTGGTCCAGTGGTTAAGAACTTGCCTATCAATGCAGGGGACACGGGTTCATTTCCTGATCTGGGAAGATTCCACGTGCCTTGGGTCAACTACACCTGTGTGCCACAACTACTGAGCCCACACACCTCAACTATAGAAGCCTGCGCATGCCACAGCCTGTGCTCTGCAGCAAGAGAAGCCACCGCAACAAGAAGCTCCCGTAATGAGAAGCTCCCACATCCCAACTAGAGAGCAGTCCCCGCTTGATTGCCACAACTAGAGAAAACCCTTGTGCAGCAATGAAGACCCACCCAGTGTGGCAAAAATAAATAAATTAAATTAATTTTTTAAAGAAGCACTTGGCAGAGAGGAGATAATGTCCCCCCACCACCATGCACCCTCTCTCCATCTCTACTTCCCCTTCTTCCTTTCTCGTCTTTGCATCCTCGACGCCTTCACCAGAGCTTCTTGGCTCATGCCAGGCATGCATATTTCCTCCGTTGTCGACCGTTTTTCTACCTCTTAGTCTCCAGTGTTATCTGAACTCTCTGCTGCCTGGCTGGCAGAGA
The DNA here is from genome assembly GCF_019923935.1 of Bubalus bubalis. Classification (NCBI taxonomy): domain Eukaryota; kingdom Metazoa; phylum Chordata; class Mammalia; order Artiodactyla; family Bovidae; genus Bubalus; species Bubalus bubalis. Next base: position 34,033,341 of record NC_059180.1, read on the forward strand.
ATCATCTTAATCTCTTCATCGCCAGGTACCTGAGCTGAGTTTTGAATTAGGGAAAGTGAACGCAAGCGGTGGAGATCCAAATGACAGGGCTTTGAGAAAAAGGTTTTACTTTTGTATCATGTAACAAGGACTGACATTTGAAATAAAGCTAGGAGTATTTTTTAAATTCCATCAACAGATATGAAAATTGATTTGGTGTCCAATTAAAATCCCATAGATTCGAAGTCCTCCTATGGATGGGGACATTTTACAGATGTGTATTTAATGCATAATTCATGGGAAAGAGGTATGATTTATTTATGTTTATCTATGAGTATGGGCTGAGCAGGAGCGACTTTAAATGAATAGTTTTATGGCCTTGAAAAATGAAAGAGGCTTCATTTTACATTCATAATTAAAGGGCCACCATTAACTGGGCTTCCCAGGTGGTGCTGCTGCTGCTAAGTCACTTCAGTCGTGTCTGACTCTGTGCGACCCCATAGACAGCAGCCCACCAGGCTCCCCAGCCCCTGGGATTCTCCAGGCAAGAACACTGGAGTGGGTTGCCTTTCCTGAACTCGCCTGCCAATGCACGCGACATAAGAGATGCAGGTTCGATCCCTGGGTCAGGAAGATCCCCTGGATGAAGGGAATGGCAACCCACTTCAGTATTCTTGCCTGGAGAATCTCATGGACAGAGGAGCCTGGTGGGCTATAGTCCATGCGGTCACAAAGAGTTGGACACAACTGAGCTACTAACATGCACACAAATGACTGAGCATAGTGTAGGCACAACTCAGCCTGTCCGCAAGCCAGCGGTTTGTGAGAAATGGAACGTCCAGATTCCTAAGGGTTCTGAGAATGGTCCTGGAGGGCTCGTAGGTGACCGAATGGCATCACACAGAGCTTTGCTGGGGCCTCTTTACCGAAACCACTGGGAGGTCATTTCAGAATCTGAAGCAGGAGAGGGCACTGGTTCAAGGTAAGATCTGCAGGTGAGGATAAGGTCAGTGCCTGGACCTCATGGGACAACCGGGGGGAGAGACCGGCAGGCAGCCGGCGCTCAGGGACATGCCGCACAGAACTTAGAAACCTAGCAGCACCAGCAGGAAGGCCCTCCCCCGTCTTCATAGCATCACCGTCAAGAGCACCGAACACAAACAGGGATGCGAGCAAGTTCTAGACCTTGAGTCCTTCACTGAGCCTCCCTCGGTGCCAAGTTTACTCATCTGTCAACAGGGTAATGACAGCATCAGTCTATAGGAGTATTGCAAGGAATAAAATAGGAGCGTGCGTCTTACCGTGGATCCCCTCTAGCACTGTTGGTATCGCCTCCCTTAGCAATGAGTAAGGGGACCTCACGGCCCGCTTCCCGCATAATCGAACAGTGTCCCCTTCACGCTCCCTGTGTCCCTGTTCAGATAGTTAATCATCTAAACGAATTAATAGTTCCCCTAGAGAAGAAAACCCAGGTGAAAGAAGCAACTTGCCCCAGATCACACAACAGAGCCAGGCTCACACCCCGACATTCATCTCCACTCCTTCCTGCCTCTGATTCGGAACTGACCTCCCAGTGCTCTTGGTAAAGAGGCTCCAAGCAATGTCAGTCGCCTGGGGGCCTGGGAGCCATGCAAGACCATCCTCAGAACCTCTGGGGTTCTTGAAGCTTTGCTCCTCACGTGCCACATAGGTGGGCTGAGCCATGTCTGTTATGCTCAGTTAACTTCTCATCCTTTGATTATGAATATACAACTGCCATCCTTCACCTGTTTAGGATTGCTCCTGGGGTGTTAAAACTCTCTAGCACATTTGCCTACACAAGGCACAGGCCAAGGATGCCCCAGAGGGTGGACAGAGTGCACCCCAGGGAGCCAGAGGAAACCATCAGGATGCAGAGGAGCTGAAACCCCAGCTGAGGCCGAGGGGTGCATGCAGGGCCCCTGCAGCATCTGCTCCAATAGGTCTGGTGGCAACATCTGTGGTCTGGCTCTTGCATCTCCCAGGAGGTACCTGTGATCTGAGCTACTGTCCCGAGTGTTCCCTGAGCCAGCATCTATCACACGTGGTCCAGGGAGACCACAGCCTGAGATGATGTTGAAGGGGAAACAAAGCCTAGGAGAGCGTTGATGGAGCTTCAGAGTTTACCCCGAGGACAGTGGGGAGCAACTAATGGGGAAACTGAGACTACATGTGATCTGATGAGCACTTTCAAGCAATCGCCCTAACTGCGGCATTGTAAAAAAAAAAAATCCCAGGGATGATCAGTACTCATCAAAGTGAAGAGGGGCGAGTGAGGAAGAAGAAGGTGACCAGGCAAGGGCCTGGCATGTGTGAAGGCTCTGCCTCTCCATCACTATAGAATCTCATACCTGGGAGACTAGAGAACACACACAACCCCCAAGGGGCCCAGGGTTCAGGGGAGGGGAGCACCTGGAGATGGTCCATGGACAGTCACATTTCCTGGCAACACACTCACTTTCCTGGGACACAAAGATCTGGAGGGTGAGGTTGGACCTTCCAGTATCTTCTGGAGAATCATTCATTCATTCGTTTGCTTGTTCATTCATCCAATAAATATTCACCGAGCTCCTCCTAGGTACCAAGCCCCATAAGGAAAATAAGGACAAACCAAACCCATAAGATATGTCCTCATGGAGCTCAGTGTCAACCTTCACATCTCCATGATGACAAGTGGTCTTCTCAACCAGGATCCTCGGAGTTCCCAGGAGAAGGGGGAAAGGCGATCACTTTGGGAACAAACCCCTGGTGGCTTTAGTAGACTTCCCTGCAGTACCTGAGGCTCCAGCAGCCTCTCCTGCTGACCCAGCGCTTCTTCCAGAAAGGGACAAAGCCTGAGCAGAGGCCTCGATGTCATGTACACGTTCAAAGGGTTCAGCACAGGCCCTTGTTCCTGAAAATAATCAAGTCTCAGGCAGCACCCGGCCTAGTGAGGAGGCAGAATCTAATTGCCACAAGGAAAACAAAACAGCACAAGCTGGTTGGTTGCCTGAATGTTCTTGGCTCCAGAGAACCATAAACCAGGGCTGGTTCATATGCAAAACAGCTTTGTTCAGACCTCTGCTTGTTCCCGCTTTCCACCTTCAAAGGCAAGACGTTGCTTTGTTTGCAGACTTGGAGGCTTTTTCAGGACTCACGTCTACAGTCAGCTCCTCCACGCTTAGAGGCTCTGCAAAGGCCACTGAACTCCTGGAGGATAAGCCTTTCCCCTGAATTTCCCAGACCTCAAGGCTGCTGGGAATTTACTCGTCTCTTTTTATCCATTAGCTTCTCCTCAAATGTTCTTGATATCAGAAGAATTATAACAACTATGACAATATTATCAAAGACCGTTCATTGAGAGGCTGATATGTGACATGTGTGTGTCAGAATGGTGTTAGTCAGTCAGTCGTGTCCGACTGATTGCATCCGCAGGGACTATAGCCCACCAGGCTCCTCTGTCCATGGGGACTCACCAGGCAAGGATATTGGAGAATTGAATGGGTTGCCATTCCCTTCTCCAGGGCATCTTTCCAACCCAGGGATTGAACCCATGTCTCCTGCATTGCAGGCAGATTCTTTACAGACAGAGTCACCAGGGAAGCCCAGGGAATGGGTGGGTTGTGCTCAAAAAACCTGAACTCCCCAAAAGGTTTTTCAGCAAAGCATTTTTTAAGACCAGTTGAAGGAGGGGCATCCGGGTATGCAATCAACTCATGCACAATTCTCTGATTGGCTGATGGGGAGGAAACAGGGCAGTGTCACGGGCATCAACATTAGCAATCCTTAGGTACCAGCAATCCTAAGGATTCCTTAGGGCTTCCCTGGTTGCTCAGCTGGTAAAGAATCCGCCTGCAATGCCGGAGATGTGGGTTCAATCCCTGGGTTGGGACGATCCCCTGGAGAAGGGAACAGCTACCCATGCCAGTATTCTGGCCTGGAGAACTCCATGGACTATTCCATGGTATCACAAAGAGTTGGACATGACTCAGTGACTTTCATTTTCACTTTTCTGGCACCAGCAGGTCTGGGGGCTACATGACCATCAAGTAGTTAATTTATTCCATTTGCTAGTGCCTTTAACATATGTAGGGGCTTCCCAGGTGGCTCAGTGGTAATAAAGAATCCACCCACCAATGCAGGAGACACAGGAGACTTGGTTTCAATCCGTGGGTCAGGAAGATCCCTCAGGAAATAAGCATCTGATACTATTATCCAGTACTTCAGAGAAGAGATAAAGCAGAGGATATGGGGGAGGGCTCTGCACCAGAAAGGCCCCACAGGGTCCTGCTCAGGTACAATGATATGGTAATTGGCTGAGGTCTCTTTTGCAGCCCTACCAATTCTCCTCTTCCTACTGCCAAATCCTGCTCCTTTACCTTCCAACAAGTGTTGAGCCCTAGAACTCTCCCCTCTAAACCTCCAGACAAATCTCCACCTCAGTCTGTTTCCTGGGAACCTGATCCACCACAGTGGATTTTATTATACCTTTTCTGCACAAAAGAAAGCAGAGGCTCAGAGACGTGGTATAATTTGCCCCAGGCCACTCAGCCAGGAAGAAGACTTGGTGCTTGGGGTCCTAGACCCCAGCTTCAAAAACCCTTCAAAGGATTCCATCCTTTCACTGAATCCATTCCTTTCCTTCTGTCTTCCAATAAATGCTGGTTCCAAGGTTCACGAGTTCCCTCCGATGAATCTCCTTAACACATCCCTCCACCCTCCCTAGCACTTCTGCTGAAAAAGCAAAGCAGGGATGCCCTTTCTAACTCTCCTGGCCAGCGGGTTATCAGGATGCTCGGCAGACAGGAAATAATGTCAAAATCAGGTTCGAAAAGGCCCTGCAACCCTCGGGGGCAAAGCGGTCACAAAAAATTTATTTTTTCCAAATCAAATCAGATCAGACTCTGAGTTCCATCTGCCGAGGTAGTGACAAATGAAGTCTCGGTTGGGTTTTGCTGTCCCTCCTCTCTGTGAAATCCTCCAGGTTTCTCGATGCCCGGAGAATGGAAGAGAGATGTGGACCTGAGATGGATGGGGTCCTAGAATCAGTGCCAATTTTTCTGTTTTGTGACACCTGTTGAACCCAGTTTTCAGCAATCTCTGGCTGTTGATGCCTAATTAGGCTCAAAGTAGCCTCGGCCAGAGATCCCCTCTCACTGACCACTGGTCCAGCCACAAAGGCTTGCACCACCGCTCTCAGCTTCCACCCTTGCACAGGCATCCTGAGAGGGTCACCGACTTCACCACCCACAGAACCGCCCTCAAATCCCATGCCCTCTCTCATCCAGGGACCCCAACCCCATCCCTACCACCAGAGCTACTTCCATCTCATCCAATCCTTAAGAACTGTACTTTAAAAAAAACCACACACACTTTTTTCACCTCAAAAGGAGTTAGATCTAGGAAATAAAGTCTTTCCAGTTCTTCCCAGGAGCAAAGAATCTATCCTGGAAACATGTCCTCCCTGCTTAACCCACGGAGATTCTTGCACCTATTGCAGGGGAAAGTCAATTTTGACTCTACATTGGAATTGTTTCTTTGACTTGCTTTTCATTGCTTTTGTTATTATAATCACACAGAAGGGCCTGCCTCAAAGAATCCTGCCCTTTTCTGACTGTTAAGCTAAAGTGCTTTTGTTCAGAACCCAGTCTACCTGTACACTGGAGGAAGGTAATGGGGCTGGACCTTGACGCTGCAAGGCATTTCGCTGTCTCTCTCTCTCTCTCCCCTGCCTTCATCAACTTCTCACCTCCCTTTTCTCTCCTTGACTTCATTATCTTCCACTACAGTATGGGTCTTCTCTACAGGACAGGAAAAAAATGACAGCTGCCAGCACCTACAACTTACATACTCCTTTATATTTCCAGCCAAAAACAAGACTGTCTTTCCTTCAGCATCAGTTCCAGGGACGAGTGCCCATTGGCTCTCCTATGGTCACATGATCACTCACTGAGCCAATTACTGATGCCTGAGGTATAGAGTTCAATGATCAGCCAGACCTGAGCCATATGCCAATCTCATTGGCCAGATCTGTTATCAGAAGGAGAGAGATGCAAAACCCTGCCAGATTTTTTTTTTTTTTTCCAGTAGCTACTTTACTTAAACATGCTTATCTGTACCCACAGTCTCCAAGAACATCAAGTCATGACAGCAAGGGCATGGACATTTGATGAGAGTTGTCAAAGCTAGAAGATTTTCTTTAAAGTAACTTGGAAATTCACTTTTAGAAGTGAGAAGATGATGGAAGGGTAACTGATCAACATCCAGACGCCCACCTTCAATTGATTCCAAACAGACAGCACATAATTATGCTATTTACCTGGAGATCTCATATGCCAGACGACAAATGTTTCTCTGCAATTATCTGATTTTGCGCTGCCTAATTTAGATGTTCAAGTTGTCAGGAAAGAGCACTTATCCATAAATATAAAATTAACGTATGTGTATCATCCGGTTATAAGATAATCAGTAAACACGGTATTTAAGAAAAGTGTACAGTAATTACTGAGGCATGTTGTTTGGGGGCATATTTCAGGTAATGAAATAACTGAACATGAGTTTCTATTTAAATGTCATTCATCTGCAGATAAGAAAATATTCTGCAGCACTTAAGCCATAACATCTCTCAGCCTGACTGTGCATTTGGTAGCAGTTGCTACTAGTTCCCTTTCACAATGAGATGAACTAAGGTTTACTTCTCTGGCTCAGAACCCAGAAATAAGGGTTATGAAATCTTCAATAAAATTTTCCACATCCCTTTCACATTGCCCTCATACCAAAAAAAAAAAAAAATGAAATAACTTCTATAAGCATAAAGCTTGACTTACAGTTGACCTCAGCACTGAGGCAGAAGAGGGGAACAGGGGAACAGGCAGAAACAGGCAGTTTGTAGAGTGCCTCATATGTGCTGGGTACCGTGCAAAGAGAGTATTTCCCATGTGCTGTCTCACTATACACACACTGCCTTTTGTAGGGGATGAAGCCGAGTCTCAAAAGGCTGACTTTGTACACCCAAGGTCATACAGCTTGCGAGGGGCAGAGCTGGAGCTAGAAATCAGGCCTGCTGGTCTCCAAGGTCCATGCTCTCACTGCCGCCACATGGGTTCATAAGCAGGGAGCTAAAAGGGATGGATACCAAGCTTTCCTTCGAACTGTCAGGTTCCATGAGGCCAGTTTTGGTGGCTCTACTCATACATGACACCAAAATAGCATCTATGAATCAGGGCTCGAGAGAACCAAATTCTGCTGGGTAGTTCTGTCATCTGTTGTATTTTGCAACGCAAAGCCTGTCAGTGTTATCTTGTTTGCTGCAGACGTTACACCCTCCCTTGAGGACGGCAGGTGATAGAGCTTAGCACATGGACCAGAGGCCACAGAGTATGGATTTTGGACTCAAACCACCCACACTCCACTATTTCCCATCTGTGACTATCCCTGGGAATATAGGCAAGGGATTTCTCCCCTCTAAGCTCCAGAACTCTCACCTGTAAAATGAGGTCAAATATATTCATCTCACCTTTACTACTCTGAAATTACTACCTGATTTTTGTTTAAATATATTATTTACTTGGACCGGAGCATATAAATTAGGTGTTTCTGCCTTCTTCATACTTTGAATAGTAATGAAACTATTTCACAGTTTGAAATGTCTGAAATGCATTTATTTGTCCATTCAATAAATATTTTATAGAGTGCTAACTATGTGCCCAGAGAAGGCAATGGCACCCCACTCCAGTACTCTTGCCTGGAAAATCCCATGGGCAGAGGAGCCTGGTAGGCTGCAGTCCATGGGGTCGCTAAGAATCGGACGCGACTGAATGACTGAGAGACTTCACTTTTCCCTTTCATGCATTGGAGAAGGAAATGGCAACCCACTCCAGTGTTCTTGCCTGGAGAATCCCAGGGATGGGGGAGCCTGGTGGGCTGCCATCTATGGAGTTGCACAGAGTCGAACACGACTGAAGTGACTTAGCAGCAGCAGCAGCTATGTGCCAGACACCATGCTAAGCCTTGTATATATATGTATGTATGTATGTGTGTATATATATATATATATATATATATATATATATATATACACTAGAGAACAAACAGATGCAATCCTGCATTTTTGGAGCTTACTATCCACCTGGTGAGAGAGAGATATGGTTTAGAAATGTGTTCAACTTCAATTAATTGTTTTTAAAATACCAACACATCTTGCAACATAAGTGCATTTGTGGCTTGCAAAATACACTCATAGTAAAGAAAACTAGCAGCAGCTCAGTGATATCATGAGGGTCCCTGGATTTTCCTGTCTTCTGTTATTCTCAGTGAGAGAATGAGGTCTTGCCTCATGGTCACAAAATGGCTGCCACAACTCAAAGTAGCACATCTTCACATGGCAGTTTTCCAAAAAGAAGGAATTCTTCTTTTATGAGGGAGAAAACGCTTTGCCAGAAACTCCCAGTAGAGCTACTCCTTAGATGTCATTGGCCAGAACTGGGTCACGTGTCCACGACAAAACCCAGGCGGTTTGGGAAATGAATTGGAATTACCACAGATAACCTAGACCAACTGTGATTCATCCTCCAAGGCTGAACACACTGCCTTTTCCTTCAGAAGAACAAAGCCGGGGAGGAAATGTTTGTTGGGCAAAAACAAAAACCAGCAGTGCCTGCCACAACAGGCAGATGAGCCACATCAGATATAGCCTGGGTTGTGTGTGAAGCAATCACCTGGAGATGCTGAGAAGCAGGCTGGCCGAGGTGCCAAACGCCCAGTGAGAAAAACAGCCTGGAATATGTTGCTGGAAGTCAGAAGCAAAGGAACAACACAGAGAGTATCAAACTCAAATGCCTACAGGGGCCAAAGTTGGTCATAACACTTGGCAGAGCCCCCGGGCAGATGTAAAGGCAAAGTAAGGGGGGCCTAGCCCATCTGTCTAGAGGGTCAGCAGCTAGTCAATAATTCCTGCTAGTGGGAATTCTGACCCAGAGTTACTAGAGCTTCTGAATTTTCCAGAGAAACCAGAAATCTAGACTTCTTAAGGAAATCTCCTGATTTTCATTTATCTGTTTATTTCTGTATCTTTGGCTGCACTATGTCTTCATGGCTGCACATGAGCTTTTTCTCATTGTGGCAAGCAATGAGAGTACTCTCTAGCTGTGGTGCTAGAGAGTTTTTACTAGTTTTACTAGTTTTACTCTTACGGTGCAAGAGGGTTTCTCTTGTTCCAGAGCATGGGCTCTAGGCACTTGTGCTTCAGGAGTTGTAGCTCATGCACTTAGATATTCCACGACATGTGCAATCTTCCCAGACCAGGGATTGAACCCATGTCCTCTGCATTGGCAGGCGGATTCTTAAACACTGGACCACCAGGGAAGCCCCAAATCTCCCAATTTTCAAGTGTTGGTAACAAATTTAAAATATCATTAATAAACTGGTGATCCAAACAAAATAGCTGAGGAACTACATTCTCTGCATGGCCCTCCAGTATGTAGCCCCTGGAGAATCTCATCTCATCTTTTCCAGAAGGCATGCTCAGAGCAAAGCTGAGTTACGCGTGTGTGGGTTCCCGTCTCTGGCATCTCCATGCCTCATCATGTTCCTGGCCCACAGTGATGCCCTGAGGTTATGTATTTCCAGTCTTTCTAGAACCTTCTAGCCATAGAGCTATTAATATACTTCAGTTCTGGATCATCCTTATCTTTATATCCAGAAGAATCAAGAAGGAAAGTCCTGGAGACCACTGATGATAGCTCTTGAAAAGCAATAGTGTTTTCTTAAATGCATTCATCATTAATTTAATTTAATTTAAGGGGTTTCCCAGGTGGTTCAGTGATAATGAATCCACTTGCCAATGCAGGAGCCACAGGAGACGTGGGTTCAATCCCTAAGTTGGGAAGATCCCCTGAAGGAGGACATGGCAACCCACCCCAATATTCTTGCCTGGAGAATCCCATGAATGGAGGAGCCTGGTGGGCTACAGTCCACAGGGTCTCGAAGAGTCGGACACGATTGAGCACACACACATCATTAATTTAACAAATATTGATGCATCACCTGTTGTATCGCAGGTACTGTCCCAGAAACTAGAAATACAGTGAAATCAAGACAGATGGCCCCTGCCCTGGCAGAGTTTTCCTTCTCTGTGTCTTTGGGGGATCCCTGACACAACTCTCTGCTCCATCTTTTCCAATGTGGTGTGGTGCCCACCCTGGAACCCCCAGGTTCTGACTCTCTCCTTGCCATCCCAACATTAGTTACTTGGTTTCCTGGAGAATTCTTTACCTTCCGGGCTACCTTTCTATACTTTTCTTCCTAACTTGGGAAAACATAAAGTGTGTTTTTTTTTCTTTTAATAAAAAGCTTAAAAGCAAGAGGAGAACATTCTTTCCATTACCATCAAGCATCACTCCTGAGTGATGCTAAGCCACAGGGGTCTCTGTCATTCCTAAAGGGCCTCCCATCAGGGCTCTGGGAAGAGACACAGAGCAAAGTGTGCACCATGTGAGCTCTGCTCCAGCTCAGTGAACGGTGTAACATCTGCCGTCCCCTCATGGTTTAGAAGGGTGCAGTTGACAAAGTATTTGCATCTCGCTGGGGACTTCTCCAAGTCAGCAAAGACCTAACCCAATGCATCTCAACCCTGACTGCATGCTGGAATCCCTAATTCTGATGCTCCACGCACATCAAATACGTCAACACCCTTGAGGGTGGGGCCTGGGCATCAGCATTGTGTCAGAGCTCCCCAGGTTGAGAACCAGGTTACAAACCTGAGAGAATAAACCTATAATGAAGCTGGCACTTATACATGAAGAAGAGTTTTACAGACAGGGGTCTTCTCTTCACCAAGGTAACCTTGGAAATGCAGCTTGGCCACAGAGTGGATAAAGCAATTAACTTGATTTTGTGGTGCTTGTTGTTTGCTGTTTTAGGTGCTAAGTCACATCCAACTCTTGGTGATCCCATGGACTGTAGCCCCACTGGGCTCCTCTGTCCGTGGGATTGTTCAGGTAAGAATATGGGAGTGGATTGTCATTTCCTTCTCCAGGGGATCTTCCTGACCCAGGGATGAAACCCAAGTCTCCTGCTTGGCAGACAGATTCTTTAGCTCTGACTCAACTTGACCATCTGTAAAATGCAGGTAGCATTAAGTAATAACTGTCTTGCCAGACTAAATGAGGTAAAGAATATGATTCGTGATGAAAGCTGTTATTAATTGCTCATCTTCCTACTCTCTTCATGGAGAATCATCTGCCAGGTAAGACCAGTCCTGACTCCTACATGGCTTAGGTGTGAGTTCCAGGTTCTGTGAACGAGTGTGTGTGTGTGTGGTCTTTTATTCCTGTCTCCCTCATGCACCTCAACCAAAATTTTCATCAAGTCCTATCACAGGAAGAGGTTCTGATCATTTAGAAGATGCTCACAATTCAACATGTCTGCTGAGCTACCTGGCAGAATTAGGAAAGTCTTTTCCCCTTCATTCAAAACTCTTTCTAGAATATGGTCACGTTTTTCCTTAAAATGAAAAGTGAAGAAAACAGCAGTTCAGTTATGTTTAGTCATCACTACTGTCTAGAGACGGAGAAGGCAATGGCACCCCACTCCAGTACTTTTACCTGGAAAATCCCATGGATGGAGGAGCCTGGTAGGCTGCAGTCCATGGGGTCGCTAAGAGTCGGACACGACTGAGCGACTTCACTTTCACTTTTCACTTTCATGCATTGGAGAAGAAAATGGCAACCCACTTCAGTGTTCTTGCCTGGAGAATCCCAGGGACGGGGGAGCCTGATAGGCTGCCGTCTATGGGGTCGCACAGAGTCGGACACGACTGAACCGGCTTAGCAGCAGCAGCAGCAACTGTCTAGAGAGACTTGGAATGGCTCTTTCACCTCCAAGCAGAACCAAGAGAAGCCAGTCTTCCCCCAGAGAGTCCCGAGGCAGCTGGAGCTGACAGCTCTTAGCCAGCAAGGTTTCTGCAAGCATGTGTGGAGGTATACTGCAGTGGGGGCAGGGGGTGGGGGAGAAGGCTATTATTAAAGGTCAGTGAGGAGGACTTTTCAAAAGAAACCCAATATTGTGGAATAAAAAGAGAAAAGAAAAAATTAATAGCTTTCTATACTTCCCACTGCATCTTAATGTCACCTCTCTGATGACTCAATCCATTTGGTGAAAAATTAGGATTTGAAGCTGACATTCTAGGATCCCCAGTGTCCGAGGGTAGAAGCTCCACATCACACAGGGCAATGAGAGGCAAAGTGAACACTGGCCTTGGAGCCAGACAAGCTTCCATTTTAGTCTCAGCTCAGCCACGGACCAGGCCAACCAATGACTCTCCCTGGACTCTGTTGCCCCACCTATAAAATGAAGACACTAATAAATCAGACCTATTTGCCTGGATTAAATGAGATGATGAATGGAAAGGTCTTGACTGGTATTTATTGTTCATTTGTTCATTTATTCAGCAAATAATTACTGAGGGCTGACATTCAACATGCTTTCAGAAGCTGGGGCTTGCAGCCAGGAACAAAACGCAGTTGGGGGTGGAGGATTTTGGCTTGTGTGTCCAGGGAAGGCAGCACCAAGAAGTAGGAGAGTGGGTCATGCAGAAGTCTGGCTAAGAACATGTCAGGCAGAGGAATCAGCAAAGATGCTGAAGAGGAAAGAGGCCTGGAGAGTGTGAGGACCAGCAGAGGCCAGAGTGGATGAGGGAGGAGTCAGAGAGAAAACAGGGGACAGGACTCTTCGAGGCCCACTGGATCATTATAAGGATGTGGGATTTACTCTGAGTTGAGAGCTATCAGAAGAGTTTGAGCCTAGGAATCACATGGCCTGCTTATGTTCCCGTATGATCCCTCTGGCAGCTTGTGGAGAATAGAGTGAATGGGTGCAAAGGAGGAGCCCACTGTAATAACCCAGACCAAAGATGAGGGCGGCCGGGACCAGGATGATATCCCAAGAGGTGGTGAGAAGTGGCCAAATTCCAGAAATTTTGAAAATATAGGATATGAGGTAAAGAGAGAAGTCAAGGGCAACTCTAAGGTTTGGGTTTTTTAACCTTTTTAAGTATTATTCAGAAAGAACATAACCTCAAAATAAAGACCAGTCCTTCCCCAAAAGACCCTGGTAGCCTTACACCAGCATCTTATCTATGTATCTGCCCATCCACCCATCTCTCCATAACTATAGACATAGATAGATTAGTAAATTATTTTTCCAGTTTAATGAGGAACTTCCTGAAAACAAACATTAATAAAACAACCTGTAATAAACAAATAAGTCTGCCTGCCCCTTGGAGCCCAGTCAGTAAAGAAACCACCTGCAATAGAGGAGACCTGGCTTCAATTCCTGGGGTCAATTCAATAGAAGATCCCCTGGAGAAGGAAATGGCAACCCTCTCCAGTATTCTTGCCTGGGAAATCCTATGGACAGAGGAGTCTGGCAGGCTACAGTCCATTGCAAGAGGCAGGGGTTGCAAGAGGCAGACACGACTTAGCAACTAAACCACCACCACCGGTCCACCAGCCAGCCTCCTTACGAACCTAACAGTGTCATTTTACCTGAACAATAGGTTCTGGGTGGAAGAATTTCTCTTGGGTTTAGTTTCTCCTCTAAGTGTACTTTTCCCTAGTACTCCCCACAAGGAATTCAGAGTTCTCTGCTATTTCTGTGACACCTTCAGAAATCCTAATCGAGTGGTTTTGAATGGAAGAAAGCACTTCAGAAGGCAGCAAGGTACCAAGCTCACCCAACATCACATCTCCTTGCATGATCTGTGGGTCAGTCACTCAGCCTCAAACCTCGGCCTCCTATTGGTTAAAAAGGGACCAATGATATAATCCCTCATCTACCTGGAAAGGTAGCCAGCCTCGTAGACAGCCCCAGTGATTCTCATCTCCTGAGGGTCACACTGGCAAAGTCCCCTCCCACACTTGATAGGCTGAGCTGGTGATCAAAAGGATATTACAGGAATGTGTGACTTCCAGTGTTAGGGCATGAAGGACATTGCCGCTCTGCCTTGGTCTCTCTTGGACCGCTTGCTCTGGGGGAAGTCAGAAATCGTATTGTAAGGACTCCCAAGCAGCCCTAATGCAAAAATCCATGAAGAACAGAGCCTTCCAGCCACCAGCCTACACCAACCTGCCAGCCATGTGAGGGCACCATCTTGGAAGTGGGTCCTACCTTCCCAGTTAAGCCTTCAGATGACACCTTGACCGAGACCTCCTTAGAGATCCTAAGTTAGAACCACTCAGCTGAGTTGCTCCCAAATTCCTGACTCTCAGAAACTGTGAGACAATAAAGGTTTCTTGATATTTAAAGATGCTAATCTGAGGGGTAATTTTTTGAGTTCATTCAATTCAGTTCAGTCACTCAGTTGTATCTGACTCTTTGCAACCCCATTGACTGCAACACACCAGGCTTCCCTGTCCATCACCAGCTCCCGGAGCTTACTCAAACTCATGTCCATTGAGTCGATGATGCCACCCAACCACCTCATTCTCTGTCGTCCCCTTCTCCTCCTGCCTTCGATCTTTCCCAGCATCAGGGTCTTTTCAAATGAGTCAGCTCTTTGCATCAGGTGGCCAAAGAATTGGAGTTTCAGCTTCAGCATCAGTCCTTTCAATGAATGTTCAGGACTTATTTCCTTTAGGATGGACTGGTTGGATCTCCTTGCAGTCCAAGGGACTCTCGAGAGTCCTCCAACACCACAGTTCAAAAGCATCAATTCTTTGGCACTCAGCTTTCTTTATAGTCCAACTCTCACATCCATACATGACTACTGGAAAAACCATAGCTTTGACTAGAAGGACCTTTGTTGGCAAAGTAATGTCTCTGCTTTTTAATATGCTGTCTAGGTTGGTCTATGAGTTCATAAACATAATATAATCCTCCATTAATAATCAGTGGTTGGTCTATGAGTTCATAGACATAATATAATCCTCCATTAATAATCAGTGAGGACTTTCCTGGTAGTCCAGGGCTTAAGAATCCACCTGCCAATGCAGGGGACGCAGGTTCAATCACTGGTCCAGGAAGATTCCACATGCCTTAGAACAACTAAGCCCATACACCACAACTATTGATCCCTCACCCTGGAGCCCATGTTCTTCAACAAGAGAAGCTACCACAATGAGAAGCCCCTGCTCGCTGCAGCTAGAGAAAGTCCACACAAAGCAGTCAAAAATAGGGCAGTCAAAAATAAAAATAAATAAATAAAATTTAGAAAAAAAAATAATCAATGAAAGCACATTTCTTAGCCTGAGACAGACACCTCACGCTCATTTGCAGCCCTTGTCCTCCGTCCTCATCTCTCAGCCCTTCCCATAGATACCCTTGGTCCTAACCCACCAGATCTGTTTGAGTTTTCTGCAAGCAGAGAGCATTCCCAGCTCTGCACTCTTTCAAAAGCTCTTCCCCATCCCTCTGCAATGCCCTCCCCAAGCCTTCTTAGCAATCCTTTCTCACCATCCAGCTTAAACGACACCTCCCACTAAAGCCTTCCCAAGGAGAAAAGTGCGTCTGTGTTTCCATGGTTCCCTGTAAACACCTTTATCCATCCGTGTCCTGATCACTGGTTACTGTGATTAATTACACACTGTTGCTTCCCGCACATGACAAGAATCACGTCTTATCCATCTTGGTTTTTATCACTCCCTTGCCTGGTACATAGTAGGTTCTCAGAAAATGTCCATTCATATAGCCTCCAGAGGCTAAGAATATTCAGTTACCACATGCTGAGCACCTTTCGTGTGTCTGTACATTCTATCTCCAACCCACCCACTTCCACTTTTGGGGCTGGGGGCACACCATGAAGTATGTGGGATCTTCCCTGACCAGGGATCAAACCTGTGCCCCCTGCATTGGGAGTACAGAGTCTCAACCATTGGATTGCCAGGGAAGTCCCCCCACCCACACTTTGAAGTAAGAATTTTATAAATAAGGAAATGGGCTCAGAGAGGCTGCTAACACTTTGCTCATAAAGTCCCAGCTGCCTGGTAATGTGTTCAGAATTGAAGCCTAGGGAACAAAATGAATTGTCTCCAAACACTTTTAGCTTTCAGGGTTTTCTCTGATTTCAATCTCTCACCACAACCCCATAGGTAATTGGCAATCAAATGAGAGAAACGTATGCCCAGAACATTTGCAACGATAAATCCTGTGCCAGTGCAAGGGGTGATAATTGCCTCTGACAACCACAGTCTTCTTGCTTCAGATCTAGAGGCTGAGATCCAAATTCCTGGAGCCCTTTTGCTTCCAAATGTCTTCAAGCCCCCACCAGGCAATGTTCTGCAATGACCCTTTCAAAAAGGTGCTCTAACATTTCCGTGGCCACCCCTCAGATGAGTTGCCTGTCCATGCCGCCTGCAAACAGGCAAAGGGAGCCAGAGGGAGGGGTCCCACAGTTGAGCACTGTTTATGTAACACTTGGATTGATTGTCCCGTCACGGCCACTTCGTTTGGTATTCACTGTGATCGCATCCATCCTAATGAATTTATCTGGTAGGAACATGGATGTCATAGGTTCTGAGGCAGCATTTCCGCCGGCAGAGAGTGGCAACACGCTTGCCCAGGAACTTCGCCAACTTTCAAAGGTTTGGGGGTTTTCTTCCACCTTCTTCAGATGACTCGGGTGTTTCTGCTGAGCGGTAGTTATTGTTTGCCTCTCTGACCCATAACCGTTTTTATTTTCATCTCTGGACAAGTCCCCAGGGCATACCTGTTGATCCACAAAGAATGTACCATTGGCAACTTTTAAAACAACGCCATTCAAAAGAACTTTCTGCAACGACGGAAATATTCTGTATCTGCACCTCACAAGACTGTAGGGATTAGCCACAGAGGTTTATTGAGCACTTAAAATATGGCTCCTCTGATGCGCTTACAGATGATCATATTAAGCAGAGTAAGTCAGAAAGAGAAAGACAAAATATCATAATGATACCACTTACATGTGGAATCTAAAATATGACACAGCTGAATTTACCTGTGAAACAGACTCACAGACATAGAGAACAGATTTGCGGTTGCCAAGAGGGAGGTGGGTGGGGGCGGGATGGGTTGGGAGTTTGGGATTAGCGGAGGCAAACCAGTACGTTTAGGCTGGATCAACAGCAAGGTGCTGTTGCCTAGTACAGGGACCTGTACCCAATGCCCTGTGATAAACCATAATTGAAATGAATATGAAAAAGAACATATATATGTATAACTGAATCACTTTGCTGAACAGTAGAAGTTAACACAACTTTATAAACCAACTATACTTCAATAAGATAAATTTTTAAAAAATAAAACAAAAAAGAAGAAAAAAATAGGGCTTCTGTGACGGAGGGACTAACTTTTTAAATGTATTTCATTTTAATCAACTTTAATTTAAACAGCTGCACGTGGCCCGTAGCTGCCATCTTGGTCACTGAGTTTCCAACAAGAGACGAGATCAGGGCTCATCTCATCCTCATAACTCTCAGAGCAGGTGGACGTGGTCTTTGTATTCCCATTTCACAGACTAAACAACTGAGGCCTAGGGAAGTTAAGGAATTTGCCTGAGGCCATATAGTTTGTGGGAAACGCTCTGATCATTGGTTCAGTGGGACACTGATCAGGGGTTATTTTAGAGCCCACATTTACTGGAACGCAGACCTCCGCATCCTTGCTTGCAGAGGTCTGAGGTCCTAGAAGGCAAATATATTGATCCCTTTCCCCTTGTCATCAACAAGACCAATGATAAAGTGACAGGGAGGAAGGTCCCTAACTCTAGAAGAGGAAGGTCACGTCCCAGGATACCTGCCTTTGCAACTCACAGCCTCTAAATACCTTTCTGATAAAAAGACCATAATCACCTCCCCTTTTGCTCTGCCCACACTTTTCCTACTGCCCAGAGTTACTTCTCCACCCACCTACCTTTTTTCTTTGAATCCACGCTTTTCCTCTGATTCCTCTAAATCCACCCCCAGCCCTGTTTATACATCAGTGTGTCTGTGCGTGCTCAGTCGCTCAGCCATGTCGGACTCTGTGCAACCCTTTGGACTTGAACCCACCAGGTTCCTGTGCCCATGGGATTCTCCAGGAAAGAATACTGGATGGGTCACCATGCTCTCCTCCAGGATATCTTCCCAATCCAGGGACTGAACCTGTGTTTTTTATGTCTCCCACATTGGCAGGCAGGTTCGTTACCACTAGCGCCACCTGGGAAGCCCAGGGAAGCCACACCTTATGTTGATACACGGTTCCTCTATATTTACATTTCCGCATCCTTGGATTCAACCCAACCAGCCAAGGATAGTGTAGCACTGTGGTATCTACCATTGAAAATAATCCATATTTAAGTGGCCCCACGCAGTTCAAACCTGCTGTGCTCAAGGGTCCACCATAGTTGTCTGACCATCCGTGGAGTCCAGAGTCCTTGGGTCCAAATGCTGGTTCTATCCCTTCCTCCCCACGTGATCTTAGATGTGTTTCTTTAAGATCTCTGAGCCTCATTTTCTCCAGTTATAAAATGGGAATAATAATGAAAAATTTAAAAGCCTCTCTTGGTGGTTGTGGGGATTAGATGAGAAAATATACGTGAATTGCCTAGCACAGTATTGACACATGGTGCAGATCAGAAAAGGGTAGCTCCAACTATCATGAGGATGAGTGACGGAGACGTTTATGGGCCGTCTCCGACACTCACACCCCCAAGTTACAAACAAGCTGCACTTTCATACATTGTGCATCCCTGTCCTTGGGTCAAATCTGTCTGTGAAACGTTCGCTTTCACACATCATGAGACATGTTACCTCTTTCCAGCACCTCTGCTCACCCACTAGCAGTTCCAACACCATCGACTGTCTTTATCAAGGTGACTATTTAGCCATTTTATTAAAATCTACTCATGATCTTATAAAAAGTGACTGAAGACAGAAAAGTTAAAGCTTTGCTATTAATAAGGGATCATATCTCCACCGAGACTGAAATGAGCCAATTTTTAACTTCATCAGGTGGAGGCCAGCTAATTGTCCCTTCAATTGTGATGGAAGAGGATGAAATTAAAGTATATATAGATGCTGGAAAATGCTGCTTCTGAGTGTGTCTAATGAATGAACTGCAAGATCATTAAGCTAAGTGAAAGAAAACAGGCACAAAAGGCCATACATTATATGATTTCATTATATGAAATGTCCAGAAAAGGAAAATCTATAAAGACAGGAAGTAAATTAGTGGTTGCCTCAAGCTGGAGGAAGGGATGGAGGGTGATGACAAATAGGCATAAGGTTTCTTTCCCGGGTGATGGAAATTATTTAAAATAAAAGTCCTGTAGGGCAGCATGCAAGTGTGCCCAATCACTCAGTCATGTACAGCTCTGTGTGACTCCATGGACTGTAGCCTCCAGGCTCCTCTGTCCATGGGATTCTTTCTCCATGCAAGAATACTGCATTGGGTTGCCATTTCCTCCTCCAGGGGATCTTCCCGACCCAGGGGTCAAACCCACATCTCTTATGTCTCCTGCATTGTAGGTAGATTCTTTACCCACTGAGCCATCAGGGAAGCCTATTTAAAATAAGTGGATGGTGATGATCGAGCAAGTCTGTAAATGTGCTGCTGCTGCCGCTGCTAAGTCGCTTCAGTCATGTCCAACTCTGTGCGACCCCATAGACGGCAGCCCACCAGACTTCCCCATCCCTGGGATACTCCAGGCAAGAACACTGGAGTGGGTTGCCATTTGTAAATGTGCTAATTGCCACTGAATGATATACACTTAAAATGGGTACCTTCTGTGGTATGTGAATGATGTTTTGATAAAGAAAAAAAAGCAACAGGAAAAAATAAAACAAAAACAAAAAGCAAGAAGTAAGTAAAAAAATGTCACATTTATAAATTCTTTAGGGAGTGTCCTTATGCATACACACACACATATACACATATATAACCTTATATCATTGTGTCCACTGATTGGTTAACACATTCGGTGTTGATGAGTGTTGTATAGAGAAGTAATTACGTTGTCTTGGGCCGGGAATTTCTGGAGGGCAAGAATCTAGCTTTTTCAATTCTGGACCCATAGCCTATTGGCAGCACTCTATAAATTTTGCTGAACTGATCTGAGGATAAATGAATTTCATTCCTCCCAAAGAATTGCTGATGAGAGGCTTCAGGCTCTTTGGCCTGTTGGTCCAAAGTCTGCAGTCTGTCCCAACACCGCTTTCTCATTCCAGTTCAGATGGTTTGTTCTTTAATTCAAGCCAACCCCTAGGAGCAAAGGCCATTTGCAACGGTTTGGTTCAGCCTGGCCTTGGCAGCTTTCTCGGTTGTTTAATGTCCTGCCAAATGTAATCACTGAATGGACAAGACACTTGCTTCGGGTCCTTCTGTAAATGGTGTGTCTGCAAACACAGCCTCCAGGAGCCACCATCTGGTGTCCACATATTTCTTCTCCATGGCTCCCCAAGCTGCTGGGGTCTTTGCTGCTGCTGCTGCTGCTAAGTCGCTTCAGTCGTGTCCGACTCTGTGCGACCCCATAGATGGCAGCCCACCAGGCTCCCCCGTCCCTGGGATTCTCCAGGCAAGAACACTGGAGTGGGTTGCCATTTCCTTCTCCAATGCATGCAAGTGAAAAGTGAAAGTGAAGTCCCTCAGTCGTGCCCAACTCTTAGCGACCCCATGGACTGCAGCCTACCAGGTTCCTCCATCCATGGGATTTTTCCAGGCAAGAGTACTGGAGTGGGGTGCCATTGCCTTCTCTGGCTGGGGTCTTTAGGGAGCCTTTAAAGTGCCATGTTGGATCAGAAGCACCCATGCCCCTGATCAGGCCCCCAAATCCCAGACCTGCCCATCCCAACCAGTCCATCAACCACCACGTGGTCCCCATTCAACAGTGCCTGATGGTGGAAGGACCCGGCTTGATTCTCCACACTTCACACCACGGAATCTCAGTGAGAATGTAGCTGTACTATAGCATGTGTGCATGCTAACAGGAACTTCTGGACCTGATTCTGTGGAAATCGCTCTAAGAGAGCTGGAGAGGCCACCTCTTTAAAAAGGTTGACATGGAGGAGAGAACAGTTGGTAGTGAGAAGGTACAGGATTTACATGGAAAGTGAAAGTGAAAGTTGCTCAGTCATGCCCGACTCTTTGTGACCCCATGGACTCTCCATGGAATTCTCCAGGCCAGAATACTGGAGTGGGTAGCCTTTCCCTTCTCCAGAGGATCTTCCCAACCCAGGGATTGAACCCAGGTCTTCCACATTGCTGGCAGATTCTTTACCAGCTGAGCCACAAGGGAAGAGTTACAAAATTTAGCTCAACATCAGGGAAAATCCCCCAAACCAACAGATCAGCCCCCAAACTCAGGAATGCAGGGCGAAGAGCAGGACCCCAGGGATGCATGTCCCCGTAGCGAGTTCACCCTCCCTAGGCGGGTGACATGGGGCAAGTCAGTTCTCACCCCTGAGCCGCCTCCTCCTCCTGATGATGGAGGTGACGTCACAGCTCCAGGAAGGACGCCGGGATGTGGCTTCACTCCTTTGTTCAAAGCGGGGCAATGTCTTTAGCAACAAAGCACTACTGCTTTCTGAGGATCAGCAGGGGATTAAGAGCCCAGAGATTTATAAATGTCATGGCTCCGTCTGCCCGGCAGGAAAGAACCTGGGACTGAAATGTTGCCTCTACAGACGCGGCAGGATCTGTACCCACACATGTTTGCCAGCAAGGACTCCCGGGGGGAAAATATTTGACTCAAACTCAGAGTCACTTCAGACAGAAAATGTGGCAATGAAGGAGCTCGTCTGAAATAAGTAGTGATGAAAGCGAACATTGATGATGCCCCTCATACACACTGGATCTGGAGCCCTTAATAAACATATCGTTTATATCATCCATTCGACAAATATTTATGGAGGGCTGGCTAGGTGCCAGGTATCATCTGCAGGGGGAGCCACAAACAACATAGACAAATATGGCTACCTTTGGGGTGTTTACATTCTCCTGGTGTATTTTGGGCATAAGGAAGAGGAGGAGAAGGGAATGAATCGTAGACAAAGTGCACAACCAAGATATGAAACACGTCAGATTGGTCCAAATGCTGGATAAAATATATCAAAAGAGAGACTGGCAGTGTGCACTGCAAGGTTAAATGGAGCATTCAGGTGAATTCCGTGGTGGTCCAATGGTTAGAGACTCTGAGCTTTCACTGCCAAGGGTGAGCCTTCCACCCCTGCTAGGGGAACTAAGACCCCCACAAGCTGTGTGGACCACCAGATAAATAAATGGGGTGTTTAGGGAAAGCTCACCTTATGTAAGCAAAGACCTGAGGGGATGGGCAAATATCTGGAGGAAGAAGATTCCAGGCAGAGAGACTGTACAGTCACCAAACTGTGTGACCATTATCAGAATCCATTTTGGAATATTTTCTTTAGCCCAGAAAGTAATATCATGCTTATTAACAGTCGCTTCCCGTTTCCTCTCTCCCATCCAGCTCCTAGCAACCACTCGCCTGCCTGAATGGACACGAGGTTTCTTTCTGGGTGACTTTTGTAGTTAAAGGATGAATGACTCTAGCTGACGTGAAGAGAAGAGACAGTGGGGAGACACAAGGTCAAAGCTAGGAAGCTGGTGATAGGGCTGTTGTAGCAAATCAAACAATCTTCACCTCAGGGGAGATGGGGAATATTATTATGCCCATTTTACAGATCAGCAAACTGAGGCTTATAGAAGTTGACTTAGCCCAAGTCTCAGGCTAGGAAGGGGAAGGGAAATGCCAGGAATCGGCATCCAGTCTATCATCATCACTAGTCCTGCCCTGAAGGCTGTGGCAGATTAGATTAGTTCCCCTCTCCCTCCCAATTCAACTTATACCATCCCTCCCTTGGTCATGTGACTGGCAATGACCAATGGACTGCTGGGCTTTAAAAGTACTTAAAAGTGGGCTTGTCATCTTCTGCCTCTGCCAGCACCAGCTAGATTAAAATTCCAGGTTGATATTGTTGTTTAGTCACTAAATTGTGTCCGACTCTTTTGTGACCCCATGGACTATATAGCTTGCCAGGCTCCTCTGTCAATGACATTTCCCAGACAAGAATACTGGAGTGGGTTGCTGTGCCCTCCTCCAGGGGATCTTCCCGACCCAGGGACCGAGCCTGTGTCTCCCACATTGGCTGGTGGATTCTTCACCACTGAACCACCAGGGAAGCCCATGTAGACACTGACTAGTTGAAGAACAAACTGCAGGTCTTTGCAGTCTCTTCTAAATTAAAAAATGTCCTGCTTGTTAGTGGTGGGTGTTTTCCAGAACTCTTCTGGACCCATTTGCTTATTTAGCCTGGGAAGCAAACCTGGGAAGAAGATATTTCTTATTCCTTGTTTTACAGGTGGGGATTTGGGGGTCAAGAACAAAGCACTGGCCTCTCTTTCATCCAGGTTGACTGGGCAGCCCAGGTCTCTAACTGCATATCTTCCCAGCTCATTTCCAGCCCTCTCCTGCCTTTCAACCCCTTCCCTTCCCCTGAAGTGCTCGTTATAATTATTTTATAATTAGTTAGCTAACACGCCAAGAGGAATCCAGCAGAAATGTCTGATGGCTCAGACCTTAACAGCTCCCACTAAACTCCAACACCCCCTGCCCCCCACAGCTCTTCCCGCTCCGAGGAATTTTCTACACAGCCCTTATCGCGCTGCATTTTAATTGCTCGGCTTCCACATCCACCTCCCTCACCAGCCTGGGAGCTTTTGAAATGAAGGGCCAAACACTCTCCATCTCCAATACCCAGTGTTTTTCACAATGTCTGACCCAGAGAGAAGACCAAGTATGATTTTTTAATAAATTCACACCAAGGCAGCAACTGGATTTCCAATGTTCAGTTCACCTCGATATGCATTTAATCAATTATAAAATGGAGATGCTGACACCCCAAAGAGGAGAGTGTTAAGCATGTCATTTTGATCTTGCAATTTTTCTTTCCTTATTCTTGCACCAGAGACATTTTACCCTACCCTGCAGTAAAGAGTTTACCAGTCAATATGCTGGTAGACTTTGTGTATACATGTGAGTGCCTGTGTATGTGTTTATGTATGCACCTGTCACTGTGTGCTTGTGTGTGCACGCATGCGCATGTGTGTGCAAATGTGTGTTTGTACGCGTGTGCCTGTGGCTATGTGCACATGTGAGTAGGCATGAATGTGTCTGTGTGTGTATATATGAGCATATGCATATATGTCTCTATATGTGCATGTGCATGCCTAGATACACACACACACGTGTGCAAACCTGAGTGTGCATGACCCGTGTGCATATGCACGCATGTCTGTGTACATGTGCGTGTACACATGTGCCTACATGTGTGTGCCAGTGAGCATGTGTGTGCATACTCTCCCCATCTTCTCGTCCTTCTTCATCTGCGTCCATCTATCTCGCTCCCCTAACGCTGATCACTGATGCTGTATGACAAACACAGATAAACCATCAGTGCGTGTGCGCTGAGTTGCTCAGGGACAGCATGGGCTGCAGCCCGCCAGGCTCCTCTGTCCATAGGGATTCTCCAGGCAAGAATACTAGGGTGGCTTGCCGTGCCCTCCTCCAGGGGATCTTCCCACCCCAGGGATCAAACCCAGGTCTTCCGCATTACAGGCAGATTCTTTACCCTCTGAGCCACCACGGAAGCCCAAACCATCAGTCTTTGATTCAACTGTTAGTGAATTTTATTCATTCTGCCTCCAAATGTTTGTAGAGAACCCACTATGACCCCAGGCACTGTCCTAGGTCCTGAAGACAAGGCAGGAGGATAAAGACAGAAATCCTTCCCTCCCTTGCATCCCGGTGGTTATTTCTATCATACACTACTGGTAGAAAATAATCAGCTGTTCGTAAAACTAACAGGGCTGACGTGACATACGCTGGAATTTGTAACAGGCTATAAGTCGGCAGCAGAAAAGTATTTTTGACACCATTTCGATCTGCAAGAGATTTGCACTGGGTAGAAAGGCCACAAAAGAAGGAAACGGGGACCTCCCTGGTGCTCCAGTGGTTAAGACTCCACCTGTCCACTGGCAGAGGACACAGGTTCAATTCCCGGTCGGGGAACTAAGATCCCACATGCCACAAGGTGCAGCAGATAAATAACATTTAAATTTTTTTTTATTAAAATGTACAAAAGGAAGGAGGCAAACAAACAAAAACCTTAAAACAGCAGAAGTTAGCCGCAGCAGAAAGTCAGTATGAGGAGGAAGATGAATGAAACACGTTGTTGTAAAATTTAAACAGAAAATAATCGATGCTATGAAAATAATGTTATGACACCTATTTTGATGGGGGAAAAGAATGGAAACAGTTTAGTTGAGCTATAGAGCAATTTAAGTCCTGGATTTAAAAGGCTTAATGGAATTTGCTCCATGAAACACTTTGTTGCAGAAAATTAATGTTGCAAGAACTGTCACATGGGTGCGTGTGTAAAAATGTATATGAGGTCAAAAGTAAGGGGGTGACAATGGAGACAGGCACACAATAATCTCCATCTGTGTCACAAAGTTCATTGATAGATTCAGCTCTTCAGAGGACTCACAGCATTGGATCCAAGCAAGGTCAGAGACTGCTGGTTTAGCCTCTCTGCTCAGCACTTCTCAAACGTTTTTGTGCTTTCAAGTCACCCAGAGGCCTGTTAAAATGCAACAGAACTGGGGCCCTCGGGAGGGCTTGCATTTCTAACAAGCTCCCAGGGGATGCAGAGGCCGCCAGTCTGCAGACCATACTCTGAGCACTGAGGTCTCTGCAGACACTGCTGCTCTAGGACTAAAGCACCCCTCATCCCTCCCAGGGCTCAGATCAGCTGTCCACATGCACTGCATCATTGCTTCCTGGAAAAGCAACTGCTGGGAAGAAAAGATCTGCTTTGAAAAAACTGCAATGCAACTGCAGGACCCCAGGAGGCAACCAAGTCTGACAGAGCCAGTTCCCTGGTATGACTGTTGATTCAGCCATTTGCCTGGGTTCTGGGGACCCTCGTTCCCCAATCAGAGAACTTTTAGGGATTTGCTAATCAAATCCTTTCCTAACTCCCCAGGGAGAGAGCAAGGCTTAGCCCAAAGGAAAAAAATCACTAAGCATAGCAGCAGCGAGCTGAAGTAGAAACAGTCTAGACTTTGAAAGCTGACAGTTCTAAGCTCAAACGCTGACTCCTCCACTCACTGATCTCAGGCCAGCCAAGGTCCAGAAGACTGGACCTCAGTCTTCTCATTTGTATAGTGGGACGATGTGCATGGAATGAGAAATTTCATATAAAACTTGCTGCGTTTAATCAAAAGAACATCTGTACATTTTGGCTTCTACCTCCAAAAAAATGGAACTCTAGTCCCCGAGGCACACGGGGGTGAAGAGATGTTTGGGAAGCTGGAGGTTTCATGGCATCCTTTAAATCGTATTCATAGATGCCAATGACTGAATACCAAGTCTAGCCGAGATGAGGCCAGAGCCAAAGAACAGGCACAAAAAAGCTTATTTTTTCCCCACTGCACTGGATCTCGGTTGCTGTGTGCGGGCTTTCTCTAGTTGCGGCAAGCAGAGGCTCCTCACTAGTTGCAGTGTGTGGGCTTCTCAATTTGGTGGCTTCTCTTGTGGAGAACGGGCTCCAGGAGAGTGAGCTTCAGTAGCTGCGGCTGGAGGGCTCAGGAGCGTGGGCTCCACGTAGCTGTGGGTGGGCCCCACGTAGCTGTGGGTGGGCTCCACATGGTTGTGGCACAAGGGTTTAGCTGCCCCCATGGCATGTGGGATCCTCCCGGATTCAAGGATCAAACCTGTGTTCCCTGCATAGGAAGGCAGATCCTCAACCACTGAACCACCAGGGAAATCCACAGACAGGCTTTTAAAAAACAGGATTCACTTGGTCTTTGCTGGGACAAAACAAAGCCAGCCTTGGCAAACACCAGCACCGCTGTTTCTGGACAGAAACTGACTGATCTCAGGCTTGCTACCAAAATGACTTTACAGTTTCTTTAAGAAAGAAAATAAAAAGAGCAAGTCAAGCACATTTTTTTTCCCCTTTCTCGGCCTCCGATGAATCTCAGATCAGTTTCAAAGCACTCAGACTTCAGAAGGGTGGGAAACTCAGAGCCCTTGGCTGTGGGCCTGAGTCTGCAATTTTAGGGCATCAGCTCCTGGGGGAGCAGGCTCGGCCAGAGGGGCAGGACAAAGGCCATGCTCACCTGTGACACTCTCGGTGTGAGGTCCTCCGGAGCCTGGGGAAGGACATGCCCCTTCCCCAAAACCGGAACCACTGGGCTCTGATGCAGGATGAGAGTCCAGGCAGGAGAACTGATCCAAAGCAAGATCTGAGACCTGAGAGTGACCAGAGCTCAAACCCAGCTCTGCCACATCCAAGCCTCGTGACCCTAGCCAAACCACCTCTACTCTGAACCTCTGTTTCCACATCTGTAAAGTGGAGATAATAAAACTTACCTCATCAGATGTTATGAGACTTAAATGGGCTAATTGCTAAGGCTTGTGTCCTCCCCCCAGCCCCAAATTCTAATCCTCAAACTGATGCTATCTGGAGGTGGAAACTCTTGGAAGTGATTAAGTCATGAGGCTGAAGCTGTCATGAATGGGCTTAGCTCTCTGATGAATGAGACCCCAGAGAACTCCTTCACCCCCTCTTTCTGCCAGGGGTGACATAGTAAGAAGACAGCCATCCATAAACCAGGAAGTGAGCTCTCACCAGACACTAAAGCTGTTGGTGCCTTGATCTTAGACTTTCCAGCCTCCAAAGCCATGAGAAATAAATAATAAATCACCCCAGTCCAAGGTATTTTTTTTAAGTTTTTATTGGAGTATCGTTGCTGTACAATATCATGTTGGTTTCTACTGTACAGCAAAGTGAGTCGGCTCTATATTTACATATATCCCCTCTTTTTTTTTTTTTTTTTTTTTGATCTCCTTCCCATTTAGGTCACCACAGAGCACTGAGTAGAGTTCCTGTGCTATACGAATTGTTCTCTTTAGTTATCTAAGTTATACGTGCGCATGCTCAGTTTTTTTAGTCGTGTCTGACTCTCTGTGATGCTATGACTGTAGCCCGCCAGGCTCCTCTGTCCATGGGATTCTCCAGGTAAGAATACTGGAGTGGGTTGCCATGCCCTCCTCCAGGGGATCTTCCCGACCCAGGGATCAAAACTGAGTCTCTTATGTCTCCTGCATTGGCAGGCAGGTTCTTTCCCACTGAGCCACCTGGGAAGGTGCTATCTATGTTATACAGAGGATCAATAGTGCATTTGCGTCAGTCCCCGGCTCCCAATTCTTCTTGCACCACCCCGCCTCGGTATTTTTGTTATAGCAACCTGTACGGGATAAGACAGTTCTTATGCAGAGAATGTTTCATACAGGAGCTGATCCATGAAAGGAAGCAGAGTTCTCACTCCACCCAAAAATAAACCCTGAAACAAGTACTTTCAGATCGCCGATTCGGGAAGTGACCCAAGGGGACAGGAATGGGGGACAGAAGATGATGGTGAAACAGTGAAGGAGGGAAGTCTGTGAAGTGCGTGTCCTCAGCTTGGCCACCACCATGCAATGGGGTTCAGGGTCACTGTCTTGCCAGCAAGCAAACTCCCCTCCACAGATACCCCAGTTACTGCCTGCGACCTTTCAGTTCTGCCCTCGCTGTTCACATGCCTGTCTGCTCACCTTCAGAATCTGCCTGATTTCCCACAAAGATACAAAGAAGAAAAAGAATTAATATGAACTGCCATCATTGTGTGTTAGTTGCTCAGTTGTGTCGGACTCTTTGCAACCCCAGGCTCCTCTGTCCATGGAATTTTCCAGGAAAGATTCCTGGAGTGGGTCACATTCCCTCCTCCAGGGGCTCTTCCTGACCCAGAGATCGAAGCTGGGTCTTCTGCATTGCAGGCAGGTGCTTTTACCATCTGAGCCACCAGCGAAGACCTGAGCCGATTTGAATTGAGTACATGATGTGAACCGAGCACATGACGAAATGTCCCAGGTGGTTTGTGTGTCTCACAGAATAACATCCGCATGCATTAACAGCTAGGCTTCCCTCCACAACAGCTATCCCCTCCCCAAATCCCTGTCGATCCTTCCACAAGTCCAGGATGCTAAGGCTTCCCGTGTTCATTGCTGCGGGAAAGGAGATGACAGCAGAAATTTAGGAAGGGGAGAAGAATCTGTTCTCTGCTTTGGCGTTTCAGCTAAGTTTTCAAAACAAGAGTTTGAGAGACTCGTTCTCTGAGTTTCAAAATCCTAGGTTGTGAGAATCAGAAGTCAGAGCTCTAAAAGACTCTGGGCAGAGAAATGATGTCATTAATAATAGATTTAGGAGAATTTATAATCAATCAGAATGAGTTTTCCTGCCTTCAAGGAGTTGGAGATTGCCAGGATTGAAGAAAGCAAGGAAGATTGCATGTCACTGGATCTCTGAGAAAGAGTCCCGAGTCCCGCCCCAGCGCTTTCCCAGGTCTAGTCGCAGGGGGATAAGAACAAAGGAAAGAGGACAGGTTTGGGAAACTGGGGAAAGTGAAAGTGATAGTCACTCGGTCCTGTCTGACTCTTTGCGACTCCATGGGCCTGCCAGGCTCCTCTGTCCATGGAATTCTCCAGGCAAGAATACTGGATTGGATTGCCACTCCTTTCTCCAGGGGATCTTCCTAACCCAGGGACTAAAACTGGGTCTGCCGCACTGCAGGAGAGCGTCTTAGCCACCAGGGAAACCCAGGAAACTGAGAGCTGAGACCTAAATCTTGCTCCTCATGTGAAGGTTGGGGAAAAGCAAGTCCTGAAATGACCCTCCATAATTATTACCTCCTGCAGGTCATGTCCTTGTGGGAAACCCATCCCCTTGAGTGAACGTTGGGATTACTTTTTTTTTTTTAGATTCCTTTGATATGGACCACTTTTTAAAAGTCTTTATTGAATTTGTGACAATATTGCTTCTGTTTTATGTTTCGGTTTTCTGGTCATGAGGCATGTGGGGTCTTGGCTCCTCAACCAGGGATTGAACCCACAGTCCCTGCATTGGCCCTCCAGGGAAGTCCTGGGTTGAGATTATTGATGATTCATGAACAGAATATGGCAGAAGCAATGAGATGCCACTTCCAAGGCCGGGTTACAAAAATACTGGCTTCTGTTCTGGGTTCCTTTTCTCTCTCTCTCTTTCTCTCTCTCTCTCTTGCAGAAGCCAGCTCCCATGCTGTGAGGAGCCCCATAGAGAGGTCCACATGACAAAGAACTGATTCTTCCAACCAACAGCCAGCAAGAACTTGAGGCCTTCGGTTCAACAGCCATGTCAGTGATGTTGGAAGCAGAATTCTGCAGCCTCAGCTGACACTCGATTGCAGCTTCTAGGGAGACCCTGCTGGAAGCACCCACCTAAGCTGCATACAGATTCCTGACTCACTGAAACCATGATCTAATAACCGTGTGGGGTTTTTATAAATTGATACATTTGGATCAATATATAGCACAGCACTAGATAACTAATACATCATGAAGAAGGCTGAGTGCCAAAGAATTGATGCTTTCCAACTGTGGTGCTGGAGAAGGCGATGGCACCCCACTCCAGTACTCTTGCCTGGAAAATCTCATGGACGGAGGAACCTGGTGGGCTGCAGTCCATGGGGTCGCTAAGAGTCGGACACGACTGAGCGACTTCACTTTCACTTTCCACTTCCATGTATTGGAGAAGGAAATGGCAACCCACTCCAGTGTTCTTGCCTGGAGAATCCCAGGGACGAGGGAGCCTGGTGGGCTGCATAGTCCAGTCTATGGGGTCGCACAGAGTCGGACACGACTGAAGCGACTTAGCAGCAGCAGCAGCAGCGGTGCTAGAGAAGACTCTCGAGAGCCCCTTGGATGCAAGGAGATCCAACCAGTCAGTCCCAAAGGAAATCAACCCTGAATGGTCACTTGAAGGACTGATGCTGAAGCTGAAGCTCTAATGCTTTGGCCACCTGATGCAAAGAGCCGACCCACTGGAAAAGACTCTGATGCTGGGAAGGATTGAGGGCAGGAGGAGAAGAGGGCGACAGAGGATGAGATGGTGGGATGGCATCACTGACTTGATGGAGATGAGTTTGAGCAAACTCCACGAGATAGCGGAGGACAGGGAAGCCTGGCGTGCTGCAGTCCTTGGGGTCGCAAAGAGTCAGACACGACTTCACAGCTGAACAACAACAGCATGCAAGTCAGCCTGAGTCAGCCTCTGAGCCTGCCTCTACCTCTGCTTGGCTCTGGAAGAAGCGAGATCAT
This sequence comes from Bubalus bubalis, assembly GCF_019923935.1. Taxonomy (NCBI): domain Eukaryota; kingdom Metazoa; phylum Chordata; class Mammalia; order Artiodactyla; family Bovidae; genus Bubalus; species Bubalus bubalis. The sequence goes on from NC_059180.1 coordinate 34,064,521, forward strand.
TTCCTTTGGAACAAGATCAGCATAAACAAGTCAATCAGAACCAGAAAAGTGGAGAGGCTGTGCCATCAGTATCAGGCATGTGCGACAGAAACTCAGCTGAGACCCGGAGAGGGAAAGGGATCCCACTGACTGCATGGTCAATGCCTGGCCTGAGATTCCCACCTGCCCCAAAGACATCACATCTTTCACACCCTCAATAGTCCAGGGAGGTCGGTTTTATTAGTTTTATTCCTTTGTTCAGAGAGTTAACACCACTTTCCTAAAATCGATAGCTTGAAATGGGGGGATATGACTCAAATGGTGATCACTGGCTCTGAACTCAGGTGCAGAACTGCTATCCCATGCTGCTTGGTTTTCCTTCCCTGGTACTGTGATGCCTGAGGGGTGAGGCTGGAACCTGGCTTCCCTTGACTCTCAGGGTTATACAGACGTGATTTGGACTCTTGTTTGAGGCACCAGCTTAGATCCAGGCCTGAGACTCCAGCTCTTGTTTTCTGGGACTGTTATTTATTGGCCAGCTAATTGACTCAGTTGTTAGCAAAATGATCCCCCTTGTTCAGAAAGGAGAAATAAACAACTCCCCAGACACTGAAAAATCAAGCAGCTGCCTGGTTAGAATGATGATAGTCTATGAATAACTTATTAACAGGAGACAGATCAAAACTATCAACTCAAGACTTCCCTGGTGGTCCAGTGGCTAAGATTCCACACTGACAACACGGCAGGGGCCAGGTTCAATCCCTAGTCAGGGAACTAGATCCCACATGCCGCAATAAGAGTTAAAGCTGCAATGAGGAGCAAAGATCCTTTGGGCCACAACTAAGACCTGGCACAGCCAAATAAATAAATATATATTAAAAAAAAAAAACACTCGGAATTTTCTGGTGATCCAGAGATTAGGATCCCGCATTTTCCCTGCCAAAGGCACAGGTTCAGTCTCTGGTCAGGGAACTAAAATTCCACAAGCTGCACAGCACAGAAAAAAAAAAAAAAAAAACACTAACTCAATGGATGATAACCCACAGAATTCACTTAGTCTCTCCCTCCTGTTTCATCCTTGTCCCTTTTCAGAACTCTCCTTGTCTAACTTCAGTAGTCAGGGACTAGAACACGGTGATAGGTTAGCTAGACCATCCTGGGTGGCTCAGTGGTAAAGAATCCACTTGCCAATGCAGGAGATGTGGGTTTGATCCCTGGGTTAGGAAGATCCCCTGGAGAAGGAAATGGCAACCCAATCTGGTATTCTTTTCTGAAGAATCCCATGGACAGAGGAGCCTGGTGGGCCAGAGTCCATGGGTTTGCAAAGAGTCGGACACCACTTAGCGAGTAAAACAACAACAGAATAAAGTAAAGAGCATTCGAACTTATTGGAAAAGGGCCAATACACCACTTTATGCCTCTAGCAGTCAGCATGAGCCAGATCTCAGTGATTTAACATTACAAAATTTTATTTCTCAATCATGTGTTTCCCTGGGTTAGCCTAACTCCACTCCAGGTAGTCACTCAGGCACCAGGCTGTTGGAAGCCCACCAACTGGAATGTGAACCTCCTCATTTGCTACAGCTGGGAAAGAGAGAGAAGAAAAACGCTCCGTTTCTGAAGCTCTCAGCAAGTAAAGGACTTCCCTGGTGGCTCACTAGTAAATAAATTGCCTGCCAGTACAGGAGACGTAGGTTCGAGCCCCTAGTCAGGAAGATCCCCTGGAGAAGGAAAGGGGAATCCATTCCAGTATTCTTGCTAGCAAATCCCATGAACAGATGGCCTACAGTCCATGGATCACAAAAGAGTTGGACACGACTGAAGGACTCAACAGCAAGCAGCATGGGCCCTGCCAGCTCCAAGGGGTCTGGGGAACGTGGCTTTCCACGCGTCCAGGAAGGACAGGAGAGCCTGTCTTTGGAGAGTACCAGTGACTAACACTTTCACCTTTCAGTAATGGCAGCTACAGCTGCTGCAGCCTCTCCACTAGAGTCATAACCCTGTCTCGCGTGGTGGACCCTGCCCATGCACGGGAAGAAGTGAAGTGAAGTCGCTCAGTCGTATCCGACTCTGCAACCCCATGGACTGTAGCCTACCAGGCTCCATCCATGGGATTTTCCAGGCAAGGATACTGGGAGACATTCATAAACCCAAAGTTGCCCTAAAGGACCTTCTTTCTCTTTCTTTTCTCTCCACAACAAAATGAAATATCTCCTATCTTCGTGGAGCCACGGAACACACCCTCCATTTGCTCCAGGATACAACAGTGCTTGGTCAACTGGGTCTGGGTAGAATTAAAGAACGTTGGTGCTTCGAGGGGCCTCCAGGATCATTAAGGCTTGAGTTTTATTGGGAGCAGTTGAGGACAGAAAGATCCAGAAATAGATGGAACAAATCCAGAATTAAACTTTTATTCATCCCTTTTAACAAACATTTTTGAGCGCCTGCTACATCCCAGGAACTAAGTTTTAAAAATAGGGAGACAGAAATATATGAGACTAGCCTTGTCCTCAAAAGGCCCTTGGAAGCAGGGTAGGGGAGATATTGACATGGGAGCAAGTAAACAGCAGTGAACAGCACTGTGCGTGTGCACGTGTGTGTGTGTGCGTGTGTATGCATGTGTGCATGTGTTTGTACAAGAGAGAAAGAGAGATTGATTCTAGGTCCCATGTTGAAACAAAAGAAGAAAAAGGAGGGAGGTCCCTCTACCCTGCAGGGAGGTCAGAGGAAATTTGCAGGAGGAAGTGAGGCCTAATGATGCTCTGAAGATTAGTAGAAGCTCGTTAGGTGGGGGTGGGCCAGCAGTCCGGGCACAGGGGATGGTGTGAGCAAAGGCAATTTCTGTACCCAGTTATTATATCCAGGTCTCTAGCATGACATCTGACATTCCCCACCCCACACCCCAGGGTCTAACGCAGTGCCTGATACACAACAGACATTCATTCAGAACCTGTGAACGTGCACACGTGCTCAGTCGCTCAGCCATGTCTCACTCTTTGTGACCCCAAAGACCTCTTTGGAGCCCACCAGGCTCCTCTGTCCATGGGATTCTCCAGGCAAGAATACTGGAGTGGGCTGCCATGCCCTCTTCCAGAGGATCTTCCCAACCCAGGGATCGAACCTGCGTCTCTTATGTCCCCTGCGTTAGCAGGAGGGATCTTTACCATTAGCGCCACCTGGGATATATCTCGTGTTTATCCAGAACATTGTGACTCTGGTGTTGTAGCCTCAGGATAAAGGATGTGAAATCTCGTGACTCTAGCGTTCCTTACAGAGCAGAACCGGATGGACGGTCTTCCCCCACCCCCATGTCCTCCGCCTGTCTTCTTTCTGTGCAAAATCTAGCCAAAGAATAAGTTTAATCAGAGAAGTGAGAAGATGCAGAAACAAAGGCGCATAGACCAATAATAATAGTTAGTAAGCAGTCAAGGACCTTTAGTTCCTCTTCATGAGCTACAGATAATACTCTGAGTCATGTCCTGTGACCTGTCTTACAGATAGTGAAATCCCTACGAGGTGGAGAAGCTAACTACCTGATGAGCAGACTGTAGCCATGACATAAGCTGCCACAATTCCAAGAACTGGCCTCAAAGAAATGGAAACAAACCAACTCTGGAACTGAAGATTAACTGTACTCAAAACAATCAAGATGACACTGATCAGACCACCACATGACCAATTTCAAGATGACTGGCAGAGTTGATTGCTGTTTCTGCACATAGCCCTCTCCCTCTGCCTATATAAAGCTCTTGCCCACTGATATGCGATGAGGGGGTGAGGAGGGAGGCAGCCTGTGGACAAGAGTCCATCCTCCCCCGGTTGCCAGTATCCAAAGTAAAGCAAACTTTTCTTTCCACCAACCTTGCCTCTTTTTTTGGCTTTTAAGCCACAAGCAGGTGGACCCCACTTTTGGTAACCACTTATTCTGCAAGTTGCTTCTCAGGTGTCCTGGGCAGGTGAGGCTGGGGGAAGGAGGCATCCCGAAGCGCTGGTCTGGGCATTTCACAGCATCCGGCCTCCCCAGTCTCCACGTCTCCAATCTAGAAACAGCATGAAAAGCACTCATGCATTTTCCTCCTGCTGAAGGGTGATTCATTTACTCTCACCTCTGCTCGCCTGTTAAGCCTTTTGTATCTGTGTTAGCTACAATTTAACACAGAATGTGTTGCTTAAACAATACTGCAGTTACGATGCAGAGAGGAGGAAAATGCAATTGGATCACATTTAGTCTGTTTTAACTGCTGAAGGTAAAAGGAAACCATTTTCATACCCCATTTTTTAAATTTCTGTAAATTACTCTGATCAGGAAAAAACCCAGTTATTTCCTTGGTTTCCCTAATGGCTCAGCAGTAAAGAATCTGACTGCAGCGCAGGAGACGCAGGAGACACGGGTTCAATCCTGGGTCGGGAAGATCCCCTGGAGAAGGAAATGGCAACATGCTCCAGTATTCTTGCCTGGAAAATCCCATGGACAGAGGAGCCTGGTGGGACAGGTGCATGGGGTTGCAAAGAGATGGACACAACTGAGTGACTAAAGAGAGCAGTAGTAGCATTAAGCCTAACCAGCGTGAATCCCAGTTAGACAACCCATAGATGATTACTGAATAAATAAATGATGTCCTTTTCCCTTCACATTTAAATTTCCCTTCCTCTTGTCTTCCTTTCACCTTCATCAAAATCAACCTAAAACTACCATTTCTTATAAAACTTGAATTCAAGACACCTTCTCCAGCATCTTGGAGCTCCAGTCATTGGAAAGGGGAAGCTGGAGGCCTTGTCTTTTCACAGGCTTGGCTTATTCCATGAGATGTTCTTTATAAGGGGATGATTTTAGTACCGTCCTTATCACCAGCCCACTTCTGCTCTGAGGCTCCTCCATCTCTGCAAAGATTTTACAATATTTTTCTAATTAACATGGGGCCCACGAGGGCTCACAAATACACTTGTTTTTGTGTAGCTCCTTTTCCTGAGTTTTCAGAATTAAGCCCCTCTTGGAGTTCCAGCCCTCGAAGGGGAGAGATTACTTTCCATTCAGTGAAAGAATAAAGGTTAATCAGTAAATGGATCGTGTGAATGAAGAAGATACTCATGGGAGAAAGAAAACAGAATCCGCGAAATAGAGGGTACATTTCTAGATTGATGAGCTTCTGCACTTGTGAGCCCCAGAGAAAATGGAGATGTCAGAAGTCCTTTCTGACTGTGTATGAGAGATTTGGCAATTGTCATTAAATAACATTAAGGGCTAAAGGAAGGAATTAGGTGTCTGTTATGTGCCACACGAGATAGAAGCTTATAGATTTTTTTTTAATTTTATTGTTGGAGTATAATTGCTTTACACTGTTGTGTTAGTTCTGCCGTACAATGAAGTGAATCAGCTATGTGCATACATAATTTCCCTCACTCTTGAGCCTCCTTCCCGTCTCCCCCATCCCACCCAGCAGGTCATCACAGAGCATCGAGCTTAGCTCCAGTGCTATATAACAGGTTCCCATTAGCTATCTATTTTACACATGGCAGTGTATATATGTTCATGTTACTCTCTCAACTTGTTCCACCCTCTGTTTTCCGCTCTGTGTCCATAAGTTCGTTCTCTACATACAGACATTCATGGCGTCACAGAGTCAGACACAACTTAGAGACTGAACAACAACACTGAGAATCTCAGTACCCTAGCAATGGGGTAGGTATCTCCATGAGGTTAATTTCATGCTTGTTCCTTTTCTCTGAGAACTGCCTCCCACCTCCGAGGTGTGTTGCTGGTAACCCTCTTTGCAGCATGTCACCCTGATCATTATCCTACAAGGGGCAGACATCAGGCTGAAGCTGGGCCAAATGGGTTCTCTACCCCAGACATCTGAAATTTGGATCAGGAGACAGCCACATGGCAGAGGTTGGGGGAGTGTCCATCTTCTACCAGCGTGAGCATGGAGAACAAGCAAAAGCTCTTTATCTTGGGATAAAGAAGAGACCAATGCCTAGGGAGAGGCAGAACAGCTCCCAGGGAGACCTTCCTGCTGGGCCCTTGTGCTTTGAGTTCCTGACCTCAGACCTTGAAGTATCCTTGCTGGGCATGAGTCCAAGAAATTTCCTGGGATCCTTTAGCATTCAGTAGCATTATTTGGATGGAAATGTTAGGGGAAACACTGACCAAAACCACCTGCCCTGGCCAGGTAAAATAATAGTCACTTGCATGAATTACCTTACAACAGGAGGTCCTGATAAGGAGCATGGAACTCACAAGACACCACCCACTGGAAGAATTCGGGAAAGGTCAAAAGGAGAGAGGAGACGCCTGTTCACATGTCCTACCAGCCTCCCAGAATCCTTCCTGCTGGAATCCATTTTGGCTTAGTGATGCACAAGCCACCAGAAAGGATCCTGAGTCACAGTGATGATGAAAGGTAACTCAGAAATTAATCCCATCACCATAAAACCTGAGACTGCTAGCCACGTGGCAGAGCAGATCTCCTGGGTTCCCTTACCCTCCTGCTCTGCGCCCGGGCACCCCTTCCTAGTAAAATCTCTTGCTTTGTCAGCACATGTGTCTCCTCGGACAATTCATTTCCTAATGTTAAAACAAGAGCCCACTCTCGGGCCCTGGAAGGGGGTCCCCCTTCAGGCAACAGAAAGTGATAGAAATCAAACCAAGGTAAACAAAATGATGCGAATTACTGATTTACATACCAATAACTAGAGAGAAGGTGGTGACTTTAGGCACAACTAAGCCCAGAGAGGAAACAACGTTACAATCTCCCTCACTCACTCATCTGCCATCTTTCCAATCCCTATATCTCTATGTGGGCAGCATGCTCTTTTCCGATAGACAGCTTTGCCTCACATGTTAGGAAACAGGCTGCAGGCAACAATGCCCCATCATTTTAGCTCCAGAACTCTAGAGGCAAACCCTTCCTCCCGCTTCATACCAAAAAACGCAGGGAAAGTCTTTAGACCAGAATTGGAAATATGCTCACCCATCCACCCACCACCAGTCTCTGTTAGCCAGGAAATGACTTACCGTGATTGGCTTTTCATGGGTCACCTGACCGATTTCTATGGCAATGGGAGTAAGGTCTATGATTGACAGCCTCATCGGAGTCACCTGGTTGAAAGAGAAGAAATAGAACGGGAGACAATGAGCGGACCACAGCAGATATTAATGCCTCTTCCAAGAAAGCCTTCTTTCCCCTCGATTAAGCAGTTCAGTGCAGTCACTCAGTCGCATCCGACTCTATGCGACCTCAAGAATTTAAGCTCTCCTCCGTGACTTTATTCCTAGTCATCAAGTTATCTTAACTGGGCATGGCTATAAAATTAAATCAGGAGGAATTTTTGTGATAGAACTGTTCTATTAGTGACTCTACTAAGTCAATATCCTGGCTGTGATTTTATTGGAATTTTCAAAATTTTCAAGTTTTCCATTAAGGGGGAAATAGGGAAAAGGACGCATGGTATCTCTCTGTACTGTTTCTTACAACTGAATGTGAATCCAAAATGATCTCCAAAAAAAAAAAAATTTTAATTTAAAAAAAACTAGAAAGCAAAGTAAAATGAAATCTTGAACAAAGACCCTGCCGCCAAAATTAAATCCAAGCAGAGACTGGCCTCTTAATGGAATCAAATGGAAACCAATTCATGGGCAATAGAACACCACAAATCTTCAGAAAAGCCAGATCCACTTTCTCCTAGATCTTTATTTTAATGACCAAAAAAAAAAAAAATGAAGTCCCAACAGGCTCCTTTCATAGCATCATCAATTCACATCCACACAGCGATAATTAGAGGGAAAAGTTCAAGAACGTCCTGAAGGCCACAGTTCACATGCCATAAGACATGCCAGAATGTGATAATCAGCCCAGAATTAGCACTAATTCTTCATACATTTCTAAGCACATCAAATATTAAAATACAATTAGGCACTGGGCAAGGGCCTAAAAGTTCTGTCATTAACTTTTCACTGGGTCAGGAAACCAACCAAAAGAAAAAAGTTAAAGGTTGACAATGAGGATCAGTTTTTCCATCTTAAATCAGGGTGCAGGGCGAGTAGCAATTTAGTGGCAAGCAAAGACGTTGACTTTGACTTCCCTGATGGCTCAGTGGTAAAGAATCTGGCTGCCTATGCAGGAGACCTGGGTTCAGTCCCTGGGTCAGAAAGATTCCCTGGAGAAGGAAATGGCAACCCACTCCAGTATTTTTACCTAGAGAATCCTATAGACAGAGAAGCCTGGTGGGCTGTAGTCCATGGGGTTGCAAAGAGTTGGACACAACTTAGCAACTGAGCAACAACAAAGACATTGAAGGGCTTCCCATTGAAAGACCCGCCTGCCAGAGCAGGAGACATGAAAGATGCAGGTTGGATCCCTGGGTTGGGATGATCCCCTGCAGGAGAGCATTGCAATCCACTCCAGTGTTCTTACCTAGAGAATCCCATGGACAGAGGAGCCTGGCAGGCTACAGTCGATGGAATCACAGAGAGCTGGACACAACTGAAGCAACTTAACATTCATGCAGGCAAAGACTTTGAAATCTGAGTCTTGTATTCAAATTTTGTTCATCTCCTAGGCAAGTCACTTCTATGAATCTCATCTGTAAAATGGACATCCTAGCAATCCTTATCATAGGTCTATCGTGGGTGCACCTATGGCAACCCACTCCAGTGTTCTGCTTGGAAAATTCCATGGACAGAGAAGACTGGCAGGCTACAGCCCATGGATCACAAAGAGCTGGATACAATTGTGTGACTGAGAATATATATATATTTACACACACACATATATACACATACATATACATATTTGGGGTTTCCCTGGTGGCTCAGAGATTAAAGCATCTGCCTGCAATGCAGGAGACTTGGGTTCAATCCCTGGGTCAGGAAGATCCCCTGGAGAAGGAAATGGCAACTCACTCCAGTATTCTTGCCTGGAGAATCCCATGGACGGAGGAGCCTGGTGGGCTACAGCCCATGGGGTCACAAAGAGTCGGACACAACTGAGCGACTTCACTTTCACATACATATTTTATTTTTTATATATGCATATATATTTTTTCTATATATAAACACTTGGCATGCAGAAGGTCTTCAGAGAATGATTAGTTTTTCTTCCACTTGGGAAACAGCACAAAAAGGCTCCCGGTGTGATAAATGTGTTTTCATAAAACATAAAAACTAGAATTATACTTCCCATTTAATTAGGAAAAAAAGTTAAATGTTCCTATGGCAGATATTCAAACATGACACAAAATATTATGATAGCATTGGGTCTTCTCCTCTTGAAAGGGAATGCAGGAGAAGATGCCAGTAAGAAAAATTAAGAGCCAATAAATCTTTCCAGAGCCTCACAGCCATACAATTGGCCAGCAGAAAGGTTTTTAAATGAATAGCCCCTTAAGAAATTAAACAGTTGATGGATGATGCAAACATCTTTGTGGCTGGCTTATTTACAAGGGGAGACAGACACAGAGAGGACTTCTACATACTTTCCTTGTCCCCTAATTTTATTGGAAACACTTCAAGTGAAGCAACAGCACTGCCATTCGTGGGAGCTGAGTTGCTACCTCTCCACCATGCATTAGCAAAGAAAAAAAAGAAAAGGAGGTGTTTATCCACAAACCATTTCAACTTCTTGCAGGTTTGTGCTATAAGAAATATAATAAAGCAACAATACAATAAAGAAACTGTTCAATGCATTATCCATTCTCCCCTTTTTCTCATTAATAAAGTCCTAACTTTATTCTGACTGGCCATCTGCCTGGTTAAAAACTACATTTCCCAGGCTCCCTTGAGGGGGGAGTGACCATGTGATACAGTCTGGCCAATAATAAGTAAGCAGAAGTAACCAGGTGGGTGTGTTCATTATCTCTTGCTGGTAACAACTTGAAACAAAGAACATTTATTATCTTACTTTCTGTGGGTCAGGGATCTGGCAGCAACTTAGCTAGATGCTTCTGGCTCAGCCTTTCATGAGGTCGCTGTCAAGCTGAATATATTCATAAATATTCATATCTGTCCTGCAGCTAGAAATTATTCTACCCACTTTACAGATGAAGAAACTGAGGTTCAGAGGTGTTAAGTGACTTTCCTAACTAATAAATTGTAGGAGCTGGATTCTAATTCAGGTCTGACTGCAGTCTCCCTTCTGCTACACCAAACAGTTGATTTGGGATTGAAATAAGTATTTATTAATAATAACAATAATTGCTATTTATTGAGCCCCCATTCTGGGTCCAGCAATTTACTGGCTTATCATTTCCTTTAATCCTAACTACAATTCTGTGAAGTAAGCACTCTTTTTTTAAAATTATATTTATTTTTAATTGATTGATGATCGCTTTACAATATTGGTTTGATTTCTGCCATACATCAATGTGAGTTAGCCATAGGTGTATGTGTCCCCTTCCTCTTGAACCTCCCTCCCACCTCCCCCTGTTTCCCACCCCTTAAAGTTGTTACAGTGCCCTGCTTTGAGTTCCCTGAGTCATACAGCAAGTTTCCATTGGCTTTTACCCTCGTTTTGCCAATGGGTAAACAGAGGCTCAGGCAGGTTAAGCATATTAGCCAAATCCTCATGGCTCTGCAGGACGGCAGGCAGGATTGGATTCAGTTCCATTAGAGGCTCATGGACCAGGGCCCATGTGGCCCTCATGCCAGGATTTGGGATGTGGCAGCCAGAGACGGACAAGAGGAGATGACTGGCTGCTTAGCATGCAAGTTGCACCCTCGTACACTCTTTGTTCCTGGTAATGACCTGTTTACTGAGGACCAGAGCAAGAAGTCGAGGTGCCCAATCCAGTCCTAGTGAGAAATCATCAAGACCACACCTGAGGGGGACTCCCCTGGTGACCCAGTGGCTAAGATTCTGTGCTCCCAATGCAGGGCGTCCAGGTTTGATCCCTGGTCAGGGAACTAGATCCAACATTCTGCAACGAAGATGAAAGATCCCGCATGCCGCAACTAAGACCCAGCGCAGCCAAATAATAAATAAAAATAACTATTTTTTTAAAAGACCACATCTGAGAAGTTTAGTGTGTGTTTAGTGAACTAGGGAAGGAGCTTGTCTGTCAAGAGTCTCTTTTTTTTGGCTGGTATCGGCTGCTCCGAGATTTGACCCGTGGCTGACTTCCCATGTCTAAGCAGAAAACAGAAATAGATCACTGAGGACACCAAATAAACAGGTGGATTTGGCGCCTCTAAAAGGGCATTTTAAAGTAGGCACTTTAACAGAATTTGTGGCTTTTTATTTTCAAGTCCACCCTTCTTCCTATGGTTTACTGATAGCCTTTTGGGAAGAAATTCCAATCGTGTGTCCATTCCAATGCACTATAGACTGCCGAGGTCGGGTAGAGACTCAGCTCACATATCCAAGGGCAGGTTCTTGAACCCAGGCCAGACAATCCCAATCCCTGAAGCCAAAGGGCATCTTGGGTGGCCAGGTTCAGAGGGCAGCAGGAGCGTCTCGTGTGCCCACACTGTGGTCACTTCTCTGCAGCCTCTGAAGCATCCTTGGTTCCTACCTATGTCTCCACTTGTTCCCCTGATTCTATAAGGCCCTGCATCCTTCAAAAGGTTACTGTCTTTGCTTAATTCAGAAAGTATTTCTGATGCTGGCCTCTAAGAAAGCTTGTTGGTAGAACATTAAAGTCGAACAGCACACTTCCTCTTTTCGGGGAGCCAGTACCCTCATGACCCCGCTGCCCCTCCCATGCACTGAACGAGTAGGTGAGTGTGCTTTACAAGACTCTTTCTACTTGCATAAAATAGAAACCAATCCAAGCAAGAGTAAACACCGAAACACAACCAGAACGCTTATTATAAGGGTACAGTAGTGAACCATAGGTGCCGATGGATGGCAAGTCTTTGAAAGCTGGTCAAATAGGACCTCACTTGTCTGGTGAATTTCACTCTACGATTTGGTTTGGTTTCACCCCCTTCAGGAAGTCCTCCTTGATTCTCGAGATTTTTTTCTGTCTCTGTCATTCCTTGGATACTTCTCTGTGCATTTGAGAAAGCACAAGATCTGTTATCTCATATACATATGTATGTATAAGTTTGTGTGTGTGTCTGTGTGCCTATGTGTCTGTGTATATCCCCTTGATCACAGCCTTGTCATGGCGAAGGGGCTTGTGTAACTCAGTGAAGCTATGAGCCATGCCGTGCAGGGTCACCCAAGATGGATGAGTAGTAGTGGAAGAGTTCTGACAAAACGTGGTCCACTGGAGGAGGGAAAGCCAAACCACTCCAGTATTCTTGCTGCGAGAATGGTATGAAAAGGCAAGAAGACATGACACCAGAAGATGATCCCTCCCAGGTCGGTAGGTGTCCAGTGTGCTACTGGGGAAGTGCGGAGAAATAACTCCAGAGAGAATGAAGTGGCTGGGCCAGAGCAGAAATGACGTTCAGCTGTAGATGTGTCTGGTGGTGATGGTAAAGTCCAGTGTGGTAAAGAACAATATTGCATGCATGTTTATGTGCGTACTGTATATGTGTGCATGTCTGTATGTACATGTACATACACACATGTACATTGTGTGTATATGTGTGCATATGTGTATATGTGTGTATATGTATTGTGGGGGAGAATAATTGTCTGTCATTCAGATTACCCTGCTACTCTCCACAGTTTCTCAAGTGAAGTTTTTCAGGGCTGTGACACAAGGACAGGTTATAAACCCCACAAAGTGTGGAGAAGGGAAGACGCGGGGGGTCTCTGACAGCATACAGCAGGGAGACCCGGCTCAGTCTAAGAGGTGAAGGAACCTTCTAGGAGGAGGTAACCCCCTGCCCCAAAGCTTGGAACACCAGGTAGGAGGTGGAGGGGAGGCCATGGTGTCACACACAGGAGACAGATGACGGAAAGACCAGGATGACAGCAAGAGAGAGGACTGCACGTCTTCGCCTTAAGCACCGTGGTGAGGCTGGTGGCCGGGCGCAGAGGGGAACGTGGTGAGGGGTCGGTTTGGGAAGGGCCGTCACTGGGGAGAGTGGCCACTGCCCTGGGACCCGCGTGCATTTGCCTGCTGAGGAGCAGCGTGCTTCCTTTTGCATTTTAGAGAGTTTGCTCCGCCTCCTTTTCAAAGAGCCAATGACAGCTGAGCAAGTGTTCGGGGGCGGGGTGGGGGGAGACCCCTGGGAACGTGCGATCCTTCGGGACCCAGACCCGCAATCACAGAAGCAAGGCAAGGAATGTGCCCCCTGCAGGCAGAGGGTTCTGTGGCAGGTCTGATGCTTCTGCTGCCAAGTTCAGTTCAGTTCAGTTGCTTAGTCGTGTCCGACTCTTTGCGACCCCATGGACTGCAGCACGCCAGGCCTCCCTGTCCATCACCAACTCCCGGAGTTTACTCAGACTCATGTCCATTGAGTCGGTGATGCCACCCAACCATCTCATCCTCTTTCGTCCCCGTCTCCTCCTGCCCTCAATCTTTCCCAGCATCAGAGTCTTTTCAAATAAGTCAGTTCTTCACATCAGGTGGCCAAAGTAGTGGAATTTCAGCTTCAACATCAGTCCTTCCAATGAATATTCAGGGCTGACTTCCTTTAGGATGGACTGGTTGGATCTCCTTGCTGTTCAAGGCACTCTTCTCCAACATCACAGTTCAAAAGCATCAATTCTTTCGCACTTAGCTTTCTTTATAGTCCAACTCTTACATCCATATATGACCACTGGAAAAACCATACCTTTTACTAAATGGACCTTTGCTGGCAAAGTAAAGTCTCTGCTTTTTAATATGCTGTCTATGTTGGTCATAACTTTTCTTCCAAGGAGCAAACATCTTTTAATTTCATGGCTGCAGTCACCATCTGCAGTGATTTTGGAGCCCCCCCCCCCAAAAAAAGTCTGTCATTGTTTCCACTGTTTCCCCATTTTTTGCCTGCTGCCAAAGCACTTAGCAAATTTCTGCTTTTATCAGAAGCAAGCTGGCCTTGTCCAGAGAGCTCAGGACCAGTCCTGGCCCTCCTGGGAGAACACAAATGCTGAAGCTGTAATTGCTCTTTTCTGAGGCTCCCTCATTAGGGACAGCAATGGTCAGCATCTCTCCTCAGCTGCCACTGGTCTCCCAGGGACAATTGTAGGAAGCCTGCCTGGTCCTCCACTGTGGGAAAAGGCTCCCAGAGGCTGCTGGGAATGAGAGACGGAGCCCCCGGGGTCCAGTCCCAGCTCTGCCATGAATTTGCTGAGTGACATTAGGCAAGTTATGTCTCCTCACTGTTGCCTCCTTTATAAAATGGGATAACAACAGTACCAACCTGCAAGGATTGTTGTGCAAAGTAAGCCCTCCATGAGAGCACTCAGAATGTGTCTTGCACTGAGTGAATAAATGCCCAATAAGTGTTAGCAATTAGTAGGGACTTCTCTGGGGGTCCAGTGGTTAAGAATCTGCCTTCCAATGTAGGGGACGTGGGTTTGAACCCTGGTGGGGGAACTAAGATCCCGCATGGAGCAAGGCAATAAAGCCCACGTGCCACAAATACTGAGCCCACATGTTCCAAAACCCCTGTGCTACAATTAAAGAAGCCCTCAAGCACCACAACTAAGACTCAATGCAGCCAAATAAATTTTTTAAAGGGTTAGCTATTGGTAAACAGAGGGAAAATGAAAGAAAGAAGGAGAGGGAAGAGAGAGAAACTATATGGGAAATATATATATTGCATTGGATAAAAAATGTCACTTCTTCCAACACATCAGATGACCACATGCTAATTCAGTGAGTACCTTGTGGGCATCCTAAGTCTCTGCAGTCGTGTTCAGCTCTTTGTGACCCCATGTAGCCTGCCAGGCTCCTCTGTCCATGGAATTCTCCAGGCAAGAATACTGGAGTGGGTTGCCATTTCCTTCTCCAGGGGATCTTCCCAACCCAGGGCTCAAACCTGAGTCTCTTATGTCTCCTGCCTTGGCAGGTGGGTTCTTTACCGCTAGTGCCACCTGGGAAGTCCATTCAGGGTCTACTGTGTTCACAAGTGTTATTTAAGTTATCTTTCTAAACAACACCTGTGGACAAGTATTATTATTTTTATCTTACCACATGAGCACACTGGAACACAGACAGGTAAGGTGCCTGTCTCACAGCTCAGTGAGATTGGACTGGGAGTCCATGTCCTCTAGAGCTTGGCTGTGTCCACTTCTGGCTGGTGCCATGATGCTCAGACAGAGAAACTGACCCCTAGGTGGTTCTAATCCCTCAGCAGGGATATACTCTAACCCCTTATTTTGTCCCCACTACCCCTGAGCACTGGCTTGGCCATTGGTCCATGAGTCTTCTCCCAAACCCTACCCCCTACCCCAAACCCTACTGTGAGCCTCTAGAGGGCAGGAGACTGTGATGGTTCCATCTGGGATGCCCTGTGATCTGATACAAGGTAGTGACTGAATCGACACGACAGACTTGCATCGAAACAATTTCTTCAAAAAGCCAAACAACAACAGCCATCTGTCAGTTTGCCAATTTCTGTGGTGTAAATTCTCCTGCTGAGACCATTTCAAGCTACTTGATTTGGGTCCTTAGCAAGCACCAACTGTGTGCCTAGCCCTGAGCAGGGCAGGACCCAGAAGTCAAAACAGACATGATGGCCATCCTCAAGGAACCTAGTCATATGGTGGGGTGAAATGAAGTTGCTTAGTCAGGTACGACTCTGAGATCCCATTGACTGTAGTCTACCAGTCACCTCCATCCATGGAATTTTCCAGGCAAGAGTAGTGGAGTAGGTTGCCATTTCCTTCTCCAGGGGGTCTTCCCAGCCCAGGGATCAAACCCAGGTCTCCACATGGTGGGGTGAGGGGAGCCTTACCTGTAGCCTTTGCCAATTCCCATGGTGTAAATACTCCCACTGTGGCCGTTTGAAGCTGTGCTGTGCTTAGTCACTCGGTTGTGTCCGACTCTTTGTGACCCCGTGGACTGTAGCCCACCAGGCTCCTCTGTCCATGGGGATTCTCCAGGCGAGAATACTGAAGTGGATTGCTATGCCCTCCTCCAGGGATCTTCCAATCCAGGGATCGAACCCAGGTCTCCTGCATTGCAGGCAGATTCTTTACCCGCTGAGCCACCAAGGAAGCCCAAGAATACTGGGGTGGATAGCCTATCCCTTCTCTGGAGGAACGTCCTGACTCAGGAATCGAATCAAGGTCTCCCACTTTGGAGGCAGATTCTTTACCAGCTGAGCTACTAGAGAAGCCGCATTGGAAGCTACCCATCACCAAAAACGGGGTCAGGAAGAACTGCTGGTGCTGGCACATTACCACTTTACAGGCTTGTCGGAGAGATAGACAATAAACAAGCAAGTGAAGAAATAAAATAAAATAATAATAACCAATTGGCCTATGGAGAAAATACGCAGGGCACTGTGACAGAAAGAGGGATGCCACATTTAAGCTGAAAACTGCACAGAGGACTCTCTACTTTTTGAAAAAGCCATAATGCAGTTTTTCAATCCAAATGATTCTCCGCTGCTATTCATAGAGACTTACTGGAACTGACAAATCCATTTTCCAGCCTCCCTCCAGGGGCCGCCTCCCCAGGCGGACCCTTTACCTGTGGGCTCTGTCAGGGGAGGAGAGATGATCCCTTCCCCACAGCCAAGGGAGGTTAAACTGATTATGGTTTCCCATTTCCCCCTCCTCCTCCTTCTCACGGGATAATGTCTTCCTCCCTGATGTCCGCTGTCGTGGGACTCCCATTGAATCAAATCAATAGTGTCACGTTTTAGACTGATGTCGAGAGGAGCTGGGTTTTCTTCCTCCACTTTTAACACGTATCACGTAGCCAGAGAAACGCTTTGTATTATTTAATTCTATGTATTTACTAACATTGGGAAATATCCCCATTGGCCTTTTTCTGTTCAAATTAATCCTAAATGAAGATTCAGAGAAACAGTGAAAACATTGATTTCTTTTAATTCCCTGTGAGAGTCACTGGCATGAGTGGTTACTTCTGTGGTTGCTGGCAGCACATAATCTGAGTTTTCATTCTGGCTCCACCCTCTACGCATCACATGTGAAAGCAAATGTCACTCAGTTGTGTCCGACTCTTTTCTACCCCATGGACTATACAGTCTATGGAATTCTCTAGGCCAGAATACTGGAGTGGGTAGCCTTTCCCTTCTCCAGGGAATCTTCCCATCCAGAGATCAAACCCAGGTCTCCCATATTGCAGGCAGATTCTTTACCAGCTGAGACACCAGGGAAGCCCAAGAATACTGGAGTGGGTAGCCTATCTGTTCTCTGGGGGATCTTCCTGACCCACGAATTGAACTGGGGTCTTCTGCACTGCAGGCAGATTCTTTACCAACTGAGCTATCAGAGAAGCCAACTCATTACATGGATGTGAGTATTCCTTTATTTTCCTGTCTATGAGATGGGCATCAAGAAACCCAGCTCATAGGAGTTGTTGGGAGGATTACATGAAATAACACATGTAAAGTCCCTAAAAGAACACCAGAAAGTTTTAGCATTATTATTCCCCATTTCCCTTCTTGTGTTTGATTTCTCAGATACCTACCAGGTGCCAAGTCCTGAACTAGGATCTTTGCTGATATGATCTCACTCAAAGGTTTGATATTTTGCTCATCTGGGATTTTTCTGCATGAACTTCGATGCGCTAAAATATTGCATTAGGGACTTCCCTGGTGGTCCAGCGGTAAAGAATCCACCTGCCAATGCAGGAGACACGGGTTTGATCCCCAGTTCTGGAAGATCCCACATGCTGTGGAGCAACTAAACCCTTGTGCCACAACTACTGAGCCCACACTCTAGAGCCCCGGGTCCACAACAAGAGAACCCATGCAATGAGAAAGCTGCTCCGCGCAACTAACAAGTAGCCCGTGCTCCCCACAACTAGGGAGAGTCCACGTGCAGCAAACAAAGACCCAGGGCAGCCAAAAATAAATAAATAAAATTTTTTTAAAAATCATTAAAAATGGGTCCCCTGGTGGTTCAATGGTAAAGACTGCCTGCTAATGCAGGAAACACAGGTTCGATCCCTGATCTGGGAATGTCCCATAGGCCACAGAACTAAGCCCATGCCCAGAACTACTGAGCTTGCCCTCTAGAGCCTGGAAGCCACAACTAGCAAAGCCTGTACACTCCCCTCCTCCGCAATGAGAGAAAGCCCGTGTAGCCATGAAGACCCAGCACAGCCAAAAATGAATAAATACAGCTATTTTTAAAATAACAATAATAATGTTCAAAACATTCCATTGAAGTATGATTTCTCTCAACTGCTAAGTTTGGTGGCACCCGTCCTTAAATTTTGCACCCAAGGCAAGGGCTTCACCCCACTCCCCCAGCCTCAGCCCTGGTAGGTGCACAGTGAACATGAACCCACGTTTTGGTGTTTCTATATCCCCTACCCCAACCCCTGCTTCTGTCTATTCTTCAGTCACAGCTTTATTAATCACACCAAGTTCTGGTATGAAAAGAGAATCGATGGTGAAATTAGAGAAGGCAGAAGAAAGTGTTCATCCTTGGATCCCTGCTCCCAACTGGTTGCTAGGAGTTTCAAGAAAAGGTGACTTTGAAGACAGGACCCCTGCCTAATGGCTCCCTTTGGCTCTGATGTATGTGTCTGTGACACAGACAGCCCAAGCTCCACAAAGGGGTGTGGGCAGGAGGCCTGGACGTTTTTCCCTTCTCAGGGACAGACAGCACAGGGCCAAAGATCATGGGCTAGTGGAACGTCAGACCTCTTAGAAGGAAAAGAGATGCTCGCGGCCGACAGCGGGAGCTCATTTATTCTCTGGTTCATTGTTCATGTCTCCGTATAACATCCACTGCATAAAACCAGGGACTTGGTCTGTTGTGTTCACTGTCTCAGTCCCCATTTGGCTTCCAAGCATATGGCAGAGAGCAGAAGCTCCAACATTTCCTGAGCCCATGTTGAATGAATGGTCCAGCGATAAGCAGAAAGTAACAGAATTCCTAAAGGAAATCAACACTGAGTATTCATTGGAAGGACTGATGATAAAGCTCCAATACTTTGGCCACCTGATATGAAGAGCCAACTCATTAGAAAAGACCCTGATGCTGGGAAATATTGAAGGCAGGAGGAGAAGGGGGACTACAGAGGATGAGATGGGTAGATGGCATCATCAACTCAGTGGACGTGAGTTTGAGCAAACACCAGGAGATAGTGAAGGACAGGGAAGCCTGGCGTGCTGCAGTCCATGGGATCACAGAGTTGGACACGACTGAGCAACTAAACAACAAGAAGTTCTAATGTCTCTTGAGCCAATGTTGAAAAAATCGTCCAAGGATAGGCTAAAAGTAACAGAATTCAACATGGGCTGTGCAGGTGGCCATAATGGAGCAGGGTAGGCTGTCCCCTCAATATCCCCACCATGCACAGAGGAGCCTCCCACCCCCAGCTTCTCATAACCTTTGCATGGGGAGGGACATGGAATAGTGGGGGGGATCCTGGGAGCTGACTCTGATTGGGAAATGGAGAGTTTCTAGAAAAGGCTGACTCTCTCCACAGTTTAGTCCAGAACCCTACTTTGACTCCCCATATGGGAAGATCATTAAGCAACCACTAAATCCTCCTAAGAGTCTGCCAGTGAAGTAGTCTGTCTCCAATGTCGAGACTCCAGCATCTTGGGACCTGAACCCTAAGGTGGGATGGATTCCATTAGTATAACCCTTAGTGGGCATCACAGGTGATTCTGCTCTTCTTTAAAAGGATGAGCTTGGGACTTCCCTGGTGGTCCAGTGGTTAAGAATCCGCCTTCTGATGCAAGGGATGCCAGTTAGATCCCTGGTCCGGGAACTAAGATTCCACACACTTTGGGGCAACTGAGCCCAGGAGCCGCAACTACCGAGCCTGCGCATTCTAGACCCCATGGTCTGCAGCAAGAGAAGCCACAGCAATGAGAAGCCCAAGCACCACAACAAAGAGTAGCCGCTACTCTCAGAAAGCCCACACGGCACAGCAAAGAGGAAATTTTCTTAAAAAAAATAAAAGGATGAACTTGAGCCCGTGTCTTAATGCACATAAATGCACCAAGTACAGAGCATGCCAGAAGATGGGTGAGGTTGCCCTCTTCACATTATTAGGCAGCACACTAGGTCCTCAGGGGATACTTGTGGGATGCATGTGTCATGGTTTGAATCTTGTCCCCCCAAAAGATACATTAAAGCCCCAACCCCCAGTACCTGCAATGTGACTCTATTTAGAAATAGAGAAGTTGCAGATGTAAGCAGGTGAGGTCATTAGGTCATATGATTTAACTGTATTTATAATTATCCAACGAAAGTGAGTCGCTCAGTCGTGTCCAACTCTTTGCGACCCCATCATCTATACAGTCCATGGAATTCTCCAGACCAGAATACTGGACTGGGTGGCCTTTCCCTTCTCCAGAGGATCTTCCCAACACAGGGACTGAACCCAGGTCTCCCACATTGCAGTGGATTCTTTACCAGCTGAGCCACCAGGGAAGCCCAAGAATACTGGAGTGGGTAGCCTATCCCTTCTCCAGGAGATCTTCCTGACACAGGAATAGAACCAGGGTCTCCTGCCTTGCAGGCAGAGTCTTTACCAGCTGAGCTACCAAGGAAGTCCCAATTATCCGATACTGGCCTCCTTTTAAGAAGGAAATTTGGACACACACACCAACACACAGGGATAGGTGCCATGTGACAACAGAAGCAGAGATGGGAGCGAGTGATGGGTCCACAAGCTAATAGGAATAAAGGAAAAGGGACGGATTCTCATTTAGAGGCTTGAGAGGGAGCATGGCTCTGCCGACCCCTTATTTCAGACTTCCAAACTCCAGAATAGAGAGAAAATAAATTTCTGTTGCTTTAAGTCACCTCATCTCTGGTCATCTGCCGCAGCAGCCCAGGGAAACTCTTATAGCATGTGAGTTAACATCATCTCGTCACGATCTGCAGGTGTGACACACCCATTGCTTCAAATGGGTGTGGACATGCATAGTCCAGGACACACACAGTCAGGCCTCTGACTCCCCCGAACACCCCCCACAACCTTGAGGCCTGAATTCCTGATGCCAAAGCCAATGTTTCCTTTTAACCTGCACGAAGCTATTTTTATTCCAACCTCCAGGCCCGGTTTTGTTGAACTCCAATTAACGAGGCGTCTGAGCCCTTCCAGGAGGTCTCAATAGAACTGAATAATTAGTCTCCTGTGTTTGCTCGAAAGGAAAAGTGAAAGTGAAAGCCACTCAGTCGTGTCCAACTCCTTGCGACCCCATGGACTATACAGTCCATGGAATTCTCCAGGGCACAATACTGGCCTTTCCCTTCTCCAGGGAATCTTCCTGACCCAGGGATTGAACCCAGGTCTCCGAAGCCGGCATTCAAAAGAGGCAGGAACTCCAAGTCCTGCCTGGCATCCTCATTGTACAGTCCCTTAGAGGAGCAGCCTCTGGGATACCGGCATCCCTGTGTGGGTGCCCTGGACTAGTGTCCAAGGAGAGAGTTCAGGCAATTGCATCATCAACAGATTGCCCCAGAGATACTGGGCTCCTCAAAGCCCCATCTTATTAGCCCTCATGCACAGAGCTGCCCACACCTGGGTGCCTCGGGGTGTCATGCACCTTTGGAAAAGAGTGTTCTCTCCAGCTTTTCCTTTCTCCCTGTGGTCCTGGAGTGGATGGTGGGGTGGGCAGTTTCTGGGGAAAGACCAGGATTCCCCAGCCTGGTTTACCTTGAAAGATGGGAGACAGGCTCAAGGTATGCTGAGCAGGTGAGAAGGGTAACCAGAAGTAGGACCTTCCTGGCGCCTTCCCAGCCCCACTTTGGGAGAAAGCCTCTGCCATGTCCTTAACAACCATCTGATGCTTTCCAGGGACTTCTCTGCTGGCCCAGTAGTTAAGAATTCACCTTCCAGTGCGATGGATGTGGGTTCAATCCCTGGTCGGGGAATTAAGATCCCACACGCCATGGGCCAGCTAAGCCTGTGCGCCACAAAGAAAGATCCCACATGCTGAAACTAAGATTCATTGCGGCCAAAAATAAATAAATTTTAAAAATTTGCGGGGACTTCCCTGGTGGTCCAGTGGCTAAGACTCCTTGTTCCCAATGCAGGGGGTCTGGGTTCCATCCCTGTCAGGGAGCTAGACCCCACATGTCACAGCTGAGACTTCTCACACCATAACTAAAGATTCAGCATGCCACAACGAAGATCTCTGGCAGCCAAATAAATAAATAATAAATTTAACGAAATTTTTTAATGTGGGAGAAAAAAAAAAATGCCTTCTAGACCTGGTTGATTCTTGATTAGATTTTCCAGAATTGGATGGAAGAGGGACTTACTTGTTCATTTGGTAGGAAGTCTATATGGCTACATCTATCAGAGGCAGAAGAATCCACCCAGTAAATCTGTTCACTTAGCAAATATTTATAGAGGATTGAGAGTATTGGAGGGCCTGTCCCAGATACAGTGGACGCACAATGAACTGGTTTATCCAGCTTTTGCTTTAGTTGGAAAGAAAAGCAATAAACAAGCCAACGGCAGGACAGGACACAGCCTGATTACTGAGAAGGCTGGGGGAGGGGACAGGGTTGTGGGAGAGATGGTTTAGATAAGCCAGATGGGAGAGTCTCCCTGAGAACCACAGATCTGGATACATTGAGGCTGGGCCCCTGGAGATACCTGGATGAAAACAATTCCAGCACCAGGAAACAGGGGCATGTTTGGGGACCAGCAAGGAGGCTCCGTGGCTGGTGAGGAATCAGGTGCAGAGAGGCCAGAAGCAGGTGAGGTCCAGGAGTGGACAGAGACCAGACCGTGAAACGTACACTCGTCAGGATCCAAGACAGTCCTGGAATGGGCAAGGATAGGGGTCTCAGAGGAAGGGCAGAATGGATGGGTTCTGGATGGGTCTCGAGATGACAGGATGTCAGGGCTCGTGGATGCACGTAGGAGGACGATGGAGGAGGAGGAAGCAGTTAGTTCCCAGACATAGACGGGATACGGGAGGATATTAAGGAATTATCAACAGCTTAGATGGGATCGTGGTAGAGTGGTTTTGTATTCTTCAGCGTTCTTACCTTTTAGAGCTCCACACTTGAATCTTTATACATGAAATGATATAATTCTGGGATTAACTTCAAAATAATAGAGAGGGGGAAACTTTGGAAGGGGAGGAAATGAAGTAAGATGGGAAACATGCTGATCATTGCTGGAGCTGGTGATGGGGTTATAAGTTTGTGTTGTACCATTTGCTGCATTTTGGGGATGGGGAAGCCAGGCAGAGAGAAGGATCAGGTGAAGGTCCTCCTGTGGCAAAAATTCAAGCACTGGTCCCAGACCTGAGACATCAGAGAGAGGGCTACACGCCTCCCCTACTCTCCCCAAATGCTTCCACCCCATTCTCAGAGGCTTCATTGATCACAGCCTCCTTCACACACACCCCAGAACCAACCACATAATTGTAGGAACCAGTGTAAAGTGAAAATGCAGGGCCTTTCTTCAAAAATTATTTATTAAAAAAAAAATTTATTTAATTGGCTGTGCTATGTCCTAGTTTTGGCATATGGAATCTTTTTTTTTTTTAGTTGTAGCATGTGAAATCCCCTGTAGCTCCGTTGGTAAAGAATCTGCCTACAGTGCAGTGGGCCTGGAAGATCCCCTGGAGAAGGAATTGGCAACCCAGTCCAGTATTCTTGCCTAGAGAATTCCCTGGACAGAGGAGCCTGGTGGGCTACAGTCCATGGGGTCACAAGAGTCAGACACAACTTAGCGAATTAAGAGAGAGAGAGAGCATGTAAACTCTTAGTGTGACATGCAGGACCTAGTTCCCTGAGCATGGATCAAACATGGGGCCCGTGCATTGAGAGCTCAGAGTCTTAGCCACTGGACCACCAGGGAGGCCCCTCCAAAATTATTCAGAATTTCAAGATGGCGCTAGCATAGCGCTCAACTGACCCTTCTGAGCCCGGGATCCTGTACAACCACACCAGCGCCACCTCCAGGAAGCCAGCCCTGCCCTACCCTTCAAGGATCTGAAGAAGCTGTTCACAGGTGCCCATGTATGAAGTATTAGCATCACTCGCTGCCATGATGGAATGACCTCCTCTCTCCACCCATTTATTCAACAAGCCTTTTTCCCTGTGTTTCTGTTATGGGCACCCCCTCACCTACTGGGTGAGGGGGTGATGGCACGGTCCCCCAGCCTCGGCAATATTGACATTAGGGGACGGATAATTCTTTATTGTGGGGACTATCCAAAGCCCTGTAGGATGTTAGCATCCCTGGTTTCCACCCACTAAATGCCAGGAGCACCCAACCCCCAGTTATGATGGCCAAAGATGTCTCCATACATGGTGAAACATCCCCCATGGACAAAATCTGCCCCCTGCTGAGGACCCAGGTTACAATCATTTTAAAAACTTTGGAGGAGCCCATGACCAACTTTTCCTTCATTGAAACGTTCATGCTCATATTTTAAATTATTTGTCAGGCATTTGTATAATGTCAGTCTCCCCCGGACAGACCCTAGTTTCCAAGAAGACGGAGCTCCCATACATGTTTGCTCTCGGCTGCATCTCCATTTCCTAGCACCGTTCCCCTGATGTGGTTGGAGCACCACAGATATTTGTTGAATGAAGAATACTGGCGAGAGAGGCAGAAATCAGAAACAGTCAAGTGTCTCAACACGGAAAGAGAAACTAAATGAAGTGCCTATGGGGGAGCATGCATTATACAGGAGGGAGGGATTTACTCCTGGGAGAGGGAAGTTCTGGGCTATTATTGTTTAGTTGCTAAGTCGTGCCTGACTCTCCATGGCCCCATGGACTGTAGCCCGCCAAGCTCCTGTGTCCATGGGATTTCCCAGACAAGAATACTGGAGGAGGGTTGCCATTGCCTTCCCCAGGGGATCTTCGAAACCCAGGGCTGGTACTCGCATCTCCTGCATCTCCTTCATTGACAGGCAGATTCTTTACCACTGAGCCACCAGGGAAGCCCAGGGCTTCGGGAGTCTATACAAAAAGACTGAGCAAAATGTTTAAGAACAAATAGACATTAGGCTGGTGGACTAAACGGGTGTGGAACACAGCAGCAGGAACACATCTGCAAACAGACAGATGAGGGAATTCTCTGGCAGTCCGGTGATTAAGACTCTGCCCCACCATGGCAGGGAGCACAGGTTCGATCCCTGGTGAGGCAACCAAGATTCCCATTATGCCGTGTGGCCAGAAAAACAAGGACAGAGGTAAGACACAGGAGATGAACACGGGGAGGTGCCCACGACGGGGGAAAGGAGTGAGCTGGAGAGCGGACAGGAACATCCAGCCTACAGGGGGCCTTGAATGCCGTGCCAAAGTGCTTGAACTCTGGAGATGCTGAGCATTCAGGGAAGGTATTCAAGGGCCCTGTGTTTGCAGAGAAACCCCTCTGGCCATCGGTCACGTGCAGAACAGATTGAGAAGGCGAGCTGTAAGCCAGCGGGCAGCCTGGAGACTCGGATTCACGAGACACCAGAACCGGGGCGCTGCCGCTTCACCTCCCGTCCAGGCCGTGAGGACCTGGAGCTGCTGTCTTTACTATTAGCCGATTACTGAGGTGTAAGTGCTTGGAGCAGCAGTTGCAGTATTCCAATCCAGGAAGCAAGAACTTCTTGCTGTACACTGACGATGGCCACAGGCTGTTGGAAAACTCTCCAGATCCATCTGATCCAATGACTAGACAGAGGAAACAGGTCTAGAATGCCATGGGAAGGAGCTGGGGGGAGAGGAGGTCAGGCTGAGGTTTACCAGGGATGGATGCTAATGATTGCAGTGACCATTCTGTGTCTAACCAGCCGCCCTTTGGGGAACAGTCTCTGAAGGGAGGAAGAGGGTGGATTACAAGCCTCATTTCCCTCGAAACAGCTATGACATTGCAGTTCAGTTACTCCATTAAAAGGCGGTGATCTGTCATCTGAGGCTGTGGAAGATGCTGCTCATAGCTATTCGGCAACCTCAAAGAATATCCAAGGTGGGGAAATGTCAGGCAGGGACGTGATGATGTTTTCTTTTTGGTTTATTTTGTTTCCCCCAGAGAGCTGTTGCCAGTGGAAAGCTTTGCTCTGCATGAGCCATGATCAAGGCAGGAGTGAGGGTACTTCTTGCTTGGGCAACCTGTCTGAGAATCCTTATAACGCTTCCCAGGTGGCGCTAGTGGTAAAGAGGTAAGACACGGGTTTGATCCCTGGGTTGGGAAGATCCCCTGGAGGAGGTCATAGCAACTCACTTGCCTGGAGGGATTCCATGGACAGAGGAGTCTGGCGGGCTACAGTCCAAAGGGTCGCAAACAGTGGGACATGACTCAAGTGACCTAGCACACACACCTGCCTGTCCTTGATATGGGTGGGGTGAAGGGAGGCAGTACCATGAAACAAGAGTCATCCACGGACCATGCAACAATACACATTTGTTATAACATCCACCTCTGTTTGCCCAGCATATGCTTACTGGTGCCAGGCCCTGGAATAAACACTTCACTATATTGCTTTGCTGGGGTGCTGTTGAGACTGGGAGCTTTAAACAACAGAAACGTTATTGTCCCACAGTTGTGGAGGCTGAAGTCCAAGATCAAGGGTTGGTTCCTTCCGAGGCCCCTCTCCGTGGCTTGCAGATAGCCGTCTTCCCCTGTGTCTTCACACTGCCTTCCCTCTGTTGTGTCCATATCCTGGTTTCCTCTTCGTCTTAAGAGGACACAGTCATATTGGGTTCGTGCATGCATGCAGACATGCGTGCATGCTAAGCCGCTTCAGTCGTGTCTGACTCTTTGCGACCCTATAGACTGTAGCCTGCCAGGCTCCTCTGTCCAAAGGATTCTCCAAGCAAGAATACTGGAGTGGGTTACCATGGCCTTCTCCAGGGGATCGTCCCAGCTCAGAGATTGAACCCGCATCTCTTTCATCTCCTGCATTGGCAGGTGGGTTCTTTTACCACTAGCGCCACCTGGGAAGCCCAGGGCTGACCCTAATGACTTCGTTGTAACTTGACCACCTCTGTAAAGAGCCCATCTCCAAATAAGGTCACATGCTGAGTCCTGGGGGCTGGAACTTCAATGTATGAATTTGGGGGACGCATGCAGTCTGTAACACCCCCTTATTTAATCCTTTTAACAACAGCAAGAGGAAATCAGAGTTTAAAAATGAGTAAACTGGGGCTCAGAGGGGCTGTGATGTTGGCCTTAGATCATGTCAGCCTCTTTGCTTTATTTTTCTGTATTTGCACACTGCACATATGATGTGTTTATCATGTTACACACACACACTACACATATGACTTGTTTATCATATGTTACACACATGCACACACACTAGAATTAAGCCCCACGAGGGCAGATTTTATCCATTTCATTCACTGTCTCTAACATCTTGCACAGTGACTGGCTTATAGAAGGAGCTCAATAAATATGTATTGGAAGTTGGCATTGCACTTAAAACTCTCAACGCCTCCCCTCAGCCTGTCCTGCCCTATACCACTCAGCCCTACCACCGCCTCCGCCTCATCCTCTGGTACTGCCCCACCTCTCATTCTGCTCCACAGTCCCAGGCCCCTCAGTTCAGTTCAGTCCAGTCACTCATTCGTGTCTGACTCTTTGTGACCCCATGGACTGCAGCAGGCCAGGCTTCCCTGTCCTTCACCAACTCCCAGGCTCCTCACCGCTCCTCAAACACACGAAGAGCATCCTGGCCTCAGGACCTTTTCACCTGCTGCCTAAACATTCTCATCGCCTGCTACCCTCCCTTCATTCAGGTCTCCAGTTGAAAGTCATGTTGTCAGAGCAGGCTTCCTGGACCCCTACATCTAAACAATTCCCCGACTCCACCCCTGACTCCTCCCCTTTCCTGTTCCATCCAGACACTTATCTCTCCCTAACTCTATAGATTTTTTTTTTTTTTTTTTTTTTTTTTGCCTGTGGGATCTTAGTTCCCCAACAAGGGATTGAACATGCATCCTCTGCATTGGAAGTCAGATTCTTAACCACTGGACTACCAAGGAAGTCCCCAACTCTATGGACTATATTCATATGTGCATTTATCATGTTTCCTCTTCCACTTTTCACCAGAGATAATAAAGTACCAAGCTTGCCGTGTTTCTATAGTAAAGTGCCAGATGCTATGACTCCAAAATACCCTGGACAGGGCCTCTCCCCTTGTTACCTTGCTTCCATCAGTGATGTCAGGGGACTGAGCATCTGCGCCCTCCTGGGGACCATTTGGCCCACCCCTTCAACAGATTCTTAACAGAGTCACATAGAAAGTGGACCAGCGCCCTCTTGCTGCTGCTGCAAGACTGCCCAAAGGCCTCCCACAGCTACAGCTCAGCTCCAGCCACACTGGACTATGCAGCCAAGACTGCCAGATCTTTGGGTCTGGTTTTCTTAAGTTTCAAGTCTGGATTTTTATGTGGAATCTTCTCATTTTTAAAGCTGAACATACACCCTGAAGGGCCTGCAGGACAGAAATCAGCTGAAAAGGAGAGTTGCTGTCTGCTCTGAAAGTGGCATGAACTCTTCCATTCACTTCAAGCCTCACCCAGAACGTTTCACTCATTTGCCTTACCCACTCAGCCTCTGACAGTATTTGTCTTTTCAGCTCTTAAGAGTCTTCATCAGGACTTCCCTGGTGGTCCAGTGGTTAATAATCTGCCTACCAGTGCAGGGGACACTGGTTCCATCCCTAGTCCACGAAGATCCCACATGCCACAGAGCAACTAAGCCCGTGTGCCCCGGCTACTGAAGTCTGTGTGCTCTAGAGCCTGTGCTCTGAAACAAGAGAGGCCACTGTAATGAGAAGGCTGTGTGCCTCAACTGCAACAAAGGGGAGTCCCTGCTCACCGCAACTAGAGAAGCCCCGAGTTTCTCTAGCAGCAACAAAGGCCCAGCACAGCCAAAAATAAGTAAATAAAAAATTTTTTTTTAAAAAGAGTTAGTCAGTGCTAAGATAAACATGAGCTAGCCATATAAAGTAGCTGCCACCAAAATACTAAAAATGAAAAAAAAATTTTTAAGACTTAATATTATCTTGGGTTGCATCAATAGAGGTCTATTGCTCAGGGAAAGGGAGGTGACAGTCCAAGTCTGGTTTTCACACTGGGAGTCAAGGCCACCATTTCAAAGAGATAAAGACTATTGGAACTTGTTTATAGGAAGTCTGGTGAACTTTTTTCCAAGATTTTTTTAAGATTTGTTTATTTTATTTTTTGGCTGTACTAGATCTTCATCGCTGCATGTGAGCTTTCTCTAGTCGCGGTGAGGCAGGGCTGCTCTTCGTTGGGGTGCATGGGCCCCTCATTGCAGTGGCTTCTCTTAGGAGAACAGGCTCTAAAGTGCTTAGTTGCTCAGCATCATGTGGGATCTTCCCACACCAGGGATCGAATCATTGCATTGCAAGGAGGATTCTTAACCACTAGACCACCAAGGAAGCCCTGTCTTTATTCTTTTAGGTTAAAAAAAAAAAAAAAACAGGGGTATAAGCACTATCTTCAGATGTCCATGCAGCACTCATGTGGAAGAAAGATAAGAGTTATTTTGTGAGGCTACTGAGGGAGCTCTGGAGAAGGAAATGACGACCCACTCCAGTACTCTTGCCTGAAAAATCCCATGGACAGAGGAGGCTGGTAGGCTACAGTCCATGGGGATGCAAAGAGTCGGACACAACTGAGATACTTCACTTCACTCACTTCATACTTTATCACTGGAGAAGGAAATGGCAACCGACGCCCCCCGCCCCCAACCATTGTTCTTGCCTGGAGAATCCCATGGACAGAGGAGCCTGGTGGGCCATGGTCCATGGGGTTGCAGAGAGTCAAACAAGACTGAAGTGACTGAGCACTGGGAGAGCTTAGTTAGACCCAGTAGGTGGGAGGTACAGAGGAAAAAATTTCACATCAGCAATTTAAAAATTGAATTTTCTCCTTGTCAGAGCTGAACTGCAACAGAATGAGAAGTCATGACTTCCTTGTCACTGGCAGTATTCAGACCAAGTCTGGACACCATCTAATGGGTATATTGTAAATGTGATTCAGGCATCATAAATAAGGTTGAGAGGAAAGGGAGGGAGGGAGAAGACAGGAAAGAACAAAGACTGGAGAGGAATGCATGGATTTACCGAGTGCCTTCCATGTGCCTGGCAGTCTGTCTGCAGCTTAAAGATCTTCCCTCCCTCTTCCAGTATTTAAACTCGGGATCAAACCTTTTCCCACTTGGTCGCACGTAACACACAATCTCAGGTGAAAGCGTTCCCCACATAAAATTACAAATGCAGATTATACACAAATTCCAAAGGGGCTGCAGTTAGGTTTCTTTCAGAAAGAGGAATGGGAAGCAGAGTGGAAAACAGGTCCAGAAAGTCACCTCGGCCTCGCCCCCTCTCCCCACTTCCTCCCAGGATCGCAGGGAAATGATTGCTCACTTGCAAGCAGGGCTGGCAGAGACACAGCCAGAATACTCCATTACGGCAGCGCATGCTCCTTCCCTCACTCCGATCCAGAGCTTCGTTAATCGGTAAAAAATTGTCTTGTTTTGTAAGACAAGCTTGACAGCTGTTCATTGTCTGTCGGTGAGAAGAGGTAATGAGAATTACTCGGCAATTGAGTGTTAACTAAGACAGTTACAGCATAACAAGGGGTCCCCAAGATTCGTGGGGAGAAAACTGCATCTTGCCCATCCTACTGTGCATCTCACTCTATCCCCAGGGGAGAGTTCAGCCTCAGATCCTGAATTATAACAAGGAGAAGGACCACTGCAATCCGTCTCCTTGCAACTGTTTTACTGCCCTATGAACCGCTGCCCATAGGATCCTTGAAAAATGAATATCAGACATCACTCCCACTTAAGATTAAGCCCAAACGCATCCATCTGTCCATGAAGATGTTCACGATGTGTCTCCTGCCAACCTCACCATCTTCATCTCCAGCCCCTGTCCACTAGGCCACCACTGGCTTAAGGGACATCTGTCTTAGTTTGAATTCCCACAAAGCAGACCCCAAGACAAGGATCTGGGCATGAGTAGTTGATCTGGGAAGTGATCCCGGGAAGCAAAGGGAAGAGAGAGAGGGAGAAGGGGAAAGAGCCAGCATAGGGCACGTCAATGAGCAGGTTGCAGCACTGGTCCCTGGTGGTCCAGTGACTAAGACTCCACGCTCCCAAAGCAGGGGCCCAGGTTCAATCCCTGGTCAAGGAACTAGAGCCCACATGCTGAAACTAAGAGCTCCCTTGCTGCAACGAAGATGAAAGATCTCCTATGCCACACCTAACACCTGGCTCAGTCAAGCAAATAAATAAATATTTTAAAAAATGAGCAGGTTACCCTCTGGGACACAGAGAGTGATGAAGCTGGAGACCACTGGAGACTGTGAGACATGCCTTAGCGTCATCCCATTGGAGGACAAGGAAGCTGGGGTGTTTATCCATGGTATTCATACCTTGAGCTTCCCTGGTGGCTCAGACAGTAAAGAATCCACCTGCAATGCAAGAGACCCAGGGATCCAACCTGGATCCCCTGGAGAAGGGAATGGTGACCCACTCCAGTATTCTTGCCTGGAGAATCCCATGGACAGAGGAGCCTGGCGGGCTACAGTCCATGGAGTCGCAAAGAGTTGGATATGACTTAGCAACTGAGCAGCAGCAGCTACTCCATTTAACAAAGTAATCTGCAAAGACTCTATTTGCCAATAAGGTCTCACTCTGAGGTTCTATACGGTTATGAATTGAGGGGAGTAGTATTCAACCTAGTACCTCCACCAACTCCCTTCGTTGCTCATCCAGGCAATGACATGCAGTACACCAGCCCACTGGTGCAATTCTGTCCACCTTATCCACTTCATGTGTCTGGACTGACCTCCTTCAACTCAGTGCATCCAGCTTTCTCTCACCTCAGCCCCTCACTCATGCCTGCAACACTCTTCCTCCCAATATCTCCCTAGTTAATTTCTATTATTTTTCAGATCTGTAGTAAATTCCTTTGAGATACAAGTAACAGAAACCCAATTTATATTAACTTAGCCACCCACGAATGTGGGAAACACATCAATTGCTGTAAAAGAGCAGGCTTCAGGCAAGGCTGGATCTGGGGTTTCAATGTATGCCACCATGGCTCGGGCTTTCCCCGTCTCTTAGACAGCCTTTCTCCATGTGAATGCAGGATGGTTGTCAGAAGCCCCGGACTCACATGGTTGTGGGTGGAACTGTAACCGAAAATGGGGTTCAACTGCTCACCATTTAGAGGCCAATAAGGAGGCCAGGTGGGTGGAAAAGAAAGTTTGCTTTATTTGGGATGCTGGCAACTTTGGGGGAGGGTGGACGACAGTTCAAAGGCTGACTTCCCAAGGGAAGTCAGCTTTTATAGGCAGAGGGAGGGGCTACATGTAGAAACAGCACAGTCATCTCTGACCGTCATGTTCAAATTGGTCATGGGTGGTCTGACCAGCATCATCTTGATCATTTTAAGTACAGCTAATCTTCAGTTCCAGGGTCAGTTTGTTTACATTTCTTGAGGCCAGTGTTCAGAATCGTGGCGGCTTATGTCATGGCTACAGTCTGCTCATCAGGTAGTTAGCTTCTTCCACTTGGTGAGGTTTCAGTGTCTATAAGACAACCCAAGGGATATGGCTCAGAATATTATCTATAGCCCTTGAAGAGGAGCTAAAGGTCCTTGATTATACTTATTGACTAAACTAATGTAATTTTGTCTTGTATCATTTTCTGTTGTTTCTGCATGCTCTAACTTCTTTGATTAAACTTATTCTTGGGCTAAAGTTTTTCCACAGACAAAAGGCAGGTGGAGGACATGGGGGACAAAGACCAGAGGGCCCAGCTCTGTTTCAGAACCACGCTGGGAAGAGAGCATCCTCCCTGTTGGCTCTGGATGAAAAGCCCAGGACAGATTCTGGTTTCTCTCTGACCACATGCCTGCCCCTACAGGAGTAGAGTATTCTGATTGACCAGGTCCAGGTCTCATGCCCACACCTCAGCCTGGGGAACAACCACATCCAGTCCACATGGAATGAATGGGTTTTCCCAAAAGCAGCTCTGTTATCAAAGAAAGGGTGAAGGCCAAGCAATAATAGCAGGTATCAACCAAAAAGTCTCCAGCTGTATGTTATTTCCCCTAATCCTCTCTTCTTACCCCCAAATTAGCCCTATGTCAGTCTCCCCTTGAAATTAAAAGACACTTGGTTCCTGGAAGGAAAGCTATGACAAACCTAGACAGTGTATGAAAAAGCAAAGACATCACTTTGCCAAAAAAGGTCCATATAGTCAAAGCTATGGTTTTTTCCAGTAGTCATGTGACAGTTGGACCATAAAGACGGCTGAGCACCAAAGAATTGATGCTTTCAAACTGTGGTGCTGGAGAATACTTTTGCGGGTCCCTTGGACTGCAAGGAGGTCAAACCAGTCATTCCTAAGGGAAATCAACCCTGAATATTCATTGGAAGGACTGATGCTGAAGCTCCAATACTTTGGCCACCTGATGCGAAGAACTGATTCATTGGAAAAGACCCTGATGCTGGGAAAGACTGATGAGGGCAAGAAGGGAAGGGGGCAACAGAGGATGAGATGGTTGGCTGGTATCACCAACTCAATGGACATGAATTTGAGCAAACTCCAGGAGATGGTGAAGGACAGGGAAGCCTGGCGTGCTGCAGTCCATGGGGTCCAAAGAGTCGGAAGCGACTGAGCGACTGAGTGAGTGAACAATGACAAGACTGTCCCCACTGAGGATTGACCCCCAGCACCTGTCTGCCTCTTCTTGTTGCTTGGTCTGGCTGAGTATAAACATCAGAGTCTTAGCAGCTGAAAGAGCCAGTTTCAAATCGCAATTCTTAACACTTCAGTGGTTGCAGGCAAGATTCTTAAAGGCAAGGAGACTCCACTTCTGCGTTGCTTTTAAGAAACTGTTTTTTCTACCTTCACCTTTTGTGATGATACTCTATTTTATAACTCCCTATAAAGCCTTCTATAAGCCTTCCTAAAACGTGGCGGGGTATAAATAGAAGGTATCTGCAAAATAGAGATAATATTTGCCATGCAAAGCTGCTGGGAGGATTAGAGATAACGTAGGCAAGGCACCTGGCAGCCAGGAGCTGCTATTGTTATTATTACCATTATTTGGGGGGAGGCTGAGTCTCAGTGCATGCCTCCTCAGACATCAAGCAGGAAGCCAATTTCCTTGAAAATAAAGGTTACAGATGTGAAAGACTTATCAAAAAATAAATAAATCATCTCTAAGAAGGACAAAATCCAGGGCTATCATCAGGTCACAGGAAAGACCCCATGCTGGTCTAGTTTGACCCCCAGGATGGTCAGAAAGGTGGGCTTTAAAAAAAAAACCAGAGCTCAAAATATGTGAAGCAAAACTGATAGAACTGCAAGTAAAAATAGAAAATTTAAACTATAGCCAGAGATTCTCTCAAAAATTAATATAACAGGTAGAAGGAAATTAACAAGCATATAGAAGACTTGAATAATACTGTCAACTTGGCCTAATTAACATTTATGGGAAACCTGGGTAGCTATTCACCCTCAAAAGAACTTGGATGAACACATCACACTATATACAAAAATTCACTCAAAATGGATTACAGACTAAATGCAAAATCTAAAACTATAAAAATTTTAGAAGAAAGTTAATGGAATCTAGCTTTATCCTTAAAAACATAAAATCTTTGTAACTTTGGGTTGGGCAAATATTTCTTAGATATAACACCAAAAGCATGATCCATAAAAGAAAAGAAATTTGATGATTAGTATGTACTTTGTCAAGTTTTTTAATCTTGACTCTTCAAAAGACATTATTGAAGAAAGAGATTCACAGACATAGAGAACAGATTTGTGGTTGCCAAGGGGGTGGGGGAGGGAAGGATTGGGAGTCTGGGATCAGCAGATGCAAACTATTATAAATAGAATGGATAAGCAACAGGGTCTTACTGCAGAGCACAGGATCTATATTCAATATCCTGTGATAAACCAGAATGGAAAAGAATACAGAAAAGAGTGTGTGTGTGTGTGTGTGTGTGTGTGTGTGTGTAACTGAATCACTTTGCTGTACAGCAGAAATTAACACATTATAAATCAAGCTACATTTCCATTTTTTTTAAAAGTTAGAAAAAGAGACCCTGTTAAGCACATGAAAAGACCAGCCACAGTAGAAAATATATTTGATCATGGACTTCTGTCCAGGTTATACAAAGAACTCTCAAAGCTTAAAACTAAGAAAAATAAACAACCCACTTTGAAAAATAAGCCAAGCATTTGAACTGACATTTTAATAAAGAACATATATAGCTGCACACACCCCCTCACCATACACAAACATAAACTTAGAGTGCCTTAAAGACGTAAACATAAGAAACGACGCCATAAAACTCCTAGAAGAGACCGCAGGCAAGACATTCTCTGACATAAATTGTTTTCTTAGGTCAGTCTCCCAAAGCAAAAAAAAAAAAAAAAAAAGAAAAAACAAACAGGACCTAATCAAACGTACGAGACAAGCTCTTGTGCAGCAGAAGGAACTAGAAGCAGAACGAAAAGACAACCTACAGAACGGGAGAGAATATTTGCAAATGACAAGACCAACGAGGGCTTAATTTCCAAAATATATAAACAGCTCATACAACTCAATGACAAAAAATGAACAACCCAATCAAAAATGGGCAGAAGACCTAAATAGACATTTCTCCAAAGGAGAAATACAAATGGCCACAAGGCACATGAAAAGATGCTCAACATCATTAATAATTAGAGAAACGCCAATCAAAACTGGGGCACCAACTCACAACAGTCAGGACGGCCATCAGTAAAAACTCTACCAAAAAAAACAAAAGCTGGAAAAGACGTGGAGAAAAGGGAGTCCTCCTACACTGTTGGTGGGAATGTAAGTTGGCACAGCCTCAATGGAAAACAGTATGGAAATTCCTCAGAAAAATAAAAATAGAATTACCACTGTTGTTCTTCAGTTGCTCAGTTGTGTCCAAATCTTTGTGACCCCATGGACTGCAGCACGCCAGGCTTCCCTGTCCTTCACCATCTCCTGGAGTTTGTTCAAACTCATGTCCATTGTATGATCCAGCCATCTCACGCCTGTGCATACATCCAGACAAAACTCTAATTCAAACACATATGTTCACTGCAATGTTCAGAGCAGCACTATTTACAATAGCCAAGACAAGGAAACAATCTCAATGTCCATTGACAAATGAATGAATAAGGAAGATGTGGTACATACATATAATGGAATACCACTCAGCCATAAAAAAAGAATTAAATAATGCCATTTGCAGCAACATAGACACAACTAGAGATGATCATACTAAGTGAAGTAAGTCAGAAAGAGAGAGAAAAATACCAGATGGCATCACTTATATGTGGAACCTTAAGTATGGCACAAATGAACCTATCTACAAACAGAAACAGGCTCAAGGACATAGAGAACAGGCTTGTGTTTGCCAAAGGGGATGAGGTTTGGTGAGTGGTGGAGTGGGAGGTTGGGGTTAACAGAAGTAATTTTATTATATTATATATATATATAAAATAATTAAATAAAATTAAATATTAATTATATAATTAAATTTAAAAATTAAATAATAATTAAATAAAAATATAATAATAATAATAATACATAATAATAATAAATCTATTATATCTGGCATGGAAAAAAAGAATATATATCGATGCCAACAAGCACATGAAAAGATGCTCCGTATCATTAGTCATTAGGAAAATGCACATTAAAACCACAAGATATTGTTATCAGAATGGCTAAAATTTAAAAGTTTGACCATACCAAGAGCTGACAAAAATGCAGAGGAACTGGAACTCTCACACACTGTTGGTGAGTTTAAAATGCTACAACAACTCTAAAAAACAGTTTCTCGGTGTCTTAAAATTCAGATATGCATCTAACAGGTGATTCAGCCCATTCCACATCCAGATTACTCAAGAGAAATGAAAATATATGACCATCCAAAGAATGTACACAAATGTAAACAGCAGCT
This sequence comes from Bubalus bubalis, assembly GCF_019923935.1. Lineage (NCBI taxonomy): Eukaryota > Metazoa > Chordata > Mammalia > Artiodactyla > Bovidae > Bubalus > Bubalus bubalis. The sequence continues at coordinate 34,101,435 of NC_059180.1, forward strand.
TTATCTGTAACAGCAAAAATCTAGACATCCATCAATTGGCTATTTAGTGAATGCGTGCTCAGTTGTATCCGACTCTGTGCAACTCCATGGACTTTAGCCCACCAGGCTCCGCTGTCCATGGGATTCTCCAGGCAAGAATACTGGAGTGGGTGGCCATGCCCTCCTCCAGGGGATCTTCCTGACCCAGGGATCGAACTCTCATCTCCTGTGTCTCCTACATTGGCAGGCAGATTCTTTACCATTGTGCCACCTGGGAAGCCCAATAGGTAAATGGATAAACTAATCATGGTACATCCATGCAATGAAAGACCATTCGGCAGCAAAAAGAATGAACTATTGTTATACTCAACAGCAGGGCTGAATCTCAAAATAATTATGCTGAGTAAAAAAATTCAGACAAAATAGAGTACTTACTCTCTGATGTGTGTGTCCATGCTCAGAGGAGCCTGGCGGGCTACAGTCCATGGGGTGGCAAAAAGAGTCAGACACGACTTAAGGACTAACCAACAACCATCTTTTGAATAAAAGCCATTCTAACAGGTGTGAGGTGATAGCTCATTTGATTTTCACTTCCCTGATGGTGAGTGATGTTGAGAATCTTTTCAGATACCTGTTGGCCATCTGTAGGTCTTCATTAGGAAAATGTCCATTCAGGTCCTTTGCCCAGTTTTTAATTGGAATATTTCAATTTTTCGGCTATTGAGTTGTATGAGTTCCTTACACATTTTAGATATCAACCCCTTGTCGGGTATATGGCTACAGATACTGTCTCTTAATCTTTGGTTTGCTTTAGCTTCACTGGTTACTTCATCACACCAGACTCTACCCCACTGTATGTTTGAAATACGGGCAGTTTATTTTTTGTCAGTTACACCTGTCGATTAAACAGATGCATAATGTGAGAACTGTGAGTTAAGTTTTATTTGGGGCAAAATGAGGGATGCAGCTCAGGAGACAGTATCTCAGGTAACTCAGAGAAACTGCTCCAAAGAGGTAGTGGAGGTAAGATCAATATAGAAAGTGAAGTCACTCAGTCGTGTCTGACTCTTTGTGACCTCATGGACTGTAGCCTACCAGGCTCCTCCGTCCTTGGGATTTTCCAGGCAAGAGTACTGGAGTGGGTTGCCATTGCCTTCTCCAGGGGATCTTCCTGACCCAGGGATTGAACCCAGGTCTCCTGCATTGCAGGCAAACGCTTTACAGTCTGAGCCACCAGGGAAGTTCAGTGTGGGGAAGATCAATATGGAAGACTTTGGTGAAGAGGGAGTTCAACGCAATCACGGGCTTACTTTAAAGAGGCTTTCCCCTAGTCACAAGGAGCTGATGCCATCAGGAAGAGACTTAGTGCTTTTCCAGATATGAAGAGATGCAAAGATTGGGATCATGAAATCAGTGCTTGAAAATATCTATCTAAAGATCCTATTTCACCAGTTTCTCTGGAGCAGAGTGCCTCACTCTCCACCCTGAACCCCCTCGGGGGTGTTGAAGGTAAGAGTGGCCGCAGCACAGGGTTCAGCCAGAGGCAGATGGCAACTGCCCTTGGCAAGTGCCAATCGGTAGCTGACACAGCCCATAAAGCAATTGACAAAAGTCCCCTCAAAAGAGTTGTACCCTTAGGACTTGTACATTCTATGTACTAAAATTACATCTCAATAAAATCCTATTTTAAAAGAAAGTTGTAGAAATCAAGCCTATAAGCGTTCAGAGAATACAACACCTCTGAGTTTCTCTTGGGAAAAAAAAAAGCTTGACAATGAAATGTATTCAAATAAGAAATGAATCAGCAGAGCTCAAGAACGGACACACCTGGGATTAAGCATAGAGTTGTTTAAATCTAAAACTAAAGCTAAATAACAGTAAGAATTACAGAATTTAATTCCAACACTATGACCTTGAAAATGTAAGCACATATTTTACATAATTAAAACCACAAGGTTGGGAACAACAGACAAGAGGAATGTGAGCATGCTATTTGCTCACCTTTTACAGGAGTGAGTGAGTGATAGTCACTCAGTTGTGTCCAACTCTTTGCAACCCCATGGACTATAGCCCGCCAAGCTCTTCTGTCTATGGAATTCTCCAGGCAAGAATTGCCATTTCCTTCTCCAGCCTTGATAAAGTGAAACAAGTTGCTGAAAAACAAAGATTCTAGCCATGAAATGAGTCCATAATTTTCCTCTTCATTTTAGAGGAATGACTTTGGGATGAGAATTATTTCTGGGAAAGGATTTGCTATCTAAGCTTTTAACAATTTCTTCAAATTCCATTTCCATTTAATTTTCTTCAGGTAAAAGTTAAAGTAATTATTTTTGTTATGAATAAGATGAAGAGCAGGCTCTCACTTAGCAGAATAATTTCCGTCTATCTTTGCACTGACCTCCCTATCCTGATGTCTGTGTATATACGAGGAGAGATGACTAGAATGATAGTCACTAAATATTAATTATGTTTTTCTAGAGATGGTGAAACAAGGTAAGTTATTTTTCTTCTGTATATTTCTCCAATGGCTTGAATTTTTATAATATGGGTGCAACACTTCTACACAAATAATAAAGTTATTGATCTTATTTAACAGAACAACAACAAAAAAAAACACCAAAAAAAAAAGTTGCAGTGACATAGACAGAGATGTGTTCCCATCGCAGCTGGACCACTGACTCCTGGTGGAAATGCAGACATCTTTCATCTCTAAGTGCCTCAGTTTTGTCATCTATAAAATGGATGTAACAAAGACACTGAATCCTTTAGGTTGGAAGGGGATGGTGTGTGAGGTGGTAAACACAAAACCCACGTGGCAAGTCCACTAGCCAGTGGGATCCTAGCTGAAAATGAAGTAAAAAAATCCCACAATGGTCTTAAGTCTAAGTCATAGCATTGGAATTAGATTCTGTAATTCTCACTGTTGTTTCAGTTCAGCTCAGTTGCTCAGTCGTGTCTGACTCTTTGCAACCCCATGGACCGCAGCACACCAGGCCTCCCTGTCCATCACGAACTCCCGGAGTTTACTCAAACTCATGTCCATTGAGTCAGTGATGCCAAAATGGCATTGGAATTAGATTCTGTAATTCTCACTGTTGTTTAGCTTTAGTTTTATGAGCTTCACATGAGCCGTAAATCGTATTGGAAACTTTAGGGAGGAGCAATGGACAACATTAAGTGAACGTGAAAAGTGGAAGTGTTCGTTGTGACCCCACGGGGCTGTAGCAGATCTTCCCAACCCAGGGATCAAACCCAGATTTCCCGCATTACAGGCGGATTCTTTACCATTTGAGCCACCGCGGAAGCAATATTCAACGGAGACCAATACCATCTTCAGAACTGCATTCCATCCGTGTGGGGGCGCCAGAGATGGAGATCCCAGCTTCCTCCCAGTTGTATCTCGGCCCATTAGTAGAGTGTCTGGAGTTGTCAAATGCACACTTCAAGCTGGGGAGTTATTGAAGAGAAATCTGACAAGTTCCCACCATGGGTGATTGGCCTCAGCATATGGAGGTATTTTTAGCAACTGATCTCCAAACACGACCAGCTGTTTCCTTGATGTTCACAATGGGACATCTCCTTGAAGTTCGCCCCAGTATCCACCTTGGGTCCCCAGAACAGCTTGGGGGAAGAAGTGACAATCATATGACGGTATTTTAGACCACTGCCAGAATTCTGACTTTGGAGCATCTGATTTTTATTCATCTCCATAGAGGCATCTTGTGGCCTTAGCAGGTAGATATATTTCAGGAAAGTGATTTTGTAAAGTAAGTCCAACTTTTTCATAGACTTTTCTTATACACTTGTAGATGGGTTTTTCCCTGGAGACAAAACAAAACAAAAAAAGCAATTCAATATTGAAAAAAAATACCACAGTGGCCAAGTCTCAGGCTTTTTGTTGGTGGTGTTGCTAGAACAGATGATTTTTGAAGAGTTTTCAAAGCTTTGCAGCACTTCGCATGAAATCTCTTTTCTCTCATGCCAGGCAAGTATTACCTTCTTCGGGAAACAATATGATCTCCCAGATCACATAATCTCCTGAAAACTCCATTTTCAAAATTTGCAGTTCAGCTCTCTTTCTTCATTTATATGAAAATTGCTTGCTCTACCAGAGGCACACTGTGCCAGTAGAGACCACTTTATGAAAATGTGCTCCAGTCCCCCCAACTTTCTGGTGTGTGTGAAAAAAAAAAGTTCTAGAGCCAGTTGTCAATTCCATGTGCTCAAACTTTCGTAAAACTGGTTTTCTTAAATGTAGGAATATATGTGCCTGAAAATATCAGAAAGAAATTCAACAGAAGCTTAATCAACAGACTCACAGACTTAGAGAATGAACTTATGGTTGGCAGGAGGGAAGAATGGGGGGAAAGCATAGTTAGGGAGCTTGGGATCACATGTACACACTGCTATATTTAAAATGGGTAACCAACAAGGTCCTACTTTATAGCATAGGGAATTCTGCTCAATGTTATATGTCAGCCTGGATGGGAGGGGGGTTTGGGTGGGAATGGATCCATGTAGATGTATAGCTGGGTCTCTTTGCTGACCACCAGAAACTACCACAACATTGTTAATTGGTTATTTGTTCAGACACTAAGTCATGTCCGGCTCGTTGCAACCCCATGGACTGCAACACACCAGGCTTCCCTGTCCTTCATTATTTCCTGTAATTTGCTCAAATTCATGTCCACTGAGTCGGTGATGCTATCTAACCATCTCATCCTCTGTTGTCCCCTTCTCCTCCTGCCTTCAATCTTTCCCAGCATCAGGGTCTGTTCCAATGAGTCAGCTCTTCGCATCAAGTGGCCAAAGGACTGGAGTTTCAGCTTCAGCATCAGTCCTTTCAATGAATATTCAGGGTTGATTTCCTTTAGGATTGACTGGTTGGATCTCCTTGCTGCCCAAGGGACTCTAAGAGCCTTCTCCAGCACCACAATTTGAAAGCATATGTTCTTCAGCGCTCAGCCTTCTTTATGGTCCAACTCTCATATCCATACATGACTACTGGAAAAAACAGCATTTATTTTTCCAGTAGTCAAAAGCATTGACTATAGGGACCTTTGTCGGCAAAGTTATATCATTACTTTTTAATATATTGTCTAGGTTAATAAGCTACGCTGCTGCTGCTAAGTCGCTTCAGTCGTGTCCAACTCTGTGTGACCCCATAGTCGGAAGCCCACCAGGCTCCCCTGCCCTTGGGATTCTCCAGGCAAGAACACTGGAGTGGGTTGCCATTTCCTTCTCCAATGCATGAAAGTGAAAAGTGAAAGGGAAGCCACTCAGTCGTGTCCGACTCTAAGCGAGCCCATGGACTACAGCCTACCAGGCTCCTCCGTCCATGGGATTTTCCAGACAAGAGTACTGGAGTGGGGTGCCATTGCCTTCTCCAAGGTTAATAAGCTATCAGATCAGATCAGTCGCTCAGTCATGTCCGACTCTGCGACCCCATGAATTGCAGCACGCCAGGCCTCCCTGTCCATCACCAACTCCCGGAGTTCACTCAGACTCACGTCCATCGAGTCAGTGATGCCATCCAGCCACCTCATCCTCTGGCGTCCCCTTCTCCTCCTGCCCCCAATCCCTCCCAGCATCAGAGTCTTTTCCAATGAGTCAACTCTTCCCATGAGGTGGCCAAAGTACTGGAGTTTCAGCTTTAGCATCATTCCTTCCAAAGAAATCCCAGGGCTGATCTCTTTCAGAATGGACTGGTTGGATCTCCTTGCAGTCCAAGGGACTCTCAAGAGTCTACTCCAACACCACAGTTCAAAAGCATCAATTCTTCGGTGCTCAGCCTTCACAGTCCAACTCTCACATCCATACATGACCACAGGAAAAACCATAGCCTTGACTAGACGGACCTTTGTTGGCAAAGTAATGTCTCTGCTTTTGAATATGCTGTCTAGGTTGGTCATAACTTTCCTTCCAAGGAGTAAGCGTCTTTTAATTTCATGGCTGAAGTCACCATCTGCAGTGACTTTGGAGCCCAGAAATATAAAGTCTGACACTGTTTCCACTGTTTCCCCATCTATTTCCCATGAAGTGGTGGGACCGGATGCCATGATCTTTGTTTTCTGAATGTTGAGCTTTAAGCCAACTTTTTCACTCTCCACTTTCACTTTCATCAAGAGGCTTTTGAGTTCCTCTTCACTTTCTCCCATAAGGGTGGTGTCATTTGCATATCTGAGGTTATTGATATTTCTCCCGGCAATCTTGATTCCAGCTTGTGTTTCTTCCAGTCCAGCGTTTCTCATGATGTACTCTGCATATAAGTTAAATAAACAAGGTGATAATATACAGCCTTGATGAACTCCTTTTACGTTTAAAAAAAGCTTAATCAAGTCAAACACCATAACATCGGGCATCCAAAGACCTACCATAGCCCAGAGCTAGGCATATCAAGAGAAGCCTTGCACAGAAACTCTCCAAGGAGAGAAGGGAAATTAGCAGCTTGCAGTCCCCTGCATTCCACAAACAACACAATGACAGGGGCCCTCAGGGCATCCCTGCAGCAGGTGGCATGGTAAACAGGATGAGAGGGAAAGGATGAACTCATGAACACGAAGCCCTGAATCCTGTTTCAGGAAAGCTAAAGGGGTTATAGATGGAATATACTAACTTCTGGTGGAGCTGAATCACAAAAATGAACAATACCATGGGGTGTGGTCTGGAGGAGGGCATGGCAACCCACTCCAGTATTCTTGCCTGGAGAATACCATGGACAGAGGAGCCTGGTGGGCTGCAGTCCATAGGGTTGCATAGAGTGGGATATGACTCAAGCAACTTACTTAGCACTTGTACAGGCATGGGGTGTGCTACAAGCAGGGAAGGCTTCCCCAGTGGCTCACACGGTAAAGAATCTGCCTGCACGGCAGGAGACCCAGGTTCAATCCCTAGGTCAAGAAGATCCCCTGGAGAAGGGAATGGCTACCCATTCCAGTGTTCTTGCCTGGAGAATTCCGTGGACAGAAGAGCCTGGCTACAGTCCATGGGGTCACAAAGAGTCAGACATGACTGAGCAACTAACACTTTCACAAGGAAGGAAGACTTCTTGGCCCCCAAATATCCCCATCCAGGGTCCACAATATTTGCAATTCCACCTCTCAAGAGGCAGGGAGGAGACAGGCGTCGAACGGCACAAAGGATCTCCGGAAAAAAGAAAGCTAGGAGACAGGGGGGACCATCAGTTATCCAGCGCCACTGGACATCCTGACTTGATCCTGGATTCACTGCAGTTTAAAGCAGTCTCCATTTCTCCAGCCGAGACAGTCTCTTATGGAAACACAGTTGCACCAAGGCGCACGCCAAGTATCACCCCAAAATACGTGCACCTCTGCTCTGCTGGTGGGTCAGCCGCCTTTCCAACTTGCTCTCCACCTTCCTCAAACTTGGCCCAGTTATTTGAACCATGTGTATCAGCTGCACAAACCATTCCTTCCGCAGAACGTTCACCCCTATGCCCTAGTTTCGCGTCCCTTCTCCATGCATCCTTCCAGATCATGCTTCCCGAAACCAAAGAGAAACAGCCAGACCTCAGTTGAAGCAGCGAAAGCAGATTTTATTCAGTAACTACCAACAGTAGGAAAAAGATCAGACCTCCATCCAGATTTGTGCAGAGATGAGTGGATCTCTAAAGGGAGAATGAGGGAGTAGAAGGAGGAGTGGAAGGATCTTGCAGAGACAGGGACGTGAAAAGTCACCAAAAAATGGGAGGGAGGGATGTGTGTGTGTTAGTCTCTCAGTCGTGTCTGACTCTTTGCAACCCATGGACTGCATGCAGCCCACCAGGCTCCTCAATCCATGGAATTCTCCATGGGTAGCCATTCCCTTCTCCAGGAGATATTCCCCACCTGGAGATGGAACCCAGGTTTCCAGCATTTCAGGCAGATTCTTTACCATCTGAGCCATCTGGGTTTGCTAACTGGTGTTGCTGGAAATTAGGCTCCAAGCCTCCCAAAGAGGCAGGGGTCCCATATTCAGGAGTTGGCTGGAACAACCATTTCTGTGGACATCCTTACGTTTTCCTCGGGCAGCATTTTAAGGAAGATTAGACTCATCCCAGGGTGCAGCCATGAACTGCTAGAAAAACTATGGTGGTGCTGGTTCAAGTCCAAGGTCGAGCTTGTTCAAGTTCAAGGTCAGTCTTGAGGCCTTGTGGGGAAGAGGACTCAGAGGAGCTACTCTCAAATGTGGTCAGGAAAGGTCTTTGTCCTCACCTCTCTTGGGTTAAGCTACTGCTGCTGCTAATCGCTTCAATCATGTCTGACTCTGTGCGACCCCATAGATGGCAGCCCACCAGGCCCCCCCCCCAAATCAGCTCTCTGCTCCCCTCCAGTACTGCTTCTCCTGCCAAGAGGGCCCATGAGCCTGGCAGACTCTGTACTAGACCTTGAGCTCTACAGGACAGAGAAGAGGCACTGGGTCTCGCTCACTATTCAGTTCCCCCACTGGCTGGTCTGTTGAGATGTTTGATCATTTCTCCTGAACACACACCATCGAGATCAGACGTGCCATAAACGGATATTCCCCAGAGCGGCTGCCAGGGCTTCCCTCCCCGCCTCCCACACCCAGACAGCCCTGCACTTCATCCTCTGGCCCTTCCACTGTTCCTTTCTCTGTGACAACGTCTAGATGCAATGGTCCCTGCCTGGGCGAATCTAGGCCAAGGATGTGTATTGGGAGGATGACAGCTTTCTTTTTCCCCTCTTTAGCTGAGATGTAAACACTATGGTGAAAGTGTCTGATAAGATCCAAGAGGGCCCAAAGCTCAAGCAACAGAGGGGGACTTTCTGCATCGTCAGGGTCCCTGAGGAGCCCACAAGGCAAAGAAATGGAGAGAAACAGCGTCATATGTCTGGGTGAGAAGGAGGACCTCACTGCCATTCTCAGGAGCCTGAGCTGAGGGATTTAAAGCCCCTGAGAGGGGTGGAGCTGGGAGGAGCGGGTCCGAGCCGGGGGACAGCGCAGGTGGGACCAGGAGTGTAGACGGGGCTGCCCCCAAACCCAGCTCAGTTGTCACTCTGTTGCTCACTGTAAAGGTGTCCCCTCTCTCAATCTGTGTCCTTCACTGTTAAAATCAACGTTTAGGGAGTACAACAGTTACGCAGCCGGGTGGCTGAGAAAACAATAAGGAAAAACAGAAAGCACCCAGCATGGTGACTTGTCACCTACCCTCCCAACCTTCCTTCCGCCTCTGTCTCTTGACACATACCCAGACTCAGATCCCCAGTTCTGCCTCCCTAGAGTGTAGGGGAACCCATCTGACCTTTTCCTAAGAGAAGGACAGAAAGAAAAGAAAAAAAACACAGAAAAAGAAAGACATAATTACTGTCTCTTCTCTACTTTTAAAATAGAACAAGTTTATTGTGGCAGTATTTTAAAATATAATAAAGAACAGACTTCCATGGTGGTTCAGTGGTTAAAACTCCATGCTCCCAATACAGGGGACCTGGGTTCGATCCCTGGTCAGGGAACTAGATCCCACATGCTGCAGCTAAGAGTTTGCTTCCATGGCTAAAATCTCCGTTGTGCTTCCAAGTTGTGGTGCCAGAGAAACTAATGATCACATGTGACCCAACCAAGACCCGGCACAGCCCAATAAATAAACAAATATTAAAAAAAAAAAAAAAGTTGAATTTGTTTTTAAAAAAAGACCTAATTCAGACACCCCTTTCCTGATTTCCTTGTGCCTCTGAGTCTTATAGGCCATATATAAGCGCTATAATAACAGATTTCACGGTAGGCTGACTGCCGAGGCTTGAAACCCAGCCCCACAGCTTCCAGGGTCTGACTCTTTGAGCGAGTTACTTAAACTTTGTAACTGTATTCTAAGCTGTGAAAAGGGGATGATCGTAATAACCCCATCTCATTGAGTACTGATGAGGATTAGTTGAATTAATGCATGTAAAGCAGTTAGTTCGGTGCCTGGAAAATAGTAAGCATTCAATAAATGATGACAATAAGAACCACGATGATGATCATGGTGATTAAGGACTCGTTAGACTGAGCTCCTGAGAACAGGAATAGCATCTTTATCATGAATGCAGGACCCTGTCTATGGGGATTCTCCAGGCAAGAATACTGGATGGGTCACCATGCTCTCCTCCAGGGGATCTTCCCAACCCAGGGATCAAACCCAGGTCTCCCACATTGCAGGTGGCTTCTTTACCATCAGAGCCACCAGGGAAGCCCTGTTACATACATCCATGTGCCTAAAACAGTACCTCTCAAGAGAAGACATTAAATATTTGTTGAATCATTGGACAAATAAGTTAATGAGCTTGTCTCTTCCTCTCCAATGCCCAGCCTCAAGTAGGTGCTCAATCAATGTCAGTTGACTTATTAAATAAGTTCATAAATGACCACCCTCATGGTTGTCTCTGAAGCCCCCAGAACTCCTTACATCTCTGCTCTCATCCTGGCAGCCTCTTGTCAGAAAGGATACAGACTTTTGCTCCCTGACAAGGCATTTGAAAGGCTTCCCTTGTAGTTCAGCTGGTAAAGAATCTGCCTGCAATTTGGGAGACCTGGGTTCAATCCCTGGGTTGGGAAGATCCCCTGGAGAAGGGAAAGGCTACCCACTCCAGTATTCTGGCCTGGAGAATTCCATGGACTGAATAGTCCATGGGGTCGCAGAGTCAGACACAACTGAGCGACTTTCACTTCACTTCAAACAACAGCCCGAGTTTATGGGGATTTCCAGGGACCCAGCCATGGAGAGCACCCTGGCTTTAATAAGCATCCTTGAGTTTGGCTGGGTTCCTTCTGTGAGGCACCATAATTAATTTGGTGCTCTTTGGCCTTCTAATAAACTTTAAATAGGAATAAAAGCAACTTTGACTTCCCTTCAGGCCTATAAATAATTCATCCCCATTTGTGTCACTGACGCTCATTTAGTAGGAACTGTACAAAGGTCAGGGCCAGATAAAAGTCTCTTCAATGTTTATGGATAATGTCAAAGAATATTTTTAGGGCAAATGGTGTTCAGAGAAGAGACGAAGAGAAACAGTGAGTTAATTGTGTTCAAGTGCAGATATTTTCGGATGGGTAAGTGTGGGTTCCCCTGACAGCCCCCAAGCTAGACAGCTCCTGCCTGCATTGCTGACCTGGAGGTAGGTTAATGAGGCCCACGCTGCCCTTTAAATGGAATGGTGGATCTTAAGCTTTTCCAGATCCAGAAGCGGTGCCAGAACAATTTTCATCCCAGTTCTTAAGCCTGCAGATTCTAGCGGGTCTTAAAATGATGAAAAAATTAAAAAAGCCTCTTCCTGCCTATGAATTAAATGCAGCAATTAACTACCAGGAGAGTACAATGGATGAGATCATGGACTTTGAAGCCACATAGCCAAACATTTTCAGCTGTGTCACTCTCTGCGTGATTTCAGGCAAAGTCCCTGAACCCACTAAGCCTCAGTTTCTCTATCCATAAAAAGGATATTTTTGGATATCCCTACATGAAAGGGGCATCATGAAGACTAACACAAATAACCCAAGTATGAAGATTGGCACAGGGTCAGTGTGCCAAGGGTCTTAAAATTAGATACTCTTATAAGTGTGTTTTAGGTTGTGGTTTCCAGTGGCTCTTCTTCCAAATACATGATTGTGTTTTGATGTGTCAAAGATTTCTCAAGAATTTTCGTTTGCGGATGCCACTCTTTCTCCTTTTCCAGTTTGTTGCTTTGTATATATTTTCATTTATATCCTCTGTCTTCCTCTCCCTCTCTCTTGTCAATTCATAGGACTTTGGGCCAGAGGAGAGGCAGCTGAGTGTGCTCATTCTTTTTTTTTTTTTTAATTTTATTTTATTTTTTAACTTTACAATATTGTATTGGTTTTGCCATATATCAAAATGAATCCGACAGGTTGGTGTCACTCCTTGAAATCCATTATCTGGGGAGGCAGAGTCCCACAAGGGCTCCTCACCTGAGGATTACCAAATCCCATGCTTATAAAAAATATCAAGGGCAAGACACCCATTTTGCAAGTGAGGACACTGAGGTTCAGAAAAGGGACATAATGTCCTTAAGAAAATGCAGCTAAATAACCAACAAAATTCTGAAAAGCAATTATCCTTCAGTTAAAAAATAAATTTTTAAAAGCAACTATCCTTCAATTAAAAATAAATTTTAAAAAAGAAAATGAAGCTAATGCAGTTCTTAACCTGAAGTCCACAGACCTTCAAGGTGTCCTGAATGGAATTTAGGGAATCTGTGAACTTGAATGGGAACAAATTAGAAAAAGTTTTCCATAACCTCTAGCTGAAAGTTTTTCTTTTCTTCGACTGAATGTAGACAACCAAGCACAATTGTATTTACCTTATTCTGACTTTGTCACCAAAGGAAACCACAGATATTTTCCCATCACAATACAAGTGTTGAAGTCGTGGAAAAATATTATTTATGATCAGCAGAATTCTGAAATATCGATAATTATTAGATCTGCCAATAGTTCCAGTTATATTTAACACACTAATAAAGAAATGTGTATATTATTCTACACACATATTTGTATTTTTTAAATGTCTTGCCAGCAATAAACTTTGTAATTCTGATTATTCTATTTTATGCATTTAGAAAAAAAATTTTTTGAGGGAAGATCTGGGTATTCACCCCACCTCCCTTTGGTTCATCCAAAGGTCTAAGCGACTAAATAAATGGCAAAGCTGCTGTCCAAATGTGTCTGCTGGAAACTCAGAGGACAAGGCCCTTCCACAGGGCAGGCTAGAACCTTATCTCCAGGCATATGTTATACTTCCTGATCATCCACCATTCCTCCATATTATTATTCAGACCACATAGGAGAGGAAGAGGAAAAGGAGATGAAAGAAAAGGAAAAAAAACCCTGAATCCTGATGATACACCTTACAACCGACCCAGTTCTTAGCTCACAAAAACTCCATCTATTGGGCACAAAGGAGTGGAGACACCAAGAGTTTGGTCCAAAGCCACACAGCTAGTCGCAAAGAGTCAGACACGACTGAGCGACTAAACACACACGGCTAGTGAAAAGCATATCCAGAATTCAAGGCCAGTACCCTAGACCACTGCCCTGTGCTCTGTCGTCCCCAACAGCCATGCCCATCTCCACCAGCCCACCTGGTCTCCTTCCTTAGCAACCACACTCACAACACGTAATCACATCTAAATTATATTGTCTTTATCCAAGCTAATTTCTACTGTGTAGTCCTTGCTTTTCCAAAACTAGGCAGACGTTTTGTGGACATGTCATCGTGTCAAGAGGATCCTGTCTGTACAATCTGGGCAGGAACCTCCATTGTTAGCTGGGGATTGCATCAGGTAGGGTAGGCTAGGTGAGCTGCCGTAACAAATGACTCCAGTAGCCCAATGTCTTGACAGTAACAAATATTTGTATCTCCTTCATCTTGTAAATCCACCACGGCCAGCACAGAGCTCTTCTCCACGTCTCTTCTCTCTAGGCCCCAGGCTGCTGGAACAGCCGCAGTCTGAGACATGGCTTTGGCAGAGGGAAAAAGAGAATGCAGCCCCTAAATCTCCTGCTTGGAAGTGACTCATGTCACTTCTGCTCCCATTTCATTGGCCAAAGGAGGTCAAAAGTATGACATCATTGAGAAAAGGAAGCATTATCCTCCTCCAGGGAGAAGGAGTGAATAATCCAGTGAATAATTCAACTAGCGTAAGAGAAGAGCCCATTAAAAAGGTGCTCCTCTGACTACAATCTCAAAATGTCTGCAGGTTTGACCTCTGATGCATCAATCACGTACTTACAAAACTGACCCTTGTTTCGTCTACTTGTATGCATCATAGTCTTAACCCTTGTTATGATGAAAGATTGCCTTTTAAAATCATTGCAAAGTGCAGCTTTTAGAGACTGTGTTTAGAGGGAACATTACTCCATCCTGTTCCCTTCTCCATGCAGTTCCGGCACTGCCTCCAAGACTCTGACACTCCTTGAGCGTAGTTTCTATTTTCCCAGCCACAGCCGAGGACACACAATGGGTATTCAACCCACACACAGCCCCTTGCCCCAAAATGCTGCCGACGAGTGAAGGTTGTTGTCTCCTCAGCCAACACTGGGAACAGCAAGGCAGCCTGCAAACACTCTTCTGAAACCCTGTTCACTAATGAAGGGACTGTGCCAGGCTAATATTTGTCCCCTCTGAATTTAAATGTCATGTATATAGAGAGAGTACTGATGTAGCAAGATGGATTAGCAGAGGGAACGAAGGTGCTGTGTCGCCAGAATGGTTTTCTTCTTGCCCCTTGATTGATGAGAAGGAGGCCAGGCTCACTTTTGTCTCCAACAGGGCATGTTGGAGAAGTGTTAATGATGTCATCAGGTGATGGATTTCCTCATACCTTCACCCACTGACCTATCAAGCCCCGCGCATCGGGGAGAGCTCAACTTCAGGAACGATCTCCTTATAATCAACTTGCAGAGACAACACCATGTAATGGGCTGATGAGGGCGCATGATGGAATAGAGCCAAGTCTAGCCCACAGGGATGCATGTGTGTGTGTGTGTGTGTGTGTGTGTGTACTAAGCTCACACATAGTTTCTTATTGGGTTGGGGGGGTTGCTAGTTTTCCCATTTTTTATATATTTTTTAAATACTTATTTAGCTGTGTTGGGTCTCAGTTTCAGCATGCAGGATCTTTTGTAGTGGCACACGGGCTCTCTAGCTGTGGCACACAGGTTCCAGAGCAGGGGCTCAGTAAGTGCAGCACACGGGTTTAATTCCCCGACCAGAAATCGAACCTGTGTCCCCTGCATTGCAAGGTGGATTCTTAACCACTGGACCACCAGGGAAGTGCCCCAGCATTTTATAATGAAAATTTTCAAGTACACAGCAACTGCCGATTCATTCACATTTTACTAAGCTTGATGTATCACATATCTTTCCATCCATCCCTCCATTAATCCGTCTATTCTTACCTTCATCTCAAAGTAAGTTGTAGACATCCATATGTTAATACTTTCTCCTAAATACTTCAGGATGATTGCCATTAACTAGAGTTCAGTATGTGTTAATAGATTTTGGTATACAATTTACATACATTGAAATATATACTTTTTCAAGTGTCCATTCACTGTGCCGTGCTTAGTCACTCAGTGGTGTCTGACTGTTTGTGACCCCCCATGGACTGTAGCCCGCCAGGCTCCTCTGTCCATGGGATTCTCCAGGCAAGAATAGTGGAGTGGGTAGCCTATCCCTTCTCCAGGGCATCTTCCCAACCAAAGGACTGAACCCAGGTCTTCTGCATTGCAGGCGGATTCTTTACCAGCTGAGCTACCAGGGAAGCACATTCACTAGGTTTTTTAAAATTTATTCTTTTTAATCAGAGGATAATTGCTTTACAATACTATGTTGGTTTCTCCCATACATCAACATGAATCAGCCATAGGTATACATATGTCTCTTCCCTCTTGAACCCGGTTTTGACAAATGCATGCATCAGTTTAATCCAAACCCTGTGAAGATACAGAATGTTACTACCACGACTGAAAGGGTACTCACTCCATTACCAATTAATCCCTGCCCTCATCATGTGTTAATTTTACTTGTCACAGAATTTCAAATAATGGACGTATGCAGAACACATTCTTTTGTGTCTGGCTTCTTCTACTCAGATTATCTGAGATTCATTCATATCTTGCACGTGTATCAGTAATTCATTCCCTTCCCTTGCTGAGTCAATTTTGGTCGAATCAATATCTCTATTTGCTTAATGCCCTATCTAACAGGAATCTTTTAGAATTAAGTACTGAGTTTTAAAGGACGTACATTGATTTTCATAATTTGTTGACACCTAAAAATTAGGAGATTTCACTTGAAGATCTGAATTTCTGGTTCCTTTTGGGAATCTGAAGATTGGGCAATGCTCAGCTCACCCTTCTCCATGGCAAAAATGGCCTGGGCTGAGGGATTGTGCCAACTTTAGACACGACACATGCTATCTCATTTGCCACAGTCTCCACCACTCCCTATTGTACCCTATCTGGGTAACTATGTCATCAGCCTGCCCCAAAAGGTATATGATTTTCCAACTCCTGTTAATAAGTACCGAGAGTTCCAAAGTGATAATGGAGTGAATTAATGAAGAAGACAATAAATGAACATAGTGTATTTCATTAGTTATGCTGTGCCAAAGATTCTGCAATACAGACTGGATAAATGTCCTAGCTTTGAAATGATACAAATGAACTTACAAAACAGAAATAGACTCACTGAACTTAGAGAACGAATTTATGGTTGCCAGGGTGAAGAAGGAGGGGAATGGATAGTTAGGGAGTTTGGGATGGACATGTACATGCCGCTATATTGAAAATGTATAACCAACAAGGACCGACTGTATAGCACAGGGAACTCTGCTCAAAGCCTGGATGGGAGGGAAGTCCTGGGGGAGAATGGATGCATGTATATGTATAGCTGAGTCGCTTTGCTCTGCACCTGAGACTATCATAATGTTGTTATCACCTATACTCCAATACAAAATTAAATGCTTTTTAAAAAATTTGTACAAGTCCTAGTTTTGGAATCAGTTCTGTCTAGGTCTAAATTTCTCTATTTCGTACTGTCTCGTAGGTTTCACTTCCCTTCACATTCTTCTTATGTAATATAGGGATAAATACACTATTAGATAATTTATTAGTTGCTGGAAGAATCAGTGAACTAATATTAAAGTGCTTAGCACCACCAGGATGGTAGTTTATAATCATTGATATCATCATGGTTATCAACCAGTCCTCCACAAGAGGGGAGGTCATCTCACTTTTAATGTCATCTTTCCAATGCAGCAATCTGAAGCCTCTGAATCCTGAGAGAGTATGATTGTGGCCAATGATGGAGAGGAATTTCCTGGCCCTCACACCCTGCTTTCTAATTAGCCAGCCTCTCAAGCCTGAGTTTACATTCGAGTCGAAGCCATTGCAAAAGTCTAGAATGCAGTCAAAACAGCAGGAACTTCCTTTCTGTGATTTAAGAGGACCTGGGACAAAAAGCACTAGAGACCACCAAAGACCAAATAACATACCCAAAGGGGAAGAGAATTACAGAAGAAAGGATCTAGAAATAGACTCCAGTACATACATGATGCTAATATAATGGCATTGCATTCATATCCGTGGGAGAAAGACAGAGGACTCCATAAATGGTAACAACTGGAAAACCATCTGGAGAGATATAAAGTCGAATTCTTATTTCATACCTTTGCACTAAAACAAATTCCAGATGGAGCCAAGATTTAAACATAAAATAATGGAACCAGTAAAATACTAAGAGAAAAAAAAATGTTTTTTTTTTTTAAATAAACTCTTGATGACCAGAAAACATTAAGGACAACTTAAAATTCAGAATCCATATATTTTAGATATATGTGAATAAACACAATAAGCAATTTCTGCCTTTAAAAACCACAAAGTTTAAAAAGATACAACAAACTGGGGAAAACGTTTGTGTGAACCAAAAGAAAAGGCCATTTCCTAAATATAAAGAAATTCTAGAAATCTAGTAAATAAATAAATCTAGTAATAAAAAGACTCACAACTCAATAGAAAAATGGACCAAGGGTCCTTCATTTAAAAATAAAATATGAATGGTTCTTAAACATATTAAAATATAGTCACTCACACTAATTATAAGATAAATGTGAATCAATTATTTTTTAAAAAATACTTTTTTAATAGGTACATTTGATTTTTTTCTTTTTTTTTTTTTTTTTGGATGTATAGCATTCAGGGTCTTAGTTCCCAGCCCAGGGATCAAACCTGTGCCCCCGGCAGTGGAAGTGCAGGGTCTTAACCACTGGCCCACCAAAGAAGTCCCAGATAAATGCTAATTTAAAGTTTAAAAATAAAATAAAATTTTTAAAAAATAGTTAATTGGCAAAAATCTGGATATTTGATAAAAAACTATCATTGAGTTTGTGGCAAAATAGTCATTTTCACAATTGCTGATAAACTTCTATGAAATGAAATTCGGCCCCAACTTTTTTATGTTTTTTCAATATAGATATATATTGAAACATGACTACTACAGGAAGGTTAGTTAACACATCACATAATTATAATTTTTTATATGTGGTGAGAATATTTAAGATCTACTCTTTTAGCAACTTTCATATATATATAATATATATATATATATCATATTTTCTTTATCCATTTATCCACCAATGGACACAGGTTGTTTCCATATCTTGGCTATTATAAATACTGCTGCAATGAAGATGGGTGTTTAGATACATCTTCAGAATAATGACTTCATTTCCTTTGGATAGATACCCAGAAGTGGCATTGCTGGATCATCTAGTAGTTCTATTTTTAATTTCTTGAGGACCTCCCCATACTATTTTCATTCAGGCTGAACCAGTTTACATTCTCACCAGCAAAGGCACAAACTTTTTAAATTAAAAATCCACATACTTTTAAAATGCAGCGATTCCACTGGAAAAAGTTATTATATTTGGACCTGCGTGAAACATTGTAAATACAAAGATTATTTGCAATATTGCTTGCAATAGCAAAACAGTGGAGACCATCTAAAAACTATAAATAAGTTATTAGTAAGATAGATTATGGTATCGATACATGCTTAAAATGGAATACTGCTTTTGTAGCAATAGAGAACAGAATCCAAGACATATTGCTGAAACTGACCAGGAGCAGGGTGGGGCGAGTACAGAATGGTGAATAGTCAGTGGTGTCAGGGACAGTGGGGGAGGAACAGATACAGCATAATGTAGAGCATGTAAGTGCACATTGGGAAGGGCTCACAAGAAACCAATACCAGGACTTCCCTGGTGGTCCAGTGGTTAAGAATGCACCTTGCATTGTGGGGAACTTGGGTTCAATCCCTGGTCAGGGAACTAAGATCTCACATGCCGAGGAGCAATGAAACCCACACACCGAAACTACTGAGCCCTCACCGCGACTAGACAGTCCGTGTATCACAATGAAAGATCCAGTGTGATGCCATTAAAACCCGATGCAGCCGAGTTAATTAATTAAATATTTTTCTCAAAAAGAAACCAGTAGCAATAGTTGATCCTAGAGAGGAGAACTGCTGAAGCAGCAAACCCTTTTATATCCTGTGCATGTATTACCCATCCCTTTATTCTTATTATTTTAAAGGTATCGCAGGGAATTCCCTTGGTGCTCTCACTCCTGGGGCCCCAGGTTCAATCCCAGGGAACTAAGATATCACAAGCAGTGAGGCACAGCCAAATGCAATTGCCATCTCTGGGTCATTTAAAGAGGGATGATGATTTTAGCCAATTATGATAAAGAATAAGCCCCAATAGATTCCCTTGTAATTTGGGGATTCTAGGAATTTCCTGAAATACATCAGCACTAGCTGATTTCACTGCACTCGAGATGACAGAAGTATTGCTATTAGATCTGTAAAAGCGTAACAGGCTTTTGAACTTCAAGTCCCCCTAGGTCTGCTAGCAGAGAGCAGAGGGAGGCTCTCTGGGTCACCCAGCGTTCTGCCGTCATCTTGGGAACACGCAGAACTCCCTTCCTCCCTGTGCTGAGGACCACCCAGTTCCCAGGGACCATCTCACACACAGGGATGGAGAACAGAATGTGGTTCTTAACATAAATGGAATTCAGGGCTATTTTCAAAGCTAGAACACATTCAAACTGTAATGTGAAGGCATTTTTAGCTTCCAAATGGTACCTGACATTTCAGGGTTTACTATCTGCCAAGCCTTTATATGCATTATCTCTTCTAATTCTCACCAAGACATGGGAGGGGTCGGGTAGAGGAGGGGTTCTGTCATTATTTTCCATTTACAGGTGAGGAAACTGAGGCTCCAAGATGTTTGCCAAGGTCACCATGCAAGACTTTAACCCAGGCAGTCTGACTCCAGAAATCCAGAAAGCCTCTTCTACGTCCACCTTACACTGCTTTTCAAATCACAAAGCCTCACCTCTCACCTGCCACTCATCCTCCACACACATAAATATGTCTTTTGCTATGATTTCTACTAGAACTTTAGATGCAGTAGTGGATAGAATAATGATCTCCCAAAGATGTCCACACCCTAATTCCCAGAACCTTTGAATATATCATTTTGCTGTTCTCCAGTCGCTAAGTCCTGTCTGGCTCTTTGTGATCCCATGGACTGCAGCACACCAGGCTCCCCTGTCCTTTACTATCTCCTGGAGTTTGCTCAGACTCATGTCCATTGAGTCAGTGATGTCATCCTACCATCTCACCCTCTGCCACCCTCTTTTCCTTTTGCCTTCAATCTTACTGAGCATCAAGGTCTTTTTCAGTGGGTCAGTTCTTCACATCAGGTGGCCAAAGGAGCTTCAGCTTCACATCACTCCTTCTAGTGAACATTCCAATGAATTGATTTCCTTTAGGATTGACTGGTTTGATCTCCTTGTAGTCCAAACGACTCTCAAGAGTTTTCTCCAGCACCACGATTCAAAAGAATCAATTGTGCAGTGCTCAGCCTTCTTTATGGTCCAACTTTTTTTGCATCTGTACATGACTACTGGAAAAACCATAGCTTTGACTTTTGTCAGCAACATGATGCCTCTGTTTTTTGATAAGCTGTCTAGGTTTGTCATAGCTTTCCTTCCAAGGAGCAATGTTACCTGGCCAAGGGGAATTAAGGAAGCAGGTGAAATTAAGGTTACTAATCAGCTGATCTTAAAATTGGGAGAGGGGTCTTATCCTGGGTTATCAAGATGGGTCCATTGTAACCACAGAGATCCTTAAATGTGAAAGAGGAGGCTGGAGTTCAGAGTTATGTCAATGAAAAAGACTCAGCTGCCCATTGGTGATTCTGAAGATGGAGGGGGGACGATGAGCCAAGGCAGCTTCTAGGAGATGGAAAAACCAGAAAACAGATTTTTCCCACTGGGCCTCAGAAAGGAATGCATGCCTGCTGAAAACTTGATTTTGTCCCACTGAGAGCTTTCTCACTTCTGACTCCCTGGAACTATAAGATAATAAATTTGAGTTTGGCTACTGACCACTTGAACTGTGGCTGGTGTGACCAATTTAATTTAATTTTGATTAATTTATGTAGCCACACAGGTGGCCCGTGACCCTCATATTGGACCACAAAGCTCGAGGGAAATATATGGTGGGCAGGTTCCTAAGGAAGATCCCCCTCTTGTAAAATGACTTCCCCCTCCTCTCTGTTCTCCAGATGCCACATAAGTCTCCAAGCAGCAAGGTCAGAGTGAGCCCTGGAAACACAAGAGGGAAAGTACAGTGGCCAGTAGCTGAGAGTCTGTGACAACCACATCCCAGCCATGTAAAGTGGTTCATCAGTCAGGGGTCTCCAGAGAAACAGAACCAATAGGGTACACATAGAGATACACAGGTTTGAGTATTCAACATTGAATTCTCATTGGAAGGACTGATGCTGAAGCTGAAGCTCCAGTTCTTTGGCCATCTGATGCCAAGAGCTGACTCATTGGAAAAGACCCTGATGCTTGGAAAGATTGAAGGCAAAGGGAGAAGAGGGTGGCAGAGGATGAGATGGTTGGATAGCATCACTGACTCAATGGACATGAACTTGGGCAAACTCTGAGAGACAGTGAGGGACAGGGAGGCCTGGCATGTTGCAGTCCATGGGGTCGCAAAGAGTCAGACACGACTTTGCTAATGAACAACAGCAACAGCAAAGAGATACACAGAAAGAGGTTCATTATAAGAAATTGGCCTGTGGGATTAGGGAGTCTGAGAAGTCACACGACCTCCTTCCTATCTGAAAGCTAGAGCCCCAGGAGAATCCGTGGTGTAGTTCCAGCCCAAACCCCAAAACCTGAGAGCCAGGGAAGCCAGCAGTGTGCATTCCAGCCCAAGTCCAGAGGCAGGAGGGCAAGACTCGCTGAGGTCCAAGGACAGGAGATGGACGTCCCAACTCAAGTGGAGAGAGCAGATTTGCCCTTCTTCCGCCTTTTTGTTCTATTCAGGTCCTCAACAGATTGGATGAGGCCTGCCCACGTTGGTGAGGGCGATCTTTCTACAGTCTACTGATTCAGATGCTAATCTCTTCCAGAAACACCCTCACAGACACACCCAGAAATAACATGCTGCCGGCTCTCTGAGCATCCCTGAGCCTGGTCAGGCTGACACCTAAAAGTAACCATCACACCTGGAGCAGGTGACAACCGTCTCAGAATGAGATGGTCTATATAAAAGGCCTCGCACACAGCAGGCTGTCGATCCAGGTTATGCACTGGTGGGAAGGTTACTGTTCTCTTTCACAATGCTTCTGTCCTCCCCTGTTGGACAGTGGGCTGCTGAACTGAGCTCTGATTCATCCTGGTTTCTTTCTCACCCCCACTGGCATCTAGCACAAAGCTGGGCACACAGTAGTGAAAAGGAGCAAGACCCTATGGTCCTTGCCCGCATCCCCGCAAATGTCCGTGCCTGCCTTTTGTCTATAGAAAACTTTAGTCATAGGATAAGTTTGATCAGAGATATGAGAAATACAGAAACAAAGGAAAGCAGTCAAAGGAGACCAAATAGTAATAATGTAGGATCATTAATATATGACATTAAACATAGTCAAGGACCTTTGGTTCCTTCTCAAGGACTATAGATAATATTCTGAGCCATGTCCTGGGAGCTGTCTTACAGATACCGAAATGCCAGGTGGAGAAGTTAACTACATAATGGCCAGACTGCAGCTGTGACAGCCACAATTCCAAGAATTGGCCTCAAGCAAATGGGAATAAATGGACCTGGAACTGAAGACTCACTGTACCTAAAGCAATCAAAATGATGCTGGTCAGACCACCAATTTGAAGATGACTGTTAGAGGTGACTGTGCGGTTTTCTACATATAGCGCCCCTCCTCCTATTGCCTGCATCTGAAATAAAGCAAAGTTTCCTTTGCACCAACCTGGGCTGTTTACTGGCTTTTGAGAGGTGAGCAGCCAGACCGCATGCTCAATTAGTACCAGCAGGTCCTCAGTTCAAGTGTTTGAATGGGATTGAGTCCATTTAAGTCTCGGTACCTTGAAATGCTTAATGTTGTACGTGTGGTTTTAGGTATCTAAAGATGTTGAGATGAAGTGCACGGATGCTTTTCTGTAGGGAAGAGGCTGGATCAAGTGTGCTGGGGGGGATGCGTGGTTTCAAAGGCACCCAGCAACTCTCCTCCCTTTACCATCCCCCGAACTCCAAAAGTTACCTCTCCTACAAGTCCATGTCTGTAATATCTTTAACCCAAAAAAAAAAAAAAAAGATTTAAGGTTTTTACTCCACAAAGAAGATTCAAAATACCAAAGAAAGGATGAATTGACTTAAATTCACTCTCAACAGGGAAGCAGGGTTGGCAGGAACCTTAGAGGTTGTTCTGTGGTTCTGAACCTTGTTGCAGGTTAGGATCGCCAGAGCAACTTTTAGAAATTCCTGATGGCTCAGTGGTAGAGAATCTGCAATGCAGGAGATGTGGATTCAATCCAAGTCAAGGAGATCCTCTGGAGAAGGAAATGGCAACCCACTCTAGGATTCTTGCCTGGGAAATCCCATGGATGTAAGAGCCCGGTGGGCTACAGTCCATGGGGTCGGAAAGAGTCGGACACGACTTAGTGACTAACCAATGAACAAGAGCAAAATGGAATGAGAATCCGTAGGGGTGGGCCTGGCATCCCTTTTTTAAAGCTCCCAGGTGACCTGAATATGCTACCAGGGGATAAGGACCAATGCATTGCCTTTTCTTTTCCTTGAGGGTAAATGTATCTAACATGAAATTAATGATGAACGCTTTTAAAGTTGACAGTTCAATGGCTTTTAGTACATTCATAGTGTTTTGCAAGCACCATCACTAAGATATTTTCAGTACCCCCAAAAAGAAGCCCAGACCCACTAAGCAGGCACTCCCATGGCCCTCTTCCCCCAGCTCCTGGAAATCACTAATCTATTTGCTGTCTCTGTGGATTTACCTAATATAGACATTTCATAGAAATCACACAGCATGTGACTTCTTGTGTCTGGCTTCTTCACATAGCACCTTGTTTTCAAGGTTCATCCACGTTGTCGCATGAATCAGTACTTCATTCCTTTCAGTGATTGCATTGTATGGATGGATCGCATCTGCTTATCCATTAATCTGTCAATAGATATGTGGGTAGTCTGCAGTCACTTTTTTCAAAGATAGGGACATGCAGGACTTCCCTCATGGTCCAGTGGCTAAAATTCCATGCTCCCAGTGAGGAGGGCCTGGGTTCAATCTCTGGTCAGGGAACCAGATCCCATATGTTGCAAGTAAGAGTTTGCATGCCGCAACTAAAGATCCCTCATGCTTTCAAACTGTGGTGCTGGAGAAGACTCTTGAGAGTCCCCTGGATGGCAAGGAGATCAAACCAGTCAATCCTAAAGGAAATCAACCCTGAATATTCATTGGAAGGACTGATGCTAAAGCGCCAACACTTTGGCCACCTGATGTGAAGAGCTGACTCATTGAGAAAGACCCTGATGCTGGGAAAGACTGAGGGCAGGAGGAGAAAGTGGTGGCAGAGGATGAGATGGCTAGAGAGCATCACTGACTCAGTGGGCATGAATTTGAGCAAATTCCAGGAGACAGTGAAGGACAGCAAAGCCTGGTGTGCTGCAGTCCACGGGGTCACAAAGATTCAGACACAACTTTGTGACTGAACAACAACAACAAAACTGAACAGCGTAGATGAGGTGGCTGAGACAACAGACATGTACTTCTCATAGTTCTGGAAGTGGGGAAGTCCAAAATCAAGGCTCCAGCAGATCTGATGTCTGGTGCGGGATTCTTCCTGGTTTGCTTGTGGCTGTCTTCTGATTGTGTGCTCACATGGCACAAAAAAAGAGAAAAGGTAGTCTTCTTTTCAAGACTCTTATCCCACCATAGGGCCTCCACTCTCATGACCAAACAGCTTCCCCAAGGCCCACTTCCCACTACTATCACATTCAGTTCAGTTCAGTCGCTCAGTCATGTCCGACTCTTTGTGACCCCATGAACTGCAGCATGCCAGGCCTCCCGGTCCATCACAAACTCCCAGAGTTCACCCAGACTCATGTCCATCGAGTCAGTGATGCCATCCAGCCATCTCATCCTCTGGCGTCCCCTTCTCCTCCTGCCCCCAATCCCTCCCAGCATCAGAGTCTTTTCCAATGAGTCAACTCTTCGCATGAGGTGGCCAAAGTACTGGAGTTTCAGCTTTAGCATCATTCCTTCCAAAGAAATCCCAGGGCTGATCTCCTTCAGAATGGACTAGTTGGATCTCCTTGCAGTCCAAGGGACTCTCAAGCATCTTCTCCAACACCACAGTTCAAAAGCATCAATTCTTCGGCGCTCAGCCTTCTTCACAGTCCAACTCTCACATCCATACATGACCACAGGAAAAACCATAGCCTTGACTAGACGAACCTTTGTTGGCAAAGTAATGTCTCTGCTTTTGAATATGCTATCTAGGTGGTCATAACTTTCCTTCCAAGGAGTAAGCGTCTTTTAATTTCATGGCTGCAGTCACCATCTGCAGTGATTTTGGAGCCCAAAAAAATAAAGTCTGACACTGTTTCCACTGTTTCCCCATCCCTTTGCCATGAACTGATGGGACCAGATGCCATGATCTTAGTTTTCTGAATGTTGAGCTTTAAGCCAACTTTTTCACTCTTCACTTTCACTTTCATCAAGAGGCTTTTGAGTTCCTCTTCACTTTCTGCCATAAGGGTGGTGTCATCTGCATATCTGAGGTTATTGATATTTCTCCCGGCAATCTTGATTCCAGCTTGTGCTTCTTCCAGCCCAGAGTTTCTCATGATGTACTCTACATATAAATTAAATAAGCAGGGTGACAATATACAGCCTTGACGTACTCCTTTTCCTATTTGGAAGCAGTCTGTTGTTCCATGTCCAGTTCTAACTGTTGCTTCCTGACCTGCATATAGATTTCTCAAAAGGCAGATCAGGTGGTCTGGTATTCCCATCTCTTTCAGAATTTACCACAGTTTATTGTGATCCACACAGTCAAAGGCTTTGGCATAGTCAATAAAGCAGAAATAGATATTTTTCTGGAACTCTCTTGCTTTTTCCATGATGCAGTGGATGTTGGCAATTTGATCTCTGGTTCCTCTGCCTTTTCTAAAACCAGCTTGAACATCAGGAAGTTCACGGTTCACATATTGCTGAAGCCTGGCTTGGAGAATTTTGAGCATTACTTTACTAGCGTGTGAGATGAGTGCGATTGTGAGGTAGTTTGAGCATTCTTTGGCATTGCCTTTCTTTGGGATTAGTTGCGGGGAGAGGGGGCCACAGGCATTGGGTCCATAGCAGAGGCAACCCCTGCGCATCTCAAAACAGCTTCCTTCTCTGTCTCCTCTCTGAGTTGGTTGCTAAGAAGAATGGACTTGCTACAGCCATGCTTCTTTCACTCAGATCGACAGATTGCTCTCAGTCTCAGCTCAACTGTTCTGATGGTCTATGGGCCCCCTCCCTCTCCCCATAAAACCTCAGAAAGTTAATTCAGGGCAGATGGGAACTGGTCAGTCTTCAGCCATTTTCCATCTTGGAGACCTCCAAAAATAGCTAAACTCTAATGCATATTTCAGGTTAGACTTGTTTATTCTCCCTCTTTCTGAGCCAGCAAGCTAATTTCCCCAGAGGGGAAAGGAAAGCAAAGGCGGCTGCCAGAACAGAAAAATCAGCTTGAGCTTCTCCCTTGATTGCCCGCGGGAACAATGCCTCCTATCTCAATGCTCTCAGCGAGGCCCCAAGAGCAGAGACTTTCTTCTCTGTGGGCAAGAGGTTTGAATATGCCCAACCGCAAAGCCCCAGTGGATGCCAGGCCCCGGGCACAGGCTTCCAGACATTCTCAGCTTGCAAAGCTAGAAGCAGGAGGCAGCAGCTGAACACCAGCCTTGGTCCTTTCTCAATAGCCAGATAGGAAAAAAAAATAATAATAAGGATTACTGTGGTTTAAATTCCAAACTGAGGAAGCACCCTGATTGACCAGGTGTCTGCACAGCTAGAGCCAAGGATGGAGTGATGGTGGGCTGGTCTTGGGCACAGTGTGCTCAGTAGCTAAGTCGTGTCCAATTCTTTGTGACCCCATGGACTGCAGCCCATCAGGTTCCTCTGTCCATGGGATTTCCCAGGCAAGAATACTGGAGGTGGGTTGCCATTTCTTTCTCCAGGGGATCTTCCTAACCCAGAGATCAAACCTGCATCCCTTGCATCTCCTGCATTGGCATGTGGAATCTTTACCACTGTGCCACCTGGGAAGCCCCCATTCTACACTTGATTTTAGCCAAAAAGACTGAGAAGCGAGTATGAGGAGAAAAATCTACTATTTGGCTATATTACTATAACAGAAGCTCAACTATGTTCAACCAGAATAAAGGGTGGTGAAAACACAAGCAAGAAGCCTTGATTTCTCCATCTATTCATTGTTAGCAATTTGTAAATGATCTGAAGGTGGAAAGGGTTGCAGGCTCAGAAATCTGCAGGCTTTCCTTCTGCTAGAGGAGCTATTTGGGTAAGGACTGCCCTGCCAATTTCCCCAGATGCCTCCAGCCTGAGGCCATTTACAGCTCTGATGGAACACTCATTCTTCTTGGGTCTGCAAGGATTGCATGACTCCAGAAACAACGAGATGGTGAGAAAGTTATCAGTGGTCTTCACCTTGGCGCTTCATAAAGACCTGGGAAGGGGCTGGCAGTCTCGGTCTCTCTCTCCCAACTACAGAAAAATCAAGAAGCTAAACTCAATATCCAGGACTTGCAGAAAGAAGGGTATTCAATGATCTAGACAGCCAGACCAAATCATCACCTTTGGGATCAACTGAAACTAACACACAACTTCTCCTTCAGAGTTTCGTGAAATTCACAAGGCTGATAAAGTGACTGAAGCCACCAGGATCTGGAGCTGTCTTTCTTTTCTCTAGAGACATTCCGGAAGGCATGATCCCCGAGAAGAAGCATTCCAGGACCTTAGAGATAGGAGCAAAAACCAGGGTAGTCTGATCCTAAATGGATTGTTCCTTTCTGGATTCATATTGTCAAACACACACTACGTGCCTAGCATTGTACCAGCCACATCCTCACAGGCAGATTCCACATGGAAGGAACTAATGCTCCACTTTTTTCAAAACCTCATCAGTTAGGCAGGTTTTACATTTTTAGTTTTAATTTACACAGGAAGAAAATTAAGCTCGGAATGTTCAGATGACCTGGCCAAAGTGACTTAGGTGGTATGTGATGCGATCGATGTGCTGATCCACATCCAAAGCTGAATGAAGCCTTTCCACTTCACTGTTCTAGAAGACACGGAAATTCAAGGAACACCACAGCCCATGCTCAGTGTGGTTCCGCAAAGTCTTTTCTTTTTATAGTTCTGTTCATCACCACCTAGTGCCAAAAGAAAGCTTTTGCTTTTCTCTCTCCTGTCTCTCCTCTGCCTGAAAAAACTCATTTGCATTAGGTCTTAAACAATGCTGTTGGCTCATTTCTCATAGGAAACTGTGGAGGATAGGAACTAGCTTTTTCTGGAGCCTGCCAATGTCTAAATCAAAACTTTTCCTCCAGTAATAGGCGGTCAGGATGGACCTTGTCCAATTCTTTTTTACTTCCAGGACAGTTGGTGTCTGTGCCTCCCGTCCTGCTTTTCTAAACAACTTCCTCTTAGAGAAAGGATGACACCTATGCGTGCATACTGTTTCTTTTCGCCTTTATCCGTGGCAGACATTTCTAATCAATCCTGACATTCCATTTCACTGATCCTCACCTCGACTTCAAGCTTCTCTGTTTAGTTAAGCTCCAGGCATCAGCTACCAACCCAAAGAAGTCAATTTCCCATCCTTTTCCTGTAGCCACACTCCATCTAACTGTGTTTCCAAACCAGCCTTCTGCACTGGAAGGATAATACTATACCTCTCCCCATAAATCTGCTGAATGCCAGGCTCATGTTAGGAAAGCCACTTCGTATAATCGAATCTCAGTGTGGAGTACTCTGTTAAACCATTTAACCTGACAATTACACATTAAATACAAACAGAATTTGTCCCTATGTGAATACATAACGAGTTCATTCCGTGAGACTTCACCTAAATGCTTGAATTTCCAATGAATGCTTGAGGACAATTTCAAAACATCTCATGAGATAAAAGTCAATCCCCCAGGGCATTCTGAAAGCGAGGGTACCAATTATGGGTTAAAATAAAAGTGTGAGTCTGACTCTCCCCACCACACAGGTCTGCATGGAGCATCAGCAAGCTAAGTGATGCGGCAGAGCACACGCGCTCCAAAGCCAAGGGCAGATGCGGCTGCATTATTTATAGTCTGTGTTCGGCATTCCTCATAGGCAGATGCACCCGCGCACCACCGCCCGTGTGGGGGCTGCCTGCCTCCTTCTCCCAACTGCAATAAGAAAACAAAACTCCCACTATCAGACCTTGTCACTATCACTTAGATGAGACCCAGAGCCAGAGTTCCTGGAGTCAGAGAACACAGATTTAGAAAGGATTGCAGAAAGACTTAGCATCATCAAAACCCACCCAACACAGGCCACCGTGAGCAAGAAGGAGGAGGAGAAGCAAGCCATTCAACACACTCCCTCTTCTTTGTGTGTTCTACTCAGAGATTGTGTGCTGGTTTTTTTCTTTTCTTTGCCTCTAGGGAGTTACAATCAAGCTGTAAGTTTGCATATGGCCTCGGTTTAGCCACATATGTTCAAAGGAAAGATAAACTCTCAAGGAAAAAAATCTTCTCAAAAGCAAAAGCTTACTTGAAATGTAAATGTTGCTTCCATCCTAATGGAAAGAATTTTTCTAACTCAGACTGGAATTCAGTCTGTTCCTCCACATGGCGTGGGTACCAATACGCTCCACCCCTGGGCCCCAGGCAGACATCACTAATCAATCCTGATTCTCTTTTACTCCGAGGTGAGAAGTAAACACCGAACTGCCCTCTACACAGGGCTCCAGGAAGCCATAATCAGTCAGTGAGAGCTGGCATGTAAGATAAAAGCTGTTTGCCAGTCTACCCTCTACAATTTATTGATGTGGCTGCCAGGGGTTCACCTTTGACTGCTATGAACCACATATAATCCCTTTTCCTACTTCCAGACTGTCTATCATACTCCTTGGCTACTCCCCAACACCCAAGCACCAGATGTGGGCCGTGGATAGAGGGACCCGGATCATTCTTGCTTTTTCCAAGCTCATCCTCAAATCCATCTAGCCTCCTCCTATTCTACTGATAAGATCTCCCCTATCCCTAGACCCTGGGCTTCCCAGGTAGCGCTACTGGTAAAGAATCGACCGGCCAATGTAAGAGATGCAGAGACGAGGATTTGATCACAGAGTTGGGAAGATCCCCTGGAGGAGGAAATGGCAACCCCACTTTAGTATTCTTGCCTGGAAAACTCCGTGGACAGAGGAGCCTGGCAGGCTATAGTCCATAGGGTTGCAGGCATGCACATCCCTAGCCCGAACATTTTTCCATTGTCCTCTGGTCCCTTGAAATCCTTACATTAACCCTCTCCAAATATCCCCTCAGACCCCTGGGAACCCAAACGCTCCTTGACTTGCCCTAGCATCCTTGGAAAGAACTCTGTTGACAAAGTCAGTCCATTCTAGAAACTCAGTGATGATAACTTCAGTTCCAGTTTTTGTGAAGAATCGTCACATCCATGATCTCAGGGGATAATTCAGATCCTCTTGGGATGGCAGGTATTTAAGGCTCGTGACAACAAACAGAAACAGTGACCAGCCTGGGTGACCTTCAGCACATCCCTTCACTCTCTGAGCCTTGATTTCCTATCTGCAGCCAGAATCTACCTCCCAGGGATGTTGTGAAGATCAATGAGATAACACTCTCCAGGTGCTTATCACAGTGTCTGGTAATCAGAATATGATGGCTGTAGTGGTTTTTATTTCATAGATCCTGTCTCAGATTTGGGTTCTGAGAAGGAGACTCTAAGATAAGTATCTGAATGCAAACAATGTATTTGTGAGGCTATCCCAGGAAGCACCAGAGGGAGAGGAGACAGGCAAGCAAAGCAAACCAATGAAGAGGGTGTTTTGAGTAGGTCTCCACGGTGCACAGCTGGGGCTTCACCACATCAAGACTCTAGGAGATGCTGTAGAACGTGCTCCCAGAGTTATCCCATCCAAGAGGCATTTATGCACCAACTCTGCCCAAGATTGAAAAAAACCTTACATTATTTTTCATTATTCTTTTCTCTCTGCTACTACCTTTGCCTTCCCCAAACCAAGTCAGTCATAGTGTTGTTGTTTTAATATTTTATTCGGTTGTGAGAGTTGGACCATAAGAATTGATGCTTTCAAATCGTGGTGCTGGAGAAGACTCTTGAGAGTTCCTTGGACTGTAAGGAGACCAAACCAGTCAGTCCTGAAGGAAATCAACCCTGAGTATTCATTGGAAGGACTGATGCTGAAGCTGAAGCTTCAATCCTTTGGCCCCCTGATGTGAAGAGCTAACTCAATGGCGAACACCCTGATGCTGGGAAAGACTGAAGGCAAAAGGAAAAGGAAACAACAGAGGATGCAATGGTTGAATGGCATCCGCAATTCAATAGACATGAATTTGAGCAAACTCAGGGAGATAGTAAAGGACAGGGGAGCCTGGAGTGCTGCAGTCCATGGGGTCGCAAAGAGTTGGACACGACTTAGGGACTAAACAACAACAA
The DNA here is from genome assembly GCF_019923935.1 of Bubalus bubalis. Taxonomy (NCBI): domain Eukaryota; kingdom Metazoa; phylum Chordata; class Mammalia; order Artiodactyla; family Bovidae; genus Bubalus; species Bubalus bubalis. Next base: position 34,133,048 of record NC_059180.1, read on the forward strand.
CCCATTCCTATTGGTTGAGGGTTGCTCCTAACAGTGTTATCTCCCCAGAACTCCTGACTTGCCTTGCACACAGGACAAGCAAGCTCTTAAGCTTGGGGGAAGCCCTCAGGCAGAGCTGTGGGTTCCCCACAGACAGAAGCTGTTGTATGGAAGAGTGAATGGCGGGGGGTACTGGATGAGCAGGGCGCCAAAGCCTCTGCCCCTGACACCCAGGTCACACAGACACTGAGTGGCAGTGCAGCAGGAAAGAAAAAGTATTGGTCCAGGTTCAAAGTGTAGCTCCACCACTCGCTCAGGTGTAATATGATGGTGTTGATGCCTACCTGGTAATGATTTATAGGGAGTGAGCTGTATGGTGTAGGAAACCACCTCACGCAAATAGGATGCTCAAGAAATGTGATGCTAACAAAACTGCTCAATGATATTTCCCTTTCCTCTGACCTCAGCTTTCTGCCACTAGAACAGGGAGCCTCCCTGCAAGCAGTGAAATCTGTTTTCTCTTTCCAACTGCCTATCCATCTATCTACCTACCCATCCATCCATCCGCTTATCCATCCATCCACTCCCCCATCCATCCACCCCCCTACCCATCCATCCATCCATCCATCCACTCATCCATCCATCCATGCATCTATTCACCTATCCATCCATCCATCTAACTATCCATCCATCCACCCCCCTACCCATCCATCCTTCCATCCATCCATCTACCTACCATCCATCCATCTACCTACCATCCACCCACCTACCCACCCACCCACCCACCCACCCATCACCCACACATCCATCCATCCACCCATCCATCCATCCATCCACTCACCCACCCATCCATCCATCCCCCTACCCATCCATCCATTCGTCCATCCATCCACCTACCTATCCATCCACCCACCCATCCATCCATCCATCCACCCACCCACCCATCCATCCACCCACCCATCCATCCATCCATCCACCCACCCATCCATCCACCCACCCATCCATCCATCCACCCACCAACCCACCCATCCATCCATCCATCCATCCACCCACCCATCCATTCACCCACCCACCCATCCATCCACCTGTCTATCCTTCCACTCATTCATCCATCCATCTATCTATTCACATATCCATCCATCCACCCACCCATCCATCCATCCACCCACCAACCCACCCATCCATCCATCCACCTACCTATCCATCCATCCATACATCCATACATCCACCTGTCCATCCTTCCACTCATTCATCCATCCATCTATTCACATATCCATCCATCCATCCACCTACCCACCCATCCACCCACCCATCTATCCATCCATCAACCCATCCATCCACCCATTTGTCTATCCATACATCCACCTGTCCATCCTTCCACTCATTCATCCATCCATCTATTCACATATCCATCCATCCATCCACCTACCCACCCATCCACCCATCCATCTATCCATCCATCCATCCATCCATGCATCCATCTAACAGCTACTGAATACCCCCAGGATATAACCCTTATATAGGAGATGGAGATACCCAAGGGAATAGACATGGTTCTGGACCTTCTCTTGGATGCAGACAGGCAGTCAAATGAGCAGTAAAGGACTACAGGTGATGTAGAAGCAATTTCTACAGCCTTGCTTCTCAAACTTTCCTGTGCCTGGGAAAGGCCCAGGGAGTATTACTAAAACACGGTTTCTGATTCAGGGTCTGGAATGGGGCTTCAGATTTGATGCTTCCAACACATTCTCAACTGATTCTGAAGCTGCAATTTGAGCAGAGAAACTGAAGAATTCATTGGGGAAGCAAAAGAGGAATCCATTCATTCATTCACTGCTTACTCATCAGGTTATCTAGGTATTGCTTCCCTCTGCTTCTGGAAAGAGGAGGAAGCTATGACGTTCATGAGCTGGAGAGGATGGTTCCAGATGATTTAATCCAGATGCATAAGAAGGTGACTCTCTTACAATCCCCAAATGAGAGCCATCCATCCAGGGTCTTCATGAAGAGATAGAAACACTCTGTCCTCCCTGAATACCTGAGTGGCCAAGAAATTTTTCCATGGCCCCAGATCTTGCATGGGAGTGAGCACAGGAAACTTTATAAAATGAGCATGCCTTCTGCCAGCCTCGAGTAATTTCTCACTTGCACCTGTGGGACCTGAGTCAGAATGCAAACTCAGTACAAAGTGGGCATGCATTGAGGTTACAGCGACTGAGTATCTAAACTGGGTAATGAGAGGAGCAGACTTCACCACACAGATTTCCAATCGATCCCCTATATTTTTTTTCCAGAAAAGCTTTCCAGTTCCTTTCCTTTAAAAAAAAAAAAACCATCTAATTAATCCTAAAAGAGCTAGCTGGAAATACATGCAAATGGGGTTAGATGTTATTCAAAGCTCCTTAAACTTAAACTCAAATATAATAAGAGGAGCAGAGAATCCACTCTGATCAGGCTGCAGAGACTTCCGGGGCTAATTAATATTCTCCATAAGCAGTGTGTGTATTGTTATTACACATTTCATCTAGAAGAGTATGATGTAATTTCTGGGAGAAGAGAGGATAAAATCAAGAATCCTGTACTCTTAGAATAAATCCTCTCCTTTTGCTTTTTCTCAAATTAGCTTCAGTAGGTTTCTGTAACTTGCAACTAGAAGACTTGATTAAAAGATGGGTATCTGGATGGTCTGGGCCAGGCAATGTTCCTGGTTCAACGGATGATTGTTAATAACTGAACAAGCAATATTGTAACCCCAGAGAAGGTAATTATGTGAAGTTTTCAGTATCAACAAGGTACAAAGGAGGCCTTCCCTCATCCGAATATCTTACTCTGCTGATACTGCTCAGCCTCTGGCAAAAGAAAGATTACAAATTCAGCACTAGCAAAAGGTGAGGACAAATTGATGTTGGGAAAGATCTCTGAATCCAAAGATGTGAGTCTAGGTTTTAGTCTCTGCTCCAATACCCAGTGCCCAATAAATGACTTTCATAAATGACTCCATCCTCAGGTTTTCACATCCTAACCTGGATCTGGAGTAGAAATATGTTGACTATGTATTCAGCATCTGTACCCTCTGCCCTCTCCCTAACAGCATCCATATGCTTTAGGGGAAATTGACTCCAAGCCAATCAGCATTTTAGCACACCTGCCCCTGCCTGAGCCGCTGTCGCCGGCTCAGGAGTGAGCACGTGATTTCTGCAGGTGCAACTGAGGTGAGCCATTGGCTTCCTCTTGGAATGTGGAAACAAAAAGGCTCTTTCTGCTCCGTGGATGTGAATGAGAAAGCATAAAGCATCGTTTGTTGTAACCATATTGCAATCAAGGAAGAAGCCAGCTTGAGAATGAATCTGACTTGCAAAATAACTGAAAAAAAAAAAAAAAACACTGACAGAGAAATTAAGCCATAGTAATGATCACACGGCACCCAAAACTGTTTCTTCCTCTGGATATTTCAGTTCTATGTCAGTAAGTTCCCTTTATTTCTGTGTCCATTGGAGCTGAGTTTTCTGTTACTTGAAAATGAATGCATCCATCTGTGGATTCCCAATTTTTTAAAGTGCCCTTATGGCTCAGATGGTAAAGAATCTGCCTGCAATGCAGGAGACCTGGGTTTGGTCCCTGGGTTGGGAAGATCCCCTGGAGAAGGGAATGGCTACCCACTCCAGTATTCTTGCCTGGAGAATTCCATGGACAGAGGAGCCTGGCAGGCTACAGTCCATGGGGTCGCAAAACGTCAGACATGACTGAGCGACTAACTAAGTAACTATACAACACAGGATGGTTTGTAATACCTAGACCAAAAATCCTATGATTTATATGAAAGGACTTTGAAAATCCTAAGATCCTTTAGAAAGGTAAGGGAAGATTGCTATTGCCCTGAAGACATCTGGAAGGAAAAGAGTTAATCTTTCCCCTGAGACCCAAAAGACAATTTAGTCAAATGTAATGAAAGAGGCAGAATGAAGGATTCATTTTGATAACAATTGGCTTTGAGAAGCAAAAGCCAATTATTCAAAGCTTACTGCTTATTTATTTGGTTCTGTTTAAGAGGATCCAGCAGGCTGAGCAGGATTTGCCCTTGGTTCAGAGAGAGTTAGGAAGTAGCAGATTCACTCTCAGGAAAATTCCACCTCAGATTCAAGGTGGGGAGGCAATGAAGAGTTGGATCTCGTGAGAGTCCCCACCAGGGAGGACCCATCACCCAAGCTGTTCAAGGAAGCTCTGGTCTGAGGATAGTGCAGAAAAAGCCAGTGAGGGGGGGCTTGCCGTTGGTCATCCTGTCAGTGGAATGGACTCTGATTCAAATCCACACTCGGTCACTACGAGCCTCAGTTTCTTCATCTGCAGAATGGGAATGATAGCACCTTCTCTGAGTCACATCATGGGATGTGTTAGCAGGAAGTGGGTGCAATTCCATCCTTCTTGCCGTTCTACGCTGGACTGAAAGAAACACAAACTGGAATCAAGATTGCCGGGAGAAATATCAATAACCTCAGATATGCAGATGACACCACCCTTATGGCAGAAAGTGAAGAGGAACTCAAAAGCCTCTTGATGAAAGTGAAAGTGGAGAGTGAAAAAGTTGGCTTAAAGCTCAACATTCAGAAAATGAAGATCATGGCATCCGGTCCCACCACTTCATGGGAAATAGATGGGGAAACAATGGAAACACTGTCAGATTTTTTTTTCTGGGCTCCAAAATCACTACAGATGGTGACTGCAGCCATGAAATTAAAAGACGCTTACTCCTTGGAAAGAAAGTTATGACCAACCTAGATAGCAGATTCAAAAGCAGAGACATTACTTTGCCAACAAAGGTTCGTCTAGTCAAGGCTATGGTTTTTCCTGTGGTCATGTATGGATGTGAGAGTTGGACTGTGAAGAAGGCTGAGCGCTGAAGAATTGATGCTTTTGAACTGTGGTGTTGGAGAAGACTCTTGAGAGTCCCTTGGACTGCAAGGAGATCCAACCAGTCCATTCTTAAGGAGATCAGCCCTGGGATTTCTTTGGAAGGAATGATGCTAAAGCTGAAACTCCAGTACTTTGGCCACCTCATGTGAAGAGTTGACTCATTGGAAAAGACTCTGATGCTGGGAGGGATTGGGGGCAGGAGGAGAAGGGGATGACAGAGGATGAGATGGCTGGATGGCATCACTGACTCGATGGACGTGAGTCTGAGTGAACTCCGGGAGTTGGTGATGGACAGGGAGGCCTGGCATGCTGTGATTCATGGGGTTGCAAAGAGTCGGACACGACTGAGCAACTGATCTGATCTGATCTGCCATTCTATGGGAAAGGAAATAGGGAGGCAGGCCCTAAAAAAAATTCAGGGAAGAAGTAGAGGATGCAGATGACAATTGCAAGGATTTTGAGGGGGGAATTTTTTAGTTTTTATTTATTTATTTTTGGCTACTCCAGGTCTTTGTTGCTGTGCCTGGGCTTTCTCTAGTTGTGGCGGGCGGGGGCTACTCTCTAGCTGCGGTACGAGGGCCTCTCATCGCGGTGGCTTTTCTTGCTGCAGAGCGCGGGCTCAAGGGCACAGGCTTCAGCCCTGGCACACAGGCTTCATTGTTCCATGGCAGGAGAAATCTCCCCAGACCAGGGATCAAACTTGCGTTCCCCGCATTGACAAATGGATTCTTATCCACTGGACCATCAGGGAAGTCCCAACTTTGTGCATTTTACATTATACCTTGGACAAAAACTTTTGCCAATGCCTCTTATCTAGTCGTATAGGCATTTGACAGTCATTTCCCAAAAATCCATTGAGTTCCTATGATATGCCAGATACTGGGTGCAAACAGAAATAAGACAGAAGAGACCCCCATCCTCATAGATCTTACATTCCAAAAAGGAAGAGACAAGGAATAAACAGACACACAAATAAAAATATTATCTCATCTCTGGAAACTATCCTTGCTCAAAGTTCATCTCTGAAAGATGACTTTAATATTAACACAAAACCCTGTTCACCTTACTAGCATCTCAGTCCTCTGCTTCTTTCTCCCTAGTTCCTAACTCCTTCTAACATACCAGATAATTTATCCACACATATATTACATATTCTCTGTCCCTCCTGGAGAAGGTAAGCTCCATGAAGGCAAGAATTACTGAATTTCTTTTTTTCACCAATGAAGCTCAAGTTCCTAGAAAAATCCCTGACACATAATATGTGCTCAGTAAACATTTATTGACTGCAGAGTGCTACAGAAAAAATAATGCAGGGCAGTGGAAGGGAGAGTGATGGGCCAGAGGTGGGACTGGGGGCTTCGTTTAGATAGAAATCCAAAAAGGCTACTCTGAGGAGATGTCCCTTCAGTGGCAAGCTGTATGGTAAGAAGTGAGCAGCAGATATAAAGATCTTGGGAAAACATCCCAGGCAGTGAGCGTGGCATATACAAAGGCCCTGAGGCAGGGAGAGCTTGTGTGTTGGAGGGCTAGAAATCCAAAGAGGCTGAGGAAGGAGGGTGAGGGCAGAGTGGTAGGAGTCAGGACTGGAGAGGTACAGGGTGCACATGAGCTTCGAACCCTGCTAGTTAAACACTCTACAAATCCTCCACTGAATTGCAAAGAGTTATAAGCCACAGGGACTTCCCTGGTGGTCCAGTGGCTAAGACTCCAAGCTTCCAATGCAAGGGGCCTGGGTTCACTCCCTGGTTGCAGAACTAAATCCCACATGCCACAGCTAAAGATCCCTCAGGCCTCAACTAAGACCTGGCCCAGCCAAATAAATAAACAAATATTCTTAAAGAGTTGTAAGGTATGAACACGCTTATCAAAGTGACTGGACTGTAAAGAGGAGGTTCTTTGATAAATATTTATTGATCCAATTGACTGTTCTTTTTGCAATGGCCAGTTGGCTGAAGAATCAAAGGATATGTAGCCTTTCAAAGAAATTACCAAGGTGGGTTACGACAATCTCCATTTTCGCATAGCTTAAGGGCTGTTGTGGAGGAAAGGGAACAGAACTGTTTCATGTAGAAGGGAAGTCCAGTGGGTAGAGCCCATGGGGAGAGAGTCCCTGCCCAATATGAGATGAACTTTGTTACAAACACCACAGTGGTGAAATTGGGGTAATGAGTTTCCCATCACTGGAAGAGTTCAAGCCAAGGTTGAACTTCCACTTGGTAGGAATGGAAGGGAGAAGGAACCCAGGCACTGAGAAGACTAGGTAACCTCCCAGGCATACAATTTGATGACTTTATGATAACCTCGTAATCTTGCCATCTAAACATACCAGTGTTTGATCTCACCTTTGTTTACAAACCGCATCAGTAAAGTCCTCACAGAACACATCTACTAATAAGGTAGCAAAGACTAGAATGCATAACAAGGGATGAATGCACCCATCCTTTGTTCAATAATACAATATTTTTCTTGAATAATGCATGAGCGGCTTTTCATTGCAGAAATGAGAGAATCTATAATCCCACTGTGCATCAAGCGAATATTTTTAAACATTTATAAATGAGAAGCAAAGACAGTGGTAAGAAGCTTAAGGACAGCAGAAACGTGGTAGCTGAGAACCAGCGCTGGCAGGGGGCTTCCATTCAATCCCCTATTGATGTGGTCCCCAGGGTAATGCAAGCAAAGACAGGGACCCAGGTTAAGACACCCACTCTACAAGGCTTTCCCCAGGCCATGTTGATTTCCAGTCTCCAAAGAAAACTGGAAGAGGACTGTTGAGGATCAGCCTTCAAGTTCAGCACTTTGCAATCAGGGAATGGAGATGGCGCGACTTCCTGGAAGGCTCTTTAAATGAAGTTGATTCCCCCAGACATGACCCACCCCCAGCTTTGCTCTTTCCATCCTTCCCTTTTCCTGTTGCCACAGGAAGACATCACTCTGATGGATGATGGGGGTCAACCCCAACCTAACCCCATGGGGAAAAAGCATTGCCAAAATAGGAAGAATGGTTGTTTAAGAGACGTTCCCTCTGTGTGGCCAAGCCGCAAAGACACAGAGAAGGTGAGGATGGATCTGTTTGGATTTATAAATGAGATGGGGAAGAACATTCCAGAAGGTGGCCACAATGTAGACCAAGGCATGGAGGTGGGAAAGTGTGGTGCTGAAGAGTCACCCTGCCTGCTCGTGAGAGAAAGCAGAGGACAAGGAGGCCAAAGGCAGGTGACGGCCAGATCGGGGACGGTCTCTAACGCAGAAGAGCTTCACACCTCTCCTTAATCGGTTTCTCATGCTAACGCCACTGCCGTCCCATCTGAAAGCACTGGACCTCTTGAATCTTCTCTATTCGGAGAGGAAGATGAGATGTGACGTCATGGTTGTCCTTGGGCTTCAAAGGCCAATGGAGAGTGATGCTTTTTATTCTGAATATTCCTCTTAGTGATCTGTTTGTGGTCCATCTCAGAAGATGTTAGCAAGATGGGCAAAGTAGCAGTTGGAAATGAAAGGAAGGAAGGAAAGAAAAGAAAGAGAAAGAAGAAAGGAAGAAGGAAGGGAAGAAAGAGAGAAAGAAAAGAGAAGGAAGGAAGAAAAAAAGAGAGAAAAGAAGTCGGGAGGGAGGGAGAGAGGAAAGGAAGAAGGAAGAAAAAGACATAACAACTATAATAACATGTAAGCCCTAAGCTAAGCACTTGTCTGACTCGCATTTTGTTTATTCCTTATGACAATGCTATGGGGAAAGCAGGACTATTCTAGCTCTTTTATTGCTGAGAAAACAGCCTCTGAGAGACTATGGATTAACCGAGAGTATGCAGGTGAGGCTACAGAGCTGGACTGCAAACTCAGCTCTGCCTCACTCTGCAATAACCAATTCTCCTAACCACATGCCTCTCTCTAGATCTTAAACTTCTGTGTGTGACCAGAATACCTATGTAGGAGAAGAGAAACAAGAAGATTGTTGGGTTGGCCAGAGAGAGGAGACCACACATTCCCCCATGAGCCATATATTGTTATCAATCCAGACTTGCCGATTTCCCGCTCTCTACTGCCCTGCCTCTCTGAATCAAGGTTTATGGTCCCATTTTGCAGATGAGAAAGCTGAAGCCAGATAGCATTAAGCCATGTGGATCCCAGCTGCTCTTTTCTGCATCCCAGCTGCTCCCCACATTGGCTGAGTGCACCTAACCTAACTCCCAAAGGCATGGGTGGTGTTTGCTCCCTGCCTGGCGGTTCCCAAGGGTGAGTTGGAGGCCAGGAGCACGGAGCAAAGGCGCACACAGACTGATCAGCCTGGAGCCAGGGAGGCCCGTCCCCTGCTGGCTTTATGAGTCATGATGCTGCAATGCGAAGCGGCATCCTGGGAAGCAGAGCCCCCTTGGCACTGGGAAGCTGCAGCTGGGGCCTTGAGGACTGGCTGCAGATCGAGCTTCCCAGGTGGCTCAGTGGCAAAGAATCCGCCTGCCAGTGCAGCAGACACAAGAGACGCAGTCTTGATCCCTGGGTCGGGAAGATCCCCTGGAGGAGGAAATGGCAACCCACTCCAGAATTCTTGCCTGGAAAAATCCCATGGAAAGAGGAGCCTGGCAGGCTACAGTCCGTGGGGTCGCAGAATTGGACATGACTGAAGTGACTTAGCATACACGCACAGCATCCACTGAGCCTACTCTTCAGCTGACAGATGCTTTGTTATTTAACCCTCTCAGCCCAACCTATGAAGGTGATGTAATGCCCATTTAACAGGTGGAGAAACTGAGACCATCTGACTTGTTTATGATTACATGCTAAGTCACTTCAGTCGTGTCCGACTCTTTGTGACCCTATGGACTATAGCCCGCCAGACTCCTCGGTCCACGGGATTCTCCAGGCAAGAATACTGGAGTGGGTTGCCATGCCCTCCTCTCGGGGATCTTCCTGACCCAGGGATTGAACCCACGTCTCTTACGTCTCCTGCATTGGCAGGCGAGTTCTTTACCACTAGCGCCACCTGGGGAGCCCCTTTTACGATCACACAACTATGAAACAGCAGAGCCAGGATTCAAACTCAGGTCTGTCCACAGTCCACACCTTCCCTCTCTCTCTCTCTCTCCCCCTCTTTCTCTCTCTCTCTGTCCCTCTTTCTCTCTGCTCTCATCATCACACTGGAGGAGTTAATGCGTTACCATCCAAACACACTACTGGCTACCTCTGAGGTACTTACTAAGTATTATTTGGCTTAAGTATCTGAGGAAACTTCCACATCTGTGTTTCCTAGATAACCAGGCTCTTCTGTCCATAGGATTTTCCAGGCAAGAATACTGGAATGGGTTGCCATGCCCTCCTGCAAGGGATCTTCCTGAACCAGGGATCAAACCTGGCACTGCAGGCGGGTTCTTTACCATCTGAACCACCAGAGGGTACAATAAATTTCTGTTCCCAAAGCACTTTTACATGTCTTGGAGGTTGGCTACTAAAGCAGCAACCAGAAGCCAAGAGCACTGGCCTCACCAGATACTTGTTAGACAGGCATGCAGGGTCTTGGGCTCCACCCTAGACCCACTCACTCAGAGTCTGCCTTGTCACAAGAGCCCGTGTGACTCATGGGCATGAACTTAGAACCTTGGATCCTGAATCAGCCAAGGAGAATGTCTTTGTTATAACCAGAGCCTTAGGGACTTCCCATGTGGTCCAGTGGTTAAGAGTCTGCCTGTCAATGCAGGGCACAGGGGTTCCATCCCTGGGCTAGGGAGATTCCACATTGCTGTGGAGCAACTAAGTCCATGCGTCACAGCTACTGAGCCCAGGCTCTAAATACCACAAGCCACAGCCACTGAGGCCACGTGCGCCAACTACTGACACCCGTGTGCCTAGAGCCCGTGCTCTGCAACAAGAGAAGCCGCCACAATGAGAAGCTTGTGCACCGCAATCAGAGAGTAGCCCCCACTCTCCTCAACTAGAGAAAGTCCATGAGCGGCAATGAAGACCCAAGCGTTAATTGCCTTCAGTCGTGTCCGACTCTCTGCGACCCCATGGACTGTAGCCCACCAGGCTCCTCCATCCGTGGGATTCTCCAGGCAAGAAAACTGGACTGGGTCGCCATTCTGCCCCTCACTGCCCTGCTGAGAAGCCATTTCATTACGTAACTGGCTCCCCTTCTTAAGACCAAGCTCCCATTCACATCTGCCAAGTGGAAGGAAGCTAAATCGTGGAAGGACAATCAATGAGTCTCGTTAGCCATCAATGAAATGAAACAAAGGCTGGCAGGCACTCAGGACACAATGACAGGAGGCTCTCCCATGAGACAGGCAGGGGTTTGGTCATTAGAAAGAGCTTCCACATTTCAGGATGGGGTTGTGTATAATGTATGTATCCTAGCAACGCGGAGGGCTGCATCAGAATTTCTCCCTTGGAGCCTGCTTTTTCCAGGGATTATAATGAACCCAGCATGTGGCAAAGCAAATGTCCCTGTCCTTCACTGCAGACGGTCCCTGGGGATCAACGACTTAAGGATGTTTATCTGCAAAGTATGGATGAAGAGTATTTTTTCCCCATTTTAGTCTTTTTCTGTTTGCAAATGGAAAAGAATAACTCAGGGAACATTTTAAGTGGAGCCAGAAGATTTGTGAGTGATTTTCGAGTTTTACTGCTGCTTGGAAATCAGTCACAGGACTTTCAGGGTTTATGACACTGACTTGGCTGTGGGTCAGACAATGCATTTGCAGCTTCAGACTGAATTGGAGAAAGGAAACACCAGCGATGAGCCTCATGCTTTATTTTCATACCTGTAGTCAACCTTCTCAATAATGCCCCCATTTTGCAGATAAAGAGACCGAGGATCTGAGAGGATAAATAATTTTCTCCAAGGTCACACAGCTAATGGGCTGGAATACTCAGCCAGGTCAGTTTGACTCTGAAGCCCAAGCTTTACCCTTTGTCCCACAGGGCCTTGTGCTTCTGAAGCACTTATCAACTTTTGGTTTAATTAATTTTCCCATGTATGTTCAAAATGTATCAGTGCAAGAATAGGAGACAGTCTTTGTCTCTTTGCCCAGCTATATCATCAATTGAGTGCCTCTTGGTGCCAAATCCTGGAAGGGCCTTTTTCTACAAGCTCATAAATCCAGAGACAATAAGTACCTGCACCCGCGTGCCTCATGCCCTCCATCACCTGTGGCAGACAGCCACAATCGACCAAGTCATTCTTTCTCTCTGTACCCAGACACAGCCTCAGAATCCTTCTTAACACCATGCTACAGGAAGCAGCTGACAAACAAACCAGAGTTAGTATAAGGGGCTTAACTAGATGTGCTGGAGCTGGTTCATAGCCACTCATAAGAGCAAACTATGGGTATCCCTTCCCAATTCAATACCTGGACTTCCTCCATCTGTTTATTCAGGACTCAGAAGTTTGTTTAAGGTTGGGATTTTTGCTCAGATTTTAGCAGTCACTCATACACAATGTGACTAGTGAATACCATTTCTATATCACAACCCTTTTCTCCACAAACACTTGTGAACACCTACTAATGAATCCAGTAATGCCCATTAATGGCCAGGGTCTAGCAGGTGTGGTGGGGGGAAGAGGATGAAAATAAAGCCTAATAATACCTAACGTCAGGTAAGCAGCTACTAGGAGTCACCTACTGTTCCAAGTGCATGTGTGTGTTCATGCATGCTCAGTCATGTCCTACTCTTTGCTACTCTATGAACTGCAGCCCACCAGGCTCCTCTGTCCATGGGATTCTCCAGGCAACAATACTGTTCCAAGTACTCATACACTTATCTCATGTAATCCTCAATATCACTATAAGGGGAATAATATCATCATTCCATTCTTTGGAAGAAAAACTGATACACAGAGAAGGAAGAAAACTGCTTTAGAACACATACCAAGTGAGAGGCAGAGGAGAATGTATCTAGATACTCGGCTTTAGAGTGCATGCTCTTAACCACTAGACAGAAAAGGAGTTATCTGGGCTGGGTTTTCAGGGATGAGTAGGAGTTCATTTGATCAAGAAAGGGAACATGGAAAACTTCTGAGCTCAGAAAAGTGCATGCCCATTTGGGGACACTCTTGATACTTTGAATAAAGGAGAGAAGGGAATGGATGCTGAGCATCCAGACCACAGCAATCCTGATTCCAGCAGACACTGCATACCATGCCACATGTACTTGGCACTGCTTTATGTGATGTGTATGCTTGCTTACTGACCACCACCACAATGCTGGCAGGGGTCTGTGTGTTTCCTCACCTTACAGTCAACCAAGGACCACCAGAAATGCGCCGGCAGTTAGGAGGTGGAGCTGATGGACTCACTGCAGTGAGAGAGGACACACACCACGGGGAAACATGAGGTACCTGGGTAAGGATTTCTTACATGATTTGGGCTCATGTTGGTTGATTTGGTGATGACTTTAAGGAAGTGGGGCTTTATTCTGGATTGGCAGTATCAGGAAGTAAAAGCAATTCTATAATAATTTTTAAAAGACCCACAGAAGGTGGCAGAAATGAACCAAGGCTTAAGCTGATTGGTCAAGAAACAGCAATCTCTCAGATCAGCCAGGATAAAGGATGGTTTGATCATTTTGGGGGTCTGGACAATGTTTGCGTTTTGTCTGTGCCTAGACATGATTACAAAGTGTCATTTGTAATCCTAGTTTTGTCTTGATCTGTTAGGGTTACAGAGGGTCCTTCTCGTGTTTTATTTTGCTTTTGTTTTTTTGTAATTCCTTCCCTTATTTTGTGGAGATGTAACTGACATATAACATCGTGTGAGTTTAAGATGTAGAGCAGTGTTGGTGTGATACATGTAAGGGCTGCAAGATGATTGTCCCTGGAGGGTGAGCTCACTCCTCGACCAGGTTGCGTAATGATCATCTCTTCTTTGTAGTGAGAACAATTAAGATCTGGTCTCTTAGCAACTGTGCAGTTTACAATACAGCATTGTTGGCTGTCATCCCTGGGCCGTGTGTTAGACCTCCAACACTTATGTATCCACTAGCCGCAAGTGTGTGTTCTCAAACAGCGTCTCCCCAGTTCCCTCACTCCCCAGCACTTGCTAACCTCCATTCTACTGTCTGTTTGCACAGCTTCAGTCCCTGGGCAGGGAACAAGGATCCCACATGCCACAGGGCAACGGGGACCACGAGACCCAACAGGGCCATTTAAAAAAAATTCAAAGGAGTTCTATAATATTAGGAACTCATTTCAAAATATTTTTGTAATCCAAATAATTGAAAAAAAAATCTTACACTATTTTTCTTTTACTTTTCTCTCTGCTTCTATCTTTGCCTTCCCCAAACCAAGTCAACTCCTAGTGGTTTCTTGGTAATATTTTATTTGGACGTGAGAATTGAACCATAAAGAAGGCTGAGGGTCAAAGAATTGATGCTTTCAAATTGTGGTGCTGGAGAAGACTCTTAAAGAGTCCCTTGGACAGCAAGGACATCAAACCAGTCAATCCTAAAGGAAATCAACCCTGAATTTTCATTGGAAGTGCTGACACTAGAGCTGAAGCTCCAATACTTGGGCCACCTGATGCAAAGAGCTAACTCGTTAGAAAAGACTCTGATGCTGGGAAAGATTAAAGGCAAAAGGAGAAGGGCCGACAGAGGATGAGATGGTTAGATGGCATCACTGACTCAATGGACATGAATCTGAGCAAACACCAGGAGATAGTGAAGGACAGAGGAGCCTGGCGTGCTGTAGTCCATGGGGTTGCAAAGAGTCAGACACGACTTAAGAGACAGAACAACAACAGCAATTTTTAAGAAGGAAGCCTCGATGGCAGCCTGACATTGACAAATTGCCCGCCTGCTTTTCCAAAGATTCCCAGAGCTCGCATTTTCCACACTTACACGATTCAATGAGGAATCCCATAATGTGTAAATCTTGGCATTCTTACAGCTCCATCAAAGAAACAAAGTATTAAGTGCAGATACATTTCCTTAAACGTTGGTGCCTTGGTTTCCATTTGCTCCAGATGTGACAGCCGATCTCTTATGTTGTCAGGTCCCTCTGAGGATGACTGATCCCATCTCTCCAGGGAGGCCATTGTGTCGGGCGTGGGGGAGTCACAGAGATTCCAGGGAGAGGGCATGGAGAATCAGTGTGATTATAATTATTATGATAATAATGGCTTTCTTCGGTGTCATCCCCTAGTCTTCCTCAGCTCCCTGTCTCCCTTCCCCGATCCTGCTAGAGACTGCTACAGCCAAATTCAGCAAAACTCCATTTTCTTTTTTTTTTTTTAAAGGTTGAAAAGATTTATTATTTTTTTAACTTTTTATTTTATACTAGGGTATGGCTGATTAACAATGTTGTGATAGTTTCAGGTGGACATCAAAGGGATTCAGCCACACATATACATGTATCCATTCTCCCCCAAGAGAGCTTCCCAGGTGGCGCTAGTGGTAAAGAACCCTCCTGCCAACGCAGGAGATATAAGAGACCCATGGGTTTGATCTCTGGGTCAGGAAGATCCCCTGGAGGAGGGCATGGCAACCCACTCCAGTATTCTTGCCTCAACAATGCCATCTACACAGGATCCTGGCAGGCTACAGTCCATGGGGTCACAAAGAGTCGGACACGACTAAAGCGACTTAGTAGGCACATGCATTTTCCCCAAACTCCCCTCCCATGTAGGCAGCCACATAACATCGAGCAGTATTCCCTGTGCTATACAGTAGGTCCTTGCTGATTATTCATTTTAAATATAGTAGAGCATGCACGTCATCTCAGACTCCCTAGCTATCCCTTTCCCCCATCCTTTCCCCGGCCCCCCAACCATAAATTCATTCTCTAAGTCTGTGAGTCCATTTCTGCAAAACCCATTTTCTTCCTGCTGCTTTCCTGCCTAGAGAGATGGATCCCCAAGGTCTGTCCCACCATGAGAGAGACCTAAACGGCTGACAGGGAGACACAGCCACAGTAAAGCATCCTGAGAAAAAGAAGAAGGCAAGAGAAGATTCAAAATATAATAACAGAGCCAGACTCCTGCCTTCAAGGCTCTCTGCATCGTCCCCTCCCGGTTGTGTGACCTTGGGCAGGTCATCCAGCCTCTTGGAGCTTCAGTCTTATCACCTCTAGGAGAGAGGTGACAGCGCCTGCCTTACAGCACTTAAAGGACCCCACGTGGCATCTGGAACACGACCAGCATTCACTCAACACCAGCTCCCTTTTTCAACTGACCAAAGGCCAAAGCACAGGTCGCTCCAACCGAGAAACAAACACAGACTGTGCAATTAATCTTCACCGCTGCATGTCGGCAGCGCACGATTCCAGTCCAGTCGATCTCCTGCCTATAAACAGGCGACTCACTCAGGGCGGACGAGCAGCTTTGGGATGCGGTAAGACGGCCTGTCTCCTGCTACGACCCTCAGCAGGAAGGCCAGGTCACAACAGAGGGCCACGAATGTTTGCTGCAAGATGCCCTGATCACCTGAAGAGCTCCTATGCGGGGCTCTTCCCTGGTGGTCCGGGGGTTAAGACTCCGCCTTGCAATGCAGGGGACACTGGTTCAATCCCTGGCTTGGGAAGAGCCCCCGCATGCCGTGGGGCAACTGAACCCGTGTGCCACAATTACTGTGCCCACGGGCCCAAGAGCCTCTGCTCCCCAGAACTAGAGAAAGCCCAGGCACAGCAATGAAGACCCAGCACAGCCAAAAAGAAAATAATTAAAATTTTAAAAGAGTTCCCATGCAGTATAGTATCATGGTTAGGAGTCACCTCGCCATATTCAAATCCCAACCCCGCCACTTACAACCTGTAGAACTATAGGCAAATCACATGGTTTCTCTGAGCCCTCATGGGTCAAACGAGGGTAAGAGGGTAAGTACATCGTTAGAGCTGCGCTAATACAGTAGCCACCAGTCAACTCTGGTTCTTTATATTTTAACTCATTAAAATTAACGAAAATTTTGGAAGGGGACTTGGGGGAGAATGGAGTACATGTATATGTATGGCTGGGTCGCTTTGATGTACACTGGAAACTATCACAGCATTGTGACTCGGCTATACTCCAATATGAAATTAAAAGTTTAAATTTTAAAAAATTAAAGAAAATTTAAAACTTCATCTTTCTGTTGCGAGAGCCATGTCTGAGTGCTCGATGGCTGTGTGTGGTTAGTGTCTACCCTGTTGGATAGCACAGATAACAGGTAAGAAAGATAAAAATGTCTTCATCGTGGCAGGAAGGGCTGGTGGGCAGCACAGTCTTGGCTTATTGTGAGGATGAAGTGAACTGGTGAGCATATGGTGCTTGGCGCACGCCTGGCAGATAGGAAGTGCTTGATAACAACAGAGCTAGGGAGTTATTAGATCATTAAATCATCTCTAAGGGAAGCGGCATTGTTCCCACTTAGCAGATGAGAAAGCTGAGGCTCAGAGAAATGAAAATAACTTGTTCAAGTTTTTGCGGCCAGTAAGTAGCAGAGGGAGGCTTAAACCCTGATGTGTGTGATTTCAAAAACAAGTGTGTTGGGACCTCCCTGGTGGTCCAGAGGCTGAGACTCTGTGATCCCAATACAGGGGGCCCAGGTCCGATCCCAGGTCAGGGAACTAGAACCCACAAGCCACAATTAAGAGTTCACATGCCGTAACTAAAGATCACACATGCTGTGATAAAGATCTCACGTGCCACAACTAAGGCCCACCTAGCCAGATTAATATTAATTCTTTTAAAAATGGAGTTCCCTAGGGAAAAACAAACAGGTATATTTTCCATGTGGCAAGTGATTTCTGCTCAGTAGGAAGAGAGACTGAAAGAAGGGTGGCAGTAACACAAAATGCAACAAAAACCAAAGCCGAATCCTCAGAATCCAAGAGAAGACAGTCCACTCGGCCTCAGGAAAGAGAAGCCCAACACCACTCCCCTCCCCAAGAAGTCCAGCTTCAGTAATAAAACCTTGTGACCCCCGTGGATTGTAGCACACCAGGCTTCTTTGTCCATGGGATTCTCCAGGCAAGAATACTTAAGTGGGTTGCCATTTCTTTCTCCAAGGGATCTTCCTGACCCAGGGATCAAACCCAAGTCTCCCACATTACAGGCAGATTCTTTACCATCTGAGCCATCAGGGAAACTCAATAAAACCTTGGGTTGGTCCCAATCCCTCTCTAGGTCTCAGTTTTTTCTTCTTTCTAGTCATAAAGAATGCTGAGCACCGAAGAACTGATGCTTTCCAATCGTGGTACTGGAGAAGACTCTTGAGAATCCCTTGAACAGCAAGGAGATCAAACCAGTCAATCCTAAAGGAAATTAACCCTGAATATTCATTGGAAAGACTGATGCTGAAGCTGAAATTCCAGTCCTTTGGCCACTTGATGCGAAGAGCTGACTCATTGGAAAAGACCCTGATCCTGGGAAAGATTGAAGGCAAAAGGAGAAGAGGGCAGCAGAGGATGAGATGGTTAGAGAGCATCACTGACTCAATGGAGATGAGTTTGAGCAAACTCCAGGAGACAGTGAAGGGCAGGGAAGCCTGGCGTGCTGCAGTCCATGGGGTCGCAAAGAGTCCGACACGACTGAGTGACTGAAGAACAAGTTGCTTAGAGGATAAGGTGGGGAAACCCATTTCCAACCAGAGTAGGTGTTCAAGAAAGGGTTTTTTTAATCTGTAGAATGTTAAAGACCACCTTGGTCCTGGTCCTACTGGAATGAGACTCCTTGCCTTTTTGACTGTCTATAAGAATCAAAATGTGGTCAGGTCTGCATTCTCCAAGGAACAGAACAGCTCACTTCCTCTTGGAGCATGGCCCTTTAATTTGTTAATCTTTGTAAATCATGGTTTCCAAGCTTTGCAAAGATGCGGAACCATCTGAGCGCTCTACAGAAACAATCAATTCCTTGATTAAAATCTGACAGCTTAATTAATTAGTGCTTAATAGCTCAACCTTAATTATACTCGACACCATTATTTGATAATATTCATAGATTTCCTGCATGGCTGTGCACACATGCCTTTTACCAACTGATTACAAACGCCTGAACTTGACCTCCATCCGCCAGAAAGTGACTGAACTTTGGTTAACACCAGTGCTGACTTCCCCAAGGCCAGCTCCCCGACCAGAATTCTCTGCTAAGAAAATTCTTGGAGAATCCAATGCTGGGAAAGATTGAGGGCAGGAGGAGAAGGGGGCGACAGAGGATAAGGTGGATGGATGGCATCACTGACTCAATGGACATGAGTTTGAGCAAACTCCAGGAGATAGTGAAGGACAAAGAAGCCTGGTGTGCTGCAGTCCATGGGGTGGCAAAGAGCCAGACACGACTTAGCAACTGAACAACAAAAACTTATTTTTAATCAAGAGAATGGGTTAGTTTCTAAATGAACTGAGAGTTGCTGAAATTCTTCAGACGTGATGGGAGAGTTGTGAGTGATGCCATAGAAGCAAAGGAAAAAATATAAGCCTCGAAGCTGTAATGACCTGGACTTGAATCTTAGGGGTTTTTTGTTTTTGCTTCTTTCTTTTCTTGTTTTGGATGCACCACGCACCTTGTAGGATCCCAGTTTTTAGACCAGGGATTGAATCCTGGTGGCTCAGATGTTAAAGCATCTGCCTACAATGCAGGAGACCCAGGTTCAATCCCTGGGTTGGGAAGATCTCCTGGAGAAGGAAATGGTAACCCACTCCAGTATTCTTGCCTGGAAAATCCCATGGACCAAGAAGCCTGGTAGGCTACAGGCCATGGGGTCGCAAAGAGTCGGACACCACTGAGCGACTTCACTTTTCACTTTCACTTTTTTCACTTGAATCCTGGCCGCAGCAATGAAAGCCCAGAATCCTAACCACTAGGCCACCAGGGAACTCCCTAAATCTTCAGTGCTTTTGAGCTGCGTGATCTTGGTTGAGTTTCTTCACCTCTCTGAGCCTCCCCTTTGTAAAACATTTGTGAAATGAGCCTCTTCATTTATCAAATGGGAATACTACCGCCTATTCCTCAGGATGTTGATATGAAGTTTAAGTGCCTGCCACATAGTAGGTGCTCAATAAAAGGCACACAGGAAGTTAGCAGCTGCTACAGAGCTCTGTTTGTCCAGCTGCCCACGGAGGAACTCACTGGGAGGAGGCCAGTATTTCTGTATTGGGAGGCTTCTGCGAGTGAGCAAACAGAAGGGCTTGTCAGAGTTGATAAGACCACGAGATTCTGCCAAATAAGCCAGCCCTTCTGTGGACATGTCTTTGTGAGGGGCAACACAAAACCTTCCCAGAAGTTTCCAGAACTACTGCAAGAGCTGTGGCCTGGCCCAGAAGGGGAAGCCTAACCCTTGTGTTAAGAGGCTAAGCCTCCAGGCATGGATTTGTGTCCAGTGGCATTAAGCAAGTCCCTCATCACCCAGCGACTCAGTTTTCTTATTTGTGAAAGACACCAGCTCCATTTTTCCAAACATCTGCTCCTACTATAGAACCACCTGGAATGCATATTGAAATATAACATATAGTATATATGATGCTGATGCTGCTGCTAAGGCATTTCAGTCGTGTCCGACTCTGTGCGAACCCATAGACGGCAGCCCACCAGGCTCCCCCGTCCCTGGGATTTTCCAGGCAAGAGTACTGGAGTGGGGTGCCATTGCCTTCTCCAAGTATATATGATAAACACACACATATATATACACACTCCAGGTAGTGAATATTTTGACACAGGAACTTTTTATACACAGTAAGTTCTCTACTGCATATAAAAAAATGTATATATTCCAATCCCAAAGAAAGGCAATGCCAAAGAATGTTCAAACTACTACACAATTGCACTCATCTCACATGCTAGCAAAGTAATGCTCAAAATTCTCCAAGCCAGGCTTCAACAGTGCATGAACCATGTACTTCCAGATGTTCAAGTTGGATTTAGAAAAGGCAAAGGAATCAGAGATCAAATTGCCAACATCTTTGGATCATAGAAAAAGCAAGAGAATTCCAGAAAAACATCTACTTCTGCTTTATTGACTATGCAAGAGCCTTTGACTGTGTGGATCACAACAAACTGTGGAAAATTCTTAAAAGAGATGGGAATACCAGACCACCTGACCTGCCTCCTGAGAAATCTATATCCAGGACAAGAAGCAACAGTTAGAACCAGACCTGGAACAACAGGATGGTTCCAAATTGGGAAAGGAGTACACCAAGGCTGTATATTGTCACCCTGCTTATTTAACTTATATGCAGAGTACATCATGAGAAACGCTGGGCTGGAGGAAGCATAAGCCGGAATCAAGATTGCCAGGAGAAATATCAATAACCTCAGATACGCAGATGATTCCACCCTTATGGCAGAAAGCAAAGAGGAACTAAAGAGCCTCAATGAAAGTAAAAGAGGAGAGTGAAAAAGTTGACTTAAAACTCAACATTCAGAAAACTAAGATCATGGCATCTGGTCCCATCACTTCATGGGAAACAGATGGGGAAACAATAGAAATAGTGAAAGACTTCACTTGGAGGGGGAGAGGGTTCCAAAATTACTGCAGATGGTGACTGCAGCCATGAAATTAAGACTCTTGCTCCTGAAGAAAATCGATGACCAACCTAGACAGCATATTAAAAAGCAGAGACATTACCTTGCCAAAAAAGGTCCATCTAGTTAGAACTATGGTTTTTCCAGTAATCATGTATAGATGCAAGAGTTGAACCATAAAAAAAAAAGTTGAGTGCCAAAGAATTGATGCTTTTGAACTGTGGTGTTGGAGAAGACTCTTGAGAGTCCCTTGGACTGCACGGAGATCCAACCAATCAATCCTCAAGGAAGTCAGTCCTGAATATTCATTGGAAGGACTGATGCTGAAGCTGAAGCTCCAATACTTTGGCCATCTGATAAGAACTGACTCTGGAAAAGACCCTGAAGCTGGGAAAGATTGAGGGCAGGAGGAGAAGGGGACAACAGAGGATAAGATGGTTGGATGGCATCACCGGCTCTGTGGACATGAGTTGAACAAACTCCAGGAGTTGGTGATGAACAAAGAAGACTGGTGTGCTGCCATCCATGGGGTTGCAAAGGGTCAGACGCAACTGAGCGATTGAACTGAACTGAAATCCTCTACATATGAATGAGTTCCATTCCCAGAGTGCGTTCGTAAGTCCAATTTGTTCATAAGCCCAACAAAGTTGGCCTAGGCCCCCAGCTAACACAATCAGCTATATAATACTGTACTGTAATAGGTTTCTAATACTTTTCACACAAATAATACACAAAAAAGCAAAAAATTAAAAAAAAATTTAATCTTACAGTGCAGTACTTTGAGAAGTACAATGGTAAAGTACAACAGCTGGCATACAGGGGCTGGCATCAAGTGAACAGATAAAAAGAATTACTGACTGGAGGCGGGAGAAGAGTTGGGAGATGGTAGAGCTGAAGGGTGGTCAGTAATAGGAGACGGAGGACAAGCTGCAATTTCACTCACACCTGACGTTGATGGAATGCGCATTCTCATCTTTGAGAGTTCACAACCTGAAGGTTCGTGTGTAGGGGAATTACTGTACTGATTTCTGGACCTCAGCCCCAAAGACATCAATTCCATATGTCTGAAGGGATTTCCAATAGTCTATTCTTTTAATTTTCCAAGGAATTCTGATGGGCAGCCAGATTGGGGAGCAAACAGGGTTGCCAACCTCCAGTTTCCCATCCAGATGGAAATCTTGGCTGATTCTTTGCCTGAATCAGGAGACCTGTGATAATCCTCATCTTTCCTTCAACTCACAGAATCTGCCAAGTGAATGAGATATGGAGATAAGCTAAGATGCTGAAAAAGACAGGAAAGGATTTACCCACAATCCCTCACTCCCTGGGCTCTGTGACGGCAACTCTTTAGATTCCTGTTGCTGTTTCTAATTACCCTCAATATTAACCATATTAATCACTGACATGATGGAAAGTCTACCCCACACACTGGCCATTTGCAGCCATTCGACTGCCCTCATCAGTAGGGGATTTTTGTTTCTCCCCAATATTATTTCCCATTAATCTTGAAAAGCATTTTTGCTAGATTTTTTTTTCCCATTATTTTCCCAGCATGGACCTAATAGCGACCAAGAAGTACTTTCAAAATCCCATTAACTTTATCTAATGTAAATTCTCACATCACAGTTGCCCAAGGTCTCTTTTCTTCTGGAGTTAACCTTGGGGAGCTTTTAGATGTTCTTTGGGGCATGCACAGAGGGCCAGGGAAATCTTTCATTTCTACATCCTTGGAGAGCTGGGCACGCTTGACTAAGTATGGAGCTGCTCGTTCCTAATTTGTTTCTCCGGGTACATACTGATTTGACTGTTGTATCTCACAAGTGCACCCAACCTCCAGCAACACGGGGTGCTGAGGGTTTTTGTTTAAGATTCAACTGTGAGCAACTCTCGTGCTTACACAATTTTTTTTTTTTTTTTGATTGCTTACCTGTGGCTCCTCCAGACATCTGAGTTAAATCCACTGTATACAGAAAAGTCATTGCCTTGGCTGTTAAACAATATGGACTGGGGACTCCCCTAGCCGTCCAGTGGCTGGGACTCCATGCTTCCAATGCAGGGGGCAGGCAAGGGTTCAACCCCTGGTCGGGAAACTAAGATCCCACATGCTCTGCAGTGCAGCCAAAGCCAAAAATAACATCGAATTAAATTAAAGAAAAATACAGGACCAATTTTTCTTGCTCTGTTGGGTGTCTTCAAGATTCCCGAGAGGTCAAGCTTGGAGAAGCTTCCAAGGTGAGATGCTCATTTGAAATTGGACAGATTCAGTGGCCAATCTGGTTATGTATTAATAGCAAACCCGTTGAAGTCTGCATTTCCAATATATTTTTGTGCTGGTTAAATCAGCACTCAGGGGTATCTAATATTGCTTCCCCTCCCTCCTTTCAGCATTCTCTGTATTTACGGGGAAGTCTTCTATGCTGCATGTTAGAGAGTACCATCGTTCTGAGTACCATCCCTAATGCCTAGATGTTTCTGTGTGTGCTTAGTCGCTCAGTCGTGTCCGACTCTTTGCAACCCCATGGACTGCAGCCTGTCAGGCTCCTCTGTCCATTGGGGTTCTCCAGGCAAGAATACTGGAGTGGGTTGCCACACCCTCCTCCAGGGGATCGTCCCAACCCAGGGATCGAACCCGGGTCTCCCACATTGCGGGCAGATTCTTTACCATCTGAGCCACCAGGGAAGCCCCTAGATGTTTGTAGTTCTTTGATTTGAATGAAGGTTTTTAAGTGATAATTATCAGGAGCAATGTTCTATTTTAAGAACATAAGAAGAATATAAAGATTCTAAGGGCACTAGTGGGAAGCTGCTGTGTAACACAGGGAGCTCTGTTCGGTGCTCTGTGATGACCCAGAGGGGTGGGATGGGCTTCCCAGGTGGCGCAGTGGTAAAGAATCTGCCTGCCAATGCAGGAGACCCAAGAGATGTGGGTTTGATCCCTGGGTCAGGAAGATCCCCTGTGGGAGGAAATGGCAACCCGCTTCCGTTACTCTTGCCTGGAAAATTCCATGGACAGGAGCCTGACAGGCTATAGTCCATGGGGTCCCAAAGAGTCCAAAGCCACTGAGCACATGGAGAGGAGGGAAGTCTCAAGAGGGAGGGGATATACATATATTTATAGCTGATTCATGCTGTTGTATAGCAGAAACTAACACAACATTGTAAAGCAATTATCCTCCAATTTTTTTAAAAAATGGTTAAGATAGTAACATATTATGTAGATTTTCCCACAATAAAAAATGCTTTAAAAAATAAAAATAAAGAAGCTGCTCAGAAGAAAAAAAAAATGATTCTAAGGGCAAGCATATTTGATTGGGGAGGAATCCCTTGGATGCTATTAATAGTTTCTCCCTGTTTCCTGTGAATACCCCATGGCTAACTGTGATGGCTGGGTTGTCAAGGTGATGAGAGGAATTTAGCAAAGATGTCACAGTGAGAAGGCATTGCCTATCCCCCTGGGGCAACTGGGAGGCATTAAGAGGACAGTAAGTTTCCTAAGATTTTGCCAAACAGATGGGATTGCTATTTTGTTTCATCACCTAGGGACCCCAGGGAGGCCTCGGCTATGGGTCCAGGGGCAGGAGTCAGGACCAGGAGCAACCTGCAGTGATGTGTGCACTTTCAAAGTGGAACAAAGCAGATGTTGATGGCACACCAGGCTGTACTGGCAGGAAACGAGCAACGGGACCGGTCTCGGGAATCAGAGAGGACACAAGAGATGCTACAGGGCCTGGGAATCCTCCTTTTCCAATCAGGACTGGGGAAGCCAGGGGATTCTTGGATCCTGAGCCAGGCCTGCCTCGTGCAAGATGGCTCAGGTCAGGGCAAAATGACAGACCACCCCACTTTGCCAGGACAGAGTGATTTCCAAGGACACAGGGGTTTCCATTTTGTCTTTTAATTAATTTATGTATTTTAATTGGAAGATAATTACTTTACAATATTGTGATGGTTTTGGCCATACATTAACATGAACCGGTCACAGGTATACATGTGTCCCCCCCAATTCTAAACCACCCCTCACAGGGGTTTCCATTTTAAAACCAGAAAACCAAGATGAGTAGGTCATCCTAGGTGTACCTAGAAGACAGTCTGACATTGTTTATACAGCCTTGACTTTATTTTTTAATTTCTAAAATATTATTATTTTTGGCTCCACTGGATCTTTGTGGCTGGATCTTTGTGGCCTGGGCTTTCTCTAGTTGCAGCAACTGGGGGCTGTGGTGTTCAGGCTTCTCACTGAGGGGGCTTCTCTTGTTGCAGAGGAGGAGTTCCAGGGCACGAGGGCTCAGTAGTTGCAGCTCCCAGGCTCAACAGTTGTGGTGCACAGGCTCAGTCATCCCACAGCACGTGGGGTATTAGTTCTCAGACCAAGGATCAAACCCATGTCCTCCGCACTGGCAGGCACATTCTTAAGCACCAGACGTCAGGGAAAATCCCAAACACTGACTTTAAAATCAGACAGACCTGGGTTTGAATCCCACCTGTGCTAGCTCAGTGACCTTGGGTAGGCTACTCCCCTCCCTTGACTGTAACGTGGGGATGATCAAGGTACTTCCATCACAGGAAAGTAGTAAGATAAATCAGTATCAGTTCAGTTGCTCAGTCATGCCCGACTCTTTGTGACCCCATGGACTGCAGTACACCAGGCTTCCCTGTCCATCACCAACTCCTGAAGCTTGCTCAAACTCTGTCCATCGAGTTAGTGATGCCATCCAACCATCTCATCCTCTGTCGTCCCCTTCTCCTCCCACCTTCAATCTTCCCCAGCATCAGGGTCTTTTCCAAGGAGTCAGTTCTTCGCATCAGGTGGCCAAAGTGTTGGAGTTTCAGCTTCAGCATCAGTCCTTCCAATGAATATTCAGGACTGATCTCCTTCAGGATGGACCAGTTGGATCTCCTTGCAGTCCCAGGGACTCTCAAGAGCCTTCTCCAACACCACAGTTCAAAAGCATCAATTCTTCTGTGCTCAAAAAAAGATTAAAAATGAGTGCAAATGAAATGCACAGATTCAGGAACAAAGAAAGTTTTCTCTACTCTTTTAGATTATTCTGGCTGATTCTGAATTAATTCTTAGGAATTAAATTGACACAGAATATGAAACAAAAGTTTAATAACCTGTATACATGGGAGAGACTCAGAGAACTGAGTAACTCGTAATCTCCAGCTAAAGACAAAACAGGATGTTGAGGGAATTCCCTGGCAGTCTAGTGGTTAAGACTCGGTGCTTCCATGCTTTCACTGCCGAGGGCCTGAGTTCAATTCCTAGTCAGGGGACCAAGATCCCACAAACCACACAGTATGAACAAAAATAATTAAAAGAAAAAAAGAGGATGTTGGGGGGGGTAGTGGTTTAGGATTTCAAAACAGAGGAAGGCAATCAACATGGAGCTGGAAAAGCAAATGAAGCAAATGTTTGGCAAACAAATGGGACACAGAGAAGTTTTTTGTTTTTGGTTTTTTTTTTTCTGCTGTACTTAGCAGCAGCAGCAGCAGCAGGTGTTCTTCCTGCTCAGGCTTTTCTCTAGTTGCAGCGAGCAGGAGCTACTCTCTAACTGTGGTGCAGGGACTTATTGTGGTGGCTTCTCATCATGGAGCACAGTCTCTAGGGCACACAGACTTCAGCAGCTGCATCACATGGGCTCAGTTGTTGCGGCTCCCAGGCTCTAGAGCACAAGCTCAATAACTGTGATGCTTAGTTGCTCCGCAGCATGTGGGATCTTCCTGGATCAGGGATCGAACTTACGTCTCTTGCATTGGCAGGTGGATTCTTTACCACTGAGCCACCAGGGAAGCCCACACAGAGAGGAGTTTTAACAGACTTTGCTGGTTTCCTCCCTGTCTACACAGCTAGTTTACACCCTGGTGATCTCCCGTGATGCTCCCTTCCTGGAACAGGTCCTCTGTCTACATTCTTTTAAGCAGTTAGAGGAAGGTCAAAGGTTCTTCCTGAGTCTTTTGGAACACTGATTGCTTTCAGCACAAAATAATACACAAAGAGATATTTGGGGAAAGCAAATTGTACTCCCCTACATTATTAATAGCATAAGGCCTAGACAGATTTTATTTTCTCAGGCTCCAAAATCACTGCGAATAGTAACTCAGCCATGAAATTAAAAGACGCTTGCTCCCTGGAAGGAAAGCATGACAAACCTAGACAGCATATCAAAAAGCAGAGACATCCCTTTGCTGACTGCTGCTGCTGCTGCTGCTAAGTCAATTCAGTCGTGTCCGACTCTGTGCAACCCCATAGACGGCAGCCCACCAGGCTCCCCTGTCCCTGGGATTCTCCAGGCAAGAACAGTGGAGTGGGTTGCCATTTCCTTCTCCAATGCATGAAAGGGAAAAGTGAAAGGGAAGTCACTCAGTCGTGTCCAACTCTTCGAGACCCAGTGGACTGCAGCCTACCAGGCTCCTCCATCCATGGGATTTTCCAGGCAAGAGTACTGGAGTGGGGTGCCATTGCCTTCTCCGCCTTTGCTGACAAAGGTCTGCATAGTCAAAGCTATGGTTTTTCCAGTAGTCACGTACAGATGTAAGAGTTGGACCATAAAAATGGCTGGGCACCAAAGAATTAATGCTTTCAAATTGTGGTGCTGGAAAAGACTCTTGAGAGTCCCCTGGACAGCAAGGAGATCAAACCAGTCAATCCTAAAGAAAATCAACCCTGAATATTCCTTGGAAAGACTGACGCTGAAGCTCCAATCCTTTGGCCACCTGATATGAAGAACTGACTCACTGGAAAAGACCCTGATGTTGGGAAACATTGAGGGCAGGAGGAGAAGGGGACAACAGAGGATGGTTGGATGGCATCACCGACTCAATAGACGTGAGTCTGAGCAAACTCTGGGAGATAGTGAAGGACCGAGGAGGCTGGTATGCTGCAGTTCATGGGGTCACCAAGAGTTGGACACGACTTAGCTGTTGAGCAACAAAAACAAAGCCTAGAGCTGAGTAAGCCTCCAGGACACGTTTATTCTCATCATTTGAAGAAATGAGCTACAAGTGCGCATTCTGAATGCCTACTGAGCTCAAAGAGAGGAATCAAGCCCAGGTATGGGATGCAGCCAGAGAGAGAGACGAGGAAATCAAAGGGCCCTGAATGAATGCAAATCTGTGCTGAGAGTGGTCCGCCTGGAGATCCAAGTTTATACAGAGAAGGGGAGAAGAATTTGTTGCCCTAAAACATGCCTCTCCAGCATCAGGATAACTTTAGGTTAGTTATTTTTGAGCAGCAGCAACCAGAGGAGCTCTCAGAACCCCAGTAGTAGAAGTGACCCTTTGTAACCGAAATTTACATTGATAAGGGAAATCTCCATTTGGAAGGGTGTCTTCCTCTCTGGACCACAGGAAGCATGACTAAATCTCCGGAAAATCTTATCAGTGGAGAAACCAACTGACTTAAATTTGCATTGCGTCCGTACCCTTGTTTACTGCGCTTTTCCTGGTCACCTCCCAGACCTGGTTCCCTCAATACATGCTTTTGACTTTAGCTGGAGACCGTATTTAAGGTGGTGACTTGGACCATTTCAGGGAGTTACTCACTTCTCCTGGGTCTCTCTCACGTATGCTGTGCTGTGCTGTGCTGTGCTTAGTCACTTCAATCGAGTCCAGTTCTTTGCGATGCCATGGCTCAGCCACAGCCCACCAGGCTCCTCTGTCCATGGGATTTTTCAGGCAAGAATCCTGGAGTGGGTTGCCATGCTCTCTCATGTATACGTGTTATTGAACTTTTGTTTCTTTCTCTCCTGTTAATATCTGTTATTACAGGGGGATCTTTGGGCTTCCCAGGTGATACGGTGGTAAAGAACGTACCTGACAAGGCAGAAGCTGCAGGATACGCAGATTTGATCCCTGGGCTGGGAAGATGATCCCTTGGAGAAGGAAATGGTTACCCACTCCAGTTTTCTTGCCTGGAGAATCCTATAGACAGAAGAGCCTGCTGGGCTACAGTTCATGAGGTCACAGAGAATCAGATACGACTGAGCAACTGAGATTGCACGCACCATAGAATCTCAGCCAAGAATTTAGAAGAGTGGGGGGAACCTGTTTTTTCTTTCCCTCAAAACAGGTTACACTAAGTGCCATTAATTAATGTTCACGAAATTCCTCCTAAGTTCCAGGATTAAGTGCCTATTGCAACAGGCTGATTGCATTGATTGCCCCAGTTAATGGTCTCCCTGTTTGCACATCTTTCCAATGTGACTTCGCAGCTTCTCCTAACAAGAGGTAGAGAGTCTTTTCCCTGGTGGTCCTGTGTTGAGAATTTGCCTGCCATTATAGAGCACAGGGTTTGATGTCTGGTTTGGGAAGATTCCACAAGCCTCGGAGCAACTAAACCCATAGGCCACAACTACTGAAACTGTGCCCTAGAGTCCAGGAGCCTCAACTACTGAGCCTATGCTCTGCAACAAGAGAGACCACCACTGAGAAGCCTGTGCACAGCACCTAGAGAGTAGCCCCCACTCGTTGCAACTAGAGAAAGTCTGTGCACAGCAGCAAGGACCCAGTGCAACCAAAAAAAAGAGAGAGAGAGAGGTAGAGTCTTATTTCCCCACCAGTTTATCCAGGCTGGCCCTATCACCTGATCTGGCCGATAGAATGCAATGGACCAGAATTCTAGTTCCAAGTGGAAGCATTAGGAAACTTTATAGCTTCAAATGTCTTGCTTCCACTGTGAAAACAAGCCCAGGCTAGTCTTCTGGAGGCTGGGAAATCACATGAAAAGAACCAAGAGGCATCAGCCAATAGTCAGGCAACCTCCAGTAAAAGCCATCAAGATGACCCTCAGCTGACCACAGACACAGAACAGAGCCCCACTGGGAGCCAAAGAACATCCCCCTGCAAATAGCCAACACACAGGCTCATGAGCAAACACAAATGTTTATAGATTTTAAGCCATTTAGTTTTGAGATGGTTTGTTACACAGCAATATCTATCTGATACTCTTACCAAGTAAACGATGTTTTGGATAGATTATTTTTATCCATGAAACTAAGAATTTCTAATTCTCTTTGTCCTAAAAGGTTTAATGGCAGGAAGGAAACAAGAAGGACTTGCCCGAGGTCACTCATCTGGTTAGTTCCAGAGCCAGAATTGAAATGAATTCCATTTAATTCAAAATCCATCTCTTTATGTCCCTCACTCCATGCTGCCTAAGATGATGCCAAACCTGCCAACACCCAAGATTGTTTCTATATTTCAGGAGAGCTAACAGGACAGATCTGGCCATCAGTTACCAAAGCCAGTTTCCCCAAAGTCCAGGCCAACACAATAGGATCATAGCCCAATAGGAAATTAGCATCCCACGAAGGCTGGGCAGAATATTAAACCTCATAAAAGACAGTACAATGTTGAGAACAATGAGAGATGTGGGAGTCAGCAGAGCTGGAATTGCCAGCACAAGATTTATGGAAGATAAACAAAATCCATTTGATCAAATGGGAGATGAAATTGCAGAGCGCAGCAGAGCAGTTCCAATAAGAGGTAAATTGACACTCTCTAAGATCTGTTAAATAGGATGGCGGGAAGTCGGGGATCTCTGAATACACATTTCCTTGTTGTTGTAAGTCATTATATACACATACACAGATAGACACACATACAGAGGCAGAAATAGTTGTGAAATGTACAACAAAAACACACATGCAAAGGCATAAATATTTACAGACGTGCACACCCTCTTAAAGCATGAGTGCCTGGGTTTATACACATGCAAAGGCATTCACCTGTGTGCACCCACTCACCTTCACCCTCACTACCCCAGACAGGCAGAGGGGAATACCTGTCTGCTGGGAGAAGGTCTGTCCCCCCAGGATTTGTCCTCAGAGTTAGAGCATTTCACCTGCAAATCCTGCCAAGGAAGAATCTTCCAGCTGATCCTTAGAGTCCCTTCCCAGCAAGAAAGCTCAGCCCTCCCTAGCCCCAGGGCCAGTCCTGACCTTGGCTAGAAAGGATTTAAAGAACCCTGGGCATGGACTTCCCTGGTGGTCCAGTGGTTAAGAATCCTCCTGCCAATGCAGGGGACACGGGCTCAATCCCAGGTCGGGGAAGATTCCATATGCCATGGAGCAACTAAGACCCTGTGGTAGAACACTTGAGTCAGTGCTCTAGAGCCCGGGAGCTGCAACTACTGAACCCATGTGCAGCAACTACTGAAGCCCTTGTGCCCTAGAGCCCGTACTCCGCAACAAGAGAAGCCACCGCAATGATAAGCCTGCACACGGCAACTAGAGAGTAGCCTCTACTCACTGCAGCTAGAGAAAGCCCGCTTGCAGCAACGAAGACCCAGTGCACCCAAAAATAAATAAATACTTTTAAAAATAAAGAGCCCTGGGCTGAACTATATTCAATATTCTGTGATAAACTATAAGGGAAAGAATATGAAAAAGAATGTATGCAAATGAGTAACTGAATCACATTGCTGTACCGCAGAATCTAACAGAACATTGTAAATCAACTATACTTCAATAAAATAATTTTTAAAAAAACATCCAGAGCCGAAGACAGGGACTAAATGTGAAGTCAGCGCTTTGGGTTCCCTTTTGGAAAATTACGCCTGTGCCCCATCCTTGGGTTGAAATGGGTGTGAAAACATCAGCTTTGACATCAGGAAGACCAGTGTTCAAATACCACCTCCGCTACTTCCCAGCTGCACGAACTTGGGGCCAAGTACCTCAATATGCTGAACTTCAATGTCATCAGTTACAAAGTGGAGACAGTGACTCCTACCAAACAGGGATTTGAAAGGATTAAAGGTGATCGTGTTAGTGCTCAAATCAAGACCTGACACATTCTAGATATCTAGAATTGTTGGGAGAAGGAGTAGATATTTTCCAGGACAAGTTTCTCCATCCAGGTACAGCCTTAGCTTTTTTCCCCCCAGGTACAACACAAATTTAGGCTACTTTACATTTATATTCTATAATTTTTTATGTATCATTATTTGGATATTTTATCCAAAATGATCCTTTTTTCTCTAATTCTATCAATGTAAATGTCTTTGGAATGAACACAGGCCAATGTCTTCTGTCCTTGGGCATCATCTTTTCTAACGGAAAAGATGTTTAAACCCATTGAACAAATCAATTTTCCTAAACTGAAATTCTCATTACATGTACTATTTCAAAACTCTGATCCTCCTGCAAAAAAGAAATTTAAAAGCTGCTGTCTCAAAGTCAGAACCTGACTTTACTCTTAAGAGAAACCTGTATTTAAAAGTGGCCCTTGAAAAGGCTACTTTTGAATTCTCATTTTAACATTCACACATTCAATACCACAGACATTTCTGAGCACTTACTATGTTCTATGCCCCATGATCAGAAACCAGTTCACAAAAATACAGTGTGTGCTTGCTAAGTCCAGTCAGTTGTGTTCAACTCTTTGCAACCCTATGAACTGTAGCCCACCAGGCTCCTGTCCATGGGATTCTCCAGGCAGGAATACTGGAGTGGATTGCCATTTCCTCCTCCAGGGTATCTTTCCAACTCAGGGATCAAACCTGCATCTACTGCATTGGCAGGCAGATTCTTTACCACTGTGCCACCTGGGAAGCCCATGACCTCATCTAACTAAACGTAATCCCTTTACACAAGTCCAGTTTCGAATACTATCACATTGCAAGTGGGACTTCCCTGGTGGTCCAGTGGCTAAGACTCTGCACTCCCAATGCAGTGGATCTGGGTTTGATCCCTGGTCAGGGACCTAGATCCCAAATGTTGCAACTAAAGATCCTGCATGCCCCAATGAAGATGGAAGATGCTGAGTGCTGCAACTAAGACCCAGCACAGCCAAATAAACAAATAACTTTTTTAATTTTTGCTTTAAAAAATCTTTTTAAAAAACACGTTGCAAGTGAATGCTTCAACATATGAATTTGGGGAGGACATAAGCATTCAGAGCCAGACAGAACAAGAGAAAAGAGGATGAAGAGACACCCCCTGCTTCTAGGAAAGCAAGTTCCCATTACAAGAACTGCTCTTGTTGGAGACAGCTTTCAGAAGACTAGCACAGAGGAAAACCCAGGGGGAAGGCAGCTGCCTTTTATGATTTTCGGCACCAGTAGACCCAAGATCCATCATCAGCCTCCCCGGGGGCAAGTCTGTTGCTTTTTCAATTTTGACAATGGCTTTGAATTTCACTTTGATGTGGAGGTGTGGGGGATAGAAGAATTTCAGGGGCACCGCAGAGATCCTGTGAAAACAGAACACGTGGCCGTCATCATCATCACATCCCTACTGTTCCTTGCAGACCTCCTGTGTCCAAGAGGTTCATATGAGCCTCAACTTCACAGATCCCAGGTGGCGCTAGTGGTAAAGAACCCGCCTGCCAACGCAGGCGACAGAAGACACGCAGGCTCGATCCCTGGGTCAGAGAAGACCTCTGGAGGAGGGCACGGCGACCCACTCCAGTAGACCCACTCCAGTATTCTTGCCTGGAGAATCCCATGGACAGAGGAGCCTGGTGATCATCAGATTGCAAAGAGTCAGAAGCGACTTAGCGCACAGCACACAGAGCTTATATTTATAGAGGGTTTGCTGAGTCCCTAGTGCTGTGCAAAGTGCCATGATGCCTGTGTTTGCTTTTTTTTTTTTTTTTACGATTCTTCTGATGTGGATCATTTTTAAAGTCTTCATTGAATTTGTTACGTTACATTACATTACAATATTGTATCTCTTTTTTTTTTGTTTTGTTTTGTTTTTTTTGTTTTTGTTTTTTTGGCCATGAGTCGTGTCTGTCATCCAAATATTAACCTTAGAATTTAAGATTCCACTCACATCATGAGAAGTCAGTACAGTAAGATTTCATCCATTAATTATTTTTAAAGCTTCAGGTGCTAATAAAGCCGCTGCCCCAATTACTCTTAGGCAGTGGGGCCACCCACGTGAAACTACATCTAATTCTCTGCTTAGATAAGCAATAGGTTGCTGGTGAGGCCGTCGGGGTTGTGTCAAAACTCCCAATGCCACACCTTTTCTTTCAGTGACAAACAAATTAAATTCTGACCCTGTGGGCAAGCTCAGAGCTGGAGCTTGCAGGAGAGCAGTCTGAAGAACCTTAAAAGCCTTTTGAGTTTCTGGAGACCAAACCAGTTTGTCGGTTTGGGCCTGCTGAGTTTCAGCTATAAGTTTATATAAAGGCCGGGCAAGTTCCCCGTAACCCGGAATCCAAATGCGACAGTAACCTGTGATTCCCAAAAATCCTCTCAATTGTCTTAAAGTCATAGATAGGGGGTGATTTAGTATAGGTTTAATTCTCTCAGGGCCTATGGCCCTAGTCCCTTCTGATATGATTAGGCCCAGATATCTAACCGATTGTTGACAAAGCTGAGCCTTTTCTCTTGATGCCTTGTAACCACAGTCCGCCGGAAAGTTTAAGAAATCTTCTGAGGCTCGCAAACAAGCTTCCTCTGTCTCAGCACAGAGCAAAATATCATCTACATATTGTAACACCACTACTTCAGAGCTATTAAAGTTTTGCAGATCCCGTGACAAACTTGTCCAAATAAGTGAGGACTGTCACAAAATTCCTGGGGCAAAACTGTCCAGGTTAACTGAGAAGCTGGCTGTGTAGGGTCTTCAAAGGCAAATAGAAATTGGCTTTCTTCTGCCAAAGGCACTGAATAGAAGGCATCCTTTAAATCAATTACTGAGAAATATTTGGCTCATTCAGGAATTTCAGACAATAGAGTATAAGGATTAGGCACCACAGGGTGTAAAGGAACTACAGCCTCATTTATTCGTAAATCTTGAACTAGTCTCCGTTTACCATTCGATTTCTTTATACCCAAAATAGGAGTGTTGCAAGGACTGTTACAGGGAATTAATAGTCCCTGCTCCTTTAAATTTTCGATGATGGGTTTTAACCCTTCCTTAACTTCAGATTTCAGTGGATACTGCTTCTTATGTGGAAATACGTGTGGGTCTTTGAGCGTAACAACTACAGGAATAGCATTTTGTGCTCAACGCACAGATTTTCCATCAGCCCATACTCTAGGATTTACATTTTGTTCAACTAAAGGGAGAGAAAGGAAGGGCTCCATGTTCATAAAAACAGAGGCATGGACCTTGCTCAGTATATCCCTTCCCAAAAGGGGTGAGGGAGATTCTGGCACGATCAGAAACCCGTGTGAAAACAGCACAGAATCCCAGTTGCAAGATAAAGAATAACTGAAATAATACCTTTTGGCTCGTCCAGACAGTCCCATTATGGAAGCGGATCGGGAAGAAAGTGGGCCAGGGACTTCAGTAAGCACAGAATAAGTTGCCCCAGTATCTAAAAGGAAATCGACGGATTGGCCCCCCACAATTATTAATACCCGGGGTTCCTCAGGTGTAATTAGGACGGGAGCTTGTGTGGGGACCCCCGGGCACCTTCAGTCCTGATTGTCTTGAGAGTCCGACCCGGGAGACCTACGCCTCTAGGGGCAGTCTCTCTTCCATTGTGGTCCTTTGCAGACCAGACATGGAGCCGGGGGCGGCTTAGATGCCTGAGGGCAATCCTGCTTGAGGTGCCCCTCCTTTCCACAGTAGTAGCAAGCCCATCCCTTTTCACCTGAGCCCCTCTGGGCATTTTTATCAGGCTGTTTAAGAACGTTTTTCATAGCCATGGCGAAGGCTTCCGCCTTTTCCTTTGTCTTTTTTTGCCTTTCTTTCTTTTTCTCATATTTTCTACCATAATAGACTGTCTGAGCCAGTTGTAACAGAGTATCTAAAGACTGATTTGGTCCATACGCCTGTTTTAATAGCTTACGGCGGATATCTGGAGCCGACTGAGTGAGAAATCTATCCTTTAAGATCACTTTTCCCTCTTCGCTTTCAGGATCAATCTCAGTGAATCTGCGAAGGCCTTCTCTCAGTCTATCTAGGAATTTACCAGGAGCTTCTTTTTCCTCCTGTTCTATATCTGCCAATTTGCCATAGTTTAAAGGCTTAGAACGTGCCTGCCTAAGTCCTTCAAGAATATATCTAACAAAATGACTCTGATCCCATCTTCCTTTAGCTGTGTTGTAGTCCCAGTCTGGTTCTGTAGTTGGGACCGCCTGATTCCCAGTGGGGAGGGCCGCTATCTCGTTCTCCCTCTTCCCTACTGATTCATTACCAAGCCATTCATCTCCATAAGCAACCGCTTTTCCCAAAACTCGAGTCTTTGACTCAGGACTCAGCATTTGTCCCAAGATATACATCACATCCTTTCAAGTGAGGTCATAAAGCAGAGTAACACCTTTAAAAGCTCTAATATATTTTTCTGGGTCATCTAAATAGTCTCCCAGATCCTCCTTGATTCTTTGTATTTCTTGATAAGAAAAAGGCTTATTAACTCTCACAGACTGATTATTTCTCCCGGTGGGTGTTTCATAAAGAGGCAACAGCTTCTGTGGCTGTTCCTCAGTCTCTCTGGCTGCTCTGCGCATATGATGCCAGGGATAGATTGGAGAAACCTGTTTTTCCTCTTCTCTTTGTCTCCTGTCCTCCATCTCATCTCTTACTTCGATGGTCTGAGTTTCTACTGAAACCAGAGTAGTCTGAGGTCGTACTGAAACAGGGGTTGTTTGGACCTCCATGTGGGCAGTTTGAATCCCAGTTTGGAGTCCCCAGTATGGGGGCAAAGTAAGAGGACAGGAAGGAGCTGAAGGTTTCATGCCAAAATCTATACCCTTAGGACATAAGTCTGGCATATTTCTCAGAGAGAAAAAGGGCAACACATATGCTACTTCTACCCATTTCCCTTGTTCCTTACAGAACCAGTCTAATTGTAGAACAGTATTATACTTAAGAGACCCTCCAACTGGCTGCCGTTCGCTGTCCTCCAATGGATACCGTGGCCATGCAGTATCACATAGGAAGACCAGGTGTGTCTTCTTTAAGCCCTGGGGATCAAATCTATCCCAGTTTTTCAGGATACAGTTCAAAGGAGTGAGGCTGGAATTGTTAGCTCCCATCTGTAAGAGAGAAAAAAAGCGACCAGCACCATTTTTCTA
The DNA here is from genome assembly GCF_019923935.1 of Bubalus bubalis. NCBI lineage: Eukaryota > Metazoa > Chordata > Mammalia > Artiodactyla > Bovidae > Bubalus > Bubalus bubalis. The sequence continues at coordinate 34,170,332 of NC_059180.1, forward strand.
CCGGAGGCGTCCCTCCCTGCTCTAGATGGGGGTGTAGACAGACGTTACACCAAAAGCTTTTCCTTCCTGGTCGGACTTAGTCTGTCCCTTACCGACACAGGCACCGTACTCGTCCCTCCTGGTTCTACCACCGAGATGGGGTGGGGATGTACCAGGGGTAGACTTGATAGCATCCCTACTTGACGTCCAGCTCTTCACCCTTAACCTTGCTTGCCTCTGATGTCACCCGGGGTGAATCAGAGTAACCTTTCGGAATGCCTCCCAAGCTAAGACCGCTGTGGGAAACATTTGTCACCTGAGTGCCTGTGCACGACCCTGAGTATTTCCTGACTACAATAAGACCGACGCGAACATAAAACTGAGATGTTCTTTCCAAGCATCACCACACCAGTATAACAGCCTCCTCTGATCCACTAAGAGCCGGCGTTACCAAAGGAAAAAACCCATCACAGTCCCAATCTGAGTAACCTTTAACCTCAGAGATGTTCTGGGAGCTAGAGCTCCATCTAGCTTCCGAACTTTCGATTCCTAGCGAGGCTAGACACTTTCTTGACTACCAATCCAAGTTTGGGACCTAAGCCACAGTATACAGTAACAGTATAGATCACAAGTCCCTTGAAAGTCTATGATCCGATAGATTAGGTTAGTACTTCTAATTCCCAAGGAGTTATGAAATGGTCAAAGAGACCGAAAAGTTTGACCGAGAAAGGAAAGTTCGGTCCACATGCTTTGCCCATTTCTGGTCGGTTCCCGAAGGAGACACTGGGTGCCTCTTGGCATTGGCAGGTTGGTACAACGGCCCAACAGGTTTCTGCCATAAGCCGTATGAGATCACTGTGGAACCGCAGAGCAGGGCCCCTTACTTGCTTCATGAAGGGCCTGCCATTCATTCACACAAGCACACCATAGAGTTAGTAAAGCACGGCAGAAAACATGTTCGCTAAGAGAACAAAGAACTAAAGCTCCAAGCTTCCTTACCTTGTCCTGAAGGATCCCGGACGAGCCCCCAAGATGAAAGGTTGTTGTTGAATCACGAGAATACACTGGGATTCTTGGCCCCCGGAGGAGAAGAATTCAATCCGGGGCCAGAGACGAGGCTTGATCACTCAGAGCTTTTGTGTAATAAAGTTTTATTAAAGTATAAAGGAGATAGAGAAAGCTTCTGACATAGGCATCAGAAGGGGGCAGAAAGAGTACCCGCTTGCTAGTGTTAACAATGAAGTTATATAAGCCAAAGAATGTCTGGAGGTTGCAAAGACCTCATCAGACCCACTCCCCTAATTTACATCTTAAGGTAACACTGTCCTCAGGCAAGATACATCCTTGTAAAGACCAGGTCTACTCCCATAATTAACATTTTAAGATAACAAAAGGTTGACTCCAAAGACTGTCCTTAGGCAGGATACATTATTGTTATATAATCCTAAGGAATGTAGAGAAAGACAAAAAAGTTTGTCCTTTCTTCCTCCTTGAGAATTCCAGACCCCTCTCTCCTTGGGGACCCCTAGACTCCCTATCAACTTGCCTGGGAACTGACTCTCTCACTTAGAAGGTAAAGTCTTAACCACTGGACCACTGGGAAAGTCCCAAAACATCTGTTTTTAAAACAACGACCCAAGGCAGTCACTGGTCTCTGCCTTCCCCCCGGGCAAGGGAACAGAATGTTAACCAGGTTAAGTGACTTCTCCTCAGGCTGGTTGGCCATGGGGCTGGGTTTCTCAACCTCATCACCACTGACTTTCAGGGCTGGGTCACTCTCTGCTGTCGGGGGGTGTCCCATGCACCTGTAGGACGTTGAAGAGCATCGCTAGCCTTGACTCACTAGACGCCAGCAGCATCTTTCCCAAGCTGTGACAACCAAAAATATTTCCAAACATGGCCAAATTTCCCCCGGGGAAGAGAGTACAAAATCACCCCAGGTTGAGGATCAGGGCAGCAAAGATCTGAAGCCAAGTCTCCAGAGCCAGCTCCTCTAACTGTTAGCTGACACAACGTTTTCCTGTTCGTCTCCAGTCTTCTCCTGAAACAGAGGTTCCCAGAGGGAAGTCCATCCCCGCCATCAGTGAGTATAAGGCCCCGGGGATGCGAAGCCAGGTGTGACCCTAAACTGAGCCCTCGTCCCAGTCACCACCTTGGGGACTTTCCTGGTGGTCCAGTGGCTAAGACTTTGTGCACCCAATGCAAGGGGCCCAGGTTCAATCCCTGGTTGGGGAAATAGATCCCACATGCCACAATTAAGATCCAGTGCAGACACTCCCTTCAAGAGGGTGCATGTGTGTGTGTGTGTGTGTTAGTTGCTCAGTCGTGTTCAACTCTTTGTGACCCTATGGACTGTATCCCACCAGGCTCCTCTGTCCGTGAGATTCTCCAGGCAAGGATACTGGAGTGGGTTGCCATTCCCTCCTCTAGGGGATCGTCCCAACCCAGGGATCGAACTCGAGTCTCTTGTGTCTCCTGTGTTGCAGATGGCTTCTTTATCTGCTGAGCCACCAGAGAAGCCAGTTCAAGCAGGGGAGAGGAGGGGAACATGTATATACCTATGGCTGATTTATGTTGTTGTATAGCAGAAGCCAACACAACATTATAAAGCAATTATCATCCAATTAAAAATAAATCGCCCAATTAAATTTTTAAAAATGAGTAACTTTTTGAGAAAAGGGAACCCTGATGCCTGTGTCAAATCCTAGGCTTGAATATGGGCGGGAATTAGGAAGGAATCACTCCCCCAGTCATGTCCCAAACCTGGCTTGGATCCAAACACAGAGCAGGTTACGCTCAGTTCCGCTGCCCCACCTCACAGCAGCTTCCTCCCCTCCAGCGTCCCATCCCCTTCCCTGGCCAATTACAGCCAAGTTTCACACATAGCAATTTTGCAAATGTCCTTGTTTCTTGTTCAATGGCTGATTCCAATGGCCAATACTATCTGGGTGGTAAAAGAGAGGGTCCATGTGACTTCAGAGATTCAAGGGCAGCAGGCTGGAAATTCCAGTGCTCAGCTGGATTTTGAGCTGTGCTGGGCAGGACGCAATCCATGGCTTATCAGACATTCTCCCCTCACTCCCACCCCGACCCCCTGATGTGACTGAAGAGGGAACCCTGCTTGACATTTCAGTTAGCTCTTTAATTACGCAGAAAGCAGAGCCTTCAGAAGTCAGTCAATCTGAAGGGAAAGAAAGAAACAAGTCTGGCTTCTAATCGATGGCTGTTCCAGTCTCTTTCATCAAAGGCTTGATCTGTCATTTTCTATTGTCTGGAGTTAATAAGTCAGTTTGAATTAGGCCTTCCATGGCTCCCTGGGATGAAGGGAATTTGCTTACTCTGGGGACTGCTCTATCCTTGATAGCATCGCTCTGTATGTTTCTCAGAGAGCTTATAACTATGCAGTTGTCGTTTACTATGCGTTGGCCATGAGTCAGGCAATACATTAAGGATTCTGCCTCTCTTAGCTCTTCTGATCATCATGTCAACTCAGGTGAGGTTCTTATGCCTCCTGGTCCTGCCACGTACCAACCGGAAGGACTGGGTCCTTCCTCCCCTGTCCTTATTTTCTCATCTATAAAGCAGGGATAGTAACAGTTGTTGTAAAGATCCAAGGAGTAATTTTTGTAAAGTGCTCAGAACAGTGCCCAGCACACATAACTGCCTGTAAATGTTTGTTCTGTTTATGACTGTCCCTTTTTTACAAGCAAGGAGGTCAAGGTTGATGAGAGTTAAGGAACCAGGCCGAGGCTCAGAAGTTGGCAGCAAGAGAGCTGGGACTTAACCTTGGCCCATTTGGCTCTAAAACTGAGTTCTAACCAAGGAACCATGAGGAAGTGGGGGATAGAGGAGCGTGCAATGGGAGCACCAAAGAAGTGGGAGCCACAGAACTGGCCCCACACAAAAGCCAAGAGCAGGGAGTTCCTGGTGGTCCAGTGGTTGTAAATCCACCTGTTAATGCAGAGGACATGGGTTGGACCCCTGGTGCAGGAACTAAGATCCCACATGCCGCAAGGCAACTAAGCCCATGTGCCACAACTAGAGAGTCAGTGCACCAAAATGAAAGATTTCACACGACACAATGATGATCTTGCGTGCCACAACTAAGTCCCGATGCAATCAAAGACATAATTTTTTCAGAAAGCCAAGAGCAGATCTCCAGCAAATGGTGCTGCCCTCAACGGGGACAGCTCAACCCAGAAGAGGGAGCCCCCACCCCAGGGTCAGGGTGACCACAGGGCTGCTACAGGAGCTCTACATACCCCCAAATAAAGTCCAAACCCTAGTTTGGCTTGAAGGCTCTCATGACCCTTTCATCTTTCTGGATTCACCTCAAGTCCTCCACACCTTCCAACCACCCACCACTCTCACACACACACACACACACACACACACACACTGGACCAGCGTCTGTCCTCATACCCACCAGTCTTTCAAGCTTCATGGCTGTTTGTACATCCTCTCCATTCCATCTGAAATGCCTTCCTCTTCCCCATCCCCTGAAATTCAGCTCAAGAGTCACCTCCTCCTGGAAGCCTTCCATGACCACTGCCACTCCTCAGCTGGGCTAGCCACCTTCAGGGAGTCACCACAGGTGCTCCTTCCTTCTCTTTCCAGGTTATGATTGCCCTGTAACTACGATTCCAGATGCAATTGTCTATCTCTCTCACAGACCCTGAAACTCCTCCAAGGCCCAGCCCAGAGGCCAGCCCATAGTGGGTGCTCAGAAAATGTTTGTGGATGAATGAATGAATGGGTTCTTGTGGGATGGGGAGCCAACTGGATGCCATTCTCTGTGAGTGTTGCTATTGTTTAGTCACTAAGTAATGTCTGACTCTTGTGACCACACGGACTGTAGCCCACCAGGGTCTTCTGTCCATGGGATCTCCCAGGCAAGAATACTGGAGTGGGTTGCCATTTCCTTCTCCAAGGGATTGTCCCAACCAAGGGATCAAACCTGGGTCTCCTGTTTCGCAGGCAGATTCTTTACCATCTGAGCCACCAGGGAAGACCCTCTGTGAAAGTGAGATTTCATTAATTGTGTGGATCCATACAGGTCATAAACCCCACTAATATAGCCTTCCAGGGAAATACACTGGCATAGAGTATGTGCACTCAACCATCTCCACAGGCAATGAGCTCCCCAAGACTGGTGGTATCCCAGCAGAAAGGACACTTCTTGGGGAAATCATAGTTAATTTGTGAGTCACCTAAGGGACGGATAATATTCTCATGCTGCTGGTCTGTCTCGACTGACACTAAATCTTCTGAGATAACCTTAAAGATAATGATGATGGTGGTGATGTTGAGGATGATGAAGATGATGATAGTGATGATGTTGGTAAAGGTGTTGATGGTGGTGATGATAATAGTGGTGATGGTGGTAGTGACGGTGGTGATGGTGGTGGTGATGATGATGGTAGTGATGGTGGTGGTGATGGTAGTGATGGTAATGGTGGTGATAGTGGTGGTGATGATGAGGGTGATGGTGCTGGTGGTGGTGCTGGTGGTGGTGATGGTGATTGTCATGATGATGATGGTGATGATGAGGGTGACGGTGCTGGTGGTGGTGATGGTGGTGATGGTGATGGTGGTGGTGGTGGTGATGGTAGTGATGGTGCTGGTGGTGACTGTTGTGATGATGATGGTGATGATGGTGGTGATGGTAGTAATGGTGGTGATGGTAATGGTGGTGATGGTGGTGGTGATGATGAGGGTGACGGTGGTGGTGGTGGTGGTGATGGTGGTGGTGATGATGAGGGTGATGGTGCTGGTAGTGGTGATGGTGGTGGTGATGGTGATTGTTGTAATGATGATGGTGGTGATGAGGGTGATGGTGGTGGTGATGATGGTGGTGATGATGAGGGTGATGGTGGTGGTGGTGGTGATGGTAGTGATGGTAATGGTGGTGATTGTTGTGATGATGATGGTGATGATGGTGGTGGTGGTGATGGTGGTGGTGATGGTAGTGATGGTAATGGTGGTGATAGTGGTGGTGATGATGAGGGTGATGGTGCTGGTGGTGGTGCTGGTGGTGATGGTGGTGGTGATGGTGATTGTTGTAATGATGATGGTGATGATGAGGGTGATGGTGGTGGTGATGGTGGTGGTGGTGGTGGTGGTGATGGTAGTAATGGTGGTGGTGGTGATTGTTGTGATGATGGTGGTGGTGATGATGGTGATTATAGCCATAATTTAGAAGGCACCAATATGTACCATGCACTGAGGTTGGTCCTTTATATAAAGAGCAATTGCCAGCCCTTCATGCATATATAATACACAACTGCAGATGTCTACAAAAGTTGAATAATCATTTCCTATGTTGAGGGAGGGAAAGGTCATCTTTGTGTACGATCTTTAACCTCACTTTTCGGATGCAACCTTCAACCATGTGTCTCTGGCATTTTCATACACATTCTTCCATTTTATTCTTTTCTTTCACAACCAAGAGACAGATAGTAAGCAAAGCCCAGAGCTCTTCCAGCTAAAGATCTGCTGTGCTGGATGGCTTTTGTGATTTTATCTTCTTTTTTTCTCTTTTTTTGGTTCAGTTGTATTTAGTTTATGAGACTTGTGTTCCTTCACTGGGATCAGCACTTCTTCTCTCTGCTTGGTTTTATACAGTAATCACAAAAAATGCAATAAAATATTAAAGTCTTTGGCACAAACTGCTGCGTGGGCAAAGGTAGAGACCCTCTTGGAGAGGAACTGCCTGCCAAGAGGCATCATCACACGGATGTCAAGATGGATTTGCCTCAGCTGATGTTCAAAATCCCAAACTCACATGGAAGAAATAGTGTACAAGCTTTAGAGTAAATGCTTCCAAAGCACAGTTTGTCACAAAAAATGGACATGGGAAAATCAGAACTTCCAGTATTGTTCTTATATCCATTTGTCTGCTAGGACACTGTGGCTTAGAGCAGTCAAGTAAGTCACCCAATATCACACGGGCAAAGAGAAATAGAACCAGGATGTAAATCAAGGAGGAATTTAGTGCTTGTGTTTATCAACAGTTGATGATGTTTATTGAGCATTTACTATGCACTAAATACTGTTGCAAGCACTGTCGGTTTTTAACTCAATCATCATAACACCCCTAGAACAAGTGTTCCCATCTTACAGATGGAGAACTGAGGTGCAGAGTGACTGAGCAACTCACTGTGGTCACCCCACAACAGGTAGTGAAACCAGACCTTGAACCTGAGTCTTCAAGCCTCTTTCTCTCTTAAGGTTTCTTGACGTGCATCCTCAAGCCAAAATCTCAGCACAGACCCTTTATGCTCAGGGGGAGCATAAAGCGGTCCCGCATTGCAGAAGATGGACCGAGGACATGAGGGGACAGAGGGGAACCATGTGCCCTGGGACTGGGTTCATTGAAGAAGCTCGTGCTTTCCTGCAGGGAAGCAGCTCTACCATCAAAGGCTTGTATATCAGAAGCCTACCTTGCAGTTCAAGGACATCTGAGCCAGGGCTGGAGCAGCTTTGCTAAGGAGCATTGCTCTGAGAACTGCTTCTCCTGCATGTCCCCTTGTCATGAGAAGCTGTCAGGTCTCAAAGAACTGAACCAGGAACTTAATTTAATGCTACAGAAAGCAATGCTGTGTGGGTCTCTCTAGGCTCAACTATAATAGTGTTTGTGCTTTTACCATTAAAGCACCAAAATGCAAACCACTTGACCTCTCAGTGCAGGAAAAGGAACGAGGGCTCGGAGGTCAGGAGATCCTGGATCAAGTTGTGGCTCTGCAACTGACTCCCCGTGTGACCAGGGGCAAATGACTTAACCTCTCTGAGCCTCAGGCTTCTTTGTACATTGAGAGTGATGAATCAGGGTTTTGCAAAGTACCCGGCTGCCTCCAACATCCTGGGTTCCTGTGCCACACACTGAAGGAAATATATATTATGAACTGGCCTGAGCTTCTGTCTGCGATTACGGTTCAGACCTACGTGTTGTGGTTGTTGTTGTTCAGTCACTAAGTCGTGCCCATCTCTCTGTGACCCCATGGACTGCAGAACACCAGGCTTCCCTGTCCTTTACTAGCTCCCAGAATTTGCTCAAATTCATGTCCATTGAGTCAGTGATGCTATCTAATCATCTCAGCTTCTGTTGCCCCCTTTTTCTCCTGCCTTCAGTCTTTCACAGCATCAAGGTCTTTTCCAGAGAGTCAGCTCTTTGCATCATGTGACCAAAGTTTTGGAGCTTTGGCTTCAGCATCTGTCCTTCCAATGAATGTTCAGGGTTGATTTTCTTTAGGATTGACTGATTTGATCTCTTTGCTATCCAAGGGACTCTTAAGAGTCTTCTCCAGCACCACAATTTGAAGGCATCAATTCTTTGGTGCTCAGACTTATTTACGGTCCAGATCGCATGTTCATACATGACTACTGGAAAAACCATAGCTTTGACTATACAGGCCTTTGTTGGCAAAGTGATGCCTGTGCTTTTTAATATGCTGTCTAGGTTGGTCATAGCTTTCCCTCCAAGGAGCAAGTGTCTTTTAATTTCATGGCTGCAGTCACTGTCCACAGTGATTTTGGAGCCCAAGGAAATAAAATCTGTCACTGTTTTCACTTTTTCCCCTTCTATTTGCCATGAAGTGATGGGACCAGATGCCATGATCTTAGTTTTTTCAATGAAGTTTTAAGCCTTTTAATGGAGTTTTAAGGCTTTTCCCTCTCATCTTTCACCCTCATCAAGAGGTTCTTTAGTTCTTCTTCACTTTCTGCCATTAGAGTGGTATCATCTGCTATTATTCATTCATATTATTCATATCAATTCATTCATATTATTCATGCCACTTTTTGAATACCCTACTGCATGCTAATCATTTAGTCACCATGCAAATCTTGGTAGATAGATATAACTTAGGCCCATGAGAAAAATAAAGAAACTGAAGCTCAATTAGTCCCATGTGCCCAATGGCACATGCTATCCATGTGGTACCTGCAGGTCTAGACCCCAAGATTTTGAAACTCAAAGTCTGTGCTCTTTCCACCACTTCTCCCTGTAATCTCAGATCTTGGTCTGACAAATGAAAGCTTTAGAACAGCCTGTCAACATAAAAAATATTCACTACCTAAAAGTAGAGAGTTGTGTTTTATTTGGTGGGAATTTTTAGGACTTTAAGCCCAGAAGACAGCATCTCAAGCGACCCTGAGAGAATTGCTCCAAGGCAGCAAGGGGAGGAGCCAGGTTTTATACAGAAGTGTTGCAACAAAGGGCAGGTAGTCTGCACATCAAAAGATTACTGTTAATTTAAAAAAAAAAACAGATAACCCAAGTTAAGGAATTTAGCACTCTTCTATATGTGGGAAGATGTAAGAGAATGGGCTCACTGAAATCATTCCTTTGATAGGCATTTCAGCTCTCTGGGGCCATGATCCTGTGTTTTCACATCCTGAGCTTCCTCAGGGCTCACCATAGGGAGTGGCTGCAGTCTGATGGCTACTAGACAGCAAGTATTCTTCTTCCCCAGTTCCCTTATGGCTCACTGGCTCATGTTGGGTACTTGCAATCTCTGATGACTGTGACATTCCTGTTTACTGATCTGGCAGGAAATATTCCAGGTTTCAAGCTCATATGTTTCATATGCATACAACAGGTCTCCACTGAGCATCTGTTGTGGGCCAGGTGCCACGTGCTACATTCGAGACACAGCAATGGTAGAGCTGAACCAGGATCCTTGGGTTCACAGGCGCTCAATCAATCTGATCAAACCAGTCAATCCTAAAGGAAATCAACCCTGAATTTTCATTGGAAAGACTGATGCTGAAGCTGAAGCTCCAATACTGTGGCCATCTGATGCTAAGAGCTGACTCATTAGAAAAGACCCTGATGCTGGGAAAGATTGAGGGCAGGAGGAGAATGGGGCAACAGAGGATGAGATGGTTGGATGGTATCACCGATTCAATGGACATGAGTTTGAGCAAACTCTGGGAGATGGTGAAGGATAGGGAAGCCTGGTTTGCTGCAGTGCATGGGGTCACAAAGAGTTGGACACAGCTGAGCGAATGGACAGCAATCTATCTCACAAGGGTGTGTAGAACAATGCAGTTCTAATAAGATACAATCATGGTTTGAATGTGAATGAGATGTTGGCAGATACACTCGGGAGGAATTCATTTCCATTCGCATAAAAGATGATTCTTGGTGGGTGGTGGTAAACGTGTTCCGGGGTGGAGGCAGAGAAAGTTGTGCTCAAGGCACATCCTAGATTTACTGCAAAATGGAAAACAGTACTGACTGTGAAAGTGCTGAAGATCTGAAACTGAAATTGAATCACGAACACAAATCATGTCTGAGTTTCAGAGAAGTTTGAAGTTTGCATAAAATTTATCCAGAAGATGAGACGAGGAAGAAGGGGAGAAATGTGTATGTTTACACATCAGTCCAGAGTACCTGGGTCAGGAAGATCCCCTGGAGGAGGAAATGGCAACTCACTCTAGTATTCTTGCCTGGAGAATCCCATGGACAACTACACTAGCCTGGCGAACTACAGTCCAAAGGGTCGAAAAACAGTTGGACACGACTGAGTGACTGAGCACACACACCAGAAAGTACTTATCTCAAAAGAGTGTAGACCTAGAAGTGAATATTTTGAACACTTATTTTTTTAATATTTTACTCATTTCCAACAAACACTTATTATGTTGGGAAAAGGGAATAAACAAGACTCGACACTAAAGACTCCTGGGAATGGATGGGGATGGGACATGGATGCTGTAATAATAATACAACACTATAATATTGTAAGGGCTGTGGGCTCCAAAAGAAAGAAGTAATTTGTCTCTGCCTAGAAATTTGTTCCTACAAGTTTTCCTGGAAGGAAAGATGTACAAAATGGGTCTCAAGGGTGGACAAAAGAGCGTTAGGACCAAAAGAGAAAGGGTAATCAGACAAAGGGAATCAGAGATGCAAAGATAGGGAAGCATGTTTAGAAATTACGGAGAGGGTCAGGATGGTACTGTGGATGGTGGAAAGATGGGAATAAAACTGGGCGTATCGGCATTAGCAGAAAAGATCGGACATGGACTTGAAGGTCACACTCTAAAATTTAGACATCAGAGTGTCATCAAGATCGTTTATTACACAGAGGATAAAGGCCATTTTTATTCTTAGGACGATCAATCTGTTCACAGTTGGATGAACGGGTGGGGTAGAAAAAGATCAGTGGCAGGAAAATGGACCTTGAAGGCAGAGTTCAGACGAGGTTTGATGAACCAAGGTCTTGGCAGCAGGAATAAAAAAGGGAACTTTGATTTAAGCAACTTTTCTAACATCGAATCCACAGAATTGGGCGAAAGAGGATGAGGACTTAACGGGAACACCTTGTCTGTAAATCCAAGGAGAGCAGGCAGATAAGGAGTACACCAACTGGCAAATTAAGGTTTGTATTTCTACTACCTGAAAACACTATGTTTTGCACACTACCTAAGGCATCATACAGTCATTCAACAAACATTTGCTAAGTGCCTACTATGCACCACGTCTCAAAATTTAAAACAAATCACAATAACCCTCATAACCAAGCACAGCACTAATAAATGTTTGATGTGGGTTATCCCAGTAAACCTTGTGAAGGAGGTACAAACAGGATTCCCATTTTAAAGAGGAGAAAGCTGGTTACTAGTGAAGTAACTTGATAATAAATGTGACAGCCGAGGACTTCCCTGGTGGCCCAGTGGTTAAGACTCCATGATTCCAGTGCAAGGGGCACAGGTTCAATTCCTGGTCAGAGAACTAAGATCCCACATGCAGTATGGCCAAAAAAATACATTCCAAAGACAGAATATTACCAGTAAATATGACAGCCAGGATTCAAACCATGGTTTGTTTCTCCTCAAGGTCCACATCTATAATCGTATTCTATACCATCTTCCAGGGACAGAACCTGACGGGCTACAGTCCATGGGGGTCACAAAGAGTTGGATACAACTGAGTGACTAACACTTTCACTTTTAATACTATTTTCTACCAAAGTAAAAAACCATTTTCTAGAAAGCAAAGCCCACTGCTTAATGCTGATTTACAAGGGCCTGGTAGAGAGAGGGAGCAGGGGAAGGAGAAAGCAAAGAAATAGAGGAGAAAGGAAGAGACCAGCAGGGAGGAGGGAGCATTACAATGTCTTAGCTGGTATTACACTTGAGCATGTGGAAGACAGAAACACAGACACAATACAGCATTTGATCCTCTCCCTCCCCAACACCCATGAGTACAGAGCTTTGCTAAAGATCAGATCAGATCAGATCAGATAAGTCGTTCAGTTGTGTCCGACTCGTTGCGACCCCATGAATCGCAGCACGCCAGGCCTCCCTGTCCATCACCAACTCCCGGAGTTCACTGAGACTCACATCCATCAAGTCAGTGATGCCATCCAGCCATCTCATCCTCTGGCGTCCCCTTCTCCTCCTGCCCCCAATCCCTCCCAGCATCAGAGTCTTTTCCAATGAGTCAACTCTTCCCATGAGGTGGCCAAAGTACTGGAGTTTCAGCTTTAGCATCATTCCTTTCAAAGAAATCCCAGGGCTGATCTCCTTCACAATGGACTGGTTGGATCTCCTTGCAGTCCAAGGGACTCTCAAGAGTCTTCTCCAACACCACAGTTCAAAAGCATCAATTCTTCGGCACTCAGCCTTCTTCACAGTCCAACTCTCACATCCATACATGGCCACAGGAAAAACTATAGCCTTGACTAGACAGACCTTTGTTGGCAAAGTAATGTCTCTGCTTTTGAATATACTATCTAGGTTGGTCATAACTTTCCTTCCAAGGAGTAAGCATCTTTTAATTTCATGGCTGCAGTCACCATCTGCAGTGATTTTGGAGCCCCCCAAAATAAAGTCTGACACTGTTTCCACTGCTTCCCCATCTATTTCCCATGAAGTGATGGGAACAGATGCCATGATCTTCATTTTCTGAATGTTGAGCTTTAAGCCAACTTTTTCACTCTCCTCTTTCACCTTCATCAAGAGGCTTTTTAGTTCCTCTTCACTTTCTGCCATAAGGGTGGTGTCATCTGCATATCTGAGGTTATTGATATTCCTCCCGGCAATCTTGATTCCAGCTTGTGTTTCTTCCAGTCCAGCGTTTCTCATGATGTACTCTGCATATAAGTTAAATAAGCAGGGTGACAATATACAGCCTTGACGTACTCCTTTTCCTATTTGGAAGCAGTCTGTTGTTCCATGTCCAGTTCTAACTGTTGCTTCCTGACCTGCATACAAATTTCTCAAGAGGGAGATAGCAACCATTAATTGTCCCAGTTCCACGTCAATGTCAGCTGTGGTTTTGTTTCTATTTCCTGGGTAGCTCAAACAGTAAAGAATCTGCCTGCAATGTGGGAGACCTGGGTTTGATCTTGGGGTCAGGAAGATTCCCTGGATAAGGGCATGGCAATCCACTCCAGTATTCTTGCCTGGAGAATCCCATGGACAGAGAAGCCTGGTGGGTTACAGTCCATGGGGTCACAAAGAGTCAGGCACGACTGAGCGGCTTGTAACACGTTTACTTTTCTATTCTGCAGTTAAAACCTTTTGGGATGGGGTGGGGGGACTCTTGCCGTGGGACCTGCCTCCTGGACTAGCCCTCAGGCTGCCTGGGGGCCCTCACAGGTCAAGGGAAAAGGATGACCAACGCATGCCCACAGGAAGAGCTGTGTGTCCCACTCGGGGAGCGCCTAGCACACCAGATGCCTGCTTAGTTGGGAGTGCTGGGTCTTTTAAAATAAGGCAAAATAGAACAAGGTGCTAAAAACCTGCCACGGTGCACCAGGTCCTGCTCCTACAAGATCCTTCTCTATCTTGCCCCATTCACCTGGCCAACCCCTTTGGAGACCCCCCAGCCTCTCACCCTAGGTCTCACCTTCCCCAGATACATGCAACTCCTTCCACATTGAAGCTTCTTTGCATACAATCCTGTTCCTCGGGGGCACTCCCCACCATGCCCCACCCCACAGCCTTTTCACCCCACCCCCTCGGTTCACCTGTCAGGTCTCAAACCACACATCACCTCCTCCAGGCAGTCTTCCCCACTGCTCAAGCCTGGGTGGGGACTCTCCTTTGAATGCTGGGTTTACCCTCCTCACTATTTCATCATTGTCTAGGTCCTCGTGTGTCTCTCCCACTAGACAGAGATCAGTGACGCTGGGAGCCAATTCTGTTTTGGTAAATGAAGTTTTCTTGGAACACAGCCATGCCTACTCTTGGACATTATTATCTAAGACTGCGTTTGAACTTCCAACAGCAGAAATGAACAGTGGCGGCAGAGATTGTATGGCCAGCAAAGCCTAAAGATTTATTATCTGGCCCCTTGTGGAAAAAGTTTACTGTACCTTGTTCCAGACCGTGGGTTTTTCGAAAGGCAAGACTCCTGTCTGGTTCATTAGTGTATGGCCACCAGCAACTAGTGCCAAGCCTGGAAGACAGAAGAAGCTCAATGAATATTTGACGGATATTGAGTGGGTCTAGGGTCAGGAAGCAACACTTAGAACTGGACTTGGAACAACAGACTGGTTCTAAATAGGAAAAGGAATACTTCAAGGCTGTATATTGTCACCCTGCTTATTTAACTTATATGCAGAGTGCATCATGAAAAACGCTGGGCTGGAGGAAGCACAAGCTGGAATCAAGATTGCCGGGAGAAATATCAATAACCTCAGATATGCAGATGACACCACCCTTATGGCAGAAAGTGAAGGGGAACTCAAAAGCTCTTGATGAAAGTGAAAGAGAAGAGTGAAAAAGTTGGCTTAAAGCTCAACATTCAGAAAACGAAGATCATGGCATCTGGTCCGATCACTTCATGGGAAATAGATGGGGAAACAGTGGAAACAGTGTCAGACTTTATTTTGGGGGGCTCCAAAATCACTGTAGATGGTGATTGCAGCCATGAAATTAAAAGACGCTTACTCCTTGGAAGGAAAGTTATGACCAACCTAGATAGTATATTCAAAAGCAGAGACATTACTTTGCCAACAAAGGTCTGTCTAGTCAAGGCTATGGTTTTTCCAGTGGTCATGTATGGATGTGAGAGTTGGCCTGTGAAGAAAGCTGAGCACGGAAGAATTGATGCTTTTGAACTATGGTGTTGGATAAGACTCTTAAGAGTCCCTTGGACTGCACAGAGATCCAACCAATCAATCCTCAAGGAAGTCAGTCTGAATATTCATTGGAAGGACTGATGCTGAGGCTGAAACTCCAGTACTTTGGCCACCTCATGCAAAGAGTTGACTCATTGGAAAAGACCCTGATGCTGGGAGGGATTGGGGGCAGGAGGAGAAGGGGACGACAGAGGATGAGATGGCTGGGTGGCATCACCGACTCAATGCACATGAGTTTGGGTGAAGTCTGGGAGTTGGTGATGGACAGGGAGGCCTGGCGTGCTGTGATTCATGGGGTTGCAAAGAGTCAGACACGACTGAGCGACTGAACTGAACTGAACTGAACTGAGGGCTTCCCTGGTGGCTCAGCTGGTAAAGAATCTGCCTCCAATGCTGGAGAGCTGGGTTTGATCCCTGGGTTGGGAAGATCCCCCGGAGGAGGGCATGGTAACATTCTTTCCTGGAGAATCCCATGGACAGAGGAGCCTGGTGGGCTGCAGCCCACAGGGTCACAAAGAGTCAGACACTGCTGAAGCAACTGAGCCCACACCTGCTTAGAGTGGATCTAAGTGCAGAGCTCTGTGACCATGTGACAAGGCTGGCAGAAGACACACAGCAGCAAGGCGGTACCAAACGCTAAGACACAGTCTGTTGTCTGAAGCAAAATCAGCTCAGAAACACACACACGCTGTTCCCACCTCCACGCAAAAGGAATAGCGGGTAGCTGGCACGTTGGGTTCTCACTTGTAAGAGATACACACAGAGAGGTTTAATGAAGGTAACTTCCTGCTATGCACGTCTATCATTTTTCCTTGAGTGGCTTTTTTTTCCCCTCCAATGTTTTGAACAAGAACAATCAGTTGTTGAATTAAACCTGAATCTCATCAGCCTAGAAATTTGAATTGAATAATTCAGACTTTCTTGAGACTTGGAAGGTAGGGGGAAGGAAGTAGAGCTTATATTATCTCTAGAGGATAAGCATGACCTCAGCTCCTCAAATCAACAGCATCCCAAGAAATAAACCCTCACCCCACCTGTCCAGCCAAAAAACCAAAGCTCCTCTTTCAGGAACTAACACCTGCTTGAAGTCTTCTCCGTTTCACCTCTCTAAGCAGTATCTCCCTCTTCCAAACTATAATGACACTTTGCTCCTCCCTGTATTAACACTCACTTTTCAGACTCACCCGCAGTTCTGTTGACAGCATTGGGATTATGAACTCCCTGAAGAGTTCATGCTCCTCTACATTCCCGGGCATGGAGTAGGTGCCTCACAAATATTTATGGAATGGCTGAAAGAAGAAATGAATAGGGCAAAGGAGGAAAGAGGAGGTGGTTGAGCCAAACAAGTGAATGCATGAATGGGTGGACCAGTGGGTAGGTGAATGCATGAGTACAGAAATGGATAGGTAGATGGATGGAAGGATGGATGAATGTGGATGGATGGATGGATAGGTGAATGGACTGATGGATGGATGGATGGATGGATAGGTAGATGGATGGATGGAAGGATGGGTGGATAGGTGGATGGATGGATGGAAGGATGGAGAGGTGGATGGATGGATGGATGGATAGGTACATGGATGGATGGATGGACAGATTGGATTGGATTGGGCTGGGTTGTGTTGAAGTGACCAGATTGAAGTTATGAAGGAAGTGAGTAAGACCCTCAGAACCCTCAACAGCTAGCATCCTACAGAGGACTGTTCCCACATCCCCCCACACCCACACCTCAGCTCCAGGTTTAAAGGCTCCAAGCCCTAGAATGTTCCTTCCCAGCCCTCTCACTGCATCTCTCCATCATTTCCTCAATTCTCTTCTCTAGAGGCTGCCCCAGCTCTCCCTGACTCACTAACTCAGCTTTGATCAAGGATCCAAGAGGGGATGTGAGCAAATGACTAGCTTCCAGCCCCCCAGGAAGACTGGGGGAGGCCACCTGCTCACCCATACTGGGTCTAATTAGAGAAGCCACTTTTCTCCATGAATTACAGAGCTTGGTTCTCCTCCCCTGGAGCAAAACAATGGCACCATGATGGAAAGTGACCTCTCTCAGGGGCACAGCTGTAGGTTCTACATCTGAACCACCTGTTTCTCTAGTCAGCTATCAGTTCCAGACTCAACTGACCCAAAGGTGGAGTTGCCCTGAAAACCCAAGACTCTGGGGAATACAAATTGAAAACCCTTGCTCTGACAAGAAAGCACCATTTGGAAGACGGGAAAACAGAGGATCAGAGAGGAAAAGTGACTGCCCCACAGTCACCCCATGAAACACTGGGGTCTGGGAGCCAAAGCTCAGACCTCTTCCTTCGCAATCCAATACACTTTGCCACTACATCACTTCAACCTATCAAATTTTGCATGATTTCCTTGGACATCCCTGGATGAAACTCAACACCATGTCCAAGGGAGGTGCCCTATTTCAAGCTCATTTAGCATTCAGCATCAGTTGGAGCTGATTAGAGTTCTGATTAGAATGCTGAAATCATTTTTACTTCCAAGCTTTAGTAATTTAGTATCAGGTGGGTATTAGTCAATAGGGACTTAAAAGAAATTGTAAGCAAATCATAACAGAAGGAAAGTTCACACACACACACACACACACACACACACACACACACAAAATCTTTCTTACATTAGCTTTAATTAGGTTGACCCAGATTGATCTGGAAAATTTTCCAGACTCAGGATGAATTTCCCTTTTATGATCGTGAAAATCATGAAGTTTTTCAGAGAATGGGACTCCAGAGATAAATCGGCAGGTGAGGCAGCTTCGGGCTCCTCCAGTGACAGCAGGGAGATAAAGCCCTTGATTAAAGGCAGATACAACAGCCAAAGCCAGACTCTTGAGTCACACAAACATGCCATCGGGATCCCATTTCTGTCCATCTCTTGCTGTGTTACTTTGGCTGACTCACTTTCTCTGAGTCTCCACTTCCAACTCTGTCCACAAGCCCCATTGCACAGTTTATTCTTTACTAAGTAGCCAAGATTTTTCCAAAACATAAATCAATCCGATTAAAAGCCTTCAACAAAATCCCATTTAACTTGGAACAAAACCAAGACTCCACAATGCATCCAACCTGATTTTGCATCATACGGTTGTATGTTACATGGCTACATGCAACAAAAACTTTGGTATGTTCACATAACCAAACAGGGGCATATTTTTTTCACAGGACAAGAAGTCCAAGAGTGGTCCATAGAAAGTCCAAAATCGCCTTGGAAATCCAGTCTCCTTATACCTTCCTGCTCAACCACCCTCAGAAAATAGGAAGTCTCTTGGTCACAAAACAGCTGCTCCACCTCCAGGCTTTGCGTCCAAGTTACAGGAAGGAAGAAGGAAAGAAACAAAGGGCAAAAGGCACATGCCAGTTTTATCAGGAAAGTGATGACCACTCTTTAGATTGTGACTTGCAAGTCATTGGCCAGAACTATGTCACATCACAATGGTAGCCTTCAGGGAGCCTGGGAAAACAAGCCTTATTAGACGTGCCTTTGCCTTCTGAACAAAATCAGAGTTTTATTGATAAGGAAGAAAGCGGGTACTAAATACTGGGCAGGCAACCAGCAACACCTGCCAAATGGTGCGCATTCTTACAACATGCCTATGGTAGGCAGAATTCTACGCCAGCTCCTTGATGCTCACAGCCTATGCAATCACCCCCTTTTGAGGATGAGTGGGACTCGCCTTGGCCAATAATATAGAGCAACAGTGAAGAGATTTTTGCGGGTGTGATTAAGGTCCCAAATCAGTTGACTCTGACGTCCTCTAAAGGGAGAGCACCTGGGCGGGCCTGGATTAATCAGGTGAAAGCCCTTAAAAGGACTGGGATCTCCCTGAGCTGAGAGGTCCTACTTGCTGGCTTGATGATACACAGAGTTGTTTGCTCTACTCTAGAGTAGAGCAAATGACTGCAGAAGGACTCTAAGAACTTCAGATTCTGGGACCCAAGAGTCAACTCCAGCCAACAGCCAGTGGAAAACCAGGGTCCTCAGCCACACTTCCTTAAGGAAATAGATGCCGCCAACAGGCTGAATGAGGCTGAAAGCAGATCCTTCCCCCGTTGAGCCTTGAGATGCAAATGCCCTCTAGGGACTTCCCTGGTGCTCCAGGGAGGTTACGACTTTGCCTTTCGATGCAGGGGGTGCAGGTTCGATCCCTGCTTGGGGAGCTAAGATCCTATGCACCTCGAGGCCAAAAAACAAAACATAAAACAGAAGCAATATTGTAACAAATTCAATAAAGACTTTTAAAATGGTCCACATTAAACAATTCTTTAAAAGATGCCATCTGACTGTAGGCTGGTGAGATCCTGAGCAGGGGATCCGGCTAAGCTGCGATGAAATGTGTGACCCTCGGTCCTCTACCAGATAATAAGTGGATGCTGCTTTAAAATGCCCAGACTGTGGCAATTTGTTACTAAGTAAGAGATAATTGCGATGGCACCCCACTCCAGTACTCTTGCCTGGAGAATCCCATGGACGGAAGAGCCTGGTAGGCTGCAGTCCATGGGGTCGCTAAGAGTCGGACATGACTGAGTGACTTCACTTTCCCTTTTCACTTTCATGCATTGGAGAAGGAAATGGCAACCCACTCCAGTGTTCTTGCCTGGAGAATCCCAGGGACGGGGGAGCCTGGTGGGCTGCCGTCTATGGGGTCGCACAGAGTCGGACATGACTGAAGCGACTTCGCAGCAGCAAGAGATAATTAGGGGTTCCCCTAGTGGTTCAATGGTTAATGAAACCAACTCTAATGAAGGAGATGTGGGTTTGATCCCTGGGTCAGGAAGATCCCCTGGAGAAGGAAATGGCAGCCCACTCCAGTATTCTTGCCTAGAGAATTCCATAGACAGAGGAGCCACTGGGGCTCCAGTCAATAGGATTGTAAAAAGTCAGACATGACTTAGCAACTAAACAACAAGAGATAACTAATGTGGCACTGAACACCAGGGCCTGCTTCTGCTGCCTGGACATGAGTACTCCTCCTCACCTCGGGGCTTCCACCTTCACCTCCCCATCTGACCTTCACTGCCCTGTCTGCCAGGACCACCCTTTCCTCACTCTATGCAAAGACAAGCACCTCCTCCTGCAAGTTCCAGCTCAAAACCCCACATTCGAGATGCCTCTCTTTATCATTCTATCTAACTCTCTCTCACTGCCTCACTCTGCCCCACTGACCCTTGTTGCTATTGTCATTTAGTCATTAAGTCATGTCCAACTCTTTGCAATCCCATGGACCCGCCAGGCTCCTCTCTCCATGGGATTCTCCAGTCAAGAAGACTGGAGTGGGTAGCCATGTCCTCCTCCAAGGGATCTTCCCAATGCAGAGATTGGACCCATGTCTTCTATATTGGCAGGTGGGTTCTTTACCACCAAGCCACCAGGGAAGCCCTCACTAACCCTACAACCACCTAACATTATTTATTTATTTGACTCCTTAAAACTGTTGTCTCCTCCACTAGAATGTCAACTCCAGGAAAGAAGGGAGTTTGCCTCTATGGTGTGTAGAACAAGTTCCAGGCATATGGGAAACTCAGATGACAAAAACCATCCTCTCTCCATCCTCAGAGTCCTGATGAAGTTCTGAGGCTGCTAGAAAGCAAGATTCCCCAACCCACCTCAGCACAACACACTTGTGACTGTTCTGTGAACATAGCCGAGGGTACTCCTGGCCTTCTGTCCTCCCACAGCCTTCCCCGGCTTCCACGTGTCCAGCTGGACGGTCATCCAGAGCCTCCGTCCCTCAGCAGACCCACCTCCCTCACTCACACACTCATCTTGCTCTAGCCAGAATTCAACTGTAAGTCACTGTCTCACAAGAGCTGGCAGGGGGCTTCCCTGGTAGACCCGTGGTTGGAAGTCCATCTGCCAATGCAGGGCACATGGGTTGGATCCCTGGTCCAGGAAGATTCCACTTGCCGTGGGGCAACCAAGCCCATGGGCTGCAAGCACTGAATTCACACACTGCAATTAATGAAGCCCACACTCCCTAGAGCCTGTGCTCTGCAACAAGAGAAGTCAATGCAATGAGAAGCCCACGCACCACAGCTAGAGAGTATCTTCTGCTTGCTGCAACTAGAGGAAGCCTGAGTGCAGCAACAAAGACCAGCACAGCCAAAAATAAATAAATAAATATTTAAAAAGAAAAAAAACAGCTAGCAGGGAATTTTTGGCTAAGGTCCAATATATAGAAGATATCCTAGAAATGTAAATACAGCTTCCTTGTCCACAGATGTCATCTGTGTCCTCACAGGGCAGAAAGGGTGAGGAGGCTCTGTGGGGGAGTCTCTGTCATAAAGGCACTAATCTTGGTCATGGAGGCTCCACCCTCATGACCCAATCCCCTCACAAAGTGCCCCACCTCCTAACACCCTCCCAGTGGTTTTAAAGTAAGAATTTTGTGGGAACACATTCAGTCTATAGTGACACAACTCTATCTCAAGAACAAAGGCAAAATAAGGGCATTTTCCAGAAGAACAAAAGCTCAAAGCTTTAACCACCAGTAGCCCAACTAAAAGAACTTCTAAAGGATGTAGTTGAGGAAGACAGGAAGATCTGAGATGCAAAAAGAAATGACAGAGTGGGGTAGGAGGTAACATGAGTCAATTTGGAAAGTAATCATTTTCATGAAGTGAAATAACTACCTAATGAGGAGGTTTAATGGAAAGACCCAAATCCTGAGCTGCAAGAGCATGTTATCAGGGAGACGACTCCACCAGCTATAAGTTCAGGTGGGGCAGGGAGGTGGCAACAGTCACGCTTTTGTGCACAGTAAATTTCAAAGTTAACTGTTTAAAGGGTAAAAATAGAGGCTAGAACTTTCATCCCAGGAGGGAGATAAAAAGTAATATGAAAAAAATCTTAGTTTATACAGGCCAGAAAAGAAAAAAAATTATAAATATTGGGTTGACCAAAACATTCATTCAGGTTTTTCTTAGCAACTTACAGAAAAACCCAAACAAACATTTTGGCCAACCCAATATTATAATTAAATTATTATAATATTATATATTATATAAGTTATATGTTATAATATGTATCATTGTGCTATGTAATAATTATAATTAGTAATTAAAATATATAGTATATTTTATGTATAAATACATTTTATATAAAATTATATACACATATGGGGCTTCCCTGGTGGCTCAGAGGTTAAAGCGTCTGCCTGGAATGTGGGAGACCCGGGTTCAATCCCTGGGTCGGGAAGATCCCCTGGAGAAGGAAATGCAACCCACTCCAGTACTCTTGCCTGGAGAATCCCATGCAGGGAGGAGCCTGGTAGGCTCCATGGGGTCGCAAAGAGTCAAGAAGCTAAAATGACAGAAACAAGTCCAAATATATTAATATTCACAATGAATGTGAATGGAATAACCATCCCAATTAAAGAGATTCTCAGACTGGGAAAAAAATCCAGCTATCTGCTATTTACCGCCCCCCCCCCAAAAAAAAGCTAAAACATAGAAAGACTGAAAATAAAGGCATGGACAGCAAAGATTCATCAGGCAGATACTAGAAAAATAATGGTGGAGTGGCCATATCATTTAGTTCCAGACAAAATGACCTTTATGTTAAAAAAAAAAAAAAAAAAAGAGCAATTAGGGATGGAGAGGGTGACCCAGCATGGTAAAACCTTAGATTCACCAGGATGGCACAATGCTGAGCACAGACAGTTCATCAAATAGCTTGACGAGAGGCCATGCAGTGTTTCCTCCACCTTTGCTGGCTGCAGGAAGAAATGACTGTGGGTGTCCAGGGCAGCCTGTGAATGCGTGTGCCCAATCTGCGCAAAGGGTCCAAGGAAAGACAAGCCTTCCTCATCTCCAGGTTATGAGTCACTCCTCTTCCCGAGAGACAGCTCAGAGTCAAAGCTGCTTCCCCGCTAGCTTGAGACGCAGGTGTGTTAAGAGGAGTCCTCACTTTATGGGCTAGGGCAGAAACACACGGAATAAAAGAGCCGTTCCCATTGGAAAGGCAGAAATCCTGACTTCAAGGAACCCAATATTTCTTTAATTTTTCTTCTCTTAACACCTTCAGATCTACAGAATTTGGGCAAACAGCAACCTGAGTCAATCCTTTCATTTCAAAGATGGGGAGACAGAAAACCCAGAGGCGACGTGGTTTGCCCAAAGTCTACACAACTCATCCGTGCATCTCATCATTAATATTCACACAGGGACCCAAGAGAGATTTTGAAAACAAATGAATCTAAATGTTAAAACGGCAAATTCCTCCTGAATCAAGAAAAAAAAGCCTCGATCAAACAGCCCTGATAAATTAAAAAACTCACTCCGGTAAGTCAGCTTTGCCTCTGTAAAGGGCCGGCAAACAAGAAAGCTGGAGGTAGCCGTGCCCGGCATTGAAATGGCAGATAGCTGCTGACGCCGGTACTTCATCACGGAATTGAAAGCATTACATATGGGAAGAGCAAAAATCTAATTCCAGCTCATTTCAATGAGAATTGATCTAAGAGTTCATTACACAAGGTAATTTTTACGAACACAACTTTGAACGTGTCTTCAAATGAGATTAAGAATCTCTCCTGAGAGCTAAGACCCCTAAGGGAAATTTGCATACAGATAACGAGACACTAAGTTGCAGATTCCATCTGTGTTCACTTGAACAGGTTTGGTCGTTTTTTTGTTTGTTTCTCTGTTGTTGTTGTTTTTAATGTTGTTTAATGTTGCAGATGAAGGAGAGGGGGCTGGGGAAATAGTGTGTGCTCTGTGTGCTCAGCCGTGTCCGACTCTTTGGGATCCCGTGGTCTGTAGCCCACCAGGCTCCTCTGTCCATGGATTCTCCAGACAAGAATACTGGAGTGGGTTGCTATTTCCTGCTCCAGGGGATCTTCGCCACCCAGGGATGGAACCTTCACCTCTTGCGTCTACTGCATTGGCAACTGGACTCTTAACCACTAGCACCACCTGGGAAGCCCTGGGAAAATCGTCTGGTGTTATTTTAAAAAGGGATCTCAAATCTAAGTTCATTTGTCTCTAAGAGCTGTGTGGCTTTTGTCATGTAACTCCACTTCTCTGAGTCTGGACTTCTTCTTTGATGAAGAAGCTCTCTATATCTCATTTGATAATTTAATAAGCAAATGAATGTAAAGCACTTAGCACAGTTTAAAGTTCTTGATGAAAGGTAGCTTTTAAAAGAGCTTTCCAAATCAGAATTTACTCTTCTGTGAAGTAAAGATAATAATACCTACATGGCCAGGTATGATTAAAAGAGTGAATATGTGTGGAGAAAAGGGATCCCTCCTACACGGCTGGTGGGAATGTAAGTTGGTGAAGCCACTATAGAAAACAGTATGGAGAGTCCTCCGAAAACTAAAACTAGAATTACCATATGATCCAGCAATCCCACTCCTGGGAGTATACTGAGACAAAACTCTAATTCAAAAATACACATGCACCCCTATATTCATAGCAGCACTGTTCACAAGAGCCCAAACATGGAAGCAACCTAAATGTCCAGCAACAGATGAACGAATCAAAAAGATGTGGGACATATATGCAACGGAATACTACTCTGCCATAAAAAAGAACAAAACAATGCCATCTGCAGCGACACGGATGCAACCAGAGATTATCATACTCAGTGAAGGAAGTCAGGAAGACAAACACCATATGATATCACTTGTACGTGGAATCTAAAATATGACATCAATGAGTGTTTATGCAACAGAAACAGAGTGACAGACCCAGAAACAGACTCATGGTTGCCAAGGGGGAGCAGGGCGGGGAGAGGCATGGAGTGAGAGCTTGGGATCAGAAGATGCAAACTATTTTATATACAATAGGATAGATAAGCAGCAAGGTCCTGCTGTAGAGCACAGGGGACCATATTCAATCTCCTGTGATGAACCATAATGGAAAGAAGACCCAAAAAAGAATGTCTATGTGAGTATAACTGGGGCTTCCCTGATAGCTCAGTTGGTAAAGAATCTGCCTGCAATGCAGGAGACCCTGGTTTGATTGCTGGGTTGGGAAGATCTGCTGGAGAAGGGAAAAGCTACCCACTCCAGTATTCTGCCCTGGAGAACTCCAAGGACTGTATGGTCCATGGGGTGGCAGAGAGTCAGACACAACTGAGCAACTTTCACTTCCATGAGTATAACTGAGTCACTTTAATGTAGAGCAGAGATTGGCACAACACTGTAAATTGACTACATATCAATTAAAAAAAAAAAAACAAAAAGACAAGAGTGAATGTGTGTGGAATGCAATTACTGTTCGACCCAACCCCCAGCCCTTTGGGTGGGCTTGAGTGAAGGCCTCCAAAATCCAGACACCAACTGGTGTCAAAGTGGCATCAGTAGTGGGGTTCAGATACCTGGACCCAGAGACACATGATTCCTCAAGCAAAGGAAACGATCCTTCCATCCCTCTTTAAAGTGGCTTCCTGGACTCAAAGAAGAGATCTCTTGCCAAATTCAGAAGTTCTCAACCTTAGCTCTTCCTTAGGATCTTCAGGAGTGGGATGGGCTGTTTTTAAAAAACCCCAATACCCACGTTGCCACCAAAACCAATTAAAATGGAATCCCTGGGCAGGGGGCCCAGACATCAGTATCTTTATAAACACCCAGGTGATTCCAGGGAGCGGACAAGGTTGCAAACCACCAGCCCTCATGGGAGAGGAGATGGCACTAGGGGTGCTAGTCATGTGGATGCGTTTCTCCTACACTTTGGCCCCAAAACTTCCACTGGCAGCTTGAAGGGTAACATGATCAACAGACAAAAAAGAGCTGGAGATGTTTTCCCACTTTCCAATAACAAGGTCACGGGGATTTCTGGAGGACGGGACTTTCTGGTTAGCAGAGAAGTTCAGAAAATTCTCTTTAGAAACTTACCCTGGTGTTCCAGTGGTTACCAATCCACCTTGCAATGCAGGGGACACAGGTTCGATCCCTGGCCCTGGAACTAAGATCCCACATGCCAAGGGGCAACTAAGCCCAAGCACTGCAACTACTGAAGCCCAAGTGCCCAAGGGCCCGTGCTCCACAACAAGAGAAGCCACCGCAAGGACAAGCCCGTGCACCGCAGCTGGAGAGTAGTCGCCTCTCAGTGAAGCTAGAGAAAGCCCACTTGCAGCAACAAAGACCCAGCGCAGCTAAAAAATAAATCTTTTTAAAAATCTTTAAAAAACAACAAACACGCACCTGGAATGATGGACCCTACCTCATCCCCTACATCAGTTCGTTTGGTCCAGGGTTAGGCCCAGATATGAGCATTTTAAAAATCCCCCAAATGATTCCAAGGCGAAGAGAGAGGTAAGCACCAATCCTTGCGACTCAAAGTGCAGTCCATGGTCCAGCAGTATTGGCCTTATCCAGAAATGCATGGTCTCAGGCTCTACCCCAGACCTACAGAGTCAGTAGTCTAACATTCTAACAATGTTAACATTCTAACAATTCTAGCATTCTAATCACTGGGTGATTCCTCTGCACAGAAAAGTTTGAGAAGCACGGATACATATAGTATTGGCCCAAAATGGGATTCCAGAAGTAGCTGGAAGCATGGGGGAGATGGAGTCTAGTCCCTAGAGTGAAAATCAGAAACAGACCAGAGAGAGAGAAACCCTTCACTCATTCACATGAGCTGTGATTGTAACAGGGAAGTACAAAATCTGACTCCTTGGTGGATCTGTTCCTTTTTTGTTCTCCTTTGCTTTTGTAACTATAATCACAGAAAGGATGCCATCTACAGCCACAAGCATACATTATAGCCTGCTTGGGGGAACCCTGCCCCTCTGCCTGAAAGTTTAAGTGTCTTTGTTCAGCTCACAGGAAGACATTCTGACCCTGCCCACCTGTGAATGACTGCCGGAAGAAGAAATGAACACATCCCCTCCCTGAGGCTGGCCAAACCAGGAGATACTCTGCAAGACTTATGGCCTTTTTACTCTACTTCCTCACCTCCTCTCCTTCTCTGTTCTATAAAAGAAACTGGCACCCAGACTCCGATGGGATGGTGCTCTAGGACTCTTCCTGCCATCATCTACTCAGACGTCCAGCTTTCGATGCCTGGCCGGACCTGCCATGCAGCAAGCAGACCAAGCTTGGACTCAGTAACATTATGGACTGTGCGGTGTGCCTGGCAGGTACTGAGTGCTCAGGGCAGGTACCTGGCTTCAGGCTGTCAAGACACCAAAATAATCAAATGAGAAGCCTGGAGATGTCACTTTAAAGCTCTAAGATGCTTCTGAGGACAGCCTGGGCCAGCCACACGTGAGTTCTCTGAGACAAAAAAACTTCATCCCTGCAGCTGACAAGCCAGGCACAGGCCAGATCCTCTGGAAACTTTTACTGAAGGAATGCCAGACACTCCTGCTTTGGAACATGGTCACCACAGGCAGAAACGGGCTAGGGCCCAGGAGCTGGAAGAGGCTGGGGTGTGTGTGTGAGGGACGTGCAGGCTGTGGTGCCCTTGGGCTGGATATAGCACAGAGGTTGAGAAACTTTTTCGGAAAAGGGCCAGATGGTAAATATTTCAAGCTTTCCGGGCTGTGCTAGGTCTGTTGCAGCTACTCGATCCTGCCCTTGTGAAAACACAAAAGCACCATGGACGATCGGTAAACAAATGAACAACCAAACTTGGTCCACAACAACGGGTTGAGGGTGGATTCAACCCCCTCCGGGCTGTGGTATGCCAGCCCCCAATCTGAGTGAGGACCAGGAGGAAAAAGCTGAGATGCAGCCACAAAGGTGGATCAGAGACTGGGAAGAGGTCACAGGAGGCCTTGGCCTCCCGGCAAAGGAAGGGAGATCTTGACTCAGCACTGAGGAGCTGGGGTGGGACTTTGGACCATAGAGTAAAACCATTGGAGGCCGGCAACTCGGCAGAGGTGTGTGAGATGAGATCAGGAACTGGGGAGAGGGCGGATGGTGGGGGACAAGGGAACTGGGGATGGTCCCCAAGAGAGCTGAATGACAGAGAACCAGAGTGAGCGACTGCAGAGGAAGCCTGGCAGGAGTGGATGCTCTGATGACAATCCACAGGGCTGAAGGTAGGGAGGGTGATGGGGGAGTCACTGAGTCTGTTTCCGGTCGCTGGGGAGGATGCTGTGGCCTGACACAGGAGAGCCGGCGTGATCTGTGGGCGGGCAGGGAACTGGACCTGGGAGCCCAGGTGAGCGTGTGGTACACAGCCCAGACCCACTGCAGCTGGTCACTCCCGCCAACCTGAGCACACAGGCAGCTGGAGAAGACATTCAAGAAAAGGTTAGACTTGCTGGGCCTGCCTGAGGGCTGGCAGGCTGAAAGCCAAATCTGTGAGATGGTGCTCACCCAGGGCTGGGGGTAAACTTAGCTCCCCGGGGGGTGAACCCCAGCACCTCAAGGGTGAACCCAGCTCCCCAGGAGTGAATCCCAGCTCCCCGAGAGTAAATCCCAGCCCAGCTCCCCAGGGGTGAACCCCAGCACCTGGAGGGTGAGCTCCAGTTTCCCTGGGGTGAATCCCAGCTCCCCAGGGGTGAACCCCAGCACCTCAAGGGTGAGCCCCAGCTTCCTGGGGTGAACCTCATATCCCCGGGGGTGAACCCCAGCTCCCTGGGATAAGAAGGTATCTCAGAGCCACATCCTCTGACTTCGAAGTGGCCCAAAAGCCCTGGGGATGCTGTGAAGGAAGATAGCTGTTTGGTGGTTCAGAGCAGGGCAGAGACACCGTGTTTCTAACAAGCACCCGTGTTGCCCATGCTGCACACCCAGGACCAAGCTCTGAGAAGCAAGGCCTCAGAACTCATTCCCACCTCCCCCAGCCAACCTTGTCTCCCAAGCAAAGTGCCGTGAGGCCCTTTAAGTCGCTATTTGTTGGGTGGCTAATCATATGCCAGACGCCGGTGATACTGAGAAAAGAGCAAAAGCAGCAAAGATGGGAGTCCTTGTGCTGAGAAATTCTCATCTGTGACTCATCCATTCCTCGCTTTGGGCCAGGAGGGGTTTCCACTAGTGGCCCGTCCCCCATGTGATTTAATGACGTGAATACAAGGGCCAAACTCTGGAGCCAAAACTCCATCCCATCAGCTCAGAAGGGGAAGCAAGCGGTCCCTCAAGGCTGGACCATGAGTCCCAGGCTAGTGCACTCCCCAGATCGAGGCCAAACTTACCCTGGAAAATTCTAAACTAAAGCAAGGTTTCCCATTACGACGCTGGACGCAAGGCATAAGGAATGCCAAATCCAGTCGGCTGGGGGCTGGGGCACCTGCGCTTAGACGATTCTGAGAAGAGATACCTCCGCAAAGCTCCTGCAATACAAATAAATCCCCCCAAATAAAAGGGAGATAATTTAGTGGAGAATTTGGTGACTGGTGCGTATTTTACGGGCATCCTTTTCAGAAGCGGCTCTTTGTTACGGTCCCGGGGGGCGCGGTCCCGGCAGCGCGCTGCCATGCTGCCACCTAGTGGTGATAGGGAGAACTGCTGCGGAAGTCGAAGCGTCCAAACCCCCGAAGCGACTTAGGGAGGCTGCATCCTGTTAACACCAGTCGGGGCGGTGGCTGTTTTTAGCTGGGTCTCTCCTTCTGTGCCACTTTCATCATGGAAACTGGCTCTCTAGACCCAAAAAAAGCTGCGACGTGCTCTGCAAAAGCTGTTCGAGAGCCAATTTTAGCTACATTTCTTGGAATTTGGACTCCCGAGAGGGAGGAGGGACGTGTGGTTCCCAGGAAGTTGGGCATCTTTTTAGAACCTAGTACCTGGAGGCCGGTTCTGGCCGTGAAAGCTGCGAGATCACAGTTCCCCTTGGGTTTCAGCTTCTGCAAAGGGATATAAATTTGAGGGTTGGGGGATGGTTAGCAGCAGCAACCGCTGAGTCCTCGGAGCTTTACCATTAAGAGCTTTCTTCATTTGGACCATCTAACTGATGCCTCGAAATAACCCTAAGCAGAAGAAGAGAATGGAACCCATTTTACAGATGAGGAAATTGAGGCTTGGAAAAGTCAAGTGACTTGGCCAAGATCATATAGCCAGTAACTAGCTAAGCCTTGATTTGAATTCTAGAGTCTGTCTGTTGACCTAGAAGTCAGACAAAACAATCAGTCAAGAGTTGAAAGTCCTGGGCTGGTCCCCACTCTGCTGCCAACTCATTTGACACTTGAGAACTGGAAAAGCATATCAGTTTCCCTTTGTGGTCTACCCCAGCACCACAGAGAAGGCGTTTGAGGCTGTCTGTGATTGATTAGTGATGCCTGGCTCGGGTAGGGGACCAAAGATTAAAGCACACTTAGCCAAGGGTTAGGCAATAGTGAACCATTACAGATTTCTGAGCAAGGAGTGTTTTCATGAGACGTCTCAGGCCACGGTGTGCAGAGTGGAGATGAGAGAGCAGAGAACCTGGAATTCTACGAGACAGCATTTTCTTCCAGATACAGAACTGGACAAAAGACAACCTACTGAGCCAAACTTCATAAAATATTTTTACAGTGTCCTCCACTTCCTAAATGGTTGTTTTAACTCTAAAAAAAAAAAATCTCATTCACGAGTTCTAAGGAACTCTATCAACCCTTTCTCCCCCCCCCCCCAAATATTCCTCATAATCTTGTTCTCATATGACTGGCTCATTAGAACAATTGGGGGTAGCACATAGACTCAAGGAATAACTAGAATAAGTGAGAATGGCTTGATAATCACTTGGTTAATTTTCAATGACTACTTACGGTGCTTTAACATTGGGATGTCTTCTCTGTGCTGTGTTTAATTGCTCAGTTGTGTCTAACTCTCTCTGACCCCATGGACTGTAGTCTGCCAGGCTCCTCTGTCCATGGGGATTCTCCAGGCAAGAATACTGGAGTGGGCTGCCATGCCCTCCTCCAGGGGATCTTCCCAACCCAGGGAGGATCTGGGACCCAACCTCCTGCATTGCAGGTGGCTTCTTTACCATCTGAGCCACCAGGGAAGCCCAAGAATACCGAAGTGGGTAGCCTATGCCTTCTCCAGGCGATCTTCCCAACTGAGGAATCAAACCAGGGTCTCCTGCATTTCAGGCAAATTCTTTACCAGCTGGGCTACCAGGGAAGCCCTTCTCTGAGGGGCACATAATTTGAGATTGGGAATGAGGTGGCCAGTAACCGGAGACAACCCCCAGACATCCTCACCATACCATCACCAGCTGATCAACATCTCTGCTGGTCAGAGAACAATCTTAGGTGGCCTAGTCAGCTTCAAGGTATCAACATGATGGACTAAAATCACAAAACTGAGATGCTGAAATGAATCTTTATGCTTTCCTTTATCAACTGCTTAAAACATTTCTATTGTGTGCCCCAGTACGTTAGAGTTGGGTGGGGTCCATCTTCCTGTTTCCTGTTGAATCCTCCCAGAGCATCCATTGTGGACCATGGTAACTGAGGTTATCAGAAACCCAACATTGTCCCCTCCATTCCCCTTCTAGTAACAAAATCTACTCCCAACCACTGATGCGGACATAGGCCCCAGTCCAGACCTGGCCACTCCCACCTTATTACTTCTAGGGGTGGGCACTGAGCTAAGCCAATCAGAAGCCTCCTTGAAGCTGTTCTCTTGCCTTCGAGGTTGTTAAGGATATCCGGGAGGATATGGAGTCAGAACTTATGGCCACCATGTTGCTCACTATGTGGACCAAACTGTGGGAGAAAATGAAGCCAGACAGAGAGGAACTGGTCTTCAGGTCAATCTCAAGACACCATGGTGTCTGCAGCTCCTCCTTCACGTCCATGAACTATCTGAGAATTCTTCTTGACCCCATGAATCAATATATTTCCTCCACTGTCAGTTTCAATGGGGTTCATGTCACTTCCCATGTTCTGACATGATTCACCATCCCTGAACCATCCCTGAATCTCTCTCTCCTTTTCTTGATCTCCTCTAGTGATGGGGGCCTCCCAGTCTTGACATAGCCCTTCTTCTTTGAAAGTGCAGAAAGCTCTTTCATAGAAGCAGCCAAAATTTGCCTCACAGGGCACATACATATACACATAAACACACATATTCGTGTATACAGAGACACACCCATATGTGCAAGCATATCCACATGGATGCACACATGTGATGACTTATAAATACATGTGTAACATATACATTGGTAAACACACAGACCCACATACATGTGCACATATACATATACACAGAAAGAGATACACAGGCGCATTAGTGCCACACACATACACAATTACAAGCACATTTAGACACATACGGGGCTTCCTGGGTGGCTCAGACAGTAAAGAATCTGCCTGTAATGCAGGAGATCCAGGTTCAATCCCTGGGTCAGGAAGATCCCCTGGAGACAGGAATAGCAACCCACTCCAGTATTCTTGCCTGGAGAATCCCAAGGACAGAGGAATCTGATGAGCTACAGTCCATGAGGTCGCAAAGAGCTGGCATGACTGAGCAACTAACACACACACATAGACACATACACATATACATATGTGTATATGCATACCCAGATATACAGATACATACATGATATACACCTGCATTACAGACACACTGACGCTTCACACATACACATACAATCACGCATAAACACATGCACAGAGGTGCACACGTGTACACACTATACAAACACACACCCATACACTCACAGACATGTCAAAATGCACACATACACACACACACACACAGACACAAAGACACAGATACACAGACATACACTCAGAGACACAGATACATACACACAGAGACACACATCAGGGCTCCTTACATAACTGCTGAGGACAAAAGAGCCCTCAATTCACATCACACGTCACCTGGAATGATGACCCCACACGCATTTTGACCCATTCTCCCTCCTCTACAGTTTTTAAATCATTCTCCCCGCAAATAAAAACCCTCCCCTGTTAAAAAAAAAAAAATGGATATTTACTGCCCACCTCTCACCACCTTCAGGGCTGGCATTGGCTTCTCCCATCACCATGGCAACCCTGCCACCACCACCCCCCTCTACCCAGCACTTGCCATTCAAAAAATGTGTGCCCTTCAAACCTGTTCAAGAATGTCAAAGTGACATCGATACTTCCAGAGAGGTGACCCTAATTTTGAAGGCAGCTCCAAGGACTTCTTGAAGGGAGGGTGCAGAATGACTCTGCTGGCCACGGGGGTGAGTCACCAGGAGAAGGCAATGCTGCCAGTCCCCATGCCTTTGGAGTCTTATTTTTTAATGCCGCAGGCAGTCCTGACAAATGCCTGGTTTACCTCCCCAACCACTGTCTGTAAAAGCGTATAATCGAGGTCTACTTTATGTGATGTCCCCCATCAGTTATAACATTTTACATCATAAAAATGAGCCTCAGGAATAATTTCTTAATTGTTAACATGGTGCTTTTAAAAAATATGGGTGCTCGGAGCCTCAGAGACATTAAGTCACCGGCCTGAGATCACACAGGAGAGCCAGGATTTGAACACAAGTCTGAAGCCAGGCCCCCGCTGCATAACTCTCCCTTCCCACAATTGGGTGGTTGGCCTTTTCAATCTCACATAGGATCCTTAGCTCTTCCTTCACGTCCTTGAGAGGATTCACCCCAAACTCTAAGCTCCACTCGTCCAAACTACTCTGTGTCTCTCTGCACGTTCATTTCCTAGGGCTGTGCGAGCAAAGTGCCTCCAGCTGGGTGGTTTAAACAATAGGCGTGCACTGTCTCACAGTTCTGGAGGCCAGAAGTCCAAGACCAAGGGGTCGGTCGGCAGGGTGGGTTCCTTCTGGGGCTGCGATGAGACATCTGTCCTGTCTCCTCCAGCACCTCCCATTTGCTGGCCACCATGCTGGTCCTTGACGGTAGAAGCCTTTCCCGGGCTTGGCCCCTGTCCTCACATGGTCGTGACTGCGCCCCAAGGGGCTCGGTAGCTGCCCAAGACCTTTTTTTGGGGGGGGAGAGGTCCCAGTCCAAGAGATACCTTTGGGAAGAACCACCAGGAAGGGGCCCAGCCGGCGGCAGAGGGAGACCTGGGGACACTGAGCTGGGGTTCCGGGTGTTCGCTCCCAAGGCTGAGAGGTCTCGGCCTGCAGGCAGATGAGCTGGGGGAGCAACCCACCTCCTCACCTCACTGGTGCCCAAGAGGGACGCTGGGGCTCGAGGAGACTAGTGACTGTCCGCTGGGTCTCAGGCTCATTCACACACTCACACACATATACACACTCACATACATAGACTTACACACATACAGACTTACATACACATGCACACACACACACATGCACACATATAGACACTCACATACATAGACACTCACAAACACACATACACACTCACACAGACACATACATATATACAAACACACATACACACACACCTACACATAAACACACTTACACAAATGCACTCAAAGAGAACATGCACAAATCTACATTCACACACACACAACTAACATGTATACACACAGGCATGCGTGCACACACATATACCTACACATCTGCACATATAAACACATGCACACATTCACATACACATATGTATACCTAAACACACACACACACACCCCTCCTCTGCCCGTGCTCTGCCAGCAGTTCACAACCAAGATGCTGCATTCCAAGCAGTCGTGAGGTATATTACCATCTATTGCTAATAATGAATCCCAAATGTTGCAAATGTATGTACAAGTAGATTCAAGGTTATGCCTGTGAAACATCGATTCACTCACTGCATTCTGATTAGGCTCTTTCCATGGGAGAGGAAAGGAGGGGATTTTTGATGGGAGCATGAGCAGGGGTGTGTCCACACGTGATGGAATAGAAAGCCTGGGACAGCCTCTCTGGACCCCGAGCCCTGTGAGATACATACAGAAATGCTAAGCTGCCTTCTTCATGACAGACATAGATGCCTGAACTGGGGATGGCCTTGGGGGAGGAAAGGAGGTGCTCCTGGCCAACAGAGATCCGGGAAGATTCCCAACCTCACCGGTGACCCTGAAATGCAAGTTGGAAAGAGGAAGCACCATTATCCACCATCCAACTGACAGACAATGTTGCCTTTGACCCTCACCTCTACTGGCAAGGGTGGACGGTTAGCGAGAGGGACTCCTTCAAACATGGTGGAGAGGGGTGTAATTGACAGACCCATTTTGGAGGTTTTCTGGGATCTAGATGCCACCGTCTTTCTGACCTCAACGCCTACTTCTTCCTCCACTTGCTCTTTCTACCCTAAGACTTACTTGAACTCACCAGGTATGTCCCTGCCTCAGGGCCTTTGCACGTGCAGTTCCTGCTGCCTGGAATGCTCTTCCCCCCAACTTTCTGTGTGGCTCATTCCCTTTAAGTCTTTGGTCACGTATCAGATGTGTCCCTAGCCACACGTTAACTCCCATACATGTACACACATTTTCTCTTCCTCTTCTTCCCACTTTCCTTCTCTCTAACCCTCTTCTCTGCCTTCTCTTTTTCCATAGCATTCACAAGTCACCAGATAACGCATGCTTTACATATTTTTGTTATCATCTGCCTCCTCCCAACACATTCCCACAAAGAATATCAGATCCAAAGTGGGTGGGGCAGAGATTTTGTGATTTCATTGTTCCTTACTGTGTCTCCAAAGCTTGGAGTGAGCCGGTTGTAGATGGGCAATGTATATTTGTTGAAAGAATTAAGATTTCAATTCCTGATAACCTTTGATTCCACTTTTAAGAAACCATCTGTATTCCTCTCCTGTCGCCACACAACAAATTATCAACTGGACACCCACATGTCCGCTCCCCGTTCTATGGGTCAAGCTCAGCCAGGCATGGTGGGAGGCTCTGCTCAGACTGAAATCACCTCCCTGGGTGCTGTATTCTTCTCTGGAGCATAGAACCCTCTTCACGCTAACTGCTGTTACTGGCAGGATCCAGCTTCTTGCTGTTGTCGGACTGACATCCCTGATTCCTTGCTGGTTGTCAATCTTAGGGCTCTCCCAGCTCCTGGAGGCCACTCAAATTCCTCTCCACATAGACTTTCTATCTTCAGGAGAACACGGCATGTCATATTATCTTAGGCTTCAGATCCCAGAACCTCTTTCTGCTTTAAACCTTATGCTTTCAAGAGCTCAGGTGGGACTTCCCTGATGGTCCAGGGTTAAGACTCCAGTCTTCTAATGCAGGGTTGCAGGTTTGATTCCTGACTGGGGAACTGAGATCCCATATGCCGTGTGGTACAGCAAAAAAAAAAAAAAAAAAAAAAGGACTCATATGATCAGATGATGCCCACCTGGAATAATCTTCATGCCTGAAATTAACTTACTTGGGACTTTAGTTACATCTACAGCATCCTGAGCTCCAAAGAATTGGTGTTTTTGAACTGTGGTGTTGGAGAAGACTCTTGAGAGTCCCTGGGACTGCAAGGAGATCCAACCAGTCCATCCTAAAGGACATCAGTCCTGAATGTTCATTGGAAGGACTGATGTTGAAGCTGAAACTCCAATCCTTTGGCCACCTGATGCAAAGAGCTGACTCATTTGAAAAGACTCTGACGCTGGGATAGATTGAAGGCGAGAGGAGAAGGGGATGACAGAGGATGAGAAGGTTGGATGGCATCACTAACTCAATGGACATGAGTTTGAGTAAATTCCAGGAGTTGATGATCTACAGGGAGGCCTGGCCTGCTGCAGTCCATAGGGTCACAAGGAGTCAGACATGACTGAGCAACTGAACTGAACAGCATCCTTTCCAGCAATGCCTAGATGAGTGTCTGAATACCCTGTGAACAGGAATCTTGGGATAAAACCTTTCTGTGCCTCTGTATCCTCTTCTGTAAGATGGAGATGCTCATAATAGGACTATCCCACAGGGACTGTCTGGATTCATTAAGATAGCGCATGTAAAGTGCTTGGTACTCTGTTGGGCCAGAAGGGGGGCTAAATTCGGAGGGGCTGCAACCATCACTATTATTAGGGCTCTCCTCACCACCACCACCAACATCACTGTTACTTCAGATGTGCCAGAGGGCTCTCTTTCTTCTGCAGGGTATGTGTCAGGATGCCAGAATGTGGTGTTTCAGTACATCCAGATATGACACTCTTGACTCTGCTGTAGATAGAGATGCGGGATGTCTTGACTGTTATCTACACCGATAAGGCAAGCGGCACTGTCGGTTACATAGACAGCGATCAGACGCATTACAGCTATTTTAGGAAGGGTTTCTGGATGTTATGTACACAGTGAAGGAGATGTGTGTGTTTACTCCACACAGACCTGGCAGGTTTGGGTTGGTTACATATGCTTGGCTTACATTGCTGGCATATACAGTGATGCAATCGCAGAAGAGACTGGGAAAGACTTGAGATTCAACAAGAGTGATGAGGGGGTTCCCTGGATACAGGACAGGCGGGTTGAAAACCAAGAATGTCCCAGGCAAGCCAGAGCAAGTTGGTCAGATACAACCAGGGCCGGGGCCCCCCGAGCACCACCCATGCGTACCCCCATACATGTGACCACGTAGGAGCATGGACTGTGGAGTCAGGTGGTCCAAGTTCAAATCCCGTCTCCACCCCTTCCTGGTCATGGAACTTCAGCAAGGCCAGCTGCTCAGTCCTAAACTGGAGCTAATAAGGGAACCAACCTCAATGGTTGTGAAAATTAAATGAGTTAATAAATAGAAAGTGCTAAGAGTCGTGCCAGGCCCATAGTAAACACTCAATAAACCTTGGTGCTTATTGTTATGGTTATATCTGCCAGTATCTCTATTATCTATTTAAATATTTCTTTATACCTACACACTCTTAAAAGGTATAAAGTGTATTTATTGTAAGAGGAAACCATACGTTCCTGCCCAAATTGGAAAGCCGGCGCTCTTAGCCATAAATAGAAGGCAGTTAGAAACGCAAATGCAGAACTGTTTATCGAGTAGCAGCAGCTCAGGCACCCCTGTTGGAAACCCAGATGTTCTGGACAAGTGGAGACGGGCTTGGAAGCAGGGAGGGACAAGATGAGGTCAAGGAAGCCTGAGGATGGATTAGTGCCAGGTCTGGGGACACCAGTCCAGATCCAAACACATCACACGCTGTCCCAGGGCCACCGAGAAAGAGCCCACAAGGAGACTTCTCTGGTGGTCCTGTGGCTAAGACGCCGCACTCCCAGTACAGGGGGCCTGGGTTCGATCCCTGGTCATGGAACTAGATCCCACATACCACAGCTAAAAATCCCATGTGCCACAACCATGATCAAAGATCCTGCATGCAGCAAGTAAGCCCCAGTGCAGCCAAATCCATAATAGAGGGGTGGGTTGGGGGAGGGGTTTCAAGACAGAGGGGACGTATGTCTACCTATGGCCGATCCATGTTGATGTATAACAGAAACCATCACAATATTGTTAAGTAATTATCCTCTAATTTAAAAACAAGAAAAAGATCCCTGAGGAAGTACTTGGCCTTTCACAAAGTAGATATCTAAAATACCTCTAGTTTGGACTTCTCTGGTGGTCCAGTGGTTAAGAATCCGCCTGCCAATGAAGGGGACATGGATTCGATCCCGAGTCCGGGAACTAACATCCCACAAGCCACGGGGGCCTGAACACCACCACTACTGAGCCCAGGTGTCCTAGAGCCTGTGCTCTGCAACAAGAGACGCTGCCGCAATGAGAAGCCTGTGCACCGCAGCTAGAGAGTAGCCCCTGATCGCTGCAACTAGGGAGGGGGGAGCGGGGTTCAGGATGGGGAACACATGTACACCTGTGGCGGATTCACGTCAATGTATGGCAAAACCACTACAATACTGTAAAGAAATCAGCCTCCAATTAAAATAAATAAATTTATATCTAAAAAAGAGAGCAAGAAAGCCCACATGCAGCAACGAAGACCCAAGCAAGCAAAAATAAGTTTTTTTTCAATTTTTTAAAATTAAAAATAAAGAAATTGCCTCTAGTCTGTTCTCACCTAAGCTGGTCCTCAGCAGACAGGTTAGGGTTGCTGTTAGTGTCCTTCCTGCACTGGCTCTGCCCCTGAGGACAAGGTCCATCACCTCTCTGAGTCTCAGTGATCACCATCTGCAAAATGGGCATCATGACGCCAGCCTCTCAGGGCCCCTAAGAGGATCCGGTGGGATAAACACCGTCTATGACTATCAAAGGGTGAGATTGTTGGATGGCATCACCGACTCGATGGACATGAGTTAGAGCAAGCTCCGGCAGTTGGTGATGGACAGGGAAGCCTGGCGTGCTGCAGCCCATGAGGTCATAAAGGGTCGGACACGACTGAGCGACTGAACTGATGACCATCAAACCATTCCCAAAACGTTCATGTTGACCGCCTGGCCTTTTCAAACACCAAGAATCACCCTGTGGCAGCTTTTCATCACTTGGGTGGAAGCTATCTCGTCCCCCTAACCTCATTTGTCTGGAGGAGCCATGAAGGTTCATGTATAATCAGAGAGCTAGTTAGAAGGCCGAGAATGAAGGGATGTTAATTTTACCACTTTTAAGTAATTGTTCTTTGTGTGTGTGTGTATGTGTTTGTAATTTTTTATTTTTGGTACTTGAAAACCTGGGCTCCCACTTAAAAATACTTCAAATGTTGAGCTTGAATCACAGTATGAACCTCAAGTTACAGGCTCATAATACAATTAGGGCAGCTACTTATTATCTCCCATTATTGAATAATATGCTTGTTAATAGCTCTCCTTGTTCATGGCACCATTCCCATGCTAAAAAATAAATACCAAGACCCAGGATGACTGAGCGCTGAACCTGACCTCTGAGTGGCCAGCGGCAGCACAGTGGACATGACCATACCCAGCCTGGGGTCACCTCTCTGATCCTCTTGATCCAGGAGCCCTCACCCACCAGGCCGCGTAGCGACATCCAAGAATGAAAGGCTCCACACATATTTTATCTGGTGTCATCCTCACCGCATCCTTGCAAACCGTGCACTAATACCAGGAATCCCCCATCCACAGATAAAGAGACCGAGGGTCAGAGAGGTCCCTTGACTTGCCCAGCCGAGCCAGAACCGCGAGGCAGTGTCAAAACCAGGATCCAGACCCTGCTCTCCACTTTACACATATGGGTGACGGTGTGTGTGTCCCTTCCCACAAAACAGGTGCTCATCTGTGTCACGCCCTCCCTTCCCCCTGCTTTCCTGCCTCCTTTATCCTCGCAGCGTGGGTGCTGAACGCAAGGAAGGGGGCCTCTCCTTAGGATGATGATAGATTGACTGTGCACGTCTGTGTGCTCGGAGCTGCTACCCAGGAGGGCTGTGTGTGCTCCCTTCTGGGCTGAAACTGTCTTCGTGAAAGAGCTGGGAATCATATAAATAGCTCCGGTACATGCCATCAGCTGCCGTCAGGCTCTGATGTTACCTTCTCCTCCCCTGAGATGACTCAGGGACTCGGGGAACAAAAGGCCTCAAACTGCAGGAGCGTCTGTCCCACGTCGGTGAAGATGCTGAGTCCAGAAATCATCATCATCCTTCACCAGGGCTCGCCTCCTCTTGCCCCTCAGCCCCGGTCTGGTCCACTGTTCCCACTTCAGAGAGAAGAAGCCTGCAGAGCACGGCAAGGCCCGCTCCCCATTGAACAGATGGGGAAACTGAGGTCCACAGAAACTGCATCAGCAAACGTGGAGGTGAATGTTGGGGTGTCAGCTTAGGCCAGGCTATGGTACCAATTGTCTGGGCTAAACCCTAGCCAGATGTTGCCACGAAGGGATAGTGTAGATGTGATGAACACGTAAAACCAGTTGACACTGGGTGAAGGAGCTTGCCCTCCATAATGCAAGGACTTCATCCAATCAGCTGAAGACTTCAAGAGCAAAAACTGAGGTTTTCTGGAGAAAAGGGAATTCTGCTTCAGGAATTCAAAACAAAGATTTGGGCCTGAGTGTTCAGCTTGTTGGATTTTTGCACTTGCCAGCTCCCACCATTGTGTGAACTCCTTTCTTAAAATAAAAAAATACACATACTTAATACGCATATGTATTTAAATAAAGGTTTGTATTTTAGGGGCTTCTCTGGTGGCTTACATGGGAAAGAGTCCAACTGCAACGCAAGAGACCCAAGTTCAGTCTCTGGGTCAGGAAGATCTCCTGGTGAAGGAAATGACAACTCACTCCTGTATTCTTGCCTGGAGAAT
Source organism: Bubalus bubalis (assembly GCF_019923935.1). Taxonomy (NCBI): domain Eukaryota; kingdom Metazoa; phylum Chordata; class Mammalia; order Artiodactyla; family Bovidae; genus Bubalus; species Bubalus bubalis. The sequence goes on from NC_059180.1 coordinate 34,211,405, forward strand.
CTCATGGACAGAGGAGCCTGGTGAGCTACAGTCCATCAGGTCACAAAGAGTCAGACACTACTTAGCGACTGAACAACAACAACATAAAGTGTGTATTTATATTTATTTATATATTTAAATATATAAAAATATAAGATTTAGTCACTCAGTCATGTCTGACCCTTTGCTTCCCCATGGACTTCAGCACGCCAGGTCTCCCTGTCCTTCACCATCTCCCAGAGTTTGCTCATATATAAAATATATTTTATACATATACACAATTGGTTCTGTTTCTCTGGAAGACCCTAATAGCAGGTAAAGACAGACAAAGCCTAAGAGGGTAGAGAGAACAGGAGAGTCTATGTGCATGAAGCATGTTTTATGCTCCAGAAGCTCTTGCCCGTGTGATCTTGTTAAAGCTTTACCCATCACCCAGAAAGGCAGTCTGCACCATTTCTCCAGATTCAGGGGGCCCAGGTGACTTCCCTAGGGTCCCTGGCTGAGAATCAAAGCTGCGCCCTCTGCCTCCATCATTCATACTCTCCACACACTTCACTGTCAGCAGGAGGAGGGTACCTGAGAGTCTGGGCACATTATTCCTGTCCAGGATGCCAAGAGGAATTCTTCCTCAAATTCGCCTACAAAAAGTCATTGAGGTCAGAAAAAAGTTGAGCTTTACTTAAGCTGCAAAATCTAGAAAACCCAACTCAAGCTTTCTTGAACAATAAAGAGAACATCTTGGGACTTCCTTGGTCCAGTGGCTGGGACTCTGATCTCCCAATGCAGGGGGACCCAGGTTCGATTCCCCGGTCAGGGAACTGGATCCCACATGCCCCAACTAAGAGCTTGCATGTTGCAACTGAAGATCCTGCATGCAGCAAACAAAAGAACCCACATGCCGCAACAAGGGGCTTCCCAGGTAGCACTGCTGCTGCTGCTAAGTCGCTTCAGTCGTGTCCGACTCTGTGCGACCCCAGAGATGGCAGCCCACCAGGCTCCCCCGTCCCTGGGATTCTCCAGGCAAGAACACTGGAGTGGGTTGCCATTTCCTTCTCCAATGCATGAAAGTGAAAAGTGAAAGTGAAGTCACTCAGTCGTGTCCGACTCTTCGCTACCCCATGGACTGCAGCCTACCAGGCTCCTCCATCCATGGGATTCTCCAGGCAAAAGTACTGGAGTGGGGTGCCATTGCCTTGGTAAATAACCCGCCTGTCAGTGCAGGAGATGTAAGAGACACGAGTTCAGTCCCCAGGTCAGGAAGATCTCCTGGAGAAAGGCATGGCAACCCACTCCAGTATTCTTTCCTGAAGAATCCCATGGACAGAGGAGCCTGGTGGACTTCAGTCCACAGGATCACAAAGAGTCAGACACGACTTAGCACATATGCTGCAACAAAAAGCTCGTGTGCCTCAACTGAGAGCCAGGGGAGTTAAATAAATAAATAAATGCATTTTTAAAACAATAAATAAATAAAGGGAACATCTTGGCTCCTGTGAGGGAAGCCCAGAAGGAGACTTTCACGCACTGGCTGAGAACGAGAGTGCCAACAGCAACCACAGATAGGGTTCCCATGGCTCCTCCAGGCGGCAACCTTTTCCGGCTCTACACTGTGGCCCTGGAAGCTTCTAGCGTTCATCACCTGGACTGTCAGCAGCTCCTACAGTCACAGAAATCCCCCCCGCCTCTAGTTCTGAGCCTTGGGATTCTGACTCACTGGCATGGCTCTCTTCTCTCTTGCCTGAGCTAATGAAGATGCAACTCGATAATGGTGGTTAAGAAAAAGCCATACTGGCTAGGTTCAAACCCCGGCTCCATCACGTACCTGCTGGGGACCTTGGACAAAGCCTTAACCCCTCTGTGTCTTCATTTTTTCCATCTGTAAAATATGGACAATAATTGTACTTCCCTCAAGGCTCATGGTGGGGATTAAATGGATGAACACACACGTACAAAATGCTTAGATAAGTGACTAGCACACAGTACAAAGGATATGGAAGTGACTGTTAATTAAATTACTGGAGGGAATTCTCTGGCAGTCCTGTGGTTAGGACTCCGCACTTTCACTGCCAAGGACCCAGGTTCAATCCCTAGCCGGGGAACTAAGATCCCACAAGCTGCGTGGCATGACCAAACAATAATAATAATTAAATTACTGGAGGGGGGGATTGACATGTGCTAACCTGACATGGGACATGTGCACATCCCTTAGTTAGAACTGGGATCTGCCGCACCAGAGCCGCAAGGATTAAAAGAGGCAGAGGACGACTCTCCGAGAGGAAATGAATGTGCTGTTAGCACAAGAAAGAGAAATGGAGGGCAGAAAGGCCCAGACAGCAGCTGCCTAATAGCGTGGCCCCAGTGAAACATCCGATTAGTTTCTTTCCTGTTGGGTACAAACCTGAGGTCGAAACCACCTTAAATTGGAAAGATAAAAAATATCCTAATTACGTGCAAGAGTAAAATGGAACAGGTCGTTCTTCCCTGCTGTTACAGCTGTCTTTGTGTTTCTGCCCACTGAAAATGAAACCCGTAAAAATCAGACATTTAAAATCTACCTCGGGCTCAGTCACTCATTCAACAGACATTTAATGAGCCCTGGAGAAGGGTTTCCCTGAAACTAACCAGGCTTAAGCATCAGGGGCCCTCTCTTACTTACATGGGTCTCTTGCAAGGCCAACCACCTAATGTGACATTTGTAATTCTATATTCTGTTAACCTAAAGAAGCCTCCTCAACTGTATGAGCTTTGGGTTCCACAAAATCTGAATTTGTCCCGCCTGAGCTCCGATTAAGTGGCAGGTATTACAGGTAAAGGAGCTTCCCTGGTGGTTCAGTGGTAAAGAATCTGCCTGCCAATGCAGGAGACATGAGTTCAGTCCTGGTCTGGGAAGATGCCCTGGAGAAGGAAATGGCAACCCACTTTCCATGGACAGAGGAGTCTGGCAGATTACAGTCCATCAGGTTGCAAAAAGTCAGATAGTACTTAGCAACTGATCAACAACAACTACACATACATGATGTGTGTGCTCAGTCATGTTGGACTCATTGCTACTCTGTGTGGTGTACCCCACCAGGCTCCTCTGTCCATGGGATTCTCCCAGGCAAGAATACTGGAGTGGGTTTCCATTTCCTCCTCCAGGAGATCTTCCTGACCCAGGGACCAAACCCGAGTCTCCAGCATCTCCTACATTGGCAGGAGGATTTATTTTACCCCTGAGCCACCTGGGAAGACCCCACAGGCACAGAGATGAATGAATGATTCTGCCTTCATGGAGCGCCCTCTACTGACAGAGACTGAGAATGAGCCCAGGGATGATTTCCCTCCCAGGCAAAATATTTGCTGGGTATTCCATTCATCCAACCATGGAGGAGGGCATGGCAACCCACTCCAGTATTCTTGCCTGGGGAATCCCATGGACAGAGGAGCCTGGCAGGCTGCAGTCCATAAGGTCACAAAGGATCGGACACAACTGAAGCTACTTAGCACAGCACATTCATCCAGTGAACCGTACGTATTGAGCATTCCAGGATGAGAAGGCAGGAAAAGATTCTGCTGTTAAGGAGCTTATAACCAATCAGTCAACACCAAAAAAAAATAGTTTTTTAGAATAAAAAGGATAAGGAAGAATGAGTGGAGGGGTACTTTAGGTCATTGGTAGGAAGAGGTTTCTTTGAAGACAGAAGCTGGTATGTAAAAACGGAGATGCAGCAACTGTGCAAAGAAGAGGGGACAGTTCCAAGCACAAGGAATAGGAAATGTCAAGGCCCTGAGGAAGGAATGACCTTAGTGACTGAAGGGAAAGAGAAAAGGCCAAGATAGTCGGAACAAAGTGAGCCAATAAGGGAACTAACAAATGGGATCAAAGAGGTAGGAAGAGACTAGATTATGCAGGACTTTGCTGCCAGGTGGAGGGGGTTGGCTGAGGACTTCCCTGGTAGCTCAGATGGTAGAATCTGCCTGCAATGCAGGAGACCCAGGTTCAACCCCTAGCTTGGGAAGATCCCCTGGAGAAGGAAATAGCAATCAATTCCAGTATTCTTGCCTGGGAAATCTCATGGGCAGAGGAGCCTGGCGGGCTACAGTCCATGGGGTCGCAGATGTTAAAAGTTGAAGCCATCGGGGTTTCAGGCAAGGGAGTGATGTGATATCACTAACATTTACAAAAAGAGCTCTCTGGCAGCTGTGGATAGAGCCGATTGCTGAGTGAAAGCAAAGACCAGTTCAGCAGCTTCTTCCTAACCAGTTAGCAAGCATCCTCAAAGTTTTATAACCTGCCATTTAGTAAGTGGTGGAGAAACAGGCTCGCCAGATGTTGTTGGCCGGAATGCAAAAGGACACAACTCCGGTGGAGGTGGCTTGACAACCTCCAGCAAAGTTATGTGTGTATTTATCCATTGACTGGCAATCCGGCTCCTAAAAATCTGCCCCAGGACTTCCCTGGTGGTCCAGTGGTTAAGAATCCACCTGCCAATGCAGGGGACACAGGTTCAAGACCTGGCCCAGGAAGATTCCACATGCCTCAGGGAAACTAAGCCCGGGCACAACTGCCGAGCCCGCGTGCCCTAGAGCCCATGCTCTGCAACAAGAGAAGCCCAGGCACAGCCATCAGAGAAAGCTCTCGCAGCCAAAGATAAATAAATATTTAAAATATAAATAAATAAATCTACCCCCAAAATACACTGGCAAAAAGACAAAGAAGTGTGCATGAGACAAATCACTGCAGCATCACTTGTGATGGCAGAAAACTGGGAACCACATATATTGGGGAGCAGGAGCTGGTTGAATTAATATTGAACATGGACGCAACACCACCCACTACTCAGCTGCCAGAGGAAGGTGGAATGTGTTATAGTCTGCTATTAAAGAGTCCTCATGATGTATGATTAAATGAAAAAAAATCAAGATGGAGAAAACTGTGTATATTATGTTGCCATATTGTGCTGCCTCTTTCTTAAAGAGGTAGAATACAAACATATTTTTTAATGGGAAAATAAATTAAAAATATGAATGGTTTGCTACCAGGGAAGGTAGGACACAGTTAAAAAGGAGAAAAATAGATTTCAATGAATAAATTGTGTAAATTTGACTTTATAACATTATAAACATTTTTCAAACTACATTTTTTGATTCTAATTTTAAAGTTAATTTTTTAGGGCTTTCCTGGTGGTCCAGTGGTTAAGAATCCACCTGCCAAGGCAGGGGACACAGGTTCGATCCCTGGTTGGGGAACAAGATTCCACATGCCAAGGAGCAACTAGAGAAAGCCCATGTGCCACAACAAAAACACGCATAGCCAAAATTGTAAAAATTAAAAATAAATAAATAAAATTGATTTTTTTTAATTCCTAAAAATGGAAAGAGATCAATGTACAAATAGCTGATTCCATGGTGGAGGCATAAGATGGCAAAGAACAGAGGCAGAGAAGTAAAAAAAGGAGATTATAAATAGCTTCCAGTGAATATGTGGAAAACCAAGAAAGTGACACCAAAGCCGAGAGAAGGAAGTGTTCTAAGAAGGTGAGAGTGCTGAAAGCCACTGGGATGAAAAGCAACGTGCAGCAACACTGACCGCTGAATCTGGCAATCTGGAGACCACCAGTGGCCTTGGCAAAAGCGGTGTGAATGGCACAGCAGAAGCCTGATTGGAGAGGAGAGAATCCAAGGTGTAAGTATCAAGAACACCAGCAAAATTAAAAGATTGTTCCAGAAATGTCTGATGAAATTTTTAAAAATAATAGTGACACAGCCAAAGAAACAGATCCAAATCCTGCCATCTGCACACTCACCTCTAATAGGAACCTGGCATTTAGAAAAGGTAAGTGGGAAAGACAAGTACTTTTCCTTATGCTCTTCATCAAAGTGCAGGCGTCATTTCTGCATGTGGAGATATTTCAGCACAGGAGCATTATCCTGGCTGCCCTGACCCAGCTGAGCCAGTGAAGGTTATCAGAGGCGCCCCACCTCTGAAAGTGATCACGTTAAGGAAGAAAGGTCAGGGACTTCCCTGGTGGTCCAGTGGTTAAGACTTTACGCTTCCACTGCAGGCGATACAGGTTCGCTCCCTGGTCGGGGAACGAAGACCACACAGCATGGCAGAAATAAAGGGAAAAAAAGAAAAGAAGGAAGATCATCCTTGAGGGATATGCTCGAGAGGTAATCCACCTCGGGTTTTGAACCAGGGCTCTGTGTACTGTGGGCTCTCCAGAGATTATAGCCTAACAAACAACAGGAGCTTAATAAGCATTCCGGGCAGATCTGTGGTGCTTCCCCAGTGTGCCTCCCATCTCCACCAGCTCCAAAATCAAGGTCCATGGTGTCTGCTTTGGGTAAAAAGACTCCCTATTTGGATTCCCATCCATGGAGCATCTCTCCAGGTGTTTCTCTCCACTGGCTTCCCCTCCGCTCCATCTGCCAGCGTCCTCTGCACATTCCGCTGCCAGGATGAACCACTGAAAAAACAAGCAAAGAGAGGCCTTTTTACTGACACCAGCAGCTGCACGCTGCAGCCCCGGGCCCGGGTGCAGACTCCAGCCATGCAGGTTGCAAAGCAAGCCCAGAGCACCTCTGTGCTTCCTTCTCCTGTTTACTCTCAGAGACGGAAAGGGAAAATGACCAGTTCTCAGGGTAGCCTCTGAATTAGCCAGGATTCTCCAGGGAAACAAAACTAATAGGATGTATCTAACAATATGGGAAGATTTATCATGAGGGATTGGCTCAATTACAGAGGCTGAGAAGTCCCACGATCTCCTGTCTGCAAGCTGGGGGCCCAGGAAAGCCGGGGGCGTAGTTCCCGTAGACCTAAGAACCAGGGGTCCATGGAGTAAAGTTCTGGTCTGAGTCTAAAGGCCTTGGTTAATGGCTGTGATGGATCTCACTGGCGGGTGGCAACAGTTGCCCAACTCGGTGAATTTACTAAAAAAAATTGTCCAATTGTACACTTAAAATGGATAAAATATATGATATGTAAAATATACCTCGATTTGCTGCTGCTGCTGCTGTTGTCAGTGTCAGGCAGCTTGCAGGATCTTATTTCCCCCGCCAGAACCTGAACCCCAGCTACGGCAGTGAAAGTGCTGAATCCTAGCCACTGGACCACCAGGGAATTCCCAAGTTACTTTTTTAATTATTAATTTATTTTAATTGGAGGCTAATTAATTTATAATATTGTGGTGGTTTTGGCCATACATCGACATGAATAAGCCATGAGTGTACATATATCCCCCATCCTCCCTCCTCCCTCCTCCCTCCTCCCTCCTCCCTCCTCCCACCTCCCTCCTCCCTCCTCCCTCCTCCCACCTCCCTCCTCCCTCCTCCCACCTCCCTCCTCCCTCCTCCCACCTTCCTCCCCACCCCATCCTCTGGGTTGTCCCAGAGCACCATCTTTGAGTGCCCTGCTTCATGCATCGAACTTGCACTGGTCATCTAGTTTACATATGGTGATATACACGTTTTCAATGCTATTCTCTCAAGTCATCCCACCCTCACCTTCTCCCACGTAGTCCAAAAGTCTTCTCTTTACATCTGTGTCTCAGTTGCTGCCTTGCATATAGGATCATTGTTACCATCCTTCTAAATTCCATATATATGCGTTAAATGTACTGTATTGGTATTTCTCTTTCTGACTTACTTCATTCCATATAATAGGCTCCAGTTTCATTCACCTCATTAGAAGTGACTCAAATGCATTCTTTTTTATAGCCAAGTAATATTCCATTGAGTATATGAACCACAACTTCCTCATCCATTTGTCCCAAGGTTTTTTTTTAAGTGTTGGTGCCCAGAGCCCCAGTGGATAAGCTAGAAGAAATTCAGAAGAATAGAAAAGAGATGCCCCTGGAAGAGGGAGCAGCACCCATCAACTTGGTGACAGCACCCTCTGAGCAGTAGCAGCCCCAAATGTGGAAGCCAATCTTCTGGCGAGTACACAGGAGTACCCTGAGGTCCCACTAAATGTTTAAAAACATCTGGGGCAGGATAACATCCTGTTTTATTATGTTGGTGGGAGAAAGCAAGTGGAGAGGGCTGAGTCACCATGACAACCTGGATACCATCTGTACCAGGTTTAGAGTAACTCAGACTCATACTTCTTGTGCTTGAAAACAATTGCCTGGGATATCAAGTGACCATTTCTCTGAGATTGATTAGTGGTGACTGGCTGGAGCATTGTGTTGAAATTGATTAGTGATGTCTTCTACGGATACACGAGTAGGAGCAGCACTGTGTGTGCTATTCATTTGCCAACCTTGCTGAGAAAATCAGAATCACTGCCCTGGTACAAGAGAGAGGTGGCATAAGCCTGAGATGCCTAGGGGATGAGGATAGCAGCAGCATCCTGTCCTGGACCCAACAGAGCAGAAAATCCATGATACAAAGGGAGCATCTGTTGTCTATTAATGCCTCTGAAGCCTAGAAGGGAATCTTTTTCCCTTAGAGCTTTGCTCACACAAAGGAAGTGCTTTATTTTTTTATATTTATTTAATTTACTTTTCATTTTTGGCTGCATCAGGTCTCAGATGCAGCACGTGGATTCTTCAGTGTGGCTTAGTTGCAGCTTGCGGGCTCCTCTCTAGCTGTGATGCCCTGGCTCCATAACTCATGGGCTCAGTAGTTTGTGGCACACAGGCTTAGCTGGCCCATGGTATACGGGATCTTAGCTCCCCAACCAGAGATCAAACCTGTGTCCCCTGCCTTGGAAGGTGGATTTGCAACCACAGGACCACCAAGGAAGGCCCAGGAAGTGCTTTAAAAACAAGTGATTCACTTTAGGAGCTCTATTGACACAGTTAAATTGCCGAATTCTTATTTCCATAAAAGCAAGCAAAACTACAAAGCAATAAGTCTAGCCCCATTTCCCAACTCTTTATTTTGAAAATTTGTCATCCTATAGAAAATTTAAAATAATAGGGTAATGGGCACCTAGGTTCATCTAGATTTATCAGTCATTAACACTTTGCCACATTTGCTTACCTGTGTTTTGGTTTTTGCTGAACTATGTGAAAACACTTTGAAATATTTCATTCCTGAATACTTCAGCATACATTTCCTAATAACAAGTACATTCTCCAACATATTCCATGTGTAATAACACCCTTATCACAGCCAAGAGCTTCAACGTTATACAATAATGTTGCCTTATATGTGGCCCATATTAACATCCTCCTAGCAACTCCAGTGATATATTTTTAGTAATATCTCAGTGATACCACTTTTCTTTGTTTAATCCAGAATTCAATCAAGTGTCATGTATTTCACTTAGATGTCGTATCTCTTTAGTTTCTTTTAACCTAGAACAGCCCCACTGCCTTGTTTTAATGTTCATGTCACTGACACTTTTTCGGAGTCCAGGCTAGTCATCTTGCAGAAGGACTTCATCATTTGAAAGAGGCACAGCCCTTCAGAAGGGCTTTAGCATTTCCAATTCTCTGTCATATAAAGGACTCCTCCCCACCTTCTGTCTGCGATTATGAGATTTCAGTAAGCATCCTCTGCATGGCTGAGTTCATTCTGATTCTTCAGTAAAGGGTGGATTCGAGGCATCTATCTTTTCTCTACAGGCTCCCCTCATTAAACATGGTTACCAACCACAAGGCAAGTTCCATTCAAAGTCAAGTCAAGGTCATCTGGCTGGCTACCACCTACCCAAAGAGGAGAGAAGGTGCACCTAGTTTTGGGGCTGTTGATACCATTTTGATGCCTTTTGAAAATAACCTTCTTGCTACTTTATTAATTCCAATGATGTTTCATAACGGGTGACAGCTTTCCCCTTTAATTGTTGAGAGATCTTAATTTTGCACTGCTGTTTGCTGTTCAAAATGATTTACCTTGGTTCATAAACACTTGTATCTCAGGGACTTCCTGTACGGTTAGAAAAGTAAATTCATGAGCTGTGTGATACACACACACACACAAACACACACAGACACACACACACCTCTAATTAAAGCAGTATCCCTGACATCAGATGGTTCATACCACCTTCACCATGTTAGGCAAAATCTGTAATCACTTACTTAATATTTTTCCTTAAAGCAATTGTTTTTCTTACATCAATAAATAAATAACTTTTCCAATAAGACCTTTTATTAATATTAATGAAAAACTGGTGTAATAATTACCATAACCAGCCATAAAAAATAAATACCATGAAAATCTAGCTCCTGGGGTCCACAAAAGGCTCTGCACCTGAGGACTGTTCTGTCTTATTTAAATGGAAGATCAGGGACTTCCCTGGTGGTACAGTGGGTAGGAATCCACCTACCAGTGCAGAGAACATGGGTTTGATCCCTGGTCCAGAACAATTCCACATGCCGCAGAGCAAGTAGGCCACTGCACCACAACTACCAAGCCTGCACTCTAGAACCTGCAGGCCGCAACCACAGAGCCTGCACGTCGCAACCACTGAAGCCCGCGAGTTCTAGGGTGCACACACTGCAGCGACTGAGCCCGAGTGCTGCAGATATTGAAGCCCAAGCACCTAGAGCCTGTGCTCCGCAACAAGGGAAGCCACCATGGTGAGAAACCCATGCAGCTCAAGGAAGAGTGGTCCCCAGTCGCCACAACTGGAGAAAAGCCCACACATAGCAAGGAAGACCCAACGCAGCCAAAAATAAAGAACCAAATAATTTTTAAAATTAAAAAAAGAATGGAAGATCAGTAACAAAGACAGATGATGCCAGACCAAGACTTCTGGCTTTGAATAATCAGAGGAATGAGAGGAAATTTGAAGAGAAGTAATTTTCCACAACAAGATTTGAAGTTATAAAATGTCAAGTCTAGAGACCACTTAGAATGACCTTTCATGCCCAAAGAATGGCACACACTCTTCATAGCAACATTATTTACAATAGCCAAGACATGGACGCAACCTGAGTGTTGACAGGCATTATATTGATATATGTAATGGAATACTACTCAGCCATAAAAAAGAATGAAATAATGCCATTTGCAGCAACATAGGTGGACCTAGAGATTATCAGACTAGGTGAAGCTAAGTTAGAGAAAGACAAATAGCATATAACTTATATGTGGAATCTAAAGTATGACAGAATTCACTGGCAGTCCAATGGTTAGGATTCAGTGCTTTCATTGCCAAGGGCACAGGTTCAATCCCTGGCTGGGGAACCAAGATCCCACAAGCCATGGGACACAGCCAAAAAATATATGTACATGTATACATATACATATATGTGTGTGTGTGTGTGTGTGTGTGTGTGTGTGTGTATAAAGACACAAATGAATTTATCTATGAAATAAACCCACAGACATAGAGAACAGACTTTGTGGTTGCCTAGGAGGAGGGAGGTGGTGGAGGGATAGATTGGGAGTTTGGGATTAGCAGATGCAAGCTATTATATATAGGATGGACAAATAACAGGGAACTATATTTAATATCCTGTGATAAATCATGATGGAAAAGAGTGTGAAAAACAATATCCATATATATGTAAACTGGATCACTGTGTTGTACAGCAGAAATTAACAAAACATTGTCAATCAACTGTACTTGAATAAAATAAAAAATTTTTTTAAAAAGGAAAAGTATACCATCCAAATAGGGTGTTTTATTAGTTTCTGTGGCTGCTGTAACAAAGTGTCAGAAAGTGGGCAGCTTAATTCCACAGAAATGTATTCTCTCACTCTTCTGGAGGCCAGAAGCCCAAGGTCACGGTGTCAGCGGGCTGGTCCCCTCCGAGGGCAGTAAGGAGGAATCTGCTCCACGCTTGTCCCTCCGCATCTGGGGGCAGCCACAATCTCAGCAGTCCTCGGCTGGGGGGTGTAGATGTATCACTCCAGTGGTTACCGAGTCCAAATTCATTCTGCTCATGGCACAACAAGCCAGGAAATCAGGAGATGAAGTGTTGAGGCAAGGATTAGCGACTTTATTCAGAAAGCTGGGCATCCGCGGAGATGGAGGACTAGAGTTCTAGAGCACCATCTTCTTGGGGTCTGGAGGCCAGTGTCTTCTATAGAACAGAGAGGGAGAGGAGGTGAGGAAGTAAAGTAAAGTAAAAAAACGGCCTTAAGTCTTGCAAACTCTCTTCTGGCTTGGCCAGCCTTAGGGAGGCTATGTGTTTGTAACTTCTTCCCACCATTCACAGGTGGACAGGGTCAGAAGGTCTTCCTGTGAGCTAAACAAAGACACTTTAACTTTCAGAGGACACAGGGTTCCCCGAGGCAGGCCATTACATATGCTTATGGCTATAGACAGCATCCTTTCCGTGATTATAGTAACAAAATCAATGGCAAGCAAAGGTTAACGTAAAAGAAATAAGATCCAACGTGGAGTCAGATTCTGTTCCTCCCTGTTTCACTCTTTTCCTCCATCCTCACATGGTGTTCTCTCTCACCTGTTATCTTCTCCTCTTTCAAATCCACCAGTTGTTGGATTGGGGCCAACCGGATCATCCAGGGTGATCTCATCTTGAGATCTTAATTCAATTGCACCTGCAAAGAACCTTTTTCTAAATAAGGTCCGGCTCGGTGGTCCACATCTTGGGGGTGTGGGTGGGGGGAGCTGTCAATCAGCACACAGCAGGTTTCCAACACCATTACCCCCAGGCAGGAGCAACTCGCATCCCACACGAGGGACAACTGCTGACATTTACAAAGTGTTTACCACGTGGCAGGCACTGTGCAGAATGATTGCCACCCATTAGCTCACTTATCCGCCTCGTAGTGTGTTCCACTTCAGCCTATAAAAATGTGGCTGTCATTTCCCCAGCCCGTAAGTGCCCGCCAAACAACGACATGGGAGTTAATAAGGAGAGCCATCCGAAAGGGGACGCCACCCCTGCTCCTCCGAGATCCATTCTCCTTTGATGATCCGTAATTTGACCACTTTAAACAAGGTAAGCAACAGAAAAAGAGCCATTGCTTTTATATCTTCTCCAAGGCTTTCATTCTCCTGGGGAAGAGGTTTCAGAATTCGTGGAGTTTGCCCATGGCAGGCCAGGCGACGAGAACAAACTAATTTTTTTTTTAATTCCAAGCTTGGGGATTTTCAACAACTCTTGGAGCCACGTGGAAATAATAGTAATATTCCTTGCAGAGTATTCTCTTTTTTAAAAAGATTTATTTTATTTTTATTTATTTGGCTGCACCTGGTCTCAGTTGCATCACCAAGGATCATCAGTCTTTATTGGGGCAGGCCAGATCTTATACTTCCAGCATGTGAACTCTTAGTTGCAGGATGTGGGATCTAGTTCCCCAACGAAGGATCCAACCTGGGCCCCCTGCATTGAGAGAGTGAAGTCTTAGCCACTGGATCACCAGAAGTTCCCATGAAGTTCTCTCATCAGCACTTTATGCGCTCACTCAGGATGAGGTGGTTGGAAAGCATCACCAATTCAATGGACATGAACTTGGGCAAACTCAGGGAGATGGTGTGGGACAGGGAATTCTGGCGTGCTGCAGTTCATGGGGTCACAAAGAGACGGACACGACCCAGTGACTGAACAAGAGCACTTGTTCAATTCAATACTGTGACAACCTTGTAGGGTAGATACTAAAATTACTCCCCATTTTACAGATGAGGAAGCTGAGGCTCAGTGAGAGTAAGCAATTTCCTAGAGGTTTAGAGCTAGTAAAGAGCAGAGCTGGGGTTTAAACCCAGGAATTCTGGCTGCAGGAACTCATCTGCCCCACTGGGCGGTTCCACAGCAGCGTACCAGGGAAGTTCTGAGCCATTAAGCTAGGAAGAAGTCACCAAAAGTCAAAACTTACTCTTAGTAATTTAGTAACTTTAGTCTATAAAGCAGTGGTTTTGTGAACACAACCATAAAGAGGCATTTCTGAAGTTTAAGCTAAACCATGATTTTGTGTCCCCGCCCCCGGGGACAGTTGGCAATGTGTGGAGAACAGTTCGGTTGTCACTGTTGGAGGGTGGGGGGAGACGTCACTGGCATCAAGTGGGAAGAGAGCAGGGATACTGCTCAGCATCCAACAGTAAGGATGACCCTGAGGCCAGAGGTAGACTCCCACCTCCACCCCCATGGTAAACCTACTGGAGATTCATTCCCTGTGGACCGAAATTCCAAGATGAGAATAACGGGACAATTAAAACAGCAGGCTGGGCCCTGCCCAGGCCACATATTTCTCATTCCCAAAGTCAGGAGAACTCCCCAACCACACATGCACAGAAAGGATCCTTGGAGGTCAAAGGGGGAGTGATGTCAAGGGATGCTCTACCCATAGGCCTTTGCTGTAGAATCCATCTTGGTTAAGAGATACGTGCACACATGTGGGAGGATCCTGAGCTATACCAAATATGGACTGTGAACCAGACAAATCAAAATGATTGGCCAAAGGAAACCGGAAGGAATGCCGCATAAAGGTAATTCAAACTACCACGAGGGTGTGACTCAGCGACTCTCTTTCTAAGTCTGCCCATATATCTATCCAACATGTACTTGTACTCTTTTTTTCTCTTAATAAATACTTGTTTCACTACTTTCCATCTTCGTGAGAATTCTTTTCTGCAAAGCCAAGGGGCCAGGGCCGTTGTCACTGACTGCTGGTCTAGGGGCTAGGATCTTGCACTCTCACCACCTCGACCCAGCCTCATATAATTGGGGGAGACTGAGCTGTAACAGAACAGGGGAATGCACACACAGTCCAGGGGTGGAGCAGTCAAGGAGCACCCCTGCCCACATGACACCCGATTTGAGGCTGCACAACCTAGGAGAGCTGGGCAGACACGGGTCTCAGCTCCCAGGTGAGCAAATCCAGGGAGAACTGAGCACGCCAAGACCCAAAGCTGAGAGAGAAGCCAGCGAGTGAACCAGATGCTGCTGGGAACTAAGAACACTGCTTGGAAACAGCTCTTGAGGACACATGATAGCAAATACCTGCAGGGACCTCAGCAGGCACAGTGCTGGGCACCTCGTGTCTATCACTTGATTTAATCCTTGCAGCAGCCCCACGGGCTCAGTTCTACTACAAACCATTTTTTCCAGCCCCTCCCCACAGCCTCCCACCGACAGACCATTTTGGGCGAGCTGCCAAAGTTCCCACTATGTGGTCACCACAGAGATAAATATTGAAAGTTCTGGTTCCCCAAGATTTTCCTTCCCAACATGCATCTCTGGTACCACAGAAAATATTTTGACATCTGCTGGTAGCCGGTTCTAACGAGTACCTTTTTTTTCTTCCTCCTGATGCTGCTGCTGCTAAGTCGCTTCAGTCGTGTCTGACTCTGTGCAACTCAACGGACGGCAGCCCACCAGGCTCCCCCATCCCTGGGATTCTCCAGGCAATAACACTGGAATGGGTTGCCATTTTCTTCTCCAATGCATGAAAGTGAAAAGTGAAAGTGAAGTCGCTCAGTCGGGTCTGACCCTCAGCAACCCCATGGACTGCAGCCTTCCAGGCTCCTCCATCCATGGGATTTTCCAGGCAAGAGTACTGGAGTGGGATGCCATTGCCTTCTTCCTCCTGCTGTACACTAAAATCAAGCATAAAGAGCAGATCTTGCTGGTTTGACTGCAAAGGTAGTGGGATAAAATGGTTAGAGCACAGCGTCTGGACCAAACTGGGGCCACAGTGTTAACCCCAGCTCTGCTGTGTGACCTCGGATAAGCAACTTTGCTTCTCTGTGCCTGGTTTCCCCACGTGATATAGTGGGGGCAATTATTGTGTTGTCATGGGAATGAAATGACTTGATGTAATAAAGCAGAGCTCAGCAAACCTTTTGGTAAAGGCCAGATAACTATGTTCAGTTTTGCAGGCTGTTAGGTCTCTATCACAGCTAATCAATTCTGCCACCATAGTGTGAAAGCACTTGCAGATAATATGTAAATACAGGGATGTGTCTATGTTCCAATAAAACTTTATTTATAAAAACGAGCCAGGGGCCAGGATTTGGGTTATGGACCCACAGTTTGCTCACATCCCAACTGTACCTCTTACTAGCTCTGTGACCTGTTGCAAGTTACTTAACCTCTCTGATCCTTGACTTTCTCATCTGTAAACTAGAATGAATAGCAGCACCTACCTCCTAGGGCTAAAGGGAAGTTTAGCAGAATACTGTTTGCAAATCACTTAGCACAGAAACTAGCACATGGGAAAGACTTAGCAAAGATCAGCAGCTGTTATTACTAATAAAAACTGCTGCCTCACACTATTTACATAGCTAGGATATGGAAGCAACCTAGATGTCCATCAACAGATGAATGGATAAAGAAGCTGTGGTACATATATACAATGCAATATTACTCAGTCATTAAAAAGGGACTCATTTGAGTCCGTTCTAATGAGGTGGATGAACCTAGAGCCTATTATACAGAGTGAAGTAAGTCAGAAAGAGAAAAACAAATATTGTATATTAACGCATATATGTGGAATCTAGAAAGATAGTAGTGATGAACCTATTTGCAGGGCAGCAATGGAGACACAGACAATGAGAACAGACTTATGGACACGGAGAGGGGAGGAAGGAGAGGGTGAGATGTATGGAGAGAGTAACATATACTCTAATATATGTATAACATGTGTATATATTTTAACATATGTAAAATAGATAGCCAGTGGGAATTTGATGTGTGACTCAGGGAACTTGAACCAGGGATCTGTAATAACCTAGAGGGGTGAGATGGGCTGGGAGGTGGAAGGGAGGCTCAAGAGGGAGGGGACAAATGTATCCCTATGGCTGATTCATGTTGATGTTTGGCAGAAATCAACACAATATTGTAAAGCAATTATCCTTCAATTAAAAATAATTAAAAAAAAAAACTGCTGGCTCTTTTCTGAAATCTTCGGGCAGAGTCAGCCCTGAGAGCCCCCACCCACCCTCCAGCACACATTGGGCTGCGTTGTAATGACCTGCTTGTGTGCCTGTTTGCTTCTCCACCACCCTCTAACCATGAGCTCCTGGAGCCTAGGGTGGCATAGCCTGGTACACAGTAGGTGCTCAATTAAACGCTGCTAGAATGAATGACCGGAGAAGGCAATGGCACCCCACTCCAGTACTCTTGCCTGGAAAATCCCATGGCCGGAGGAGCCTGGTGGGGGGGCAGTTCATGGGATTGCTAAGAGTTGGACATGACTGAGTGACTTCACTTCCACTTTTCACTTTCATGCATTGGAGAAGGAAATGGCAACCCACTCCAGTGTTCTTGCCTGGAGAATCCCAGAGACGGGGGAGCCTGGTGGGCTGCCGTCTATGGGGTCTCACAGAGTCGGATACGACTGAAGCGACTTAGCAGCAGAATGAAGGACTACCTAGACATCTTTCCTGAGTCACAAGCTAAACTGAACCTGAATATGAACTTTTTCCTCTGAAATAAACCCAGGAAAGGTCAGGTCAGATGAGATGAACCTATTGAATGGTCAGCCTTAGAATTAAAAAAAAAAAAAAAAAAAATACACTACAGTTGCTGGGACCAGAGAGGAACAAAGATACGTTTGAAGTCACACAGCAAGTTCAAAGCAAAGGAAGAAGCAGAATTCAGTATGTTTACCTGGGCTCATCGCCTAATCACTATCTCCCTCTCCTTTCTGTATTTTTTTCCTTTCTCCTTTCTTCTCTCAGCTACCCCACAGACAAATGCTTCCTGCAGGTAGAATTTCACTGAGCTAGAAGTCCCTGCTGATCTGAAAAGGTGAGCCTGGATTTAAGGAGTTCTGTGTCTTCTCCATGGTGGACTCAGCCACTGTTGACTTCTTCCAGTTATGCCCTGCTCCACCACAACTTGAAAATGGATTCACTCACTCAGGTGAAGTTCAGGGATCCAGGGCTGGGATGTTCACAGAACAGCAGCACAGGGCACATCATCAACCTCACTGGGAAGTGAGGATGCTCTGCCCAGGAGCCTCTGAAGGGACCCTAGCTCCTCACCAGATGCTCCCATCTCAATGTAGCCTCAGGATCCAGAACTTCCTCACTGTTGCTAAAACAACAGAGTCAAAGATCCATTCAGTGATGAAGGATGTAGCCACTCAATGAGCTCTTGAAAGACAGGATCTCATTTAAGCTTCATAACAAGCCAGGGAGGTAGAAATTATCCCTGTTGCAGAAACTGCCTCTTGGGGGACTTCCCTGGTGGTCCAGTGATTAAGAATCTGTCTTGCAATGCAGGAAATGTTCTTTACTCCCTTCATTGCAGGGAGGTTCTTTATTGCAAGCGCCACCTGGGAATCCTAAGATCCTACATGCCGTAGGGCATCTAAGCCCATGGTCCACAACTGCTGAGCCCAAGCACCACAGCAAAAGATCCCACATGATGTAATGAAGATCCCACGTGCCACGACTAAGACCCAATGCAGCCAAATAAATAAATAAATATTTTTTTAAAAAAGTAAAGGAACTCTCTTTCCACTGCTTTCACAGCTGCTCAGCTATTTCAGTATTAAAAAGATCCCCTAAGGAAAGACTTCATAATACCTGTCTCTGCAGTCAAGAAGCTCCTGTAGAGTCACAGGTGGCCAGCTGTCCTAGGCTGGGTTCCCCAGGAGTAGTTCTTGAGACAATGAGGATTCTCCAGAGACCAGAACCAATAGGACACAGATATCACAAGGGATGGAGGCATAGAATTATGGAGATGGAGAAGTCCCACAATCTGCCATCAAGCTGGAAGCCCAGAAAGCCAGTTGTTCTTCAGTCTCCGTCATGTCCGACTCTTTGTGACCCCATAGACTGCAGCACACCAGGCTTCCCTGTCCTTCACCATCTCCCAGAGCTTACTCAGACTCAAGTCCATTTATCAATGATGCCATCCAACCTCTGTTGCCCACTTCCCCTCCTGCCTTCAATCTTTCCCAGCATCAGGGTCTTTTCCAATGAGTCAGTTCTTCACATCAGGTGACCAAAGTATTGGAGCTTCAGTATCAGCATGAGTTCTTCCAGTGAATATTCAGGCTTGATTTTGTTTAGGATTGACTGGTTTGATCTCCTTGCAGTCCAAGGGACTCTCAAGAGTCTTCTCCAACACCACAGTGGAAGTGGAAAGGCCTGAGAGCCAGAGGGCTGATGCTGTAGATTCCAGTCCAGGTCTGAAGGCCCAAGAACCAGGACAGCAATAGAGCAGTGTCCCAGCTCAACAGTCAGGGAGAGTGAATTCACCCTTCCTCTGCCTTTTGCTCTAGTCAGGCTCTCAGTGGAGTCACCCACACTGGGGAGGGCCATCCGCTTTGCAGAGTCCACTGGTTTAAACGCTAATCTCTTCCAGAATCACCCTCACAGACACTCTCAGAAATAATGTTTTACCAGCTAGCTGGGAGACCAGTGACCCAGTCAAGTTGACACCAAAAATGAACCAACACACACACACTAAGAGAAATCAGAAAGAGAGCGACACATGTATGATATCTTGTATATATGGACTCGTTATGGTCCAACTCCCACATTTCTACATGACTACTGGAAAAACCACAGTTTTGACTATACAGACCTTTACTGGTAAAATAATGTGTCTGCTTTTTAATATGCTGTCTAGCTTTGTCATAGCTTTTCTATGACATTGGTTGGACCATAAAGAAGGCTGAGCATCAAAGAATTGCTTTCAAACTGTGGTGCTGGAGAAGACTCCTAAGAGTCCCTTGGACATCAAGGAGATCAAACCAGTCAATCTTAAAGGAAATCAATCCTGAATATTCACTAGAAGGACTGATGCTGAAATACTTTGGCCACCAGATGTGAAGAGACGATTCATTGGAAAAGACCCTGATGCTGGGAAAGACTGAGGGCAGGAGGAGAAGGGGGCAATAGAGGATGAGGTGAATGGATGGCATCACCAACTCAATGGACATGAATTTGAGCAAACTCCAGGAGATAGTGAAGGACAAGGAAGCCTGGCAGGCTGCAGTTCATTGGGCCCCAAAGAGTCGGATATGACTTAGCAACTGAAGAACAACAATATGCTGACTCTCAAATATGACACAAATAACCTATCTGCAAAACAGAAACACACTCACAGACATAGAGAACAGACTTGTGGTTGCCAAGGGGTGAGGGGTGATGGAATGGGAGTCTGGGATTAACAGATGAAAACTAATATAGGTAGGATGAATAAACAACAAAGCCCCACTATATAGCACAGGTACCTATATTCAATATCCTATTGCAAACCATAAAGGAAAAGAATATATGTATGTATAACTGAATCACTCTGCTCTACAGCAGAGATTAACACAAATTGTAAATCAACTCTACTTTGATAAAAACAATTTTTACTGAGCCATCACACAAGGATTGTAGCACAAATAATTTATTTGGGAGGGGACCCAAGATGCACGAGCAGGAGGAGGAGGAAAATGAAACAGGGGAGGAGAGGAAGGCAGCCAGGGATGCATTATGGAGCAAGATGCCCTGTGTGCAAACTGGAGCTGGGTACCACTGGGGAATGCTGGGCACATCTCAGAGTTTCCCATCTAAAGGGCAAGCAATCTGGGGTTATTTTCCAGCAAATCCCAGGCCGTGTTGGCCAAGGGCTGCTTCCAGGGCCATCAACTCTCTTACACTTCCAGCCTCCCACATGCACAGGCAGATCATACTGTCAGCCCCAAGGGCCCTTGAGACAGAAGCATGAGAAGATGGAGCCATGTGAAAATAGAAGCTGAAGGGTAGTAGGGCACACTTGTGCTAGGACATCGAATGGTCAACTGGTCTACCTCCTCATAGTACAGAAGAGAATAAGCCCCATTTTGGACTGATCATTGATTCCAGCAGCGTCAGCTTAGATTTCAAAACCATGTTTGCTCCATCTTAAAACACCATTG
The DNA here is from genome assembly GCF_019923935.1 of Bubalus bubalis. Classification (NCBI taxonomy): domain Eukaryota; kingdom Metazoa; phylum Chordata; class Mammalia; order Artiodactyla; family Bovidae; genus Bubalus; species Bubalus bubalis. The sequence continues at coordinate 34,232,096 of NC_059180.1, forward strand.
CCTATAGATGCAGGTTGGGTATAATAGCTTTTTCAGACTTTAAAAAAAAAAGCTACATTAAATGCACACAAAAGGCATTCTATTTTCAGATATGTTAAAGCATCTAAAAGATAGCATCTCAAACTCTAGACAATATGACTCTGTCCCGCTGTCCCCAGAAGATCGCTTGTACCCTTCTGACCCTCTGTCCCAGTTTGTGCTTGGAAAATAGAGTAATTTGGTTTGAAATATGTTCTGGCTCTGAAGTTCTGCGGTTTTCTATTTCCTTACAACATCTTTGTCATGGCAACACAATGCACATTTGCATTTCAGAAACTACCCCTGCCTACTCCACACCTTAAAACAAGAATCAAGATCCCACCTTATTTTAAAATTGGCAGCTTCAGTCCATTGTGTCCAGATACCCTCCTGCAGGCAATAAAAGGGAGCACTGTTCCTTGTTCACTGTGTCAGTCTCTTTCAAATGCACATTTATTAATTAGATGCATTAGGGGCTGGCTAATTGTGTTACAAGGAGAAGAAGGAGAACATTTATTAATGGACTGCTGCTTGTAGACGCTGTACCCATGGCTTCAGATGTACTATATCATGCAAGCCCTATAACCCCTCCACGAACAAAAGAAACTTAATCTCAGGGAGGTTATGTCACTCACTCAAGGTCACATAGCTGGCAAGGTGCAAATCTGAGATAATGCTGGTAAATTGCCTACCACCCCACCAAGCATCTAGTCAAGACTTAATTAAGACAGACAAAAGGCAGGGATGGACAGAAAAGGTAGGGGAAGGAGAAAGAAAAAAAGGGGAGGAGACTTCACTGGTGGTCCAGTGGCTAAGACTCCATGCTCCCAATGCAGGTGACCTGGGTTTGATCCCTGGTCAGGGAACTAGATCCCACATGCTGCAGCTAAGACCCAACACAGCCAAATAAATCAATATCTTTTTAAAAGGGAGAAGGATTCCATCCCTAAAAGATCAACCTTCCCCCTGATGTTGGCCCACCTGACCTTGCTAAGAGAGATAAGGGCACACATACTTTGTTTTCTGACTTCCGAAGGCAGAGACTGGGTCACTCCAAGAAAAGAGGGATAGGGACTTCCCCAGTGGTCCAGCAGTTAAGAATCCACCTTACAATGCAGGGGACACAGGTTCAATCCCTGGCCAGGGAACTAAAATCCCACATGCCATGGAGTAATTGAGCCCACGCAATGCAACTACTGAAGCCCGAGCACTCTGGAGACCGGGTGCCACAATTAGAGAGTCCATGTTCCTCAATAAAATATCCTGCATGATGCAATGAAGATTCCACGTGTTGCAACTGACTTGACACAGCCAAATAAACAAATATTCAAAAAAAAAGAGGGAGAAATTTTCCTATTCCTTTCTTTTATCCATTTCTTCCCCCCTCTTAAATATCCTCCCGCCTCTATCATGGAGCCAAACTCCTTGGCTGCAAGATTTATTTTGTTATCTGCTCTCGGGTCCATTTATTTCAGCATGTCATCTTTTATTAATATTTTCCTTTCTCCTTCATTCTGAAAAAGTTTTAGAGAATTGTTAAGTCTGGACTTTTTATAATCCGACATGAATCTCTCAGACTTTGTGTTTCCACTTTGGGATAATAAAATCTGTAACTATGTATTAAGCTCTGATGTCAGGCAAGCACCGTCTGCAATGCCCAACTGAAGATGCTGCAGGTTGTGCCAAGCCCTAGGATCTGTGCAACCTTCTGTAATAATTCCACCATTAAAGATTCATTCCTTTGACTATTCTAAAGTCATCTGTAAAATCAGATGATCCTGGGAGAAGTGACAAATACCCAGTGGTTTTTAATCTTTTTATGTTTGAAGAATGTGAGGGGCAGGGAGAGGAAGGAAGGCTATAGACCATCTTCCTAGAAAAAATGCAGACAGATGCAAAATCCTACAAAACCCTCAGGTCACCCAGTGAGAATCCCTGCCTAAATTAGTTATTTGCTGATACCTTAGGAAGTGGGTTGAGAGGACTGGATTATCACACAGTGGCAGGAATGGAACCCAGCAAGAAAAGATGCTGCTAAGGAGAATTAGAGAGCTGCAAGAAACAGAGCTTAAGGGGTTAGAGGGCAAAAGGATGGGAAAGATGAGCTAAGTTTGTTGAGAGATAATCCTGGGGTGAGGAGAAAGCAGTTGCCAGAATCTGGAGACAGATATTTGTGAGGAGAGGGCTATTGGGCAGGGGCTGTCTACTATCATCAGAACTTCCATCCACAGATGCAGTGGGAAAAAGAGAGAGAGAGAGATGCAGCAACCCTAACTGACCCTACAAGGTGGGAACAAAGAGAATAAATATCTTGGTGGCACCCCGCCACAATGTTCTTATTCCCATTTTAAGGATGAGTAAGATGAGGCTCAGAGAGATAAAGTCACCTGTACAAAGTCACACAGCTGGGAAATGGAAAAGCCAAGATTTGAACCCAGTTCTCCTCTCCCCAAGACCACAGCCCTGAGCCTTGCCCTCCTCCAGGGAATCTTCCCAATCCAGGGATCTAATCTGTGTCTTGTAAGTCTCCTTCATTGGCAGGGGGGTTCTTTACCACTAGCACCACCCAGATGCACTTGTCTCTTTCTGCTAAAAAAAAAAGTTGTATTTGAGAGGGAGGGCAAGAACCCTGGGCAATACCCGAGATTCAGCCCAAATGTCCTTAACAGCATGTGAGCAAAGGGATAAGGATGTTGTGTACATCCCAGGGCACAGTGCCTGGCCCTGAGCAACTAGTGCTCAATAAATATTTGCTGTTATTTCTATTATTGCTTGTTAGTGCCAGTACTGCTGTTGCCATTATTATTACTAATATTATTATTACCATAAGGATCACTGTGCTACCGCATAGAACTGTTGAGATTAAATGATGCAACCAGTCTAAAGCACTTAGCACATAGTACTACTACTACTAAGTCACTTCAGTCGTGTCCGACTCTGTGCGACCCCATAGACGGCAGCCCACCAGGCTCCCCCGTCCCTGGGACTCTCCAGGCAAGAACACTGGAGTGGGTTGCCATTTCCTTCTCCAATGCATGAAAGGGAAAAGTGAAAGTGAAGTCGTTCAGTCGTGTCTGACCCTCAGCGACCCCATGGACTGCAGCCTTCCAGGCTCCTCCGTCCATGGGATTTTCCAGGCAAGAGTACTGGAGTGGGGTGCCATTGCCTTCTCCAGCACATAGTAGAAGCTCAGTAAATGACACCTCTGTTTATGATTACGATTTCTCCACTGAGACCTTAATGAAACAGCCAACATTTTAAAAAGCGTGTCCAAGGAACTAAAATGCATTTAGAAAATACATCGCCAATGTTTTCCCAGCCTAAAGGAGTAGTCTATCTCAGACTAGGAAAAAAAATTACACATTGTAAATCCCTGCTAATGAATCAGCAACCTAGGTAACCAAAGCAGAGATACTTGCGGCCAAAATAGCCATCGAATTTCTCCTCTCGTTTGCCAAGGAGTGGCCACTCTCAGGCAGGAAGTGGATGTAAAGATTCATTCATTTATTCAAGGCAAATCAAAACTAAAATGAGGGGACTTCCCTAGTGGCTCACAGGTAAAGAATCTGCCTGCCAATGCAGGAGACACGGGAAACGTGGGTGCCATCCTGGGTCAGGAAGATGCTCTGGAGGAGGGCATGGCAACCCACTCCAGTATTCTTGCCATGGACAGAGCAGCCTGGCAGGCTACAGTCCATGGGGTCACAAAGAGTTAGACACAACTGAAGCGACTGAGCACGCACGTTGTAACAGCAACAGAAAACTAATACACTCCCCGTGCTGTGATGGGGTCAAAGGGAAAAGTCCTGGAGGCTTAGAGCCCTGCAGAGAGTAAGGCTAAGACCACGCTGGGAAGGAAGAAGCCCCTTACACACCCAGCCCAGTCGAGCTTTCAGATGACTCCAGTCCCAGTTGCTCCTGATCCTCCACTGCAGCAGCAACCCCAGCCAGAAGCAACCAGCTGAGCCCAACCAGCCCACAGGAGTGAGGGACAGAATGATCAATTGACATTGTAAGCCGCTAAGTTTTAGAAATAAATAACCGTAACCATCTGTTATGAGGATGCATTAGAGTTCGGGCCCTAAGGCATTTTGGAACCGTTAAGTGTTCCATAAATGTCAGCAAATGCACTTTTACTGCGATTGTCTGCATTTGACAAATGGGGAACCTGGGACTCTGGGAGGTGACGGGCCATGCAGAGCGGGGATGTGAGCTCCAGCTGCACCTGACTTGGGCCACCTCCTGCTCTTCCCATGGCTCTGGGCTGGCTCCTGACCCCCAAAGCCGGCTGGAAATGAAGGTGGGCGGCAATTTCTTCCACAGCAGCTGCTGCCAGGCTGTCAGGCCAGTGCAGGCTATGTCCATGTCTGGCACAGGCTTCTGCAGCCCATGAACAGACTGTAAAGAGTTCACGCTTCCCCATCCTCCAGCTGCTCAAGACTCTGGCATCATTAGATTCTTGTTTCTTCTCCCAGGCAGTCTCAAGAAAGGTCAGCCCTGCCTGCCCTACCTCCCCAGGGTCTGTGACCCAAGAACCCAGCCCAGGAGGCTCCTCCTGTTCCAGGGCCAGCGGCATAGCCAGGATTGCTGGGCTATCCAGCTGCCGGCATTGGGCTCAGTGGACTGGAAGACTCATTTCCATGTGAGCCGGCAGCATCCAGCTCCCTGAACTGAATAACAATGGCCAGGTCCCATCGGCCACACTCTTGCTGGTGGAAGCTGGAAGGCCAAATGTGGAGCCCACATGTAGTCCACAGTCTTGCTGCCCCCGCCCAGCTGCGGGACTCAGGGTGAGCCACCCTGTCTCTGAAAGAAGCAGGGAAAGAACGTCATAAAGAGAGCTCGGTCTCCTCTCTCCCTTTCCTTCACCCTTCTCCTCTGCTCTTTCTTTCCACCCTCATTTCTTCCCCTCTTCATTATCTCTTATTCTTCTCTGGGGATTATCCACTCCCTGCCAGGAGGCGATAGTGGTAAAGAACCCGCCTGCCAATGCAGGAGATGTAAAAGAGATGCCAGTTCGATCCCTGGGTTGCAAAGATCCCCTGGAGAAGGGCATGGCAATCCGCTCCAGTATTTATGCCTGGAGAATCCCATGGACAGAGGAGCTTGTCAGGCTCCTCGGTCACAAAGAGTCAGACATGAATGAAGCAACTTAGCACACACGCATGCCCTTAGAAACAGACACACATGGGTTTCCCTGGTGGTCCAGTGGTTGAGAATCTGCCTTGCAATGTAAGGGACATTAGTTCGATCCTTGGGTTGGGAAGATTCCCCTGGAGAAGGAAATGGCAACTCACTCCAGTAGTCTTGCCTGGAGAATCCCCATGGACAGAGGAGTCTGATAGGCTAAAATTCATGGGGTCACAAAGAGTCAGATACAGCTGAGCGACTAATACTCTTGACCTCTCACCCCACCCCTTTAGGTCCTCTCAGAGTGCCAGGCTGGGCTCCCTGTGTTACACAGCAACTTCTCACTAGCTATCTATGTTACATATGGTACACACAATACATAAATTGACTTTTGAGCACTCAGAAGGTCGTGGCTGGGGTCCCATGACAGGCGACATTCCCTCCACAGACACTGTGGACACAGAGTTGGAGGTGAAGAGCCACAGAACTAGGACATCAAAACTCCCCTGGGCTCTGCTAGGTGACTGGATTCTCTTTCCTCCATCATGGGAATGGAGAGAGTAGCATGGAAGCATACGCTGCCACGTGTAAGACGGTTAGCTGATGGGAATTGGCTGTGTGTCTCAGGACCTCAAACCTGGTCTGTTACCACCTAAAAGGGCAGGAAGGAGGTGGGTGGGCAGTTCAAGGGCAGAGGACATATGTGTGCCTATGGCTGACTCATGTTGACGTATGGGGGAAGCCTATGCAATACTGTGGAGCAATTATCCTCCCACCAAAAATAAATTAAAAATCCCATCATGGTCAAAGCTAGCACTGGTAGGGAATCTATGAGACACCAGCTCTGCACACCGTCTGCACCATCTCTTCATATCCACTTGAGGACAGGCTATTTTTTTGCTGGGGTGTGTGTGTGTGTGTATGTGTGTCTGTTTGTCTGTGCAGGGTCCTTGTTGCAGCATCTTTTACTTGTGCCATATGGTATCTTCAGTTGCATCACATAAGCTCTTTATTACAGCATGTGGGATCTAGCTCCTGTGTGTGCTCAGTCACTAAGTCCTGTCCAACTTTTTGTGACCCTATAGACTGTGGCCCGCCAGGTCCTTCTGTCCATGAGATTTTCCAGGCAAGAATACTGGAGTGGGTTGCCATCTCCTTCTCCAAGGGATCTTCCTGACCAGCAATCAAACCTGGACCTCTTGGATTGGGACTGCAGAGTCTTAGCCACTGGACTACCAGGGCAGTCCCAGGACAAGGTCATTATTATGCCCATTTCAGAGATGAAGAACTGAGGTAAGGCAAAGTGATGTGTCTTGCCAATCACTGCACAATGCCTTCTGTCATTCAGCACCTGTTAAGTAGGCACATACTGAATGCTTGGCCCATATTAGGAACACAATACTAAGTACTCAGTAGAGCAGGAATAACCCAGGATCCAAACCACACGTTTCTCACCAGACCCTCCCTTTTAGAGCTGGAACTCAATCAGTATTTGTTGAATGAATGAATTCCTTCCAAGTTTTCATTCCACAGCTATTTCTTAGTTGCCAGCAAGTTCAGGCTGAGGGGAGCTGGAATGAAATAACACAGGCAACTGGAGGCTCACCAACACCCAGCATCCCACCCCCACCCCAGTGTCCTGGAATTATGGAGACTGACAAGTCCCACAATCTGCCATCAGGCTAGAGGCCCAGAAAGCCAGGTGTTGTTCAGTCACTAAGTCAGGTCCAACTCTTTGCGACCCCATGGACTGCAGCACTTCTGGCTCCCCTATCCTTCATTATCACCAGAGTTTGCTCAAATTCATATCCATTGTGTCAGTGATGCCATCCAACCACCTCACCTTCTGCCGCCCCCTTCTCCTTTTGCCTTTGATCTTTCCCAGCATCAGGGTCTTTTCCAATGAGTCGGCTCTTTGCATCAGGTGGCCAAAGGATTGGAGTTTCAGCTTCAGCATCAGTCCTTCCAATGAATATTCAGGGTTGATTTCCTTTAGGATTGGCTGGTTTGCTCTACTTGCAGTCCAACAAACTCTCATGAGTCTTCTCCGGCACCACAGTTCAAAAGCATTGATTCTTTGGCATTTGGCCATCTTCATGATCCAACTCTCACACCCATACATGACTATTGGGAAAACCATAGCTTTGACTATACAGACCTTTGTTGATACAGTGATGTTCTCTGCTTTTTAATATGCTCTAGGCCAGCTCAAAACACACACCCCCTGTGTGCTCTCTGTGCTCTCTTCTCCCTTCTGCTTCTCCCTCTCCCAAATAATCCCCCCCAAATAATCTACCTGCAACCCACCTGTATCAGGACCCACTTTCAGGAATACCCAAACCAAGTCAGACTGCTGTGGTGGAACAGGGGCAAACCAAAGGTAACTTGGGGTAAAGTGAGGGTGGGGTGCACCCACGTTGCCTACTGGCTCACTCACACACCAGCTCATCCATTCACTGGCTCACCTGATCACTCATTCATTCATTCATTCATTCAGTCCCTCCCCGATCCCTGCTTTCATTCCTTCCGTGACAACAGAACCCATGAAAGGCTGAAAGGAAACTTTCTTGTCTTGGTTTCTATTCTTATCACTGAGAACAAGTTCCTTTCTGCATGGGGTGCAAACTAGACATCACACCTCCATTTTTATGCAGAAAGAATTCCATTTCACTTCCAAGACAATGGCAGTCCATTAAGCAGTCCATTAAGGAGCAGTTGCAAGAGTAACCTAAAAGCACAGATTTCCCCAGGGGTCACCCTCCTGGGGAGATCCATGGGTTTGGAGGAATGCCTTAGCCCCCGCATAGCGTGACCAACCTCAATTAAATAATCAAGCACAACCATTCTCTCATCAGCCTCCTTCTGGAGGGCCAGCTATTTCTTTTGAGAGTGCATTTCCTCCTTGAAAGGGTATTGTTCACCTCATCTCAACTCAGAAATGTCTCAAAAATCTGAAAAGACATGTTGGAGGGATCAGAAAACCATACTGTTTCTCAGTTCAGAGATTTGAGAGAAGTCGCTCAATTAATCTGTTCATTGTGTCCACCCTCGCTAACTTCTCCCATCCCTTCCACATCCAATGTTGTAAGAGCTACATTTATGGAGCTCCTGCATGTGTGTGTGCATTCCAAGTCACTTCAGTCATCCCTGACTCTTTGTGACCCCATGGACCATATCTCACCATCCTCCTCGGTCCATGGGATGCTCTAGGCAAGAATACTGGAGTGGGTTACCATTCTCTTCTCCAGGAGATCTTTCTGACCCAAGGATTGAACTCAGACCTCTTTACTGTCTGTGCCACCAGAGAAGCCCTTCTGAGGTATCAGGGAAACAGGTGCTAATTATTTATTGATTTACTCATTGGATCTGCAAAACAGTCTCATGAGGCATGTGTTATTATTGTCACATCTTTGGAATGAGAAAACTGAGACCAGAGTATGTCATTGGGCCAGCACAGCAGGAAACTGGCATTTGAACTTGGAGCTTAAGGTCTTAACCATCTCCTTGTATAACCACCCTACTTTTTCATTCAGTTTTCAGACCCTTAAAAGAAACAACCACCAAGGGTAGTTTACACTGGAGCTGAAAACAGTGGATGAGGTTCTGTGCTGGAAGTCAGGGAACCCAGCTTTAGGAACCAGTCCCACTTGAGTTTATTATATAATTAGAGGTGAGTCACCAGTTAGATTCTTCTGCTCCCCAGCGGGTTCTCCGGATGTGGCCCCAACTGACCCATCCCTTCTCATTCCCTACTTCTCTTTGCCTTCCTCACATTTCAGAATGGACCTGCTGCCTCTAGGTTCCGATGCTCACTTAACTCCTTGTGCTATGATGCCTCTGTCCTGGTGATGAAGCCTGCAATGCTTTTCCTACCTTTCTTCATCTGAATTCATTCTTCAAGTCTCTACTTAGATGTCATGTTGAGAACTATCAAGTTTCATAAGGGGCACTAATTTTCAAAGAGAATTGGAAGTGCATGTAGAGATAGAAAACTGTGGTTGGTTGTTGTTGTGTAGTTGCTAAGTCACTGTTTTGCAGTGACTATCCATGGGATTTCCCAGGCAAGAATACTGGAGTGGGTTGCCATTTCCTCCTCCAGGGGATCTTCCTGACCCAGGGATCAAACCCACCTCTCCTGTATTGGCAGGCAGACTCTTTAGTGCTGAGTTACCAGGAAAGTTCAGAGGTAGAAAACAGGTTAAAACAGGAGATAAAATATTTTATCTCCACAAAGCAGAAAACTCTTGTTAGGACATGTATTTGTTGTTTGGACTATCTATTGCAACCTAACCAACCAAAATCTAGTAACTTAAAACAACAATGATTATTTATACCTTAGGCTCCAAAATCACTGTTGACAGTGACTGCAGCCATGAAACTAAAAGATGCTTGCCCCTTGGAAGAAAAGCTATGACAAACTAGATAGCATATTAAAAAACAGAGACTTACTTTGCCTACAAAGATCCATATAGTCAAGCCTATGGTTTTTCCAGTAGTCATATACAGATGTGAGCTGGACAATAAAAAAAAGTTGAGCACCAAAGAACTGATGCCTTCGAACTATGATGCTAGAGAAGACTCTTGAGAGTCCCTTGGACAGCAAGGAGATCAAACCAGTCAATCTTAAAGGAAATCAACTCTGAATATTCATTGGAAGGATGATGCTGAAGTTCCAATACTTTGGCCACCTGATGCAAAGAGCTGACTCACTGGAAAAGATCCTGATGCTGGGAAAGACTGAAGGCAGGAGGAGAAGGGGAGGGCAGAGGATGAGATGGTTGGATGGCATCACTGATTCAATGGACATGAGTTTGAGCAAACTCCAGGAGATGGTAAAGGACAGAGAAGCCTGGCAGGGTCGCAAACAGTAGGAAACAACTCAGAAACTAAACAACAAAAGGCTCAGTGGGCATGGCTCATCTGTAGTCCAGGGAGCACCCATTGGGGTTGCTAGGTTAAAGGCTGCACATAACTCCCAGGACTGGCAAGGTGGGGCTGTCTATCAGCTGGGACTAGCAGAGGGCTATGGGCTGGAGACACTCATCCTCCCCTCCTGGGTCTCTCCACAGGACACTTGGGCTTCCTCACAGCATGGCGGCTGGTTTCCAAGAGTGAGCACCAGGTGGATGTGCAGAGCAATTTTCTTTTTAACCTAAAGCAAGGAGAGGAATCATTGTGAAGTTCATTTACTTGAAAATACAAAGCAATCAACTTGGAACCAAAGACCATAGAATCAGTCTTTCCCAAGTGCATTAAGCAAGAAGTCTACAGGATGAACTAACTTGCACTTGACAACTAGCACAAACTTAGTTCACAGATATTATGACAACCAAGGATAAAACAAAGAGAAAGTGAGTCAAGTCTATTTAAAGAAAAATATTCAAGGAATAATTGTACCCATCATACATACACAGGTTAGCTGGAAAGGGCAAAATGTTCAGAAATAATTGAAGCTCAGAAAAAAAATTAAATTCTGAATAGTCAGTTTGTCTTCTATACTAAAGAAAGATGACCAAACTTTTTCTCTTTTTTTGTTGTATTTTTTTATTGAAGTATAGTTGATTTACAGTATCATGTTAAGTTTCAGATATGCAGCAAAGTGATTCAGCTATACATTTTTTTCAGATTCTTTTCCATTATAAACTATTACAAGATATTAAATATAGTTCAACTTCAGCTTCTTCAGCGTTGCTCGCTGGGGCATAGGCTTGGATTACCATGATATTGAATGGTTTGCCTTGGAAACGAACAGAGATCATTCTGTCGTTTTTGAGATTGCATACAAGTACTGCATTTTGGACTCTTTTGTTGACCATGATGGCTACTCCATTTCTTCTAAGGGATTCCTGCCCACAGTAGTAGATATAATGGTCACCTGAGTTAAATTCACCCATTCCAGTCCATTTTAGTTTGCTGATTCCTAGAATGTTGACGTTCACTCTTGCCATCTCCTGTTTGACCATTTCCAATTTGCCTTGATTCATGGACCTGACATTCCAGGTTCCTATGCAATATTGCTCTTTACAGCATCAGACCTTGCTTCTATCACCAGTCACATCCACAACTGGGTATTGTTTTTGCTTTGGCTCCATCCCTTCATTCTTTCTGGAGTTATTTTTCCACTGATCTCCAGTAGCATATTAGGCATCTACTGACCCAGGGAGTTCCCCTTTCAGTATCCTATCATTTTGCCTTTTCATACTGTTCATGGGGTTCTCAAGGCAAGAATACTAAAGTGGTTTGCCATTCCCTTCTCCAGTGGACCACATTCTGTCAGACCTCTCCAACATGCCCCTCCCATCTTGGGTGGCCCCACAAGGCATGGCTTAGTTTCATTGAGTTAGACGAGGCTGTGCTGCTGTGATCAGATTGGCTAGCTTTCTGTGATTATGGTTTCAGTCTGTCTGCCCTCTGATGCCCTCTTGCAACACCTACCATCTTACTTGGGTTTCTCTTACCTTGGACGTGGGGTATCTCTTCACAGCTGCTCCAGCAAAGCACAGCCACTGCTCCTTACCTTGGAGGAAGGGTATCTCCTCACGGCCGCCCCTCCTGATCTTGAACGTGGAGTAGCTCCTCTCGGCCTTCCTGCGCCTGCGCAGCCGCTGCTCCTTGGACGTGGGGTTGCTCCTCTCGGTCGCCTACCCCGACCTCAGGAATGTGGTAGCTCCTCTCGGCCGCCGGCCCTGACCTCTGACGTGGGGTAGCTCGTCTCCGCCACTGCCCCTGACCTCTGACGTGTGGTAGCTCATCTCGGCTGCTGTCCTGACCTCTGACGTGTGGTAGCTTGTCTAGGCTGCCGCCCCTGACCTCGGGTGTGGGGTAGCTCATCTCAGCCGCTGCCCCTGACCTCGGGCGTGTGGTCGTTCCTCTCGGCCACCACCCCAGATCTCGGATGTGGGACCTCATGGGACATGGGACCTCGGACAAGACCTTTCTGAACTAACACCCAAAAAAGATGTCCTTTTCATTATAGGGGACTGGAGTGCAAAAGTAGGAAGTCAAGAAACACCTGGAGTAACAGACAAATTTGGCCTTGGAGTATGGAATGAAGCAGGGCAAAGGCTAATAGAGTTTTGCCAAGAGAACGCACTGGTCATAGCAAACACTCTCTTCCAACAACACAAGAGAAGACTCTACACATGGACATCACCAGATGGTCAACACCGAAATCAGATTGATTATATTCTCTGCAGTCAAAGATGGAAAAGTTCTATACAGTCTTCAAAAATAAGACCAGGAGCTGACTGTGGCTTAGATCATGAACTCCTTATTGCCAAATTCAGACTTAAATTGAAGAAAGTGGGGGAAACCACTAGACCATTCAGGTATGACCTAAATCAAATCCCTATGATTATACAGTGGAAGTGAGAAATAGATTTAAGGGACTAGATCTGATAGACAGAGTGCCTGATGAACTATAGACGGAGGTTCATGACATTGTACAGAAGACATAGATTAAGACCATCCCCATGGAAAAGAAATGCAAAAAAGCAAAATGGCTGTCTGAGGAAGCCTTACAAATAGCTGTGGAAAAAAAGCAAAAAGCAAAGGAGAAAAGGAAAGATATAAGCATCTGAATGCAGAGTTCCAAAGAATAGCAAGGAGAGATTAAAAAAAGCCTTCCTCAGCAATCAATGCAAAGAAATAGAGGAAAACAACAGAATGGGAAAGACTAGACATCTCTTCAAGAAAATTAGAGATACCAAGGGAATATTTCATGCAAAGATGGGCTCGATAAAGGACAGAAATGGTATGGACCTAACAGAAGCAGAAGATATTAAGAAGAGGTGGCAAGAATACACAGAAGAACTGTACAAAAAAGAGCTTCACAACCAAGATAATCACGATGGGGTGATCACTCACCTAGAGCCAGACATCCTGGAATGTGAAGTCAAGTGAGCCTTAGAAAGCATCACTATGAACAAAGCTAGTGGAGGTGATGGAATTCCAGTGGAGCTATTTCAAATCCTGAAAGATGATGCTGTGAAAGTGCTGTGCTCAATATGCCAGCAAATTTGGAAAACTCAGCAGTGGCCACAGGACTGGAAAAGGTCAGTTTTCATTCCAATCCCAAAAAAAGTCAATGCCAAAGAATGCTCAAACTACCACACAAATGCACTCATCTCACACGCTAGTAAAGTAATGCTCAAAATTCGCCAAGCCAGGCTTCAGCAATACGTGAACCATGAACTTCCAGATGTTCAAGCTGGTTTTAGAAAAGGCAGAGGAACCAGAGATCAAATGGCCAACATCCACTGGATCATCAAAAAAGCAAAAGAGTTCCAGAAAAACGTCTATTTCTGCTTTATTGACTATGCCAAAGCCTTTGACTGTGTGGATCACAATAAACTGTGGGAAATTCTGAAAGAGATGGGAATACCAGACCACCTGACCTGCCTCTTGAGAAACCTATATGCAGGTCAGGGAAGCAACAGTTAGAACTGGACATGGAACAACAGACTGGTTCCAAATAGGAAAAGGAGTACATCAAGGCTGTATATTGTCACCCTGCTTATTTAACTTATATGCAGAGTACATCATGAGAAACGCTGGGCTGGAAGAAGCACAAGCTGGAATCAAGATTGCCAGGAGAAATATCAATAATCTCAGATATGCAGATGACACCACCCCTATGGCAGAAAGTGAAGAGGAACTAAAAAGCCTCTTGATGAAGGTGAAAGAGGAGAGTGAAAAAGTTGGCTTAAAACTCAACATTCAGAAAACTAAGATCATGGCATGTGGTCCCATCACTTCATGGGAAATAGATGGGGAAACAGTAGAAACAGTGTCAGACTTTGTTTTTCTGGGCTCCAAATTACTGCAGATGGTGATTGCAGCCATGAAATTAAAAGATGCTTGCTCCTTGGAAAGAAAGTTATGATCAACCTAGATAGCATATTAAAAAGCAGAGATGTTACTTTGCCAACAAAGGTCCATCTAGTCAAGGCTATGGTTTTTCCTGTGGCCATGTATGGATGTGAGAGTTGGACTGTGAAGAAAGCTGAGCACTGAAGAATTGATGCTTTTGAACTGTGGTGTTGGAGAAGACTCTTGAGAGTCCCTTGGACTGCAAGGAGATCCAACCAGTCCATCCTAAAGATCAGTCCTGGGTGTTCATTGGAAGGACTGATGCTAAAGCTGAAACTCCAGTACTTTGGCCACATGATGTGAAGAGTTGACTCATTGGAAAAGACCCTGATGCTGAGAAAGATTGAGGGCAGGAGGAGAAGGGGACGCCAGAGGATGAGATGGCTGGATGGCATCACCGACTCGATGCACATGAGTTTGAGTGAACTCCGGGTGTTGGTGATAGACAAGGAGTCCTGGCGTGCTGGGATTCTTGGGGTCTCAAAGAGTCAGACACGACTGAGCGACTGAACTGAACTGAACTGAAATATAGTTCCCTGTGCTATACATAAATCCCTGCTGTTTATCTATTTTATACAAAGAGCTGTGTAACTATTAATCCCACACTCCTAATTTATCCCTCCCTCCCACCCCACCCTTCCTCTGGCCACTTTCTCATTGGTAACCATAAGTTTATTTTCCGTGTCTGTTTCTGTTTTGTAAATAAGTTCATTTATATCATTTTTTTTGATTCCATATATAAGTGATATGTACTAAGTCACCTTAGTCATGTCTGACTCTTTGTGACCCTATGGATTGTAGCCCACCAAGCTCCTCTGTCCATGGGGATTCTCCATGCAAGAACACTGGAGTGGGCTGCCATGCCCTCCTTCAGGGGATCTTCCCAACTCAGGGACTGAACCTGCGTCTGTTACGTCTCCTGCATTGATGGCAGGTTCTTTAGCACTAGTACCACCTGGGAACCCCCACATATAAGTGATATCATATAATATTTGTCTTTCTTTGTCTGACTTACTTCACTTAATATGATAATCTCTAGGTCCACCCACGTTGCTGCAAATGACAAAATGCCGTTCTTTTTTATGGCTGAGTGGCTAAGAGTCAGACACGACTGAGCAACTTCACTTTCAGTTCTCACTTTCATGCATTGGAGAAGGAAATGGCAACCCACTCCAGTGTTCTTGCCTGGAGAATCCCAGGGACGGGGGAGCCTGGTGGGCTGCCGTCTATGGGGTCGCACAGAGTCGGACATGACTGAAGCGACTTAGCAGCAGCAGCCATGTTCTATTGTGTGTGTTTGTGTGTGTATACATATATACCACATTTTCTTTGTCCATTCCTCTGTTGATGGACACAGGTTGCTTCCATGTCTTGGTTACTATAAATAGTGTGGCCATGAACATAGGGGTGCATGTTTCTTTTCAAATCAGAGTTTTTGTCTTTTCTGGATATATGCCCAGGAGTAGAATTGTTGGATCACATGGTGACTCTGTTTTTAGTCTCTTAGGGAAAGCATCCTTATGACCTAGGCTCAGAAGTCCTATACCATTACTTCTGCCATATTCAGTTGGTCAAGACAGTCACCAAGGCCCACCCAGTTTCACAAGGAAGGGACAGAGGCTACAACTCTTGAGAGGCTGGGAAGATCCTAGCACAGCATGTAGTGCTAGAGCTATGGTTGACCCATCTGCGGAGAACTCAATCTGCCACAGATTTGCATAATGACTTTTCTGTGATTTCCAGTTAATTGCTTTAGAATTGTTAGTTATTTCCCACACCTCTCTGATAGGAATCTGAGCCACAAATGAATAAATTTCAGGTAACCCAGGCTGTTCAATAGCCAGTGCTGAACTTCCTGATGGGGTTGTGTCTATAGGAAGATCAAAGGATGTGGCAAAGCCCCCAGGCAAGATAATATCAAAGACCTTCCTTCTGCCCTTTTTGTTTTGTGGGTTGCCATAGTGATGGGAAGGGCAGAATGGAAAGGAAACAAGAGACATTATCATAACCTTGGAGCTTATAAAATCAATGTCAAGGTTCACACACACACACACACACACCTGTCTGAAGCATAAACTGGTGGAACTGGGTCATTGCAGGGACCCAGGATATGTGATCAAAAAAAAAAGAATCAATCAAATCTTTTAAGATTCTGTAGTCTGAATCTGGTCTTGTGGGATACAAAAGAGACAGCTACTGGGATGACAGGTCTCCTTCTCTGGGAGCTCCGCGATCCTACGGACTGTAGCCCTCTCTCCATGGGATTGTCCAGGCAAGAATGCTGGAGTGGGTTGTTATTCCCTTCTCCAGGGGATCTTCTGACAAAGGGATCAAACCACGTCTCTTGCCTCTCCTATGTTGACAGGTGCATTTTTTACCACTGAGCCACAGAGCTTTTAGATTTTATTTTTACACTTAATGTTTATTGCATGTGATGCTGACTTTCAAATATTTCTAATAGTGTTATAAAGTTTCCTGTTTAAAATCGAATTAATGTGTTCATTTAATGGATATATTAGATAGGTTATAAAGGTTCCTGCATAAATTAAATTAAGATGTTAATTTCATTTTTAAAAGAGTTGGCTTCATATTAAGGAAATCACAGAATATGGATTTGGATACAGCAAAGACCACACAGGTGGTATGCAAATGGCTCAATTTTAGGCAAGACTGGGAAGCTTGATTTTCTTTTTAATACTTGGCTTCTTGAATTTTAACTTTTGGAGACAGGAACCACACTGCCCTCCCCGGACAGGAGGACCCAAGGCAGGTAGCTGGAGCTGGACACAAAGCTGGAAGGGGTGCTGGGTGAGTGAGAACAGCAGAATGCATTCCCACCAGACTCCCAAAGAAGTTCCTAGCACCTGGGAGTCAGCAGCCAGCTTGTCAAGGTCCCTCCCCTTGGCTAATAAGCCGGAACAGACGGAAAGCTATTGTATAGATCAAGATGGGATATTTTAAAGGAGGCAGTTTAATGAGCAGCAGTTTGAATTGAGACCAATTTTAATGTCTTTTTTGTTTTCTACCAACCGTCATAGAAATTGCCACAAATGATGTGTTAATTCTGTTCCCTAGTGGGTCTCCGATATGGCGAAGGATGAATTTTAAATTGTCTGATCAGAATTAGCAACATTAGTCACTGCAAATAGCCTTTTAATTTCCACGGAGCTGCCAAGGGGAGCAAAAATAGAATTGGCGAGGAAGGTTCCAGCAGACACATGTGTCAGTGGTGGATGAGGCCACGTGACTTTGCTTCTGGGGCAGTCAGGGTGGGGGGCGGGGTCATGTGGGGTGTCTCCAGGTGTCCTGGCTGGATCTGGGCCCCAGCTCTTGACTTCCTGTGGGTGGGAAAAGGTTGCTCTCCCAGCATCTCTGGGGGCTGACGGTGATGCTCATTCCTCCTCGAAGCTGCAGTGGTCCATCCACTCCTGCCCGAAGACCAAACCCCCTCCTCCCTGCTCCCACTGAATCTTCCTAGGCTCCCAAGGGCATCTTCCACCAGCCCCTAACACGAATGCTCCATTCTCACCCAGTGCCACCAGAGAGACATTTTCATTCCTAAAACAGACGAAGCACTCCTCTGCTTAAAAATCTCCAAATGGTTCTCTTTGCACTCAGACTGAAAACGAAATCCTGGCCTTGGTCCATGAGGCATTCCTCCCCGTCACTCATTCTACCCCCCCAACTCTGGCCTCGCTACCCCTTCTAGAACACCCCAAGACTTTCCTACTAGAAAGATTTCTCACTGCAGAACATGCCCCCAACCCCAGGCTTCCGGAGGCAGGCTCCTTCCCTTCCTAGAAGCTCAACTTAAAAGCCACTCCACCTACACAGATGTAAAGAACAAACGTGTGGCTACCAAGGGGATAAGGGAGGGAGAATGAACCGGGAGATTGGGATTGACATATATTCGCTACAGATAAAATAGAAAACTATTGAGAACCTACTGTACAGCACGGAGAACTCTACTTACTGCTCTAGGGTGACCTAAAGGGGAAGGAAATCCAAACAAGAGGGGATATATGTATACACACAACTGATTCACTTTGCTGTAGAGCAGAAACTATACTCCAATAAAATTTATTTTTTAAAAAGCCACCCCCGGACTTCCCTGGTGGCCCAGGGGTTAAGAATCCGCTGGCCAATGCAGGGGTCATGGGTTCAGTCCCTGTTCCGAGAAGAATCCACATGCCCCAGGGCAACTAAACCCCTGCACTACAACTACTGAAGCCCTCGCCCCCTAGAGCTCAAGCTCTGAAACAGAAGAAGCCATGGAAATGAGAAGTCCAGCCACGGAAATGAGAAGAACAGCCCCTGCTTGCCACAACCAGAGAAAGCCTGTGCAGCGACAAAGACCTGATGCAGCCAAAAATAATAAAATAAATTGTTAAAGCCACCCCACCTAGAATAGGGACCCCTCACTCCATCTGCCTTGATTCCACTCCATTTCCTACCTAGAACTCGTCATCATATCTAAGCATCTCTGTGGTTGGTTTGCATGATGGCATAATTGCTGTTTTGTATTTTGTTTTGTGCGTCCATCTCCTCCCACTGGATTCTAAACTCTACCAGGGGAGTTAGAATATCAGGCCTGGTGCCTAGAACAGCAACGGGCACAACAGAAATCCTCAGTAAATACTCGTGACCTGAACGAGTGAATAAGTTGAATGAACAGCCCCATTCTTCCAGGCAACTCGCTTCTCCCCCTGGGTGGTTGTAGCTGCTTCCTACAGACCAGGATTCTACATCAGTTTTGTCTCCAGCCTCACTGGTCCATTGCAGATTCATCTTCCTCTCTGGCCTCTAACGCCACTTTTCCAGCATGCAAATCTGGCCCGTAGCTTCCTTCTTAACACCCCTCAGTGGCCACCCACTGCCTTTGGGGTTAGAACCAGCACTTTAGCACAGTAGGGTTTGGGTCTTGTTTACAATTTAGCATCTGTGAGCCCGGCTGAACTTCTAACCTTGCTGTGCCTCTGTTTCTTCTTCTGTAAAATGGGGTAATAATGAAACCTATGTGGTGAGGCTACTGAGAAGATAAATGAGGTAATCATGCACAAGGCTTAGAACAGAGTCTGGCACGGTAACCACAGGCAGTGTCAGCTCCAAGGATGATTATTATTATATATTACCATCATCATTATCGTTGTCATTATCGGGGCCACACAGAACAAAGCCCAGTCTAAATTCAAAGCTGCCTATGTAATCCCAGGGCCAAGGCTGAGGTCATGGTCTTTGATTTCAGTGATGTGGGTCAGTGGTTCTCCACCAGGGGTAATGTCACCCCCTCACTCCCCACCAGTGAACAATTAGCCATATCTGAAGATATTTTTGGTTATCACAGCTGTGGGGAGTGGAAAGTGGCTCCTGGCATCCAGCAGGTAAAAGCTATACCACCTGCAGTACACAGGACACCCTTCCAACAGAGAATGAGTGTTGAGTGCCAGCCACTCAGTTGTGCCCGACTCTTTGCCACCCCAAGGACTGTAGCCCGCCAGGCTCCTCTGTCCATGGGATTCTCCAGGCAAGAATACTGGAGTGGGTTGCCATTCCCTTCTCCAGGGGATCTTCCCAACCCGGAGATCGAAGCTGGGTCTCCTGCATTGTAGGCAGATTCTTTACCCTCTGAGCCACCAGGGAAGACAACAGAGGAGGAGGATGTAGCCCCAAATGTCATATATTAAAACTGTGATGAAAAAACAAGAAAGTGCTGGTGAGCCTTCAGCGTGGAGAACGTGGGTCTGAAGATGCATTTTTTTTTAATACTGACGTGTACATTTTTAAGACCGTATGTGATAAAATTAAGACCAACTTGTTATTGAAAAGAGAGAAGTCAGTACACAGTCATCGATTCCTATTGATTCCGTCTAAAACACATTTGGATGAATGGATAAGAAGGTACTGTACATATATACAATGGACTATTTCTCAGCCATAAAAAAAGAATGAAATAATGCCATTTGCAGCAACCTGCTGAGTAAAGTCAGACAGAGAAATACAAATATCATATGAGATCGCTTACAAGTGGAATCCTAAAAAATGGTACAAATGAACTTATTTACAAAACAGAAATAGTTGCAGACATAGAAAACAAACTTATGATTACCAAGAAGGAACGTGGGCAGGGGAGGGATAAATTGGGAGATTGAGATTGACATACACCACTATATACAAAACAGATAATTAATAAGGACCCATTATATAGCACAGGGAACTCTGTTCAATACTCTGCCATGGCTTATGTGGGAAAAGAATCTAAAAAAGAGTGTATTTGTATAAAAAAGAGTGTATGTATATATATAACTGGTTCACTTTTTTGTGTACCTGAAACTAATACAACACTGTAAATCAATTAAACTCCAATAAAAATTAATTAAAAATTTTTTTATTATTTGACCACACCATGTGGCATGTGGGATCTTAGTTCCCTGACCAGGGATTGAACCCACACCCTCTGCATTTGAAGCATGGCATCTTAATCACTGGACCACCAGGGAAATCTCTAATTTAAAAAAATAATAATAAAATAAAAAAACAAATAAAAAAATTTTTTAAACTACCTGCATTTTGAACCTAAACCTTCCTGTCTGTCTCCACTACCTCCAACTTAACCCCAGCCACCCTCACCCCTCACCTGAGCCAGAGGACATGACTGGCTGATTCCTCCAATCCATGCAACACTCAACAGCCAGAGGGGCCATTAAAAAAACATATCCAGGGCTTTCCTGGCAGTCCAGTGGATAAGAACCCACCTGCCAATGCAGGGGATGCAGGTCGGATTCCTGATCCAGGCAGATTCCACACGCCTTGAAGCAACTAAGCCCGTGTGCCACACTGAGTCCACCTGAGCCAACTACTGAAGCCCAAGCACCCCAGAGCCTGTGCTCTGCAACAAGCGAAGTCACCGCAATGAGAAGCCTGCAACTACAGAAAGCCTGTGCACCGCAACAAGAGAAAGCCCATGCATAGCAACAAAAACATATATCCAGGGACTTCCCTGGATATATGTTTCAGTGTTCCAGTGGCTAAGACTCCAAGCTCCCAGTGCAGGGAGCCAGGGTTCAATCCCTGGTCAGGGAACTAGATTCCACATGTCGCAACTAAGAGTTCACGTGTCACAACGGAAGATCCCACGTGCCGCAACTAAGATTTGGCACAGCCAAAGAAATAAACAAATACACATATTTTTTAAAAAGTATATATCCAGTCATGGCACTCCCCCTGCTGAAAACCCTTCAGCAGTTCCTGCCCTACTTAGGATAAGATCTGAAAGTCAACAAGGGACCCACCGCATGGCTCTTCCGGCCTTCTTCTCCTGCTTCATCTGTGTCTTCCTCACTCACTGCTTTTCACCCATCCCTACAACAAGCGCACCTTCCCGGCCCCAGAGCTTTTGCTCACACTGTCTCCTTTCTCCCCCACCCACTCTCTCATGACTACTTCTCACCCTCCAGGTTTCACTCTAAATCTCCCCTCATGAAACAGAGCTTTCCTAACCACCTTTGCAAAAGCTGTTTCCCACCCGCTAGACTCTAACTAACAGTGTGTATTATGTCCCAGAGAGCTGTTACAATTTTTTGGTTTTCTGTGTTTATTTGCTTTTTTTTTTTTTTTTTTCCTGTCTGTCTCCCATGTTAGACTTGGTGCAGAGCTTCATCTCACCACCATATCCCACACCTTGTACATCAGTGGTCACTTCACGTTGGGACTCACGAGCCTTCCCATGCCCCGCCAGGTGGGTGGTCTCCTCCCTACCCTGCAGATGAGAAGACAGAGGGCCAGAGAGGGTAAGGGCTCTTTGGTGCCCTTGGCAGAGCCAGGATTCAAACTCAGTTTGCTTTAACTTGAAAGCCCAGAACTTTTCTCTGGATCCTTTCTCAACCAGTCACCCAAACCTTGGTGGGAATGAAAATGTTTTCAAGGGACCGCAGACAGGATCCTCTGGGGCTTGCCTCCAATTCCTGGCAAAGAAGACCACCGATCTGAATTCCTGCTGACTGCCAGCCTGAAAGAGTTAATAATACTGCAGTGTGTCCAGCCTCAGCTCTGGCCATAGGAAAGAGAGAAGCGCAGCAAGGAATTCAAGCGCTTTTCATGTCCTTCTGTCTGCTCATTATTGCTACGGTACACCTGGCCAGTGCATTGTGTCTTTAGTCAGACACTGACACTTACCTAAGCTGGACCCAGCCAAGACAGTCATCATGATGGAAATCACATAGCAAGTGACTGCAGAAGAGAAAGATGCAGAAGGGGAATGAAGCCACACACTCTGGAATGAGCGAATGATTGTTCTTAGGCAAAAGAAGAAAAAAAATACTGCCTCCTTCTTTGGGTCTCAAGGAACTGTCTTCTGGTCTTTGACAAGGATGAATGGGTGTAGCAGAACGCGTGTGGTTTTGTGCTCAGAACTGAGCTCTGTATTAATCATGTCTTTTTTATTCTATATGCTTGATGCTTGGACACCTTGGAGCCTGGATGATCCAGGAAGGACTGCCCCTCCCAGGGTTAACTGACACCTAAAGGAAGCAAACAGCTCCCTGGAAAACACACGTTTCAGATGCAAAGCAGCCAATCCAGAGCCTACACCCCAACCACCTTCTGAATCAGGGCGTGACCTGCCCTCTGGGCCACTCTCCCCTTGCCTGAATTGCCCCAGGGCCAGACACTGTTCAGCTAGCGGCTGCAGAACCCACTGAAATTATTCCAGCTAGCCAACATTGAGCCTGCTTGTGTTAATCGCTCGGTCACATCCAACTCTTTGCGAACCCATGAACTGTGTCCCGCCAGGCTCCTCTGTCCATGGGATTCTCCAGGCAAGAATACTGGATCCCTTCTCCAGGGGATCTTCCCAATCCAGGGATCAAACCTGGGTCTCCTGAATAGCAGGCAGATTCCTTACCATCTGAGCCACCCAGGAAGCCCGCTTATCTGGCCTCAAACCCACAGCAAAAGCTCACGCCCACATGTACCCTCTGCTCCCTCTGCCCCCTGACTGACCCAGGTGCCCCCCTGTATGGCCCTGCAGTTCAGGCCCTGTCTCCCATTTCTAGGGGACATAAACTTGTTCCTTTGTGAAAGTCATGCCTTGTCTGTGTATCTTACCTTCCCCAGTTGAAATAAATCCCAGTTACTCTTTTTTTTTTCCTCTTTGGTCATGCCAAGTGGCATGCAGAATTTCAGTTTTCTGATCAAAAACCCAGGCCACCTGCAGTAGAAGCATGGAAAGCTAACCACTGGATGGCCAGGGGGAAGTCCCTCCCAGGTGCCCTTGAAACCGGTTCTGATCCAGTTAAGTGATTGCACAAGCATCCCCTTCTCTGGCTGCCTCAATCTCCCCATCTACAAATTAGAGACTACAGCTCCTTCCTGTTGCTGAT
This sequence comes from Bubalus bubalis, assembly GCF_019923935.1. Taxonomy (NCBI): domain Eukaryota; kingdom Metazoa; phylum Chordata; class Mammalia; order Artiodactyla; family Bovidae; genus Bubalus; species Bubalus bubalis. The sequence goes on from NC_059180.1 coordinate 34,255,492, forward strand.
GAGCTGAAGGTTAACACGGAAATGAAGTGTTACTCACCAGCTCTGGCACATGGGGGATTGGGTGGGTGATTCTGCAGAGCCCCACGGAGGACATGAGGAGGAATGGAAGAAAAAAAAAAGAAGGTGGTGAGATAAAAATAAAGAGCTTCTTATTTGTTTATTCATTAATCTATGGCTGCGCTGGGCCTTTGTAGTGCGCTTTGTGGCAAGCGGGGGCTACTCTTCACTGCGGGGCTCGAGCTTCTCAAGGCACTGGCTTCTCTCGTTGCGGAGCACGGGCTCCAGGCGCTCGGGCTTCAGGAGTTGCAGCATGTGGGCTCAGCAGTTGTGACTCATGGGTTTAGTTGCCCCACGGCATGTGGGATTCTCCCCAGACCAGGGATGGAGCCCGTATCCCCTGCATTGGCAGACAGATTCTTAGCTCCTGGACCACCAGGGAAGTCCTTGAAGAGCTTCTTAGACAGGGGGCACTGACTGGCCGGAAAGAGGCATCTGAGATGTGATGTGACCACAGGAAGTGATCCTCATGCCAAGGCAGTCCTGAACTGGTGACAGAGGGGAGCCCATCCTGATATCTGCAGCTGACACCTCCTAGCATTCTGGGAGAAGGAGCCCCAGGCCCACAGTTAGAGCATGAAAAGGAGGGGCCCTGAGCTCCACTCTTGGCTCAGGGGCAAATGCCCTGTAGATCACTTGGTTGTTGATGCTCAGTCATTAGGTCGTGTCCAAATCTTTGCAGTCTCATGGACGGCAGCACACCAGGCTTTCCTATCCTTCAATATCTTATGGAGTTTGCTCAAATTCATGATTTTTGTGTCAGTGATGCTATCCAACCATCTTATCCTCTGTCGACCCCTTCTCCTCTTGCCCTCAATCTTTCCCAGCATCGGGGTCTTTTCCAATGAATCAGCTCTTTGCATCAAAAGTGGCCAAAGTATTTATTGGAGCTTTGGTTCCAGCATCAGTCCTCCCAATGAATATTCAAGACTGATTTCCTTTAGAATTGACTGGTTTGATCTCCTTACTGTCCAAGGGACTCTCAAGAGTCTTCTCGAACACCACAGTTCAAAAGCATCAATTCTTTGGTGCTCAGCCTTCTTTATGGTCCAACTCTCACATCTGTACATGACTACTGGAAAATCACAGCTTTGACTATATGGACCTTTGTCAGCAAAGTGATGTCTCTGCTTTTTAGTTCACTGTCTAGGTTTGTCATAGTTTTTCAAGTCCTAACATTCCCAGACATCGCCTTTCTGGGTCTCGGTTTTCTTATCCCTGGAGTGAATCATAAAATATGCAACTGCCTGTATAGCAGACATGCTCCAGGGCTCAAGGGGGAAATGTGCAAAACCAATGTCTTTGTCATCCTCAAAGTGCCTTACAAATGGGGCCAAACATCAGGGCCTTGTTATCAGGCACTCTGCTTTCCCCAGACTTTTCCTCAGGTTTGGAAATTTCCAGACGCTTGACTCAACACTTCAAACGCAACTGTCTTTTCTGGGTACTGTCTCAAACGTGTAAATGCCCCAGAAACCATCTGCCCACTCTCGGTACTTTTACTTTCAGGCCACCTCTCAAGTCCACTTTTATGAATTAGGTCTTTCTGACACCTGGAATATTCATCAACCAGCCACCTAAAAATGGCATAAAGGAGTTAGCCACAGCTTAACTATGCGGCACTCAGCAGATGCCCAGGAAATATTGGATTAGCTGGACTGGTTCTCAAATACCCATCAAAATCCATTAGATTCCTTGACTGGCAAAATCAACAGGGGGGATTTCTTTAAAAAAAAAAAATCATTGCATCTTAGGGCTTCCTGGTGGTCCAGTGTTATGACTGCACCCCCAGTGCAAGGGGCCCAGGTTCAATCCCTGGTCGTGGAACTAGACCCCACAGGCTGGAGCTAAGACTGAGTGAAGCCAAAATAAATAAATGCACTTTTTTAAAAACTCATTGCCTCTTGTAAAAACCTATAACGAAAAAAAATCTGGAAAAAAGATATATATGTGTATAACTGAATCACTTTCCTATACACCTGAAACTAACACAGCATTATAATCAACTATACTTCCACTTTCCTTAACAAAAAAAAATCACTACAACAGCAACTGCTGCTGCTGCTGCTGCTGCTAAGTCGCTTCAGTCGTGTCCGACTCTGTGTGACCCCATAGACGGCAGCTCACCAGGCTCCCCCTTCCCTGGGATTCTCCAGGCAAGAACACTGGAGTGGGTTGCCATTTCCTTCTCTAATGCATCAAAGTAAAAAGTGAAAGTGAAGTCGCTCAGTCGTGTCCAACTCTTAGCAACCCCATGGACTGCAGCCTACCAGTACCAGGCTCTTCCGTCCATGGGATTTTCCAGGCAAGAGTACTGGAGTGGGGTGCCATTGCCTTCTCCGCAACAGCAACTAAACTTCAATTTAAAAAAAAAATGGAAAACCAAAACAAGAACTCATGCAGTTGAAACTTAGAAGAACAACAAATGTCTCCCTGTGTCTACAAACTAGAATGGTGACTTTTAGTTTTGGCCACGCCTCATGGGATCTTAATTCAAACCCATGACTTGGCCCTAACCACTGGACCACCAGGGAATTCCCAGAGTGGTGACATTTATAGCAGAATAGAAACACAATTTATAAAATACATGCATGCATGTTAACATACATCCATACATATGTGCTTGTGTGTGTGCTCTGTCATGTCCGACTCTTTTGACTCCATGGACTATAGCACACCAGGCTCCTCTGTCCATGGGATTATGCTTATATACACAAACATACATACCCAGGGGATGGATAAGAGCATCCTGGGAAAAAATCCTTGCACTCTTAAGAGTCACTGCTGATATCATTAGTTATATTCGGTTCAGTTCAGTTCAGTCACTCAGTCGTGCCTGACTCTTTGTGACCCCATGGACTGCAGCACACCAGGCCTCCCTGTCCACACCAACTCATGGAGCTTGCTCAAACTCACATTCATCAAGTCGGTGATGCCATCCAACCATCTCATCCTCTGTCGTCCCCTTCTCCTCCTGCCTTTAATCTATCCCAGCATCAGGGTCTTTTCCAATGAGTCAGGTTCTTCGCAGCAGGTGGCCAAAGTATTGGAGTTTCAGCTTCAACATCAGTTCTTCCAATGAATATTCAGGACTGATCTCCTTTAGGATGGACTGGTTGGATCTCCTTGCAGTCCAAAGGACTCTCAAGAGTCTTCTCCAAAACCACAGTTCAAAAGCATCAATTCTTTGGCACTCAGCTTTCTTTATAGTCCAACTCTCACATCCATACATGCTGCTGCTGCTGCTAAGTTGCTTCAATCGAGTCCAACTCTGTGCGACCCCATAGATGGCAGCCCACCAGGCTCCCCCGTCCCTGGGATTCTCCAGGCAAGAACACTGGCGTGGGTTGCCATTTCCTCCTCCAATGCATGAAAGTGAAAAGTGAAAGTGAAGTCACTCAGTCGTGTCCGACTCTAGCGACCCCATGGACTGCAGCCTACCAGGCTCCTCCGTCCATGGGATTTTCTAGGCAAAAGTACTGGAGTGGGGTGCCATTGCCTTCTCTGTCATCCATACATAACTACTGGAAAAACCATAGCTTTGACTAGACAGGCCTTTTTTGGCAAAGTAATGTCTCTGCTTTTTAATATGCTGTCTAGGTTGGTCGTAACTTTTCTTCCAAGGAGCAAGTGTCTTTTAATTTCATGGCTGCAGTCTTTTAATTCCACCATCTGCAGTGATTCTGGAGACCACTCCCAAAAAAAGTCTCTGACTGTTTCCACTGTTTCCCCATCTATTTGCCATGAAGTGATGGGACTAGATGCCATGATCTTAGTTTTTGAATGTTGAATTTTAAGCCAACTTTTTCTCTCTTCTCTTACACTTTCATCAAGAGGCTCTTTAGTTCTTCTTCACTTTCTGTGAAGTTATATTAAGATGAGGTCATTCTGGAGGAGGGTGGGCCCTTAATCCAATATGACTGGGGTCCTCATAAGAAGAGGAGAAGGGATACAGAGACACACAGGGACAGGGTGGCAAGGTGATAACAGAGGCAGAGACTGGAGTGAAGCAGCTACCAGACAAGGAACGCCGAGGATCCCTGGTGGGGAAGAGTAACGAGGGGTTCTCCTAGCAGAATGCCCAAGGCCTGCTGACACCTTCCCTTTGGACTTGTAGCTTCCAGAACTGAGACTATAAATTTCTGTCGCTTTAAGCTACTGGCTTTGTGGTGCTTTGTTACGGACGCTGTAGGAAACAGATGCAACATCCCACAGTCCAAAAGATCAGGCGAAATTTCAGGCGGAAGTTACGCAGAATCTGAATAGCATACACCCCGTTCACACACCCTTTCCCACCTCCCGGCCTTTGCATATGCTGTTCCCTCCACCTGGAAAGCCTATTTCTCCAAATCCACGGCAACAAAATCCTACTAAAGTTTTCAAGGCATAGCCCAGATGTCTGACCTCTGACACCCGCGCTCCCCAACGCCACCAGCGCTCTTGCGTCTTCCACGCAGGATACTTGTCTGTTCATGGGGTGTGCCTTCCCCACGGGTCCGTGAGCCCACAGAAGCCAGGGAGCTCTCTTACTCCTATCAGCGTCCCCACTATCCACAAAGAGACCTAGCACAGAAATACCCATCGGAACCAGAATTCAACTGCATCCGTGATTAAATAGCTTCATCTCAGCTGTACCTCTAATATTTTCCCCACCTGTAAAGAAGGATGTGGAGCAAATATGACAAAATGTTAACATCTGTCAGCTCCAGAGGGTGAGCACACAGTGTCAGGTTATTTCCTGTACTTTTCGGAAGATTTGAAATAGTTCGTTACGAAAAGGTTTCCAACCTGAAAAACCAGAGGTAACAGGCTGTACTGGGACAGGACCAGTCCATTGGAACATGGTTTACACTGGGAAAGGCATTTCTAGTTCAAAACACGTCATTTGAACACATTTTTTAGAACTCAGCCCACTCATGTGTTCGGGGCAGAGTAAAACGTCTTAAGGACCCACCTCGAGCTCCGTTAATTATGCTAGTCTTGTTTTCATCATTACCAAAGTCTTAGGGGATTATGTGATTATTTCTTCTTTTCAGAAGAGGGAACTGAAATTCTGGGATTTGCCCAAGGTTGTACAGCTAATACACTTTGGATCTAGGATTGAAACCAAGTTTATGTTGTTCCAAACCTATGTAATAGTAGCAGTAATTTTGTCGCTGTTTAGTTTCAAAGTTATGTCTAACTCCTTTGCAACCTCATGAACTCTAACCCGCCAGGCTCCTCTGTCCATGGGATTGTCCAGGAAAGAATACTGGAGTGGGTTGGCATTTCTTTCTCCAGGGGATCTTCCCGACCCAGGGATCAAACCTGCTTCTCCTGCACTGGCAGGTGAATTCTTTTCTTTACCACTGAGCCACCAGGGAAGCAGTAATTTACACAACCTTAACTCTGTACTGGGACATATTAGCTCATTTCAGCCTCAGAACAACCCTGTGAGAACCCCTGTACACTCTCAGTGGGACTGTAAAAACTGGTGCAGCCACTATGGAAACCAGTATGGAGATTCTCTCAGAAAACTAAAAATAGAACTACCATATCACTCAACAATTCCAGTCTTGGGAATATTAAAAAAAAAAAAACTCAAACAATAACTCGAATAGATACATTTGCATCTCAATGTTCACAGCAGCACTATTTACAATAGCCAAGATATGGAAGCAACCTAAGTGTCTATCTCAGATAAATGGATAAAGAAAATGTGGTGTAAACATACAATGGAAATACTCAGTTCAGTGCAGTTCAGTCGCTCAGTCGTGCCCGACTCTTTGCGACCCCATGAATCGCAGCACGCCAGGCCTCCCTGTCCATCACCAACTCCCGGAGTTCACTCAGACTCACGTCCATCGAGTCAGTGATGCCATCCAGCCATCTCATCCTCTGCCGTCCCCTTCTCCTCCTGCCCCCAATCCCTCACAGCATCAGAGTCTTTTCCAATGAGTCAACTCTTCCCATGAGGTGGCCAAAGTACTGGAGTTTCAGCTTTAGCATCATTCCTTCCAAAGAAATCCCAGGGCTGATCTCCTTCAGAATGGACTGGTTGGATCTCCTTGCAGTCCAAGGGACTCTCAAGAGTCTTCTCCAACACCACAGTATATTACTCAGCCATAAAAAGAACAAAATAATGCCATCTGCAGCATCATGGATGGACTTGGAGGGTATTATGCTAAGTGAAAAAAGCCAGATAGATATAGCCACAAAAACCATATGATATCACTTGTATGCATACAGCCAACTCGTTGGAAAAGACCCTGATGCCTGGAAAGATTGAAAGCAGAAGGTGAAGGGGGCGACAGAAGATGAGACAGTTGGATGGCCTCACAGATTCAATGGATACAAACTTGGGCAAACTCTGGGAGATAGTGAAGGACAAGGAAGCCTGGCGTGCTGCAGTCCATGGGGTTGCAAAGAGTCAGACACGACTTGAAGACTGAACAACAACAACATCACTTATATGTGGAATCTAAAAAAATACAACTTGTGAATATAACCAAAAAAGAAGAAGAAGCAGATTCACAGATACAGAGAACAAACCAGTGGTTATCATTGTGGAGGAAAACCAGTTGGGGGTGGGACAATGGAAGGTACAAATTATTGGGTATGAATTAGGCTACAAGAATATATTGTACAACACAGGGAACACAGCCAATAGTTTACAATAACTGTTAACAGAGTGCAGCCTTTAAAAATCATATAAAAATTTTAAAACAAAAAAGAACAACCTTGTGAGACAAAGCCTGTTCATATTGTCATCCCATTTTTATGGATGAGAAATATGAGGACAGAAGGGTTGAGGCAGTTCCTGATGGCATTTCCAATCCTGGAGCCAGGATTGAACTTGAGCTGTCTCGTGCCAAGCGCCTGCATGCCTAGCCCCATGGCTGTACTCCTTCTCCCTGGGGTCTCTCCCACCATGGAAGAACAGGTTGCTTCCTTCAAGAAAGACCCCCAACACCAGAGATGACATCCCCACACTCCTGGAGAGCTCCGGAGGTCATGGTTCTGCCTCCAAACCCAAGAGGAACAGGCCGAGAGCAGGTCTGGATAGGGGGCAGGGGAGTAGATGGGCAGTGATTATGCAGGGTGGATGTTTATAGAGCAAAACCATCTGATAAAGAACTATCAGACTTCCTCTCCCAGTTATAGATCCCCCTGTGAACACATTTCCAAAAAATAAAGAAAAAAAAGGGCGGGGAGAGACTCTCCAAGGATCTTTCTCACCTTCCTGCTTGCCTTCCTACAAGCCTTCTTTTCACAAACCTCATAGTGAGCACAGGGCTGGGTTTCACGTCCCACCATGTCCAAAGGCTGAAAACGGTGTTAAAGTGATAGGAGCCTGGGACTTCCCTAGTGGTACAGTGGATGAGAGTGCGCCTGCCAATCCCTGGTCCGGGAGGTTCCCACACGCCACAGAGCAACTGAGTCGTGCATCACAACTACAGAAGTCCGCATGCCTAGAGCCCACGCTCGGGACCAAGAGAAGCCATCATTATGAGAAGCCCTCACGCCACAAGCAGAGAGCAGCCCCGCTTGCCGCAACTAGAGAAAAGCAGCAACGAAGACCCAGCACAGCCAAAAGTAAATAAATAAATTTTAAAATATAAATAAAGAAAACAGCGGTAGCGGGGGGTGGGGGGGCGGTGGCAGAGATGGAGAACCACTACACCCCCTGCAGAATGGCTGGAATAAAAAAAAAAAAAAAATGACGGACTTCCCTGGTGGTCCAGTGGCTAAGACTCTGCACTCCTGATGCAGGGGGCCCAGGTTCGATCCCAGGTCAGGGAACTAAGAGCTTGCATGCTGCAACCAAGACCTGGTGCAAGCAAATCATTTTTTTAAAATACAATACTCTTTAAAAAGAAAGAGAAAGATTATCGATGCCAAGGGCTTGCAAAAAGGCGGAGTGACTGGACACTCCCCATTCTGATTGGGGCTGCGGTTGCACAAGGATGAGTGCGGGCTGGTTCTTTATGACCAGTGCAACCTGGGAAGCCCCTACACAGGTGCACACATATATAAACACTCAGCAGGCTACATACTAAGGGGTACACATTTCGTACACACTGCATGGATGTTACACCTCAATTATTTTTACATTTTTTATGCAAAGTTTTAAAAAAGGAAGATGAGTAATATGCCTCAGGCAAAGTTCATAAAAGGCTAGAGGATGAGAACGTCCCCAGGACATTCTCAGAGCTATTATAGACACACTTGCATGGTGCCAAAATGAGGTAACCAAGAATGAAGGGGGCAGACACGAGGGTGGACAGCAAACGGGGGCCATGCCCGAAGAAGCCCCAGTTGTCACGATTTGGGATTTCTCTAGGGCTTTTCACAAACTGCAAGCTCCTCATCTCTGAGAGCTGCCAATCAGAAAGGGCCTGTCGGGTCTCCGTCCATCCAAGCCACAAGGAAATCATGGCAGGATTTGGGGTCAGTGGCATGAATAGAAGAATGCTGGAGCTGAGGACAGTTGGATGAATGTGGAGGCGGAACCGGGAAGAGGGGCAATTCTCTCTGTAGGTTTATCCAATGAGGGTGTCCATCGTGATGCCAAGGGAGGGGAGAACGGGAGAGAGGATGACTCCCGCGGACCAGGCCGGAGGCAGAGGAGCTCCAGGAAGAGCTAATGAACGTCCCTTCCTTCCCATTAAACCAGGGGCTTTTACATAGCACGTAAAAACCCCACCAGCACCTCCTGGATGGTAGCTCTGCTCTGCCTGGTTCATCTCTTCCAAACTGAAGCAGCAGAGCACCCTTTTTAATTAACAAGCCGTGTCCCTATTCCGTCATATGTGTATTTAACTGCTCTACGCACCCTCCAGATGCCTTCAGGAAAGGATGAAAATTTTAAGAAGGTGGGAAGTGGGGCGGGGGGAGAAGCAGATAAAGGATGTCAAATGAACAGGTGCAGGCTTGTTAGTCACAGGGAATGCATAAATCTTTGAAATTAATTTCACTGATGGTTCATTTTTTATTAACGTTTTCCTGACCATAAAAAAAAAAAAGAACTTTATTCTTCCTGCACCCCAGGGAACGAAGGCATATTCTTGGAGAGAGGATCAGACTCGAACACTTCACACAGGTTCTCAGAGATGGTGCCCCAGCATCAGGTCAGCGAGGCCCAGAACCCACCGAGAAGGGAGCCGGCTGCAGGAAGACCCTGGACCACAAGCTGGAGATAACAGACGTGGCTCCTTCACGCCCCCTGCTGGTAGACAGGCCACATGTCCTGGGCACATCTGGTCCTCAAGTCCTCCCAAGGAAGGGAAAGAAATCCTGCATCCCAGGACTGTTACAAACAGGAAATAAGTCAAAGGTGAAGGAGGAGAGCTTAGTCAACTGAGCACTGAACTCAGATATATTCATTAAGCTTTGGGTTTTTGTTTTTTTTTTTATTACATGCTTGATTCGGCAGATCATAAAAATTAACTCCTACTAAATTAGAGTAATCTTTCAAAAAGAAAGAAAGGAAATGTACCTGGAAGGAACCAAGGGCAGCCAAGGAACTGGGGCAACCTAAGCGCATTTATCCTTGCTTCCTTTCATTCATTCATCTTTCATTATTCAATACATGCTTTATGAGGTCCTACCATGTGCCAGGTAGAATTTTAAGTGATGGGAACAAGATAAATATGATTGCTGCCCACTCTAAACACACAGCCTGTTGAAGATTTTGGAGAAGTACACATTTTTTTTTTTTTAAGAATCCGTTCAATTTCTGTTTAAATATGTGTTCATTTGGCTGTGTCGGGTCTTAGCTTTAGCACGCGGGATTTTACTGCGTTGTACTGGATATTTCACTGCAGGGCACAGACTCTCTAGCCGAGGCTCATGGGCTCAGTAGTTTCAGCTCACGGGCTTAGTTTCTCCACAGCATGTTGCATCTTAGTTCCCAACCAGGGGTCAAACCTGTGTCCCTTGCATTGCAGGGCAGATTCTTAACCACTAGACTAGCAGGGAAATCCCACACATCACATCTTTCTTAGTAATTGTGATAGTGGGGGAAAACATAGGTGAAATGCACACAGAAAAAGAAAAAAAAACTTGGTATCCATCAGCTATGGCTGTGTAACAAACCATCCCAAGAGGCACACCATAGTAAGTGATGATTCACATACTCCGCTGGAGCAGCTCTGCTTCTAGGTGCAGGCCTGCAAGGACCCCAGGGCCTAAGGTGACTCTGTTCCATGTCCCTCCTTCCTCGGGGACCAGCAGTGACCCAGGGCATGTTTCTTACAGCCACGCTGGAAGTGCGAGACAGCGAACCCAGCACAAACCTTTGCTCAAGCCGTGTTGGCTAACAAGCCTTTGGCCAATGCAAAGCCAAGTAAGTTTCAGATTCCACGGCCCCATCCCCGATGATGGAGGCCACCTCTCCAGGTGGGGCTCTAGAGTCTGCACGTCTGACAGAAGCCCCCTGAATCCTTACAACACACGAGTCCTCAGCACAGGGCTTGTCTGTTCCATTCTGCACCTCATCGTTCTCCTCTGAGCTCCTCTGGCAGAATTTCCTGCAAGTCTACCATCCTCCAGAAATAATAAATAGGTAGTCTCTGAAACCATGTGCTTGGAGTCAGGACTTCTCGCATCCACCCCTAAACATCTCCAAGTCTGACCCATTTCTGAAGAGCCCCAGACATCTCTTCTGATGGTGGGCTGCTGCTGCTGCTAAGTCGCTTCAGTCGTGTCCGACTCTTCGCGACCGCATGGACTGCAGCCCATTAGGCTCCTCCGTCCATGGGATTTTCCAGGCAAGGGTACTGGAGTGGGGTGCCATTGCCTTCTCCACTGATGGTGGGCACACACACACGACTTAGAACAACCAGTTCTGCTATCTGCAAATACCACAGCACAGGACAGAAGCCAGGATACAGCCAAAGAGACACCCTCTCACATCCAGGTGACCCCCACCCAATACAGGCACCATTTTTCTCCATTAGGAAAATCTGGGAGGCATGAAAGTGAGGAAGGAAATGGAGTTGTACAACCTGAACCCCAAAGTTCAAGGTCACATCGCATTTTCACAACTCCAGGCACAAGTGTCAACTGTTGATCATTTCTATGGGGGCTGAACCTACAGGTAAAACAAAATCAAAAGCCCAAATATCTTGACTGTGAATTATCAGTGTGTAAAGATTTAACCCATGTTCCATTATGATTACCTGTGATTGATACAGGAAAACCCCCTTGATTCCAAAATGGCCATGGTGGAAAGGAAAGTCTTGTATCTATCAGGGAAGTGTTAAAATATAAAGCACATGAAAGAAATATGGTTTGTTTTTACTTTCAAGTACAAGCACTAAAAAAGAAACAACGAAGCATTGCTGAGTGGAAGCCGGTTCAGACCTGCTTACTCCTAACCTATTTACATGTCACGCATCTGGCCCACTTCACCAGCTTAAAGTACAAAAGGAGGTCGGCGTCCCTTTTCATATTCAAATCCAATTACTCTGGGAGCAGAAATTGGTTCAACCTTTTTGGAGGGCAATTGGGGAAAGCAGCTCCCCAAATTTGAAACGTGCTTCCCTTTGAACTCAAGAATTCTCCCTCCAGGAATCCCTCCTACATAAAGATCTAAGAGTTTGTTAAAGTGTGGTTTGTGGCAGCATTTTCCAGGGGAGAAGCGGGAGCGACTTGACTGCCAGCTCACAGGGGATTGGCTGAAAAGAAGGAGGTGGGTAGACGTGTTCTCGGTCTGGAAAACTTTCTAGACAATCGTTGAGGGGTAAGAGAAAGTCACGAAACCACCCAGACAGCACAATGGCATTCAAAAATACACTCGCCGTATCTATTTATACCTATAGATACGTCTATACCTTTATGTCTGTGTCTTGATCCAAATCTGTATCTACATATATAGAGAAGTGCCTACATCTGAGCCATAGCGATCTATCTATATCTACATCTGTTTATATCTATCCGTGCCTAAATCTATATTCGCATTTATATAATAGTCTGAGAAAGAAATTATCATCGAGGGATAAGGAGAAAGGAAACATTTCACGGATCACACCAAATACCGGTTTGGCCAAAAAGTTTATAAGATCTTGCAGAAAAGCCTGAATGAACTTTTTGGCCAACCCCATGGTGGCGCTAAGTAGTAAAGAACCCACCTGTCAATGCAGGAGACTTAAGAGACGGGGGTTCCATCCCTGGGTTGGGAAGATCCCCTGGAGGAGGAAAGGGCAACCGCTCCAATATTCTTGCTTGGAAAATCCCATGGAGAGAGGAGCCTGGCGGGTTGCAGAACATGGGGTCGCAAAGAGTTGGACACGACTCAAGCGACTTAGCACACAGTATTTCCCAGGCTGTCAGAGTGTTTTCATCTATTTGCGTGTTTTCCATATGCATGAACATGTGTATGCATGTAATTCTCAAATTCACATGGCCCTGGGTCAAGCCCGGTATCCCAGGGAGAAGGTCTTTCTTCCTGCTGCAGGGTTCCCCAGGAACCATGATCGCACCAGGAATGCCAGTCCCCGTGGCTCTCCTGCCATTCCAGGAATGTCATTCCAGGAATGCCAGGAGTGTGTCACAGGAGAGAGACACAGGGCCATGCAGTGGCCCATGGAGGGATCCTTCTGGGCGCACACTGACCCGAGGCCAGCCGCCCGCAGCTCCATCCTGAAGGAAGATGCCCACCACGGGGCACAGGGCATGTGTTGGCTTTGCTCCCACTCCTGGAAGGAGTTCAGAAGTGGGGGATCCCTTTGGAGGGTGGCTAGCCTCTCTGCGCAGCGGTGGAGCGGTTGAGGTTGACCTCTCCAGTGGCCGAGCCAGAGGTGAACCTGAAAGATGAGGCCACCTTGACCTGCATGAGCCAGACCGCAGGGCGAGAGCATCCTCTCAGCTCAGAGAGGTGCTGGCGCTCAGCTGTGACCCCATGGGGTCTGGGTTTACAGAAGCCTCAACCCCGGCGGGGAGGAGAAGGTGAGGACCCTGCAGACGAAGGTGATGGCTGGTCCATGGGGCCAGGGGCTGAGGGCTCAACTCAGACAGGAAGTTACTTTGCCTGCACAGTAGAAACTGTGAGCCAAGGCCTTTACAGTACACAGTGTGCACACATGTGCACACACATGCACACACGCACACGCACACACACACGCACTCATGTTCACATGCACATACCAGCAGTCAGGGCTTGCCAAGCCCTGTCTCAGAAGCAGACCCTGGGGACTTCCCTTGTGGTCCAGTGGTGAAGAATCCGCCTGCCAGGACAGGGAACCTGGGTTTGATCCCTGGTCCGGGAAGATCCCACATGCCTCAGAGCAACTAAGCCCGGGAGTCATGACTACTGAAGCCCACGTGCGCTAGAGCCCGGGTTCCGCAGCAAGAAAAGCCACTGCAACAAGAAGTCCCATGCAGCAAAGAAGACCCAGCGCTGCCAAACATCAATCAATAAAAACCATATATCGGATGAGGGCCCACCCTAATGACCTCATCTTAACTTGATCACCCGCTGAGTCCCTGCTTCCTAACAAGGTCATAGCCACAGGTACGGGGCTGGGACTTCAACACGATCTAACTTGTAAGATACCCACCCCAGCTTGTCCAGCCAAGCACAGGCCAGCGAGGGAAGCCCCAGGCAGGGTCCCAGGTGTCACAGGCACTCAAAGATCGGAGGCCCTGGGACCGAGGGGATGTGGCACGACACCAAGAGCGTCTGCTCCAGCCTCTGAGCTTGTGAGACGACTTCTCTTGGCCGCGCTTTCAAAGTCGAGCAAATTGGTTTAGGGCTGAAAAGGCCATCAAGCCCTCAAGCATGACTAAAAGATTAAGCGCCGTGCCTTAAAACCAAAACCCAAGTGTTTCCTCGGCTCAACTGCCAAGCGGTTATCTGCCAAGTGACAGGAAGTGCCTCCCTAATGGCCCTTCACATCATTTTATTAAAAGTTGCAGTGATGTCTACAGCTGAACCCAAGTCGTGCTGGGAAGGCCATTAGGTTAATTAAAATATGAGGACAGCTCACCATCTACTCTTAATTAACAAACAAGGTCCCACTGCCAACTCAGCAAAACAGAGAGCCGGCCCACGACCCTCTGGGGCAGTTGAGGTGCTCAGAGCATCCTTCCACCGCTGACAGCTGGGCAGAACGTAAAGGGGGACCTCGGGGCCTGGGCAGGAGGATAATTCTTACTGCATGCAAGTTGGAGGACCTCCAAGACAGGTCTTTTTATCACCAAATATCTATCATTCTGTAATATCTCTTCATCTGTCTTCCCCAAGCTCACATGCATGCTCCAGGACTTCCCTGGCAGTCCTGTGGTTAAGAATCCACCTGCCACATGGACACACTGCAGTATTTAAGATGGATAACCAGGGCCTTCCCTAGTGGTCCAGGGGTTAGAACTTCACCTTCCAATTCTGGGCTTCCCTTGTGGCTGATAAAGAATCTGCCTGCAGTGTGGGAGACCTGGGTTCAGTCCCTGGGTTGGGAAGATCCCCTGGAGAAGGGAATGGCTACCCACTCCAGTATTCTGGCTCGTAGAATTCCCTGGACTGTGTAGTCCATGGGGTCACAAAGTGTCGGACACGACTTAGTGACTTTCACTTCACTTCCAATGCAGGGGGTGCCGGTTCAATCCCTGGTCGGGGAGCCAGGCTCCCATAAGCCTCAGGGCCAAAAATCCAAAAAACATAAAACAAACGACTATGGTAACAAATTTAATAAAGTCTTAAAAAAAAAAAAGCTTTTTGGAGAAGGAAATGGCAACCCACTCCAGTATTCTTGCCTGGAGAGAGGAGCCTGGTGGGCTACAGTGCGTGGGGTTGCAAAAGGGTAAAACACAACTCAGCAACTCAACAACAATGGAGCCACGATCTCATGAGCAAGGGCACACCCACATTGGAACCTTAAGTTTTGCAAGATTCATCTCTTGAGAAATGTACAAGTTAATCTTTTGAGCTTTTTTTTTCCATTGACTCTTTATCCTGGTGTTTAATAAGATTTTGTTTTTATAAAATCTAACTTGAAGGCTAAAAAAAAAAAAAAAGGCTTTTAAAAAATAAATAAATAAAATGGATAACCAACAAGGACCTACTAGCACAGAGAACTCTGCTCAACGCTATAGGGCAGCCTGGATGGGAGGGGAGTTTGGGAGACATTGGATACGTGTTTATGGATGGCTGAGTCTTTTTGCTCTCCATCTGAAACTATCACAACATTTTGAATACAAATAGAAAATTTAAAAAAAAAAAGAAGAAGAAGCCGTCTGCCAATGCAGGGGACACGCAGGATCCCTAGTCCGGGAAGATCTCACATGCCACGGGGCAACTAAGCCATGAGCCACGACTGAGCCTGTGCTCTAGGGCCCAGGCTTCATGACAAGAGAAACCTGTACCCCGCAACTAGAGGGTAACCCCGACTCGCGGCAACTAGGAAAAGCCTGTGCACAGCAACAAAGGCCCAGCCCTGCCAAAAATAAAATAAGTAAATGTTAATAAATGCAAAATGCGTGCTCCAGAGGGTGGCCACTCAGGCTACTGTGCTCAGGACCTCGTTCCTGCGAGGACAGAATCACAGCACTGAAATGGGGTGGTGCACGCACGCGTGGGACAGGTGGCGCGTCCAGCTGCGGAAAAGCAGCGATCTGGTCTGCTGTGTTCGCGGCCGTATCCCCAGGGCTACCGTGCCCGACACACAGCAGACCCTGAATCAATATTAACTGAAAACATGAATGAGCACAGGAATGAATGAGGTGATGAATGAATGAGTTCCTCCCGATCTCTAATCCCACAAAGAAAGCAATGCAAGAGCCTGGTTTCATGCTTGGTTTTTCCTTTATGCAGACACACACATATGAGCACACATATATTAATAACAGTAGTATTAAGGAACTGTTGATTGAAACCATCTGCCTTGGCCAGGCCCACTTGCCTGAGCTGTCTCAACAAAGAACTTGGTGTTTCAGCCAAAAACTAACCAGGAGAAGTCAAGAGGGGCCAAAAGAGGGAGGAGACAACCAACCTCCCAGAGTCCTTCTTGCCGGAACCAATCTTGGCTGAGAGATGCGCCACCAGGAAGGACCCTGAGTCAAACTATGGGCCAAGCAAGGCGATTGGCCAGAGACAACCCAGAAACTAACGCCATCTCCATAAACCCTGAGCCTGCGAGCCATGAGGCAGGGCAGTTCTGGGTTTCCTTACCCTCCTGCCCTCCGCCCAGGTGCCCCTTCCCAGTAAAGTCTCTTGCTCTGTCAGCACGTGTGTCTCCTCGGACAGTTCATTTCTGAGTGTTAGCCCCCGGCAGGGGTCCTCAAAAAAAAAAAAAAAAAATCACTGGCACAAATCAGCAATTTGCTTTTTCACTTAATAATATATAGTACATCTCTCTCCAGATCAATACATATAGATCCACCTACTTCTTTTCAATGGTTTGTGATGTTCCATAATATTGAATGTGCCGTAATTTATTCTATTGTTCAGTTATTGGAAAAGTTATGTTTCCAATTTTTTTGCAGGCAAACAATGCACCAGTAAATATCTTTGTGCACATATCCTGGTTTCCCAGGTGGCTCAGTGGTATAAAGAATCCGCTTGACAATGCAGGAGATGCAGGAGACTCGGGTTCGATTCCTGGGCTGGGAAAATCCCACATCCAGTGTTCTTGCCTGGAAAAATCCTATGGACAGAGGAGCCTGGTGGGCAGCAGTTCATGGGGTCGCAGAGAGTCAGACATGACTGAGCACACACGCACACAACACACACACACGTCTTATGTGAAAGTGAAAGTTGCTCAGTTGTGTCCGACTCTTTGCAATCCCTTGGACTGTAGTCCATGGAATTCTCCAGGCCAGAATACTGGAGTGGGTAGCCTTTCCCTTCTTCCAGGGATTTTCCCAACCCAGGGATCGAACCCAGGTCTCCCACATTGCAGGCAGGTTCTTTACCAACTGAGCCACCAGGGAAGCCTCAACATGCTGGCAATATATATATAAATATATATTTTTTTTGGTATCATGATAGATTCCTAAAGGTCAAGGGGACCTTTAAATTTAAACAGACATCAGGGATGACCTGGGTTAAGACAAAGCAGAGAAAGGTCACCCCAGTCTGGCCCCAGCAAGACTGTGAGATAAGAAACCCAGTAAGTAAACCTCTTAGATGTTCACTTCCACAGCTCTCACTCAGGGCTGAGGTATGTGTAAGGCACTGATAATGACCTGTTGTCGTTGTTTGTTGTTTAGTTGCTCAGTCGTGTCCGACTCTTTGTGACCCCATGGACTGTAGCCCGCCAGACTCCTCTGTCCACGAGATTCTCCAGGCAAGAATACTGGAGCGGGTTGCCATGCTCTCCTCCCAGGAATCTTCCCGACCCAGGGATCGAACCCACGTCTCTTATGTCTCCTGCACCGGGAGGCGGGTTCTTTACCAGGAGCGCCACCTGGGAAGCCTGTGCATCAGCTTACACTTCAACAAAATTGTTTTTTAAAAACCCACAGGTGCTGGTTTCAACCCTAGAGGGCCTGATGTCATGGGTCTGGGCTGTGGTTCCCACTTGCTGCTGCTGCTGCTGCTGCTAAGTCGCTTTAATCGTGTCCGACTCTGTGTGACTCCATAGACGGCAGCCCACCAGGCTCCGCCGTCCCTGGGATTCTCCAGGCAAGAACACTGGAGTGGGTTGCCATTTCCTTCTCCAATGCATGAAAGTGAAAAGTGAAAGTGAAGTCGCTCAGTTGTGTCCGACTCTTCATGAATCCATGGACTGTAGCCTACCAGGCTCCTCCTTCCATGGGACTTTCCAGGCAAGAGTACTGGAGCGGGTTGCCATTGCCTTCTCCGGGGTCCCACTTGAAGGCTTTTCAAAGTCAGGTGATTGATTCCAACCTGCGGCCAAGGCTGAAAACAGCTACAGGACGCCAGTGGTTTGCACACTGGTGGGGCGTGCATCACACCCATCAGAGGGCTGGTTAGAGGCCAAATGCAACCTCCAACCCCAGTGAAGGATTCAGGGGTCAGGCCCCAGAATATGCATTTCTTAGAAGCTCCCAGGTGATGCTGCTAGCCTGAGGTCCATGGTTGGAAACACTGCCCTCCACCATGAACCAATCTGTGATGTTTCTCCATCCCAACTTCACAGATGGAATCACCACCGACCAGGACACCACAGGCAGCCATTGGGGGCTCTCATACGGTCTCACCTCGAAGCTTTCTTTGAGATTTTAAAGGCTAAGAGAGTGTCATTTGTAGGTCCTTGGTGCCCAGTTCCGGCTCAATCTTAACCATTTTCCTTCTGCCTAGTGTTTGTCATGTGCTTAATGAGTCCGCTTTTAATTAAAGAGAGCCCTGACTTCTTTTGCCATTAACTCCTCTATAGGCGCATACTTTCTAACCAAAAGGAATGATAAAGAGAGCACGCTGAGACTCCAGGATGACAGCCACGGGCAACAAGAGGAAGATTTTCCTTTTATTCCATCTCCAGGGAAAGGGGGCTGCTGCCAGCTAGTTCCAGGCAGCTCATCTTTAAATGTCTCCCTCTGCAAAAAAAAAAAAAAAAAAGAGCTTGAGATTCGCCGGGCAGAAAAGATGCTCGGAGATCATCCGGTCCGTCTCTGGTCCATCTCCCGCAGGCCTCCGCGGTACCGCCTCCCGCCACCCAGACACCCAGAGGAAAGCGGTCCCCTTGCGCCCCCTGCTGGCTAAGTTGGGAATGGATGAACAGCCGAATTCAACAGAGACTTCCAAGGGTCTCTGGTACCCACACTCCGGCTCCCACTTCCTTGCGCCTCCTCTGGTAGGATGCAAATTCCCCTTGAAGGGGCTTCATTCTTTCCAAATGTGACTCGAGTACCTGCAATATGCGTGCCTGATCACATACCTATTCACAGCCATTTCCCACAATTGTATCTCACTGGGGGCTGCACAGGTCCAGCCTTGAGTGAAGCACAGAGAATATAATGGAAACTACGTACCCTTTTGGAGACACTCACTGTCTAACACAGGAGTCGGCAAACCACAGCCAACTGGCCACATCCAGCCTGTTGTGTTTTTGTGCAATCTACAAGTAACAAAAGTTTTTCTATCTTAAATCTGTTTTTTTTTTTTTTTAATCAAAAGCGTATTTTGTGACATGAAAATGATTGGAAACTCAGATTTCCCCGGTGGTCCAGCGGTTAAGAACCCACCTGCCAATGCATGGGACATGGGTTCGATCCCTGGTCCGGGAAGATTCCATGTGCCTCGGAGTAAGTCCACGCACCGCAACTAGAGAGTAGCCACCGCTCGCTGCAACTAGAGAAAGCCCGTGCACAGCAATGAAGGCCCAGCCCAGCCAAAAACAAAATAAGAAAATGATCAGAATTTCAACTCTCAAAGTACACAGTGTTGAATCGGACGAACACAGCACAACCATTTGTTTGCACGCTGTCTGTGGCTGCCTGCCTGCTGCAGCGGCAGAGTTGGACAGTTACGAAAGAGACTATATGGCCTGCGGAGCCTACAATATTCATTCTCTGTCCCTTTCCAGAAAAAGTGTGCCGATCCCCAGCACACGAGAAGGAAAGGAGCGTTAAGAGAGAACCAGGTTTAGGTGAACACCCGCTATATGCCAATTTCTGGACAAGGCACTCTACAGACATGATCTTCTGAATCCCCAGTATAACCAAGCAGGACCCTAAGAGGCCCTCCAAGAATAGAACTCCACCCAAGTCCTCTGCTTGCTTTTTTGTCTGTAGCGAAACTTTACTTAAAGAATAAATTTAATCGGAGAAGAAAACATAGAAAGGAGAACAGTCAAGCAAGACAAAATAATAATATTTCAGCCATTAAACAAAGTCAAGTCAAAGTCTTCAGTTCCTCCTCAAGGACTGCAGATAATATTTGGAGCCATATCCTTGAGCGGCTTTGCAGATACTGAAACCCCCACCAGGTGGGAGAAGTTGATTGCATGCTGCCCACAAGCATGTAGATCCCAGACAGACAACTGAAACCAGAAGGTTGATGATGCTGACTCCTGATTACCTCACCACCAACCAATCAGAAGCGTGTCCACCAGCTGATCACACCCTGAACATATAAGACGCCTCACTATCCCCTCCAGAGTTGGACACGCAGCCTTGAGGGCATGAGTCCGCTGTGGCCCCCTTTACCTGGCAAAGCAATAAAGCTATTTCTACTTCCCTCAGAATTCTGTCTCTGAGATTTAATCCCACACCGTACAGAGGCTGGATTTCAGCCACACCAGGACAGGCCTGGAGGCTGCCTTGATTTCCCCCACATGTTACAGGTATGGACTCTGAATCAAGCTCAGAGAGGCCACCCCAGGTACCCAGGGCCACACAGCTAAGAGGCGGGTGCACACACAGGTCTGTCCGACCCCAGAACTCACATTTATTCCACTCTGCTAAGCTGCCTCCCAGCTCACAAATCTTAACACCGATTCCCATGCTACAGATGAGATTTCTGTGGCTCACAGAGGGCAGGGAACTTATTCACAGGACATTCAGCTCTTGGTGGAGGAGGACCTTGAACCCCAACCTCTGACTACAATCCGGAGTTCCATCCTAGACTGCGTCTCCCAACACGTGATTGAGAATCCATGCAAGAGGCCGATTCTCTGTAATAATGAAACCTTGAAACATATGAGTAGTTTACCAAAGGACTTCCCTGGCGGCCCAGTGGCTAAGACTCCGTGCTCCCAATGTAGGGAGCCTGGGTTCGATCCCTGGTCAGGGAACTAGGTCCCACACGCAGCAACTAAGAGTTCCCACGCCGCAACTAAAGATCCCGAGTGCCGCAACTGAGACCCGGGGCAGCCAAATAAACAATAAATATTTTTTAAATAAAAAAATAAAGGGACAGATGGGATTGCAAAGTGCCGGAAAGGCCCAGAGTGTCCATGCAGCGGCCAGGGCTGTGAATGGCCAGAGCCGGGTCCAGCGTGGATGCCCTGATGCTCCGCCTGCTGGGCGCCCAGACTTAGATGAACGAGATTTATCACCACAGTCACCAAGGTAATTGGAGAGAAGCAGGCTGTCAGAGGCAGGTCCCCAGGACAGTATTTCAGCCGCCACTCCCCTGCCCAAGTCCCTCCACACTCCATGAGTTATCGCCCCGCACCCCGGCCCCCACCCTCCATCCGGCGTCGTGCAGAGGTGGGTGTTCGTTTTTATGAAGAGTATTTCAAGGTCACATGTCTGAGCAGCCTGCCCTGGTCACTCTCTCCGGGGGACACTGCTGACGGAGGGGCCTCTGGCTCACCCACACCCCCGGCAGATCTGATTGAAAGGATCTGGGGGTGGGGCTAAGGGTAACACAGCTTTTCCCAGGACCCCAGCTCCAGATCTGTGCAAAGCACCGCCCAAGTTCCCTCTCCTCTCTCTCTCTCATGGCAAGCAGGAGCCACATGCAAAACTCTCCATCTCCCCTGCTAGGCTCCCACTGCACCCCGAACCCCCTCCCCATCCCCCTCCTCCGACCTCTCCCTTTTCTATCCTCTCCACTCTCCAGGGGAGAGCCCACCCGCTCAGGCCTCCGGTTTGCAGCCCTGGGTCCCGGGCATCACTGGACTTGGATGGCCCCTCTGAGAAGATACTTCATCTGGGCTCTTAGCCCTGATGGGCCACCGAGTCGTGAGGCGGGGATCAGGAAGGCAGGGGGGCCCTCACATCCACCTGGAACCTCAGAATCTGACCTTATTTGGAAACAACATCTTTACTGATGCGATAGTTAAAGGTGGGGTCGTATCGTATTGGGGGTGGGGATGGCCCTCAACCCAAGGATTGGTTTCTTTATAAGAAGAAGGAAATGTGGACATGGAACCCAGGGAGAGAACCATGTGAAGACAGAGGCAGAAATGAAGCGAGATTGCTACCAGCCCAGGAGCACCCCAGGTGGCCGGCACCCCAGGACGCCAGACACTGCGAGTGATGAACCAACTCTACGCGCACCCCGATCAGGGTTTTCTGGCCTCCAGAACTGTAAGAGAATGAATTCTTGTTGTGTTACGTCCCGAGCTGTGTGGTCTATTTTTTACAGCAGCCCCAGGAAACCGATACAGGGCCCAAGACCTCAAGCAAAGCCGACCTCAGTCTTTGACAACCGAGGGATGGGAAAGAGGCCTTGAAAAACTGCCTGCGTGGTACCAAGTGGGAGGTACTAGGGCCCCCCACCCATCCGAAGACATAATTCAGGGGAGTCCTGAGGTCCAAACGTGGGGCCCAGAAGGACGTGGCAGCTGAGGGGTTTGTGTGAGATCCAGACGCTCACTCAACCTCAGGTGTTCCTCCCTGAATCGCGGCGTGGGCATCGGCCCCCCCAGGCTCTGGAGAGGACGGCAGGCAGGTGAGTGAGAATCTGACGCCTGGCACCCCATTCATGATGCGAGGCGCAGCTCTGGGACTGGGGAGGAGGGGCTGAAAGGACGGTGTCAGAATTTCATTCAGTATTAAATTACTCCAGGACACGGGAGCCCTGTGCACCCAGGGCGTCACCCCCAGCCCATCTTTAAATATCCAGCCGTTCCATTACTGTCTGTAGCAGGCAGAGGTGGAATTTACTTTGAGGATTTTAATAAAAAGGGGATCTTACATGAGCTTCCACTGATATCCCCAAAGCAGAAGGCTCAGAGCAACATGGATTACTCGGAAAATTGCATAGAAAAAGAGCATGAAGTTTTGTCCTTCAGTCACTCAGTCATGTCCGACTCTTTGTGACCCCATGGACTGCAGCACGCCAGGCTCCCTGTCCTTCACTGTCTCCCGGAGCTTGCTCAAACTCATGTCCATTGAGCCGATGATGCCATCCAACCATCTCATCCTCTTTCGTCCCCTTCTCCTCCCACCTTCAGTCTTTCCCAGCATCAGGGTCTTTTCAAATGAGTCAGTTCTTTGCATCAGGGGGCCAAAGTATTGGAGTTCAGCTTCAGCATCAGTCCTTCCAATGAATATCCAGGACTGATTTCCTTTAGGATTGAAGTTTGATTGCTGACAATTCCATATTCCTTGGCCCCTTGGAGAAGAGTTTCGGAGGAGACACAGTAATTTATGCCTGAACAAGGTCCACGCCCAAGATTAGAAAAATTCCTAAGTGGGAGGAGGAGACCTGTCAGCAGAAAGAGAGCATCAGCCCGTATCGATCATCAGTTGGGGCGTAAGTTGGGTATCAGAGCCTGTGACGCAGGGTAAGCTGGAAAGGTGCTGGGTTCTTCCCACATGTGAACTCTAATCCTCATCCACAGCTCGGGGGGCGGTGGGAGCGGCCGCCCTGGAGCCGTCAGTAAGAGGCTCCATCTCATCAATACAGAACTGAAGCCAGGAATGAAATCGACCACAAGTTGGGCTGTTTTTTATCCTCACCATCAAAATACTCTCCACCCAAAAGTATATTCCATTGGTCTAAGTTCTAAACTATTGCTGCAGGGACTTTCCTGGTGGTCCAGGGGTTAGGACTCCATGCATCCACTGCAGGAGACACGAGTTCACTCCCTGGTCAGGGAACTAAGATCCCACAAGTTGTACAGGACGGCCAAAAAAAAAAAAAATTTACCATTGAGTTTTCGTAATATATGGGCTTCTCAGATAGCACAGCAGGGAAGAATCTGCCTGCCATTGCAGGAGACCCAGGTTCGATCCCTGGGTCAGGAAGATCCCCTGGAGGAGGAAATGGCAACCCATTCCAGTGTTCTTCCCTGGAGAATCCCATGGACAGAGGAGCCTGGGGGTCACAAGGAGTCGGACACAACTGAGCACATACACTCTTTCATAATATACACATCAACTTCAAATCAGCACGTTTTTATTACTTATCCCTTAATAAAACATTGTGTTCTACACAGCAGTTCGTTCTGAGAACACCTGGCCTAACACCTGAGCCTAACAGACTCAGCTCCCCAAGTTTGTTTTTGGGGTAAATTCCTAGGTGCTGGGCATCACCCTTGCCGGGTACTAGTCAGTCGCCCACTCTGGTGCTTAGCACCCCTGGGTGCAAACCGAGTCCATGCATCAAGGGGGAACTGTGACAAGGACAATGAGCTGGGTTACCACATACAATCCTGGCATTTTGATCTGTGTAGACAGCTGTGTTTTGTCTTCTTTTTGTTTTCAGCCGCATGGAGCAGCAATGCGGCTGAAAACATCATAGCTCCCCGACCAGCGATGGAACCCAGGCCATTGGGAGCGCAGAGCCTTAACCACTGAACCACCAGGGAAGTCCCTGTGTGGACAGTTTAGGACAGTGAGGCAGAGAAATCCTCAAGATGTCCTATTTTTGTTCGAGTAAGTGTAAATTCTGTTCACACATGAAACCTTTTCCTGAATTCGGATAACATATTTAAAAATGAAACATGCTTTTCTTTTACTCGTTAATTGCTTGTTTTAAAATGAAAACTTGACCCTGAAGACGATGATTGTTAACGACATCATAGAAGATCATTTTGTCATAAAGAGGTGTTAATGTCATTAAGGCCACTTAAAAATGATGAAAATGGTGCATTTCATGCAATATATATTTTACCACAATTTTTAAAATTAATATGCCAAAAAACATTGAATTGTCCTTTCAGCTGGTGAGTTACATGATATGTGAATTACATCCAAAATCTCATACACTAGTAAAGTAATGCTCAAAATTCTCCAAGCCAGGCTTCAGCAATACATGAACCGTGAACTTCCAGATGTTCAAGCTGGGTTTAGAAAAGGCAGAGGAACTAGAGATCAAATTGCCAACATCCACTGGAAACATCGAAAAAGCAAGAGAGTTCCAGAAAAACATCTATTTCTGCTTTATTGACTATGCCAAAGCCTTTGACTGTGTGGATCACAATAAACTGTGGAAAATACTGAAAGAGATGGGAATACAGGACCACCTGACCTGCCTCTTGAGAAACCTGTATGCAGGTCAGGAAGCAACAGTTAGAACTGGACATGGAACAACAGACTGGTTCCAAATAGGAAAAGGAGTACCTCAAGGCTATATATTGTCACCCTGCTTATTTAACTTATATGCAGTGTACATCATGAGAAACGCTGGGCTGGAAGAAGCACAAGCTGGAATCAAGATTGCCAGGAGAAATATCAATAACCTCAGATATGCAGATGACACCACCCTTATGGCAGAAAGTGAAGAGGAACTCAAAAGCCTCTTGATGAAAGTGAAAGAGGAGAGTGGAAAAGTTGGCTTAAAGCTCAACATTCAGAAAACGAAGATCATGGCCTCTGGTCCCATCACTTCATGGGAACTAGATGGGGAAACAGTGGAAACAGAGATGGCTGGATGGCATCACCGACTCGATGCACATGAGTTTGAGTGAACTCCGAGAGTTGGTGATGGACAGGGAGGCCTGGCGTGCTGCGATTCATGGGGTCTCAAAGAGTCGGACACACCTGAGCGACTGAACTGAACTGTACTGAAGCGTACCACGCACAGCCATCATGTAAGCTAGATATGCCACTAGGTGGCGCTATTGCTATTTTATTCAAGAGGAAACAGTGGCTCAGAGAGGTCAAGGGACTTGCTCAAAGACACAAAGCTACCGAGGTCCACAGCAGCCGGATTCCAGTGCAGGCAGGTGGCCAGAGGTTTTCCTTCACAACAAGGTGGCCTTGGAGCCTCCCAGGCAAAGCCAGGATCTTGCTCTGTCCCTGGACCTGGGCAGGTTCCTTGCCATGGGCCTGCTCACCTGGAAAGAGGGCCGTCTGGACTTTTCAAAGATCCTTTCATGAGGGGACTTTCCTGGTGGTCTAGTGGCTAAGACTCCACACTCCCAATGCAGGGGGCCCGAGTTCGATCCCTGGTGAGGGAACTAGGTCCCAAGAGTCACAACTGGGAGTTTGCATGCCACAAATAAAGATCCCAAGTGCCGCAACTAAGACCTGGAGCAACCAAATAAATAAATAAATGTACATAAATATGTTTTTAAAAAAGATGCAAGGCAAGGTGTCTGATCACAAGTGCCCTATAGATCATAACTTATTAGATTTTATTCTTGCCTCATCAAGCACATTAAAAGTATTTGGTACCTGTCCTTCAGGGAAGGGCCGCTAAATCCATAGATTGGCCTAAAGAAAAATAATCAGACATAATTTAACAAAAATAAGAGGGACGACAAATAGGAATGTTACTTCACGCAATTTAATTTTAAGAAAAGAATGGTTATCTCAATAAATGAAGCTAGATTTTCTTCTGGACCCCAGAACTCAATCCATGTTTATACGTATCAGCTATCCTTTAGGTTAAATGGACCTGTGGGCTAGCTTGGGAAATGTTATCATTTTACTATTTTCTACAGAGAAAATAGCTTCAAATTTGCCTACCAAACAACTGATGAGCTGTTAAAGTACAACCAACCCTTTTTTAAGTTGAAATGAAATAAAATTATATAGCAGTTTCATTACAGTTCTATATGAAATATTTTCTCTTTCTGTAAAATTGAGTTAACATATAAAATACTGCTTTATGCCATTATAAAAATATTAGTACTTAATTTTTTTATTATATCAGTGTGAAGTGGTAACTGTAGTAAAGTAGAGAAGAGTAACACTGTAGAGTAGATAGTTAGATGGCATCACCAACTCAGTGGACATGAGTTTGAGCAAACTCCAGGAGATACTGAAGGACAGGGAAGCCTGTCGTGTTGCAGTCCATGGGGCTACAGAGTCACACACGACTGAGCGACAGAACAATAACAGAGTAGTAACAGGCTTTATCTCACCCCTAAGTGTTATTTTAAACTTTATATTTATTTATATTTAATAAGTCAATATAAAAATTAAATATAAATATTGACCTGTTAAATATAAATAGATTTTAATATAACATATATTTAATAAGTCAATATCGGAAAAGGCAATGGCAACCCACACCAGTACTCTTGCCTGGAAAATCCCATGGAAGGAGGAGCCTGGTGGGCTGCAGTCCATGGGGTGGCGAAGAGTTGGATACAACTGAGCGACCTCACTTTCACTTTTCACTTTCATACCCTGGAGAAGGCAATGGCAACCCACTCCAGTGTTCTTGCCTGAAGAATCCCAGGGACAGAGGAGCCTGGTAGGCTGCCGTCTATGGGGTCACACAGAGTCAGACATGACTGAAGCGACTTAGCAGCAATAAGTCAATATTGTTAATTTTGAGGGGTTTTTTTTTACATTAAAGAGCAACCATCTTGATATTTATCTTTTCTCTCCTTTCATCCATTGATAACAAACCTTGTAACAATTTTCTTTCTTCAATTTCGCTCTCCTTGAACTCTGTGATTCAGTGGTTAAGAATCCACCTGCCAATATAGGGGACACGGGTTCAGTCCCTGGTCTGAGAAGAGCCCGTATGCCTTGGGACAACTAAGCCTGTGGGCCAAAACTACTGAGTCCACGTGCTCTAGAGCCCATGCTCTGCAACTAGAGAGGCCACCGCAAGGAGAAGCCCAGGCACCGCAACCAGAGAAAGCCCGCTCGCCGCAACCAGAGAAACCCTGCTCACAGCAACCAGAGAAACCCTGCTCACAGCAACCAGAGAAAGCCCGCTCACTGCAACCAGAGAAAGCCCCCTCGCTGCAACCAGAGAAAGCCCCCACTCACTACAACCAGAGAAAGGCCCCTCACTGCAACCAGAGAAAGCCCACTCACTACAACCAGAGAAAGCCCCCACTCACCGCAACCAGAGAAAGCCCGCTCACGGCAACCAGAGAAACCCATTCACTGCAACCAGAGAAGGCCCACTCACCGCAACCAGAGAAGGCCCCCTCACCGCAACCAGAGAAAGCCCGCTCACTACAAGAAAGACACAGTGCAGTCAAAAATAAATAAATAAATAAAATTTTACTGTCCTTGTGCTTTTTCCCTTGGGATTCCTTAGGAATCACTATTTTGCAGAATCAAAGAATGTGAGAGCCAAAAGGTATCTCAGAAGCAACTAAGTCAAACAAATGCTCATTGGACACAGGAGTAGCTATCACTGAGTATTTGATACATAGGCCATCCATAGGTTACAAAGGACGAAGTTGAAATGGGGTCACTGACTCAGGGAAAGCATTCCAACACGTTGTCTAAAACAGAGAAAGCCAAGGGGAAGAATGCGTCTAAATTGTTTTGAAAGGCTGGGTTTCAAATGTGGGAACAATTGAGCTATGTGCTTGTAAACACAGCTATTTCAAAGAATGTATGACTTATCTTCCAACTGAAATGCCATGCAAAATGGTAAAGCTGAGCTTTGTCAGCTAGAACAGGTAAACAGAAGAGCTCAGCTGAAATCATTTCTAGTAGAATTCGTTGTTTATGATGATACTGTTGTTTTGGTTTCTGGTTTTTTTGGTGGATCTTAGTTCCCTCACCCAGGATCGAGAACAATAGTGAAAGTACAGTGTCCTAACCCCTGGACCATTAGGAAATTCCCAGATACTGTTTACTGTTTGGAACTAACACAATCTTGATCATGTTTCTTTCCAGAAGGACTCCCCTCTAGAGCTCTTGCTGGGACTAAGGGACTGCTATTATAGTTAGAAGCTAGAGAATCTACAATGCGAAGCAGACATTTACTGAGTGTTGGTAACGTGCTGCTGCTGCTACTGCCGCTAAGTCACTTCAGTCGTGTCCCCTTGAAATAGGTAAGTTGTACATAATAACGCATTCAGTCTCTCCAAGAACTCTACGTGGTCATGCATTTCTTAGGGCTAAGTTCAGTTACAAGTAACAGAGATCCAGAATGTCAATGACCTAAATAAGATAGGAGTTAGAATCTGCCTGCAAGGCAGGAGACCCAGGTTTGATCCCTGAGTCGGGAAGATCCCCTGGAGAAGGAAATGGCAATCCACTCCATCATTCTTGCCTGAAAAATCCCATGGACAGAGGAGCCTGGGAGGCTACAGTTCATGAGGTAACAAGGAGTCTGACACTACAACTGAGTGACTATCACTAACACTTACTTTTCTGTGACGGAAAAATCTGTGATGAAGTGGTCCAGGGCTGAGGTGGCAATTCCACACCGTCAGAGAAACAATTTTCTTCTGTCTTGTCCATCTACTGAGCATGTTCTCCATTCTCCATTCCTAAAACGATCTCATGTTCCAGATGGCTGCTCCATCTCCAGCCATTACACCTGCACTCCAGCTCAGGGTAAGGAGAAAAGGGGCGGAGAAGGTCAACAGCCCCTCCCAGAAGTTCCCCACATCATTTTTATCTATGCCCTATTGGCCAGAACTCGGTCACATGACTACACATAGCTAAAGGAAGCTGGGGAAAGTAGCCTTCATTTGGCATTGCTGTTGTTTGTTCAGTCGATGAGTGTCTGACTCTTTTCAACCCCGCAGACTGTAGCCCACCAGGTTCCATCCTTGGGATTTCCCAGGCAAGAATACTGGAGTGGTAGTCATTCCCTTCTCCAGGGGATCTTCCCAACCCAGGGATCAAACCCCTGTCTCCTGCATTGGCAGGCGGATTCTTTATCACTGAGCTGCCAAGGAAGCCCCTCATTTGGCACAGACCCAGCTAAAATTCAGGGGAGACAGGATCTTGAGGGGAAACGAGCAGTCTTTGCCATAGCTAAATACTACTGTTAATCCTCTTTCACAGAGGAGAAAGCTTAGAAGTTAGTATCTTGACCAAGGTCACAGCCTTAATAGGTGAGGAACTAGAATCTGCAAAATGCTATTTTGTGACACTTTTTCTCACGTACCTGGCAATGGTAAGGTGTTGGTTACTAATTCTACTACGTTGCTCAGAAGAGAAAAGTTATACAAAAACAGTATATTTAGAATTTACTCTGTTATACTCAAATCACTATTTTATCAACCAGAAATATTTCAGAGTGCAGCTATCCCTGTGACAGAGAATACTGAGTAGACGAACAGAAAATAGGGTTTCCCCTTCTCCAGAGGATGTGGGCAAATGAGCCAGCCCCACTCATGTCCCAGATGGCTTTGAGCAGCAGATCAGCCTTCTCCCTCTCCAGGGCTCACTGTGGCTATGGTTGTAGCATCTTACACCCTTCACAGAAATTAACCCAAAATGGATTACACCCCTAAATGTAAAATATGAAACTATAAAACTCCTAGAAAATAACACAGGAGAAAACCCAAGTACATGATGTTGGGCACAGTAATGACTTTCTAGATACAACACCAAAGGCACAATCCATTTAAGAAATACTTGATGAGCTGGACTGCGTTAAAATTCAAAAAAAAAAAAAGCTTCTGCTCTATGAAAGACAATGTCAAGAGAATCTAAAGACAAGCCACAGACTGGAAGAAGATATTGGCAAATGACACATCTGATAAACGTCCGTTACCCAAAATATACCAAGAACTCTTAAAACTCAACAGTAAGGATATAAACAACCTGATTTAAAAATGGGTCAAAGACCTTAAAAGACACCTCACCCAAGAAGATACACAGATGGCAAATAAGCATATGAAAACATGCTCTGCATCATATGTTATCAGGGAAATGCAAATTACAACAACAGTGAATAGCATTACATACTTATTTAAAAGGCCAAGATCTGAAACAGCATCATCAAATGCCGGTGAGGACGTGGAGCAACAGGAACACTCAGGCATTGTTGGTGGGAATGCAAAACGGTCCAGCTACTTTGGAAGACAGTCTGGTGGTTTCTTTTAATATTTTATTTATTTATGTACTTATTTGGCTGCACCAGGTCTTAGCTGCAGCCTGTGGGATCTAGTTCCCCGACTAGGGATGGAACCCGGTCCCCCTGCATTGGGAGCGTGGAGTCAGCCGCTGGACCACCAGGGAAGTCCTAGTCTGGTGGTTTCTTACAAAACTAAACACACTCTTACCATAGGATCCAGCAAGCTCGCTCCTTGGTGTTTACCCAGAGGAGTTGAACACTTTGGTCCCCTCAAAATATCTGCATGTGGATGTTTATAGTAGCTTTATTCATAAGCCATGGTATGTCCAGACAACAGAATGTTATTCAGCACTAAAAAGAAATGAGCTATCAAACCATGAAAAGGGTGGAGAAATTTTAAATGCACATTATTAGGTGAAAAGAGCCAGTGTGAAAAAGCTATGTACTTTTCACACTATGTCGTGAGATGAGTCTAACTGTATGACATTTTAGAAAAATCAACAAACAGTAGAGTCACAGTAAGAAGATCAGTGGTTTCCAGGGGTTGGGGTTGTGCTCGGGGGATAAGAATCAGTAGGTGGAGCACAGGGGATTTGGGGGAGGGGGCAGCAAAACGCTGTGTGATACCTAATGATGGATCCATGTCATGACATTGATACTATGTCCAAACCCACAGCGTGTACACCACCAGATGAGCCTTGATGTGATTTGAGCCTTCAGGTGATTTAGGGTGTGTCAGGATAAGTCCCTCACATGTACCCCTTCTGGGGGGGATGTGGATCATGGGAAAGGCTCTGGTAGGAGGTGGGGGCAGAAGGTATATGAGAAACCCCTGTACCTCCTCTCAATCTGGCTTTGAACCTAAAACTGCCTTTTTTGTCCTATTTAGCTTATTTATTTATTTATTTGCTGCACGGGTCTTAGCTGTCGCATGCAGGAGGTTTACTTATGGCATGTGAATTCTTCGTTCAGCATTCAGGATCTGGTTTCTCAACCAGGGATCGAGCCCAGGCCCGCTGCATTGGGAACGTGGAGTCTTACCTACTGGACCACCAGGGAAATCCCTAAAACTGTTCTTTAAAAAAAAAAAAATCTTACATTGGAGTCAAGGAACCTCCTAAAATAGATCTAGATGTAGGTTACTAGGGAAAAGGCTAAAGGCTGTATGCCAAGCCCCCCACTCCCATTAAATTATAAAATATTAGCGGTCTGGATCAATGGCTCTCAAACTCCAACGTGCATCAGAATCACCCAGGGAGCATGTTAAAATTCGAGATTTTCAGCAGCCTTGCTCACGCCACCGCCAGCAAAGTCTGATTCAGGGAAGTTGGGATGTACCCTGAATCTTTACTTTAAGTCTCCCAGCAGCGGCCAGCGATGCAGGTTCAAGAACCACAGTTTAAGAAACATGGGCCCAAAGGATCTCTGTAAAGATCTTGACATAAGGAGTCTTGCAGGGTCTTTTCCAGAGCTGACCAAGCAGCTCCCCCAGCAGACAAGGGAGCAGACAAGACACTAGAGCCCCGTTGTCGGGTGGCTGCGGCGGGTGGCGGTGAGCTGCACGGACAGCTGCGCTGTGGGTCAGGAGCCTCTAGATGGCAGTGCTCAGCCAGAAACAGAGCCCGCGGTTAGTCTGGGGCCCCACCCAGCGGGAAGGCGCACGGGCCGCCCCCCACAACCTTCCCCAACTGGTTCACAGAGGGTGGGCCAGGCAAGGAGCCTTGGGAACACACACGTGTGCAACTGAGGCAGGAATGAATGCTCATTTGGGGCTTTGACATTATCAATAATGATAGTAGCTCACATCAGCTGCCAGGCAGTGTTCTAGCCAAATTAAGATCATGCTGTGTGTATTTCCCACTATATTATGAGCATTTCCTCATTTCTTGAACTAGTGTTCAAGAGCATGCTTTATAAAGGCTTCATAATTTTCTACCTAATTTAACTAATAAGATGCATTTAATCAGTGACCTACCACTAGGTTTTTAATGTCATTTCTTTGTGTCTTCTATTCCACATAATACTATACTTGATACTGTTGCCTAAGAAGGAGTTGCCACAATTCTAATTACTTCCCTCTTGGGGTAAATGTTTAGAAGTGGAATTATAGGATCAAAATCTAGGGCCACTTGTAAAGATCTTGATATATATGGCAAACTTATTTTTTGGAATATTGGAAGTTTGCCCTCAGGAGCAGCCTGTATGAACGTACATCAGCCTGGATGTCCCAGCACTGAGTAGTATCCACTTATCTTTCCAAAACTGTATCCAAGGGAATCCCTGGCAGTCCAGTGGTTAGGACTCCATGGTCTCACTGCTAAGGGTCTGGGTTTGATCCCTGGTCAGGGAACTAAAATTCCACAAGCCAAACAGCACGACCAGGGGCAAGGGGAAAAAACTGTACCCAAAGCACAGTATCTCTTTTTAAAATGTGAATTTCACAAAGGTTGAACTTCCTATTCATATATTGATTGGTCATTTGTATGTCTGCCTCTGAATTCTCTGTTCATATCTTTTCATTTTTCCTTTCTGGTGTATTACTTGTCCCATTTTCCTTTCAATTTTGTTTATATTGGTGATGAACAAAAGTTTAAATTTATGCTATAGTCTTTTATGTTTAATAAAAATATTGCCCATTTTTATGCTTGTAAGGTTAAATATTCACAAATATTTTCCTTGTTTATGTTTTACATTTAACTTTCTAAACTTATTAAATATTAACTACTTATTCAAATATTTCTATTTTTTTAATATTTATTTATTTGACTGTACCAGGTCTTGGTTGCAGCATGTAGTTTCCTGACCAGGGAACAAATGTGGACCCTCTACATTGGGAACATGGAGTCTTAGCCACTGGAGCACCAAGGAAGTCCCTCACATGTTTTTAATATTTATTGTTACTTTTATTTTTTTTTATTTGGCTGCACTGGGTCTTAGTTGTGGCATGTGGATCTAGTTCCCTGTTGTGGTTGTCACTCAGTCGTGTGTGACATTTTGCAACCAATGGACTGCAGCATGCCAGGCCTCCCTGTCCATCAACAACTCCTGGAGCTTGCTCAAACTCAAATCCATTGAGTCGGTTATACCATCCAACCATCTCATCCTCTGTTGTCCCCTTCTCCTCCCTTCAATCTTTCCCAGCATCAGGGTCTTTTCTAATGAGTCAGCTCTTCGCATCAGCTGGCCAAAGTACTGGAGCTTCAGCTTCAGCATCAGTCCTTCCAATGAATATTCAGGATTGACTTCCTTTAGGATTGATTGGTTTGATCTCCTTGCAGTCCAAGGGATTCTCAAGAGTCCTCTCCAACACCACAGTTCACAAGGGTCAATTCTTTGGCACTCAGCTTTATGATCCAACTCTCATATCCATGGGCTTCCCTTGTGGCTCAGCTGGTAAAGAATCCACCTGCAATGCCAGAGACCTAGGTTTGATCTCTGGGTTGGGAAGATTCCCTGGAGAAGGGAAAGGCTAGCCCTGTAGTATTCTGGCCTGGAGAATTCCATGGACAGTATACTCCATGGGGTCACAAAGAGTCAGACACGACTGAGCAACTTTCACTTTCACTTTTCTCACATCCATAAATGACTACTGGACTACTAGACCCTGACCAGGGATCAAACCTGGGCCCCTTCATTGGGAGCTCAGAGTCTTAGCCATTGGACCACCAGCAAAGTTTCTTCGTTTAACTTTATAATGTCTCAATATACCTGGGAGCATGAAATGTTGCTCTAACAATTTTCCCCCCAAATATTCAGCTTTCCCCATACCACTTATTGACTAACCCATCCCTTCCATCATTTGTGCTATTTTCTGATAGAATATCATGTATAGTTTCTGGAGTATCTATCCTGTTTCATTGTTCATGCCAACATCTAACTTTTAATTATTACCATTTTATATGTTTTAAAGTCTTTTATTTCCAAATTTCCTTAGCTAATCTCAGCTGGGAATTCTTTCAGCTGAACTAAAATTCTTCTGATCCATTTCCAAAAATCCCTCTGGACTTTTAATAAAACTATAAATTCAATTTTGAATGGTAAATTCAAAATTAATTTGGAAGGAGTTCCCTGATGGCCTAATGATTAGGATTCGGGGCATTCACTGCTCTGGCCCAGGTTCAATCCCTGGGAACTGGGATCTCACATGTCAAAAAAAAAGTTAACTTGGAAAGATTCAGCACTCAACTGTGAAGACAATATGGGGAAATGAGTGCTTGCAGACACTGCTGGAGGCGTATAAACTGGTCTTTCAGAAAGAGGATTTGAGTGTCTCCCAAATGGCATCCCACTCCAGTATTCTTACCTGGAGAATCCCATGGACAGAGGAGCCTGGTGGGCTACAGCCCACAGGGTCGCAAAGAGTCGGACACGACTGAGCAACTTCACTTTCTTTATCAAACTCTTAAAAGTATCTGCGCTTTGACCCAGACCTTCTATGTCTTGGTCTCTAGAAATTTCACACATATGCACAAAACGTTCACTGCAGCACTTTTTGCAATAGACTACAGGAGAGAAACTAAATATCCTAGAGCTTGGTTAATAAACTATGGTTAATAAACTCTGAAATACTACTAGCAGCAGGCTGGTCTGCACATACAGAGAAGGAGGTTCTTAATTTAACGTGAAGACAAGAAAAGCAAACTGCTAAACAAATGCCTACGGTAGAATTCCATTTATTATTTTTTATAATAATATAAACATATAAAAATACATAATGATAGGAAATAGTCTAGAGCAGGGGTCAGCCTTCTGTCAAGCACTAGACAGTAAACATTTTGGGCTTTGTGAACCACAAGGTCACAACTATTCAACTCTGCAAATGTAGCCCTAGACTGAATGTATGTATGTAAGCAAACAAGTGCAAATAAAACTTATTCACAAAACCAGGCAGGGGACAGAATTCGGCCCTCAGATTCTAGGCTATGCTTTGCCGACTCGTGGTTCAGAAAGATAGGTACCAAAATGATGTTAAAAATTATTGCTTCTGTGGTAAAAGTGGGAGGAGGTGGGAGGATTGTGAGATCTGACCACAGATTCCTCAGGCCCAAATCCTGACTCCAAGGTTGCTGGGCCTATTCATCAGCACCTACTCAGCATCAGGAATCCCCAGGACAAATCCTGCCCTGGGGGTTTGAGGGAGCAAGGAGGCTTTTAGCCCTATTATGGGCGAGGACACTTCCATATTATATTTATCCACTCTACCATATTAAATAAATGGCAAATGCTATTATAAGAACTTTATGATGTTAACTCATTAATATCTGTATTAATTTTTGCAGAAACTAACACCTGTGGCTGGTGATTTGTTCTGTAAATGATATTGATAATGACATTTAGGTAACAAAGGGAAGGTAGCCCAGCAATAAAATATCCACCTGCCAATGCAGAAGACTTGAGTTCCATTCCTGGAAGACCCCCTGAAGGAGGGAAGATCCTCTGGAGTAGGAAATAGCAACCCACTCCAGTATTCTTGCCTGGAGAATCTCATGGGTAGAAGAGCCTGGCAGGCTGCGTCCATGAGGCTGCAAAGAGTCGGACACAATTTAGTGACTAAGCACACACACACACACACACACACACACACAACAAAAACATATTAATACGCCTCTGGTCAATAATGTGTTAAGTCATCAAATTTACTTAAGCTTAGTAACAGCAACTCATCCACGCAGTAGATGAGGAAACTGAGGCACAGAACAGTTAAGTGGGTTTGCTCAAGGTCACACAGCTCATCAGTGATGGAGCCAGGTTATTCAAATCCAGGCAGCCTGTGTCCAGAGATTGCACATCAGCATTTCTTTTTTTTTTTCGTCCTGCTGTGTTGTTCTGTTTCTTTAAATAGTGTGCCAGCCATTCTAATAAAGAATTCCATTTTTATGCTAAAGAAAAGGCATGATTGAGGGGGATAGAAGCTATTCTCTCTCTTTATGCTGAGACCGTGAAACATCATCATTTAACTGGAGTGAATAAAAAGCAAAATTAAACACTTAAAATGATACCAAATGACACATTCCCGACTGGATCACAAGTTTCAGCGAAACGAAATTTGATCCAGTAAAGTCACAGAGAGAGAGTCTGGATTTTAGAGAGATGAAATTCCAAGTTTGAGTCCCAGCTGGGGATCCTCAGACAAGTCACTCAACCTCTCTGAGCACCAGCTTCTCCACCAATCAACAGGCACATAGGCATGCCTAAGGGGTTGCAGTAAACTTACAATGGAATATGCGCATGTAAAGTACCCTAGATGGCATCACTGACTCGATGGACAGGAGTGTGAGCAAGCTCCGGGAGTTGGTGATGGACAGGGAAGCCTGGGGTGCTACAGTCCATGCGGTCACAAAGAGTCGGACACAACTAAGCTCCTGAATTGAACTGAACTGAGAGTACCCAAGAGACAGAGGAGAAACAGGGTTATCAGCACCACTGCCGTCCATCTCCCTGAGGGCATAGCACAAATTCCTGCAGGATTGGCGGACTTCCTGTTTGTTTTGGCGCATCCTCCCGCAGGCCGAGAA
Organism: Bubalus bubalis; assembly: GCF_019923935.1. Classification (NCBI taxonomy): domain Eukaryota; kingdom Metazoa; phylum Chordata; class Mammalia; order Artiodactyla; family Bovidae; genus Bubalus; species Bubalus bubalis. The sequence continues at coordinate 34,292,581 of NC_059180.1, forward strand.
GCCCAAGCCTGCTCTGCCCACAGCCACGGGTCTGTCTCCTGCCAAAGGCTAATGGAAGGATTACAGCCACAACTAGAGTCTAGGAAGGACTTCAGAGGAAAAGCCCTGGAGGGCAGATCCGAGGCACCTTCAGTACCCTGGTGCAGCCTGGGGATGGGAAGGAGTTTGGGGGTGTCAGGTGGTCCGGGAACAGTAACTAAACCCTGAGAATAACTAACTGCGAGTTACGGTTCATAGATTCCTGAGTATACCAAGCCAGGACCTCAAATCCTGGGCCAGTGAGAGGGCCTATTTTAGAGGTGGGCAAGGTGAGGCCCAGGCTCCTGATAGCTCAGTTGATAAAGAAGCTGCCTGCAATGCAGGAGACCCCAGTTTGATTCCTGGGTTGGCAAGATCTGCTGGCGAAGAGATAGGCTACCCACTCCAGTATTCTTGGGCTTCCCTTGCGGCTCAGCTGGTAAAGAATCTGCCTGCAATGTAGGAAACCTGGGTTCAATACCTGGGTTGGGAAGATCCCCTGGAGAAGGGAAAGGCTACCCATTCCAGTATCCTGGACTGGAGAATTCCATAGACTGTATAGTCCATGGGGTTGCAAAGAGTCAGACACGACTGAGCGACTTTCACACACGAGGTGAGGCCCAGTAGGCTAGACGGCAGTTCCTGAAGGAGCCTGGAAAGATATCCACCCGTTCTCCCAGAGGCCCTGACTCAAGGGAGGCCACAGCCAGCCCCACCCACAAAAGGCGCTCAGTTGGGCCAACAGTGTGTGTTGAACTTAAGCTTCCTTAACCAGCTGTGCCCTCTACAATTCACCTTTGCCCTGGGGATGTCGGCATCACTCACGGATCTGATCTGAATGGACCACCCCCAACAAACAGGACTTCACGGAACTTTCACAGTCAGTCTAGGCTCCTGTTACCCAGTTTGACAGCGAAGGCCTAGACCAAGCAGCAAATTCAATAGAATTATTTAGGGGGTGAGGTCCGGAATGGTCCAGCAATGGGGTTGGGGCACCAGGAGGTGGTGCAGGGTGGGAGGGCATAGAGAGGTCCTTAGGGGAATGGAAAAGGACTGTGGCATCTGGCGACAGACTCTGCCGACTCAAACCCTGACGCCAGGGTCGCTGGGCCCATTCATCAAGCACCCACTCAGCACCGGGAATCACCTGGACAAGCCCTGCCCTAGGAGGACTGTCCCTTTAAGGCTCGGGTGGGCGGGCCCAGCCGTTTCCATGGAGCTGAGTCTAGGCTGTTTCTCAATGTCTTCCCCACTCCAGGCCCAGACAGAAAGTGAGTCCCCACAGGAGAATTAGGGGCGCTCAGCCTTAGAGGGATACTCAAGGCAGCCGAGGTCCCACCCCACCCTGTGCGGGTGAGGCCTTTGCGGGGTGCCTGGCTTTGCTGGCGCAGGAATACGGTTTCAGCATCTGCTTGCATCAGTGAATGCTGCTCGCTGAGGGCAATTCTCAAACCCAATCCAAGTTCAGTTAGCTGACCAGGTCATTCAGGTCACACTGGCATCTTTCAATCCCCAACCAGGCCCCCAACCCCAGGAGGTAGTTAACCAGTGTCACCCCTACTTTGCATGAGGAAACTGAGGCTCAAGTCAAAAAACCTATCCAAGCTCCCAATTCTCTGGAATTTAAACCCAAGCTCTACCTCAACAGGGAATGCTCACAAGCGTATCTTCTAGACATGACAGAGGTAGACAGATACGTGTTCAGATCCTGGTTTGGGCACCCCCTTAGCCTTTCAGTGCCTCTGTCTTCTCATCTGTAAAATGGGCATCCCTTCAGCCCATCAGGATGCGTTTACCCGATGTCCACTCAGTGACAGGCCAAGGAGCGTGAACACAAGTGGCCTCCAGGAAACGCAGGAGTTCCCCACGCAAAAGTAAAGCCGTAAATAAAATCAGGATAGGATAAGAAACAAGGAGCAGAGAGCATGACTTAGGAAGTGGGAGGTCCATGAGAGGACATGGAAGACGAACCCCAAAAAGAATAACGGGAGGGCTTTCTCAGAAGGGGCGAACCCCTCAGCACTGGCACCTGCTGAGGACCCAGAACGGTGCGGGGGGGCAGGGGGTGGACAACAGACCAGCCCCAGGCCCTGGTCCTCCCCAACCTGTTAGGACCACCCCCGCACACACGGCCTGGAAGTAACTCTCACGGCCTCCAAGCCCCCGACCCCCGCTGGCCGTGAGCCTGTGCCCACGCTGATCCCGCTGGCCGCCTACCGGAGCCAGGACATCTGGGAGAGCTCATGGTGTGGGGTTACTGGCAGCCGCCAGGCGAGCCAATTTAAACCGGGTTTCATTGAGTGGCTTCGTCTTCCGACGTCAGGGTCCCACAATGAGGGGGGTCTCCGGCGGCCCCGCTGAACTCACCAGCCGCGCTCCGCTCCTCGTGGGCTGAAGCCTAGAGAACGAACCCCCGGGCACAGCTGGCCCTTTCCCTTCCGGGCGGACCCATGGTGCTGGTGCCGCTCGCCGCCGACGGGAGACCCCCTGCTCCCCTAGAGACCTCCTGCGGCCTGGGGGGCCTCAATGCCCGCCTCTCACCACTTAACACCCTCAGGACGCTGCCTCCTCTCCTCTGGAGAAACGGATCCAGTCTTTCCTGCAGCCCCAGGGCCAGGATGAACAACTCAGTGCTCACCCGGAGGCGGGTACCCTTCCGTGTGAGACATCACCTCTCTAATCCTCGCAAACACCCTTCTTTACAGATGGGGAGAGGGAGGCAGGGTGGCTAACGCCTGCCGGGTGGATGGCGGTCTGTCCCCACAGGGCTCCACACCCTCTGAGCTCAGCAGGGCACAGTCACAAAGTCAGACAACCAAGCCTCACTCTCATCCAGAAAATTGACCTGATAGACCTGCCCCACGAGCTCGTAGGTATTCTCTCTTCATGACAATGTTCATTACTAAATACAAGGTACACATCTGGACAGGTTGGCAAAGGAAGAGTTCCATTATTTTATCTGTAAATAGTGCAGTTCAGTGTTATGTAACCCTTTTTGTATAGTTTTTCAGGAATACATTTATCAAGATCAAACCAGTTCAGTTCTGGAGGAAATCAACCCTGAATATTTATTGGACGGACTGATGCTGAAGCTGAAGCTCCAATCCTTTGGCCACCTGATTCGAAGAGTTGACTCATTGGAAAAGACCCTGATGCGAGCAAAGACTAAAGGCAGGAGGATAAGGGGGTGACAAGAGGATGAGATGGTTGGGTGGCATCACCGACTCAATGGACTTGAGTTTTGGACAAACTCCAGGATATAGTCAAGGACAGGGAAGCCTGGTGTGCTGCAGTCCATGGGGTCACAGAGCCAGACACTGCTTAGCAATTGAACAAATGTACCTCACCCCAGCCTTATCTTCTGGAGAAGGCAATGGCACCCCACTTCAGTACTCTCGCCTGGAAAATCCCATGGACGGAGGAGCCTGGTAGGCTGTGGTCCATGGTATCCCGAAGAGTCAGACATGACTGAGCGTCTTCACTTGCACTTTTCACTTTCATGCATTGGAGAAGGAAATGGCAACCCACTCCAGTGTTCTTGCCTGAGAATCCCAGGACGGGGGAGCCTGGTGGGCTGCCATCTATGGGGTCGCACAGAGTCGAACACAACTGAAGCTACTTAGCAGTCGCAGCAGCCTTATCTTCTGCTCCTTTTAACAGGATTCCAAGCCGAATGATCGCAATGGTTGGTGTGCCCCAGGACCAAGGTCCTTCGGTTCCTGCCATGTCCATCAGCCTGTCTTGGCCCATCTTCCCTCACAGTTCCAAGAAGCCACAGAACCCCGGGCTCAACTCCATACAGGACGACATCCAAGAGGAGACAGCTCACGGGGGCTTGTCACCTGAGCCTTTCCATACCATTTTCCCACGTGTATGTATTATCAATGAAAAATTTTAAAAACAAACAGAGGTAATAGGTGGTAGGACTCAGGACTTTATCTTTTAAAGGTAGAAACTCTGTCCTCTCCCCAGACCTTTGGAATCAATGTATATGGGTGGGAAGTCCAGGAATCTGTATTTTAAACCTCTCCCAAGGTGACACAGCCCTGCCAGGAGGGCTGTCTCCCAGAGCAGGGCTTCTGGTGAGCTCTGATTCACAGGGCCCTGGGACCTTGTGGGTGCAAATTTCCTCCTGCCAAGCCCAGTGAAACAGCCTGCCCCAGAGGAAGGCACTCGTTATGTCCAGACTTCCTGAAAGCTCAAGGGACCGAAGGTGGCTGGGCAAGCAGCCAAGAGGAGGAACAGGGTCATCTGACAGCACCAGCTGACCTCAGCCTCAGGCTGAGAAGCCCGGTGCCGCTGGCTTAATTAACAATCTGGAAAGGGCCCAAGCAACACCCCTCTGCATTCTCCTCAGAACGCACCGGAGGTGCTTCTCACTTGAGGAGCTTCAAAGATGCCCGTGCCTGGATCCCACCGCAAGGAGTCTCATCTGGTCTGTCTGGGGTACGCCCAAACACGCTGCTTCTAATGTGCAGGCTGGGTGAGAACCACAGGACTGGAGGGAGAAGAAACAGAGAGAGGAGCTGGAACCACTACAGAACCCAGCAAGAGATCCTTCTCCCACGCTGCAAGGGGATTTTTATCCAGCCACGTCGGCTCACACTGAACAGCACTTGGGTCGCTTCCCACGTGCCAGCTGTGGTCCAGGCCTCTTCACCTCACCCTGACCAAGCCATCCTCTTAACCACCGCACACTGGTTTCCGTCAGACTGTGAAGGCCCATCATGAAAAAGAGGGACTTTTCATGAAAACCTGGAAAACCTCAAGTCACCTTTCATTTACTCATTCATTCAAGAACATGTCCAAGTTCTACACTTTGTGCCAGGCACTGACATGCAGACAGCCCGGGTTTTCAAACTGGCTGTGAAATCGTGGTAGTTCACATACAGCATCCTGTTTAGGGAAATACCCATGTGTGTGTCTCCACACTAGGTCTTGATGGGAAAGGTTATTTCTTACCGCTGATCACGGTCCAAAATGCTTGAGAAACACTTGAGAAGAAGCCCCAAATAGCCCCTCAGAACCTCACAGTAGTTACAAATGTCTATAGATTCACCTGGAAACCAACACTGCTTTTGTGGCCATGAGGCTCACCAAGGAGAGATGGATGAGAAAAGCCATCAACCTCCTCCATGGTTTGGTAAACATCCCCCCTTCACCCCAGAAATTTCAGCCCAGCACCACTGCCACCCCTAAATAAATACCAATGGTCCGAGACCCTTTCCTCAAATGCCAAAAATACAGAGGCACCTACCTTGGTGGACTTACGGAGGATATCTGGATCCTAAGTCCCCCAGGCCCCAAAAGGGGATGAGAGGAGCCCAGACACAGCAGTGGTGGCAAGCGGCCCAGCGCCCCCAAAGCCCTCTTCCCAGTCTGGCTGCACACCTGCTGAGCCCGCCTCGCAGCTGCACGCAAAGCCCAGGGCTCTTAAGTTTCCCGTGGCAGCTCTGAGCACACACCACCACAATGGCAGCAGGACTGTCTCAGTTCTCCCAAGTGCGGCACTGGCACCAGGGCCTGCACCCAAACGCGCAGACCTCACACCCACCAGCACCCCTCCCCCGGGCTCCAAAGGCCTGGCTCCCCAACCCGAGGATTAAACACTCATGAAGGAAGGTCACTTGGACTTGATGGCTGTGGCATCCCAGCAAGCATTCTACTTCAGTCTGGAAAGTAAGACCCTCACAAACACGTGGACTAGCTTTTACCCTGAAACTTTTACAGACTGCAGGCTTCACCCTGTTCTGAGTACCTATACCTCTGGTTTTAGACTAGCCCAGGATACAGTAAGACCCATCTTCAAGCCTGGAGCTTCCAAGTTCCAGTCTCTCACACCCCTCAAGAGTATGCCTCGTGTACGGCTCAATACTTACTGCTATACCGCCACCAGTCAAGCAGCATAGTTAGTGGCCACACACACGAAGGGACTCAGAAACCTACAGAAAATCATGTGGCAGGTTACTCTCCAAAACAGTTGTTTTTAACTTTGAAGCGTGAAAGAGAAGATAAGTTCAAAGGGCCTTTACGCTGTCATTTTTTTCTTTACAAAAATGCACATTAAAAAAAAGAGATACATTCCAGAGTTAAGGACTCCACTCATAGGAGGCAGATTGTAAGTGCAGATGTAAATGGTATCCATGGAATTCAAGTCACTAAGTTTCGCATCATTTTTTTTTTCCATCCCATGTCACAAACGATGAAACAGAGCCCTGGCTGGTGAACTTACCCAGGCTCCCACACCTAGTAAGTGGCGAAGCTGGCTTTCAAATCCACGTGATTTCAAGCAAAGATTCTTCCTTCATACAAGGGGGCAAAAGGCAAATGAAAATTGTGAGATCATTTCCGTCTGCAAGTAGTACAAATATCCAGCAGCTAAGATGGAAAAAGTACTCTTACAATCATGTTGATGGAAGTTATTAACCATTCCTACTTTGGTAGGACCTATCAACATTTTAAGTATGAATTCCTTTGAACTAGCAATTTTACCTGCAGAAATTTATCCCAGAGGAACCTAAAAAAAAACTATTCACTGTTAACTATGATAAAACATGAGATCCCCATAAAGCCCCAGATGTGTACTGAATTGTTTAGTCATAAAATATCACCATATATATATAATCTTATGCAGAAAGATCTGCATACACTATATGCTACTGTATAGCTGGATTTTTGTAGCTTTTTTAAAAAATTAAGCATTAACTCAATACAAATAAAATGAGAGGCCATCAGAAATTTGGAGTAAAATCAGCAAAAAGCCCGTTTTACTGAGGGCCACAAAATTTGTGTTTGACTCTCAAAACCCTCTTGAGTCATGGGCTGGTGTGTGCTGGACTCCACAGAGAACATGCAGGTCCGTCACAGGAAGTAAAACCCTGTCAAATGCATTAATACAACACACACAGCGACCCCCACTAAAACATCACATGCCTCACCAACACTCCAGCGCAGGGTTTGGAAGCTAGACTAAGGCAGTGTAAGGCCACCAGAACTGATCCAAGTTGTAGCGGCTTCTAAGGAGAGTGCGGGGACCACAGAAGCATCTGCTCAGGATAACCTCCTACATTTAACGGAACGTATGAAATCTTAAAAGTTTCTTTTCACTTTGAAATACACCCAGATAATCTAATGGATGGAGTGGCAGGCTATACAAAATAAAGTGCAGTGAGATTCATCTGCTAATAGTCACTACACCTCTCAGAACATTCCGGTAGTAAGTAACGGTGCCTTGCACCTCCACCGCATCGAGGCTGGCTCATCCCCTTGGCTGGGTCTTGGTGACCCCCTTAATATTCAACAAGATGGGGAACTTAGCCCAGCTTTCAGTGCTGCATGGCAGTCTCTAAGGCCAAAAGCCAAAGTGACCTAAGTTTAATGAGCTCTGAGAGCCCTTGGGAAAAATATCTCAGCTAGTTATTTTGTAAGCCTGAACTTCCATTTTATGTCAAAGTTACTCAGATGTGATGACCAAAAACAAAACTGCAGACAAGCCCCGGGGTTTTTTGGTTTTTTTAATTATTTATTCATTGAATGATTTAAGGTGTGTACCACTACTCCAGTTGGGTAAACCGCATTGAAGAATTTGACTGCAGGTCTTTAGGTACAGCCAAATGCTTTCCATTAACTTTACTCTATAAAATACTAAACATATATAAGGTTTTAATGCTTCAGCCATGCTCGGAACACTGCAGAAGGGTAACTCAACCCACTCATGCCAAGTTAAGGTGACGGGAGCAGAACTCTTGAGCTGTGACGTCTAAAGGAATCCGAGAATCTAGCTTAAGATGAAAAGAGGTTCTGTTCCCCCAACGTAAACTGTTAAGTTTTAAAATTCTGCCTACACTGTTCTCAAAGAGACTGGAGGAAAAAAAAAAAATTCAATGTTATTAAAAAAGTATCACACAAATATGCAATCTTCCATGATTTGTTTTGCATCTGAAATGGCACAAAGAAAGGCTGCAAAAAATCTAGCACTCAGAACTAAATTTTCCTAGGAGAAATTACCTCCCTTTTAACCTCCTGGGTCTTCGGCAATGGGGTGGAGACAGGGAAGGAGTTAACCGGTCGGGTGACAAAGCGCATTTAGAATTGAATGCAATGGAAAAAGTAACAAATGTTAAAGTTTTTCAAAAGTTTAATGGAGCCAATATATAAACTGTGTTCTGGCAGACGTGAAGACCTGCTTTCTCTTACCAAAGAAAATGGCACGTTTTATCAAAATTTGACAATCCAGAGTAAAGGGTACTGAGATTCAGAGCACCAACTAAAACAAAAACCACCAAAAAAATTTTTTGTCACTAACTTGGAGCGAGGAACTACAACCAAGGCATAAAGGCGAGATTAAATATGTGTTCCTCAGTCTCAAAAACCTTTAGGAAGGAGTTCACCTCTTGTGAGCAATGCTTCACACCGTCAAACCCAATTCCAGAATCTAAATTTACAAAGATAGAAAAACAAAGATAACTCCAAATGCATTTCTTGGTATATTCCAAAAGGAAGTGTAAAGTATTGAGAATACACAGGCTTGTCCATTTCTGGTATAATGATAAACTGTTATAATTCTTCCTATCATATTAAAAAAAAATCCTTTTTTGCAAAAATTTAGAAATGCCTCACTTTCATTCCTAGGTTTAACATGGAACTGACTTTCTTTAAATAAGGGCTGTATCTATAGTGAATATAGAACTCCAGTTCACACATTTCCATTCACATCCCACCTGTCAATGAATATTACGGTGAACTTAGCAAAATTTCTTCAAAGATTATTAAATGGCCGGAGAAAATTGCAAACATTAACAAAGTGCTGTGAGTAATTACTGGAAAAACCCTTATACTGATTTGCAATAGTCTTTAAAGGATAAAAAACAGGAAGTAACTGATACTGAACTATAAGTTTGCAAGGAAACATTTTCACTGTCCTACTTGAGATATATATATATATAATAATATGGTAGAATAAATTACAGTACCTGGCAGGCTGACATCAGTTCTTCATCTAAAAAAAGACTACCATTCAGTTCAAGATATTAAAAATGAAGATGAAACATGCTCTAAAACATTGTAGCTACAAGAGGTCTTACATTTACTCAAAAGAGGATCTATTGAGAACTTTTATTTAGGTCTAACCTAACATCTAGAGGACTTCCATGCGATTCCATCTTTTCCCAGAATGAGATTCCAAACTGCACTTTCTAGGAGAGGGATTTGGAGAGTTGGGTTTTGCTATTTAAATTGGGATCACATTAATTATTAGCAGACAAAAGACCTTTCTCTTTCACCCATTCCAACGGAAACTGCACAAAGCAGAACATTCATGAAAAACATAAAACAGGATATGAAAGACTACAGTGCCTAGCCTCCCCAACCACCCATCTCCCTCTCACTAATACTGAACCAAAAAGGAAGCCCGTTCTCAAGAATTCGTGACCTCTCTACTTCAGGTCACCATGAATGCGGTCAGCATGTTTGCATTTACCATTAGGATAGTGCCCTGCTTGGGAAGTAGTACTTGTCTTAAAAATGAATTATTTTAAGCCTATAGGGTTAATTGGGGGAGGGGGGCAATTTAATAATATTGCTACTTTTAGAGCACTAACACACACAAAGTGAATCCAATGAAGTTCTGTGTATTGATTCAGGATTAAGTATTAATTGCATGACCATCATAGCACCTCTTTACATCACACAATCACCAGAATTATAGACTGCTTCAAAAACTAAAAAAAGGGCACAGTTCAATAGTAATTCGAAGTTGCACGCTGTTACTAGAGAGAAACCAGGTGCGTGGTACAGTGTTGCTGCAAAAATGGAAGCCTGGAGATCTGACGAGGAAGCCAGATCGTGTGTTTTAGACAATTTTAGAAACCTGGCAATACTGGTGAAGCAAAATACTCAACACAGCAGGAAATGGACCCTCCCCCCACCCCAAAAAAACCATCCTATAACCAAATAAACATCTATTTCCTTTCCCTTTGAGAATAAATACAGTTAAGGTCACTTTTAGCCTTGAAACGGATATATGTTTGCCTATGAGGATCCTACTACACGGTATCTGATGTCCTCTGCTAGGATTATAGTTTTAAGAAAGCCATTGTTACAAGAGGCATCTACTATAAATACCTAGAACTTTCTTTTTATGGCAACCACTATAGGATTCACTTGTCTTAAACAGTGAACAATGGAAGATGGCCTCATATGTTTCCTTTGCAATAATAGTAATATGTTGAGGATCAAGTGGCTTTCAAGCAGCATGGTGGGTGTGAAAAATGTCTGCAGTTTAGATCATTCTGTTGCGTTTATGGGTTGGTGAGTCTGTAATGACATCGCCACACTGGGCTGAGGTACGCTTTCTAGTTCCACCATTGTCCAAGTGGAGTGCCATTTCTTCTGATATGAAAGTGTTCAAATCGACATCATGGAGTCCATTTCTCCTTCGACTAGCATTCGATCCACTGCTTACATGTGTAGGAGAGCCTGGGGTACTCGAACGCACGCTTATACTAGCCATTGCACCACTAAGACCTAGGAAGAAGAAAAAAGGTTTTAAGAGTTGCTCGATTATTCCACCCTCTTGAAAGCAACCCACTTTTACTTTCAACGTCGTCATCGCGTCAAAGGAGGTCTGCCTATTTTCCTCACAAAGGGGTTCACCGGGGGAGCGGTTTTTTCCCTGCAGGAACGAATCGTCTGACACAGGAGATGTTCATTGGTAATACTAATCAATATTTACAATCCAGGTAACTACCAATTACTGGAAGCTTATGATACATGGCAGGCACCCTGCTAGGTGTACAAATCCATCAGGAAATCCTGCCATCTACTCTATGAGGTAAGCTCTATCTGTAACTTAGGAGTTGAGGAAGGAGGAGCCGGTTTTAAACAGGACGTTTTCCTTGTCCTGTCTCCGTGCCAACAAATCCCTGTGCTGTGTGCGCACGCACAGGGGAGCCCACAGGCGTTTCCAGGCCTGAGTGGACTCAACTCTGACATCTCTATAAAGTGACTTTATAACTTAGCATCTAAAACAATACACTACTGAGCCTTAAAAGCGGTCCCTAGCTATTAAGAATAATCCTTGGACATCAGATACAAAGTGATTCTGCCCTGGACAAATCAACCTACATGCTCACCCCAAGGTCTGGACTGTACTTGGGACACCCTAACTCAACATCATCTCTAATCCTTCAGAGAAGGGGGGAGAGCAAGGGTAGTATAAAAATTCCTGCTGCCTTGTATTCAAGGTTAAGAGTTACTAAATCCAGAGCATTCCAGCACGCGTGGTTGGACACTCATTCCTTAGACCCCTGAACAGTTAAAGGGGGCAAATGTATGTTCTGCTTCTAAATGCTCGGGATACACCTGTGAAAGGCATGAGAGGGGCCAGGAGACACGCCACGGCATTGAATCAATAACCTGACTTCACTGGATTTTCCTTCTTATGAACAGCCCCCTTGGGCTATCTGAGTCTCGTAATGGATTTTTTTGTTGCTTGACTGAACTGATATGATCTAGTATAATCAACATTCACAAAGAACAGGACTCCTATCTTAACAAGTCAGCTTAGACATTGATTTCCTAGGGACCCATTCTAATTTACTCTGTAAATGTACTTTAAATTTGATCATTAGGGAGCAGAGAATCCTTTTTCCACTTACCATACCAAAGCGTTTAAATTCCCTTTGACACCGCTGTCACTCTACAAATAGCCCGTGAACGTCTGCCCATCTTTGGTAGGCCCCCACAGCCTCCCAGGTACTCTCTGCAGCCCATACCTCCCTTTCTAAGCTGCTCTTAACTCCTTCCTGCAGGAACCAACGAGTCCTCTCACTGCCCTCCGGGCAGCAGCAGCACCCTCTCGCCCTTCCGCTGGTGGCCAGGGCAAATCTGAGCTCATCTCTCATGGGCTCTAGGCCTTTACAAGGCCAGTGCCCATTAAAAATAAATAAATGCACTAATATTGGAGTACTTCCTAGGTCAGGCACTTTTTCGTTTCATCCTTGGAATAACCCTATGAGAACTGTATCCTCTCCCTTTTGCAGACGAAAAACCAAGGTTAAAAGGTTAATAAGTAAGCCACTCAAGGTCACACAGCTAGCAAGCAAAAGCCGGGACCCAAGACGCAAGCAGAATCTAAGTTCCTAACTCTATCCACCTCTTCAAGTCTCAATTCTTTCAGCACGCAAGTAGCCTCAGGAACTTAGGGTCCCAGCCTACCTCGTAGCATCTCTGCGGCTCCTCTCCCGTCTGCTCTCTTCAATCCCATCCTAACGCTCAATCCTTCACTCCCAGCATTAACTCATCTGCGGTTCCTAAAAACGGCCTGGTCTGCACCTGCCTTCCGACATCCGCTCCCCACTGCATGAAGCCCAGGTCCCTCCCACCTCCGCCTCCCGTCCTGGGCAACTTGCCCAGTTCTCCTATCTCTCCTGTGAAACTCTTTCCTGTTCTCAGCCTGCCCACTCCTTCCTCAGTGGCCTTCTCTTCTGTCTGTCTGTCTGACATCAGCCAGCTACGCGCCTTGGCCCCTGAAGCTTACCTACAGGAGTCATTTTCCACATCATTGCCACAGGAACAGACCTTTTTCCTGACCTCAAGGGCCCATCTGTATTTCTAACTGCCTGTTGGCCCTCCAAACCTAACACCTTTGGGGGAAAAACTCACACTGCTTCTTCCCTAGCTGACACAACGTGATTAAAATAAAGTAAAACAGGAAAGGAACACTCTGGGCTGCTGTCACCTAGCACAGTACCACTGCTCATCTCTTCCATAGACAGTACCTTTTCATCTGTATCTCGTGACCGTAACACAGTGTCTGGCACACAACAGAAAGCTTCAAGGCCTTACCCCTCACTCTGAAATCCAAAGCTGTTGATGTTTATTCACCTCTCCAATGTCAGGAAACACACCCACGTGACTCTCTTATTTTGTCTTTGTCATGAAGATAACACTCAATTATTTCCAACTTGCTGGATTTGGTCTTTTGTATGTTTTTAAGTTCTCCATCAAGACTAAACCCCTTGAGGGGGACAGCTGTGCCTTTTTTCCTAATCTAGCATCCTGTAACGTATTACTGAAAAGTGTCCACATACTTGAGACAACCTTTTCATACCTGTTTTATAGCAGGAGGTTCTAAGGTAATTATGCTGCAAAATATAGGCCCTCGGCAATAAACTGGGCTATTTCAGTAATTAAACTTGGGATACCCTGAGCATTTGAGACCCCAGAAAGAACAAACTCCGCTCCAATGACCTTCCTGTTAATGTAGGAGCCACGTGGCTGTATGTTTAACATTCAAGGCTCATAAAACGCTCCATGAGAAGTGAAGAGTCACCTCAAACAAATGCTTCAACTGCTATCCTCCATGAAAAAAGAAGAGAGATTTTAAAACATCAATTCGGTCCTTTTCAAAATTCCCCCAGTAACTTCCAGAAAACCACAATCTTTTTTCTGTTGGGTGTATGACCCTGGGCTTAGTTTGACAGCTAAAGCAGAAGTCACAATGTGCAACATTACCTATTTTATTTTCTACTCTCAGCAGTGAAAATTCTTTTCAAGGTTTAACTTACAAATCTTCCCCAAAAGAAGACTTTTCATCATAAGGGTCAAACAAAAAAAATTAAGATTAACAACCAAAAATATATGTATTTTAAACAACCCAAATTTTATTTTATAAACCAATGACAGCTACTAGATGCTTTAGGAAACCTTAGCTAAGCCACATAAACAATCACAGGCCCATACAAGTACAGAGAATCTAAACATGCTTCAGAACTAAAAAAAAAACTAAGTTGTATGGCCCAAGGGCATACGACTTAATTTCTACCAAAACACACTTTTTCAAAAGGGCTATGGGAATATCAATTGACAAAAAGCAGTAGAACAAGCAGTATGATTAGACAGAAAAGTCTCCATTGCTTAATACAAGATAAACTTAATCATTTTAAAAACGTGTCTGCATTTCTTTTAAATGATTAGTGCAGGAGTAGGGGTAAAAAAAAAAAAAACAATTAGGAGGATTTAATCATACTCTGAAAGCTCCCACGGGAGCAAAAACAAAAGTTACAGTCCAGGTTATAGGAATCTAGGTTACATGGCAAATTGTTAAAAGCACATAACTATAATTTTCATACCAAGGTCATGCTCAGGGTCATAAGAAAATCCTGTTTTCAGAATTAATTACATGTAATTCCAGTTTATCAGCACATAGTTAGGTCACATAGAGGCACAAAGAGCAAACGCAGAACCCAGCCAGCTTCCCTTCCTCCGACCCGCAGCCCCGGCAGTGGCCTCGAGGCAGCCTCTACCCTTTCCGCTGGCCGCCCAGCTTCCTGCAGCACCTGCGCGCCTCGCCCTGGAGGACAAGGCCGACCGTCCACTGTTTACCGCGGATCCACTCAGCGCAGCTCCAGGACCCTCGGGCAGGTCTGCGCGCCACCAGCTCTCTCATCTCGGGCAGAAGGGGGATGTGAAATCCCCACGACTTGGACCAACTGATTAACATCCTGACTGGAAGCCCTAAGAAGCTGGCATTCTTGCATTTGAAATGACTTGCACTATTCAAATGGAAACACTTCCTTTGCACAAAGTTATATTCTGAGGTTTTAGGTAAGCAATGTGTGTAAATGTCGTGTTTTAAGTGCACAGGGGGGAGAAGTTCAAGCATGAAAAAGTGCATTCTACTAGGAAGACTTAGGTAATTTGAAGTAGATACCACTCCCCACCCCAATCTGTGAATTGTAATTCTGAACTTTTATTGAAGTAAAGCACACTAAATCAAACCAATTACAAAGATACATGTGTCACACCAAGAAAACATTTTCAGTTATGCTGACAGCCCAAAATGCTTTCAATTTTTCAGACAGTTTTAATGCCATGGGAAAAATGCTCACGACGTTAAAATGAAAAAAGCAAGATACAGTACCATATATGCAGTATGAGCTCAGCTATGAAATAATTTTAATATTTATACATTGAAAAAAAAAAGACTGGAAGAAAATGCACCAAACATTTAACTGCAGTTATCTCTGTAAAGTGGGACAGCAAGATACTGAGTTTTTCACTTTTTGGAAATTTTCAAATCTTCCAAGAAATCAGTATTATTAAATCAGAAAACTAGTGAAAAAAATTAAATGTTAAAACTGTTTCACAACTACCAATGGATTATTAAGGAAGTACTAGGTGAGTAAACTGGCTTTAAGGCCTGGCTACATGGACTCCTTTTTCACCTCAATGAAAAAAGTGTCCAAGAAAATTTTACTGCAAAGTCTTAAGTTTTGTACCATTAATGCCAGCAGCTTTAGTTAAGCCCTATCTCCAAGAAACTTCAGTAGCTAATATCTAAATCTTAATAAACAGAAAATGCCAACTTTTCACCAAAAATTTAATGCTATCTTAATTGCCTTGTTTTTCTTCTCAGAGGCTGGTCTGAACAAAGGCTATAATTAAAAAAATTCCAGCCTTCAGAAGAGTTTCAATTAAAGAAGATTATTTTAAATAATCAATTTAAAGCAATTAAGAGATGAGATTTGCTTTTGGTGCATTAATCTCTTACATCTTAATTCCCAAGTAAGTTTTGCAAACATTTACTGTGAAGTAACTATTGACAGTTCTCTGTTATTTCAGGAAGATGCAGAATGTAACATTCAACAAGCATTTATTAGGAATCTACTGTGTTCCACACATTGTGCTAGGTGTGTGGGCAAGACGTGGAAAAGGGATTCTCAAAGACCGGATATAAATCCCCCTACAAGCCAGTTCTAATCTATTCTCTGCAACTGAAACTGCCAAGAAGCTTCTTTCATACTGTACCATCAGTTTAAAAGAACTTAATCTAAGTATTTGTGTGACTGTCAATGTTTGTTTCTATGTATTTAACTTTATCAGTGGAAGAAATAAAAAGTGACAGAAAAGGAGAGACAGGAACCAAGCATCAACACTCAAATTTCTTCTTAAATGTACAGATCTCAAGATTACCAGGAAGACACAGGCCAATGTTGTGACAAAAATAACAAAAGCAACAGAACCTGTGCTCAAAGGAGAAAGAAAATCCTACTGGTCTATACTGCCTAAAATCACAGCTTTCCAAAATACCAGAGGAAGCAGGGAACCATTTTATGACAAATTAGGAATCTGCCTTACTTTTTTTTCTAGGTAAAGATGTCTACGTAACCTTATATCCCTGAATACGATTTCAAATGAATGTCTTTTTCTTCTAAGGCCCTACACTCAGTCTCTCCAGATCCAAGAATCCAGTCAAGCACCTTAATGATTTAAGAGACTAAGGATCACCACATACGCCAGAAAGACTTTGTTGGACATAAGAGGGAAGCCAGATATGGAGCCTATTAACTCCTCAAGTGACGGAACTGTGCCTCAATCTGATTGCCTGGGATTACATGCCTCAAACTGACTAATAATACAATTCTATTAGGCTAGAAACTCCTTGAGAGATTATGTGATTCATCTTTGTATCATCTGCTCCTATCACTAGCTTCTGAAAATCAGAATGCCTGGCTATTTACTGTGCTCAGTAAATGCTGGGCAATAGGAAAGACTACAGAATGACAATATACATTTTTAAATGACCACACCTTTCACAAAAGGATTTTAATTGCATAACACCACAGTCAGCCAGCCAAACACACACAAGCACAGGGGTTTCCAGACTAAAACTGCTTGACTTCAACCCTCACTGAATACTATGTCTTCTTTTTAAACGCACAACACATTACCTCAAAACAAAACAAAACACATAAAATTAAAAAACACCTTTCCCTTTTGGCAAGGGGGGGAATTCTCCACTATCATATCAAAGGCCAGATTGCCTGCACTTGCCTAAGGCCCTTTCAGTAAACATAGTAGCCCACTGTCTTTTTTAAACTGATGTTGTTGAAACAACATGCAAGGAACTTAACTTGAGCAAGGAGGCATCTTAAAGCCAAATGTCAGTGACAGCAATGGTTCACCCACCAGCTACCCACTCTTTAACACCACACCCTGTGTGAGCTGAGTAACTTTACACAGAGTCAAATCCAGGCCCAATGGGATTAGTTCCCTGTACTGCAGTTAGTCATCAAAATGATTTCTGGAACTAAACCCAAGTGTCTCCGATTTCTATGGAACAGTCTGAACCAGGGCTAGAAACGTACAAAGACCACCTCTGAGATGATCTGAGCGAGAGCAAGGTTTTTAATAGAGTTAGCAAATGAGTGAGGTCTGACTTGCAGCATCCGCTCCCATCCAGGTCTCTTCCACACCTGGGCCCCATTCTAACTCTCGATCTTTTTCATCTAATCCCCATGATGACAAACAGACTACCCTTCAATCTAAGGCTTTCTAGACGCAACAGTAGCTTGAGCAAGTCAAGTCAGCTCAGAATCTTTCCACCACCAACCTCCCAGCTTATACCAACATGAAACAAGCTCAAGATCTTAGTAAGTAATAATATAAATAGGTAGTTAACACTAAATTTTAAATCATCCCTTCCTTTTGAGTAACTGCACATTTAAAAGGCCACCCTCACTAAAAGGAGAAGCAAAGTACCCTCTAAGGCCACCTGAGCTCCAGGCCTGTTTTTGGAGTATCGCCATCAGGGCACTCACAGGACTTGGAACTAACCGGAAGTCCTCTCCTCTGGAGGCAAAGAACACCTTACCTGTGTACAGGCTAGGTGCTGTGCTTGGCTTCTCACTCTATGTATCGCCTTACAAACAAAACACGTCATCTTTTCAGAGGTGACTGCCCTGGAGAGGCTGGCCACCCTGCCCAAGGTCATCCTGGGAATGCAGCCTAGGTACAAAGCCTGAATACTCTTCCTGCTAAAACCAACCAGAAATATAGGTCACAAGCCATTCATCTTCAAGCCTATCTACCCAGATTCACTTACGGGGAAAACCCCCAGGAAGAAATACCAAACTTATGTATGTTCTAATGTGTTTAGGGAAGAAAAATAAGCTTAGAGACCTGCCGGGGGGCAGGGGTATGAGGAACCCTAAATGTACAAATAGAGGTAACTGAACTTGGGAGCCAGACAGATCTGGAATATCTATTCAAACATTTACTGACCTGGTCTATTTTAGTCAAATAAGCCTTTCATCATCAATAAGATGGCAATAACCCTGGGTAAATGTGGACAGCCCTCCCCTAGCAGGACGCTGACATGACCTAACACTCAAAGGACTGCTCTAATGGTGCCTCATCCCCCTCAGCCCTGCTTCAAGTCTCAGCTGTTCGGGGTGAAGAGCTGACTGTCCAACAGTCCTGAGATACACCTGCTCTGTTCTCCCTTCTCCTCACTCTCATACTGCAGTCACCCAGGAAATCTGTGAGCCTCAACTCTGTAAAAGTTCTCTGCTCTGTTGACTTAACAGACCTCTGAACCCTGTGTTAGGCTCAGGACACATCTAGCCCAGGTTCTGTCACAACCAGCAGCTCTGAGACACAGCCCTGTCCCACCACACCCCTAGTCTATGGACAAGGAGAACAGATGCCCCACTCAGGGAAGACCAGAGAACAGGGAGACTGAAGACAAGCTTCGTCCCGGAGGAGACACTCCATCAGTCTGAAGGGCTCAACAGGCAGAAGAGAAAAAAAGCTTAGAAAAAACCATGAAGGTATTCAGATGATGACACGATACAGCTAAGAAACCTGACCCAAGGTCAGATCAACTGACAAGGGCCTTACAATGTCACACTGAGTTCTAACTTCATCCTACAGACCACAGGGAAACAAACGTTATTTTTCAACGAAGCAACAAGATAGAGATCACTCCAGTGGTCCCAGGAAAGATGGACTGGAGAATGGGTCAACTCAGGACTGGGAAGCAAGAACAGGCAGGAGATGATTCCAAGAGCCCAGGGCTCCCCTCCTCCAGAAAAGCCTTCTCTGAACTTATCGCTACAGCACACTGGGGAACATTCTTTTCTGACCCCAGAACACCTTACATATGACATTAAAATGAATTATCCAAGTGTGCACTGGCCTCAACAGAAAAGGAAACACCCTATTCAATCGTATTTTCCCTAGAGACTATACAGTATCTGCCACATACCCATTTGCTGAGTGCAGAAATGAGGGAAAAAACATGGTTTTGCTTTAGTTGGGGATACCCTGGTGGAGATGTAGGCCAGGACATAACAGGGTATACATGTTTAAGCAGTCTGGAGAGAGAATGTAAACTGTAAGGACAAATTTTAGAAATTAAGACTAAAAATCCCTTAAAGGGATTGCAGGAGGTAGCTAACAGCTAAATCCAGGGGAATGTAACCTATTCCCCTAAGTCACTGAAAGGTCAGAGGTCAAAGAAGCCTAAGGAGAAGACCAGAAAAGGAAAATTTCTAGAAGAGAAAGGATGGCTAAGAGAGAGCTAATCAGAAGACAGGCAGGGAACCACAAAATGGTCCAGATGATCTTTGGTCTATCTGCAATCTGTTTACATAAAAACAAGGTGCCAGCTACGAATCCAGTTCCCAGTAAATTTTAGATAATATTCTTTTTTTAAGACAAGCATGATTAAGAAAAGGAGAAATCAACATAGCAAACGCATATGCATTTCTCTGATTTCCATGAGTTTAGCATCCAGATGAGGACATATCATGTACACAGAAAATGAACAACACATGCTGCAAACAAGTGCCAAAATAAAGCACTAGATTATATTCCTTAAATTTCAGTAACCATTAGCTGACAGTTTTGATTGAAATTGTTTGATAACTATTTTTGATAACTAGTAACTAATGTATTGGGTTGGCCAAAAGGTTCATTTAAAGAACCTATGGCCAACCCAATGCTTTTAATTGCAACCGCATATTTAAGTCTAAGGTTATGAGGAGTATTTATCAAAGGACCTTATCATTGGACCCTGTCTAACATGATATACTGTACAATTATGTCTCGGCCATTTTTATTCAAATAAAAAACATATTTTAAGCATATATGGGAGCACTGGTGGAAATGAGAGTTTAGAAGCTAATTTTAAAAAAAATACAAGAGTAACTGTCCTCTCTTGTGAGGACATGAGGTCGTCTGTGGATAAGAATAAACAAACATGACCTCCTACACGAATGTTTGCTTTGATTAGAAACTTAAAGTCGGACTCAATTCTTTTCCTACTTCCCCCGGGACCCCAAAACTTCATAAATGTAGCCTCTCCCTCCAAAGATCCCCAAGAACTTCAATCTGACCTCACACTTCATAGACCTGGCAATGAAAATTATGTGCAAAACCAAATTCTGACAAGCATGCACCCTAATTAGAATATTTCCAAATATATTTCAAAATATATGAATAGTTTTGACTTCAATTTACAAACTATTCAATAAATCAGCTCATCAGGACACCAGGTTACAAAGTTAGCCACTAAGCCAATTTACAATTTAGTTAATAATGCCCTATTATTAGAAATCATTTAAATTACTCAAAATACTCAATTCAGACTAGCATTCTCAATTCATGGATATCCTTTAAAACCAAAAGAGCACAAAACTCCTTGTTTCTGTATACTCTTTACAAGTTGCTCTATTACTGCACTGCAACTTCATGTTTTAACTATGTGAATTCAGTGCATGAACCCTAGGAATCCAATATATTCTGTATTGGCACTACTTCATAAGTCTATCAAAGTGGAAGGTTATTTTTTTAGATAGCTTTAAAATTAAACTTTTTAAAACCCTCACAATTCAAACACAAACCAAAATTATAAATAGTACCTTCCTAAAATTACACCATCACTAGAACTCCCAAAGTTCAGTAAAATAATAAATCACAAATTTGAACAAACTCAATTTAGAAAACGTAATGGGAGTTGGAGAATATAGTAGTTGTGGGGGGTGGGCTCCTGGCTTGTCCTTCTTACAATGTGTACAACTGCAGTAAAGGTTTTATAGCAAGAGTGGCATTTATGTTTCTCAAAACTGTTTCCTGTAAGAGCATAATTCAGGGGAAAAAAAGACTCTTAAAAGAAAAATATGGAATGAATCATAAATCCACTGGATGACAAAGAAAATCAAAATGTTTAAGGAAACACAACTACATCAAATACTAACATGCACTACAATTAATCTGACAAACTGTACATGTCTAGTAATTTTTTTCCAAACTTAATGGTAGAAGATGTGAAACTCTTAATTCAATAGAACAGATCAATCTCTATTTCGCCTGAGTTTCAAAAATTCCACTATGTTAGGAACAGCAAGCAGTCTTAAGTACTGCAACCACACATCACGGCCTTTCTTGCAATAGAACGTTTTTGTGTTTTTAACTGATCATAAAGTCACAATCAGGACAGGGAAAAATAACAACACTTTTCCCAAGTCCATGTTCTGAATGGGGTTTTAGGTATAAAGAAACAATGCTTGCCAAAAAGAAAAAGAATCTCTGTAAGCATTAAAGCTTCGATGATATAGAAGCTCTCTGTATATATCCCACTTCTTATTACCAGGTTACTTTATTTTAGATGACTTCCACTGTGGCCCAGAAATGTTAACTTTTAACAAGGCTCATGACCTAACTCACTAATGACTGCTATCTGCATAGTCACTTGCACAATCCATGTTTTCATCTTGGCTTCAACACCAAGTCTTGTTATTCTGTGGTTGTATTTTTACAGCAGTATTGAATGACCTATAGAATACCTCTCCCACTTCTATCTGGAAGCCTGTATTAGATAACAAGCAACAACAGACCTACTGACTACATTTCCCAGGCTTCTCCAGTAGGACTTAAACCCTTCAGCCAAGAAGGCCATCTGACAACAGGTCTGGCCTGGGGAGATGGAGATGGACTTGGCCTCTGACAGTCCTTACTATCAAGCAAGGCCCTCTGGACAACAGATGTAAGGAAAGCCAACCTAACTATTCTCACATCTGTCCTCTCCTCCTCAGGCCCATCAACACTCACCCTCTTCAGGCACACTCAATAACCTAAGCTAACAAAGGGTGTTCCCAAGAGAACTCCCCCAACAGTTACCTGCCTTACTTGCCTGTCACTGACTAGGCTCTCCAGGCAATTATAAATGCGACAGAATTCGTAAGACACAGAACTTCCTCTTTGACTCAGAAGAGTAAGACAGTATGTACAACAGAAGTGTAAAGCAATAAATTCTAATTAATGTTGCAAAAGATGCAGTTATTATAACACCAATCAGCTCAAACTAACTTCCAAAAACAGTTTTTAGGATAGGCTGGCTAACATTCAAAAACTGCCCATGTAAGTTCTTAGCTTACATTCTATTTAAACATTTCTAGAGCAAGTAGGTACTATTATAGACAAGAAACAGTATATCTGGATCTAAACCTAAATGTGAAATTGGATCCACACACTCTTAACCATTTTTCCAAAGAAATATGTTTAAACGGCTTTACCATGCAGAGCTATGGCTTCCCGGAAGGGTTGCAAATCAGTCTCTACAGATGAGCTAGTTTCCGTTGAAGTAGCTCGGTTAGGGGACACTACAGTCAGTCTTGGGGGAGCTCTAGAATTTCGTGGCGGAGGAACCTTTCCACACAGGAAGCTGATCAAATCTTCTCTACGAATAGTTCTTCTGCGCTTTTTAACCCAAGCCAACACATCCTTATTGCGTCGTTGATAGCCAATCTGAATTCCAATATCAAAACTTCTCTGATGAGTATCCACGCTTTCTGTTAGAAAAAAAGAAAAAGATACATCATCATCAGTAGAGCCAAGGCGCCTTCCCTCCTACAGAAAACCATTTTACAAATTCACCAAAACGAGTATCATTAAGTAGGGGGCTCTGTAAGTCTATCAGTAATCTATCCCACTGAACTTCATTCATGTTTAAAATACTATACATGACATCTAATCACAACTGCCTAAATTCAGTAAACATATCACACAATCCTGGAACTTCTGTCTTGTTCTTTAAAAAAAAAAAATCAGATAAAAAGAGGGACTAATTATTAGCCAAATTATTACCATTTTAATAATGTTTCCTTAAAAAAGTAACTTAATCTAAGCAACCTAGCTTATTTAACAACGCTGCTGCTGCTGCCAAGTCACTTCAGTCGTGTCTGACTCTGTGCAACCCTATAGGCGGCAGCCCACCAAGTTCCCTGTCCCTGGGATTCTCCAGGCAAGAACACTGGAGTGGGTTGCCATTTCCTTCTCCAATGCATGAAAGTGAAAAGTGAAAGTGAAGTTGCTCAGTCGGGTCTGACTCCTAGTGACCCCATGGACTGCAGCCTACCAGGCTCCTCCGTCCATGGGATTTTCCAGGCAAGAGTACCAGAGTGGGGTGCCATTGCCTTCTCTGGTATTTAACAATGCTAACAATGGGTCAATCACTAAACCTTTATTGGTACTTTGCCCAGCTTCACCTGAGAAAAAATGTACATGAATACCTTGCACCACCGTCCCCTCAGTGCAACTGAGGAACCAGGCACTAGGTGACTACCACAGGATTCAAGAGCTGAATTTTTGGTCCAGAGTCTGTGGGTCTTAACCACTAAGCTATACTGTCTCTCAGAAAAACGAACTCTCAGGAATTCTATCCAGGAGTGTTCACATCCTTCAATAGATGACTGAACACTGCCACAAATCACTCAGGCTGTGCTCTCCTTGCAAGTACTGTGTCACTTCAGATATGTACTCCTACTGACAGGTTCAGCATCAAGAACTGGAAACACTAAAAGCAGGAGCAGGGCTTCCAGGTGGCGCAGTGGTCAAGAATCCATCTGCCAATGCAGGAGATGCAGAAGACGTGGGTTCAGTCCCTTAGTTAAAAGATCCCCTAGAGGAGGAAACGGTAACGGTAACCCACTCCAGCATTCTTGCCTGGGAAATCCCATGGATAGAGCCAGAGGAAATTCCACAAGACAGAGGACAGGGGCCACAAAGAGCCGGACATGACTGAACACACACACACACGCCATAGCAAATATTTTAAAAATTTAAGGGAAAACTAACACTGACTGACTAGTCACCAAAACCAAGAAGCACTGTGGGAACAAAAAGCCACACTCACTTCCCTAGGGATGTTTTATTCTGCTTACAGTTTCCAACAGTTTTCTGTAACTTCTAACCATTCCCAAAAGACCCCGTCCTAAAACCCCTCAGACTGGTCTCCTCACCTCCCGGTAGATACGGCCCCCTGTACACACTAAACCCCAATTTTCAGTAACATGAGGCCTGTCCCTAGACCAAAAATAAAAAACCATGATGCCTGCCCTTTAGTGGCTTTACAGTTGAAAGAAAAATACCTGGGAACTTAAGTTACTGCAATTTATTTTTAGGTGAGCTGTTATGTTAGCAGGAAAATCACTAATACATCTTTAACGACATTAGAGAAGATGGTTCCTTTCCCCAAGTACGAATTCTCATTTAACACACAGAACCATTCATTTTCCTGGCTTTGATTTTAATTCTATCTGCTACATCTAAAGTAGATGCTGAAGGATAAGCAAACCAGTGAATGAAGAGCTGTGTCCCGGAAAGGTAACAATCCAAACATCACAGAGGCTCCCAAGCTGCTTGAATTTGCATTATTAAAAAAGATGGGGACTTCCCTGGTGGTCCAGGGGGTCAATCCTCTGGGTTCCCAATGCAAGGGGCCTGGAGTTCAATCCCTGGTTGGAGAACTAGATAGATCCCACATGTCACAACTAAGACCCTACACAGCCAAATATTAAAAATAAATAAATAGCAACAGGGTAGCACAAACAGAACTTTATAATAAGGTCTATTCTTTAGCAGATGATCAGTTTTTGTTGCTAAAAAGGAAAGCGCAACAAGTTGGTCATGCGAGTACTCTAGAAAATAACAGATTCCATCACAGCTTTCTAATTTTACAGATGTAAACGCTACTCCTGAATGATTTCTCCAGTGTCTCACTACTAGTATGCCCAAGTTACACTGTGAATCAATGCGTTCTGATTTCTCATTTTATCGTCAACAAAACATGAACCCCATTTAAAAAGTGAATAGCATTTAAGAGGATAAATGCCTTCCCATCTCTTAATCTTAAAAAGACTTAGAGGAAGCCAACCTTAGATAAAGGGTGGATAATCTCTAAGATGACCTTGTAAGGCTCCATGTAGACCCTAAGTGATTCTGAAAGAGCTGGAAGCACTTTTAAGAGAAATTAAGTTATGGAGTAAACTAACCCCACCCCATGCAACCACAAAAATGAGGGTAGCTGTCCAGTGTGATGCATCTACAAGAAACCAGGTTTCTACAAACCTGCCCTACCTAAGAGCATCATTGTAATCAAGCTCTTAACCAGAGAAGTTTGTTTCCACAAAGAATGACCCAAGAAATTTTAATTTTTAGAGAACCAAATGGGGGTAAGCCCAGAACTGGAAATACATAGGGAAAAAGTTGAAAGCATGAAAGGGGTACAAGAAACAAGTCTGAAACAAGCACGGACAGTACAAAGTAAGATGAACCAGGCATGTAAATGTACACCTGACAAAACAGACAGCAAGGCTGAACTTGATACAAAACTCAAGAGCCAAAGGAAGGAACCACGTGAGGCGGCTTTAAAAAAAAAGAGAACAAAAACCTGACAATCCTGGGAATACAGAGCTGTGATTTGTTTTGATTTGAACACATGAGGAAATCCCAAAAGTCAGATCTGCAAAGGGCTGATGCTTTAATCACAGAGCTGAACAAAGCTGGAAAACTCAGTTTTCAAAATTTTAAAAGCAGTTATGCAACAGGCTGTGAACCTCTTATTAAAATACTGACCAATCATTTCATCTTCAAAAGTTCTACACAAATCTCAACATCAGAACCAACCTAGAACACACTAAGCACTTTGTAAACAGACTCTTACAGACTAAGAGGTACAGGAGGAGAAAAGCAGACTGAACATTAATGTCTTCAGGTGCATGCTTTTGCTCTGGGCATAAATTTGGTCTTATACCATTACAGCATATCCTGAAAGCCAAAGCCAAACACTGCCACATAAATTAACCCAATCTCAGTCATTTCCTTAAACCAAGAATATCATGCTGACACTATAGTTCTTTATAGTTCTCTAATACCATAAAGAAGGCTGAGCGCTAAAGAATTCGAACTGTGGTGCTGGAGAAGACACTTTCGAGTCCCATGGACTGCAAGAAGATCAAACCAGTCAATACTAAAGGAAATCAACCCTGAATATTCATTGGAAGGACTGATGTTGAAGCTACAATACTTGGGTCACCTAATGCAAAGAGCTGACTCACTGGAAAAGACCCCGATGCTGGGAAAGACTGAAGGCAAAAGGTGAGAAGAGGACAGCAGAGATGAGATAGTTGGATGGCATCACTGACTCAATGGACATGAATCTGCACAAACTTCAAGAATAGTGGCAGGAGAAAAGAGCCTGGATTGTTGCAGTCCATGGAAGAGTCAGACATGACTTAGCAACTGAACAAATGTTGAAGAATTTTGAAGAGTTACTTGGTTGAAAATGAAACCTTCCTATCACATTCTGAACTAAGCAGAAGAGATAAAATGCTTATTGGAGAATCTTAGGAATAACTAGACTAGATTTTTAATCACAGGTTACTTTAGGGTCTAGTAGGATAATAAACACTCAAAGATGGCCTCCAGAAAGCTCTTGGCCAAAGACTGCTTTGAATACATCTGAACTTTGTCAACTAGACCACCAAGTTCTAGAAGTGCAGAGCACAGAAAGCTGTGGGACAGTCTTGTGTCCAACACTATTTTACTGATGCCAAAGCCACTGTAGAAAACAGCCATAAGCGTGAAGGTTAGGAAAAGCCCAAGGGCATCAAAATGTCAATCTAACCTTTAATTACAACACATTCATTTCCTTTCTCAAGAAACAAACTGATTCATACAAGAAACAGTAGACATCTTTGCTTCGTACTGAAAAAAAAAAAAAAAAGTTTTTATATTAAGTAGCTGAAGTAATAGCTAAAGTGATAGTGGAAGAGAGGGAAGCCTGTCATGCTATGGTCCATGGGGTCAGAAAGAGTCGGACACAACTTACTGACTGAACAACAACGTTAAGTAGCTAACAATGAACTCAAAGAATTTTTATTAGTCTCATTTTTCCACCACTGGCAAGGGATAGCAGGCAAAGGATCCATGATTTCTGAGACGAAGACCAAATGCAAAACTTTGTTACATGAAACAGACATAATCAGATTTCATGTATGAGTTAACCAAAGCCGATATCCCAATTTCATTAACAAGGAATTGGAACTGAGGCTCAAAGGGCCTTGCCCAAAGTTAGACAGCGAAAGCTCTTTCTACAACAGATTTCTTCCCCAACAACAGAGAAGCCATCTTCCATTTCTTTAGGGGACCTACAAACCAGAAAATCACAGACAGACCAAAGCGCATTTCCAAGAATACTAACTATTGAACATTTGAACTTGGAATTAAATCTGCACTAACCAATGACTCTGCTCTAGGAAAAAAAGTATATATATATATATATATATATATATATATGTTTCATTAGAAATAATTTATGAGTCATGTCAAAAAAAGTTTTTCAATTGTTTTAAGGAAGTAGTTTCTATACATTCCGTAACATAGTATCCAAAATAAACAGCAACCTCTCTGTAACTTATATACTGACTTAAATCCTCGCCAGCATGAATGGCAGGACTCAGGCAGGATGCGAGCAGCCCCCCGCCTGCATCCAGTCTGTGTCCTCCCTCTCCTATTTTTCAGGCCAGGATACTGGAGTGGACTGCCGTTTCCTTCTCCAGGAGCTAGCATACTGAAACTCGCCTACTGACAAAGCCCAGAGGGGCAGGCCCACACATGGGAGGAGAGCGCTGCAGAGGAGGGAGGCCTGAGCCACTGGGTCCAGTCGATCCCACCCTCAGGCTTCAAGCTAGAGAGCAGCCAATCCGTGTCCAGCCTGACTTTTATCTTCTGGTCTCTGCAGCCAAAACCTCCTTTTACAGAGAAGTTACACATAAGAAACCGACTTGTCTTCTGTAAAACTTCACAGGTAAACACTAAGGGTAATGACTGAGGCTGCTTCTTAACGAGACTCTGGGTATTCAACCTTGATCCATATTAGAACGTTTTGAACACTCTAAAAGTAAAAGGGAAGTCACTCAGTCCTGTCAGATTCCTTGCAATCCCATGGACTGTCATCTGGCAGGCTCCTCCATTAATGGGATTTTCCAGGCCAGAATACTGGAGTGGGTTGCCATTTCCTTCTCCAGGGGAGCTTCCTGATCCAGGGATCTAACCCAGGTCTCCCGCATTGCAGGCACTCTTGACCATCTGAGCCACCAGGGAAGTCCCAACAGTCTCAAAACTCAATGGTTTTCTGTAGCAGGAGAGTTACAAACCAACTCCAAGGTCAAAACATAAGCTAAAACTTCAGTATCTGCCTGCAGGTAGATTATACTTTCTCTGACCAGTTATTTAAACACCCCTCATCCACAAATTTTTAGTACGTTCTGCTCACTTTAGTTCACATACAAACCCAAGAGGGGCACACTGAAGTGAGAACAACATACTATAGAGGATCTGGCATCAAGATGTCTGAAAACTGAGGACTTTAAAGGGCATCCTACCATTTTTCTCCCCTGTCGATTCTATTTACATTTAGCCCTTTTAGGGAGAGATGAAGACACGCCACAGAAGTTATTCCAACAGAAGGAAATTTCTTCCCTTCATGGTAAGCACAGCCCACAGCCAGAAACATTATCTGAAAAACAGGACCAACACATAGTCTGTAACTACCAACACAGTCCTCGCTTGAAGACTCACTACATGCCATACTAAGAGCTTGGTTACTAAGCTGTGGGTACTTAAACCTACTTCCAGTTGAGAAAATGAAGGCACATTATAGTGAAATAGTTTTTGTTCCATTATCTGTCTCCAGAGTCATACAACTAAGTAGAAAGAACAATCTGAACTAGAGGCATCATGGGGAAGACTCCATGATAATGATGCTCCTGGCCTTCTGCAAGTGCTGCTCGATTCACACCTTGAGGACAAAAGCTGAGCAAAGAGAAAACCACAAACATCTTTAATATAAACAATATCATAAGATCTCAACATATATGGTAAAAGTTGATATGCAACTCAAGTTTCAGACACAGTTTTAAAATGTGGACAGCTTAACATAAGACAAAAATCAGAAAAGACATGACAAAGCTGAGAGCAATAACACAGAGAGAAGGGTGAGAAGCAGTGCAGGCAAGCACTGGCTCGCAGGCGGCTGCTGCAGAGCCAGCGGGGTGCAGTGCCCACCTCCGATGACCAGAAGGCTCCACAGGACAGCTCTGTTCTCGAGGAGATGGCCACTAGCGTCAGCCTCTACTGACATTAGAAGCAATTTCGAATTAATGAGTCAGGAGAGAGATCAAAACCAGTCAGCCAAGGAAACGGGAGATGGATTTAAGAGACAAACAGGCTTGACCAAGCAGTTCTCAAGTAAGCATCAACCTGGACTAAGTTAAAAACCTTAGTAACTTCACTCCCTTTAGTTGTAGATATCAAAAAATGTACTAAGCCAGAGACACAACCACACTGAATATTTAACAAACAGCACTTCCTTTAAATGTACCAAGTCAAAGTAAGAACCACCACCAGTCATCAGAATGTTCTTCCCCAAGGATGCCCATGTCTGGCCCAACTTAACATGTGAAGTGGAAGGAAGCATGCACTCCATCTCGCTGAGTTCCGTCCGCACTGAGGACGCCCCAACTCTCCTCCAAGTCTCCAGCCACATGTAACCAAACCAACTGAACGTTCCATGTTTCAAAACCCCACAGGCAATCAAAGGGGGCCCTCTGCTCGACTTTTACCTCATTCTGACTTTCCTAAGCACTCACTGTAGCTGTTATCAAGAAGCTAGTAAAAGTGCCAACCTCTCCCCAGGCTGGGTGAGGCAAAATGAGCCATTTTTAGCTTGTAAGATAAGTGCTTAATCTTACAAAGTACAAGAGCACTGTCCATTTACAGGGATCCCTCAAAACCAGCTCCCCACCCACCCCCCTCCTGGAAATTACATTTAGATATTGAATCAGAACTGTGACTAAATTTACCACTACTTACAGCTGCATGTACTGTGACACTACCTTGCTAATTTTATTGATTCTATTTAAAGTGCTCAATTATTAATACAGCTGCATTCTTTTCTCTGAAGACCACACCCTGAAAAGAAGGAAGAATGTGAGGATCTGCAGAGCTCATCCACATTTTCCTTGAATCAGCTAAACAAAGAATAATGCTGCTACACAACCAAATTCCACAAACCACAATTAACCACTCCTCAGGTAAAAGAGGATGGTAAAAGGGGATGTATTTCATTTTACAGAAATAGGATAAAAAATAAAACTAAGGCTGGACTGACAATCTAACATTTGCAATAATGCAAGAATTTCATGTTTGTTTAAAAAGGAACTCAATGTCTTTCATCAAGTTTTCTGAACAAAGAAAAACTAGTACACTGTTAAGAAACATTTTCAAATCAAGTAAATTAGGGATTATTTCAGAGTTCAGCTTCTGAGTCCATTTTTTTATAAGAATTAACACTAAAGAAAACTGCCAGCTATAGTCCTAAAGAGATATATTCCAGGAGCACACCAACAGCACCAAAATCATAGAACATTCATATCTGTGTATGCCCTAGTCAAAGAGCCTGGCACATAAAAAGGACTTAAACTAAAAAAGTAACTGCTAAAACTGAGTGGATACACTGTGACACCTCCACACAACAGAAAACTAGTCAGGAAGGAGTGGGGAGGGGGGAGTACTGAACTGTTTGTTAATATCAACAAGTGAACTCAAAGGAGCATCTCAGAAACATTATGGAAAGTGGAAGATGCCAGTCACAGAGGGCTCCATGCTATACGATTCTATTTGCTAAATTAAAGAAATGCAAAAACCATACTACAACAATCAAATCAGTACTTGCCAGGGGCAAGGGTGAGGGGATAGATACATCCTGTTTACTAACAAAGTGGTTGTCAAATTCAACTTTTACATTTTAAAAGAATGATCTTTACTGTATGTAAATCATACTCCCAGAAACTGGAATTTTCCAAGTATTATTTCAAAATTTCCTCTTTGGGTGAAACCTAGAGCAATTCCAGAGAACGTTCAAAACCCTCAAATAATAATGGATGCTAAAAGTCAAAATTTAAGCAAATCAGCTACATAAAATCAAAGTTGACCACTGGGACACCATTTAATCATTTCCCTTTTTTCAGTAAGCCTGGACTATTAGTTCATCACTCCCTGAAAATAACATTCCATTCACCAGTTTATTCTTACATTCTCTAATTACCATCCCAAAAAACTGCAAGATCAACCCAGGAAATGCAAAATAAAGGACGCTTTCCCCTAAAGAGTACTATCTTAATTTGCTCATTCTTACACAAGAATGAAAATCTGAGAATCAAGTCTGCTCCACAGCCAGTTTCAACCTATTTTGATAATTTTGAAATGCACAAAGTTTTATTGCAATTATCAGCAGTTTTTAGCCGTTTAAAAGCATTTAATTACATTTTTACTAAGATTAACACTCAAATTCGATTTCTTTTTCCACAGAAACCTTGCCAAAAATCAAAACCAAATTTCCAAATCTTCAAAAATCGAGTAATACACAAAATCTAAACCCACTGTTACTGAGAGTGCAATGGGCAAGAATATTCAGGCACGTATGGGGGGGGGGGGGGGGATTAACTGCATAAAGGCACTACCAAAAAACACAAATCAACTCAAACTGATCAGATTTCCTACCTACAGTGAGATGTCAAATAGAAGGTAGCTCTGAAAGCAAATATTTGATGCAGTTGCCAGGGAATTACACCATGTTCACGTGAGCACAGATTATTCCAACTAGTTTCCAATGCACCTAAATGCAGGGCCTACAGGAAACTGCCTTCCATGAGATCCTTTTCCAAAAACAAGTGTCCCTCCCACCTCTGTCCTTGAGACAAACTCTTCTTCCCCAGATGCCCAAACAGCACGTCTGGCCGGCTGGAGCTGGGCCTCTCAACTTGGGCACTACTGCCATCTTGGTAGGCGGTCTCACGCGCAGCAAGCCTCCTATCAGAGATGACATTAGCGTGTCCCTTGCAGGCGTGCTTAGTCGTGTCCGACTCTCTGCGGCTCTATGGCTCCTGCCAGGGTCTTCTGTGCATGAGGATTTTCCGGGCAAGAATACTGGAGTGACTTGCCATTTCCTTCTCCAGATCTTCCTGACCCAGGAATTGAAGCCGAGTCTCCTACATCTAACCACTGAGCCATCGGGGAACCCCGTAGAGTACCCCAGACACCGACAAATGCGGGCGAGGGGACCAAACGACCCCAGATGAGACCCCGTTATCTGGAGGTGACATCACACCAGCAGAATCCTCCAGTTGCAAGCTACTGACACTTAAGTGGCTGGATTCCGGGGCGGGAAACACTCCGGCGATCGAGATCGAGGCGGCCCTTGCACTCAGAACACCCGACAGAAACCCGGACGCAGGCTACCCTCCTCCCGCCCCCAGCCAGCGGCAGGGCCGCAGGTTCTCTTTACCTTTGTAGAGGTTCGTGACTGCGGTGGCTGCGTTTTGGAAGGGAACCCACAGAGAAAGTCCTGGTTGCTGACACACCCGGTCTGAAAAACGACGAAAGGAAGAAGGAAGACAAAAAAAATAGACACACAGAGAAACACACAAAGACACAGAGAGAAAAAGAACAAGCGATGAAACTTGGGCGTCGATCATTCGGGAACGGCCATATTAGGTTTCGCCATTTTGTTCAAGTTTCGTGATCCCGCGCGGGGCGGTGGGCCCGAAGAGAAGGGGGGTCGGCGGCGGGGCGGCCAGGGGAGCCGCCGGAGCTCGGGGCGGAGGGCGAGGGGGGCGCAGCCAGGGGCCGAGGCGCGGCCGAAGGAGGCGGCCCTTCGCAGTCCCCGCCCCGAGGCCGGCTGCGGCACAATAGGGCCCCGGGGCCTCCTCCCTTCGCCATTTTGTGACCGGGGGCTCCTCCCTCGCCCTCCCAGGCCCCGGGGAGGCGCCGGCGTCCCGGCCTCAGAAGGGAGAAGGGGACCCCCTAACCCGAGCCCCGCCGGGGGAGCGGCCCCCAAGCCGGGGCGCCCCCTCAACCCCGCCCCGAGCCGGGCCCCGGCCCCCCCCCTCAACCCCGAGCCCCTCCCGAGGGCCCGCCTCCCGCGGCGCCATCTTGCGGGGAGGGGGCGGCGGGGACGCGGCACGACGGCCGGAGCCCCAGACCCCAGGGCTGTCCCCCCGATGACGGCCGGCCAGCCCCGCGGGGGCGGGGGCGCAAGATGGCGGCGGCGGCGGCCCTCACCTTTGTAGAGCTGGGCCACGGCGGTGGCCGAGTTCTGGAAGAGGTGCCACAGCTTCTGTTGCTTGTGCTCGGGCTGCGCGGCGGCCGCCGCCTCCTCCTGCAGCTCCGGGGGCAGCTGCTCGTCCTGCTCGGCCTCGGCCAGGCACTGCCGCTCCCACTTGGAGAACCAGTGCTCGGGCCCGTGTTCCTGGATCTCGGCCTCGCCCTCCTCCTTCCGCTCCTCCATCCTCCGCGGCCTCCCGCGGCCTCGCCGCCGCCGCGGCCGCGTCCTCCTCAGGCGGGACCCCCGCGGGAGCGTCGTCGTCGAGCGGCCCTGCGACGGGGCCCAGCGACCGGCGGCGGCGACGGCTCCTCGCGGCGGCCCAGGCCTCCTGCACCCCGACGGCCTACGAGCCCCGCCCCGCGGCCCCGCGCTGCCCGGGACGACCCCCGCCCCGGGCCTCCCCACCCCCGGGCCCTGCCGAAGGTCGCCGCGGACCGGATCAACGCCGCTTCCCCTTGCCTCGCCGGCCCGAGCCCGTCTACCGCCCAGCCATGGCGCCGCGGCCTCCCTAGGGCCGCTGCCGCCGCAAACCGCCTAGCCCTGCGCGCAGACCGGCTTGCGCCGCCGAGCCCACCCCGAAGACTGAGGAACGTCGTCGTCGCCGCCGCCGTCGACGCCTCTGCGGCTGCTGGTCTCCGCCCTCCCCCGCCCACTTGCTGACTGGGAGAAGCCCCGCCTACTCGGCCCCCGGCTTCCCCGCCCGGTTGGGGCGCGCCCGCTCTAAAGGTCTCCATTGGTCCGATTCGACCGGTTCCGCGGGCCAGCCTAGGATTGTAGGGCCGTGATTGGCTAGTCGGCCTGTCTGCCTGACGTAACCAAAGGGCGGGGGGAAGGGAGTGAATGTCAGGAAGGATGAAGGAGGGGGAGGAGCTGACAGTGGTTGCGTCCGAGCCTACCAAAAAAAAAGGGGGGGGGATAAGTGCGCATGCGCACAGGCCTGCTGCCAGAAGCCAGCGGACAGGAGTCATGTGACCCGGCTCCACGACCGCACCCCGCGGGGGCTTTTCCGGCGTTTCCAGGCCCCAGGGGACGCAAAGTCAATTCTAGAGGTCGCGCCGCGGGGACTGAGGGGTGTGGTGGGGTGGTGGCCCGCTACTCCAGCCCCTTGGGCTTCCAAACGGAGGAGGGAAATGAAAGTGAATTCGACTCCCAGCTCGAGGCCAGATTTGCAAGTGCTTTGCCAGCTGTTTATTTCAAACACCCATTTCTTAGACAGACAAGCTGAGCCTCAGCGTCCAAAAGAAGAAAAAAAAAAAAACTTCCCGAGTCGCGAGGCCCACGGGCCCTCCCACCACCCTGCCGGGCGCCCACGAGGCCTGGGGCTCGCTCTGCGTAGCGCCTGGGGGACCCTCCGGGCCGCCCCCAACCAAGGTGGGCCCCCCTCCCCGAAGGCACCAGCCTCCATCCCACCCCCAGGGACACTGTCCCAAGACCAGACCGCAGCGGCCGGAAAGCCGAGAAGAACCCCGGGCGGGAGCCTGGGTGCCGAGCTGGCGGCCCCCGCACCTGTCCCGAGCGGCACACTCCTCGGCCACGTGTGGCCGCCTGCGTCACGCGACGGTCCCTCCGCCGCACCCGGCCGGAATCCGCGTAGCCGCGCCGAGTGGCTGCGCAAAGTTCTGCGCAGACTTCTGGTTCAGCCGTGTGCCATGGCCCCAGGCACTCTCCGCCGAGCCAGGCTGCGCGCTGCGGTCACCGGGCCGGGGGTGGGGAGTGTCCCCGGGGGGCTCAGGATTTAAGGGAGACGCAACGCTATCAAAGGGCGATGACGGCACCGAGGCAAAGCTGGCCATCACGCTGGCGGCGCGGGAGCATGAGCCACTGGGGCTTGGAGAAGTCCCACGAGCTGCCAGAGCGCCCTTCTACAAAGCAAATTTGGCTGTAAACCCGTCACCTTGGCAATAAAATCTGACCTCCTCACTGTGGGCTACAGGTCCCTGCAGGGTCGGGCCCCGCCTTCTCTGTGTTCAGCTCGGCGCTCTTCGCTTGGCTTGGGCCGCCCAGCCACAATGACCTTTCCGTTTCCTCGGAAACTGCCTTTGCCCTCGCAGTTCCCTGTCTCTCTGGATTCTCTTCTTCCTCGTCGTCATTCCTCAAGGCTCCTCTCAAATGGCCTTTGGAAGCAGAGAGCCCTCGACAGACCAGCCTCGTTAAAGTACCATCCTCTTCACTCTCCTGTTGCCTGGTTTTGTTTTTTCATAGCCTGAATCAGTATCTGAAATGACTTATTTATGTGTCTCTTTTCACCGAAAAGTAAGTTCTTAGAGGACAGGGATCTTAGCAGTCTTGTTCCTGATTGAATCTTAAAAGATAAGTAGAGTTCAGAAAGAGGGAGGGGTGGAGGTCAGGGCGGAAAAGACTTGCCCTGCAAAAATAGAGGAATCCCAGGTTTCTTTAGGTCAACCAGAAGGGGAGGGAGCAGCAGCTAGGGCCCTTTGTCCGCTCAGTATTAGAGGCATACAGCCTAGGGTCTGTTTTATACAAGCACTACAAAAACAATTTATTGATTCCATAGTTTTAAAAAAAATTTAATTCAATAGGAAGAATTTTCAGTTGTATCTACAGCAAATCATCATTGTCTTTATCATCTGAACGCACTGTAGTGTTTTCTGTGACAATTGAGATTTTTCTGGGACCTACCAAGATCTTAGGTGTATCTCTCTAACTCTGGAGGCCAGGCTACTGGCAAATGATTCTTTTCAGTCTAAACTGTCTTTTTAAAAACCTAAGCAACATAATTAATGCATCAATACCTGGTGGCATACGTGCTTCCCAGGTGGTTCAGGGGTAAAGAATCTGCCTGTGGATGCAGGAGACGAGGGTTCAATCCCTGGGTCGGGAAGTATGCTGGAGAAGGAAATGGCAGCTCACTCCAGTACTCTTGCCTGGAGAGTTCCTTGGACAGAGGAGCCTGGCGGGCTATACAGTCACTGGAATCCCAAAGAGTTGGACACGACTGTGTGACTAACTTTTCCAGTATTCTTGCCTGGATAATCACATGGACAGAGGAGTCTGGCAGGCTACATGTTCCATGGAGTTGAAGAGTCAGACCCAACTGAACATGCTCACACTACTTGGTGGGTGCTCCTAGTCAATCTGCAAAAAGCTGTAGGGCGAGGATGTGCCAAATGCTGTTTGCCAATGATGAGAATCAGGGAGGGCTTCCTGGGGTTGGTGGGGGGGTGGGTGGCAGGGAGTGGGGTGGAGCATTTTAAGCTAAGCCATGTACCACAGGCAAGGCTTGGAAGGGAGAGGCCCCTCAGAGTGTGTGTGTGGGGCGGGGGTGGGGGGTGGGTGGGATGGGTGACCCATAGCTTCAGAGGCGCAGAGGTGGAAAGGGCTCCAGGAACCGGGAATGATCTGGTTTAACTTGAATCCCTTTCTCTGTCTGATTATGGTGAGCTGATGCCATCTCATTTGGCTTTCTAAATAATTGCACAGGCACTTCCTAGCTGAGTATCCTTGGGAGAATTAAGTCTCTCTGAGCATGATAAATGGCGATGATCTCAGAAAGTTGTAGGGTTAAGAAAAAAGGGTTAGGTAAGAAAGTCTCAGGATTAAAGGATAATAAGTGGAGAAAGTACTGAGTCCATGATCCCAACACACGAAATTACTCAACAAAAACTAGCACTCAAGGGGCCTGGAAGAATGCTCCTGGATTAGCCTCAATCCTTGGTATTAGGAGGCTGTGTGAGCCACAAAGAATGTGACATCTTTCAACTAAGATCCGGTAACTTCACATACATTTAATGAACTAATATCTACAAGGAATTCCCTGGTGGTTCAGTAGTTAAGACTTGGCGCTTTCACTGCCAGGGCCCTGGGTTCCATCCCTCCTTGGGGAACTAAGATCCACCCAAGGCACATGGCAAGGACAAAAAAAAAAGGAGTATTTAGAACTGGATGGCTCAAGAAAATGTGGATTCATGTATACTTTTATTTTTAACACCCAGACTTTGAAGTATGTGTATAGAAACTTTTTGATATAAAAGTTACATTTTGCAACTTGTGAAATCTGTCTTTTGTTTCCCATTTTGTATCTTGGACCTCTGCTCTCAATACAGTCACCTCATTCTTATTGAAATTCCCATAGATCACATGGTGATACATGCATGTAACAGTTCTCTGCAAAGGACATAGAAGTTTTTGGTGTTTTCAAACAGTAACATTTAGTCAGCACACTCATTCAATTACTCTCTTTGTATAAATTTTCTAAAATAAAATCACTTGGTGAAAGCACTGTATTTTTCTGTATTCACTGGTTTTGTTACAATTTTTAACAGGTTTCCTAATGTTGGAGATTAAGATTGTGACAATCTTTAGCTATGGTAAACAATGCTGCAGGAAACATCCTTTCATGTGTGTATACATATGTCTGTGTAAATATATATCTTCAGAAATATCATTTTGGGGTCAAAGGTGTATGAATTAAAAACTTTATAAGAAACTTCAAAAATGCCCTTTGAAAAAGGAGAGTAATTGGCACTGCCTTCCATAGTATATGTGTGCTGTGTTTCTATAGTCCTATCGTATTATAGATAGTACTATCTATAGCATTATAAAAAATGTTTCACTTTGCTCATCAAATAAGTGAAAAAAGAGTGTCCCTTTGTAGTTGTACTTTGATTAGCCCAATTTCCCGGTTAATGGCTTTTTTTATTTTGTCTATGCTTTTCTACTTTTCATGTGTTGCACGTATTGTTAAATAGGCAAATCTTTTAAATCTGAGCTTTGGAAATTCCCTGGCAGTCCAGTGGTTAGGACTCCATGCTTTCGCCGCTAAGGACTTGGGTTCAATCCCTGGTTGGGAAACCAAGATCCCAAAGCCTCACTGCATGGCCAAAAAAATTAAAAATAGAATAAAGCGTCTGTGTTTTGCATAAGGCTTTCTACGTTCCAAGATTGTTAACACGGTTAAACTAAAACTGCAGCAGCAGTCCATCTTTTTCCTCACGCGTTTTGACTACCAAACAATCAGAAATGTCAAGAGAATAGGATACTAATAGCTTCTTACACTATATAATGCTTGCATTCACCACAGTGAGCACCAAAAGTGGTTTCATGGATTAATTACTGCCAGAAAGGTCAAAGTTAGACTTGAGGACATGAGTCAAAAGACATAAGAAAAGTCAAATAATATTCTAAGCACAAAAAGGGAATACTAATAGCAAGATAAAATAAAGTATCTTTTATTTAACATTTAACAGTGTACAAATCAGCAAGCACATTTAAATAAAAGCAATTATTTTGAGTCTTTTAATACAGAATAAAGTTTAGGACCACTGTCAGACCCCATGGGCGAACTGATGGGTTTTACTAAGGATCTCTCAAAACTGAATATAGAATGGGATAATGCATACATAACACAGTCTGCTAGCTCTCTGCCCAATTACCATTTCACAGTTATTCTTTGCTGCCGCTGCTGCTGCTAAGTTGCTTCAGTCGTGTCTGACTCTGTGCAACCCCATAGACGGCAGCCTACCAGGCTCCCCCATCTCTGAGATTCTCCAGGCAAGAACACTGGAGTAGCTTGCCATTTCTTTCTCCAATGCATGAAAGTGAAAGTGAAGTCGCTCACTCGTGTCAGACTCTTAGTGACCCCATAGATGGCAGCCTACCAGAATCCTCTGCCCATGGGATTTTCTAGGCAAGAGTACTGGAGTGGGTTGCCATTGCCTAAATTTTATTTAAGTGGGCAAGGTGCCCTTGTTTTTTCCCTTAGATATGAACACACATTTTATTGGGATAATGGTTCAAATGGCTTCTTTTGAGGCACAACAATGTTGAAGGACATTTTATTTTGGAGGAGAGCTTTTTTAATCAGAGACATATCGTGTTCAAGAAGAACAGGCTTTATTGGCCATCACTGAAGCCTTTTTGGGTGAATTTAGCAAGGACTAGATGTTCAAGCTGGTTTTAGAAAAGGCAGAGGAACCAGAGATCAAATTGCCAACATCCGCTGGATCATCGAAAAAGCAAGAGAGTTCCAGAAAAACATCTATTTCTGCTTTATTGACTACGCCAAAGCTTTTGACTGTGTGGATCACAATAAACTGTGGAAAATTCTGAAAGAGATGGGAATACCAGACCACCTGATCTGCCTCTTGAGAAACTTGTATGCAGGTCAGGAAGCAACAGTTAGAACTGGACTTGGAACAACAGACTGGTTCCAAATAGGAAAAGGAGTACCTCAAGGCTGTATATTGTGACCCTGCTTATTTAACTTATATGCAGAGTACATCATGAGAAATGCTGGACTGGAAGAAACACAAGCTGGAATCAAGATTGCCGGGAGAAATATCAATAACCTCAGATATGCAGATGACACCACCCTATGGCAGAAAGTGAAGAGGAACTCAAAAGCCTCTTGATGAAGGTGAAAGTGGAGAGTGAAAAAGTTGGCTTAAAGCTCAACATTCAGAAAACAAAGATCATGGCATCCGGTCCCATCACTTCATGGGAAATAGATGGGGAAAGTGTGGAAACAGTGTCAGACTTTATTTTTCTGGGCTCCAAAATCACTGCAGATGGTGACTGCAGCCATGAAATTAAAAGACGCTTACTCCTTGAAAGGAAAGTTATGACCAACCTAGATAGCATATTCAAAAGCAGAGACATTACTTTGCCAACAAAGGTCCGTCTAGTCAAGGCTATGGTTTTTCCTGTGGTCATGTATGGATGTGAGAGTTGGACTGTGAAGAAGGCTGAGCGCCAAAGAATTGATGCTTTTGAACTGTGGTGTTGGAGAAGACTCTTGAGAGTCCCTTGGACTGCAAGGAGATCCAACCAGTCCATTCTGAAGGAGATCAGCCCTGGGTGTTCTTTGGAAGGAATGATGCTAAAGCTGAAACTCCAGTACTTTGGCCACCTCATGCGAAGAGTTGACTCATTGGAAAAGACTCTGATGCTGGGAGGGATTGGGGGCAAGAGGAGAAGGGGACAACAGAGGATGAGATGGCTGGATGACATCACTGACTCGATGGACATGAGTCTGAGTGAACTCTGGGAGTTGGTGATGGACAGGGAGGCCTGGCGTGCTGCAATTCATGGGGTCGCAAAGAGCCGAACACAACTGAGTGACTGATCTGATCTGATCATGTCCTCCAGGCCAATGGAGGAAAAAAAACGTGGCAGCCAAATTATCGTACCAGTAGGAAACAGAAGGTGCCCACTTGGCCTTGAGGAAAAGAAAGGTTGGCAGCTTTGGGAACTCTATGTGCCCATCTTAAGAACTACATTTCCCAGCATCCCTTGCAACTAAGAGGATGATGAAATAAGAGGAAGTCATTGGGTGGGGCTTCCAGGAAAGCTATTTAGAGGGAACTGACTTAGCTTGCCCTCTTGCCACTTCCTCCTTCCTTCTATCTGGAATACAAACAAGATTGCAAGAGTAGCAGCAGCCATCTTTGACCATGAGGTAATCTTAAGGAAGGAAGTTATATGCCAAGGATGGTAGAGCAGAAAAGAGGAAGTCACTGATTAATTTGTGGATGTGTCTGGGCTACCACTAGACACTTTATCTAAGTGAAAAAAAAAAAAAAACACTGTAGTTGGTATAAGCAACTGTAGTCAGGGTCTCTGTACTAACAGCTAAACAGAATCCATAACTCATTACAGTATGTGAAGCTCAT
Organism: Bubalus bubalis; assembly: GCF_019923935.1. Taxonomy (NCBI): domain Eukaryota; kingdom Metazoa; phylum Chordata; class Mammalia; order Artiodactyla; family Bovidae; genus Bubalus; species Bubalus bubalis. The sequence continues at coordinate 34,333,522 of NC_059180.1, forward strand.
GGCAATTTGCACAGTGCTAAATAAATTATATTTGAGGATGTTTTTGCTTTGCTTTCCTCTTAGCCACTGTTTATGCCACTCTTCCCCATTACAGGAGCATGTTCCTTCTATGGCTGTTGCAGGAAGGGGGACCTCTTCCAGGGCCCGAAACTGGGCTCTTGTCAAACACTCAGAAATGAATTGTCCTTGGAGACACATGTGCTGACAAAGCAAGAGGTTTTCCTGGAAATGGGGTGCCCTGGGTGGAGAGCAGAAGGGTCAGGGAACCCAGGAGGACTCCCCTGCCACGTGGCTCACAGTCTCGGGTTTTATGGTGACATGATTAGCTTCTGGGTTGTCTTTAGCCAATTATTCTGACTCAGGGTCCTTCCTGGTGTTGCCTTGTTCAGTCAAGATGGATGCCAGAAAGGAGGATTCTGGGAGGTGGTCGGACATGTGATGTCTCCTTTTGACCTTTCCTGAACTCTTCTGGTTGGTGGTGGCTTATTAGTTCCGTGTTCCTTACAGGACCTCCTGCCGTAAAACAACTCATGCAAATGATTACTATGGTGCCTGGCCAGGGTGGGCGGTTTCAATCAGCATGCTTCCCCTAACATGGCTAGTCCTTAGTCTAGATTCCCTGGTGGCTCAGACGGTACATTGTCTGCCCGAAATGCAGGAGACCCAGGTTCGATCCCTGGGTTGGGAAGATCCCCTGGAGAAGGAAATAGCAACCCACTCCACTACTCTTGCCTAGAAAATCCCATGGTTGGAGGAGCCTGGTGGGCTACAGTCTCTGGGGTCACAGAGAGTCGGACACGACTAAGCAACTTCACTTTTCAGCCTAGATGTGTAGCTGCAAGTTGTTGCCAGTTATGAGATAGTAAGTCATCAGGTTAAGAACGTGATCCCTCATTCTGACTGCTATCCGAGGGGAGCGTCACAGGCAATTAAACGAATTTTCAGAAAGTCAGCCTGTGGCCTTCCCAACTAGCCACAACTCTGCAGGCAGTACCCTGCTAAATGGTTCCTTGATTGTCCTGAAAACTGTGACACTGTTCTCTAAAAACAGAAACAAAGGCTTCGGTGCCTTTGCCAATGTGGGTCTCACCAGAGAAGCAGCTGCTCCCTGAGACAAGATGTTTACACATCAGGCTCGCTGTCTGACCTCAGTTTGCATCCTCAAACGTCCTCTTATGAAATCGACCACTCCACACACATCACCTGGCAATCGCATTCAAATGCAGTGTTCGGTTCTGGGCAGCTGGGCTAGGGGGGTTGGGGGTGGGGGGGGGCACTGAGAATCTGCATCGTTTCTTTCTTTTCTCTTTTTTTAATGTATTTTTATTTTTGGTTGCGCTGGGTCTTTGTTGCTGCCCTCGGGCCTTCTCTAGTTGCAGGGAGCAGGGGCTACTCTTCATTTCGGTGGATGAGCTTCTCATTGCAGTGGCTTCTCGCCTCGTGGAACACGGACTCTAGGGTGCAAGGGCTTCAGTAGTTGTGGCTGCTGCTGCTGCTGCTGCTGCTGCTAAGTCACATCAGTCGTGTCCGACGCTGTGCGACCCCATAGACGGCAGCCCACCAGGCTCCCCCGTCCCTGGGATTCTCCAGGCAACAACACTGGAGTGCGTTGCCATTTCCTTCTCCAGTGCATGAAAGTGAAAAGTGAAAGTGAAGTTGCTCCGTCACGTCCGACTCTTAGTGTCCCCATGGACTGCGACCCACCAGGCTCCTTAGTGGTGGTGCCAGGCTTAACTGCTCCGCAGCAAGTGGGGTCTTCCTGGACCAGGGAATGAACCTGTGTCCTCTACGCTGGCAGGCAGATTCTCTTCCACTGTACCACAAGAGAAGTCCAAGTCTGCATTTCTAACAAGCTCCCAGGTGATGCTGCTGCTGATTTTAAAATATGCTTTACTTATTGAACATTAATTTTAAAATGCTTATTATTTTTTTTCTGATGAGGAAACTATTGTCTTCTAGAAAAATATTTTTTAAAATAAAAGAGAAGAGAATTACTCCATTGGGTTCTCCCAGAAGCAGAAACTGACGTGAGGATGAGAGAGCAAAAGCTGTTGATCTGGGAAGTGAACCCACAATAGGAAGGAAGGCAGAGATATGGAGGAGCCAACTTGGGGTGCATTAATGAATGGGTTACTGCTGTGAGTCCCTTGGGGACCTCTGGGAGTGAGGAAGCTGGGGTCCCTGACGTTGGTTGAAGTTGAGTGGGTAGCAGTCATATCATCCACTGGGTCAAGCCCACTTCCACAAGAACAAGGGCTCACCAGAGAATCACAGGTCCTAGCAGAGAGATGATGTCATGGGCAAAGTGTAAATCAAGGAGATAGAGGCAGGTGCCAGTGGGGTCTGGAGAAGGCAATGGCACCCCACTCCAGTACTCTTGCCTGGAAAATCCCATGGACGGAGGAGCCTGGTGCGCTGCAGTCCATGGGGTCGCTAAGAGTCGGACACGACTGAGCGACGTCACTTTCACTTTTCACTTTCATGCATTGGAGAAGGAAATGGCGACCCACTCCAGTGTTCTTGCCTGGAGAATCTCAGGGTCGGGGAGCCTGGTGGGCTGCCGTCTATGGGGTCGCACAGAGTCGGACACGGCTGAAGCGATTTAGCAGCAGCAGCCAGCAACTGCCACTCTGAGTGTGTATCCTGTATAGAAACTTCTGGTCTTTTCCAGGAACCACCTGCCTCCCACCCCAACTCCAGGTCACCAAAATGAAACCCTACAAGCCCTGTTTTGCAGACCTCAGCCAGCCCATACATTTCCAGCCTATAGGCACACTAGGACAAAAGGTACCTTCTGAAAATTAATTTTTTATTGAGATCTAATTCATGGACCATTAAATCCACCATTTTAAAGTGTACAGTTCAGTGGTTCTATATTCACGATATTGTACAACCATCACCCCTATGTAATTCCAGAACATTTTCATGACCTTTATAAGAAACCCAATGCTCATGAGCACTCACTTCCAATTCACTCCCTCCCCCCTCCCCGAGCCGATGGCAACCACCAATCTACTTTCTGTCTCCGGATTTGCCTATTCTGGACATCTTATAGAAAAAGGCTCATCATACAATATTTGACCTTTTGTGTCTGGTTTCTTTCTTTACCTTAATGTTTCCAGTGACTCCCCAGGTGGCACTCGTGGTAAAGAACCCGCCTGCCAATGCAGGAGACACGAGAAACTGGGGTTTGATCCTTGGGTCGGAAAGATGCCCTGGAGGAGGGCATGGCAGCCCACTCCAGTATTCTTGCCTGAAGAATCTCATGGACAGAGGAGCCTGGCGGGCTACAGTGCATAGGGTCACAAAGAGTCGCACAACAATCAACTTAGCACACAATGTTCATCCGTGTTATAACATGTATCACTACTTCAAGTTTTTATGGCTGAATAATATTCCATTGTCTGGAGAGACCACATTATATTTATCCCTTCATCCATTGGTAGACATTTGGATTGTTTCCACTTTTTGGTTATTATGAATAAGGCTGCTGCTATGAATATTTGCATACAAGTTTTTGTGTGAACATATGATTTCAATTCTATTGAGTGTCTCATGTTAAATTATTTAGGGGGGGTGTGCCTGTGTGGCCACCACGTGGCATGTGGGGTCTTAGTTCCCTGACTAGGGAGTGGACCCACACCCCCTGAAGTGGAAGCGTGGAATCTTAACCACTGGACTGCTGGGGGTGCCCTCATGACTTTTTTTTAGCAGCTGTAAGTAAATATTCATGAGGTCGCAAAGAGTCGGACACGACTGAGCGACTGAACTGAACGGAAATGACTGAAGTAAGTTCGATGGCTGGGTTGGTAAGTTGCCCTGGAGGAGGGCATGACAATTCACTCCAGTATTCTTACCTGGAGAATCTGTCCAGAGGAGCCCATGGAGTTGCAGAGTCGGACACGATTGAGCAACCAAGCACATAAGTACATTCCGTAGTTGCGGAGCACGGGGGCTTAGTAGAAGGATTCCTAATGGCTGCATAATATTTATCCCTTGTGGATATTTTCTAATTTATTTGAGCATTCTCCTATACAGTTCAGGGTTTCTCAGCCTGGGCAATATTAACATCGGGGGTCAAATCATTATTTGTAATTGATTTCTAATAATTTAGGGCTGTGCAATGCATTAGGGGATATTGAGCTTCCCTGGCTTCTACCCACCAAACGTCAAGCAGTGCCATCCCCAGCCCACCCCCCGCACCCCAGTTAGTTATGACAACCAAAAATCTCTCTGGATTTTGTCTCCTGGGGGAGGGGGAAATCACTTTGGTTGAAAATCACTGCCATGGCTGGACTTCCCATTGACAAAAAAGAGTTTCAGTCTGGAGGTGGGTCTCAGAGTGTGACCCCTGCAGCGGCGGCAGCAGCACTGCCTGGGAACTTGTCAGAAATGGAAACTCTCAGCCCCTCTTCAGACATAAGAAATCAGACCTGCAAGGGGTGGGACCAGGCCAATCTATGCCTTAACGAGCCTTCAGGGGATTCTGAGGCCCTCTCCAGTGTGGTAGGGGGGCTGGAGGTGAAGGTTTCAGAAAGGAAAATAGAGTTTGAGGTGGGAGCAATATGTGTTTGTGGTTGCATCATCTGATATTTTTCCCCGCTGGCTGATTCGTGGCTGGTGTAGGCGATTAGTACAAATTAGCTGAGTTCTGCTGTGCTTTTGACTTAAATACCACCTTTCAGCTCAGGATTACCAAACACCATTTATTTTTACCCCAGGGAGGCTCTGAGAGGCTCCGGGACCAAAGACAAAAATTAAGAATAGAAAACAAATGGGTCAGCGACTTTAGGCTCTAATCACCACTTGGGCTTCTCCACTGCGTGTCAACCTTAGTTGTTTAAACAAAGAGCATCTCAGTCTTTTCAGATATTGAAGAACCACAGAAGGTGAGGCCAAGCCAAGATGTGTTGCTGGCAATTACCTCTCCCTCTTGTTATCATCTTGGACCTCAGCTACCATGAGTGCAGCTCAGAAGTATGGGGGTTCACGACTTTCCTGGCTCCTAAATGGCGGCAGATCCTTGCCTTCCCCTAGAACCAAAGAGCCTCTGGTCCAGTGGGTCTCAATGGTTACAGCACTGCCCCATCGCAGCGGGCATTTGTAAAGGGGGCTGGTGGCTGCGTTATCACAATGATAGGGACCTTTGGCATTGAGTGTATTCACGTGTGCTGGTTGTTAACCATCCTGTTAGAGTGCTCACGGGGCTCTAAACCGAGGAGGGCATGGTGACCCAGTGCAGTATTCTTGCCTGGGAAATCCCATGGATAGAGGAGCCAGGAGGGCTACAGCCCGTGGGGTGGCAAAGAGTCTGACACGACTGAAGCGACTTGGCATGCACGGAAACGTAAACCGGTGCAATCCCATTAAAAAAACAATTCAAGAGTTTCCTCTAAAATTCAGCATACGCTTAGGATTAAGACTCAGCCACTGTACTCCCAGATATTTATCAGAAAAGAAAGCCTGCGTGCACATTTATACACGAAAGTTCATACCAGGTCTATGTGTAACAGACAAAAATTGGAGGCAACCTGAATGTCCATCAACAGGTGAAAGATACATGGACTGGGATACATTCATACCGTGGACCCAGTGGTCCACTGCGATAAGGGTGGACTATTGTTGCACAATATGACGCAGATGAATCTCAGAATAATTGTGTTCAGTGAAAGAAACCAGACACAAGGAGTACGTGTTTTATGATTCATTTCCTTGACATAAAGTTATAAAAAAAAAATGCCAGCTAATCTATAGTCATAGAAAACAGATCACAGGTTGCTGGGACTGTGGGGGAGGGTGGGGAGAGATATGAAGGGAGGAATTACCAAGAGTATCCCACTGTAATCCCCTTTGGGAAAGGAAGCAGTTTGGGTGATAATTATGTTAATTAACTTCCCCCACACCCCGTGGGGTGGAGCGCATCCTGGCAGCTGGTTTCTTTCAGCGGAGGGAGGGAAAGAGGGTACCATTCAAGACTTTTGATAGAGATAAAGTCTTCAGTCCCCTCCCCCAACCCCTTTTTAGAGGTCAGTGGTTGAAGCTGAGTGCTAACCCTCCTGTCACGTGATCTTCTGGTGACCAGCCCTATACCGAGGCTGTCCAGGGGGCCCCACACTAAAGCAACGCTTTATACTGTTCATTAACATAAACTCAGGCGTGACTGAAAGGGGCTTCTTGTGAATTCCCTGGCTCAGACGGTAAAGAATCCGCCTTCAATACAGGAGAGGTAGGTTCAATCCCTGGGTGGAGAAGATCCCCTGAAGAAGAGGATGACAACCCACTTCAGTATTCTTGCCTAGAAAATCCCATGGACAGAGGAGGCTGAAGGGCTATACAGTGCATAGGGTCGCAAAGAGTTGGACGCAACTGAGCAACTAACATTTTCTTGTGAATAGCAGAAGACCGCCCCCTCTGCCCCTTCACTCGGAAATTCCAAGGGTTTTAGAAGCTCTGTGCTTGGAAGCAGGGATGAAGACCTGAGAGGTCACCTGTCTGGTGCAGGGACCCTGGCTGATACAGAAAATAAGCTGTAGCCTGGGATTGGTCTGGTGTGATAATACGATTATGTATCAGATGTCTTTCTAAAGTTCACTTGAATGGCTCTCTCGTGCCCATGCTTAATTGCTCAGTCTTGTCTGACTCTTTGCGACCCTATAAATTCTAGCCTGCCAGGTTCCTTCTGTCCATAGAATTTCTCAGCAAGAATACTGGAACAGGTTGCTGTTTCCTTCTCCAGGGTATCTTCCCGACTCAGGGATTGAACCCACGTCTTCTGTGTCTCCTGCATTGCAGGTAGATTCTTTACCACTGAGCTATGAAGGAAGCCATGCTTTAATGACTAAATACACAGAAATTACATCATTAATGGAGTAAATAAAAAATAACTTTTAAAATTAAACTAATTTTTCTTATTAAAAATAAAACATATTCATTGTAGGGAGATATAAAAATACAAATAAATGGAAAGAAATCATACTCTTGGCCCACAACTCGAAAAACAAATGTAACATCTTCATATATATCCTTCCATCATTTTTTCTATATATAGACATATATACATTGGTTTTACAAAATTAGAATTTTCCTGTTTTCATCCACTCAACATAAAAATTGTGATTAACTTCTCACACTGTTACATCCTTTTTAAAAATTTTAAGTACATATGTATTTACTTATTTTAGCCACACTATTTGGTGTGTGGGATCTTAGTTTCCTGACCAGGGATTGAACCTGTGTCCCTTGCAGTGGAAGCTTAGAGTTTTAACCACTGGACCACCAGAGAAGTCCCTATATCCTTTTAAATGTTTGGTTGGTGTTGGATTGTGGCATTACATCATTGGTTTTAGAGCTAATTTCCAGAATCTGCCTGCAATTCAGGAGACCCTGGTTCAATTCCTGGATCAGGAAGATCCACTGGAGAAGGGATAGGCTACCCACTCCAATGTTCTTGGGCTTTCCTGGTGGCTCAGCTGGTAAAGAATCCGCCTGCAATGCAAGAGACCTGGGTTTGATCCCTGGGTTGGAAAGATCCCCTGGAGAAGGGAAGGGCTACCCACTCCAGTGTTCTGGCCTGGGGAATCCCCTGGACTATCCAGGGGTCGCAGAGAGCAGCTTTCACTTTCCTATTTGGGGCACTTAGGTCGTTTTCAATTTTTGGTTCCTCCAAGTAATACCATATTGAGTTGAGTTGAGTTTTTTGTTTGTTTTTTTATGCTAGTCAAATTTTTGCATACATGTTTACTTTCTTCATGTAAATTTCTAAACATAGAACTGATGTATTCAGGAGGCACATTTTAATTCTTTGGGTATGAAATGCCAAATTTCTTCCCCGTTTCTGCTCTTACTCTGGACAGCCTATGAAATGTCTACTTCTCTATATCCCCTGCAACACTAGATATTAAATAGATATTAAATATTTGCTTGAAAATCACTGCAAATCACTTCAATATGATCTATATTTTTCCAGTGTAATCTTTTAATGTAATTCAGTGTCTTCAATCTGAAAAATAAAACATCTGTCTTTAAAGCATGAATTTAAATCAAATAAATTAAAGCTAGCCTTTCTTTGAATAGATCTATGAAGCAAAAATTAATGTTAGAATTACAACCACACAGCCAGAGTGAAGAGGAAACCAATGCAACAGTCAATTAAAATTAGAGCCCTTAACAGTGTGGAAATCTGACAGTCACCATCACCAGGTGAGCAAGTTCACATCAAGAGTGAAAAATCATAGGGACTTCCCTGGCAGTCTAGTGGTTAAAACTCTGAGATTCCACTGCAGGGAACATAGGTTTGATCCCTGGTCAGGAAACTACCACCCCACATGCTGAGCTGGGCAACCAAAACATTTAAAAAAATTTTTTTTAATGAGTGAAAAATCCTACTGGTAGCATATATCTTCAATGTACGCCTTGAGAAGGTACTTTTCCTTCATGATTTTCCTCCTCATAATTGTAGCATCCTCATGAGAAACACATGGACATTCTACAAAATACCTAAGCAGTACTCCTTAACATGATTAAGGGAAGTCATAGTAGCATAAGTGAGTATGTCCATCACTGATAAATGGATAAACAAAATAAGCTATATCCACTCAGTGGAATAATATTCAGTCATGAAAAAGGAACAAAGGGCTGATGCCTGCTACAACATGGATAAACCTTGGAGACACTGTGCTTAGTGAAAGAAGTTAGACACAAAAGGCCACCTGTTGTATGATTCCATTTATACAAAATTTCCGGAATAGGCAAAACCATAAAGACAGAAAGTAGATTAGCAGTTGCTGGGAGCTGGGGGTTGTGGTTGTGGGGAGTGAGTGCTACGTGGGTGTGTAGTTTCTTTTTTAAATATAGTACCTTTTTTTCTTTACAATTTTTTTTTTTTTTTTCACAAATACAGCCTCATTTACTCGTTCCTTTTTTTTGGCGGGGGGGGGGCATGCAGTGCAGCTTGTAGGATCTTAGTTCCGTGACCAGGGATCCAACCTGCACCCTCTGTGGTGGAAATGAGGAGTCTTAACCACTGGGTCATCAGGGAAGTCTCCTGAGTGTGTGGTTTCTTCTAGAGGTGAAGAAAACACTCAGGAATTAGTAGGGATGACTGCCCTATTTTTGAATGTTAAAACTGAAGTGTACACTTTGAAAGAATGGATATTGTAGTGTGTGAATTTCAACTCAATTGGAAAAAAAAAAAACCACACACACAAGAAAGTCTGAGAAACTGTCACTACCAAGAGGTGTCTAGGGAGTCACGGTGAGTCCATGCGATCATGTGGTGTCCTGGATGGGATTCTGGGCCAGGAAAAGTGCATTTGGTAAAAACTAAGGAAATCTGAACCCAGTACAGCCGTTAGTGAAAAACGTGTCCTTGTTGGTTTATTCATTGTAACATATATATGGGAACATTGTGAGATGTTTATAATGCAGGAAAACCATGGGGGGGAGGTGGGAGGGGGGGCAGATGGGGAATCTATACTATCTTTGCAACTTTGCTGTAAATCTAAGAGTTGCAAAATTAAAAGTTGGGGAGTTTGGGAATGGACATGTACACACTGCTGTTTTTAAAACGCATAACCAACAAAGACCTGCTGTATAGCGTGAGAGACTCTGCTCAATGTTATGTGGCAGCCTGGATGAGAGGGGAGAATGGATACATGTATATATATGGCTGAATCCCTTCACCTTTCACCCAAAACTATACAACATTGTTAACTGGCTATACCCCAATACAAAATAAAACGTTTTTAAAAAATTATTAAGAACAAAACGATCATGGCATAGCCAATGGTGATAATTTGAGCCACTTTAAGAAAATACAAGTGTTCTTGCCTCTGGCTTTAAGGACTCAGTGCATTCTGGTTTTGTCTTTAGGAAAACTGCCCACTTCGTAACTGAACCTACCATTGGCACATCAGGTCACCAGGGAAGCTGTTGGCTGAGCTCAGGATAAACACCCGCGATTCTATTCTCAGTACGTGGTTTTCACCACTAACCCTCCTTCCTTCCCCTTTGGTTTGTCTGTATCATGTCCGGGCCTGAATTATCCTTTTGGGGTAAGATCTGATTCTGGGTGATTTTTGGCTTGAAAAATATTGGGAAACTTCAGTAGATTTGCCTAAAAAGAAAACTCTGACTTTTTTGTGTGTGCGTGTAAACGTATGACTAACTTCAACATTAATGCCAATGCTGATGACCAAGGAAATCAGATGGCACAAAGCTAAGCAGAATTGTCAAAAGACAAGGGATGCTAGATGATATCCAGAACACTGGTTTTCGAGGGGGCACTGGTGCAGTCCTGAGAAGCAAGCTTGTCTTGCAGAAACACCCAGGATATTGACGTATTAAAGAGAAAATGACCACCCCAAGCTTGGAAGTTAGGGTCTTGTGAAAGTTTTTATTAGGAGACATGGTACTTGAAGAGCTTAACTATTTGGAAAAACAGGGTAATGGGCCTCACATCTGTGAGTATTCTGAGAAATCATTTAAATTCACTGAAATCATTATTTTAACGACAATAAAAATAGCCCTGGGTAACATTTTCTGCACAGGCAGCAATGCTGTGTTTGTTCCCTTTTTAAAAGCAATCCTGTGACTCTCCACAAAACCAAGTATTGAGGCTGAGTCCTGAATCATCCTGGATACATTCCTTGGAGAAGAAGCTTGACCCAAACCAATTTTTAAAAAAAAAAAAAAACTCCAAAGAGCCAAATTCTTGGCTTTTATGAGTTCCTAAGCAGGCTTTTGAAACTCATGGTGGAGACAATAATCTTGAAAGCCAAGTATTTTGATTTGCAGGAGAGAAACTTTTTTTAAAAAAAGATCTCTAAACTTTGGTGTTGAGTATCAAAACTTTGGATTCAAAAGCAAATCCCTGAAGAAATTTTGGAATAAAGCTGATGCCATAATAAGCAATACATTTGCAGGGGAACTAATGAAAACTCACATTTTCCTTTCCTTGAGGCTGAAATTAAAAAAAAAAAAATCCTGGGGAGGAGAAATTAAAAATCCCAGAGGTCTGGGGAGTGGATGAAACTGGATTGGTCATGAGCTGATGAGCTGATTGTTGTTGAAATTGTGTTCATTTTTTCCCCTCTACTTTTGCCTATTAAAAAAATTTTTTTTGTAGTAAAAATTTTGCTCTTGTGACTTTTTAGTGTGGAAGTAGAGAGACCAGTAAGAAGTTTATTGAAACACTTGAATCTAACACAACACTGTCCATGAACTGTACTCCAAAATAAAATGTAAAAAATTTTAAGACAAAAAATAAATTAATTAATTAGAAATGAAAAAGAGGAAAGACTTCCCTGGCAGTCCAGCAGTTAAGACTGGGTGCTTCCACTGCATGGAGAAGGCAATGGCAACCCACGCCAGTACTCTTGCCTGGAAAATCCCATGGATGGAGGAGCCTGGTAGGCTGCAGTCCATGGGGTCGCTAAGAGTCAGACAGGACTGAGCGACTTCACTTTCACTTTTCACTTTCATGGATTGGAGAAGGAAATGGCAACCCATTCCAGTATTCTTGCCTGGAGAATCCCAGGGACGGGGGAGCCTGGTGGGCTGCCATCTATGGAATCACACAGAATTGGACACGACTGAAGCAACTTAGCAGCAGCAGCAGCAGCTTCCACTGCAGAGGGCGTGGGTTTGATCCCTGGTCTTGGAACTAAGATCCCATATGCTGTTTGGCACAGACAAAATAAATTTTTTTTAATTAAATTAAAATTAAAAAAATAGTTTATTTAGATTATTCAGGGAAGAGGTGGTGATCCTTGGACTAGGGGAGCCATTATGGAGAGGAGGGAAGAGGCTGGAGAGAGGCATTTGGATTCAAAATATATCTGGCGGGATTGCACTGGATTACTGCAATATCTCATACCCTAAACCCTCTTTTTTCCCTCTTCCTTCACATCGAGAGCTTACTGTCCTGGCCACTAGACTTTGGGAAGAGAAGATGGGTTTCAAGAAAAATGATATGGATGGGGTTAGTCTCTACGGTGGGTTCCTGAGAAGGGTCTTTGCTCTGAACACTATCTACAGCCTGAAGGACTTTAGAAACATCCAGATGCCTGTGGGCTTTAGTCTAGGCGCCATGGGAACCTCAAAGGGTCTTCAATAGGCCTTGGCCTGGGCTGATTTTAAAAGTCCTTTGACCCCAGCTACTGCATGGAGCAGTTTGGAGTGGGCTGTCTGTGAAAATGGACCAGCTATGAGAAGCTGAAGCATTCTGCATACTTTATATAAACATGTGCCTTTACTCCTCCAAGCCCATTTTACTGTGTGAAATGGGGATCAGTATTTTCATTTTGAGCACAGACAGTCTGAGATCAGAGAGGTTGAGTCATGTACCCACGGTCACACAGCAATCACCCGTAAGGTTGCCAAATAAAATATAACAAATATAACAAAACCTGGCATATAACACATAGTGACACTAAAATTATTCACTGTTTATCTGAAATTTAACTGGGTGACCTATATTTTTATTTGCTAAATCTGGCAACCTTAATTACTGACCAAGCCAGAATTTGAGTCCAGGATCTTGCTCCAAAATCCTGATCCTTCCCCCAGACTGCTCTGCTTCTAGGGCAAGAATTTGCCCTGGTTCATCTCGACACCCTGCTCATCGCCTCCGTCGGACCTTGCCGACAGAGAGTCACTGGCAAATGTTTATTGAGTGAATATGCAGAACATGCAATGTCAGAGAACTTGAAACTTTTTCTGGGCAATGGAAAATTCTAGTACACTGAGTCTGGTGGTGGGTTAAGAGCACAGGTTCTGATATCAGCTCCCTGGGTTTGGATCTGGCAACCATCATTTACCCACCAGCATTGTGATATGGGACCAGTTACTGAAGCCCTGTGCCTCAGTTTCCTCATCTGTAAAGTGGGGATGATAAAAAAATAGTACTACTAGTAACTTTCCTCCGAAGTCTGTTTTGAGGATTAACTGAGCAATGCCAAGGCTGTACGTCACAGAGAATAAGACCTCAGGAAATGTTGGCTATGAGAACAGGTCAAGAGGAAGATAAAGTAATAAGTTAAATGCTGCAGTTCCTCCTCACACTGACAGAAATATGAAGGCTTTTCTTTTGGGGTGGGAACTGTGTTTCCCAATCATCCCAGGTGTGGTCACAGAGCCCTGCTCCTGGCAGTGCTAAGTCGTTTCAAAGTGTCCGACTCTTTGCGACCCCATAGACTGTAGCCCACCAGACTCCTCTGTCCATGGGATTCTCCAGGCTAGAATACTGGAGTGAGTTGCTATGCCCTCCTCCAGGGGATCTTCCCCAGCCAGGGATGGAACCTGTGTCTCTTGTCTCCTACCTTGGCAGGCCGTTCCTTTACCACTAGCGCCACCTGGGAAGCTCCTAGTAGGGGGCACCATAGATACTGATTCAATCAATAAATGAGCCAGGAGAAGAGTTTGTAAGGAGATCAGAATTGACCTCTAAAAATAACCTCCCCCAAATGGCACTATATTCAATATCTTGTAATAACTTATAATGAAGAATAATCTGAAAAAAATATATGTGTGTTTAATTGAATCACTTTGCTGTACACCTGAAACATGACAAATAAACTATATTTTAATTAAAAAAAATTTTTTTAGGACTTCCCTGGTGGTCCAGTGGTTAAGAATCTGCCTTCCATTGCAGGGGAGATAGGTTCCATCCCTAGTCTGGGAAGATTTCATTTGTCGTGGGGTGAGTAAGCCCAAGAGCCACAACTACTGAGCGCTGACTCTAGAGCCCATGCTCTGCAGCAAGAGAAGCCACCAAAACAAGCTCTTACCCCGCAACTAGAGAAAGCCCTCAGCAACGAAGATCCAGCACAGCCATAAATAAATTAAAAATATTGAAAAGTTCATAAGAAAAAAATTTCAAACCCCAACACCAAAAATAAAAAGAAACCCAGAGAAACAAAAACTGTATCAGAGGGAAATCATGAGAGGGACGATCCCAGAATGTGACAGTGAGTGCGTCAAAGCATCTATTCTTGAAAAGATTGTATGTTGAGAGAAACATTTTGATACCCAGAAAAAGCAAAACTAGTTTGGGGGTGGCAAACGACAACAGATCTTCTCGTTAGAGCAAAATTAGCGCAGGTTTTACATTCAAGAGGTCACAAAACAGCCTGGCTGGTGACACTCGGGCCCAATTATCGTGCCTAATAATTACCTTGACTAACTAGAGCAAAGGTTTTGGAGTATGTTTCTATTCCCAGACATTGAGTCATCAGTGACCCAGAAGAAATCATTTCGCTCTATTTGCATCTTGGATCATCCACTTGGAAGCACCCTTGGCCAACCCCTCAGGGAAATTCCAAAGGCTTTGTTAATTAATATTTGGAAACAGTGTAATTTGTATACGTTGGGACTGTAGAAATATGACATCGGTATGTTTGGTATGGTGTGTTCATTTATTTGATTACTCAGCTATGCTCCAGGGGTACTTAATATTTATTAAGCTCCTATTCTGAGCCAAGCCCTGAAGTAGGAACTAGGAGTGCATTAGTGAACAAGAGGAACCCCTGTCCTCATGCAGCTGAGAGTCTAGTGGTCGAGACAGATGATACATCAGTGAAGCAATAAATAAAATAATCACAAACTGTTAAGTGCTATGAAGAAAGCTAATAGAATTCTGCCAGATAGCAGCAGGAGGCACCCACTTTTTTAAAGCTTTATGTGTTTATTTTATTTTTTGACTGCTCTGGGTCTTAGTTGCTGCATGAAGGCTTTCTCTTGCTTCAGCGACCAGGGGCCGCTCTTCACTGCGGTGCACGGGCTTCTCATTGCGGTGGCTTCTTCTGTTGCAGCCTCTATGGTGCACAGGCTCAGCAGCTGTGGCGAACGGGCTTGGTTGCCCACCCCATACAGTCCCTCAGGGGAGCTCCAGGGAAAGAGTCCCCAAAGTCCATCATGGTACCTTGCCCATTAATGCACCCTGTACTCATTCTTCTCCCTTCCTCGTCTCACTTCGCTCCCTCTTAGAACTTGGTGGAATCAGCTCTCAGGGCTGGGACAGGGCACACGACGTGTCTAGAGTATAAAACGTAAGGATGCACTTAAACTGATTAAGGGATAAACACGTGTGGTCTGTCCCTGTGATGGAGTAACGTGCTGTGCTGTACTTAGTTGCTCGGTCATGTCTGACTCTTCGTGATCCCATGAACTGTAGCCTACCAGGCTCCTCTGTCCGTGGGATTCTCCAGGCAAGAACACTGGAGTGGGTTGCCGTTTCCTCCTCCAGGGGATCTTTCCAACCCAGGGATCGAATCCAGGTCGCCCTCATTGCAGGGATTTCTTTACCGTCTGAGCCATATCCTGCCATAAAAAGCAATGAAGTTCTGGTGCATGCCGCAATGTGGATGGACCTCAGAAACATAACAAGTGAAAAAAAAACAGACACGAAAGGTCACACATGGTAAGCTTCCATTTACGTGAAATGTCCTGAAGTGGTAAATCGAGTGGTTTGTAGGAGTTTGGGAGGAGGAGGAATGGAGGGTGAATGCTTAGTGGATACAAGGTTTCTTTGGGGTGCTGAAAAATGTCTTGGAACTAAATGGAGATGATGACTGTACGACAATGTGAACATATTCAAAGTCACTGAATTGTTCACTTTTAAATGGTTAACGTTAATTTTATGTTGTATGAACTTCACCTCAATTAAAAAAACACATTAGGGGCTTCTCTTGTGGTCCAGTGGCTAAGACTCTGTGCTCCCAGTACAGGGGTCTAGGGTTCAATCCCTAGTTAGGGAACTAGATCCCACAGGCCCCAACTGAAAGTCCTGCATGCTGAAACTAAGACTCCATGCAGCCAAATAAATAAATATTTAAAAAAAGTACATTACATGCATACACACACACACAGGCATACACTGAGTGGGGGCTGGGAACCCTCAGCCCAGTCCTGGGACCCTGCTGGGAATTGTCACCTGGCATCACCCCAAGGGAGGGGAAGCCCCTTCTGTGCTGAAAATCATGTGGGCCTTCCTTCCTGAAGCTACAAGGGGGAGCAAGTTACCATGATGGACTTTGGGGACTCTTTCCCTGGAGCTCCCCTGAGGGACTGTATGGGGTGGACAACCAACTAATTCATAGTTCTTCACTGAGGCCCTAATAGGTAGAGGCCCCATGCTGAACACTAGAAACTGTCTTCTTCAACCCTCTTGCCCCTCTCTTGCCTCATCCATTTGCTTTTTCTTCACTGTATTCATAAGCAACTGATATTACATTACACATACATAATTTCTTATTTTTTTCCCAGTAAGCTTCACCAGGGCAGGAAGTCTATCTGTTTTGTTTATTATCATATCCTCCATGCCTGGCACATAGTAGGTGCTCAAGAAATACCAACCAGCTAAAGGAGCCTAGCGAGACAGACATTATCATCTCCAGTTTACAGATGGGAAAATGTGAGCTCAGTGATTTGTCAAAGTTCCTTTGACCTGGGTTTGATCCTTGGATCGGGAAGCTCCCCTGGAGGAGGAGATGGCAACCGACTCCAGTATTTTTACCTGGAGAATCCCATAGACAGAGGAGCCTGGCAGGATACAGTCCCTGGGGTCGCAAAGAGTCGGACACAACTGAGCGAGAGACGCTTAACTGACAAATAGCAGAGCCTGAATTTCGCTTTGTTTTGCTTTTGTTTTGACTGCGCTGGGTCTTCGTTTCTGAGCACAGGCTTTCCCTAGTTGTGGTTTGCAGGCTTCTCTCATGGAGCAGGGGCCCTAGGGCCTTCAGGCTTCAGTAGCTGTGGCACATAGACTTAGTTGCCCCGAGGTCCGTGGACATGAACTTGGGCAAACTCCGGGAGTTAGTGAGGGACAGGGAAACCTGGCGTGCTGCAGTCCACGGGGTCGCGAAGAGTCAGACACGACTTGGTGACTGAAGAACAACAATGTGGAACCTTAGTTTCCCGACCAGGGATTGAAACCGTGTCCCCTGAGTGGGCAGATGGAGTAACCACTGGACCACAGGGAAGTCCTTTCAAAGTCCCTTGACTGGTAAGTAGCAAAGACTGAATTTGAACTCTAGGTCATCTGGGGCACAGCCCGGGGGGCAGGGAGCTTTCCTTCGTCATCATCCTAGGCGAGGCTGGGAGAGTTAGAAGTGTGAAAATTGAAGGCGTCAAGGTAATGACTCATCCCTCAGGCGAGGAGCTGGGAATCCTGACCGGGGGCTGAGTCACCGTTTCCGCCCCACTCTGTGCTGACTTGCTCATAGCTCCAGTTCTTGGCCTCCCTGAGCTCTTTGAGGGGAGGAGGCCAGGGGGTCCACACAGTTTGGGCCTCCATTCTCATCCTGCCTCTGCCTTCTTGGCCGGGACTGTGTGACCCAGGTGAAGCCACAGACGTGGGCCCAGACCAGCAGTCCCCATACAGCTGTGCATGCGTGCTAAGTCGCTTCAGCCATGTCCGACTCTGTGATCCTATGGACTGTATCCTGCCAGGCTCCTCTGTCCATGGGATTCTCCAGGCAAGAATACTGGAGTGGGTTGCCATTTCCCCCTCCAGGGGATCTTCCGGACTCAAGGATCAAACCCGTGTCTCTTGTGTCTCCTGCATTGGCAGGCGGGTTCTTTACCACTGGCACCACCTGGGGAGCCCACCGCATACCTGCGGCAAACTCTAAATGCTGCCTGTGGTGAGACCTTGAAGACATTCCTGCTCTGAGGTTTTCTTGAATGGGACAGCAGCTACAGCCCCATCCATACCTGACTTACCCAAAACACTCCTTTAGTCTAATGTTTCAAAGAGGAAAAAGAAGCCTTAGCCTCAGAGAGAGATGGGCTTGAAGGCCCAGATCTGCCTTTTATTAACTGTGTGACCTAGGGTTCCTTACTTGACCACTCAGTTCTTCTATTTTCTCATCTGGAAAGCGAGATAATAACATTATCTGTTTCCAAGTGTGGGCAAGAGGATGGAACAGGACTTTGAAAAAAAATTGTTTATTTATTTATGGCTGTGCTGGGTTTTCCTTCTGCGAGAGGGCTTTTTCTAGTTGCGGCAAGTGGGGGCTACTCTCTAGTTGCGGGGCTTCTCATTGCGGTGGCTTCTCTTGTTGCCAGGGTACTCGGGCTTCAGTAGATGCAGCTGAAGGGCTCCAGAGAAAGGACTCAGTGGTTGTGGCGCCTGGGCTTAGTTGTTCCGAGGCATGTGGAGTCTTCCTGGGCCAGGGTTCAAATCCACGTCCCCTGCATTGGCAGGTGGACTCTTATCCACTGAGCCACCAGGAAAGTCCTTTCTTTCCTTTTTTTTTTTTGATCGAAGTATAGTTGACTTACAGTGTGTTAATTTCTGCTGTACAGCAGTGACTTGGTTATACACATATATACACTCTATTTTGATACATATGTGGGCTTCCCAGGTGGCGCTACTGGTAAAGGACCTGCCTCCCAGTGCAGGAGACATAAGAGATACAGGTTGGATCCCTGGGTTGGGAAAATCCCCTGGAGGAGGGAATGGCAACCCACTCCAGTTTCTTGCCTGGAGAATCCCATGGATAGAGGAGCCTGGTGGGCTACAGTCCACAGGGTCGCAAAGAGTCAGACACGACTGAAGTGACTTGGCACACATTCAACATATATGCTTTTCCATGTGGTTTATCCCAGAGGACTGGATATAGTTCCCTGTGCTATATAGTAGGACCTTGTTTTCAGCATCTTTTCAAAGGTGTATAATGACCGTTTCTGTATTACCTGCTGTGAATGCCCTGAGAGTGTTGATAGCACTGTGGATATTTCACTCTGCTTTCTCAGCACACTCCAACTCTGCCCTGCAGTGGCTGTATATGTCCTGGCCGTCCAAATCCTCTCTTTTCCCTGTGGTAACAGTCCCTGTGGTCCCCTTCTGCCCAACCTCCTGCGTGGGCAAATTCACAGCCTTTGACTCAAGGGAAACTAACAGGTCCATCCCCAGGTCGTGGTGATTGGTTCATGGCAGAGCCCATGACCCCAGAAGGGCCAGCCAGAGAAACCAAGGCTCCAACCTTCCTTCTTTTCCAGCTCTTGGACAGAGAAACTCTGTCTCCCTCTGCATTTGGTTTGGCAATATGGGGAATATGAAGTTTCCAGGGAACCCCAAGACAAGCTGGAAACTGAAGTGGCCACAGAGAAGGCAAAACCAAGGATGGCAGAGATTCCGGGTCTGGATGCTATTGTTACATGAGTCTCTGGATCCAGCCTCATCCAAAGTCAAGCCGTGCCTGAAATTCCCCATGACGGAAGGAAATGAATTTCTTCTTTTTCTTAGTAGTAGTAAAGTCACTCAGTCATGTCTGACTCTTTGCCACCCCATGGACTGTAGCCCGAAAGGCTCCTCTGTCCATGGGAGTCTCCAGGCAAGAATACTGGAGTGAGTTGCCATTCCGTTCTCCAGAGAGGGGGATCTTCCAGACCCAGGGATCAAACCCACATCTCCTGCATTGCAAGCAGCTTCTTTACCATGGGAGCCACCAGGGAAGCCCACTATTATTATATACTATTATTATTTTAATGATTATTTATTTTTTAACAACTTAGGTTGAGATTGTTGGGTTTTTGTTTTGAGTTTTTTCATTTGTCCCCTTGTGAGTCTTAATTGATCCCCATGCCCAGAAGGAAGAAAACACAGAACTATATTCAGCCCAACTTGGCTCTCCAGCCTGAAGGCTCATAGATAACGCTACCCAGAAGGAGTTAAGTACATCTTTTTTTTTTCTAATGCTAAATGATGTGGAAAGCATGAGCCTCCCTGTTTTGGAGGGAAGCAGGTAGGCACAGAAAAGACAATGCCTGGCCCTCAGATCCTTGGAGACTTTATTTAAAAAAAAAAAAAAGAAGAAGAGAAGGAGGAAGAGCTTTTGTGATCTGAGCAAAAGCCTGGGCAGCAGGAGTGAACAGACGGGCTCATTACTTTATGTTTGGCTCTGCGGTTTTCTTGCATGGGCTGGGGGCTGGGGGCTCCCCTTTATGGAAAGAACCACAGCTGTTACCGAGAGCGGCTTTCACACATTTGGTGAACAATTGTCTTTGAATTCTAATTTTTTATTTTCCAAATAAATGGACTGCTCTTGAGATTAGCCAGAGGTCCCCAGGCTAGGAGAAAGGAGGCTGCTGGCTGCTGATAACGCGGGCGGATCTCCAGATAGTGAGAGGGGGAGAAGCAGGGAGGGAGAGAGAAGAAGGCGTGGGACTCCCAAGGTCAGACTCTGACTCCCTCTCTTACCAGCTGCTCCAGTTGCTATGACAGCAACACTAAGTACCCGCCCCAAACTCAGTGCCATGAAGCAACCATCTCTTTGGCTTACAGATGCCTGGCAGAACACATCAGCTAGGGGCTTCCCTGGTGGCTCCCCGGTGAAGAATCTGCCTGCCGATGTAGGAGACGCGGGAAACGAGGGTTTGATCCCTGGGTCAGGAAGATCCCCTGGAGGAGGGCATGGCAGCCCACTCCAGTATCCTTGCCTGGAGAAACCCATGGACAGAGGAGACTGGCAGGCTATAGTCCATGGGGTCACAGAGTCGGACACGACTGAAGTGATTTATCACGCACGTTCTTTTTCACATTCTTTCTCGTACAGGTTACCACAGAATATTGAGCAGATCCCTGTGCTATACAGTAGGTCCTTATTGGTTATCTATCTTACATGTGGTATCGTGTGTATGTTCATCCCAAGCTCCTGATTTATCCCTCTCCATGTTTCCCTTTGATAACCATGATTTCGTTTCCCATAACTGTAAGTCTGAAAAATATGGAATGCTTCATGAATTTTCATGACAACGCATGCAGGAGCCATGTTATTCTTCTCTGTATAGATCTAATTTTAGTATATGTGCTGAAGCAAGCACCTAACCGTGTTTTTTGGTTAAACATTATTTTCAGATGTATTTGACAGAAATAAAGTATGGGTTATTGTTAAAACAAACAAAAATACAAAAGAGCATAAGTTAAAAAAGAGCAATCCCCTTGCAGTGACCAGTCTCAATGTAAGATGATAAAGACCAGCAATAGTTTGGTATATATCCTTCTACATACTGAGAAGTCCCTTGGATTGCAAGGAGATCAAACCAGTCCATCCTAAAGTAAATCAGTCCTGAATATTCATTGGAAGGACTGACGCTGAAGCTGAAGCTCCAATACTTTGGCCACCTGATACAAAGAACTGACTCATTGGAAAAGACCCCAATGCCAGGAAAGATTAAAGGCAGGAGGAGAAGGGGATGGCAGAGGATGAGATGGTTGGATGGCATCACTGATTCGATGGACGTGAATTTGAGCAAACTTGGGGAGATAGTGAAGGACAGGTTAGCCTGCCATGCTGCAGTCCGCCGGGTCATGACTGAGCGGCTGAACACCGCCACTACAATATATGTTCTGCAAAAATGAATGCATGCGTGTACAGGGTGTGTTTTTCAGTAGTGAGTTCACGTGATAGGACCCCTTTTACTACCTGCTGTATTCAGCTAATGTATCTGGGCGATCAGATAAGGGCTGATGTCAGAGCAACTCCAGAGGGCATCTCTATAGAGGGTAGTGTGAATGGGCTGGAGAGGAAGCATCACAAGTAATACCCAGCCTGTGCAACTTCAGCACTGTGGACAGGGACACAGCTTGCCCCTCCAACCCTGAATGGTGAAGGCAAAGATGACAAGGACATAGACATTGTCCTCAGGGAATTCACAGTCTTGTGGGAGGGTCAGCTTTGTGGTGGAATGTGAATACTGTTAGTTGCTCAGTCATGCCGACTTTTTGCAACCGCATGGACTGTAGGCCGCCAGGCTCCTCTGTCTGTGGAATTCTCCAGACAAGAATACTGGAGTGGGTTGCCATTCCCTTATCCAGGGGATCTTCCCGACCCAGGGATGGAACCCGGGTCTCCTGCACTGCAGGCAGATTCTTTACCATCAGTCAGTCAGTCAGTTCAGTCGCTCAGTCGTGTCCTACTCTTTGTGACCCCATGAACCACAGCACGCCAGGCCTCCCTGTCCATCATCAACTCCTGGAGTTTACCCAAACCCATGTCCATTGAGTTGGTGATGCCATCCAACCATCTCATCCTCTGTTGTCCCCTTATCCTCCTGCCCTCATTACCATCAGAGACACCATAATAGCTTAATAATGACATTACAAGAAAATACAGATGTAATTCCCCAAACTCTGCCCACAAGACTTGAGTAGGATCTTACTGTAAGTTGAAGGGAGTTTTGTCCTGACACATGGTTTGTGAAAGAATGAATTGCTGTTGGGTTTGACTGATTGTAGATGAGTTGTGATGTGGTTTATCTAAAGGCTATTGAATGCATCTTATAATACTCAATAAAAATCTTTATTCTTTTAGTATATAGTCCAAGGTATAGTTTTTCAGTAGTCATGTACAAATGTGACAGTTGGGCCATAAAGAAGGCTGAGTGCCAAAGAATTGATGCTTTTGAATTTTGGTGCTGGAGAAGACTCTTGAGAGTCTCTTGGACTGCAAGGAGATCCAACCAGTCAATCCTAAAGTAAATAAGTCCTGAATATTCATTGGAAGGACTGGTGCTGAAGCTGATGCTCCACTACTTGGGCCACCTGATGCAAAGAGCTGATTCAATGGAAAACACCCTGATGCTGGGAAAGATTGAGGGCAGAAAGAGAAGCAGGCAGCAGAGGAAAGACAGTTACATAGCATCACCGACTCAATGAACATGCATCTGAGCAAACTCCGGGAGATAGTAAAGGACAGAGGAGCCTGGTGTGCTGCAGTCCATGGGGTCACAAAGAGTCAGACACTTGGTAACTGAACAACAGTGATCGTGAACATCCACTGAGCACCCTGTGCTAAGCATGTTGCTTGCATTATCTCAGTTAATCCTCTTCACCACACTCTGATGGAGATAATCTTTTTTTTTCTTTTTTTAAAATGATCTATTTTTAAAATATATTTTTTTATATATATATTTTACAGTTTTTTTTATTTTATTTTATTTTTAAACTTTACATAATTGTATTAGTTTTGCCAAATATCAAAATGAATCCACCACAGGTATACATGTGTTCCCTGATGGAGATAATCTTAAGGATCCTGTTTTACAGATGAAGAAACTGAAGCTCAGAAAGATGAATTGACAGGAGTAAATAGTGATGATCTTACAAATGCACAGGAAAAACCTCTAGATGTGGTATTTGGGTGGCTCAAGCCTGTGGCCCAGTATGACACTCAGCTAACTGGCCTTGGGGGTTAAAGTGCATGCTGAGAGAGGGTGTGTCTTGCAGTTGGGCTCTTTATTTATTCATGCTGTGGTAAGGAGCTGCCCTGGCGGCTCAACTAGTGAAGAATCCGCCTGTAATGCAGGAGACCTGGATTCGATCCCTGGGTTGGGAAGGTCTCCTGAGAAGGGAACAGCTACCCACTCCAGTATTCTGGCCTGGAGAATTCCATGGACTGTATAGTCCATGGGGTTGCAAAGAGTCGGACACGACTGAGCGACTTTCACTTCACAAGGAACTGCTGCTAATACTCACCTCCTTACAGCCACGCAGCAACAGTAAACTTCTATCTCCTGGCCGGCGGGACGTGACTGTAATGTCCCAGACCACCACAGCCACATCTTGTACTGTCTTTGTATCCATGAAGCATCCAGAGCAGGCACTTGTCCAGGGGTCCCCCGGCCTTGCCGGTTTACTCCCCAGTCAGGGCCTCGGGCGTCTCTCTCTCGCCCCCTGCTGTCTGCTTTCCATACTGCAGCCAGCCTCCTCGGAGGAGGACGTGAACTATTAATATTTTGCTCCTTTGTTACTTTGTTTCCCTGTATTCCTTTTTCCTTAGTATTGGCACTTGTAGGATTTATTTATTTTTATTTTTAACTGAATTTGTTTATTTGTCTGCACCGGCTCTTTGTTGTGGCATGAAAGATCATTGCCACAGGTGCAATCTAGTTCCCAGATCAGGGATCGAACCCTATCCCACTGCATCGGGGAGCGCGGAGCCATAGACACCAGACCTCCAGGCAGGTCCCTAGAATTTATCTTATTAATCTTGAAATTAAAATAATTCAGTAAGAAATGTTTCATAGACGCCTCGACTATTGAGTTCGGCTCATAGAAATTATGTGGGTTTTTTTTCCGATACGAAAAATGATTCCCCAATTATTGCTAAAAATATTTGTCTCCCTATCTGTTCTTTGTTTCTCAAATGTGTAATATTTATTTATGGAATTTCTTGGCTCTTTATTTCTATTTAATACTTCATATGCAGTCCTTTAGTCTCTGAGTTTAATTTTTTTTTCTATAATAAATTATACACTACTCCAAGAAAATGCGTATCTGACCCCTCCTTGGATGCCCCCTCATAGCAACCCATCGGCTCTTGGGGTGCCCGTGAATGCCCCTTGACCTGCACACCTCATTCCCACCCCCCTACCCCCGCCTGACTTTCAGACCCTTCTTTCATACACAGGCGCTGTTCACCACGCCAGCTCCTTGTTCGGCTCTGATAACATGTACTTTACGGCACGGCCACGCCAAGGAACTGTGGGCACCCCCGCCCTCCTCGGGTCAGTCTGTGTGGGGAGAGGGAGGCCGTCTCCACAGGAAGTAGGTCCGATCTCTGCGGCTCCCCGCAGGCCTCTCGGCTAAACACACCAAGGATTTTTTTGTCATCATCACCATTCCCATCAATGGTGGTAGGACATTACTCTGCAATGCCTTTCCAGAGCTACAAATTATTCCCAAGGAGGCTCTGAAACAAGCCTTATTTCCTCTGCTGAATCAGTTCCCTGGAGGAACTGGCGGGCGGGGGCGGGAGAGACTCTAGAAACCCGTCTCCCATCAATTCTTCCTTCCTTTTATTTATTTTTTTTTTTAATAATTTATTTATTTGGCTTCCATGGGTCTTAGTTGTGGCATACAAACTCTTAGTTGCAGCATGTGGAATCTAGTTCCTTGACCAGGATTGAACCTGGGCCCTCTGCATTTGGGAGCAAGAAGTCTTAGCCACTGCACCGCCAGGGAGGTCTCCCCACCCCCATTTTTAAAAAGTAAGAAAAAACAAGAAAAGAGGTGAAATTAGCATTTATATTTTATCTAAGTCAGTATATCAAAAACTGTATCATATCAACATATACTCCAGGTTTTCTTAGTTTTTAATGAGATATTTTAAAGTATCTGGAATGCAAAAGTAGGAAGTCAAGAGATACCTGGAGTAACAGGCAAGTCTGGCCTTGGAGTACAAGTGAAGCAGGGCAAAGGCCAACAGAGTTTTGCCAAGAGAACAGATTGTTCACAGCAAACACCCTCTTCCAACAACACAGGAGACGACTCTACACATGGACATCACCAGATGGTCAATACCCAAATCAGATTGATTATATTCTTTGCAGCCAAAGATGGATAAGCTCTGTAAGTCAGCAAAGAAAAGACCAGGAGCTGACTGTGCCTCAGATCATGAACTCCTTATTTCCAAATTCAGACTTAAAGAAAGTAAGGAAAACCACTAGACCATTCAGATATGACCTAAATCAAATCCCTTACAATTATACAGTGGAAGTGAGAAATAGATTCAAGGGATTAGATCTGATAGACAGAGTGCCTGATGAACTATGAACGGAGGTTCCTGACATTGTACAGGAGGCAGTGATCAAAACCATCCCCAAGAAAAAGAAATGCAAAAAGGCAAAATGATTGTTTAAGGAGGACTTACAAATAGCTGAGAAAAGAAGAGAAGCAAAAGGTAAAGGAGAAAGGGAATGATATACCCATCTGAATGCAGAGTTCCAAAGAATAGCAAGGAGAGATAAGAAAGCCCTCCTCACTGATCAGTGCAAAGAAATAGAAGACTATAGTAGGATGGGCGAGACTAGAGATCTCTTCAAGAAAATTAGAGATACCAAGGGAACATTTCATGCAAAGATGGGCTCAATAAAGGACAGAAATGGTATGGACCTAACAGAAGCAGAAGGTATTAAGAAAAGGTGGCAAGAATATACAGAAGATCTATACAAAAAACATCTTCATGACCCAGATAACCATGATGGCATGATCATTCACCTAAAGCCAGACATCCTGGAGTCCGAAATCAAGTGGGCCTTAGGAAGCATCACTTTGAACAAAAGCATCACTCTACGAACAAAGCTAGTGGAGGTGATGGAATCTCAGTTGAGCTGTTTCAGATCCTGAAAAATGATGCTGTTAAATTGCTGCACTCAATATGTCAGCAAATTTGGAAAACTCAGCAGTGGCCACAGGACTGGAAAAGGTCAGTTTTCATTCCAATCCCAAAGAAAGGCAATGCCAAAGAGTGTTCAAACTACTGCACAATTGCACTCATCTCACATGCTAGCAAAGTAATGCTCAAAATTCTCCAAGTGAGGCTTCAACAGTATATGAACCAAGACATTTCAGATGTTCAAGCTGGATTTAGAAAAGGCAGAGGAACCAGAGATCAAATTGCCAATTTGATAATAGAAAAAGCAAGAGAGTTCCATAAAAGCATCTACTTCTGCTTTATTGACTATGTCAAAGCCTTTGATTGTGTGGATCACAACAAACTGTGGAAAATTCTTAAAGAGATGGAAATAACAGACCACCTGACCTGCCTCCTAAGAAACCTGTATGCAGGTCAAGAAGCAACAGTTAGAATCAGAGATGGAACAGCAGACTGGTTCCAAATTGGAAAAGGAGTAGCAAGACTGCATATTGTCACCCTGCTTATTTAACTTCTATGCAGAGTATATCTTGTGAAATGCCAGGCTGGATGAAACACAAGCTGGAATCTAGATTTCTGGGAGAAGTATCAATAACCTCAGATATGCAGATGACACCACCTTTATGGCAGTGAAGAGGAACTGAAGAGCTTCTTGATGAATGTGAAAGAGGAGAGTGAAAAAGCTGGCTTAAAATTCAGTATTCAAAAAAAGGAAGATCATGGCATCTGGTCCCATCACTTCATGGGAAACAGATGGGGAAATGGTGACAGACTTTATTTTCTTGGGCTCCAAAATCACTGCAGATTAAAATTAATTAAAAGATGCTTGCTCCTTGGAAGAAAAGCTATGACCAACCTAGACAGCATATTAAAAAGCAGAGACATTACTTTGCCGACAAAGGTCTGTCTAGTCAAAGTTGTGGGTTTTCCAGTAGTCATGTATGGATGTGAGAGTTGAACTGTGAAGAAAGCTGAGCGCTGAAGAATGGATGCTTTTGCCCTGTGGTGTTGGAGAAGACTCTTGAGAGTCCCTTGGACTGCAAGGAGATCCAACCCGTCCATCCTAAAGGAAGTCAGTCCTGAATATTCATTGGAAGGACCGATGCTGAAGCTGAAACTCCAGTCCTTTGGCCACCTGATGTGAAGAACTGACTCCTTGGAAAAGACCCTGATGCTGGGAAAGATTGAAGGCAGGAGGAGAAGGGGACGACAGAAGATGAGATGGTTGGATGGCATCACCAACTCGAGGGACATGAGTTTGAGCAAGCTCCGGGAGTTGGTGATGGACAGGGAAGCCTGGCGTGCTGCAGTCCATGGGGTCGCAAAGAGTCAGACACGACTGAGCGACTGAACTGAACTGAACTGAATGAGATATTTTGTTCTTTTTCGTATCAAGTTAGGAAACCCTATGAATATTCTACACCACTAACATATGTCAATTTGGGGGCCCCACTCATTTTTGTGCTTAGTTGTTCAGTCATGTCTGACTCTTTTGTGACCCCATGAACTGTAGCCCCCCAGGCTCCTCTGTCGATGGGAATTCTCCAGGCAAGAATACTGGAGTGGGGTTGCCATTTCCAACCCCTATGTTAACAAGATGTGGCTGATGGCTCCCATACTGGAGAGCACTGCTCCAGAACACTCATCCTCAGCAGGAAGTTACCCCCGCCCCACTCCACCCCTGTTTCACTAGGGAGACATTTGGGAAATTTTAGGCGCTCTTTTTGTTTCCACACCTTTTTCTCTCCTTTGGCTGCACCTTGCAGCTCCTGGGATCTTAGGTCCCTGTTGTTGTTGTTCAGTTGCTCAGTCGAGTCTGAGTCTTTTTGACCGCATAGATTGCAGCACGCCAGGCTCCTCTCTTCACTATCTCCCGGAATTTGCTCAGCTGCATATTCATTGAGTCAGTGATACTGTATAATCATCTTATCCTCTGCTGTCCTCTTCTTTTGCACTCAATCTTTCCCAGCATCAGGGTCTTTTCCAAAAAGTTAGTTCTTTGCATCAGGTGGCCTGAGTAGTGGAGCTTCAGCTTCAGCATCAGTCCTTCCAGTGAATATTCAGGGTTAGTTGATTTCATTTAGGATGGACTGGTTGATCGATCTCCTTACTGTTCAAGAGTCTTCTCCAGCACCACAATTTGAAAGCCTCAATTCTTTGGTGTTCACCCTTCTTTATGGCCCAACTTTCACATCTGTACATGACTACTGGAAAAATCACAGTTTGACTGTACAGAGCTTTGTTGGCATGGATCAAACCCATGCCCTCTGCAGTGGAAGCATGGAGTGTTAGCCACTGGGCCACCAGGCAAGTTCCTGTTTCCGCAATTACTGAAGAGCTGTTGGCGTAAAGTGGGCAGGCGCCAGGCATGATGCCGCTCCGGCAGTGCATGGGACAGTGCTGGCAAATGAAGACCGGTCCCGTGCGCCTCCGGTGACTTTTGAATCTTCCACTGAACATTCACAAAGATGGTAAAACAAACAAACAAGCAAACAGAAACATCTATAAGCTCTGAACCTCTCTCTCTGTTTTATGTATGATCCCAAAGTGTCTTTTGGACTATTTTGTTGTACACTGAAGAATCCAATAAGTTAGCTACCCAGTAAATCCTGGGAAGACCATGCTTTGTTTAGTTTGGAATCTTACCAGGAGTCATCTACCAGCTGGGAAATTCACATTTCCAAATGTGGTGTCTGTGCGGCAACACAGCACAGCCGTATCAGTTTGCATTTTCAGCATCTGCCCGCTCTTTTAAGCCTCGCAGAGTATTTGTGCCTATGCATTTACTTGTAGAAATGCATATTATTTTATTGTACATGACATTTTTCCTTTTAAAAATACAGTTGGGTCTTGGTATTCATTTTTGTAAATTATGTGTGGAAAGGTTACATTGTCCATGAATTTTCTTTCAGTAGAGTAAAGTGAGATTATGAAATATTTGTATTTAAAGGAAGCTTTAGGGACTTCCCTGGTGGCCCAGTGGCTAAGACTCCACGCTCCAAGGCAGGGGCCCTGGGTAATATCCGTGGTCAGGGAATTGGATTCCACATGCCACAGCTAAGGCTTTGCATGGCCCAACGAAAGATTCCCGCGGGCCGCAACAAAGATCAAAAATCCTGTGTGCTGCAACTAAGACCTGGTCCAGCCTAATACTTTTTTTAGAAGAAAAAAAAAAAGGAGCTTTGGGTGTAATGGGTTGTCTGCAGGACCCAGGCCCTGGCCTAGCCCAACTCTCCTGTGGCTTGGAGGGACTGAACTGTCTTTTCACCGCCTGAGGTTTCCAGGGCATCTCCTGATGACACTCTTCGATTGTGTGTCCCAGAGCCTAAAGGATGTAGGCAAAGTAGTCAGAACCAGGCCAAGAAGAGCCGTGAATGCCATCCAAAGGGCTTTGAACTTAATCCTGAAGGCAAAAGAAGCCGCCGAACAGTGGCTATTTGTTCTTCGTTTTATTTCAGACTGTCCATGTCCACAGCTGCTCTTCAGAATTTCACCTGTATTTAATAAAGACTTCATCTTGAAATAATTTTAGAGTTACAAGAGGTTGAAAACATAGTACAGAGAGTTCTCATCCACTCTTCACCCGCCTTTCCCCATAGCGTCTTACATAAATGAATTTTCAAAACCAGGAAATTAACACTGGTGTAATGCTATTCACTGAACTCCAAACTTCATTCACGTTCACCAGTTTTTACAGGTGTGTGTGTGTGCGTGTGCGTGTGTGATACTATGAAATTTTATTACATGTGTCTAGATTCTTGTAACCACGTCCACAATTGGGATACAAAATGGTGGCAATCCTACAATACATGTTTAAAACCTATGTGCTTTCCTGATGTGCAAGCAATTGTGTGTTATTTGGTAAGTATTCACAGCGGGTCATTGTATAGATTATACAAAGAAGGGTGGGGGGAAATGACAAGACACGTCCCTTTTTATTTCCTTTGATCAGGTATATTTTTTAGTTTTTTTTTTTAAAGAGTCAGAAGTATTGTTTCCACATTTTATTTCATTTTTTTAAATATTTATTTATTTGGCTGCCTCAGATCTTAGTTGCAGCATGTGGGACCTAGTTCCCTGACCAGGGATTGAACCCAGACCCCCTGCATTGGGAATGCAGAGTCTTAGCCACTGGACCACGAGGGAACTTCTCCTGTTTCCACATTTTAGATAGCTAAATTTCCATTCACTGCTCAGTCTTATAACTCTGTTTCATCAAAGTTTGTTATCTTTATCAAAGGACTTCAAACTAGAAACCAAAACACACAGGATGGTATGACATATCTCCTTTGCTGTATCTTTTTTTAAAGGGATCATAAGAATAACTTGTGAAATAATTTTAATAATGAGTCAGTACCTAGACTGTGAATCGCAATCTTGACTGCTGATTAGGAGCACATGAATAGAAAGATTCTTTTTAAAATCTTACATCCAGGCTCTAATTTATACCAATCAAATCAGAACCTATTGGGACTTCCCTGGCAGTCTGGGGGTTAGGGCTCCACGCTTCCAATGTATGGAGTGCCGGTTCAATCCCTAGTCAGGAAACTAATATCTCATATGCCACTTGGTGTGTCCTAAATAAATAAATAAAATGAAAAATATTAACAATGTTTATTTACATGAATAGCATATAAATGCTGTCAAAGTTAAAAAAGAGTCACAACCCTATTTGCATAGGGTCTAAGCATCAGCAATATTTTAAGCTTTTAATTTTGAGGTTATTTTAGATTTATAGAAAATTTGTAAAAAGTAAAAAAAGCCCAAATAGTTCCTCAAAGACTCTGATGATGGGAAAGATTGAAGGCAGGAAAAGAAGGGGACAACAGAGGATGAGATGGTTGGGTGTCATCACCGACTCAATGGACATGAGTTTGAGCAAGCTCTGGGAGATAGTGGGGGACAGAGGAGCCTGGTGTGCTGCAGTCCATGGGGTCACAGAGTTGGACACGACTGAGAGACTGAATAACAATATCTCTTATAATCATAGGGCAATGGGGTTATTGGTTATGGAGCAATAAACAACTCATATGTGCCTACCTCCTAGTTTTGTAAAGATTAATTTTTTTTAAGAAATCCCATTCTGGGTTGGGCTTCCCATGAGGCTTAGTGGTAAAGAATTCACCTGCCAATGCGGAAGACTCAGGAGACTCGGGTTCAATCTCTGGGTCAGGAAGATTCCCTGGAGTAAATAGCAACCCACCCCAGTATTTCTGCCTGAAAAATTCCACGGACAGAGGAGCCTGGTGGGCTGTAGTCCACGGGGGTTGCAAAGAGTCGGACACGACTGAGTGAGCAATGCACATATTCTGGTTTGTCTGCCCTCAGCAAAACTTTAATTAAATTAAATTATTTTTTGGCTGTGCTGGGTCTTCATTACTCTGCACGGGTTTTCTCCAGCTGCAGTGAGCAGGGGCTACTCTTCGTTGTGGTGCACAGGCTTCTCGTTGTGGTGGCTTCTCTTGTTGCAGAACATGGGCTCTAGGCGCACAAGCTTCAGTGGTTGGAGTTCAAGGGCCCCAGAGCAAGCTCAGTAGCCATGGTGCAGAGCCTTAGTTCCTTCACTGCATGTGGGATCTTCCTGGACCAGGAATCGAACCCAGGTCCCCTGCATTGGCAGGTGGATTCTTATCTACTGTGCCACCAGGGAAGTCAAAGATAAATTTAATAATGTATGGTAAAAGGCTTAGCATAGTGCCTTATATAATTGCTTATTAATGTGTTAAAAATGATATACACAGAGATTTAAAAATGACAGAGATCCCAGGGACAGCAGAGAGAATGTCCTCATCAGAATGTCTTGAGGAGAGAAAAGTACAGAGGCTATTGCTCAAAGTCTAGAGAAATTGCTTGGAAAACTTATGGAAAGAGGGCTGCAAATTGGTGGCCAGGAACCAGAATTTAGCCCAGGAATGTTTTTGTTGAATGAATGCTTTATTTAAAAAAAAAAAACACTGTTTATAATAGCCAGGACATGGAAGCAACCTAGATGTCCATCAGCAGATGAATGGATAAGAAAGCTATGGTACATATACACAATGGAGTATTACTCAGCCTTTAAAAAGAATACATTTGAATCAGTTCTAATGAGGTGGATGAAACTGGAGCCTATTATACAGAGTGAAGTAAGCCAGAAAGAAAAACACCAATACAGTATACTAACACATATATATGGAATTTAGAAAGATGGTAACAATAACCCTGTGTACGAGACAGCAAAAGAGACACTGATGTATAGAACAGTCTTATGGACTCTGTGGGAGAGGGAGAGGGTGGGAAGATTTGGGAGAATGGCATTGAAACATGTAAAATATCATGTATGAAACAAGTTGCCAGTCCAAGTTCGATGCATGATACTGGATGCTTGGGGCTAGTGCACTGGGACGACCCAGAGGGATGGTATGGGGAGGGAGGAGGGTGGAGGGTTCAGGATGAGGAACACATGTATACCTGTGGCAGATTCATTATGATATTTGGCA
Organism: Bubalus bubalis; assembly: GCF_019923935.1. Taxonomy (NCBI): domain Eukaryota; kingdom Metazoa; phylum Chordata; class Mammalia; order Artiodactyla; family Bovidae; genus Bubalus; species Bubalus bubalis. Next base: position 34,366,160 of record NC_059180.1, read on the forward strand.
TAACTAATACAATTTTGTAAAGTTTAAAAATAAAATTAAATTTAAAAAAAAAAGAAAAAAAAAAAAACAAGCCACTATATAAAACTCAAAAAAAGTATTTTAACATCAAATTCCACATTGCATTTTCTCTTGAAAATTCCTAAGCTATGGCAATACGGGCTTCCCAGGTAGCCCTACGGGTAAAGAGTCCACCTACCAATGCAGGACACATAAGAGACTCGGGTTTGATTTCTGGGTCAGGAAGATCCCTGCAGGAGGCCATGGCAACCCACTCCAGTATTCGTGCCTGAAAAATCCCCTGGACAGAGAAACCCGGCGGGCTACAGTCCATGGAGTCACAGAGTCGGACACGACTGAAGCGACTTAGCACATATGCATGGCAACACTATACCAACACTTCCCCTGGCAACAAGCTGTTGGAATTCAGTAGTAGCTGTCCCTTTAAAAAGGGAAGTGTTGGGATTCCAATTTGCCACAGTCCTTACTCCTTCCAATTGCCCTCCAGCACTAAGGCTGAAACCCAAACACCCTTAACATTTCAGCATTTGAGTTGCCATTTTCTTTCAGCAGAGCCATCTTTCTCAGTACTCGTTTCTTTTTCTCAAAAATGGGAAAGTTAGAAAAAAGACTTTCTGACATTTGAAAAGGAAATCTAAGTTCTGTATTATGTGAAGAAAGATTACTCAAGGCTCCCTGGCATTTAGTGGCATGAAGTTACCCTTTTGAACTTTATAGATTCTTGCTAACACCTGTCAGAAGCTGACAAGCCTGGGAAGGAGGGGGCTGGGTGTGGTGGGGCGGGGGATGGAGAACACAGGCGCTTCTAGAATGCCATTCGCCTTATTGCTACAATCTCAAATAAGAGAGGACTGGGAGGCTCTGAAAAACAGGAGATGGACAAACTGCTGTTTTCTGCAAATCCCCAGACAGCCAGCATTCTTGGCAGACACCGAATGTATGAGACCAGAGAAGGAATTTCTTAGCAATGTGCATTAAAATCTAGTTGCCTATTTGACTCAGTGCATTTTCTCCTCTGCAACAAGAACCTGTAATGTTAATGCTCCTAAGAATTATTGGATTGAAAGGTATAGTTTTCAAGATACTAGGAAAGATGGAATAAGAAGGGTGACGTCAGTCATTTATCTGATTACCTAGTGTGCCGTGTGCTTTTACACACTGAGTTTTCTCCTCCTGTCTCCCCCTTCCTCTTCCCTGAATTTACACTGAAGTCAGCCTAGTACTCATGACCTCAGGGGAGAGAAATAGCAGGGGATAGAGTTGAAATAACCTTTGGGGCTTTTGTTTTCAAAACTCAAAAGCACCTTATGTGGAATAACAGCCAAGAAATAACTGTGATATGAAGAAGATGCAGAATGCCTTGATTCGTTTGCTAAAATTTGTGTTGGGGAAAAAGAAAGGAAGGAAGCTGTGTAACTCTAGAGCCAAGCGGCTTCTTGGAGAAATGGCTGAGTTTAGACCTGGAGCAGCAAATGTGTGAAGTGAGTAAAGACTACTAGGGTCCTCTCAAATCCAGATGTTAAGTTCAAGAGTTTCCTGCAAGCCAAAGAGGGGATAATTTGACTATCAATAAGGATAACTGAGGGGCTTCCCAGGTGGCTTAGTGGTAAAGAATCCACCTGCCAATGCAGGAGACATGGGTTCAATCTCTGGGCTGGGAAGATCCCCTGGAGAAAGAAATGACAAGCCACTCCAGTATTCTTGCCTGGAGAATCCCATGGACAGAGGAACCTGGTAGACTACAGTCCGTGGGGTCATAAGAAAGTCAGATACAGTTTAGTGACTAAAACAACAACAAGGATAACTGAAATGGGTTGAAATAAATACATTTAAACCCATAAATGCAAAATCATACTTAAAAAAAAAAAAAAAACCTCACCTTACAGGATATGAATGAACCAGCTCATTCTGTTTTGAAATCTGGCCAACAAGGGGAAAGAAACAAGCATTTGTTTTGCTTTCCTTCTTCAAATAGAACCTCAAGATAACCGAACAATTGATTTAGCGAAGATTCCACCACAGGAAGGAAGAATAGATCAAATCAGAACGTTGCCACTTAGCAAGTTTGAATACATTAATAGTTAAGGCAACAAGCGTTAGTGACCTCAAAATTGACAAAAAGAGACAATCTGAGGCTGTGTACTTTCCAGCAGAAATGCACACACCAGCCTGAAGAAGTCTTGTCTAACAATGGAATCTGATACTAAAGGGATGAATATTAGGGGACAAAGGCAATGGCACCCCACTCCAGTACTCTTGCCTGGAAAATCCCATGGACAGAGGAGCCTGGTTGGCTACAGTCCATGAGGTCACTAAGAGTCGGACACGACTGAGTGACTTCCCTTTCACTTTTCACTTTCCTGCATTGGAGAAGGAAATGGCAACCCACTCCAGTGTTCTTGCCTGGAGAATCCCAGGGACGGGCGAGCCCGGTGGGCTGCTGTCTATGGGGTCGCACAGAGTCGGACACGACTGAAGTGACTTAGCAGCAGCACCAGCAGGTGGTCTTTGCCCCAAGCAAGAGGAAGCACCTCACAGGCAGAGAGAAGCATCTGAAGACACAAAGGCTTTCAGAGTTGGGAATTCCCTGATGGTCCAGTGGTTGGGACTCTGTGCTTTCACTGCCGAGGGCCCGGTTCAGTCCCTGGTTGAAGATCCCACAAACCACGGAGCACAGCCAAAAACAAAACACAGAACAGAGTGCCTGATACTTGAGCTGGGCATTAAGGACTGAGTGGGAGTGAGCCCTTCAAGGGTACAGCCATGGAGACCTGAGAGATGTCAGCCTTGGGGGAAATGAAGTCCGGGGTGGCTGGAGAATTAAGAGCAATAGAAGTCTCTGGAAAGGAGGCTGCTGCCCCACTCCCTCCTGTATGGCTGTTGATGTTTAGTCGCCAACTCGTGTCCGACTCTTTGTGACCCCATGGACTGCAGCATGCCAGGCCTTCCTGTCCACTATCTCGCAGAGTTTGTTCAAATTCACGTCCGTTGAGCTGGTGATGCTATATAACCATCTCATCCTCTGCCACCACCTTCTCCTCCTGCCCTCAATCTTTCTTAGCAACTCAGGGTCCTTTCCAATGAGTCGGCTCTTCACAATCAGGTGGCCAAAGCATTGGAGCTTCAGCTTCAGCATTAGTCCTTCCAATGAATATTCAGGGTTAGTTTCCTTTAGGATTGACTGGTTGGATCTCCTTGCAGTCCAAGGGACTCTCTAGAGTCTTCTCCAGCAGCACAGTTTGAAAGCATCAACCCTTTGGTGCTCAGCCTTCTTTATGGTCCAACTCTCATCATACATGACTACTGGAAAAATCCAACCTTTGACTCTACAGACGTTTGTCGGCAAAGTGACGTCTCTGCTTTTTAATACATTGTCTAGCTTTGTCATGTCTTTCCTTTCAAGCAGCAAGCGTCTTTCTGTTACAGGGAATGAAAGATCAGGGAAGTCTGGAAATTTGGCCAAGGTCAGTCTGTGAAGTCAGGACTTAAACCCAGGTTTATAGAATGCTTGCAGCCTTGAGGTTTCCATTTGCTCAGTAGGATTTTTTGTTTGTGTTGGTTTTCTTCTTTGCATTAAATCACACACCCAGATGCGCTGGGCATGGAGCCCAAGCTCAGTATTTTTTTAAGCCCACACCCCCATAATTCCAACCTGCAGTCTGGATTGAGAACTACTGGGTGGGTTGATCCTCCTAAATCTCCACGCATTTTTCAGTAACTCTAAATCCCTCATTCGGCCTGTTCAGGTGGACGCGTTTTCACCATGCTTGCTTTATTTTGAGCATCAAAAGTTTCTTGAAGGTGGGGAGTGGTGGTGATGCAGAACCTAAAGCAGATGAGCTTGGCTCTTTGCTCAGCGAAGGAGGCCCGGGGACTTCTTCCCACATTTCGGCATCCCATGTGCAAGAAAAGAAGCTGAGAACATTCTCCCTCCTGTTGTTTGGTTTGGGGGAATTTTTGTTGGTGCTGTTGTTCTTTGATTTTTTTTTTTTTTTCCACCTAGACTCCTACGAGGTGAGAAACGGGGAGTCCTGCTTGGCTGGGCAGGCGGGCAGGCAGCTGCTGGGGCCGCCTCCACACTGGAGTCATCGCTGCATCCTGACTCTCAAAGTGGTCCAGCCCCCACAGCCACCCACCCCAGGGCAGGAGCCGCCGCTGCAGGCGCAGAGCAGACGGAGCGCTGCCCCTCGCCTCCTCCGCCCCGCGCCCCCAGCGCCGCTGCGAGGGGAGGGCAGAGGAGGGGAGAGAGGGGGAACCTGTGAACTATCTCCCAACTGCCGTGTGCACCCGTTCCTCCCGGGGAGCGGAGGTGGCCCCCAGGGTGCTCCTCTTCTGGACTCATCCTCTCCTTTTAACATCCAAGTGGGGATGCCCCCACCTAAGGCAGTATGGGGCGCCCATCTCAAATCCCACGTTTAGCAAGCTGCAGCCTGCTTCTCCGGGAGCTGGGCGCGCCTGAGCCTGACCCTCTTTCTCAGGTACCCAGGGACCCCGTCTGTCTCTCCCCATCCCCACGTCTCCCCTTAAACCCAAGACGACTGTGTTACAGTGGCTTGGAGAGCGATCAGAGCTAATGGCAATCCAGGGCGGGAAACCTCTGCTCAACGTGAGCAAGCACCCTTAAGCAGTCATTTCCCTGTGTTAGCTAGCTTTGGGTTCCAAATAACCGAAACCCATCTGAACCGGCCCTGGAGAAGGACGCGGCAACCCCCTCCAGCATTCTTGCCTGAGAAATCCCAAGGACAGAAGGAGCCTGGCGGGCGACAGTGCACGGGGTCGCAAAGAGTCGTAGGCGACTTGGTGACTACACAACAACATCTGAAAAGGGCTTAAGCGAACAGGGAAGGGATCGCTGCGAAGTCTGGGGCGGGGAGAGTTCAGGTCCGGCTGGATCCAGCACCTGTGCGAGGCTTTGCGTCTTTCCTTTCCTGTCCCTTCCCTCTCTCGTCTCGTTTTGTGTCCCCCTCTTTTTTCTACAGTGGCTACCCTCCCCGTCCTCCCCATCTCTCTCTCCATACTCCCTCCCCCTCCACCACCTCTGCCCACTAGAAACCAATAGAGTGTGCACAAGCACACACGTGCGTGCACACACACAGAGCAGTTGTGACAACGCAATATGTATCTAAACATTGCCAAAATGTGTGTGCATGTGTGTTTCACACCTCCCCTGCCTCATTAAAGGAAGAAACCTTTGTGAGAGATAATTGAGGGGTGGTGCAGTGGGGAAAGGGAGCCTGTGGGTCCTAAATCTGGATTCCTCTGAAGATAAGCTTTCCACTGCCATGTCTTTAACTGAATTGGAGAGTTGTTGTTGTTCAGTCACTCCGTTGTGTCCAACTCTTTGCGACCCCGTGAACTGCAGCACACCAGGTTTCCCTGTCCTTCACCATCTCCCGGAGTTTGCTCAAACTCCTGTCCTTTGAGTCAGTGATGCTATTCAGCCATCTCATCCTCTGTCACGCCCTTCTCCTTTTGCCCTCAATCTTTCCAGCATCAGGGTCTTTTCCAATGAATCAGCTCTTCACATCAAAAGTGGCCAAAGTATTGGAGCTTCAGCTTCAGCATCAGTCCTTCCGATGATTATCAGTGCTGATTTCCTTTAGGATTGACTGGTTTGATCTCTTTGCAGTCCAAGGGACTCTCAAGAGTCTTCTCCAGCACCACAATTAGAAAGCATCTATCCTTTGGCACTCGGCCTTCTTTATGGTCCAACTCTCACATCCATACATGACTCCTGGAAAAACCATGGCTTTGACTATACACACCTTCATCGGCAAAGTGATGTCTCTGCTTTTTAATATGCTGTCTAGCTCTTCTTCCAAGGAGCAAGCGTCTTTTAATTTGGGGAGAGCCTGCATGAAATCCCACTTTATCAGTCCCTGAAGCTTTCTAGGCTCGTGTCACTGTTGTTTGTGTATATTTTAATGCTGTGAGCATAAAAGAGATATTTATTCAGAAACATTTAGCGTGGCCCAGAACTGACAAGTTTATTTTAAGGTCCTGCAAACCAGTCCTGAGAGCAGGGTTTGATTGCCACCTCAGCATCAAATTAGTGCCTTTAAAGATGCATTAAATTGTCCCTTTGATCTAATAATTGCCTTTTGCTATGGTGATGCCTCCCAGCTGCAAACAAAAGCCATTGTTAACTCCTGCAACTTATAGAAAAAATGTGATTTTTCTCAGACTGGGAGGTTAGGAGGTGACAAACCACCCAGATTTGACTGTTTTCTTCCCAGATTTGGGCTGAGGATGGCATCCGGCTTCCCTTGTAAACTTAATTCCTTTGTGTGTGGGTGTTCAGTCGCTTCAGTCGTGTCCAACCTTTTGTGAACCTTAGACTGTAGCCCGCCAGGTTCCTCTGTCCATGGAATCTCCCAGGCAAGAATACTGGAATGGGTTGACATTTCCTTATCCAGGGGATCTTCCCAACCCAGGGATGGAGCCTGAGTCTCCTGCATCTCCTACGTTGGCAGGCTGATTCTTTAGCGCTGAGCCATGGTGGCAGTGGTGTGGTTCTTTATCTGACAGCAAAAAGCTTACACGCTGTGTCTCCCTTTTCACCCTGGATTCTGGAAACAACAAAACTTAAGTACAGAACAATAACCATCAAGTTCATTGACCATCTCCTGCCTGGCTCCGGATACAATTATCCTGCCTTCCTTAAGTGGTTAGAGGTGACTCATTTTTCTTTATTACTTTTGCTTACTCTGGGTCGTAATATTTCAGGAAGGAATCTCTATGGATCCCACTGGGGAAATGAATAAGCAAATATGTGAATTCAGCTTAGATTTTAAGCTGAATAATAGGAAATTGATTTTTTGTGACTTAAAATAGCTGAGTATCAACAAATTCATATACTACAATCTAGTGTTTATGGATGGTTGGATGGCATCACTGACTCGATGAACATGAGTTTGAGCAAGTTCTGGGAGTTGGTGATGGACAGGGAAGCCTGGTGTGCTGCAGTCCATGGGGTTGCTAAGAGTTGGACGTGACTGAGCGACTGAACCACACTGAGTGTTTCTGGGGCCCTGAAAGAGCCACAAAAGGGACACAATGCTCCCAGATTCAGGACCCAGATGGTGAGCAGTGTCATTAGGTTAGAAACGGTCCCCAAACCCAAACAACCCCTGGAAAAGCGTATGGTGGTCTAGACCCTCAGTTACCTGTAGCAGCCAACTCAGGTGCGTTTTACTTTCTTCCTTAAACGGTGTAGTTATCAGTGGTTGCTTGGAGACAGGAAGTAGGGGGGAGGGAGGAAAGAGTGGGAGGAACACAGAGGGATTCCAGGAAACGTTTGGGGGGTGATGGGCATGGTCACTATCTAATTTTTTTGGCTGTGCTGGGTCTCCACCGCTGCGAGTGGCCTTTTTCTAGTTATGGCGAGCAGGGGCTGCTGTGTTTTTGCAGTGCGTGAGCTACTCATTTTGGTGGCTTCTCTTGTTGACGTGCACAGGTTCTAGAGGGTGGGCTCAGTGGTTGTGGCAAATGGCATGTGGGCTTCGTTGCTCCATGGCATGTGTGATCTTTCCAGACCAGGGATTGAACCTGTGTCCCCTACATTGGCAGATGGATTCTTAACCACTGGACCCCAGGGAAGCCCAGGATGGCCACTATCTTGACTATAGTTATGGTTTTTCACACATACACATATATCTATATGTACTAAGTCACTTCAGTCTTATCCAACTCTTTTCGACCACATGGATTGTAGCCTGCCAGGCTCCTCCGTCCATGGAGATTCTCCAGGCAAGAATACTGGGGTGTGTTGCCTGTCCCTCCTCTAGGGGATCCTCCCCACCCAGGGATCGAACTCCAGTCTCTTATGTCTCCTGCATTGGCCGGCAGGTTCTTTACCGCTAGTGCCACCTGGGAAGCCCTTTATGTATATATATGTCAAAACCCTACATCAAAATGGCCACTTAAAATATTTGTGCTATTTACTATCTATCAATCATCCTTCCAAAACGCTATAACATTCTGTACATTCGAAATAAATCAAGGATTATGTATCATTTTTTAAATATTGCAAAATGATTTTGTCACACCCATCAGGATGGTCACCATCAAAAGAACAGAAAATGACAATTGCCAGCAAGGAGGCAGGGAAGTTGGAACCCTTGTGCAGTGTTGGTGGGAATGAAAAATAGTGCGGCCACCATGGAAAATAGTATGGAGGTCCTCAAAAAATTAAAACTATAATTATTATAAGTTCCAGCAGTCTCACTTCTGGGCATATATCCAAAAGAGTTCAAAGGAGGATCTTGAAGAGATATTTGCACACTTATGTTCATAGCAGTATTACGCACAGTAACCGAGAGAGGGAAGCAACACAAGTGTCCATTGACAGATGAATGCATAGAGAAAATGTGATTACTTTCACTTCTCTTACGTCTCCTGGATTGGCAGGCAGGTTATCACTAGCGCCACCTGGGAAGCCCCACAGCAGATGACTACTCAGCAATAAAAAAGAGTGAACTATCGAGACATGCAACAGCTTGGATGAATCGCAGAATTATTATGCTGAATAAAAGCAGGCAGACCACCCAAAGACTGAGCACATACTGTACGATTCCTCTGATAGAAAGCTTTTTAAAAATGCAGATGAATATATAGTAACAGAATGCTGATTGATGGTCACCCAGAGATGCAGCAAAAAGAGAGAGAAGAAGAGGAGGGAGATTCATGAAAGCCACCGGGAAACATTTGGGGAGGATGGACAGGTTCACTGTTTTGATGGCTGTGATTTTTTTTTTCTTATGATTCTTCCAGTTTTATTCAGATATATTCGACGTACAGCACTGTATAAATTTAAAGTGTACAGCATAATGATTTGACATACATACATCATGAAATGATTATCACAGTAAGTTTAGTAAACACACGTCTTCTCATATAGATAGAAAATTAAAGACAAATAAAAAAATGTTTTCGTGATGGGAATTTGGGATTCCACTTGGGATTTATTCTCTTAACAACTTTCATATATAACATACAGAAATGTTAATTGCATTTATCATTTTGTACATTACATCCTTCGTACTTAGTTATCTAATAACTGGAAGTATGTCCCTCCTGCCCACCTTTGTCCAATTCCCCTCGCCTACATCCCCCCTTTGGTAAGTGCAAATCTGAAATATTTCTCTGTGAATCTTTGTTTGTTTGCTTGTTTGTTTGTTTTTGAAGTGTAATTGACCTACAACGCTATGTTAGCTCCTGGCACACAACATGGTGATTTCTTATTTTTGTACATTTCGAAATGGTCAGCACTGTAATTCTAGTGATGATGTGGTGCCTGTGATTTTATTGCAGGTGTCTATGTACCTCAGGCTCATCAAAATATGTGCTGTTTATTACAGGTCAATTATCTTAAAAAAAAACTATGATGGAATAGCTACCACTTTCTAAATGCTCCTGAAGCTCTGTTCTCATTGCTTTGTTTTTTAAAAAATTATTTATTTTTAAATTTTTGGCTGTGCTGGGTCTTTGTTGCTACTCAAGGGCTTTCTCCAGTGGCAATGAGCTACTCTCTAGTCGCAGAGCACAGGTTTCTCATTGTGGGCCTTCTCTTGATGCCAATCAGGGACTCTATGGCACAGGCTCAATAATTTGGCACACGGGCTTAGTTGACCCTTGGCATGTGGAATCTTCCCAGATCGGGAATTGAACCTGTGTCCCCTGCATTGACAGGTGGACTCTTAAGAACTGGACCACCGGGGAAGTCCCTCATTGCTTTATGGACACTATCTCAATTAACTCTTACCACAGCTCCGCTCTACAGATAGAAAGACAGAGGCTCAGGAAGTTGAAGGCACTGCCCAAGTCCACGCAACTATTACTAGGTCTGTCTGGCTTCCAAGTTCATTCTTTTTCTACTCTCAACCTCAAACAGCATCTCTGCCACACACATTACAGTTAATCTTCCTTATCACTCACCGCAAGCTGAATACTTTGCACAAATTAATTTAATCTTGAGCCTTGGGGAGTTTGGGTTTGCCCAAGGACACACAGTAAGTAGAGTTGGGATTTGAACCCAGGGAATCTGAGGCCAGAATCACATGCTGAAGGCAAGTGCTCCCGGAAGGACACCCTTCCCAGTTTCTCCTGGGAGCCCTTCTTGAATAAAATACTTGTCCAGAATCTCTGTCACAGCTTCTGCTTCTGGGGAATGGAAACGTAGACAGCATGAGGTTAAAAGGCTTTCTCCAGAGCACAGATGTTTTAACTGGCAAGAGGAGGGGGTCAGAGTTGCTGCTCTAACAACAGAAACTAGAGACAGCGCTGGGGGCCAGACGATGCACTGAGGTGTGGGATCCTGCGGCAAGTGGGGGTGGCACGGGCACTCCAAAGCCACCTCGGATCCTGAGAGGATGGGCTTTGCCTAGTGCCTCCCATGCCGTATTCTTTCCAAAAGGGCCAGTTCCCTGCCACTGATCTATTTGTCAATTTCCAGTTGCCCCCTCATGGCGTGACTCAGCCATGGGGCAGGGAGTGGGGATCCCAATTACAAAGGAAGAGAAACCCATTCAATCTTTCACTTATTGACATTCACTGAGCTTGCCTCCAGGCCAGGCATTATGTTTGGCACTGGAAGGATCTGATGGTGAACAAATGCCCTTCCCTGATCTCAGGGAGCCAAGGAGACAGCTCCAGGAATAAGCCATCTCAGCAACAGAGTGATTTGACGGAGGAAAGCACAGATCCCGCAGAGGTGAGACGAGGAGCATCTAACTCTTTGCTACCCCAAGTGTGCTCCACGCACCAGCAGCATCAGCATCATCGGGGCAGGTGTTGGAAAATGTAGAAACCCAGGTCCCACCCTAGACCTACAGAACCTGCAGGTTAACTAAGGCCCACAGCGATCTGAACGTGCATTAACATTTGAGGAGCTTTAATGTAACCGAATCAGGGGCGAGGCAGGCTGAGGTATAGGTGCGGGTCAGAGAAGGCTGCCTGGAGGAGGCGACACCTGAGCTGGACAAAGGAGTAGGAGTCAGCCAGGTGAGGCAGAGATTGGCTGGCTGTTCTCCAAACCTGCTTCTTCTTTTCTGGCTGGACCACATTCCAAGCGTCTTACAGTTCCGGGCGGCCATGTGACCAAGTTCAGGTCGGTGGAACGTGAAGAGATGCCTTGGGCACCGTTTGCAAGCCTGGCCCAGGGAAACCTCCACAGTCTGATCCTGCTGAACTTTCCAGATTCACCAACCACATGCAGGGGACGTTGAGAGGGCCAGAGCCATAGGAATGACTGAGCCTGGGTCCCTGACTGATGGGCTGGCTGGTTAGCCAGGAGCTCCTGCAAATAAAGTTCTGTTGTGTTCAGCCCCTGGGGTGGGGGGTTGATTTACAGCAGCTGCTCTATCCCTGTTGAGACAGCAGGCAAAAGGGAGGGTGAACTTTTGTTTGTTTGTTTTTGTTTTATTTTTGGAAGGTGAACAGAGGTAGGAACAGGCTAGATCTTGAGGGTGGCGGAGACCGTGCTAAGGAACGAGAAATTTCAGCAATTTGTGTTTGGGAAGGGGTGGAGTCAGAGATCCCCCTGCTGGTAGCGGCTGATAGTTATAGTCGTGGTGATTTGGTCGCTAAGTCGTGTCTGACTCTTGCGACCCCACGGACTGTAGCCTGCCAGGCTCCTCTGTGCATGGGATTCTCCAGGCAAGAACACTGGAGTGGAGAGACATTCGCTTCTCCAGGGGATCTTCCCAACCCAGGGATCAAACCCGGGCCTCCTGCTTTGCAGGCAGACTCTTAACCAACTGAGCTACAAGGAAAGTTATAGAACACCCCCTCACACACACACACACACACAAAGAAAGTTATAGACCCTCTTTTTTCCCAAACACGCACAAACAACTGAATAGGAGATGCAAGCGGTTCATGAGTTCCAGGTTAAGATATGTTTCAGCTGATGGGAGACCATTTTTAAAAAAGAAAGTCATGTATCGAGGGAAAGTTTCCCTTGTCGTCAACTAAGGCGTTTTTGGTTTTCATTTTTTTCTTAGTCATAAGAATCCATCTTGAGGGCTTTCCTGGTGGCTCAGTGGTAAAGAGTCTGCCTGCCAAAGCAGGAGACATGGGTTTGAGCCCTGATTCAGGAAGATCCCAAATGCCATGGAGCAACTGAGCTGGTGTGCCACAGCGATTGAGCCTGTGCTCTAGAGCCCGGGAGCTGCAACTTCTGAAGCCGGTGAGCCCTGGAGCCCGCGCTGCCCAAAAAGAGCAGCCGCTGCAATCAGAAACCCATGCACTGCGACTGCAGAGTGGCCACCACTCTCCACGACCAGAGAAGGTCTGCTTGCAGCAATGAAGACCCAGTTCGGCCAAAAATAAATAAATAAATAAACCTTTAAAAGAAAAACACACACACACAAAGAGGGACTTCCATGGTGGTCCAGTGGTCAAGAATCTGTGTTTCCAATGCAGGGCTCACAGGTTTGATCCCTGGTCGGGGGACTAGGATCCCACAGGCTGAGTGGTGCAGCCAAAAAATAAAAATAAAATAATCTTAAAAAAAAAAAAGAATCCTCTTCAATTTTACAGTGAAAAACAACAGCAAAACAACAAGATACCACTACACACCTATTAGAATGGCCATAATCCGGGACATTGACAATACCAAATGCTGGTGAGAGTGTGCAGCAACAATTCATTGCTGGTGGGAATGCTAAAGGCTATGGACACTTTGGAAGACAGTTTGGTGGTTTCTTACAAAACTAAACATATTCTTAAAAAAAAAAAAACTAAATATAATCTATAATCTTACTGGATGATTCTGCAAACTGACTCCTTGGTATTTACTCAAAAAAAGCTGAAAAGCTAAGTCTATACAGAAACCTGCACACAGATTTTTATAGCAGCTTTATTCATAAGCGCCCAAACCTGGAAGCAAATAAGATATCTGTCCTTCAGTAGGAGAATGAATCGATATACTGTGGCCGATCCAGACAATGGAATTTCATTCCGCGCCAAAGAGAAATGAGCTATCAAGCTATGGAAAATCATGCAGGAAACATAAATAGGCTGCAATGATATATTGTACAGCACAGGGAATAGAGTCAATAATTTATAACAAGTTTAAGTGGAATATATAATCTATCCAATGGTTGAGTCACTATCTTATACATCTGAACCTAATGCAATATTGTGAAATCAACTATACGTCAATAAAAAAAGAAAAATCAAGAAAAGACAAGACATGGAGGAAACCTGCTGCTGCTGCTGCTGCTAAGTCACTTCAGTTGTGTCCGACTCTGTGCGACCCCATAGACGGCAGCCCACCAGGCTCCCCCGTCCCTGGGATTCTCCAGGCAAGAACACTAGAGTGGGTTGCCATTTCCTTCTCCAATGCATGAAAGTGAAAAGTGAAACTGAAGTCCCTGAGTCATATCCGACTCAGCGACCTCACAACTGCATGGACTGCAGCCTACCAGGCTCCTCCATCCATGGGATTTTCCAGGCAAGAGTACTGGAGTGGGTTGCCATTGCCTTCTCCGGAGGAACCCTAGACACATATTATTAAGTGAAAGGAGCCATTCTGAAAAGACCACGTACTGTAGGGGTTCAGGTATATGACGTTCTGGAAGAGGCAAAACTACGGGGACCAAGAGCAGTGGTTGCCGGGGATGAGAGGAGAGGGAGGGACGGATGAGTCGGTGGCGCGTGGAGGATGTTTAAGGCAGTGAAAATACTTTATATGATACTAGAATTACACACACATGTCACGTAACATTTGTCCAGACCCATAGCAAGCACAACACCAGGCGTGAACCATCATGTAGAGGATGAACTTTGGGTGATGATGTGTTCAGGTCAGTTTGAATGTTACAAATACACCACTCTGGATAAGGGGAGCTCCTGAGAGTGGGAGAGGCCAGGCAAGTACAAAAAGCCTCGGTACATGAACAGAGGGCATGTGGGAAATCTCCGTACCTTCCCCTCAAATTTGCTGCGAATTTTGTTATTGTTGTTTTTGCTATGAACTTTAAATGGCTCTAAAATATGATAAGCTTCCCTGGTAGTTCAGTCAGTCAAGAATCTGCCTGCAGTGCAGGAGACCTGGGTTCGATCTTTGGGTCAGGAAGATCCCCTGGAGAAGGAAATGGCAAACCACTCCAGTATTTTCTCATTTTAGTGAGAAAACAAGATTCCTTTTATAGCTAACATGGCCAGGGCACATTGATCTGACAAGGCCATGCACATCTGCGTTTATTCAGCACCACCATTCTTCTGGTTTACCTTTTTTAATTTATTTTTATTGGAGTAATGTTGCTTTACAATGTTGTGTAGTTTCTGCCGTACAGCAAAGTGAATCAATTATATATGTACGTGTATCAGCTCTTTTTTAGATTCTTTTCACCTCTAGGTCATGACAGAGTATCAAGTAGAGAGCCCTGTGCTATAAATTAGTCCTTATTAATCACCTATTTTATATATAGTAGTGTGTATGTGAGGAGAAGGCAATCGCACCCCACTCCAGTACTCTTGCCTGGAAAATCCCATGGACGGAGGAGCCTGGTGGGCTGCAGTCCATGGGGTCGCTAAGATTCGGACACGACTGAGCAACTTCACTTTCACTTTTCACTTTCATGCATTGGAGAAGGAAATGGCAACCCACTCCAGTGTTCTTGCCTGAAGAATCCCAGGGACGGGGGAGCCTGATGGGCTGCCGTCTATGGGGTCGCACAGAGTCAGACATGACTGAAGCGACTTAGCAGCAGCAGTGTGTATATGTCAACCCCAATCTCCCAATATCCTTCCCCCCACCATCTTTCTTGTAAAAGAGATGCCTAACTGGGATCCATTCTTCTGGGTTATCTCTTTTATTTACCTGATAGTGCACACTGGTGAAGAATCCACCTTCCCCGGGCAGGAGATTCAAGAGATGTGGGTTTGATTCCTGGTGCGGAAGATTCCCCTGGAGAAGGAAACGGCAACCCACTCCAGCATTCTTGTCTGGAAAATCCCATGGACAGAGGGGCCTGGTGGACCATAGCCCATGGGGTCGCAAAGAGTCGGACACGACTTGGCGACTAAACCACAACAAGGGCAAGAACAGGAGAGTGTGAGTTTCCGCACCAGATGGGGGACCCAACTCCCAAATCTCTGCTGAGCTGCTGAGTCTCTGCTGGGCCACTAGAGGGCGCAAAGGCCCCAGTCAGCTGAACCTTGGCACAGCCCTGGCCGCTGGGGTCAGGGCACTGGCTAGTGATTCAGCACGGGGGGCCCTCTCCGCCCCGGAGTGGGGCGGGGGGCGGAGCACGAACAGCAGGCTCTCCAAAGCCCCAGGACTGCAGATAACACCCCCACCTCCCTCCAGAGCTTCCGCTGGCATCTGATCCAGCTATGCTAATGACAGTCTGGGGCCCGCAGTGCCAGCAGACCCAGAGGAGCACCCTGGGGTGGGGTGAGGGGGTAACTTTGCCCCCCCACCTCGATTCTGCATTCCTGAGCCTTGACCCCCACGGAGCAGCCACAGGGCAGCTTGAAACCCTCCCAGCCCCTCTGCAGACAGTGTGGCTGCGTCTGAGAGCTCACAGGTACATTACAGGCTAGAATAGCCCTGTGGTGGATCAGCCTACCCTTCCTGTACACGTCCTGGTTTTCATTTACTGTAAATTACCCTGCTTCTCGTATGAGACTTGAAAGGGAGAGAAGGGAAAGGGCAGGAGTGTAGCCATGAGTTTGCTTCATCCAACATGGCGGCCTGCGGTGCAGTCAAGGCAGGAACAGGGACTGACCCAAGCCTCTGAGTGTAACCTAAGGAGCCTGCAGGAGAGGTGGTACTGGGAAGTGCAAAGGGCCTCCGGAGTCAGAAAGACTCAGGTTCAAGTTCAGCTCCCTCATCTACCAGCAGCTGGTTGCCCCCCTCTCACGGCCTCCGTCTCTTCGTTTTGAAAGTGGAGGTGGGGACTTCCCTGGTGGTCCAGAAGCTAAAACCTCTTGCTCCCAATGCAGGGCATGCAGGTTCGATCCCTGGCCAGGGGACGATTCCACACGTCCCAACTAAGAGTCTGCATGCCCCCACTAAAGATCCCACATGCTGCAATGAACACAAAGACCAGGTGCAGGCAAATAAATAAAAAAAATTTTTTAAGTAGGACTTTACTGGTAATCCAATGGTAAAAAATCTGCCTGCCAATGCAGGGGACACTGGTGCGATCCCTGGTTCAGGAAGATCTCACCTGCCTCGGGGCAGCTAAGCCTGGGCACCATGGCTACTGAAGCCCGCGTGCCTAGAGCCCGTGCTCTGCAACAAGAGAAGCCAATGCAATGAGAGGCCCTCACACTGAAACTAGGGAGTAGCCCCTGCTTGCCACAGCTGGAGAAAGGCTGCGCTCAGAATAAAGATCCGGTGCAACCAAGATTAAATAAATTTTTTTAAGTGGAGGTGATATTTAGCACACTGGTGTGAGATAACGATTCCCTTTGTTGTTGTTTTCTCCCTAAGTTGTGTCCGGCTCTTTGTGACCCTGTGGACTGTAGCCCTCCAGGCTCCTCTGTCCATGGGATTTCCCAGGCAGGAATACTGGAGTGGGCTGCCATTTCTTCCTCCAGGGGATCTTCCTGACTCAGGAATTGAAGCTGCATCTCCTGCTTTGGCAGGTGGATTCTTTACTATGTTTCTCTAGCACCCAGCATAGGAGGGCT
This sequence comes from Bubalus bubalis, assembly GCF_019923935.1. NCBI lineage: Eukaryota > Metazoa > Chordata > Mammalia > Artiodactyla > Bovidae > Bubalus > Bubalus bubalis. Next base: position 34,382,825 of record NC_059180.1, read on the forward strand.
TCAATTCATATTTGATAAAATTGGACAGTGGCTTGAAACAGCCATGTTATTATCCCCTCGGTTCTGTTGGTGGCCTCACGAGGCTATTTCACAGCTGATGTTGCTTGGGGTCTCTCAGGCTGTTGCAGTCCAATGGATGGAGTCATCTTGGAGGCTTCAAGAGGACCTGGGAAGGCTGGGCACTGCTCCTCTCCAAGCTGCCTCAGGGTTTATCTTCTCCATGTGGCCCCCTCCAGCTTTATCTACTGCATCCTGGGACTCTCAAAAGCCCAAAAGTAGAGCTGACAAGTCTTCTGATGCTTGGGTGTGAAGCTGACAAGCATCTCATATGTCATCATCTGTTGTAGGTCCCAGGTCTTGCAGATTCAGTGTGGGAGGGACCTGTCTAGAGAACAGATACTGGAGGTGTGGCTCACAGGGAAGTCTGGTTAGGGACTAGATGTGAGATGGTGTACTAGTGTCCTGTTGTTGCTGAAACAAACCACCACAAATTTAGTGGCTTCAAACAATACATTTATTATCTTACAGTCCTAGAAGTCAGAACTGCAAGATAGATCTCTCTAAATAGTCTCCCAGTAGTTATGTACAGATGTGAGAGTTGGACCATTAAAAAAAGGCTGAGCGCCAAAGAACTCATGGTTTCAAATTGTGGTGCTGGAGAAAACTCTTGAGAATCCCTTGGACTGTAAGGAGATCAAATCGGTCAATCCTAAAGGAAATCAACCCTGAATATTCATTGGAAGGACTGATGCTGAGGCGGAAGCTCTGATATTTTGGCCACCTGATGCGAGGAGTCAATTCATTGGAAAAGACCCTGATGCTGGTAAAGATTGAAGGCAGAAGGAAAAAAGGGCAGCAGAGGATGAGATGGTTAGAGAGCATCACTGACTCAATGGACATGAACTTGAGCAAACTTTGGGGAGATGGTGAAGGACAGGGAAGCCTGGCATGCTGTAGTCCATGAGGTTACAAAGAGTTAGACACAACTCAGCAACCAAACAATAACCCAACAAAAGGGCTAAAATCAAGCTGTGCCTGGTGCCTCCCTTTCTGGAGGCTCTGGGAAAGGATTCCTTGCCTTGCCTTTTCCAGCTCCTAGAGACCACCTATGAAGGCTTCCCAGGTGGCTGAGTGGTAAAGAAACCCACGTACCAATGCAGGAGGCACTGAGATGAGGTTTCGATCCCTGAATCGAGAAAGATCTTCTGGAGGAGGAAATGACAATGCAGGAGACTTGGGTTCAATCCCTGAGTCAGGCAAATCCCCTGGAAAAGGGAATGGCAACCCACTCCAATATTCTTGCCTGGAGAATTCCATGGACAGAGGAGCCTAGTGGGCTACAGTCCATGGGCTCACAAAGAATCGGACACGGCTTAGCAACTAAACAACAACAAGGGCAAGAACAGGTGAGTCTGAGTTTCGGCACCCAGTGGGGACCCAGCTCCCAAATCTCTGACTCTTTCCTCCCAGTGGCCACTAGAGGGCGCACGGCCTGCCCTCCCCGCCCCCAGGGGGCATGAATAGCAGGTTTCCAAAGCCCCAGGACTGCAGGTAACACCTCCACCCCAGTCCAGAGCTTCCACTGGCATCTGATCCAGTCAGGCTAATGACAGTCTAGGGCGGCGGTGCCAAGAGACCCAGAGGAACGTCCTGGGGGTAGGGGTGTCTCTGCCCCCCCTTCAGTTCTGAATTCCTTGACCTGTGACTCCTCCCCATCCTAATCACGTTACTTCAACCTCTACTTCCATCGTCACATCTCTTTCTTCTATGACAGCCTGCCACCTGTCTTTACAAATAAAGTTTTATTGGAACATGGTCACATCCATTCATTTCAGATTGTCTGTGGCTACTTTTTGGACTACAATGGCAGAGCTCTCTACTTGCAAGAGAAACCATGGCCCACAAAGCTAAAAATATTCAGGATCCGGCCCTTTGTAGAACAGTTTGCTGACCCCGGTTTAAGTCAGTGGTTCTCAACTCTGGCTGTAATTTAGAATTATTTGGGGAAGCAATCCTTTCAAGTATGCCAAAACCTTGGGCCCCACTCAAAGCCCTTGTCATGTCATTGACCTGTGGGTGGACTCAGGGCGTGCATTTCTTAAAAGCTTAGGGACTTAGGGACTTCCCTGGCTGTTCAGTGATTGGGACTCTGCACTTCCAATGCAGGAGGTGCGGGTTTGATCTCTGATCAGGAAACTAAAATCCCACACGCCCTGCGACACAGCCAAAATAAAATTAAAAAAAATTAACCACCTCTGGCATCACACAATAATCTTTTTAAAAATACCCAGGTGATACTATGAGGCAGCTAAGACCAAAAACCACTGGTCTAAGCCAGTCATGGCAGTTCAGTTCTTCTTTAACAGGAAATGATTTGCTGATGGGAACCAACTCTGGCCAATGAACCATAATGGGGAGTCCATTGCGGGTGGGTGGCTGGTCTGGGAAACCTTTCCCATTCTGATATAAAGACAAGGATAAGGAGAAAGTGGCTGTAATTACGGCTGACTCTCCCTTCCTGCTGTGGATGCTGTTGGGTAAGGGCCCATGGAAATAATTTTAATATCAGAGGGAAAAAAGAATAGAATCCTGCATGCCTTGTATTTGCCTTTAATACCAACACAGTCACAAAATATAGTCTTTTTTTTTTTTTAATGGAGGAAGATCCCAGAAAAGTTATAATGTGACCGTGACAGTGCCTGGTACCGAAAAAGCCTTAATAAATAAGAGTCGTTTTCATCATTCTCAGGATCACTGCTGTTAGTGGCAGGAATGGGTGTGGTCATCAGACCAGCCTGGCCAGATGGAAGGGTGAATACAGCCAAAGTAATAACAGAGAGAAAAGCGGTGAGTGTACACACCCTGCTTTGTTCTGAAGTCAATCATTGTCTCCTCTTCTCCACCCAGCCTCCCTATCAGGTGGGTGTTATTATCCCCATTCTACAGATGAGGAAATGAAGGCCAGAGCAGTTAAGTAATTTGCCTCAGAAGCGTCTGCCTGCAATGCAGGAGACCTGGGTTTGATCCCTGGGTCAGGCAAATCCCCTGAAGAAGGAAATGACAACCCACTCCAGTACTCTTGCCTGGAAAATTCCATGGACAGAGAAGCTTGTTAGACTACAGTCCATGGGATCGCAAAGAGTCGGCCACGACTGAGTGACTTCACTCGCTCACTCACTCACACAGGGAGTCAAAGGGGAGGCAGGATGTGAGTCCAGGTCTGTGGGACGTCACAGCCATATCTTCTCCATACTAATCAGAAAAGAGAGAAGTCCTCCAGTGACGGTCATGGGGATTTGCATCGGAGCAAACAGCTGACAACACCGGGAGATTTTTGGAAAGGAGCTAATGGCATTTAGGGAGCTGTTGGGTTGTCACATTAATTCCAGGGAACATTTGAAGAGCTGTCTGCCTGACTCGATGGACGTGAGTCTCAGTGAACTCCGGGAGTTGGTGATGGACAGGGAGGCCTGGCGTGCTGTGATTCATGGGGTTGCAAAGAGTCCGACATGACTGAGCGACTGATCTGATCTGAGAGTGTTAGCACCCTAGCCACTCAAAGGATTCATTTTTCCTGGAAACAGCTCACTTGGGCCATACACTGCAAGTGAAAGTGTTAACTACTCAATTGAGTCTGACTCTTTTGTGATCCCATGGACTGTAGCCCACCAGGCTTCTCTGTCCATGGGATTTTCCAGGCAAGAATACTGGAGTGGGTTGCCACTTCTTTCTCCAGGGGATGTTCCTGACCCAGGGATCAAACCTGGGTCTCCTGAATTACAAGCAGATTCTTTACTGTCTGAGCCACCTGGGGAGCCCAAAATAACAAGATATAATGCACTACAGCCCAGAACTCCTGGTCTTGAAGATCCTCCAGCCTCAGCCTCCCAAGTAGCTGGGACTATAGGTGCAGGCTACTGTGCCTGGCAGGCAATACACTGGTTTAGTATTAAAAGGTATTAGGTTTAGTATTAAAAGGAAGTTAGTAGGACTTGCCTGGTGGTCCAGTGGCTAAGACTCCATGCTCCCAGTGCAGGGGGCCCAGCAGGGAATGAACTAGATTCCACATGCCACAACTAAGAGTTCCCATGCTGCAACTAAAGATCTCACATGCCACAACTAAAAAAAAAAATCCTGCATACCATCACAAAGACAAAGATCTCATATGCTTCAATTAAGACCGCAGCCAAATAAATAAATAAAAATAAATAAATATGTGTGTATGCTCAGTTGTGTCCGACTCTTTGCAACCCCATGGACTGTAGCCCACAAGGCTCCTCTGTCCATGGGATTCTCCAGGCAAGAATACTGCAGTGGGTTGCCATTCCCTTTTCCAGGGGATTTTCCTGACTCAGGGATCAAACCCAAGTCTCCTGCATTGCAAGTGGATTCTTTACCACTGAGCCATCTGGGAATCCAAATAAATACACATTAAAAAAAAAAGAGAGAGAGAGAGAGATGGGAGGGAGTTTCAAAAGGGAGGGGATATATGTATACCTATGGCTGATTCATGTTGGGGTTTGACAGAAAACAGCAAAATTCTGTAAAGCAATCATCCTTCAATAAAAAATTAATTAATTAAAAAAAAAAGAAGTTAGAGAAACTGCCAGCCCAACCACCCATCCAGCAATGATCTGGAAAATTATCTCTTTTAATACTTTGACTTTGTGGTGGGAAAAAATACTACAAACCCTACTCATGAACTGCATGATGGCTTTGTTCTAAGTGATCTGGCGCTAACAGTGATCTATTAAACAAACACTTACTACATGCCTAGTTTGTGCCAGGTAGTCCATCAAACAGTGGGGCACAGAGCTGGAAAGATTTACAAATCTCTGTCCTTTCGGAGCTTATATTCAAAGAGGGGAGCGTGTCCCAAAGGAAGCAGATAAGCAACTCAAATGATAACAGATTATGACCGGTTCTGGGAAATAAAGAAGAGACTGTTTACTGGAGACAGAATACAGGTTGTCCGTTGTCCATTGTCCTCCCACAGCTCTTCTTTCTTTTAAAGTCATAGATCCCCCCAATTCGTAGCTGGGCATGTGGCCATGCAGGGCTTCCCTGGTGGCTAGATGGTAAAGAACCTGCCTGCAATACGGGAGACCCAGATTCCATCCCCGGGTCGGGAAGATCCCCCAGAGAAGGGAATGGCAACCCGCTCCACAATTCCTGCCTAGAGAATTCCATGGACAGAGGAGCCTGGTGGGCTACAGTCCATGGGGTTGCAAAGACTTGGACAGGACTGAGTGACTAACACTTTCTTGTGCCATGCGGAACATCCCAGGCTTCCTGGCAGCTGGCATGGCCATGTGACTGAGTCCTCTCCAATGGGATTGGAAGCTGAAGCCATGTGTGCCCCTTACAGGAAGGGTCCTAAAAGACAGGGTGGATGGGAGAATGCTGGAGCACCTGTCTTAACCATGTAATAAAGGTTGTGCCCAGCAGAGCAACAGGGTAGAAGGAGTCTGGCTTCTAGGAGCCATGAAACCTCAGCCGAGCCTAGCACTGCCCACTTTTGGACTTTTAGGTGACAGAAAAATAAATACCTGTGGTTAGAATCCAGCTATAGGGGAGAGGGCTTACTCTGTGTGGAGTGGTTCAGAAAGGCTTCTTGGAGGAGGGGGCATTAGATGGATGCCATCCAATACAGACATAATGCAAGCCATATATGTGATTTCTAATTTTCTAGTAGCCACGTTTTCAAAGTAAGAAGAAATAGGTGAATTTTTTTTAATTGCTTTTCTTTTTTTACTAACTCTTGGAAATCTGGTGTATGTTTGATGCTTACAAGCACATCTTGGTTCAGACTAGCCCCATTTCCAGTAGCCGAGTGTGAGTGGCAGCTTCTGTGCTGAACAGCCCAGCTCTGAAGGAATGGAAGAGCCAAGGAGGAATTCTTCAAAGAGCATTTTATGCTAAGGAAACCAGGCTGAGTGCAAAGGACCAGAATGGGAAAGATCAGATCTGAGAAATACGAGTCCTCGCTTGATAGAATCTTCACCAAATACAAGATGGGCCCAGTAGGGGGCTGGCACGCTTTAATGTATATATTAATTATATATACATATATATATATATATGCACACACACATATATATGTTTAGGTTTATTCACTTTAACATGTTTTTTAAAAATTGTCTATAGTTGATTTACAATGTCATGTTAGTTTTAGGTGCAAAGCACAGCGATTTAAATAGATAGATAGGCAGGTAGATAAATTTTCTTTTCTGAATTTTTTTCCCTTATAGGGTGTTACCAAATATTAAGTGTACGTCCCTACGCTATACAGTAGGTCCTTATTCGTTATGTCTTATTAACCAATATGTTATTTAATCATTTATTTATTTATTTTTATTTTTGGCTGCCCTGGCTCTTGGTTGCTACACACTGGCTTTCTCTGACTATGGGGAGTGGGGGCTACTCTCTAGCTGTGGTGTGAGGCTTCTCACTGCCGTGGCTTCTCCTGCTGCAGAGTATGGGCTTCAGAGGGAGGGGACTCAGTCCTTGCGGCCCACAGGCTTAGTTACCCCGCGGCAACCAGGGATCAAACCCATGTCCCTTGCATTGGCAGGTGGATTCTTAACCACTGGACCACCAGGGAAGTCCTATTAACTAATATCTTGAAAGCGCGTTGATATTGGATTTCCCTTCTTCCAATAGTAACACCAGGGTCCACCACAATGAGTGATGAGTCAGACCTTTTATGTTCAAATCTTTGCTCTGTTTCATACTGCTGTATGACCTTGGCAAATTACTTCATCTCTCTGTGCCTCAGGTTTTTTTTTTCCATCCCTAAAGGACAGATGATAATTATAGGACTTGCCTCAGAGATAGTTGCCAGAAATGTGTGCTAAGCCCTGGGGGCAGTGCTGGGCCTGTGGCAGGCATCCTTTAGACACTGGCTATAGACTTGGGATGGTTTTTAGCGCCTAAGTTAATGATAAGCAAGAAGAAACAAGTAAAATATGAACCTAGTGCCAGCTGGGTTTCCTGAGCTTCAGACAGGAGAGGAAAGAAGGGAGGTGAATGTTCCAAGAATGCAATTCATTTAAAGTCCTAACATAAGGAAGTGGGTGGTGGTGCAGCTACAAACGCAAACTGGAAAAAGTTAGCCAGCAAGAAAAATTAGCCAGGAGATAAATGGACACAGAAAAATAACGGTCACTATTTTTTTTTTTTTTTTTTTTGCCTCTGTGCTATGCCCTAAGGTTTGGAAACTCCAAATGCCTAAAGGAGCTAGGCTGGTTTTGCAAACAAGTGAAGCCACTTGACTGTAAGATGATGGAATATGGTGGCATCCATAGCAACAAGTTTCCAGGCTTAGGCAACTGAAGTCGGTCCTAAACTACATTTTCTCTATTTGGCAGAGTAAGAGCACTCATAGTTGGAACTTGAGCAATTATGTGACCATGGATAAGTTGCTCAAACCCTTGTGCCTCAGTTTCCTTATCTGTTACACAGAGACAATAGTAACTATTTACAAGAATGAACACAGGTGAGTTTGAACAGGACTTGACATGTAGTATTAGACATCCAGCAAGTATTATAGGGACTTCCTAGTTGAGAGTCCTGCCAATGCAGGGAACACGGATTTGATCCCTGGTCCATGAAGATTTCGCGTGGCGAGGGGCAAATAAACCCAAGTGCCACAACGACTGAGCCCACCTGCCGGGACTACTGAAGCCCATTCACTGAGAGCCCTTGCCACAAGAGAAGCCACCACAATGAGAAGCCCCGCCACCGGCAACTAGAGAGTACCCCTGCATAGCAAGGAAGAGCCGGTGCAGTCATAAACAAATAAATAAAAACGTTTGTAGAAACCAATATTATATTGCAGGCAGATTCTTTACCAACTGAGCTATCAGGAAAGCCCAAGTATTATATACCATTGTATAATATACCATTATGATTACTGCTGCTATTCATTAGTTGCATTGCAGAAACGGGGCGGTGGGGGGCGGGCAGTAGGGCATGGCATGGGTGCACCAGCTAATCCTCACACAGCGTGATTAAAGGCATTAGCATGGAAGTGATAGAGACCCAGATCTGCCACTTACTAGCTGAGTGACTCATTTACATTACGTAACACCTTTGAATTCAGCTCTCTCAAATGTAAAATGAGGGAAAATATCTACATGCATCAGTGAGATGTCTTTGGCTGTAAGGAACAAAAATGTGTATCAACCATAAGAAAATGTATCATCTCACATAGCAAAAAGCCCGGAGGGAGGGTGGGCTTCAGAAATGGCTAATCTTGAAGCTGAATAGAGGACCCAGAAACTTTTATTTTTCAGACCAAGGTTGCAGTTCTTTTGTGGCTATTGGAAGACTTCTCGTGGTAGCTGAGGCCACATGCCTTGGTGTTCATATCCAACCGAGCAATAGAGACTCACGCCCAAAATCATGGACTAAAACTCTGTCCTTTCAGTCTAATTGGTCCAATTTAAGTCTGAGAAGCCATTCACTGGGGGATGCCTGAAGCTGATTGGCTTGGGCCTGGATCCCTGACCCAATCACAGGCAGCAAAATGGGATTACCAAGTTTAGACCAATCAGAGCCCAGTCTTGAAGCTGGGGGACGGGATTGGCTGGCCCTCAGTCACGTGAGCTACATGCATCTCAATTTCAAGAAAAGCCAGACTGGTTGCTGAGTAGGCAATCAACAATGACCCCCACACTGCCTCCCAGGGTTATCAAGAAGATTAAATAAGAAAATGCCTTTAAAGCACTTAGCACCGTGCCTCACACCTATTATTAAGCTTATCTGTGTTGTTAGTGGGAGCCAACTGAGTGCAGGGAACTGCTAAATTGGTTTCCAAAGGAGAACAGAGAGTCCTGGCAGGATAGATTTTTCTTTCTTTCTCTTTTTGTTTGGTACAGTTAAAAGAGAAAGAGTATAAATATTCTTAACCATTTGCCAGCTGTCAGGTGCCTTGAAGACAGACTCAGAAACTAATGCAATCATAAGGCAGTGCTTGAGAACATTCACCACCACCACCTCAAATAGTAATAGATGCAAACAAATGAAATGACTGATCTTAAGGGAGTGTGAGGCTCATGAAGCTTGAGTTTTGGAGGCCCTTACTTCTACCTTCCTAAGACCTGAGTGTAAGAGGATAATGTATTTTAGGTGATGTGTTTTCAAGTTACAGGGTCCGTTTTTTGATGCGTTAGATCAGGGGTTGGCAAACAATAGCATTTGAAGCAAACCTGGCCTGCTGTTGGTTTCCTAACAATTTTATAATGGTGATTAAATCTTTTTTTTCTTGAGGAAGACCACTCCAAAATCACATCAACTGGAATCCCTGATGTGACTTTCTCCTTTGAGTACAAACCCAAACTCACAGAGGTTAGTTTGGAGGTAAGTGATTGGTGAAAACCCCTGGGAACTTCAGAGCTAAGTTCTTTCTCTTTCCTTTTCTCTCTCTCTCTGGTCTCTGAGTTGCTTGCTGCCTGGCTTTATTTTGCATGGATATTCTTGCCATGTGGCTTCCCAGATGGCTCAGTCAGTGGTAAAGAATCTGCCTGCCCACGCAGGAGACGTGGGTTCAATCCCTGGTTTGGGAAATTCCTTGGAGAAGGAAACGGCAACCCACTCCAGAATTCTTGCCTGGGAAATCCCATGGACAGAGGAGCCTGGCGGCTACGGTCCATGGGGTCACAAAAGAGTCGGACACGCCTTAGAGCCTAAAACAACAACAACAGCAACACAGCATTACACCGAGGAACTGCGATCATTCACTCCATTCCCATCAATGTTATCACTGAGGGTAGTGTGAACCAGAGAAGGGACATTTCAGTTTACACAAGGTTACCCTGTATTTGCACAGCAGATCAATCAGTATTATGAAATCACAGACCTGATATAAAATAATCCTACCCCCCACATTCCCGGGGTGAGGAGTGTTACAGGGGAGGGAGAAAGTGCCACATTTACCGTGTTGCTGGTTATGGCTCATCATCTTGGGCCTTCTGACCCAGAAAGGCCTGGAGTCAGAAGGTCTAGCAGGACTGATTTAGGGCTCATCAAAGGGATCTCTTTTAATTTACCCGCAGAGGCTCCTCCTTGTGGAAGCTTCTCTCAGTGCTGCCAGAGCCTCTTTCCTAGAATAGCTGCAGCTCAGGGGGTGGAGGTGGTATATTCTCATCCATCAACTGCAGAGAATCCGACATCATTTTTCATCACTACCTCCAGGGACTCCAGCACCACGCCACTCCCTTTAGTAGACTGGATGTCATCGGCATCTCACCTCCCAGTGGTGTTCAGCAAAAATGTCTCCCCGTCAACCCAGGAGAATGACAGCTGTAACCAAATGCTTCCTCCGTCCTTGTCAAGAGTCAGCTGGGGCAGGAAGGCAGCCAGCTTGAGCAAAAGGGAGAGCTCACACTCGGGAGATGGGAGCACCTCGCCGAACCTAAAGACCTCAGGAGGGTCCAGAAGTGGAAAGCCATCAGAAACACAGAACGGATCTGCATTTCAAGAGCATCTTGGCTCAGTTTCTGTCTGCAAGTTGCATGCCTCCTTTCTCTCTCCAGCTTGACTCCCTGTGCTCCTGGACCACCCCAGGAACTGTGGCAGCTTCAGAGCTCAGTCCTAGCCACACAGAGTCTTTCTCTCAACCTCTCTGTGTGCCTGGTAGTGGAGGAAGGGTGGCCACGGATGGTTAGGCAGGTTCCACCTTGCACAAGGGCCCCTGAGCAATGAAGCCCCTGGAGGGTTGAACCCTAGTCCCTCCTGTGTTTATCAAGCCATTCATTAAGGGTGAGGCTGCATCTACCCACTGGGAAGGTCTTCCTCTAATTCTGCAAAGCTGTTGGATGGATTAGTGATACCCAGAGCAAACTTTTCTCTGAACTCATCCTCCAACTGCGGCCCTTGAATTTAAAGGAAATTCTCTTTCTCCACTACTTGCAGCTTGACTGAGCTTGTTGATCGAGGTACCAAAGGGTAAGGGTGTGCTGGGACTAGATCTGTCTTAAAATCTAAATCTTGGTGTCTGCTCACCCTGCAGCAGTACCTGGAGAGACTGGTGGAGCCTACCTCATGGATCCCAGGGCTACTCCTCTCCCTTCCTGGGTCTGGGTGGTTCTGCTTTTCCTTGGATTCTCTGATCTATCCTCTCTCCTTCCAACAAATGGCTATTTTTTTACTTAAGATAAAGTTGTGTGCTGCCTAGAACCCTTAGAACAGAAGAATCCTAACTTATAACAACAGCAACAACAAACATATTTCGAGCACTCACTGTGTGCCAGGCACTGTTCAAAGCACCTTATGTGTAAATTCATTTTCTCCTTACAACAGCCCTATGAGGTAGATACTAATGTAACTATTCCCATTGCACAGATGTGAAAACTGAAGCCTGGGGAGGAGACTCAACGTGCTCAGGACCACCCAGGTGTTAAGGAGTGGCGCTTGGATCTGGAGTCAAGCAGCCTCAAAGTGTCCAGAATTCACATTCTTCTTTAGTCTCAGTTCCAAATTCCCCAGAAAAGGATTCCACTTGGCCTTAATGAGTCAGATATACAACCTCAGTTCAGGGACTTCTCTGGTGGTCCAGTGGCTAAGACTCAGGGCTCCCAATGCAGGGGGCCTGGGTGTGATCCCTGGTCAGGGACGTAGATCCCGGATGCAGCAACTGAAAGAAAAAAAGATCCTGCGTGCCCCAAGGAAGAGACAAGATCCGTTGTGCCGCAGCTAAGACCTGGTGCAGCCAAATAAATAAAAATAATTTTTAAAAAAAGGGGGACCTACCCATCTGCATTTTTTAAAAAACACCCCAGGCGTTCTTGTGCTTATTACGTTGAAAACTGCCCTCTCTTTGTAGCAAGCCTCTGAAGGGAGAAGAAAATTGCAGTCTTTGGGATGTCCTGAGCATCTTGGCGTAAGGCAGATCAGTGGTAGGGACGGACATGCCTGCTCTGTCTCCTTTCTGCCCCCGCTGCAGCCTGGCGCCCCTCTTATGGCACATGTGCAGAGCCGAGGCTGAGCCATGGGTGTGAATCAGCTCTTGGACTGCCCAGGAGTCAGTGAGTGTTTCTTGGTTTCTAGTCTGGCAGTTCAGTCCTTCGGAGCCAGAGCTGGTTCCTCTGGCCCCCAGGGATAAAGGCTCACCCGCTGCCAGTCTAACAAGATGACAGCTATACAAGAAGGAGCATCAGATTACCTTTATCCAGTTTGTTTCACTTTAATTTCATATTCAGTGCTCCCATTTCATTTAGTCTGTGTTTGCCAACTTTGCCATCTCTCTTTTTTTTTTTTGATGTTCTTTCTCAAGCATTTATCAAGCAGAGTAGAAAGGTTTTTGCTTATACATATATAAATCATATGTATAATATATATTTTAGAAAATATAAATTTTTACCTAACTAAAAAATTTATGACATATTGATTCCACTTGTTTGACTTAGTATGAATAGAACACTAAATTTCTATTTTACTAGAAATTTTAATATCTATTTTAAATTTTAATATCTATTTAAAAAAATAGATATGTAACAAGCAACAAAAATTTATTGTATAGCACAGGGAACTATGAGTTCATATCTTGTAATAACCTATAATGGAAAATAATTCCAAAAATAGTATATGTATATATGTATGAACAAATCACCTTGCTGTGCACCTGAAGTGTTGTAAGTCAACTGTGCTTAGTTGCTCGGTCATGTCCAACTCTTTGTGACCCCATGGACTGCAGCCCGCCAGGCTCCTCTGTCCATGGGGCTTCTCCAGGCTAGAATACTGGAGTGGGTTACCATGACCTTTTCCAGGAGATCATCCCAACCCAGGGATTGAACCCAGGTCTCCCGTATTGCAAGCAGATTCTTTACCATCTGAGCTACCAGGGAAGCCCAAGTCAACTGCACTTCAATAAAATATATAAAGAAAAAAAAAGAGAGAGAGAAAGAAGGCGAGGAGGAGGAGGAGGAGCAAGCCTCCGCCCTACCTCCCTGCAAGCAGCAGGCTGTGTCCCCTACAGGTGGCACCTGGAGTGAAGGAAAACCCTGCCTCAGTTTTTTCCCTGGGAGACTTTTATCCCTTGCCCCACCCTCCTGGGAAAACACCGATTCTTCTGGCATCACCTGAGCTGGGCATTGCACGGAAATCAAGAGTGTAGATTGCAGAGCCAGGTTCAATCCCTGATTCTGCTGTGTGATGCTGGCAAGTTACTGAATTGCGCTGTTCCCTCAGTTTCACAGAGGCCTGCCCCTCATGCGTCAGACGGAGAGGTGAATGAGTTAATATACGTCAGGGACCCAGTGCACCTGATGCCTGTGAGACAGAAAACAAGGAAGAAGTGTTTTTTGGTACCGTCAGCAGTACTAATATTGAAGGTAGTTATTAATGTTCTCCGTGTGTGTGCGCACGCTTAATCGCTCAGTCGTGTCCGACTCTGCAATCCCATGAACTGTGGCCTGCCAGGCCCCTCTGTCCATGGGGATTCTCTAGGCAAGAATACTGCAGTGGGTTGCCATGCCCTCCTCCAGGGGATCTTCCCTCCTCCAGGTCTCCCACATTGCAGGCAGATTCTTTACCATCTGAGCCACCAAAGAAGCCCAAGCTCTTCCCAAATCCATGAACCAGTGTGAAAGCTTTAGATGTATGTTATAATCTTCATAAAAACCCAATAGGGGGACTCCCCTGGTGGTTCAGTGGTTAAGACTCCATGCTTCCAATGCCAGGGGGGACACGGGTTTGATCCCTGGTCAGGGAACTAAGATCCTACTGCTGCGTGGTGTGGCCAAAAAATACAATAAATAAAATAAAAACCCAACAGATTCTGGAACAACTGGATAGTGGTGATCAGTTCAGTTCAGTCGTGTCCGACTCTTTGTGACCCCATGAATCGCAGCACGCCAGGCCTCCCTGTCCATCACCGACTCCGGGAGTTCACTCAGACTCACGTCCATCGAGTCAGTGATGCTACAATAAATAAAATAAAACCCCAATAGGTTCTAGAACAACTGGATAGTGGCGATGGCTGCCCCACATTGTGAGTGTGCTTACTGCCAGAAGCTTGTGCATGGTGCAGTTTAAAATGGGGAAATGTCACATCTTTATGTTATGTATATTTCACATCCCTCCCCCAACACACACCCAAAGTCCACTAGGGTAGGAGGTATTGTGATCATTCCTTTATTACAAATGAGAGAAACTGAGGTCAAAGAGCCCCTGTGCCTGCCCCAGGGTCCCAGGGCTGGGAGTGGCTCAGCCTGGATTTTATCCCAACATGCTCCGCACTACTGGGAATACAAAGACCCACTGGGCTATGTTTCTGTCCCCTTGTACCTCCCTCCTTTTATTCTTTCATTCGACAGCCATGAGTGGTACCCCTACTATGTGCCAGGTCCTTTACCAGACGCTGGGGATTCAACAGACAGCAAGAGAGATGATCCTCAAACGCTAGCTCAAAGGAACGCACACTTACCCCCTGGGCTGGTGCTGAGATGAAAGGTGCCAGGAGAGGAGATGACAACTGGTGTGAACCAGTCAGAGCACCTGGGAGACAGCGTCATGGATGAAGTGAAAGAGTCAGGGGTGAAAGATGCTAGGAGTCCCCTTAGGGAGGTGGGAGGGGAAGAATGGTCCTGGCAGAGGAAGCAGCCACTCGTGCAAAGGCCCTAGGGCCCGTGTGGCCGGTGAGAGGGCGTGGGAGAGACAGGAAGCCAAGGGCAGAGAGGACCATGCAGGCTGCCCCTGGGGAAGCTTTGCCTTTGTCCTAAGGGTAATAGGGGTCTTTTGGGGTTGAAGCCGGGAAACATAACCTATTTCACCACCCCCAGAAGAGCCCACCTCTCCCCAGCCTTGACGTCCCACCAGCAACAATGAGGAGGGCCAGAAGTCCTGCAAGACCCCTCCTCTCCCTCATCCCCCACACCACCATGCCTCACCTGTCCCTCAGCCCTCTACCTGTACCCTCCCCAGCCTGCCCTCCTCCCTGCTTTATTCCTCTCCAGAGACCCCTGGGACCCTGTGTATCTTACTTCTCAGCTTGTCTCTTCCCCTAGAATGAAGGTTGCTCAAGGCCAAAGACTTTGTCTCCCCGGTGCCCCCAAACAGGGCTGAGCATCCCATAGGTGCTCATCTATCAGGCACCCAACTGTTGAAAGGAGTCCTAATGCCTCATGCAGGTGGCAAGGGGGCAAAAGTGAGGGGCCAGAGCTTCCCTGGTGGTCCAGTGCTTAGGAATCCACCTGCCAACGCAGGGGACATGGGTTCGATCCCTGGTATGGCAAGATTCCACATGCCGCAGAGCAGCTAAACCTGAGCACCACAACTACTGAAGCCCTTGTACCTAGAGCCCGTGCTCTGCAGAGAAGAGAAGCCACCGAAATGAGAAGCCTGCACAGCCAAAACTAAATTAAAATAAAAAAAAAGAGTAGGGGGCCAGGTGAGGATCTGCTGTGGGGTTCTGAGTGGGGGCACTGACGCTTGGGCTGCAGAAAGTGAAAGTGTTAGTCACTCAGTCGTGTCCGACTCTTTGTGACCCCATGAACTGTGTAGCCCACCAGGCTCCTCTGTCCATGGAATTCTCTAGGTAAGAATACTGGAGTGGGTTGCCATTTCATTCTCCAGGGGATCTTCTCAACCTAGGGATAGAACCCACATCTCCTACATGACAGACAGATTCTTTACAATCTGAGCCACCAGGGAAGCACAAAAACGGGAACATTCCACAGTGGTGGGAGCAGTCCTCGAAAAGCTTATGAAAGTGTCTTGGCCCAAGAGAGGACAGTTTTCCTGATTGGAGAAGGCCCAAGGTCAACCTGGGTGTGATAACGGGGCTGAGATTAGAAGTCTAATCCATCTCCACCCAGCAGGACATATCTGATGGCACCCACCAGACCCTTCCTGGACCCCTCCTGTCTTCCTGCAGCTCACACAGAAGCCAGCCTCCAGGCGTTTGCCCTCCAGCTCTTTCACTCCTTAAGGCAGAGCATCTGCTTCTCCTCCCTCCTAGTCTAGCTTCAAGGCTCAGCTTCAAAGTCAAGCCCTCACAGAAGTGTTGGAGGTGAGAGAATGGGAGGGACTTAGGGGAAGGGAGTAGAGAGAAGCCAATCTGATTCTAAGGTCAAAACACAAGAGTTCTTCCCATTCATTCATTCACCAAACTGCTATTGTGTGTGTGAGTTGCTCAATTGTGTCCAGCTCTTTTTGACCCTATGGATCATAGCCTGCCAGGCTCCTCTCTCGATGGGATTCTCCAAGCAAGAATACTGGAGTGGGTTCTATGTCCTCCTCCAGGGGATCTTCCTGACCCAGGGAACAAACCCAGGTCTCCCGCATTGCAGGCAGATTCTTTACCCCCAGTCATATGCAGGCTTTGGGGAGACAAAAAGAGACAGAGGAAATTCTTTCTGCTTTGTGGAGCTGACAATCAATAGCCGGGAGATGGATATTAACTATCAGAACAAATTAGGATTATTACTACTACCACAGGGGACTTCCCTGATGGCTCAGGTGGTAAAGAATCTGCCTGCAATGCAGGAGATCCAGGTTTGATCCCTGGGTCAGGAAGATCCCCTGGAGAAGGGAATGGCAAACCACTCCAGTATTCTTGCCTGGGAAATCCCATGGACAGAGGAGCCTGGCAGGCTACCGTCCATGGGGTCACAAAGAATCGGACACAACTGATTGACTCAACAACAACAACGATTATTATTATTATTTTGAATAGTCTGTATGAGGGTGAAGTGACCTCACTGCACGTCAGAGTCTGAAGGAGACATTCTAGAAACACAGGGCTCCCTGCCCAGCCAGTGCCCAGGTTCTCTGAGCATTGCTCTGTTCTATCTGCAGAGTGATGCTGGGGCCAGCATGACTGTCTCCGTTGCTAAGAATCCAAACACTGAGGCACAGGGAGCTCCACCCCTCACCCCTGACCAAGAGCAGGGCTGGCGGGCAGAGATACCAGGGCTGCTGGATGCTTACCTACCACCGCCCCTCCTTAGAAGGCGTTCCTGGACCACCCTCTCTTCCCCTCAGCCTGCCTTGCTTCTCTTCCTGGCACTTTGAGATGTATCTATTTTTTAATCCGACTCCTCCAGGAGAATGTAGGGCCAAAGGAAACTTGCTGATGACTCAGCCCCTGCTGCTGCACACACCCGAAAATAATTGGATTTGGAAAGAAAGGCATTCAGTTGACTTTGATTAGCCCTTTAAAATCATAACCATTCTGGGAGCTCTCCTATTGACTGAAACCCTTGCTAGACTTGGCTGGGTTCACATTCTTGTTCCTAAGGCTGAGCACATAGTAGGTGCTCAGTAAAGATCTGGTGAGGAAATGGATGAGTGAAACCACTGGGGACTTTCCTTTCACTGCTCAATTATATCCCCTCTATCCACTTTTTCCTCCTCTCTCCTTCCCCCATTCTTTCCTGACCTCCTCAACTTTTGAGGCCCTGTTCCATGTCTTGCTCTTATGCAGAGCCTCAGATAACAAACTAAAAGTGACACAAAGTTCACAATAGTGGGGTCAATAGAATCTGTTTTTTAAATTCCCTTTAAGGGAATTCGATGGTGATAGTGGTTCGGACTTGGTGTTTTCGCTGCGGGGGTCCCCAAGCTGTGTTGGCACAGCCAAAATGAAAAAAAATGAAAAAAAATTCCCTTTAAGATAATGTGTTGTGTTGTGCTTAGTCACTCAGTCGTGTCCAACTCTTTGCAACCCCATGGACTGTAGCCAGCCAGGATCCTCTGTCCATGGGGATTCTCCAGGCAAGAATACTGGTGTGTGGGTTGCCATGCCCTCTTCCAGGGAATCTTCAACATTATTTTATGTAATTATTTTTCCATCTCTTGCTTCTTTTTTCAGCTTTGGTGTATGTAATATGGGCTTCCCAGGTGGCTCAGTGGTGAAGAGTCTGCCTGCCAATGCAGGAGACACAGGTTTGATCTCAGGGTCAGGAAGATCCCCTGGAGAAGGAAATGGCAACCCACTCCAGTATTCTCACCTGGAAAATTCCGTGGACAGAGGAGCCTGGCGGGCTATAGTTCACAGTGTTGCAAAGAGTCAGACATCACTGAGTGACTGACCACTCAGTCATACTTAATATAAAAATTGTACATTTAAAAAAATATATTGTTTATGTATTTGTCTTCACTGGGTCTTGATTGTGGTTTGTGGGATCTAGTTCCCTGACCAGGGATCAAACCCGAGCCCCCTGCTTTGGAAGTGAGAAGCCTTAGTCCCTGGACCACCAGGGAAGTCCCCCAAATCATGCATCTTTAATGTATTTATCTTGGGAGTTTGGACACACACATATATACCCACGATACCATTGCCACACTCAAGGGAACAAAAATATTCATCACCTCCCAAAGATTTCTTGTGTCCCTTCTTTTTTTTCTTTCTTTCTTTTTCTTCTTTTGTAGTAAAAACACTCACCCTGAGATCTGCCTTCTCCACAAGTTTTTAAGTGAGTGACATGCGTGCGTGCTCACTCAGTCATGTCTGACTCTTGGCGATCCCATGGACTGCAGCCCACCAGGCTCCTCTATCCCTGGGATTTCCCAGGCAAGAGTACTGGAGGGTGCTTCCACTGTCACCTCCGGGGGAGCTTCCTGACTCGGGGATCGAACCCAAGTTTGTGCATCTCCTGCCTTGGCAGGCGGGTTCTTGACCACTGAACCACCCGGGAAGCCCAAGTTCACGACACCACGATGTTAACCGCAGGACCTAGGTTGCACAGCAGGTCTTTGGAATTTTCTCATCATGCAGTTAGACCAAAGCTGGAGCAGGGAATAATCCATTCTGTGGGGAGTGAGGCAGGCGTAGAGTGTGAAGAGCGGGGCTACTGGAGAAGCCTTCTGAAAGGGCAGAAATCTGAGAAATACTCTGAAAAATGTCCAGAATTTCATCTCCTGTGGGCCATGGAAACTGCTGGAACAAAAGTGTGGAGGTAGAGTGAGACAAATACTGTATAATATTACTTACATGCGGAATCTTAAAAATACAACAAACTATCAAATATGACAAAAAAGGGGCAGACTCAGGGATACAACACACTAGTGGTTACCAGTGGGGGTGAGGGTGGGAGAGGGGCTATGAGGGGAACTAAGTCTCTTCAGTCATGTCTGACTCTTTGGGACCCCATGGACTAGAGCCCACCAGGCTCCTCTGTCCATGGGATTCTCCAGCCAAGGATACTGCAGTGGGTTGCCATGCCTTCCCCCAGGCGATCTTCCCCACCCAGGGATCGAACCCACATCTCGTATGTCTCCAGCATTGGCAGGTGGGTTCTTTACCACTAGCGCCACCTGGGAAGCCCCATGGGGGGAGCGGGAGATACAAAGTATTCGGTGTAAGATAGGCTAAAGGATGAGATATTGCACAACACAGGTGATATAGCCAATTTTTTTAGTATTTGTTTATTTATTTGGCTTCATTGGGTCTTAGTTGTGGCACATGGAATCTTTGCTGCATTTTGTGGGATCTTTGGTTATGGTGCACGGACTCTCCAGTTGTGGCGCTTGGGCTCAGTAGTTGTCCAGTTCAGTCGCTCAGTCGTGTCTGACCCTTTGCGGCTCCATGGACTGCAGCACGCCAGGCCTGCCTGTCCATCACCAACTCCCGGAGTTTACTCACACTCAACTCAACTCCCGGAGTTTACTCAACTCAGTAGTTGAGGCATGTGGAATGAGTTGCTCTGTAGCATCTGGTATCTTAGTTCCCAGACCAAGGATCAACACTTCGTCCCCTGCATTCGAAGGTGGATTTTTAACCAGTGGACCACCAGGGAAGTCCCAGCCCATATTTTATAATAATTGGAAGTGGAAAATAGTCTTTCAAGTTGTATACAATTTTTAAAAATATAATAAGAAACTAAAATGCAAAAAAGAAATAAAAAAGTAAAGCAGTGACTGACATTAGAAGAACTCCAAGTACCCTGGGTAGCTAAGCATGAGGGGTTTTGTAGGGAGTGGCAGTTTGTCAGGCCAGCAAGTCCTTTTTGAAGTACTTATGACTCAAGTGGCTGCATATTTACGGTTATATCTGCAGCAGATTTTGCATCAGCACTAGAAGGGTTTTATTTTTCACCTTTATTGAGGTATAATTTACACATCATAAAATTAACCCATTTAAAGTGTACAATCCAATGATTTTTAGTAAGTTTACTGACATGCACTTCCACTATAATCTAATTTTAGAAACTTTCCATCACTCTCAAAGGATCCCTTGGGTCCATTTACAGTTAATCCCGTTTGCTCCACCAGCCCCGGGCAACCACTAATCCACTCTCTGTCTCAATGCATTTGCTTATTCTGGACATTTCATATAATTGCAATCCTATTCCGTGTGGTATTTTGCATCTGGCTTCTTTCACTGAGGGTTTTTCCAGAGGCTCCTTGGTAAAGAATCTGCCTGCACTGCAGGAGACTTGGGTTTGACCGCTGGGTTGGGAAGATCCCCTGGAGAAGGGAATGTCAACCCACTCTAGTATTCTTGCCTGGAGAATTCCTATGGACAGAGCAGCCTGGTGGGCTACAGTCCTCAGGGTTGCAAAGAGCTGGACACAACTGAGCGACTAATCACAGCATAGACTGAAGAAATGTTGACTGGAAGGCTTTATGGCTGCCTCTTTTCATGTCTTTGGGATAAATACCTAGGAGTCAACTGGCAGGTTGGATCGTCAGTTCAGTCATTGAGTTGTGTCCGACTCTTTGCAACCCCATGGACTGCAGCATGCTAGGCTTCCCTGTGCATCACCAACTCCCAGAGTTTACTCAAACTCATGTGCATTGAGTCAGTGATGCCATCCAACCGTCTCATCTTCTGTCATCCCCTTCTCCTGCCTTCAATCTTTCCCAGCTTCAGGGTCTTTTCAAAGGAGTCAGTTCTTCGCATCAGGTGGCCAAAGTATTGGAGTTTCAGCTTCAGCATCAGTCCTTTGAGTGAATATTCAGGACTGATTTCCTTTAGGATGGACTGGTTGGATCTCCTTGCAGTCCAAGGGACTCTCAAGAGTCTTCTCCAGCACCACAATTCCAAACCATGAATTCTTTGGCACTCAGCTTTCTTTATGGTCCAACTCTCACATAAGTACAGACTACTGGAAACAGTGCCCTAATCTTAAGTGTAGTGGCTTGATGACTTTATTCTTTTCTTTTTTTTTTGATGACTTTTTACATGTAGCCATATCCTGCAACCACCATACAAACCAACACCAACTAACAGAATATTTCCAGCACCCCAAATTTCCCCTCACCATACCCCTTCTCCCTTCCCTGTCCAGTGGTAACCATGATGCCAAGTTCTAGCACCATTGATTAGTTTTTCCCCTTCTTGTAGTTGATGTAAATAAAATGTTTGTCATGTTGTCACATCTCAATAATTTGTTTTTTTATTGCTACAGAGCCCTGGAGAAAGAAATGGCAACCCACTTCATATTCTTGCCTGGAGAATTCCACGGACAGAGGAGCCTGGCGGGCTATAGTCCATGGGGTCGCAAAGAGTCGACACGACTGTGAAACTAACTTTCACTTTTCTTTGCTCTAGAGTATTCCACAGTATGATTATACTAAAAATAATTTAACCATTCTCCTGTTGATGGACACTTGAGCTATTTCTAAGGCTTTTGTTGTTGCTATTGCTATTAGTATATCCTATTACTTAAAGAAAAAGAATAATTCAGACTTCCCTAGAGGTCCAATTGGAATCTGCCTGCCAATGCAGGAAACTCAGGTTCCATCCCCAGTCCACATGCCATGGGACAGCAAAGCTGGAACACCAAAACTGCTGAAGCCCTAGAGCCCATGCTCTGCAACAAGAGAAACCACTGTAATGAGAAGCCTAGGCACAACAAATAGAGAGTAGTTCCCACTTGCTGCAACTCGAGAAAGCCCACGCAGCCACAAAGACCCGGTGCAGACAAAAATAAACTAAACAATTTTAAAAGAACATTAAAAAAATTTTTTTAATTAGAGAAAGAATAATATGTTCCTACCTAAATAGTATGTTCCCAAAGCATTCTCAAACACCCGTATGACAACCTGGTAAGCATTTATTCAAAATATAAAGCTTTTAAAATTACCTGATTATTTCACAGCAGTGAATTTGTTAGTGGGAACTTTGTGAAGTAGGCATCGATATGGTACAGTATGTATGGCATATAATAATGTTGTATAAAATTATGTTTCCTTTGTACAATGAACTTGTACTGTAATATGATTAAACAATGAATAATGTGTTAAGGTTACAAGGGAAATATCTAAAGTGGACCTAGTTTCAATAGCCCCCAACATACCTAGCCAACTTTGGAACCTATGAAAGGGTAAGTCTTCAGGGAAAGAATGGGTGAGATGAAATGAACAGCGTTTTTTTTTTTTTTTAATTTATTTTATTTAAGTATAGTTGCTGTACAGTGTTGTGTTAAATTCCGCTGGACAGCAAAGTGACTCGGTTATATAGGTATACACATTCTTTTTCAAATTCTTTTCCATTAGTGTTTGTCACAGGAAATTGATATAATTCCATGTGCTATACAGTAGCATTGTTGTTTATCCAGTCTAAATATAATAGTTTACTTCCACCACCGGTCTCTAGCCTTTCCCATTCTATTGTTTTCCTCTATGTTGCATTGTTCCCTTAAGAAGGCCTTCTTACCTCTCCTTGCTGTTCTTTGGAACTCTGCGTTCAATTGGGTATATCTTTCCCTTTCTCCTTTGCCCTTCGCTTCTCTTCTTTTCGCAGCTGTTGGGAAGGATTTCTCAGACAACTACTTTGCGTTCTTGCATTTCTTTTTCTTGGGGATGGTTTTGGTCATCACCTTCTGTACAATGCTAAGAACCTCTGTCCATAGTTCTTCAGGCACTGTGTCTGTCGTATCTAATCCCTTGAATCTATTTGTCACCTGCACTGTACAATCATAAGAGATTTGATTTAGGTCATACTTGAATGACCTAGTGGTTTTCCCTACTTTCTTCAATTTGAGCCTGAATTTTGCAATAAGGAGCTGATGATCTGAGCCACAGTCAGCTCCTGGTCTTGTTTTTGCTGACTGTATAGAACTCTTCCATCTTTGGCTGTGAAGAATATAACCAATCTGATTTCGGTATTGGCTATCTGGTGGTGTCCATGTGTAGAGTTGTCTCTTGTGTTGTTGGAAGAAGGCATTTGCTATGACCAGTGCGTTCTCTTGGCAAAACTCTATTAGCCTTTGCCCTGCTTCACTTTGTGCTCCAAGGCCAAACTTGCCTGTTACTCTAAGTGTCTCTTGACTTCCTACTTTTGCATTCCAGTCCTCACAGAGTCGGACATGACTGAAGCGACTTAGCAGCAGCAGCAGCAGCATGATGAAAAGCACATCTTTTTTTCCCCCTTGGGTTCCAAAATCACTGTGAATGGTGATTGCCGTCATTAAATTAAGACGCTTGCTCCTTGGAAGAAAAGCTATGACAAACCTAGACAGCATATTAAAAAGAAGAGGCATCACTTTGCCAACAAATATACACATAGTCAAAGCTATGGTTTTTTCAATAGTCATGCACGGATGTAAGAGCTGGACCATAAAGAAGGCTGAGCATCAAAGAATTGATGCTTTCGAACTGTGGTGCTGGAGAAGATTCTTGAGAGTCCCTTGGACAGCAAGAAGATCAAGACAGTCAATCCTAAATGGGAAGATCCCCTGGAGAAGGAAATGGCAACCCACTCCAGGTATTTTTGTCTGGAAAATCCCTTGGACAGAGAAGCCTGGTGGGCTACAGTCCAAGGGGTCACAGAGATTTGGACACAACTGAATGACTAACACTTTCTTTCTTTATTCTTTGGAAGGACTGATGATGAAGCTCCAATACTTTGGCCACCTGTTGTGAAGGGCAGACTCATTGGAAAAGACCCTAATGCTGGGAAAGACTGAGGGCAAGAGGAGAAGCGGGCAGAGGATCAGATGACTGGATGGCATCACTGACTCAGTGGACATGAGTTTGAGCAAACTCAGGGAGATAGTGAAGGACAGGGAAGCCTGGTGTGGTGCAGTTCGTGGGGTTGCAAAGAGTCAGACACGACTTAGCAACTGAACAGCTACCAGGTGGCTGGTTCGGCAGTATAGAATCTGCCTGCCAATTCAGGGGGACACGGGTTCAATCCGAGTCGGGAAGATCCCCTGGAGAAAGAAATGGCAACCCACTCCTGTATTCTTGTCTGGAAATCCCATGGACAGAGGAGCCTGGCGGGCTACAGTCCACAGGGGTCTCAAAGAGTCAGACGCGACTTGGGGACTAAACAACAACTAATCCCATACTCCCAACCCATTCCTCCCATCCTCACCTCCCCCTTGGCAACCAAAGTTTGTTCTGTGTTCTCGGGTCTGTTTCCGTTTCATAGATAAACCCATTCTTGAGACGCACAGTTGAAATGGTAGACACTGATTTGGACCATGAAGGAGATCAGCCCTGGGATTTCTTTGGAAGGAATGATGCTAAAGCTGAAACTCCAGTACTTTGGCCACCTCATGCGAAGAGTTGACTCATTGGAAAAGACTCTGATGCTGGGAGGGATTGAGGGCAAGAGGAGAAGGGGATGACAGAGGATGAGATGGCTGGATGGCATCACTGACTCAACTCCAGGAGTTGGTGATGGACAGGGAGGCCTGGCATGCTGCGATTCATGGGGTCACAGAGAGTTGGACACAACTGAGCGACTGACCTGATCTGATCTGATCTGATCATCTATCTTATCTACCTACCTAGGAAAATATCATAGCGAATATTTGAGTGAAAGTCCAAGTACAAGGTGGATTTTGCACAGTAATTCAGTAAAAGGCAGAGACTCCAAATTGCTGTAACCGCAGTCCTTGTTGCCATCTAACCCTAATCTGGAACCATACCTGGAGTAAACCTTTAAGCTATGCAAATGAGTGAGGATTCCAGACCCTGCCTTCGGAAGAGCTGGGGTAGGGAGGAGGGTGGTGGGAGGGAGCCTATAATAAGTGGAGGCTGAGAAGGGAAGGACCAGAACTCTTTCCCGTTACTGCTGGCTCTCCCAGACGCAGGGCCCTCTTTATGCTCAAAGACAACTGACTGTCTTGAGATTTGCCATGCTATCGAAGTCAAGGACACCTCAGAAACGGAAACGAAAGCCTGTGTATGGCCGGAGGACCAAAGGGTCAAATGGACCCCAATTGCCGAGACAGCTCTCCCCTAACACCCCCAGCACCAGCTTAGCCTGCAGGTGGTTCCTGGAAGCCTGGAGGAACACAAGACAAGGTATGCTCTTTGCAATGACGTTTTCCAACTCAATTGCTGGTTCATAAGAAAGCTGTTGATTTTAGGGAGGTAGATCTTGCCATGGGCCACCTTACAGAAATCTTAACTTTGCCTTCCAGAGCTGGTTTGTTTCTTCTCCAGGGAGGATGTAGGTCTGCATGCAAATACATCTTTTCCTTTGCAGTTGAGCTTCTGTCTCTCCTTCTCTTGCATTTGGTGGTTTCTCTTTGGAAGTTGAATTGACCAAATTGAGGTTGGGTGGAAAGAGAGGGGTGGGCACAGAGGTTAGTGGATGGGTGAAGAGGAAAGGCCGGTGGGTGCTTTATCAGTTGAACCAGGATCATGGCTAAAAGCGCTCCTCCACAGCACCAGGCTCCAACATGGGATGGGCACAGATGCCCAAGAGCAGTCATAATCACCCTTGAAAATCCCTTAAGTCACTTTTGTTACCTTTTTAAAATCCAGTTATCTTCCAAGGTAAGAACAAGATTACCTAATTGAGTACAGCTGAATTGTGTTTAGAAATGTCATTACTTTTCCCTCCTTCAAAAAAAAAAAACTTCAAATCTGGAATCACCTCAGTCCAGAGCTGACGTTGTATAAGTTAACATGAAAATACTGAGCATTTGTTCTATCTCTGTAAGATCTTTTTCCTCCCTTGGTTTCATCTGAGGCTCGCGGCCCTTACTCCCATCCCTTTGAAACTGACATTCTGGGCATCACATAAACACCATCTTCAGCTTCCTTCTGCATATTTTTTTGTAGTCCCCCATTCCTTGGATGGGCTTCCCAGGCGGCACAGTGGTTAAAAAATACCCACCTGCGAATGCAGGAGACACAGGACACTTGATTCGGTTCGATCTCCAGGCCAGGAAGACCCCCTGGAGGAGGAAATGGCAACCTACTCCTGTATTTCTTGCCTGGGGAATCAAATGGACAGAGGCGCCTCATGGGCTACCGTCCATGGGGT
The DNA here is from genome assembly GCF_019923935.1 of Bubalus bubalis. NCBI lineage: Eukaryota > Metazoa > Chordata > Mammalia > Artiodactyla > Bovidae > Bubalus > Bubalus bubalis. Next base: position 34,409,001 of record NC_059180.1, read on the forward strand.
CACAAAGAGTTGGACCCGACTGAGCCCACACGCAGTGGATAAGGGCTTTCCAGGTAGCGCTAGTGGTCAAGAACCTGCCTGCCAATGAGGGAGACAAAAGAGACGCTGGTTCTATCTCTGGGTTGGGAAGATCCCCTGGAGCAGGAAATGGCAACCCACTACAGTATTCTTATCTGGAGAATCCCCATGGACAGAAGAGCCTAGCTTCTTCAGTCCATTGACACAACTAAAGTGACTTAGTTTTACCTGCACAGGGAATTCAGCCTTCGGAACCCCACAGACAGGGAGAGGGTTGTGTGCCTGAGGGTGAGGTTGGAGTTGGGGATGTTGGAGGAAGGTGCTCCTTAGTGGGTGGGGTGCCTGCAAAGCTCTGCTAGTTCCCACAGCTGCCACAGACATCCTGGCTCAGAGAAACCTACAAACCCTACAAAGGTATTGGTTTATTCCTTTAGGCAATATTTGAGTCTTTCCTGTGGATTCTAACTAGAATGAGATAAGGGCAGTTACTACCTTAAGGAGGATGGATACATTCTGCTGGAGGAGACAGAGATTTTTTGTTTTTTAATCTATATTTAGCAAAATGTCAGCTCACATTGAGCACCTATGTGTACCAGGCCCTAGGGAATGGGGTTCTGCTTCATTGAAGAAACTCACATCTAGTAGGGAAAAGGTGAAACAGGGATTTTTGGCAAAACACCACTGACAGTCCAGTGGTTAAGACTCTGCACTTTCAATGCAGGGGGCGTGGGTTCGATCCCTGATCGGGGAACTAAGATCCTACATGCCATGCGGCACAGCCAAAAATTGAAAGGAAAAAAAAAAGGCAAAACACATAACAGGTGTTAAGTCCTACATGCCATGCGGCACAGCCAAAAATTGAAAGAAAAAAAATGGCAAAACACATAACAAGTGTTAAGTCATCAGTTCTTTTAATCAACTGCCACGATGGCTGTGAAGAAGTATCAGGTACAGTGATGGGTGCTACAGAGGACCTTAAGAAAATGAAGGAAACATTTTGCATCATTTCTCTTAGTAAATCTTTGAAATCTAGTATATATTTCAGATAAATATGGAATACTTATGGGTTTCTAGGGTAAAGAATGGGGAGAAGTGATAGTTAAGGAGTTTAGGATGCACATGTACACACCTCTTCTTAATAGCTTCTGCTTCTGTTAGACCCATGCCATTTCTGTCCTTTATTGAGCCCATCTTTGCATGAAATGTTCCCTTGGTATCTCTAATTTTCCTGAAGAGATCGCTAGACTTTCCCATTCTATTCTTTTCCTCTATTTCTTTGCACTGATCACTGAGAAAGGCTTTCCTACCTCTCCTTAATATTCTTTGGAACTCGGCATTCAGATGGATATATCTTTGCTTTTCTCCTTTGCCTTTCCCTTCTCTTCTTTCCTCAGCTATTTGTAAGGCCTCCTCAGACAACCATTTTGCCTTTCTTCTTTCATTTTTGCATTTCTTTTTCTTGGGGATGGTTTTGATCCCTGCCTCCTGTACAATGTCAGGAACCGCCATCCATAGTTCTTCAAGCACTCTATCAGATCTAATCCCTTGAATCTATTTCTCAATTCCCCTGTATAATCCTAAAGGATTTGATTTAGGTCATACCTGAATGGTCTAGTGGTTTTTCCCTACTTTCTTCAATTTATGTCTGAATTTGGCAATAAGGAGTTCATAGTCTGTGCCACAATCAGCTCCCAGTCTTGTTTTTGCTGACTGTATAGAACTTCTCTATCTTTATCTGCAAAGAATATAATCAGTCTGATTTTGGTGTTGACCATCTGGTGATGTCCATGTGTAGAGACTTTTCTTGTGTTGTTGGAAGAGGGTGTTTGCAATGACCAGTGCGTTCTCTTGACAAAACTCTATTAGCCTTTGCCCTGCTTCATTCTGTACTCCAAGGCCAAATTTGCCTGTTACTCCAGGTGTTTCTTGACTTCCTACTTTTGCATTCCAGTCCCCTCTAATGAAAAGGACATCTTTTGGGGGTGTTAGTTCTAGAAGGTCTTGTAGGTCTTCATATTAAGAAGAGGTGGCAAGAATATACAGAAGAGCTATACAAAAAAGATCTTCACGACCCAGACAATCAAAATGGTGTGATCACTCACCTAGAGCCAGACATCCTGGAATGCGAAGTCAAGTGGGCCTTAGGAAGCATCACTATGAACAAAGTTAGTGGAGGTGATGGAATTCCAGTTGAGCTATTCCAAATCCTGAAAGATGATGCTGTGAAAGTGCTGCACTCAACGTGCCAACAAATTTGTAAAACTCAGCAGTGGCCACGGGACTGGAAAAGGTCAGTTTTCATTCCAATCCCAAAGAAAGGCAATGCCAAAGAATGCTCAAACTACTACACAATTGCACTCATCTCACATGCTAGTAAAGTAATGCTCAAAATTCTCCAAGCCAGGCTTCAGCAATACGTGAACCATGAACTTTCAGATGTTCAAGCTGGATTTAGAAAAGGCAGAGGAACCAGAGATCAAATTGCCAACATCCACTGGATCATGGAAAAAGCAAGAGAGTTCCAGAAAAACATCTATTTCTGCTTTGTTGACTATACCAAAGCCTTTGACTGTGTGGACCACAACAAACTCTGGAAAATTCTGAAAGAGATAGGAATACGAGACCACCTGACCTGCCTCTTGAGAAATCTGTATGCAGGTCAGGAAGCAACAGTTAGAACTGGACATGGAACAACAGACTAGTTCCAAATAGGGAAAGAAATACGTCAAAGCTGTATATTGTCACCCTGTTTATTTAACTTATATGCAGAGTACATTATGAGAAACGCTGGGCTGGAAGAAGCACAAGCTGGAATCAAGATTGCTGGGAGAATTATCAATAACCTCAGATATGCAGATGACACTATCCTTATGGCAGAAAGTGAAGAAGAACTGAAGAGCCTCTTGATGAAAGTGAAAGAGGAAAGTGAAAAAATTGGCTTAAAACTCAACATTCAGAAAACTAAGATCATGGCATGTGGTCCCATCACTTCATGGGAAATAGATGGAGAAACAATGGAAACAATGACAGACTGTATTTTGGGGGGCTCCAAAATCACTGCAGATGGTGACTGCAGCCGTGAAATTAAAAGACGCTTTCTCCTTGGAAGAAAAGTTATGACCAACCTAGACAGCATGTTAAAAAGCAAAGACATTACTTTCCAACAAAGGCCTGTCTAGTCAAAGCTGTGGTTTTTCCAGTAGTCATGTATGGACATGAGAGTTGGACTATAAAGAAAGCTGAGCGCCGAAGATTTGATGCTTGTGAACTGTGGTGTTGGAGAAGACTCTTGAGAGTCCCTTGGACAGCAAGAAGATCCAACCAGTCCATCCTAAAGGAAATCAGTCCTGAATATTCACTCGAAGGACTGATGCTAAAGCTGAAGCTCCAATACTTTGGTCACCTGATGCGAAGAACTGACTCATTTGAAAAGACCCTGATACTGGGAAAGATTGAAGGCAGCAGGAGAAGGGGATGACAGAGGATGAGAGGGTTGGATGGCATCACTGACTCCATGGACATGAGTTTGAGTAAACTCCGGGAGTTGGCAATGGACAGGGAGGCCTGGTGTGCTGCAGTGCATGGGGTCACAAGGAATCGGACACGACTGAGCAACTGAACTGAACTGAACTATACACCCCGCTATATTTAAAATGGATAACTAACAAGGACTTACTGTATAGCACATGGAATCTGCCCAGATTATGTGCCAGCCTGGATGGGAGGGGACTTTGGGGGAGAATGGATACATGTTTATGTATGGGTGAGTCCCTTCTCTGTTCTCCTGAAACTATGGAAACGTTGTTAATCCGCTATGCCTGTGTGAGTGCTAAGTCATGTCCAACTCTTTTGCAACCTCACTGTAGCCCTCCAGGCTTCTCTGTCCATGGGATTCTCTAGGCAAGAATTCTGGAGTGGGTTGCCATGCCCTCCTCCAGGGGATCTTCCTGACCCAGGGATCAAACCTGCGTTGCTTGTGTCTCCTGCATTGGCAAGCAGGTTCTTTACCACTAGTTCCATTTGAGAAGCCCCCCAGCGCTCCCGCCCAGCCAATATGAAATAAAAATTTGTTTTTCTTTTTTAAAGAAAGTGAATGATGTCACCTGGGACAAACGTTAGATGGGCATCTCCAGAAAGTCCTTGAGGCCTTCAGATTTAAGATGAGGTGGAAAGGCAGGCAGGGAGGGTCCAGATAAAGCAAGGTGGTATCTAGAAGGTTCTTAAGGGAGTTATCCCATCACATTTGAAAGGATGACTCTGGTTATGGTGGGAGGAGTGGCTTAGACCTGGGAGTGTCTGAATGGATGGGCCTGGAAAACCGGGGCCTCCCTGGGAGGGTAGAGGGGAAAGAGAGTCAAAGAGATGAACAGGAGGGTGAGAAAGAACATTGGCATGAACTTGGGCAGGCAGGGATGGACAGAGGCAGGTGACTCATTAGGAGCTCTTAGGAGGCAGAATAGAGTTCCAGGCAGGAAGAGAGGATAAGGCATATGATGGACAGACTTGGGCTTGACCCATCTAGGAATACTGGGCTACCTGGAGGTTGTTCCAGTGAAGTACCTGCATGGTACTCAGCAATCTTTTGAGAGCTGGAGATGAAAAGTGCTAACTAAACTCTTTGTTGTTGCTGTTATTTAGTCACTAAGTCGTGTCCAGCTCATTTGTGACCTCATGGACTGTAGCCCACCAGGCTTCTCAGTCCATGGGGTTTCCCAGGCGAGAATACTGGAGTGGGTTGGTTGCCATTTCTTTCTCCAGGACATCTTCCTGGCCTAGGGATTGAACTCATGGCTCCTGCATTGGCAGGTGGATTCTTTACCACTGAGCCACCAGGGAAGCACAACTAAACCCATGAATTCGATTAATCTTCATAATAACCCTCTAACCTTGTGCTTCAAGCCAAACTTTCTGCCATAATGGAAATGTTCTATATCAGGGCTGCCCAGAACAGCAGCCACAGGCCCCTGGCAGCTGGGCCTTTGAAATATAAATAGTGCGACTGAGGAGCTGAACATCTAATTGAATTTAATTTGAATTAATTCAAGTTTAAGAACTGATGCTTGATTCTGTTACTGAAGAAATTTTAAGTGTTTTTGAAATAACTTGGTTATATAGTTCTACTTTTGAATATTGATATTATCTTCAAAGGAAATTTGAAATACATAGAAATACCATTTAAACTGTTCTTGATAACATTTTGACTAATTTTTCAAGGGCAAATTTTTTGAAATCTAAATGGACATCAAGTATTTCCCAATGAAATTTTGACATCTAAATTGAGATATGTTGTAAATGTGAAATATAGGCCAGATTTTGAAGATTTACCGAGAAAAATTATGTATGTAAAGTGTCCCATTATTAATTTTTTATGTCAATTACCTATTGAAATGATAAACTTGGAGGGACTTCCTAGGCGATTCAGTGGTTAGGACTCCTGTCACTTTCACTGACGGGACCCAGGTTCAAACCCTAGTTGGGGAACTAAAGTCCTGCAAGCTGTATACTGTGGCCAAAAAGAAAATGAGATAAGCTTAGATATAATTGAGTTAAATGAAGTATATTTATTACATATAAATAATATTTAAATGGTAATTGCCAAAGCCTGCTAACTGGTCTCTCTGTTGTTATTGCTGTTGCTCAGTCGCTAAGTTGCGTCTGACTCTTTGCGACCCCATGAACCGTAGCACGCCAGGCTCCCCTGTCCTTCACTATCTCCCGAAGTTCGCTCAAACTCATGTCCATAGAGTCAGTGATGCTATCTAACCATCTCATCCTCTGCCACCTGTGGTCTCCCTGCTCCAGGGCCAAATCTCCTCCAACAGCCAGAGATATTTTTAAAAGTGTAAATCTGACCATGCTATTCCCTGTCTAAAACACTTCAATGGGCTTCTCCATTCCAAATATATCAAATGTAAATTCTTTCCCATGGCCTGGCACTCATTTGATGCTCATTCAAATATTTGTTGAAAAAATAATGGGGAAAAAAAATTTTTTTGTTTGTTTCAAACCTATGTGTTTTAAACTTAAAGACATTTTAAATTGAAAAATTTTAAACACTTAAAATTTATTATTCATGGGGATTCCCTGGCGGTCCAGTGATTAAGACTTGGTGTTTTCACTGCTGGGACCTGGGTTCAGTCCTTGGTTGAAGAACTTAGGTCCTAAAAGCCAAAAAATTATTACTCAGGATAACATCCCATCTGCAATAGAAGTCCATTTTCATGAATCATCTCCATCACTGGGTATTCATCCTTTAAGTTTTCAACTATGGTCTATTTGCTGGGTGAAAAAGTACCTTGTTTTAATTTAGATTTCTTTGCTAGTAACTAGGTTGGCTACCTTCTGTTTGTTCATTATTTACTATTTGGTTTTATGGCCAAATTAATTAATAAAACTTTGTTTTTATCGAAAAATATTCTTTTCCGCAAGAAGGATTTCCATCCTTTGTCTATGTCATGACTATTTTTTCTCTATCATTCATTGACTTAACAACAATGATTTTTGTTTGTTTATTTCATGAGTATTTTTTCCCTATTTGCCATTTGTTGGCTTAACAAGAATATATATATATATATATATATATTTTTTTTTTTTTTTTAATTTGGCTGCACTGCTCAGATTCAGAATCCGAGTTCCCTGACCAGGGATTGAAAGTGCAGAGTCCTAACCACTGGACTTTCAGGGAATTCCCAACTAAATATTTTGAAAAATAATCTTCTAGAAGAAAATGAATGCTTGCAAATAAATCTAATTAATTTAAAATACAAGCTAAGAAAAAGATTGGTGTGTGTGTATTAGGAAAATGATTGATAAAGAAGAATAAATAGTAGTTGATATTTATATGGCAGGCTTCCCTGGTGGCTCAGTGGTAAAGAACCCACCTGCCAATGTAAGAGATGTAGATTCGATTGCTGGATTAGGAAGATCCCCTGGAGAAGGAAATGACAGCCCACTCAGATATTCTTGCCTGGGAAATTCCATGGACAGAGAAGCCTGGTGGGCTATAGTCCATGGGGTTGCATACAACTTAGCAACTAAACAATAACAAGAACAATTTACCTGGTAAGTGCCATTTTACCCAGAGCATTCTGCATCTTCGGTCTTTTTTTTTTTTTTTGTAAAGGTTCAGATATTAAATAGTTTGGACCACACAATCTGTCTCAACCACTCCAATGTGCTACCCTAAGAGCCACAGGCAATAAATGAATGGCTGTGGCCCTGTTCCAATAAACCTTATTAATGGATACTGAAATGTAAAGTTTCATAATTTTTGAAAATACTATTCACTGATCTTTTTCCCCCAACCGTTGACAAAAAATGTAAAAACCATTCTTCATTCTCGGGCTATACAAAAACAGGAAGTAGACCAGAAAAATGTGGCCCACGGGCTATAGTCGGCCAACCCTTGCTTTATCGCTTTTGAACTTGACTGTAGCTCAGTGAGATTGACGGAAGCAGGATTCTCCGCTTTCAACGCATGCAGAGGCAGGTTCAGGGAGGAGAGGGCACAGAGCTGATTGGGTTCTGCCCTGTGGCTCACAGATGCTCAAAGGAGAAGCCAACAGCAAACAGTTCATTGGAAGCCAAAAGCTTTTATTCAAATCCAAACTGTTACAGGTTTAGAAACTTAAGTTTGTAATGAATTTAAAGTTTTAACAAATTCCTCCCAAGACTAAATACTTCAAAGAAAGAATACCATGTCCCTTTGAGAATAGTTATTTGAATACTTTGCTTGCCAAACTGGATCCCGTCAGGGCTACCCACTTTAAACTCAGCAGGTGGGTTTTTCTTTTTAATGTTTATTTCTTCATTTGGCTGTGATGGGTCTCAAGTGTGGCATGCAGGATCTTCAGTTGCTGCCTTCAGAATCTTTGGTTGGGTCCTCTGGGATCTAGTTCCCTAAGCAGGGATCCAACCTGAGTCCCCTGCATTGGGAGCAATTAAGTCAACCAAGCGGTGGAGCCCCAGCTTCAGAGTGTAGACAGACTTAGAATCCTGGTCCTAACACTTGCTGTGTGACTTTGGACAAACTACTGCCAACCTCTGCATAAACCAATCAGCTCTTAGTGTTGTCGTTTTTCAAATCTCAATCAATGACATAAAAATATGGGTCAAACCTCACTTTTTGTCCTCATGTGAAGTAATACAAATTGCTTGTTCTTGTTTGTTTAGTCGCTAAGTTGTGTCCAAATCTTTTGCAACCCCATGGACTGTAGCTGGCCAGTTCCTCTGTCCGTGAGATTTCCCAGGCAAGAATACTGGAGTGGGTTGCCATTTCCTTCTCCAGGGGATCTTTCCAGACCAGGAATTGAACCCAAGTCTCCTGCATTGGCAGGTGGATTCTTTAATGCTAAGCCAGCAGGGAAGCCCAAATTCCTTTGACCCCCACATTTATTTAAGGCTCCAGTAATCTCAAGGCTCATAGGACCAAGAGGCCTGAAGAAGACTTAGTGTGTCTCTACTCTGACCCCACCTGAGCAGGTAAACAGAAATAATCCGCCTTCCATTGTCAAGGGTAATTTTGAATGATTAAACTTTATAAATGTTGCCAAGTCTTCAGGAACACAACCTGCCCAGAAAATATGGGAGCCTGGAATCCATCTTACCCAGCTAGTGTGAAAAGTGGAGTTAAAAGTAAAAAAAAGTAACAGGACTTCCCTGATGGTCCAGTGGCCAATGCAAAGGACCTGGGTTTAACAGGTTTGATCCCTGGTCTGGGAACTAAGATTCCACATGTGTGCAATCAAAAAGTAAAATTTGAAAAATAAGTTTTAAAAAAAAGTAAGGAAAGTAGCTGGCACAGGGTGGGCCAGGCTAAATAATGGCTGTTTGTATTAGTTCAGTGGCAGAGTATTAATCCAGGAATTTCTGGGATGTGGGTTTGAAATTTGACAGGCCTGCCTGAGTTAGAGCAAGCTGATGTGACCTCCTATGGAGCGGGGCTAAAGCTGCAACAGTAGAAATCTTTTGTGTCTTGTTTTGTTTGAAATAACAGCTTTAGTGAGATATCGTCTACATACTGCACAACTCTCCTAGGTATATAATTAATTAGTTATTTTTTGGCTGTGCTGGGTCTTCGCTGCTGCAGATGGGTTCTGGTTGTGGTGTCTCTTCCTTGCAGTGGCTTCCCTTGCGGTGGCTTCTCTCTTGCAGAGCACAGGCTCCAGGGCGTTCTGGCACCCGGGCTTAGTTGCTCCACTGAACCCACATCTCCTGCGTCTCCTGCATTGTAGGCGAATTCTTTACCGCTGAGCCACGGGGATTGTCCAGCCTGTCCTGAGTGCTTCCCACGAATTCATCTACGTGTCCTAACAACCCCACGGGCAGAGAGCTGTGCTTGCGGTTGTCTAATGTGTGCATAGTACCAAGTGTGAGGCAAGGGATCAGAGTTGGGCAGGGTCAGAGAGAAGGGAGAAGGGAGAAGGTGGAAGGGAGAAGGGAGAAGGGAGGATCAGGGAGAAGGGAGAAAGTCAACAGTGGGGTGGGGGTGGGGGAGGCAGAGGAATTTTTAGGATGTTCATTTTGATAGTGGGGGAGGGGGATACTCATCCCTATGCATTTGTAAAACCGATAGAACTGTACAAAGAATGAACGTCATCTATTTGGTGCATGGCTGCGCTGGGTCTTGATTGTGGCATGTGGGATCTAATTTCGTGACCAGGGGTGGAATCTGGGCCCCCCAGGCAGTTGGAGCACGGAGTCTTAGCCACTGGACCACCAGGGAAGTAGCAAGAGTGAACTTTTAATGCACACAAATTGTGTTAAAAGTCAAGAGGGATATTGAGGCAGGGTGGTCCCAGGACAAAATGCAGACAGTAACAAATGAATCCAACTATATACTACAAGTATTTGACAAAAGCTCACTGAAGGGGGCGGGAGAAAATAGAAGCTGACTTAAATGACTTTGGACAATGGCATTTTTAATGGAAACTATGAAGCTAAAATCAAAGCACTGGACATTTTTGAAAAAGGTAGAGGGTAGGGTGTAAATGGAGAAGGCAATGGCACCCCACTCCAGTACTCTTGCCTGGAAAATCCCATGGACGGTGGAGCCTGGTAAGCTGCAGACCATGGGGTCGCGAAGAGTCGGACATGACTGAGCGACTTCACTTTCACTTCTCCCTTTCATGCACTGGAGAAGGAAATGGCAACCCACTCCAGTGTTCTTGCCCAGAGAATCCCAGGGACAGGGGAGCCTGGTGGGCCGCCGTCTATGGGGTTGCACAGAGTCGGACACGACGGAAGTGACTTAGCAGCAGGGTGTAAAACCCAGCCCAAGAACCTCTGTCCACTCTTGCTCCTGTACGGTAACAAAGGCTCTGTCTGTGCACACCGCCCTGTGATGAGACAAGTGTCTGCCAAGAGGGGCACTTCTATTTCAAACAAAGGGGCTGTGTAGGCGAGTCCTGGCCCTGCCTACGACCTGGAGCCATTACCCCACTTTACAGACGGGCAAGCCAAGACAGAAGAGGAGGTTAACTGATCCAAGAACTGGCCCAATGAAGGGTCAAGGTTTAGCTTCTGGAAGTAACTCAAAATACCTAGGAACAGATGAATAGAGAAATAAAAGTTGTACGTCCTGCCATGGAATTTTATTCAGCCAGAAAAAGGACCTACACAGTGATACACGCCATCTTGATGAACCTTGAAGATAACAGGCTGAGTGAAATAAGCCAGACACAAAAGGCCACATATGCTCTGATTCCATTTATGTGAAATGTTCAGAATAAGTTTATCCACAGAGACAGAAAGCAGATTCGTGGTTGCCAAAGGCTGTGGGGACAGGAAATATGGACTTAGTGCATGCGTGCTAAGTCATTTCAGCTGTATCCAACCCTTTGCGACCCTATGGACCATAGCCCACCAGGCTCCTCTGTCCATGGGATTCTCCAGGCAAGAATACTGGAGTGGGTTGCTATGTCCTTCTCCAGGGAGGAGGGATCAAACCTGTGTCATCTATGTCTCCTGCATTCGTAGGCAGGTTCTTTACCACTTAAGGCCACCTGGGAAGCCCCAGTGGGTAGAGGATTTGGGGGGAGAAATGAAAATATTCAATTGGCCATGGTGATGGTTGTACAAATCTCTGAATACATCTGAATTAATGATACACCTAGGAGGACTTCCCAGTGGTCCAGTGGTTAAGAATCCACCTGCCAATGCAGTGGATATGGGTTCCATCCCTGGCCCAGGAAGATTGCACATGCCGCGGGGCAACTAAGCCCATGCCCATGAGCCTAGAGCCTGTGCTCCACAGCAAGAAGCCTGAGCACCAGGACCAAGAGTAGCCATGACTCACCACAGCTAGAGAGGGCCCGTGTGCAGAAACAAAGACCCGGTGCAGCAGTAAATACATAAAAGATTTATGCAGAACTACACAAAGGTCCATCCAGTCAAGGCTATGGTTTTTCCTGTGGTCATGTATGGATATGAGAGTTGGACTGTGAAGAAAGCTGAGCACCGAAGAATTGATGCTTTTGAACTGTGGGGTTGGAGAAGACTCTTGAGAGTCCCTTGGACTGCAAGGAGATCCAACCAATCCATTCTAAAGGAGATCAGTCCTGGGTGTTCTTTGGAAGGACTGATGCTAAAGCTCCACCTGAATTAATTAGAAACTCCAATACTCTGGCCACCTCATGCGAAGAGTTGACTCATTGGAAAAGACTCTGATGCTGGGAGGGATTAGGGGCAGGAGGCAAAGGGGATGACAGAGGATGAGATGGCTGGATGGCATCACCGACTCAATGGACATGAGTCTGGGTGAACTCCAGGAGTTGGTGATGGACAGGGAGGCCTCAGTTCAGTTCAGTTCAGTCACTCAGTCATGTCCAACTCTTTGTTACCCCATGAATCATAGCATGCCAGGCCTCCCTGTCCATCACCAACTCCCGGAGTTGGTCCACTGACCATCCATCATGGTCCATTGAGTCAGTGATGCCATCCAGCCATCTCATCCTCTGTCATCCCCTTCTCCTCCTGCCCCCAATCCCTTCCAGCATCAGAGTCTTTTCCAATGAGTCAACTCTTCCCATGAGGTGGCCAAAGTACTGGAGTTTCAGCTTTAGCATCATTCCTTCCAAAGAAATCCCAGGGCTGATCTCCTTCAGAATGGACTGGTTGGATCTCCTTGCAGTCCAAGGGACTCTCAAGAGTCTTCTCCAACACCACAGTTCAAAAGCATCAATTCTTTGGTGCTCAGCCTTCTTCACAGTCCAACTCTCACATCCATACATGACCACTGGAAAAACCATAGCCTTGACTAGATGGACCTTTGTTGGCAAAGTAATGTCTCTGCTTTTCAATATGCTATCTAGGTTGGTCATAACTTTTCTTCCAAGGAGTAAGCGTCTTGTGCTGCAGTTCATGGGGTCGCAAAGAGTCGGACACGACTGAGCGACTGAACTGAACACCTCAAAGAGGCGAGTTCTTAAAAAACAAACAGCCTTTCCTGGGATGGTGATGCTGAAGGCCCTGGGACCATGTTCTGAGAACCTGCTTTGGGATGACTTGTATAATGTGGGTCAGAAAGTGCTAGAGAAGTTCTGGTGACCCCCGGGGGAAAAGGGGACAAAAGAGTTTTTCCATAGCGCCAGCTCTGGCAGAACCTGGGAGCCCATTGTACCCTGGAGGAGGCAACCAAGAAAAATGGTACTAGGGTGGAGGTCCCAGATAAGGGCCCCTTGGACCCCCCACCACCAACCAAGACTCGAGAGCCCTGGGTTCTCAGCCTTCTCATCTCAGGTTCCCTGGAGCTCTGCTCTAATGCTATATGGTTTTGATATGTTTCCTCCAGATGTTATTATTACAGTATTATATGCACATGATAAAATTATTACATGCACAGAAAAAATTCAAACAGTACAGCAGGAATTGACACACTTTCCATTAAGGGCCGAGTAAGTCCTTGGTAAGTACTTTTGGCTTTGCGGGCCTTGTGTATGACCTCTGATCTCTATTGCAGCTATTAATTTTGTCTTCATCTGGTGAAAGTAGTGATAGATAACACACATATGAATGAATGCTGTGTTCCAACAAAACTTAATTTTTTTAAATAATTTTATTTATTTATTTATATTCCTCTTTGGCTGTACTGGGTCTACATCGCTGCCAGGGCTTTTCTCTAGTTTTGGCGAGCAGGGGCTATCTTCCATTGCCGTGCACAGGCCTCGTGGGCTTCTCATTGTGGTAGATTCTCTTGTTTCAGAGCATGGGCTCTAGAGCACAGCCTCAATAGTTTTGGTACAAGGGTCCAATTGTTCTGAGGCAAGTGGGATCTTCTCGCATCAGGGATCGAACCCATGTCTCCTGCAATGGCAGGAGGATTCTTTACCACTGAGCCACCAGGGAGGCCAAAATTTAATTTTTCAATATGGAAATTTACAATTTGTGTTTAGTTCAGCTACTCAGTCGTGTCCGACTCTTTGCGATGCCATGGACTGCAGCACGCCAGGCTTCCCTGTCCATCACCAACTCCTGGAGTTTGCTCAAACTCATGTCCATTAAGTCAGTAATGCCATCCAACCATCTCATCCTCTGTTGTCCCCTTCTCCTCCCACCGTCAATCTTTCCTAGCATCAGGCCTTTTCCAATGAGTCAGTTCTTCGCATCAGGTGGCCAAAGTATTGGAGTCAGCTTCAGCATCAGTCCTTCCAGTGAATATTCAGGACTGATTTCCTTTAGGGTGCACTGGTTGGATCTCCTTGCAGTCCAAGGGACTCTCAAGACTCTTCTCCAACACGACAGTTCAAAAGCATCCATTCTTTGGCACTCAGTTTTCATTATAGTCCAACTCTCACATCCAGACATGACCACTGGAAAGACCACAGCTTTGACTAGACAGGCCTTTGTTGGCAAAGTAATGTCTCTGCTTTTTAATATGCTGTCTAGGTTGGTTATAACTTTTTTTTCAAGGAGCAAGTGTCTTTTAATTTCACCATCCGCAGTGATTTTTGGAGCCCAAGAAAATAAAGTTTATCACTGTTTCCATTGTTTCCCCATCTATTTGCCATGAAGTGATGGGACTGGATGCCGTGATCTTAGTTTTTTGAATGCCGGGTTTTCAGTCAACTTTTTCACTTTCCTCTTTCACTTTCATCAAGAGGCTCTTCAGTTCTTCTTTGCTTTCTGCCATAAGGGTGGTGTCATCTGTGTATCCAAGGTTGTTGATATTTCTCCTGGCAATCTTGATTCCAGCTTGTGCTTCATCCAGCCCAGCGTTTCTCATGATGTACTCGGCATATAAGTTAAATAAGCAGGGTGACAATATACAGCCTTGACGTACTCCTTTCCCGATTGGGAACCAATCTGTTGTTCCATGTCCGGTTCCAACTGTTGTTTCTTGACCTGCATACAGATTTCTCAGGAGTAAGGTAATGTGGTCTGGTATTCCCATCTCTTTAAGAATTTGTGTTAGTTCAGATGTATAGCAATTATCTACTTTATATATAGTAGTATTGTATATATGGGACTTTCCCAGTAGCTTAGCAGATCGAGACTCTGGTTCGATTCTTGGGTCAGGAAGATCCCCTGGAGGAAGAAATTGCAACCCACTCCAGTATTCTTGCCTAAAAATCCCATGGACAGAGGAACTTGGTGGGCCACAGTCCAGTGAATGGACAGGACTGAATGATTAAGTACAGCACATTATATATATATATATATATATATCTCAAGCTCAGTCTCCCAGTTTATCTCTTACTCCTTGAAATAAACCTTATTTTTAAAAGCAAGTACTTGCATTTTTGGCCAGTGGGCCTTAGTTTACTAATTCCTGTGGAAAAGTAAAGTTAAAAAAAAAAAAAAATAAACATGGAATCTCTTCCTGTTCCCAAATTCCTCCAAGGAAACCACTGTTAATTTTCTTGCATATTAGTATTGTGGCTAAAAGCACAAAAGTCAAGTTTTTATATAAAGGCAAAATAAAATAAGCCAGGTGGCATCATAATTTTCAGTGAAACCCAAAAAGCCCAAACCGTTTTTTTACTTCCTTAAATACCTTGAATGTAACAGATTAAAAACATACTTTTTTAAAATATATTTTTATTTGGCTGTGCTGGGTCTTAGTTGTGGTATGTAGGATCTAGTTCCCCGACCAGGGATCGAACCCATCCCCACTGCCTGCGGAACACAAATTCTTAACCACATCACCACCAGGGAAGTCCGATTTTTTGTTTTTTGTTTTTTTTTCATAATTTTACTTATTTATTTTATTTATTTTTGGCTGCGCTGGGTCTTCGTTGCTGTGAGAGCTTTCTCTAGCTGCAGCGAGTGGGAGCTACTCTCTAGGTGTGGTGTGAGGGCTTCTCATTGCGGTGGCTTCTCTTGTTGAGCATGGGCTCTAGGGCTTGTGGGCTCAGTACTTGTAGTTCCTGGGCTCCGGAAATCAGGCTCAATTGTTGTGGTGCATGCGCTTAGTTATTCCCAAGCATCTGGGATCCTCCCGGATCAGGGATCGAACCTGTGTCTCCTGCATTGGCAGGCAGATTCCTTACCACTGAGCCACCACGGAAGCCCCCCCACGTTATTATTATTTTTTTTTAATTGATAAAGCAAGTCAGAGTTGATAAATAACAATGGAAACGATTTAACATAAATGGTTCCTATCTTTAGGATAACTTAGTAGATGTTCCAAAAATGTGTGTTGCATCATTTGATTTTAAAAAATACTCCAGAATGATAAGCATTCTCCTACAGAATCAGGGCAGTTCAAGTTAAATTTGGCCCAGTTAATTTAACCCAACATTTGAGCATCCATGTAGATTTATTAATTGCAGATTTATCTACTTTGTCCTCTGCTTTTGAATTTCTACTCTCAGAGTATCTAAGAACTGAATTCTGTATTAATTTACCACTGCCTGCTTGCATTTATCTTCTTGGGACATTACTTCAAGTCAACAGCAGAATTAATCCAGGAAAAAACAAGGTTTTTAGGACTCAGCTAACAAGGACAGTCTTTCTCTAGGCCTTGAACATTTTTATTGTAAGAAAAAAATATCTTGATAACACCAAATCCTGAAACACATTGTTCCTTGCCATTTAAAGATACTATAGTTGTTTAAAAAAAAAAAAAGAAGAAATTCAAAAGGCTCTCTCAAAATGTAGATTCTTAAAGTATTGACAAGAATTTCCTTTCTACTTTCCTTTGGTTGATGTGCTGAGCAGGAACAGAGATTATTTATGAATAAAAACTACTCTAAAGAAATAATTATTAATATGGGATATTATCTTAAAAAATCCCCAGGGTGCCTGGCACATAGTAACTGCTTAATAAAAGTTGTCCATTTTGTATGTAATTTTCTTTAAAAGGGACCTCAGTGTTCTCAAGTTGGTTGCCTCAGAACCTGAGACTCTTTCCCTATCAACCTTGATACCAAATGCCATTATTTTAATTAATTTAAATTCCCTGAGATCCCATCTGGCAGATAAAATCCAGTTGCTGCTTGCAACAGTCACTGAACTCCAAACAGTGGTGCAAAAAATCTGCTTGTTGCCAGCGTGTGTATTCAGTGAGTCAATCAAAATATTACTCTGTGTAACTTCCCTGGTGGTCCAGTGGCTAAAACTCCACATTCCCAATGCAGGGGGTTCAATCCCTGGTCAGGGCACTAGATTCCCACAGGCCACGACTAGGGCTTCCCTGGGGGCTCAGATGGTAAAGAATCTGCCTCCAATGCAGGAGACCGGGGTTTCATCCTTGAGTAGGGAAAATCCCCTGGAGAAGGGAATGGCTACCCACTCCAGTATTCTTGCCTGGAGAGTTCCATGGACAGAAGAACCTGGAGGGTTACAGTCTGTGGGCTTGCAAAGAGTTGAACACGACGGAGCGACTAACACTTTCACTTACCATGCCACAACTATGACCCAGGGCAACCAAATAAATAAACATTAAAAAAAAATTTTTCCTGAGCAAGAACTATGGAAGGAAAGACTTATTTCCCGACCAGCCATAGAGCCTAGTATTAATAGCTTAGCTGTGCCCTGTGTCCATGTGTCCTAAGAGATGGGAGACAGGGGATCCAAGGATGTGACAACCTCACTGGCCAGGGGACCCACATCATGGCCTTGAAGCAACGTTCCTTTTTTTCTGCCTTCATCCAGACCTTGAGTATGGGGGTGCTGGAGAAGCATTCTGCATTTGTTGCATGAGTGAATGATTGGATGTGAGGTTAAATACATTTTACTTTGAACGCATGGATGTTCTCCACCCTCGTTTTCAAATGTCTTTGAAAATAGTTTTCCAGGTCTGCAGTTTATTTTTAGGCTAATTAGGAGAAGAGTAAGTCGAGTCACTGAACAAGCCAATGCCAAGTCGCGAGGCATTTGTGTTTGTCATAGCTGCTGCCAGCATTCAGTGGGTGGACCAAGGATTCGGATAAACATCCTACAGCGTGCAGGGAAAAAGCGAAGTGTTAGCTGCTCAGTCGTGTGCGACCCTTTGTCCTCCAGGCTCCTCTGTCCATGGGATTCTCCAGGCAGGAATACTGGAGTGGGCTGCCATTTCCTTCTCCAGGGGATCTTCTGGACCCAGGAATGGAACCCTTGCTCCTGCATTAGCAGACGGATTCTTTACCACGAAGCCACCCTGGTTCAAATCTTTACCTTATGTTTTAGTATAGTTAAAGTACATAAGATAAAATTTACCATTAATGACATTTCATCCATTCACCATGTTATGCAATCATCACCAGTATTTCTGGAAAATTTTCACTACCTTGCTCCCAGAAACCACATATCCATTCAGTAGTCATGCCTTCCACCCCCATACCCAGCCTCTAGCAGCCATTAATCTGCTCTCTGTCTCTGGATTTGGCCATTCTGGATATTTCATATAAATGGACTCATAGTATGTGGCCTTTTGTGGCTGGCTTTTTACTCAATGTAATGCTCTCAAGGTTTATTGAAACAGGTATACACGCTTCCTTTTTAAGGGCTGAGTAATATTCTTCTGTAGGATACATCGCCTTTTGTTAATCTGTTCATCTGTCCATGGAAATTTGGTTGTTTCCATGGAAACAATCTTTTGATAGGAAACTATCATGCCTCTTGCTGCAATGAACATCTGTGTACAAGTTTTTGTCTGAGACCCTGTTTTCCATTCTGTTGGGTACATCTCCATGAGTGGCATAGCTGGGTCATCCCGTGCTAAGTCTATGTTTAACCTGTATTAAGAATCCCTTCCCTTGTTTTTTATTACCTCTTAGCCCTTTCCTTCTTTGCGCCTTGGTTTCCTCTCCTGTAAAGAGGGGTGCGCGGTTTTATTTCAAACGGCAGTTGAGAGGACTAAACGAAGGAGTTACTGTAAGCCCTTGGTTCAGTGCCTGGCACAGGGAAGCACTCAATAAACACAAGCAATTACTATTGCTCTTATCTGATTGTGGGGATTAAGATGCTCAAACACAAAGCATGCCACCTGGCTCTTTGAGGAGTTACTTATTATTTGGTTTACAATTCGTGCTAAGAAAATTCTGTCAAGAATGTGTGCGATGCGACAAACTTCTAGGCTGATACTGGTCAAACACGAGTCAATTGCCTTTTAAAACAAAGGGATGGTGGAACTTCACTGGTGGCCCAGTGGTTAAGACTCCATGCTTCCAATGCAGGGGGCGTGGGTTCGATCCCTAGTCAGGGAACTAAGATATCCAACGTGCTGTGAGGCCAAAAAAATAAATAAATGATAAAACTAAAATAAAACATGGCTTCCCTGGTGGCTCAGAGGTAAAGAATCTGCCTGCAATGCAGGAGATCTGGGATTAATCCCTGGGTCAGAAAGATCCCCTGGAGAAGGGAATGGCTACCCGCTCCAGTATTCTTGCCTGGGAAATCTCATGGACAGAGAAACAGGTATACACGCTTCCTTTTTAAGGGCTGAGTAATATTCTTCTGTAGGATACATCGCCTTTTGTCAATCTGTTCATCTGTCCCTGGAAATTTGGTTGTTTCCATGGAAACAATCTTTTGATAGGAAACTATCATGCCTCTTGCTGCAATGAACATCTGTGTACAAGTTTTCGTTTGAGGGCTACAGTTCGATCCTTGCTCCAGGAAGATCCCACGTGCTGCAGCTACTGAAGTTCTCACCTTCTAGATAGAGGCTGTGCTCCACAGCAAGAGAATCTACTGCATTGAGAAACCTGAGCATGGCAACTGGAGAGCAGCCCCTGCTCCCTGTAACTTGAGAAAAGGCCGCACAGCAATGAAGACCCAGCACAGCCAAATAAATAAATAAAATAAAATTATAAATCAAATTTATAAGACTCCACAGAAAGGAAGATTCCTGAAGATTTGGCATGAGCAGTGCCATTGAAAGGTGGCCTGTATCTCTTTTCAGAATGAGAAGATAGTGTGAACACAGTCACCAAATTGTGAGGGTCCTGATTCCAGTGGGGTGGGAGGATTTCACATTGTGGGTATCAAATGAGTTGCTTAGCAATGTTTTTTTTTTTTTATTGTGGCAATTTGGAGCCACACTGCTTGGGTTCAAATTTGGACTTCTTCGTTATCAGCTGTGTGACCTTGAGCCAGTTACTTAACCGGGAGCCTCAGTGACCTCCTCCATGAAATGGGCATCAGAGCGCCTGCCTCACAGGGTTGCAGTGAGAATGAAATGAACTGGGTAACACATGAAGTGCTTCAACAAGTTCCTGCCTCACAATAAGGGCTGTTTAACGGAGCACTTATATATTTTTTTCTTTTTTAATTACCCCATTGTTCCATAGTCTTGGGTTTCCCTGGTGGCTCAGATGGTAAAGAGTCTGCCTGCAATGCGGGAGACCCAGGTTCGATCCCTGGATCGGGAAGATCCCCTGGAGAAGAAAATGGCCACCCACTCCAGTACTCTTGCCTGGAAAATTCCATGGACGGAGGAGCCTGGTAGGCTACAGTCCATGAGGTCGTAAAGAGTCAGACACAACTGAGTGACTTCACTTTCACTTCCACAGT
Organism: Bubalus bubalis; assembly: GCF_019923935.1. Classification (NCBI taxonomy): domain Eukaryota; kingdom Metazoa; phylum Chordata; class Mammalia; order Artiodactyla; family Bovidae; genus Bubalus; species Bubalus bubalis. Next base: position 34,428,954 of record NC_059180.1, read on the forward strand.
TTTACTCTTTTAAGAAGATCTGACCAAGAGGGGTGATAGTTGTCTGACAAATTTTCCTAAAACGCAAACAAACAGAAACAGAAAAAGAAGGCACCCACAGTCTCACTGCCTCTCATTAGGGCATCTTTGTCTTTAAACTTTGAGGCAACCCATTCATATTACCAAAGCATCTTTTTGTGAGCTGTTTCTTTTCTTTTTTTGAGTAAACGATATCCCAATATCTATAGCACACCAGCCAACCACGAAAAGAGTTTGCTTTAAGGTTTTGCAACTTCCCTGGTGGTCCACTGGTTAAGTAGGACTTTGCCTTCCAATGCAGGAGGTGCAGGTTGGATCCCTGGTCAGGAAGCTAAGATCCCACATGCCTAGAAGCCAAAAAACCAAAACATAACACAGAAGGAATATTGTAACAAATTCAGAAAAGACTTAAAAAAAAATGCTCCACATCCAAAGAAATCTTTAAAAAAAAAAAGAAAGAAAGGAATTAAGGTTTTGTTGCTTCACAGCCCAGAAGCATATTGGCCACGTGACTTCATTAGCCACCCCCATGGTCACTCTTGAGAGTCCCTTGGACTGCAAGGAGATCCAACCAGTCCATTCTGAAGATCAGCCCTGGGATTCTTTGGAAGGAATGATGCTAAAGCTGAAACTCCAGTACTTTGGCCACCTCATTTGAAGAGTTAACTCATTGGAAAAGACTCTGATGCTGGGAGGGATTGGGGGCAGGAGGAGAAGGGGGCGACAGAGGATGAGATGGCTGGATGGCATCACCGACTAGATGGACGTGAGTTTGAACTCCGGGAGTTGGTGATGGACAGGGAGGCCTGGTGTGCTGCAATTCATGGGGTCGCAAAGAGTCAGATACGACTGAGCGACTGAACTGATGGTCATTTTTGCCATTTGTTTAACTCAGGCAGCCCTGTCCTTTTCACACAGTGGGTTAGGGTTAGGCCTATGAATAGTTTTGAGTGAAAGGATGATGTGTCAGGAATGGGGAAGGGCTAGGGTCTCATCCATTCTTTTACAAGAACCATCTCGCAAGCTCTGGATGGGAAACTATTTGAGAAAAGTCTTATCTTTTCACTTGGTTTCCATAACAGCCCCTTTAGACAGAAACGAGCCTCCCCATTTCCTTGATAAGAACCTTGAGTTCTAAGAGGTTGGGTCAGTCTCCCAAGTTCAAGTTTGCGGAACCCCCTTGGACCACCTGATTCCTCACCCTAAAGCCCCTTACCCTCCCGAACTGCTTACAGCTACACGATCTTTACCGAATGCCTTATCTCTATGCCCACATCCTCACTAACCTTGGGGTTAGGGGTTTAAGTTGTATCTTTCTAACTATGGATTATAACACTTACGCTGAAAAAAAAAAGAAAAAGAAAAAGAAAAAATGTGCTTGGTACTCCCATTTCTTCTTTGACATGTCCATTAATTTATTTTAGACCCTGATGAGAACCTACCTTCCAAGTAGGTAAATAGTCTGGGTGGGTCTCAAGAAAAAAAAAAAAAACCTGACCAGCTGTTTATGCCGAGTCATGGCTGGGGCCCTGGGAGCAGCAAAATATGTTTTGCTCAGACAGTAGTGATAGGGTGGCCCCTCCCTACTTGGCTCTACCTACTGACAAGGCAGCTGGTCCAGAGGTTCCAGTCTCCCCAGTTTTCTCTCTCTTTCTCTGGTCCCTTGTTTCTCGGAACCAGGGTAGGGGTTGTGAAATTTAAAACAAATTGGCAGTGATCAGAAATAGTGCCAATCCTCTTGCCCAAACAGAGTTCTCCAAACAGCTTCTTTGAAGCATCTTGGCATTAAGGCTCCCAGGAAGCAGGCTTTCCGCAGCTGATTCACATCTTCTGCGGAGTTCTTTTCCAACAACCCCTTCTGCATGTAAAGGGGCTATAATTCCACTGGGCCAAGAAGAAAACACACTAGCATAGCCCTCAGGAATAACTGAGTCTGGGCCTTCTTGGTAGGCCTAAAAATGCACTGGTCTTGCTTTCCTAGTAGCCATGGGGGCCTAGGGATAAATTTTCCACCTGCCATCCACTCCTCTGTGAAAGATGGGCAAAGGAAGAAAAGAGCAAATAAGTACGAAAATCCATCTGAGATGCCTTGAAAGCAAGCAGGCACTGTCTTTCCCATCATTGCCCCAGACGGCTCCTAGCTCCTCACACGCAGTTAGTAAGCATCAGCTGGGGTGGAAGCATTGATTCAACCTTTATTGAGCATCTGCTGTGTCAGGCACTGTGCTAGGTTCTGTGGACAGAGCTGTGAGAAAGATAATTTCTTTCATCAAGATGCTTCTAGGAGTGGACAGAGATTATTTACACATGTTCGTTTTGTTTGTTTGTTTTTCTCTTTTTGCTGTACAATGCGTGCTTGCTAAGTCGTTTCAGCTGTCAGACTCTTTGCAACCCCATGGACTGTAGCCCACCAGGCTCCTCTGTTCATGGGATTTCCCAGGCAAGAATACTGGAGTGGGTTGCCATTTCCTTCTCCAGGGGATCTTTCTGACCCAGGGATTAAACCCAGATCTCCTGCATTGCAGGCAGATTCTTTACCACCTGAGCTACCAGGGAAGCCATCAAGGATGAAGGTTGTAGGGAATAAGAATGCTAGGAAGTACTATGAAAAAGTAAACCAGTTCCCAGAATTGTCGTCTCCTCTGTGGGTCCCTCTTTGTATCAGCATATGACTGTGGCCCACATTTGCTATATATAATATATCCCCACCTCCCTAAGTGACCTCTAGGCTCTCATACCATCTCCACACATTTCTACCCCTCAGTCCAGAATCCTGTTGAACTAATTTCTTCACACCTCCATATGGATAATGTCTGGGACTTCCCAGGTGACTCAGTGATTTAAAAAAGAAAAAGGAAAAAAAAAAAAATCCACCTGCCAATGCAGGAGACTCAGGAGATGCAGGTTCGATCCTTAGGCTGGGAAAATCCTCTGGAGGAGAAAACAGCAACCCATTCCAGCATTCTTGTCAGTAATATCCCATGGACAGAGGAGCCTGGTGGACTACAGTTCATAGGGTCGCAAAGAGTAGGACATGACTGAGCAGGCATGCATAGATAATATCTAACAAGCACTTCAAATGTAATACAGTAAAAAAAGAAGAAAAGGCAAACACAAAAACAACAACCCCCTCCCAGCTCCCTAAAGCAAAGCCAGAAAAACCTCTCAATTTTACTCCCAAATCTGTGCCTCCCCCAGACTTCTCCCCCATGTTGGTAATTGGCACCATCATTCACTTAGTTGCTGAAACCAGAAATCTGAGAGTAATACTTGATTCTTCTCTCTTCTGTCCCACCCAACTCCAGGCTATCAGCAACTTGACCTGCCTACAGACTAACCTGTTTTCTCCATCTCCACCCCCGCCCCCACCCCAGGCCACTCCATCTCCAGCACTCTCCTAGACTACGAACAGCTTTCACTCGGGTCTTTTATTCTCATTCTCATCTTTTTATTTGTAAATTTTATTATATGTTTATTTGACTGCGGTGGTCTTAGTTGTGGCATACAGTATCTTTAGCTGCAGCACGTGGGATCTAGTTCCCTGACCAGGGATCGAACCCGGGCCCCCTATGTTGGGAGTGTGGGGTCTAGTTCCCTGACCAGGGATCCAACCCGGGCCCCCTGTGTTGGGAGTGTGGAGCCTTAGCCACTGGACCCCCAGGGAAGTCTCCTCATCTTTTTCTTGTTTTTAAATTTTATTGCAATCTGACCCATAACATATAATTTACCCATTTAAAGTGCACAATTCAGTATTTTCACTATATTCACCAAGTTGGATAATCACCAGAATCAGATTTTGGATATTTTCATCACCCCGCCCCCCAAAGAAACCCTGTACTTTCTAGCAGTCACACCCAAACCCTTAACTGTCCTTAATTTATCTCTCTATAAGTTGATTTTCCTGCTCTGGGCATTCTGTGTCATTGGAATCATCATACACCATAAGATCCTTTCTGTCTGGCTTCTTTAACTCAGCACAGTGTTTTCAAGCCTCATCCAATTTTTTAAAAAAATTAAATTTATTTTAAATGAAACGATGAATATTTCTAACGATAAAAGGTATAATTCACAAAGATAGGCATCATAAATCATTAGACACCTAACAACAAAGAAACAAAGATACATATAGCAAAAAATCAGAATAAGAGGGAAAAGAAAAAATATATAATCATAGTGAGACATTAGCATTTCTCTGAGAATATTTTATCAAGTGCAGAAAAAATAAGAATAGGAGCATCTTGAATGATGTCATTAATAATTTAAATATAATAGATATACATTTAATTAATTTATATTAATCCATTCTTCATTGCCAAATAGTATTTTACTGTACTGGGTGTACCACATTTAGTTTAACCATCATGCAAGGTATTCCCTACTCTTATCCTTTTTTAATTCCCGGGTTGGTTCTGAACCCAAGTGATGAAGATAAGGTTGGCCAGTGTGGAACCCGATAGGCACCATTATCGTTGCCTGCCACCCCTTCCACCAGAGCGGTCCCGTCTGCCCTCCCCCAAGTGAGAAGGGTTCATTTGCATCTGAGAACCTTTCATTAGCATTTGTGGGAATAACAACACCTCTTCCTAATCTGGGGGGTGAAGCTGGGGCTGGACTGATTCGTCGTGAAGTGGTTCCTTCCCTCTTGAATGTCATTGCTTGGGTCCAGCTAGAAATTCACTGGTGGGAAATGCTTGAGGGATAGGGGGTGGGGGCCTGGATCTCATCACATTTTAATTACACATTCATTCAACAAATATGTATCCGAGTACTTGTTCTGTCTCAGGGTGCTTGGGATACCACAGAGAACAAAACATTCTTTTCCCGGAAGGGAGACGGACAGTGAATCAAGTAGAGAAAACCCGAGAAAAATGCAGGGACAGATGAGCAGATAGAAAATCTTTCTGGTCATTTGAGGGCAAAATTATATTCTCCCTGGAGACGGTCACTAAGAGATACAGTAGAGACGCAGAGATGTACGTATCCTTCTCCACTCCCTTCTTCATCCACACTGCCTTGGATTTCATCAGAAAGTTGAGACCCCTATCGCCGGTCTCCCAAGGAATGGGAAGGAGGCAGGCCCTAAAGGATCTAAATCAGATTGGGTTGATGTGAAGGGAATCAATTGATGCCAGATCAAGAGATACTTTGGCTGGTTTTGAGGGGACCAAAACCTGGTGTCTGGTTTGGGCTACAGTGAGAAAAGTTCTCGCACAGCGCGGTACTGGGTTGAATGAATCACACATCTGTTTTCAAAGAGGTAAAATAATCATCACCAGGGCCAGCAAGGGCTGACCGGCACCGGCCACTCGCTCCAATCGGGCCGTCTTCTGTCGAGTCCCCGGGCGACATCAGCCAACCCTCCCGCGGTCAACCGGGCCCCGGGCAGGGTTTCGGCCCCTGCATCCCCCGCCCCCCTCCCCGGACTGCCCTGGGCTTCCTGGATTGACCACACGCCCTGCCGGGCACCTGCTGGGGCCACTCGCCCCGCTAGGGCTGGGGCCCCCGGGCGCGCACGCCGGGGCTGGGCCGCGAGGCTCCGAGGCGGGCCCCTCGGGTCGGGAGAGGCCGAGGCGGGCGGCGCGGGGCGCGGGGCGCGGGGCGCGGGGCCGCTGCGCTGAGGGCCGCGAGCAGGCGGGCGGGCGGACCCAGGCGGCGGCGGCGGCGGCGGCGGCGGCGTTGGGCTGGCCGCGCCCGGCTCCGCCTCCCCGCTCCGCCTCCCGCTCCCGCTCCGCCCTCCAGCGCGGCGCCCGCCCGCCCGCTCGCTGCGCCGCCCGTCCGCCCGCCCGCTCTCGTCGCTCGCAAGCTCGCTCTCGGGCCCCCCATGCGGATGTGACATTTCACGCCGCCGCCATTTTGAGAGCGAGCCGAGCCGAGCCGCCGGGCGCCGCGTCCGCTGCCGGAGCCTCGACGACGACGCCGATAAGGCGGAGGCCACAGCGCCCCGAGCGCGGCCGGCCCGTCGCCCGCCCGCGCCGCCGCCGCCGCCGCCGCTCCCGCCGGCCCCCGGCCCCGCAGGCCCGCCGCGGCCGGCCAGGCCTCCCGCCCGCCGCGCCCGGCCCGAGGCGGGGCTGACTCCGCGGCCCCCGCCCGGCCGCCCTCCGCCCCCGGCCGGCCCGCGGCCCCGCAGCCCCGGCCCCGGCGGCGGGAGGCGGGCCCCGCGGCGGCGGCGGCGGCGGCGGGAGCGGCGGCTGAGGCGGCGGCGGCCGCAGCAGCGAGCGACGAGGCCGCCCGGCCCGACCCGCCGCCCGCCCGCCCGCCTCGGCGCCGAGATTGGGCGAATCGCGAGCAAGTACGTGCGCGTCTCCCTGCCTCCGCCGCCGCCCGCCGTGGGCCGCCCCGGGGCCGCCGCCGCCGACGACGCGCGCGAGGAGGAGGAGGAGGCCGCCCCGCCGCCGCCGCCGCCGCCGCCGCCGCCCCGGCTCGCCGCCGCCGCCCGCCCGCCGGGCCCGCAGCCCCGGCCCCCGGCCGCAGGCGAGGCCCAGGCCGCGGCCGACATGAACCACCAGCAGCAGCAGCAGCAACAGCAGAAAGCGGGCGAGCAGCAGCTCAGCGAGCCCGAGGACATGGAGATGGAAGGTGAGGCCCCGCGGGCCGGCCGCGGCGGGGGCCGGGGGGCGCCTTCCATTGTGGCCGGGGCGGGGTGGGGGGGGGCGGAGAGCCGCGGGAGCCACGCGAGGGGCTCGCCATCTTTACGCAGGCCCCGGGCGGCCCGCGGGCCTCGGCCCGGCTGCCCCGGCCCGGGCGAGGCTGCACCGTCATGCCGGGGGCCCGGCGGGCGGGGGGCGGGCGGCGTGCGCCCCCCCCCTCCCCCGCGCCTCCCCGCCCGCTGCATTGTCCGGCCCGCGGGGCCCCCAGGCGGCCTTCCTCGCCGGCACAAAGCGCCCGGAGCCCCCCGAGTTGTAAAGGAGGGCGCTCCGGGCCCGGCCGCGGGGGGACGCGGGCGCTTGCGGGCTCTGCCGTGCGCCCCGGCTGGGGAAGCCGGGCTCCGGGGAGCTGTGTCCCCCACGGCCCCGGTGGGGCGTCGCGTGGTTTCCCCGCTTACGCTCGGGAAACGAGATCTCCGTGGGCTCCGGGGCTCGGGCCGCACCTGCTCGCGCACGCTCTCTCTCCCTCGGAGAGCTCACCGGGGACTTCGAAGCGGGGCTCCCCCCCGACCCCCCACCCCCACCCCGATCGCTCCGTAGCAACACTTGCTGGCCTCGGGCTTGGTTTGGAAACACCTGCAAGGGGCGTAGAGGCTCGCAGCCTCTGGACGGGCCCAGAATTCGGAACCGGGCGCGCTCTTCCTTTCCGAGTTAAGCCGTTTTTCGGGGAGTTAGGTAACCAGGCTGTGTGAGGTGCCTCCGGCCAGGTATGCGTTTGAAACTACGTGACCCCCCCCCCCCCGCCCCGCCCACAACACACACACACCCTCTCCCCAGCCTACGACTCCTTACCTCTGAATTCAACCTGACTTGAAAGGTAACTTAATTTTTTGCCTAGGTGCCGGCAGTTTGTTTGAGAGTACCCAGCTTTGAGATGATAACAAGGGCTTGGTAATAGAGGTTTGATGTAGAGGGTCTGGACAGGAAAGGGTCTTGCTTGAGCTTACATAGAGCAATCAGTGCTGGTGGTTCGAAGGCTCGTGGCCCAAGTGCTTGAAAGGGCAAAGTGTAAGAAGTATTCAGAGAGGGTCCTTAGCTATTTCGAGAGGGGGACAGACAGGCAGGAGTCAAAAAGAGGGCTTCTGAATGAAGGGGGTATTGAATGAGCTGTACTTATGTTGCTTTTAGCCAGAGATTTTGAGCTGCGGAAATGAACAGGGGCGCTAAGGAAGCGTTCCTACCGTGGGGTGCTGCACCCTGGTTGGTGGGAACTCTCACCGTAACTGGTACTCCCCTGTGAATAACAAGGGGCGGCCAGCAATTCAGTGTGCCCTGAAAAAAATTGGTCTACAGGATGGCAAAAGGCAAAGTGGTGGAGATGCCGGCAGAAGGCACTTCCCACTGGGACTTCAGTGGCCACTAATGCGAGACAGGGCAGCCCGTCCGCGGCCAGGCTGGGGCTGTGTCTTCTGACTCCAGCAAGGCAGTAACTTCATAGAGCTTTTGTCATGTGTCAGTAAGCCAACTAGCCAGAGGAGTACATTGCCCGGGAGGATTTTGAATATTTAAAAAAGGGGTTGCTTTTTAGTGTCCTTTTTAAGTATCATCCAATCAAGACAAAAACCCAATATTTATGTTGTCTTAGCACTTTTTTAAGTCTTTTGAACAGGAACAAGAGCTGATCAGCATGGACCCCACTGCAGAGCAGATTTCTGGTGTAGAGCTGCGTCTCTGGGGAAGTAGTCATGTCCACAAGTTACAAGGGCTTTTCTCTAAGACCAGAGAGTGTTGAGTGGGGGAAGAATTTTCAGAAGTCATGCCTGCTTTTAAGACTACTTTATTTTTTCAAGGAGTTTTTGGTTCTCATATCCAAGTTTGCGTTGGAAAAGTCACCCATAAAATCACTAATCTGCAAATTTACTGCCATTTCAAACTGGATCGCAGAGGTTGTAGTTTATTATTACTCATTCTATAAACTTACAAGTCTTGTTTCTTTCAAGTGGGTCTCTGTCCTGGATTTATTTTCCAGAAGGTACCTTGTCTTTGTAGGGCTTACAGTCGTCACCTTGTCCTGGTAGGCTTATGGCTGTCGACACCCTGTGAGCACCTACAGGTGAGATAGCCGCCCCTGTCTCAGGCAATCTCTGTCAGCCTTTCTTAAGCCTTCCCACTCCTCAAGTGTGGTGCTCAGTTTATATATTGTACTTTAGGGTCGGGAAGAGCAAAAGAATCCTTCCTATTAAAAAGGGAGAAGGGTGGGGTTGTGGTGATCCACTGTGCCTGGCTTCATAAGCCAGGCTCTGGGAATGACTCGCACCTGTTTGGTGTTCGCCTTGGTTCCCATAGACTCAGCAGCTGAAAGCTGTCAGGGCTCTGATCAGCTTGAGGAGCTCTGCCCTTGAGGAGCATTGCTTTCCCACTGCTCCTAGGCAGGGTGGTTTCAAAGGAGCCGGGAGCCGGAGAGGCTGGTAAGATTGGCGCATTTCCCCTATCAACAGGTTAATTGGCTCTCCTTCTGCTCTGCTGTAAAGGGGTCGCATTTATTTATTTTTTTCTTGACTGACTCTGCACAGCCTTTGTATGTCTGCTGGAGAAAAACTGCCCAGGCCAAGTTATTTTTAAAATGTCTTGTTTTGAGCAGTTGGGAAAGTTCGGAAGGGCAGCGAGGGAAAAGATGGGGCGGGTATGGTGGCAGTTCATTGGGGTCGAGACCACATGCTTCCTTCCTGTGAGGCCTGTGCACGTTTTCAGGTTGGGAGGCAAACAGCATCGTGGAGGCGTGGCCTCCGTCGGGGCCTGGCCAGGAATGAATTTGCTCGGCAGTTTATTTACCCTCCAACTCAGAGGCAGTGCAGGCCAGGGGGCTGCAGGAGGGACCCGCACTGGCCTCTGCCCTCTGGAGTACTTGAGATAATCAGGGCTGTTCATGCTCCCTCGGAGTCAACAGGAAGTTTCCCCGAGGCCTGCCTCCTGCTCTGGGCTGGCTGGCACCAGTGTCGGTACCTCGATGTCTGCTCCCTGGTGAGATTCTGCTGCCCGTGTGAGCAGTCTATTTCTGAGTGTCATCTTTGAGACTAATGGGGACAGACAGTTTCATTTTGTACTTTTGTACAGTGCTCAGACCATTGCTATCAGGACGCCAAGGTGGGAGCAAATGAATGAGTGTGGTCTACCGTTTCTGAAAAGAATTCGTCACTGACTGCTGTGTCTTTTTGTTTGGGGTGCCCCAGTGGTGGATTTCTTTTTCTTTCAAACCTGTGTGGGTAGATTTCACAGAGTTTCAAGTTACTTTTCTGCTGAAGCAGGTTTAGGAATAGAAAGTGAGTTGCCTTGTGTACATGCATCCAAATAGACTACACCTGGGCATTTTAGTCTAAGGCATGTTTCCTTTTCAAATAGCACCGTAACAAGGCAAAAGTCAAATAATATGAGAATATAGGTTATCCTCTCACAGTAGCTTCAGTTGGTAAAAGAACCCTTCGAAGTGAGCATCAACTTGGAGAATCCAGGGGGAAAAAAAATGGAAGAATTTAGGCCAGACCTAGAAACATCTGACTGTGATGTGAGCCTGTCAAGTTTTGATGGGTTTGGAAGTTACTCGCCACAGGCATTTACCCTCCTGATTCTTCCAGACTGCTGACTTAAGATAAACAAAAGATTGATCAAGTTTTATCACACGTATTGGGGAAGAAGTGTATACCTTCATCTTGGCTTTTTTAGGGGTGGGAGTGCAGTCAGTTTTGTGGAAGGGGAGAAAGAAGCTGTTGAGTTAACTCAAGGAAGGCAAGTGGAGTGAGAGCGAGTACAGGCTTAGTGCCAGGCCCGAGTCTGAGCGTGGACTTTGCCATTTAATTGTTGTGTGACCTCAGCACTTTGCTTAAGCTCTCAGTTGTGGCATCCTGGAAAAGGAGGTCGGTGGGACCCTGCAGGGTGGTCATGAGGGTGGAGGCATAAAGCACGTGTGCAGTGCTGGGCGCGGAGCGGGGCGCTGTGGCGTTCAGTCTCGGTGTGGTGATGGCGACAGGGTCGCACCTGGGCGGGGACAGGCGCAGGTTAATCAGGTGCACAGGCGGGGCTGGTTGGCATTCGTGGTTCTGCAGTAATTATATCCTAACACGGATTAGGACGCAAACTGACCGGCCTCGGTCCAAGCAGCATTGTTTATGAATGGGCTTGATGTTCCTAAGTAGATATTTAAAGTTAATGATAGAATATTTTAAGAAAAGTGCAATGGGCTCAGGAGGAGAGGACGGTGGGTTTGGTGCGGTGGGGCACTGCTCGTGACACCTGGTCAGCTTGGGGGCCTTCTGCTGAGGGTGTTACTTGACCATTATCCAGCATCCAAAATTGACATGGTTGCCAATCAGGTTTGTCACAGGGAGGCCAGGTCACAGGAGTGTCCCAACGTGGGAGTTGGCCCTGAATTCTTGTCTCTAAATCCCACATCCTGTTACCAAGCCCTTTTGGTGTTCCACCCGCCAGGCCCCTGTTGCCTCATGCCGGGACTTTGCAATAGGCCTCTTAATGTTCCCTGCTTCCTCTCTTCCCCCCACGGCTGCCTGGTCCCCGCCCTGCTTAAAGGACTCAGGTGGGCTGCCTTCCTCATGCAGGTGATGGCTAGTTGCCCAGGCCTACTGATGGGATCCCTGACCCGGTTTGTGCTTCAGGCTCCGAGCGCGCGCACACACCTGCACTGCACAGGGTTCAGCCGTGGCTCTCAGGCCCTGCTCTTGCATGGGTAGTGTCTGCCTCTCCCTGACTGCACACAGCGCAGAGACCCCAGGAAAGAGGCTCAGAAGCCTGTCATTCATTTTCCCAAACTTGTCTGGTGGTCTCAGGCACTAGCCTTGCATGAGAGCTGTGTCTTTGACCTGTGGGATTGCCACTGTATCCTCATCTTCCTCACCCCGGGACTGTTCCTTTTCTGTTAAGTGTTTCTGTGGGAGACACTCATTCAGGAAACGGCAAAACAGTAGTACCGGAGGTGGCTGGCTGGCCAAGTCGGTGTGAAAGAGAATGCCGAAGCCATAAACCAATTTCGCTTTGATAGCTGCTAATTCAGTTTTATTGCTTTTAACGTTCAGTTGCTTCGATTGGCATTTTTGATCCTTTTGCCAGGAAAAAGTCCTTTTCCACACACAGGGCATCAATGAACCTTAATGATGTTTCCTTTTGAGTATTTCTGAGTTTGTTATTGTTTCTGTTTTTTTGCCTGAGTAGTTTGTAGCCTGGCTGCTTCTCCTTGATTTCCAAGGCAAAGGAACTTTGGAGACTGGCGTTGTAACATGGTATTTCTTGACATGTACTATGACAGTTAAATGTTAAAATGTCACCTGCTTCACAAACTTCTTGTTCTGAACTAATTTGGACTTAGGAAAGTTGGAGGAAGCAGGATTTTTAAGTGTCAGGCGTAGGCAAGAAAGTCAGTTATGCCATTTTGGTAGTAAGTTAACACACGACTCGGCTAATGAGAAGTCACATGTGTTGAAACCCTCTTGAAGAGAAGCAGGCCTACTTCTGAGCGTTGGTGGTATAGACTTGGAAGTTGGCAGTGGAGGTAACTGGGAAGTTTGTTGGGTAGGGAAATACACCGACCTGGATAAGAGTGAGTGCTTCCAGAACTTAACGAAGATGCTGGCGTGAACTCTAGTTCTAGAGCCGGGGTGTGGGGATGAGGGGAAGGGGCGTCCCGGGGTCACACCTTGGGGAGGAGCGTCACTGCCATTGGTGTTAGGCAGAGACCCCCGACTGGAGGGCGCACTGCTCGCGTGCGCTGGCGGGGGCTGGTGCTGCCTTGATGCCCCTTTGGCTGGGACCCTGTTAGCACGGGCACAGCTGTTAATGTTCACAGAGATGCCCGGGTGTCCTTCCAGGGAGTGCAGGTCACCCGATTGACCGGGGCTTTATCTTACCAAATGTGAGTGAGCACCATGTCTGAGTCTCAGGGCGGTGGGTGGTTTGCCCTTCTTTTTGTGTCATTTGGGGGGTTTGAGTGGACTCCGGGGGTGGTGATGGACAGGGAGGCCTGGTGTGCTGCAGTTCATGGGGTCGCAAAGAGTTGCACACGACTGAACTGGGAACCTAAATGATAAAGAGGGAAGTTCCCTTCCTTGTGCAGCCACAACAGTTCCACATGCTTCTCCCGCCTGGCATAGGATATTTGAAAACCAGGCCGGCCCGCCCTCCCTGGGCGAGGGATGCCAGTGACTGGTTTCCCTGAGGTCCTGCTACTGGGAGGGCAGCGTCCCGTGCGAGGTGCCAGCCCCAGAATACCAACCAGGGGAAGGTCTGACTCGTGCAGTAAGTTGTTAAACTGGCCTGTGCTTGGGAGAGGGCTTGTGTGAGATTGTTGGGGTGATCTGTGATGCAGAGCACCATCACATCCAGGGCGTGACTCCAGGTGTCTGGGTGGCAGTCTGACCTCTTGGCTCCCTCCCACCACCCCCTTTATGGTGCTTTCAGAAGGACTTGAGGGGGCTTTTCTCTAGGGTATATAGGCTGAGCAAACTAGGCTTATGCACCTAGAATTGCAAGTACATTTCATCAATATGACTTTGGGGAATAAATTACGTTTCAAGGCTCTTAATTGACCCGGTGCAATTGTGGTTTTCAAACAAGCACCTGTAATAGTCTTTAGCCTGTTACATGGTTAGATCTCCAGCTCCTCCTCTGAAATAGTGAAGGGCAGGTAGTTTTCGTTTTCTAATAGAAGTATAGTTGGTAGTAGGTAATTTGGAAGTGCTTGCTTCTTAGAGTTGGTAGTTTGTCAGCTTGGAGGAGAAACTATTCAGTCAAACAAATTGGGTGTGAATTGGCTAAAGACATTCCTCAATCCCTAACCTCAGTTCCTCTTCTATAACCATCATCGATGGACCACTAAGAGTTTTTCCCCACGAATCTCAGCCTTTCCCTCCTGTCTTTAGCTTGTGTGGGCAAAGCAGATGGGGCTGGTGTGCCTGGCCCGCAGGATGTCCCCCAAGAAGCTGGTTGGTGAGGTTGCTGAGCTGAGCCCCATGCTTTGGGCAGTCCCCCTCCTCACACAGCTCTGAGTGACGTCCAGCCCGTGCTAGCCAGAGGGCTCCTCCTCTTTCTGAAGCACTCCAAGTCTCCTGCTGCTACTGATGAGGACAGATTAAACCTGTTTTCCTCCCAAGCCCCATGCTGCTGGAGAAGGCCGCTCGGGGTCTTGGGAGCAGGAGAGAGGATGCTCAGGGTGTCACCTGCGCTGTGCAGTAAGGTGGCCACTGGCCACATGGTGGCAATCGCAGTCCTTCACTGACCAGCCACGCTGCAGGGGTTTGGTTGCCGCCCGTGGCCAACGCCACCACCCGGGACGAGCAGATACAGCATGTGTCTGTCGTGCAGAAAGTGTTCGTGGCCAGAGTTCGCCTGAACAGTCTGGTTGGAGCCTTAGCTAGCGGTGTTTCTGGTAGCGTTAGTGTCACGTTGGGCGTTGGAAAGACACAGTGTGTCCTGGAAAAGCTAAATTAAAATGAGTGAATAAATAGTTCCTAGGCAAATGCTACAGAGCAGGCTTTCTTCGGTTATTTGTGGAAGATCCAATTTATTTGTCTTTTTTAAATTTCCAGTCCGCTTGTGGACAGTTTCTTTCTGTGTTTGGTAAGCAATACAGGGTAAACAAATTATTTAAGAAATGAAATTAAAAGGCACATACAGAATGCACACCCCACATCATTACTACATTAAAGTCACATTTCAGCAGTTATCACTTAGAACAAACACATAGAAAGAAAGACTGGCAGAAGTTATATATATCCACTGAAAGTGTGTAGAGGCCATTAGTATGCGGAACTGTGCTGTGCCCCTGTGACTTTGTCATGCCCCTGTGGTAACTAAACAGTTTGGTGTGAAATAGCAGTTCCCCATATTAAAAGCTTACTTGCGCACTTGGAAGGAATGCCACATATACAACTGGTCTTGTTTGTTTTGTTTTTGATAATTTTGGCTGTGCTGGGTCTTCATTTGCCTTGCTGTACAGGCTTTTCTCTGGTTGTGGCGCGTGGGGCCGGCTCTCCAGTTGCGGGTTTTCAGGGTTCTCACTGCACTAGCTTCTCTTGGGGAGCACAGGTCTAGGGTGCTTGGCCTTCAGTAGTTGCAGCACGTGGGCTCAGTTGGGACTTGCAGGCTCTAGAGTACAGGCTCAGTAGTTGGGGCGCCCGGGCTTAGTTGCTCCTCCACGTATGGGATCTTCCCGGACCAGGGATAGAACCTGTGTCTCCTGCATTGGCAGGCAGATTCTTTACCGTTGAACCACCAGGGAAGCCCACTGACTAGTTTTCAGTAACAAGTAATCTTGCTCCTGTTTGCTTGGGGGACATCCTTGCTCCTCGTGGAGCGTGTTGATTCAGGCCATCTCGATGTCTGTTTTACCAACCGTAAATAGTATGCACGTGAGTCCAGGGCTGCAGAGGTGTGCATTGGGAGCCATGTGGGACACATGACGCCACTCTCCAGTTTGACAGCGGGTAAACTAGCCCGTGCTCGGATGTGTCAGGAAAGTCAGGTTGCTGAAAAGTCTCCTCCCTTGCTTCTCGTTTCGGTGAGGCCCGAAGATGGCACCAGCCCGCAGGCTCCTGCAAAGGCGCCCTTGGTCCTCCCCACCCCACTTTTTGCTGGGTCTCTCTGAGCACCAGGCCTGCTCCTGAGTCCGCCGCCCCCTGAGCCTGCTGCAGGGCTTCTGTCCTCAGATAGAGGACCCTCCCGACTGGCAGTGCCGTGCTGGCCGCCCCCTGTGCTTGAGTGAGGGCTCCTGGTGAACATGTGCAGGGAGGGCTGGCCTAAAGGGGTGGGTCAGTAGAAGCATGAGGGTGTTGTGCTCAGGCGGGAGGTGGCGAACAGCACCGTGGCCTTGGGACCTAGTGGGAGAGGATCTGTGGCCCCAGAATCGTGGCCCACAGAGTCTGTCCTGATCCCCTGGAAGCTGTGACCACTACTGCCTGACAGGGTGCTTCGCAGGTGTGGTTAAGTTCAGGATCCCCGCATGGGGAGATGTTCAGTCACTGAGTTGTGTCCTACTCTTTGCGAACCCATGGACTGCAGCATGCCAGGCCTGCCTGTCCATCACCATCTCCCCGAGTTTGCGCAGACTCATGTCCATTGAGTTCATGAGGCCATCCAACCATTTCATCCTCTGTCGCCCCCTTCTCCTCCTGCCGTGTTTCTTTCCTGGCATCAGGGTTTTTTCCGGTGAGTCGATTCTTCGCATCAGGTGGCCAAAGTATTGGAACTTCAGCTTCAGCCCTTCCAGTGAATATTCAGGTTGATTTCCTTTGGCGTTGACTGGGTGGGGAGGTGATCCAGTGTTAGCCAGGTGGCCCCAGGGTGATCACAGGGCCCTCCTTCCCCTGAGAAAGAGGCTCAAGGTGACGTGATGTGAGAGGCTGCTGCTGGCTTGAGGCTAGGTGAGGAACCCAGGAGAAGCAGGAGGAGACCAGGAAGCAGGTCCCGTCTCCAGAAGGAACCTTGCCTTGCGGATACATTGATTGGAGCCCAGGGAGGCCCATTGTGGACTTCTGACCTCCAAAGCTGAAAGGATAAGTATGTGCTGTTTAAGCCAGTGAGACTGTGGCGATGTGTTGAGCTGCCAGGAAATAGGTCAGGGTCCAGGGAGCGGATGAGATGCGGCAGGCAGGTGTCCGGGAAGCTGCACAGAGGCTGGGAGAGCATGGCCGCCCCTCCCGGGGCCAGGCTGCTGGACGCGGGGGCTGTGCCCATGTCTGCTCATTGGCTCCTTCCCACAGCTCTGACATAGCGGCAGCAGCATCCCCATTTCACCCCTGAGCACAACAGAGGTGCTGAGCACAGTCCACAGCCTACCAGGGCTTGGTGGCAGTGGCAGGCTTTGAATCAAGGCAGCCAGCGGCACAGAAATTTGCATCTCGTCACATTCAGCAGACACTTGGTCCTGACGTCGTGGTCACCCCTCTGCTGCCCTCTCCAACGGTTCCTGTCTCCCCGCCCAAAGTGGCAGGCTGCAGGTGGGCTCCTTAGTCGGAAGGTTTTTGTGTGGTTCACCACATGCTTTGAATGTAGAAGGCAGCTCACTGCAGAGTCAGCCGGGGCCGCCTTCTGCTTGAGCACGTGGGGAGTGGTGGGTGGCAGAGGGAGACTCGAGATGTTTCTGAAGGTAGATACTTGCCTTCCTCACTGAATCAGGTCCTCAGTAACGTGAACCTGAGCCGAAGTGAATCACCCTAAACAAACCATTCAGGGCTCTGGGCATCTGGAGAGATTTAAACTTGATAAGGCGGGGAGCCTTGTCTGCCAGGGCTCAGGGCACAGACCCCAGCTCTGCGGAGCCACAGGTTGGAGCCCCCGAGGCCGCTCGTCCACCCCGGTCCTCCGGTCAGCTCACCCACACAGCCCTGCCTCCGCTCGTGAGCAGATGAGGCTCCTTCAGCCACGCAGATGGCACCATCCCGGCTGTCCCCCCACTCTGTCTCCAAGCTGCAGCCACTTGAATTCGTCTCCTCAGAGCCGCCTGAACCATCTGTTTTCTTAAGGCAGCAGCTTTCACCAGGTGGAAAGAAGACAGGGTCGGAGGGGCCAGAGCTGGGTTCCTCAGCAGGCAGGGGCTGAGAGGCCAGCCAGTCCCCTCACTCCTGACATCAGCTAGCAGCATGGGGGCGTATCCTGAAGGTCCTCCTCCTGGGCCTCTTTTCCTGACAGTTTTAAAGGTTTAAAACACAAGATAGATACACACATACTGCTAATACACTCACCGCTGCGTTGGCCAAATTGCGACCTTGAAGCACGTGGTTTGGGGGTGTCTGGAGAAGGTGGAGATAAGCGAGGTAACTCAGGGGCGTCCTGGTTAAGACCCAGAACGCAAATGATCCGTAGAGGTGACTTGTTCCGCCTCAAGGCATGTGGCGGGCAGTGATCCAGACACTGCCCCTCGGGGTCCGGACTGGTGGTGGCTGTGGGCTCCTGCCGGACGCCCAGGTCATGGGCCTGGTGATGTTACAGGCAGGGTCCCCGGGAGCTGTTAACAGTCCTCAGAATTCTCCTGTAGGTGGTCACTGCTTACCCCGAGGGCTCGGGGAAGGAGTGAGAATCACAGATTCGAGAGTTTTCTGTGATAGCCAGTATTTTCTTGGGAATCAGAGGTTATTATTTAAAATCTTAATTTCTCTTTTGATGAAGTTCAGTCCTATACTTTTTAAGGGCTGCTGTTCTTAAAATATTGCTTTCATTGTGGCTGTGTTGTTGGAGGGCTCGTGGTCATGTGATTTTGCTTTAGAGCAGACTGTGATTATTACACCCCTTACTCTAGAGGCCAAGAGACCCAAGTCTCCGGGAGGGTGAAGTGATTGAAGTCAAGTAAATACTCAGCTCCCCAGTCTCACCAGATCTGTTAAGGGGCACGTAGCACCCGTGGCTCGCCGCTTCGCAGCGGTGGATGGTCTCCATCGTCACAGACAGTTCTAGTGGCCAGTTGCTGCTCCAGATCCAGCCTGTGAACTGGTTTTGGGAGACTGCCTTGGAGCGGATTGCTCAGAGTAACAGAAAACCAAGCATTTTCTTCTGTAGAAAACCCAGGAAGAGGGATCTGCAGATTGACTCCCCCGAGCTCCCCCGAGCGCCTGTTCTGTTCGCCCTTCGCCTCAGATCTCTGCCTCAGGCGCTGGCCCGGGTGCTTGACACAGAGGAAGAGGGGATCAGGTGTCAGCCGGAGGGGAGTCCGAGGGATCTAGACGGCCCCGGGAATGCACAGTTAATGTGGAGAGAGAGGGATGGCCGCCACAGAGGTGCAGAGCCCAGGCTCTGAGCGGGGAGGGGCTACGGTGTGAGTTCTGAGGACTCGAGGCGAGAGTGGCAGCGGTCTGGCTTTGGGTGGATGGAGGCAGAGACCTCTTTGCTTCTTGCCCGGGCGTGTGGATTGAGCTGTGTTTCTCTGCTCTCCCCCCGTTCGTCTCTGAGGCCATCGGCATTCCGGTCTCTCCACCGTGAGCCGCCGTTTCTACCAGTTAACTGAATGCACTGTGTTTTTATGTTTTAGTTTCAGTAGGCCAGGAAGGGCCACCGTGCGCAGTGCCACTTAACCTTCATTTTACCTGCTTTGGGAACTATTGTAAAGGTTAGATTTGCATCTGCCTGTCTGCAAGTCTCTGAAAAAATGTCAGTAGTCACCACAAATTTTAAAATAATGAGTTATATTGATGATTCCCATCCGTCACAATTTAAACCACCCATTTAAAGCATTCAATTTATTGTGACCATCAGCACAAATTTTGAACATCTCTGTACCTGCTAAAGAAGTCCTGTATTCAGCCCCAGGCAGCCCCCAGTCTGCCCTCTCCCTGCCTGTTGTGGACGTGTGTAGCCGCCTCACACTTCGTGTGGCCTCTGGCGTCTGGCTCCTTTCTGTAGCATGAGAGGGAAGGATCAGCGCGCTGTCCCTTTTTATTGCTCAATAGTATTCCATCCTGTGGCGCCTGGCTGTGATTTGTGTGGGATCAGAAGATGTGCAGGCTCTCATGATTCTGTCGTCTGTAAGAGGTTTTATTCAATGTTTTTAAAAGGGACTTGGAACTTTGTTGAGGATGTGATTCACCGCCGAATGTAAGCAGCCGGGTGGTGCGGGGTGAGGGTGTATCAGTGTCAGGGGAGGGCTGTCAGCAGCAGTAGAGCCCATGGAGGCACTTACTAGGTTTCTCCCGCGCGCAGCTCTGCGAGTTGCTGGCTGTCTACTGGCGCTGGCACGGGAGGCCACCTGGCCCGTGGGCTGCGAAGGAAGATGGTGGCAGGTGGGTGAGCGAGGCTGGAGCGCATCCCTGTGGGCTTCTCCCTGCCTGCTGGTGCTGTCCTCACAAAGCAAAGGGGCCAGGAGGCAGACAAGCACCGGGCGTTGGGCAACACGGGGCTCCTTTGCTGCACCCTCCTCGCTGCTGGAGCTCCGCAGGGAGGGGCCTGGGTTGCAGGGTCGCTCGGGTGACAGACATCCACCAGGCGGCCTGGTCTCGGGGCTGTCACTGCTGAGAACCCCGGAGAGCTGCTGGGTAGGTGGGTTATATCTATCATTATTTGCCAGGTTAGAAATTAAAAATTAGTTATTCATTTAGAATAAATCAGTATGTGGTAGCACATTTAATACAGTGGGTTTTTTTGGCCATGCAGCACAGCCGTGGGATATCAGTTCTCCGACCAGAGCCTCTGGCAGTGAGAGCACAGAGTCCTAGCCACCGGCTTGCCAGGGGACACCCACACGTGCAGGAGATGCTTTCCAAAATGAAGTTTAATGAGGAATGGCATTGTTCATACATTTTGCAGATTCATTGTCAGGCTTGATGGGAGTCAGCTGGATTTTCATATCTGCTTTTGCTGACAGCTGCAATGTAAATTTTACTGGAGAGATAAAGAAACCCAGTCTTAGAAGGCATATACTTACAGAGGTACAGCCTTGCCCAGGTAACTGTGGCCATTCGTTCATACTGCACCACAGTTTGGTAGCAGCTTGGGTTCATTGCAACATGCAATTTGAAAACTCTGAGTTAACTTTTCATGCTCTATTACATTAAAACTCATTGGTTTGTCTTGAACATTGAATGCTGCATTTCTAATACTATTCATTGGTCATTTGAAAATTCTGATTCACAGTTTACAGACCTTTTAAATGTTGGTGTATTTCATTGTACAGTTACATTAAAAAGTCCTTAAAACATCACATTTTCATTCAGCCCATCGCTGTTACCTCATTGGGAGCAGGGTTGTAGTTAAATCTCCAGAAAGCTCATGGCACAAAGAGTGGTGACTTTCGATCTATATGTTCGAGTCCCCACTACTTGGCAGGTGAATATGAAAGTCACTCAGTCATGTCCAACTCTTCGAGACCCCATGGACTACACAGTCCATGTAATTCTCCAGGCCAGAACACCAGAGTTGGTAGCTGTTCCCTCCTCCCGGGGATCTTCCAGACCCAGGGATCGAACCCAGGTCTCCCACATTGCAGGCAGAGTCTTTACCAGCTCAGCCACCAGGGAAGCCCAAGAATCCTGGAGTGGGTAGCCTATCCCTTCTCCAGGGGATCTTCCTGACCCAGGAATCGAACCGGGGTCTCCTGCATTGCAGTTGGTTTCTTTCCCAGATGAGCCACGGGGAAGCCCACCCAGTGAAGATGGTTGGATGATAATTAGCAACTGGCAGCCTAGTTGTCTACAGCAGCTAATTCCAGATTCAGGCAGTGTTGGGTGGTCCCCCGCAATGGGAACTTGTCCTGTGGTCCCACACACACACTTAAAAATATATAGAATGTATTTTTATGGATACATAAAAATGTATAGGTTCCATTAAGATGAACAGATATTCTGTGAGAATTCAAGGAGAGGACAATTAAGTAGAAATAATTTGTGATTTTTATTATTTTGCTTCCCGCTCCTTCCTCATGGCCAGCATTCCACTTCCTATTCTCTTTGGGTCTTTCCCCTCACTTTCTCCATTTTCCAGTGGCTTGTGTGGAACACTTGGAGGAACTCTGAATTTAAACATAGCTTTTGAAACAGCACACCTTATTTATGTACCCGAGTTCACTGGAGCAGAGTGTGTATCTGACCTCCCGTTTTCCTGGCTTCTTGACGTACCCGACTCCCTCTCCCTCTCTCCCCAGAGAAAACGAGCTGTGCTGCAGTCATTTATGGGCACAGCCGCCCGCAGGTCCTGGGGTAGAAAGACTCAGACCTGCATCTTTTATGCTCTGTTTTCTTTTCCCATGTGGATAAAGTTCTGAACTCATAACCCAAGGCGGTGTTTATTTAGAGAGTTGGTAAATCACATTCTTCTCCTTGCCCTACAGGTGTTTTTCCCTTGGTTTTACATATAGTGAGCTTGGCAGCTCAGCGTTTCAGCTCGGGGGCAGGTCTGTGTGTGCCCCCTGGCCCGGCGGGGCCCGGAGCAGCCCCTCACGCCTAGCTGCCCGTGTGTCTCTGTGCAGTCTTGTCATCTTGCAGAATCGTACAGCTTGTAACCTGATCAGTAGTTCATTGCTTTTTATTCCTGGGCTCTATTCCACAGAGGGACATCTGGGTTGTCTCCAGTTTTTGGCAGTTACAAATGAAGCCACTATAAATACCCATGTTCAGGCTTTTGTGTGAACATGAGTCTTCCTTTCTCTAGAGGAAGGTGTCGAGTTGTTGGGTGAGGCGTGCTCCGTGGGGAACTGCCCACCTGCTTGCTGTCCGTGCGCCTGGGTCCTCTGCACCGCCTCCTCGGCCTCGCCAGAGGTTTCATCTCAGTCATCTTATAGGTGGCGGTCGTTTTAATTCACAGATATCTGATAGCTCAGGCATACATCTTTTTGCTTATTTGCCATCCTTGTACCCTCTCTTACGTGTCTGCTTAAGTATTGGGCTTTTTAAAATTCTTATTACTGTCAAGTTTGGGGAGCTCTTGATGTATTTAGTGTAAGTCCTTTGTCAGGTGATCTGCAAATATTTTCTCCCAACCTATAGCTTGTCTGTTTTTTTCCTTAATGATGTCTTTACAGAAAAGTCCATTTTATTAAAATTCTTTTATTGATCTTGCCTTTTGGTGTTATGTCTAACAATTCTTTGCTGGGTATCACATGATTACTTTTTAAAGTTTAAATGTTTGTTCACCTAAGGTCCATTATGAGTTAGAATTTGAAGGTGCGAGGTTGCAGTTTATTTATTTTTGCCTATGAACGTCCAACTGTTTCTTTACTGTGTGTTGAAAAGACTGTCTCTTTTCCTCTGAATTACTTGCACCTTTGTCAAGAATCAGGCAGTAATGTTGACGTGGGCGTTTTTGTGGACTCTCCTGTTCTGTTCTGAGTCCACCCCTTTGCTAACACAGCTCCGTCTCAGCTACTGGAGCAACTCAACTTCTCCTTTCAGAATTGTTTCCCTTACTGTGCTGGGAATTTGACTGGAATTGTGTATCAACATACCGAATGATTTGGGGAGAACTGAAGTCTTCACCCCGCCTTCCAGCCCCTGAACGTGGTCAGTCTCCTGCTCTGGTGACTTTACGTGGGAAACTAGTCTTCCTCCCACTTTCTTTTGACACTATAGTTTTTTTTAGAAGGTCTTGGATGTGAGTGTTCCTTGATAGTCTGGGTGGGCCCCCCAAAAAGTAGGGTCAGGCCTGAGTGATAGTCCAATGGCACCAATGTGGGGAGAAAAAAAACATCAACCAGAAACGGCTTGGTCCTCCGTCCCAGACTGTTCTGTTTGTGGCTTTATACCAATAAAGGAACTCCCCTGACATGGGCTGCGCTTGACTGGCTTGTTAAAGTTTTAATTAGCACAGTCAGAGTATGTATTTTAAAATCTCTCCTCTGCTTCTGACCCCATTCTTCAGTCCCCGGATTTCCTTGTCTCTGTGAGTAGAAAATGCAGGCATTTAAGGGCGGGTGTTGCTGTCTGCCCAGGTGTGCAAGGCCGACCCCCATGGTCACAGATAAGGGAGGCAGTTCCTTTGTGTGGGTCTGCTGGAGGAGCCCCGCCGCCTCTGCCCAGAAGGGCAGCTCCGCACCCCTTCCTGCCTGCTGCAGCCTGGCTGGTGCGCTCAGGCTGCAGGCTGTGTTCTGCTCGTGCCTTTTCTTTGCACTGTGGGGTTACAGAGAGTCCTGGACAAGACTGAGCAACCAAACTGAACTGTAAAGGCATGTGTACTTGCTGAGGCGACAGGAGGGCAAGCAAGGCTCCGTCCAAGGGGTGAACACTGTGTACTTAATGCACGAGGGGTGTTGCTCTGCCCACACACACCGCTTTCTCCCCTAAGGACTTCCTGCTCAGAGTCCTCTCTGGGTGGACATTCTCCCTTAATAGTCTTGCTTTCTTTAAAACTACACGAATGTGGGGTGAATTCATACGCACAAATAAATTTTATAGATAAATGGGTTTTTCAAACACCACAATGGATTTTTTTTTTTTTTTTTTAAATTTTTGGCTGTACTGGGTCTTTGTCGCTGCACAGGCTTTTCTCTAGCTGTGGTCACGGGCTTCTCACTGTGGCAGCCTCTCTCGTTGCAGAGCTCCCAGGCTCGTGGGCTCCATAGTTGAGGCGCATGGGCTTAGTTGCTCCCCAGCACTTGGGGTTTTCCCCGACCAGAGATGGAACCCGTGTCTCCTGCATTGGCAGGTAGATTCTTTACCACTGCACCTCCAGGGGAGCCCCAGAATGTTTATTTCTAGAGAAATAGTGCAGGAAGTAGAGCATTTACACCTGCCTCAGATGTTTAGCTTCAGTTGGGAAAGAATCCGCCTGCAGTGCAAGAGACCCCAGATCAAGTCCTGGGTCGGGAAGATCTGCTGGAGAAGGGATAGGCTACCCACTCCAGTATTCTTAGGCTTCCCCTGTGGCTCAGCTGGTAAAGAATCCGCCTGCAATGCGGGAGACCTGGGTTGGATCCCTGGGTCGGAAGATCCCCTGGAGAAGGAAACGGCTACCCACTCCCGTGTTCTGGCCTGGAGAATTCCATGGACTGTATAGTCCGTGGGGTCGCAGAGAGGCAGACGCGACCTTCACTTTCACTCTCAGGCATTCAGTGCACACAGCAGTTCCAGGCAGAGCCCTCAGGACGGCTGTGCTCTCTGAAACTGGTTTGTCCCCATGCAGAATGGCCTGTTTCTATTCAGTTCTTGTCCCCTCCTCCCCCAAACAGTGCAGCTTTATTGAGATATTCCATATACCCTGCAATTCATCAGTTTTTAATAAACGTATTCACCCATCGCTGCAATCGGTTTATGTTGCCTAAGAGGAACCCTGTGCCCCTTAGCCATCGCCCTTCCAGTCTCCCTCCCAGCTCTGGGCAGCCACTGTGCCTTCTAACTCTGTGGAAATCACTCTTCTGAACACCTGATACGAACGAATGGAGCCACACCACATATGGCCCTTAGAATTAATGAGCACTTGTGTTTTATAAGGTTTTCTCTGTGAAGCGTGCTGAAGTGTAAGAAACATGCTTGTGTACAATTTGGGGCATATATGCTAGTTTTCTGAGAATAGGTGTCTAGAAATGACATTCTGAGTTACGACTTTGGCTTTCATAAATATCACCTTTGGGGAGAATGATTTGACTATAAGTTTAGACTCTAGCCACTTGGCACCCATTTTATGATGTGAGACCCTCCGCATCTGTGGGCATCTCCAGTATTTTTCACTGTTGATGTGGTAGTCGGAAAGGGGTGTCCTGTTAATTAGGGGGGTTGGGCGTACTTGTTACTTGTATTTCTTCAGGACCTCTCCTTGGCTGCAGTTGGCTTGTGTCGTCTTGGCTTCAGCATCTCGTGAACCCTCTGGCTGCTGTGGGCTGCTCGTAGTCTTCCTCCGTCCTGGAGCGTCCACATCGTGCCCCCTCTGCTGGGCTTGTTGGCACTTGTTTTCCTCCCCGGCAACCGGACAGCCCTACGCAGTAGAGCAGATGAGACAGGACATGTAAGAAAGCAGCTGGGACGTAATTATAGGTTCCTCAGTTGGGCCGGGTGCACGCCCCTCTCTGAGCCTGGCCAGTGTCCACACCAGTCTGCAGTCGTGGTTTGTGGGGCAGACGTGATGGCGGGTTAGCACGGTCCTCCAGAGAACAGACGATTTTTGCATAATGAAGCCAAACTGCATAATGAAGCCAAACGGAGAGCCCCAAACAAATAATCTTATTTAAGGAACACAAGTTTATCCGTGGCCTTCCTTGGGGCTTTATTTTCCTATAACTGATGTAAATCTGAATTATTTAAGAGTATGGAGCCCGCTGTTGGGCTTCAGCACACTGCTTCTGCTTGGAACTTTCAGGCTCTCCGCAAGGCAGGAGCTGAGAAGCCCCGGTTTAGCAGGGAATGGGCTTCCAGCTCCCTTTACGGAGCCAGAGCGCATAAAATTAAACCCAGAGCACGTGTTAACACAACTTAGTGTTGATCAAGTCACGGTCTCACTGTTAACATATCCAGAGGAAGTCCAGAATTGCTGCAGGCTGCCCTTCCTGGGGGCCAGGGCACGAGAGCACAGAAGCACACGCTCTCACACACACACACACACACACACACACACACACACGGGAGCACAGAAGCTCTCTCTCGCACACACACACACTCATGCACACACACTCACTCATGAGAGCACAGAAGCTCTTGCACATACACGAGAGCACAGAAGCTCTCACGCATGCACACACGAGCACAGAAGCACACTCTCTCACTCACACACACACATACACACACGAGAGCACAGAAGCTCTCACGCGCACACACACGAGAGCACAGAAGCTCTCTCTCACACACACACGAGAGCACAGAAGCTCTCTCTCTATCACACACACACACACACACACACACACATGCACACTCCCCACTTCCTCCTAGGACCAGCTACGGACAGATGCCTGGGCCCGCGGTGGTTGGACAGGCTCGGTCAGATGGCTGCCTGGGGCTGGCAGCCAGGTCCAGACCCAGGACTTCTCAGTCCTGACCCCCCTATTCCGAGTGTCACGTGCTTCCGGGCCGCAGGTGGTTCCTCTTGGGACGGGTGCTTGTGTGCACTCGGGAGTTTTCAAGGCCCTGCCCGCCCTCTGCCTGAGCCTCACTGCCCACCTCCCCCTGTGCCCGCCCGCAGCCTGGCTCCTGTTCACTGTGGAGCCTGGCAGGTGCTTCTCGGGACCTCTGCCCGGCCAGCCCCCTGTCTCTGGTCCCGGCCTGTGTGTCTGTCTGCCCTTCTGTCACCTTAGCCCTCGTGTCCAGGGTCTGCTTATCAGTTCTCCCCGCCGCCCGGCCCAGCCTGCTCTTGACACATCTCGACACTTGCTGGGAGAGGGACTAACCTCTGTGAGAGGAGGGCAGCCTGCTTCGCCTCCCAGATGGGTCGTGTGTGCAGACCAGTGTCAGGAAGTCAGTCTACCCCCTGAGGGAATGGAGAGCCTGCTGGTGTGATAGTGGATTCGAAATGACTTTTTTGAAGCGTAGTCAAAGTTTTTCATTTCTAGGAGGTATCATAGAGGGAGGGAGGGCGTTTGCTCACAGCCCACGGGCACTGTGGTCCTTGTCCGACTGGGCCAGGATGGAGTGAGCTTGTTGGCAGAGCCTGTGGGCTCTGCTGCCTGGTCGGCACTGGCTCCTTCCCGCCCGGCGGTTGCTGGGGTGGTGAGAGCAGACAGTTCAGACTGGCCATCCCGCCCCATGTCTGTGTCCTCGGTGACCTCCATGTTCTGCCCAAGGATGCGTCCTCTGCCTCTTCCCCATCTGTGCAAGGCCCGGCTTGCCCCAAGACTCCCCCAGGAGGACCGGAGTTGACACCGAGCAGAGTTCTCCCACAGAATTGTAGGTTTTGTAGGGGTGTCCGGAATTGTTTCCCAACACCCAGGAGGTTCTGGCTTCTTGGGGAGTGTGACAGCTGACACCTGTGGGTCTCTGCTTTTGTGGAAGCCTTATCAGACCCCCTCCTCCCCATCCTCTGCTGGGGGCGGGGCCCCAGCTGCTGCCTGCCCCCCGCCCCCACTCCCCACCACGCCTTCCTCTAATCAGCCTAGCCTCTCAGCCGGGCTCAGCAGGAGTGGTTCATCTTCTGTCTCTCACCATTGAGTTATCAGTTGCTTCTTTGAGCTCAGAGCCAGGGGTTTTGTGGATCAGAACCTTTGGAAATCGAGTGTATCTGAATTCTTGAGAGAAAGTGATGGAGCTGAAACAGGATATATATGCACATCTCTGTTCGGACCTGTACAAAACTCTATTTCTGGACCACTTTGCCTTTTGAAGGTGATCATCTCAACTGATGGTTGCTTGATTATGTGTCTGGGCCTGATAACTGTGGGCAGCTTTAAAAAGAGAATGCTGAGCGAGAGCTCCTGGAGGTTCTATGCAGTCACTCTGATGTGGCTGAGAGAACCCTGCCCTCCCCTCCCCCCACCCCCAGCAGATTCTGCTGCAGAGCCATGCAGACATGGCGGGGAACTGCGCACTTGGACCAGAAGGTGACTCGCGAGCCCAGAGGGGGCCTCATGACTCCGAGAGGAGAGGAGGGGGACCAAGCAGAAGCCTGGGGGCTCTGACCTGAAAGTCAGGGTGGACTGGTGGGGTGGGGCTTAAGCTGGGCTGGTAAGGCTCTGCTTGACCCATTCAAGGAGCCTTCCATGTCAAGGTCACCATGGTGTCTGTGGCCCTCCACTTACCCTGTCTGCCCTTTTTAAACCAAGTCATGGGTTTTGCTCACAGGGTTGTATCACTAGTTGGGATTTTGAGGAGAAGTTTGCAGGGATGGGGGGGTTCCTGAGTGGAGAGCGACTCTGAGGCATGGCTGGACCCTTGTGGCCCAACTAGCTCCTGGGGGCAGCATATAGACTTAGTTGGAAGGCCATGAGGTTTTATTGGGGTTGTTTGGTCCCCTCTCCCCAACCTTTTTGGGAAAAGTTTGAGAAGTGATGGAAGACGTCAAGGCCATCAAAGTGGAATTTTCTGTTTTTCTCCTCCTGGAGTGAGATTCAGGCGCTAAATCGGGACCACCTCATTTCCATAGCAATTGGCCGGCTCTGGGTTGTGACATCACAGAGGTCTGAGAAGAGTAAAGCTGGATATAGATAGGCACAGGGAGCCCCAGTAAAAAAGGAGGAAATACAGGCTTTGTAACTAAACAGGGGAGCCTTTTGTGTTTCTAAAGTCACTCTTTTAAAAAGGTATTTTGTGCCATACGTGTGTATTAAAATTTGCCACTGATACTATCACAATGCTGTTGTCAAAAGGCCTACTAATCATGAGTAATGGAAATGATCTGTTGTATTTCTGGGCGTCATGTGTATATTTCAGAATGATAATCACCCCCTTCCCCTCCCTGACACTTAAGTGTACCAGAGACTTGGTCTGTATACTTGAGGCATTCTCTATTGTCAGTGGTGTTTCTAATCATTGTGTCTTCGCTCATATTTGGCCGAATGAGAGTTAACATACTTGAGAAAATTCCAGCTAAGCAAGATAAGAAATTCAGAACAGGATCAGTTTACATGGTGATAAATAAACATAAATGCCAATCTTGCACTTCTTCCTTGATGATATAGATAGCCTTATCGTTTAGGATATTTCTGGAAGCCTAGTTCAGATTGTGATATCAGGCACTTCCATCATTTAATTCTGGTCCAGGGATTTACTGTGTCTTAATTAAATTTTTAATCCTTTTGTTGAACTGACTCGTTGATGAGGAGCTTATTTTAACTGGATACAGTCCCTTAGGAGCTAGACTTGAGTTGCCGACCTTTTCTCCACGGGTCCCGTGCCAGTTGGTTGGGAGGGCCTGTTGCCGACAGTTGCCCACGTACGTCACGGGCCAGCCGGGGGCTTTTCTGCAGTTGGACAGCCACCGGCCTGGGCCACTGTCACCATGCCTGTGACGTGTGGAAAACTGGTCAGCCCAGCAGGAATGTGTACTATGTAGAAGATGGGACGGTGCTCAGGAGAACCTCGTTCTAACTGTGGAACCCTACCCGCCTTGCCTTTAGGAGCCAACTTCAGAGAAACTTGTCGTTTTTGCACGTGTGCACTATAAACCATGCTTTAAAGCTCTTCTAAAGACCTGAGGAACTACAGTCAGAGTACCAGGCACATGTCGAGCAAATGGCTTCAAGATCCCTGGTGCATTCACGTGACGGGGGTGTGTCTGCAGGGGGGAGTCACCACTGCTTCAGAACCTCCTACTAGCTTGTGTTCTAGTCTGTGTTTGTTTATTGGTGTAAAGGGCAATAAGAGTTTATATAGTCTTACTCCAACAAAACTCTTATCTCTTTTATAGCTATGATGATAGATATGGCATCTTCATTTTAAAAAATTTAATATTATTAACTCAGAACCTCATATAGGTACACTGAGAACCTTTAGTTCCCCGATCAGGGATTGAACCTGGGCCCTGGGCAGCGAAGGTGTGAGTGCTAACCACTTGGGCTGCCAGGGAATTCCCCAAGAACCTTAAAAAAAAAAACTGCTGTATAATACTCCATTGGTGGAATGTGTTGTTTATTTCATAGGCCTTTGTAGGATTTTTCCTCAAAATATTTTTTGATGGTTTGAGGTAATTAATTTAGGAGGGTAAATGTAGAAATTTCAGTCAAAGTACATTTTTACCATATATGGTTCAAGCTAGATAAGCAACGGGAAAAGGAATTTCTACTTTCCTTACTTCTTACTTTCCAGTTTTTTTGTCAGGGTGTCATGATTGGGGGGCCAGTTTAAAAATTGTGTTTTCATAAACAGCTTTTATTGATAACCCTGACAAAAATTAATTAAATGTATATATTGATATTTAGTGGCTCAGCTGGTAAAGAATCTGCCTGCAATGTGGGAGACCTGGGTTTGATCCCTGGGTTGGGAAGATCCCCTGGGGAAGGGAAAGGCTACCCACTCCAGTATTCTGGCTTGGAGAATTCCATGGACTATACATGCATCGCAAAGAGTTGGATATGACTGAGTGACTTTCACTTTGGGCTTCCCTGGTGGCTCTGCCTGTAATGTGAGAGACCTGGGTTTGATCTCTGGTTCGGGAAGATCCCCTGGAGATCCTTCTTGGCAACCCACTCCAGTATTCTTGCCTGGAAAATTACATGGATGAAGGAACCTGGTGGGCTGCAGTCCATGGGGTCGCAAAGAGTCAGACACATCTGAGCAACTTCACTGGTTTATTGATATTTAATAAAAACAAAAACATCAAGACTGGCAGTGGTCTAAATTTGGGTGGTAATACCTGTTTCTTGGCTTCCAAGGAACTCTAAGGTGTGTTTTGAGATACTCAAGGAAAAAAAGGACGGTTTATATTCAGGAATTATTTGAGAAATGTAACCTGAAGTTGAGGTTTGGAACTTGCCTAGAGGAGAAAGGGAAGGGTGCTGTCCATGGTGCTGAATCAGACCCACTGCTTGTTGGAGTGGTGGAAAGGCTCTGAAATACTGAAGTCCAAATACACAGCTATGTAGCTACTTTAAAAAAACCACATCTCCTGTTTGTAGCTGGTATTCTTAATTTCTGTTGGAGTGTTTGAGTTGCCAGGGAAAGCTGACCATACAAGGAAACACAGAACATCATTAGTTGCAGTAAACTGTTCTGTTTGCCAGAAGGACAGGATTAAATTAAAAGTATGGCCATTTTGACCAGTCAGTCAAGTCAGAGTAGTCAAAGTCACTCAGTCGTGTCCGACTCTTGTGACCCCATGGACTGCAGCCTGCAAGATTCCTCTGTCCATCGGATTTTCCAGGCAAGAATACTGGAGTGGGTTGCCAATTCTTTCTCCAAAGGGATCAGCTTAAGTCAGGTTTAAATCCCTTATGAGTTTACTGATGGCATTTTGTTGATGCTGATCACCACAATTCTTTCTCTGAACTACCATACTACAATGCCCTGTAATTCTTTTTTTTTTTTTTTAAAGGAGGCAGGTGTTTAAAAATGGACTCATTTGTTGTTTTTTTAAGACAATTCCACATAATGTTACTAGTGGGCTAATGATGGAATTCAGCTTGCCACCCCCGCCCCGCCCAGGCCACTCTTCAAAGCAAGCGGCTTTATAGAACTTTCCCAGCTGTGTGAGAACTTTGGAGTTAACTAGCAACAAGCCTGAAAATTTGGTTACGTATATAAGTACAAAGCGGGTTCATCAAATCCCTGTTCTGGCCCTCTGCTGCTAAGTCGCTTCAGTTGTGTCCGACTCTGTGCGACCCCATAGACGGCAGCCCACTAGACTCCCCCGTCCTGGGATTCTCCAGGCAAGACCACTGGGGTGGGTTGCCCTTTCCTTCTCCAATGCATGGAAGTAAAAAGGGAAAGTGGCCCTCAACCCAGTGCACTTCAACCAAGGCGTCATCTACCACCTCCTTAACGTTTATCAGACACTTGAATAAGTAACATCCAGCCACTCCTTGGAGATGGTTCCCTTTTTCAGACACTGGGCTGCTGAAGGGCTCAGGAGCCTCGTGGTCCTGGGCTCCATTACTAGAGCCTTTACAACCTTCCAGAACCTCCATGTCCCCCTTTTCCTCACTCCTTTCATCCTCCGTGGGTTCTTAGAGGCTATTTAAATCCTAATTCCTGCCAGAAGTTTAAAAAAATTTTTTTTCTTTTAAACCATGGCCCTATGTCTCAAAGAAGATTGTAGTTAATGAATGAAGAGGGATGGGAGTGTTACAGTTGGAGTTTATACTTCATACTTGCCAGTCATTGGTTAAAAGTTTTAAATCCTCACTTCTGATTTTATATAAATGTTTTCCAGGCCAGCCTTCAGCAAGCATTCTGCTAATCTCAAGATCCTTTGTAGGATCTTTGTCCATTCTCATCCTCCCAGGGATCCCCTTTTCAAATTCCCCACACCCCAAAATGCCATTCCTGTTCTTTGGTATGGATACATACTTTATATGATTGAAGTGTCCAGTAACAGTTTAGAATGACCTTGCTGTTTTAAGGCACGTGTATCCATGATGGAAGATTCTAACGTATGCTGTTTTAAACCCCCCACCCCCAAACAATATTTTCTCTAGGATTGAGTTTTAATGAGTAGAAACCTTTTTCAAAATAAATTTCATTGCAAATTCAGCCGATTATTGTGTGTTCAGAACCCACTTAGCATTTTGAAAGGAACAAAAGTTTGTTTAGCATACATACCAGTAAGTATCTTTTGGGGTAGAGTATAGTTATTTGGCATGGTTGGAACTTATTAGTGACTGGAAATCGTCCAGAGTACAGATATGTTTTTGTTTACTTGATCCAAGCCAGGAAGGTAAAAATCGTGGAATTTCTTTGTTTCCTTCAAAGCTGGAGATACAGATGACCCACCGAGAATTACCCAAAACCCTGTAATCAACGGGAATGTGGCCATGAGTGACGGGCACAGCAACACGGAGGAGGATATGGAGGACGGTGAGTATCCGGGCTTCGTCTCCTCGTGTTGGGCAAAAAGAGGTCAGAAGCAGACACCTCTTCCGTGAGGACTGTTGAGTCTCTTTAAGAGTAGCTAGTTTTCAGGAAGTTGTATCTGAGCAAAATTTAGGAGCCTGGTTTGGTTTTGAATTTCACGATTGCCTGCAAATTTCAAGGTAAGTTGATTCTCCCCAGCCTAGGCGAGAAGGTGGAAATACAGAAGTCTGTAATTGACGGGTATTTGCTCAGGCCTGCAGTTAATTTTCCAGCCACTCCTAGTACTCAGAACAAGTACCTTACTGTCCTTTCCTTTCCGTCTGCAGCACACTACTTCTAGACACTGGAACGTGGCTTCCCATTGCATTCTTACTGTAGCAGGTGTATCAGTTGTCTGTAGCTGATCACCCCTCCCCCCTCCGGTTAGGTTCAAAAATCAGAATCGAGCTTTGGGCTTCATCCCCCAGACTGACTTTTGGTCTTTTATCTTCTCTGCGCAAAGTATACACATTTGTACATGCATGGGCATTTTGGGCCTAGGGAAGCACTTTCTCTCGAGGCTATTTCTTCATTATGCCTTATCAGACGGGTGTGACCTGTGCGTTTGCCAGGTCAACCCCACGAGAAGGTAGCAGCCAATAGTCACTTTATGCGGCCCCCCGGAGTCTTGCAGTGTAATATGAAACCGTGTTCTGTCAAAAGCGTGTCCATCAATCCTCATGAGGGTTGTGTCCTTCCCAGGGGTGTAACGGGGCAGTTGAAAGAAACCGTCAGTCACGGGCTGCACCACCAGAAGGACTGCTGTTCAGACCTCCTGCCAAAAGTTCAGCCTCCATGAGAAACTGCAGCCGTAGTTGAGAGTTCTCTCACAGTGCGCTTTACCCCTGGCAGCGGGCTGAGGCCATATCTGAGGAAGGTAAAGAGGCGTGGTCTGACCCGCTGCTTTGTTACCTGTGGAGTGCGCTTTCCACCGCAGACCAGAGGGCGACGGTGTGGGGTGGCCCCCCGGCTGCGGGGGCCCTTTGGTTCCATCGCAGACCCTGGAGAGGCCAGCAGTGGTTCAGAGAGCGCCGCGGGGAAGGCCCGAGGCAGGGGTCGATGGTAGCCTCTCCCAGAGCAGGGAGCCGCCCCAGCCAGCCAGAGCCCTGCCCTTAGCTGGTTCCACAGTGCAGGCTCGTCCTGGCGTCGCCCCAGGTGTCCTTGGGGAGGGAGGGCTCGGGAGGAGGCGCAGATGTGGATCCAGGCGCAGGCTTCCGAGGCCTCCAAGCCTTTTGGTGGGTCCTTCTTGCTCAGAAGGGGCCGTCCTGTACTTTTTAGGTTGCCGTGTTATCCCCTCCTCCCTCCCTAGTCGTGACAGCTCCAGATGTCTCTCATAGTGGCTAGAAGTCTCCCGGGGGCCCCAGATTGCCTCACCTGAGAACCAGTGTAAGGAGAGCACAGTGTACACAACATCCCTTCCTTTTGAGGCCAATTGTACTAAATTGTTAGTAGTCAATGATGGCGTTACGGAACCTAAAAGCAGAAATGCTCCTACTGTGAATTATCAGCTGGAAAAAGCACTTTACAGGACAAAGTAGCAGTGGTCTTCAATACCCTTTGTTCCTGGTCTTCTCAAAGGCCCAGGGGCAGGAGAGTGAAAAGATGGTGTCTGTGGGGCGGGGGGCCGTGGTGATAGTTATTTTGAACCATTTAATGGCAGAATATGTGCGTGTGAAATTGTTCAGAAATCTGCAGAAAGTGAGAGGAGTGCTGGGTTAAGCACGTTTCTTTACTGAGTACTTGTGAGCCGTTAGCCTCCTAACATGTTTCTCCGAAAGCCCTTTTTGTTGTTGTTGATGATTCCCCAAGCCTCTGATACGCTAGCACCCCTTTTTCCCGAGTCTCCTTTGGCAGCGTAATGTAGGGAGGGCACACGGTGTGGGGAACCGCAGGGTAGGAGCCTCAGTCCACACAGAGACGCCTTCGTGGCGGGGAGGCTCTTACACGGCAGTTGAGTGGCTGACAGCAGAGGTGGGAGAAATGTCCAGTCGAGGTAGAGGGATTGTAGATGCAGGCGGTTGGTGCCCGCGGAGGAATAGTTGTTTTTGTTTTTTTCATGGGGCGGGGGTGATTAACTGGGATGTGCAGAGATTTGTATTAGAACGAATAATTGAGGTTTGATACAGTTTCTGCCAGAGTGCCCTTTGGGGGAACCTCAGGCCCACCTTTTGGGGGACCAGGTTTTCTGCCAGGATATGTGAGGGCAACAGGCGGCACAAAAGCTCGCCAACAGACGCTAGCGTGGGTCAGTCAATGTCCCGTGGTGCTCAGGCAGGTCAGAGTCTATTTGGATGAGGCAATAATCCGACAGGATAGGAGGTAGTCTTTATAATCCCAAGTGTACCACTTTTACCCAAAAGGGTTTCACTTTGAAGCCATTGCAGATAGAGAAAGCTGCATAAATAGTCCATGGGGTCCTGGGTACCTTCCACCCGTTTTCTCTCCTACCTCCTCAGAGGACGGTCACGAGGCCAGCCCTGTCCGCCAGAGAGACTGGGGCTTCCTGTCTGCCGCTCTGCTGTACCCCTGCCTGTCTGGACCTGCTGGTACTTAGTACAGGTTCTCAGCTGCTCCGTTAGCGGGAAGAGCTTGGGGGGCAGCTGCGCTCTGGTCTCGGCCACCAATGCCATGGGTACGAAGGGCTTGAAGACGGGGTGGTGACATTTTTATTCACATGAAATCTCACATCAAACCTCCTGATTAGCATATTTTGGAAGATAATCCTGTGCCTTGGGCGTGAAGCAGCATCTCACATCTGGTGTGTGATTCAGCAAGTGTGAACTGTGTGGGGGAGGGGAGGGGAGGAGGCGGGCTAGGGCGGCACCAGGAGCCCTGGGGGGCTGGCCTGCTTCTGCACCCACGCCAGGTTCGTGTGGTCCTGTTTGACTGAAGTGTGGGGAGGAAGAGCAAAAAGGCATTTTTTTGTATAAAACTCATCCTACAAAAACCTGAATGGTAACGGAAAGTCACGCAGGTGGGGGCTTGTGACGTCATGTCTTTGGGTCCCGGAACGTGTCCTGTCATCACCAGATAGTGGCTGGTTTAATCGGGCTCTGGGTGTGGTCCCCTAAACTCTTAAGATGGCTTTGGTCACTGTGTTTAGTGTCCACAGCTCTTGGGTCCTGAGACCCCCTGTGATACCTTGGATGAGACAAGCCACTTAACCTCAGCAAGCCTTGGTGTCCCCACCTGTAATGTGGGAGCTGAGTCGCACCTGCCTTGCCTGGCTGCGGGGTTTGGACTCTGCTCAAATACGATATATGTGGCTGTGGAGGA
The DNA here is from genome assembly GCF_019923935.1 of Bubalus bubalis. Lineage (NCBI taxonomy): Eukaryota > Metazoa > Chordata > Mammalia > Artiodactyla > Bovidae > Bubalus > Bubalus bubalis. The sequence continues at coordinate 34,464,712 of NC_059180.1, forward strand.
GTGGCCCACTTCTCTCCCCGGCGTTCTGGACCGCATTCTCTGCAACAAGCGTTTTGCCTTTTCCGTGGACTCTTATGTCGGGAACGGATGAGGATGACCCCTGCAGAGGCCTGAATGCATCGCATGCCATGCAGCTGCTCTTGCTTTGAGGGCCTCTGCAAAGAGCCGGGTTATGGGTAGTAAAACAAGTGGGGACAGAGCCTTTAAATGGAGAGAAAAGCGCTGTTAGCACATCCTGTGGGGTTTTCTTTCTTTGGTAAAGAATATTACCCTCTCATGAGGATTGATGGACATGTTTTCTTAAGAACAAACTCAGCCACAGTGGGGGCAGTTTCTGTGTGCGAAGAAGTGAAGTGTGAAGGGCCTGGGCGTGTTCTCGGCACCCTTTCCCTAGGCCTGAGAACCCCACTTGTGCCTGGACTTGGGGGTGACAAAGTAGCCCCTGCTGCTCAGCCAGAAAAGGCCCTCCTGTTACTCTGTAGGTCACGTGTGGCCCTCGGCCCCTGCGCCTGTGCACTACCCCTCCTGCCACGAGACAGGCTTATAAAGAGCAGGGACCTGCTTGGAAAGTTGTGTAGCAATTTGTCCTCCCCGCTGCAGTTTTCGTATGTGCTGGCCGGTAACAGGTTTTTTTTTGGGGGGGGGGGTGTTGGACAGCTGCAGAAGGCTAATGGGTTATCGGCGCTTAGTATCACTGCCTGGGGTCACTTGAAATGAGTAGTCACCAGCAGAAAAGGCTAGAATTCAAAATGTGACTTTTTAGTTTAATTCTTACCAATGCTTTGCTTTTTATTGGAAGAAACCTTGATTCCTTAAGTTGGCCTTTGGTCTTGCTGAGTAAATTTAACTGTTCATTCTGTTCAGGTCCAAAGGAATACCAGTTTCTTCATTTTTCACCCCCCACAATGTTTCCCCTTAGAGAATCTAGTGTGCTATTTCACCAAAATGGTGAACTGGTGAAGCTAATGTTTATTTTAGCTAACTTCTTAGGAATGGTCTTATCTCTAAGCAGTGCTGCACTTCCCAGGGATGGCTGTCCCCACTCCTCAGAAGGCCCTGTTTGCCTGCAAATCCATGTCTCTTCTCTACACTCAGCCCAGGTCTCAAGCCCTTTTCTTTCCCTCCCGAAGCCCTGTCCTTGAACAGATGTGACAGAAGTTTATTCCTTTCCTCCAGTCTCTCCACTCGCTGCAGATTACTTGGGAATTAAGACAGAGTAGAGTAGACATTCTTAATCACACTGAGCCGGTCTGGTGGGAAGGCAGATGTGTGTTGCTGGCCCTCTCAGTCTGGGGTTTTATTCACACAACCTGTATGTCATCTCACAGTTTAGACTGATACTGAATTGGAGATGATGCTCTCCTTGCCCCAGAGGGGTAGGCTTCAGCAGTTGAATTGCCATCGTAGAGAATGTTTATCCCAGGTTTGTCCTGCTTTCAGTGTTGTCCGGCGGTCCCTGGGCCCTGTGATTGACAAAGCGTTCTCTTGCAGACACGAGTTGGCGCTCCGAGGCAACCTTTCAGTTCACTGTCGAGCGCTTCAGCAGACTGAGTGAGTCGGTCCTTAGCCCTCCGTGTTTTGTGCGAAATCTGCCGTGGAAGATTATGGTGATGCCACGCTTTTATCCAGACAGACCACACCAAAAAAGCGTAGGATTCTTTCTCCAGTGCAATGCTGAATCTGATTCCACGTAAGACAGTTTAAATGATGCAATTACAAATCCACAATTAGTTATAAGCCAGATTGGCCTCTTTGAATTTTGGATTTCTCTGTGAATTTCCTTGCTGCCTCTACATAGCAATTTGATTTTCAATTAGATTCAATGCATTTCCCTCTTTAAAAACTCACTGGTAGGTATTATCTCCAAACTAGAAAAGGTGTATATTTTTCCTGCAAATAAAACACTAAACTTTGTGTATGTGAGAATCTACCTGCCCGTGGAACATGGAATTAGGGCCTCTCTGGACTACCGTAATTCTTATCCTACCAATAACTGCCAGAGGGGAAGACGATAGTTAAGGAAAACTCGCCAGGCAGACCTCCGCACTGTATGTTAACTGACTCTGTGGGTTATTTGGAAACTTAAAGACCAAGCTCTTGCTGCCCAGTGCTTCTCAGCAGCGCAGTTGAGCGATTGAGGGGATCCCAGCTCACTTTGTCTCCTTGCCTCATTCTCCATTGACCATCCCAGGAGAAGGCCGCCTCCCTGGCCCACGTCTGCCTGCCGCCCCCAGATCGTGGCTCTTGGCACCTCAATGCAGATGCTCCCGAACTGGCTCCAGCAGTCTGCCGCGGCCCTGGGGGGACCCAGCTCCTTTCATTTTTCCTCTTTACCTGAGTGTTTCAGAAGCCAGTTTTAAGGAGCAATCAGGGCCTCGGCTGTGTTTTTACTTCTGTGTTCAGTTCACATTACAATCTGACCTGATCGGACAAGCCTTTGGGCTGGGTTTGTTTAGTCCAGCAGACAGCCTGAGCCTGAGCAGCAGCTGGTTCAGGCGCAGCCCACACGGGGGCCCGAGCGGACAGCAGTTGCTGCCCCTGTGCTCTCGGGTCTGCGGCATGTCAGAGGTCGTTTGAAGCCATCCTGTGAGCTCTGAGTTGGGCCTCAAGCATTTAACGTGCAGTCTGCCCCGGATGTCTGCACCTGCAGTCGCTCCCCAGTGGCGGGGTCCTTCTCGGAGCCCCCTGCACAGCCCGACCCGGGAGCCTCGCAGCCCCGGGGGAGGGGCAGGAGTGACACTGTAGAACCTGGGGCTTTAGGTCTGTCCATCTGACAACCAACAGGTTCATCATTCTTCAGTGCTTTTCAAGCAGCCCCAGCGTATGTGATACTAGAACTGCTATCTGACCAAAAAGCTATCGTCTCTTGTCAAATCTCAGGACGCTATTTGAAGTTCAAACACTTGTGTTTTATAGATATCAAGAAAAAACTTGAAACCTTTTAGAAATCAAAAAGACATAAAACGTAGACTGAAATCCCTCCAGACTACACAGGGGCACCCCGGGACCCTCTTCACTTCTTTCTTCATTAAAGATCGACATGTGTGCCCTTTATTCCATCTAAAACAAAAATAGAAGGAAATGATACGGGCGATTTTGTGTGCTCTTAAAAACGGGGTCGGTGTGGGTCCGCCTGTGGACTGAGGCTCAGGTCGCCCTCCTCGCACAGGTCTTGGTCCTGTCACGCGCAGGCGGTGCTGAAGATCATCAACTACAGAGATGACGAGAAGTCGTTCAGCCGGCGCATCAGTCACTTGTTCTTCCATAAAGAGAACGACTGGGGATTTTCCAATTTCATGGCCTGGAGCGTAAGTAGCAGTTACTCAGACTGAATCATCCGAGCCCCGATCCTCGCTCCCTGATCCTTGATTCTTCAGCTCCTCTGTCCATTCGTTTCGGAATCAGAAACATTTGCTCTGCGAGTTGGATAGGTAACTGAAAACGGGTTTCCTCCCGATTCCTTGCTGAGGTTTTCAGCAGCCAGTGTTCCGATCAGACATTGTAAGGTAAAGTAGTCTAGCGCTTTTTGGATAGGCTAGATTTCCTTTAAGAAAAATAATACTGAGGCTGGCACGGTGCAGGGAGATTCCAGTAACCAGTGAATTCTCACGTCAGTGCTTTGGGGCTGCTTTTGCAGGAGCAGAAGCCAGTAGGACGTAGGAACACCCTGCTCAGCTCTCTAGAGTGTTCTCGGTGGCCTCCTGGGACCCTGCCTGCTAAGTGGACATGGAGGCCTTGGGTCTGAGAGGTGGTCTCCCCCGACTCCTCCAGGAGGCATCCAGACTTTGGCTGATTTCATTCAGAGGACAACATTGTTGAAAACAGGCCAGAGCACTGCAGAACTAGAAAGCACAACTTCAGTGTTTTGAAAAAGCAGTATTTTAATCTGTTAAGTACCAGGCACCAGGGTGATTGTTTGAAATGAAGCGAGCATTCATGTGTTCTCATGCAAGTTGGATATTCTTTTTTTTTTATAGGAAGTGACTGATCCTGAGAAAGGATTTATTGATGATGACAAAGTCACTTTTGAAGTCTTTGTGCAGGCGGACGCCCCCCATGGAGTTGCGTAAGTTTTCCTTTGATTGGGTGCTGTAGTGAAAGGAGTGAGCAGAGGTGCCTGTGTCAGGAGAGACGCACCCTTTCTGTGCTTGCCCTGTGGCACACAGACGTGTGTGCCAGCTTCACGTCGGTGCCTTTGTGTGGCACATTTATCGAGCAGTTTGTATGAGCCTGGGCTTCCCTAGTGCCTCAGATGGTAAAGAATCCACCTGTAATGCAGGAGATCCGGGTTCCATCCCTGGGTCAGGAAGCTCCCCTGGAGGAGGGCATGGCAACCCACTCCAGTATTCTTCTCTGGAGAATCCCACGGACAGAAGAATCTGGTGGCCTACGGTCCATGGGGTAACAGAGTCGGACACGACTGAGCAAGTAACAGTTCCGTGAGCCAGACACGCTGCTGGGCTCTGGGGGCTGTAACTGTGGTGAACGAGGCAGCTACGGTTTTACAGCCTCAAAGAACCTGGGGACCCGTCGGGCAGAGGAGTTAATAACAGGAACTGCGGCAGCATATGCACTTGCTATTTTGTTGGCGGGTTGCGCAGCGCTATGACGCGTGTGATGGTGGGGAGAGGGTGGGCAGCTGGAAGGATGCGCTCCTTTCCCAGGTCTGGGAGGGCTGTGTGCAAGAGCAAGGTTTTGGCCTTGAAGAATATGTAGCTTTGGGTCCTTGATGGGTAAGAAGGGAGAGGAATGGGCAGGGTGTCAGGGGAGTCTGCAGGGGCCACTGGAGGCTCAGCTGGTGCGCTGGGATCAGGTTGGAGCTGAACAGGTGTCCGAGGCCAAGCACTAAAGCAGCACAGTGCGGTCTAGGAACGAGGCAGGCTCAGGTGCCCTGCCTGCTCACGTGTGTTTCTCTTCCCACGTGGCCCTCCTCTGGCAAGAGTGTGTAGACTGACCTGGGTGGCTTGGTGGCACTGGGAATTTTAAAAAACAAATGAGATCTGCTGGTTTTCATATTAATTGGGCTACTTTCAGAGAAATCAGACTCTCCTTTTTGAAACACACACTTGAATTGTACACTTGAATCATGTTCAGATATCCGGGGTCAAGGGTGGGCAACAAGGTGGTATTTCTAGTTTTTTGTGGGGTTTTTTTGCCCTTGTTTTAAAAACGTGTTCCCCTATACTTACGATATGTCTTTTAACTGACAAAAATAGCAGATTGGGTTTTTCAGACTTAGCAGTCAAAACTGTCTTAAGAAAACCTAATACCCGCAGTGTCCGAGTCTTTGCTGATGCTGACCTCACAGGAAACGTCTAGCATTGGCCACGTGTTCGCATTGTGCAGAGGGAGGGCTCCTCTGCTTCCTGTTACTACGGGGGGTTGTGGGGGTGCTGCAGACGGTTCACTGTCCTAAGCAGCCAGAGATAAAACGGACTCGAGAAAAGGCCCTAGGAGTTGAGGTCTGATCCTGTCGCCATACGTGTCCTTGCTCGCGTATGTGATACTACAGAAAAGAGGGTTTCAGCGGTTTCTGCCTTGTACGACCAACGTGTGTGTGATGCGTGTGCGAGGGAACCAGTCTGATTGCTGTATAGCTTGTATGTGGAAGCAGTGCCCTGGGCACATGACAGCCATGCAGCTGCTCCAGTCAGACCGAGTTCCCCCTAGTCCCCACACTTGAGTGAACCACACGGGTGACGTTGGAGGGAGCCGGGTGAGCAGGACTCCTGGCTTTGCGACGAATTAACTCCCTTGGAGGTGGGTGCTCAGACGTCACCTCGTGTCAGGAAGGGGGCGGAGGTGGTTGCACAGAGCAGCCGGCCCCAGCCATGTGGCAGAAACGTGGGGGCGCAGCCTTGCCTGAACCTCAAACTGATTTTGTAGGTGGGACTCAAAGAAGCACACGGGCTACGTCGGCTTAAAGAATCAGGGAGCGACTTGCTACATGAACAGCCTACTGCAGACTTTATTTTTCACAAACCAGCTACGCAAGGTAAATGGATGGTGTTTCTCTCGCTCAACCTTCCCCAGCCTGCCTTCTCTCTGCAGGATTCTGGGGCAAGAACAGCCCGGCCCCAGGCTTGTCTCCAGGGAGGGCCCTGCCTCATGCTTACACGTAGCCTCATTCCTCGATGTTCAGACACTTGTGAAGCCAAGTGGTGTGATGAAAAGCTTAGTACAGCCAGCAAACCTAACGTTATTAGGCTAGAAATAATCAAGCTTTTTTTTTTTAATATGAAAGTCAGTAGTAGGAAGATATGAAAAGTTTTATATGGAGGGTGATGAGTTGAAAGACTACTGGCCAGTAATCTGATTTTTCAGTTTTTATAGATAAAATGTAAAATCTAACAGGATAGTTACTTGTACTTTAGGAAGGTCATGAGAATAGCACAGACACATTGGCGGGTCTGCTGGCACTCCTATTTGCATCGCACTAGTCTTCCAGGAAGCAGTAATTACCTTGATAGGATTAGATCAGAGGCTGAGTGTGGATAATTTCAGTAGCGTTGAAGGTTTCATCAATTCTTTTTGCTCATATGTCAAGTTATGTTAAAAAAATGTTGCTCTAAGAAGTATGAAATAGAAGTGATTCTTGTTGGATGGTACGCTATGAGTAATGCTTAAAATTGTTTTTGCACTTTCTTGTAACTTCTAGATTATCTCTAAAGACGTCCATAATTGTTGGAAGAATATTCTGGCTCTTTGGGGGGATAGTGAGAAGCCCTGCCCATCTACCTTAGTCGTTGTGGTAGAAATGATACTTTCACATAAGATTCCATTTTTACTTCTGAATTGCTTCTTTTAGGCTGTGTACATGATGCCAACAGAGGGCGACGATTCATCCAAAAGTGTCCCTTTAGCATTACAAAGAGTGTTCTACGAGTTACAGCACAGCGATAAGCCCGTAGGAACAAAGAAGCTGACCAAGTCATTCGGGTGCGTGTGGGGAGACCTTTCCAGCTAGTGGACGCAGAGGGGTTGAGAGCATAGCACAGGCGCGCAGTGGTGTCAGGCATTTTACCAGTGTTCTTGGTTTGACCTCTTTGTAAATGGGGGCTCTTAGAATTTTGCTTGAGAACTAATGCACCACTTAGGTTTGCCTGTCAGGAAAAGGATAGGTAATGGTCTTCAAGCTTTCTGTGCGTGTACTTGCAAACTTGACCTCCTCGTGCAGTAAGACGTTCAGAACAAGAGAAAGTTGGGAGTGTTTTGGTGTCCGGATACAATTCAACTTGGCTTTGAATTATAACCCCCCAAATAATCCTCTAAATTAGTTTAAGAATGATGACTGGTGGTATGGTGTAGTTTGTTAACTTAATCTTGTGTGAAATTTAGAAGTTTCAATGTATATTCATTTTATCTTTCTAAGGTGGGAAACGTTAGATAGCTTCATGCAACACGATGTTCAAGAGCTCTGTCGAGTGGTGAGTTTCCTGCCATAATTTTTTTCCTCTTACATTTCATATTTCGAAGCACTATCAGAAGTTGTTACCAAACAGAACCTCAGACCTACTTTAGTCACTGTTACTCCAGTTATGCCCATCTTTGTTCAGGACCAGGACTAAGCTAGAAAGAAAAGATGGCGCGTATCTCATTTAAAGGTCAGAAAGACTGAAAATGATTTGGTAGGAAAGTGTGAGGGGAAACCGTATAGGTAGTGGACTGTTAATTTGTTAAATTGGCATAATCTACCAGTTAGTAACCCAAGAAATGAGTCCTGGTTGAGGCAGACCTTTGTGTGGGTGATTCTCCCCCAAGCCGCCTCTAGTCACTAGCAGGCACCCACTTTCCAGTCGTGATGCAAGACACACACACACACACACACACACACACACACACACACGTGAAATGGCAATTCAAGGTGATTGGCTGGGCAAGGTGTGTTTTCTTTTTTGCAGCACTAGCTGGATTGAATCCAGTTCATTAAATATCCATGGACAAACCAGTCAATCCTGTTGACAGGCTCAACCTCATTAATCTCTTGGTGTGGACCAATACGAGTTAAGTTTAGTGCTCAATTTACATGCTTTTCCACAGAGGTAAAAATGAATATAAAAAAATGCTTCTAAAGGCACTACAAATTACTAATTCATTCCAAAGGCTGTATAGAGGGTTAATCTCAACTGTTGCATGTAGTTATTTTTGTAAATATCCAACCAAGAAAGAAGATTTTGTATGTTTTTGATAATTGCATGCTAAAGGTCATAATATTTATAGTCTAGAATTTCTTTGACCATTGAAATTTCCTAGTCACGTTTCAAATTACTGCATAATGCTTAAGCGTAACATTTTCTGAAAGCCAAAACTTTCTCTTCCAGTTGCTTGATAATGTGGAAAACAAGATGAAAGGCACATGTGTAGAAGGCACCATACCTAAATTATTCAGAGGCAAGATGGTGGTATGTGATTACCAGTTTTAAAGAATGATTTGTGTAAAAATTTTTCAGTGTCCGTATTTTGACGCTTAATGCTTAAGCCACCTTATTTTCCTTATTTGTAGTCTTATATCCAGTGTAAAGAAGTAGACTACCGATCTGATAGAAGAGAAGATTATTATGATATCCAGCTAAGTATAAAAGGAAAGAAAAACAGTAAGTTCTGTGTACATATAGCACAACCTTTTCATAATTCATTGTAATGCTTCATTGATGCGAGTGGTTTTTATTGAAATACACTATAGAGAATGGCCCAAGTGACGAATGTATCTCATGAACACAGACAGGTAACCCCACTCAGGCCAAGAAACTAAAACGTTTGCTAATTAAGGAAGACGTTGGCCCTTTCCTCCACTGCCTGCCTCTCCTCCCGGGGACACTGGGCTTCTAACATCCTTTGCTGGGTTAGTTTACAAGGATGGAGCACGTAGGACATAGTCTTGTAACTGGCAGTTTGCTTTATCTCAGCGTTGCCTCCACGCACTTGTGGCAGCAGTTACCTGATCATTTTCATTGCTGTGTAGTATTCCGCTTTGGGGATGTAACACAAGACTTTGAAAGCCATTCTTTTCGAGCTTAACAGAAGCAGCCATTTATCCCTGCCACCCCTTAGCAAGGTGCGAACACTTGTTCCACATCCAATTAGTCATCAGGATGGTAGAAGATGGTGCTGTCTTGGGTTAATTTGCATTTGCCTAGAAGTCAGGGAGAGTTCACCTTTTCAAAAGCTCATTGGTGATTTGGATATCTCCTGGAACGTGCGGAACGTCGTTCACGGTAACTTGATGTCCGTGTCTGCTAATCCTGTGATTTCTGGATCTATCTCCGTCGACTCGTTTTTCATCACGGGCTGTGAGTTCCAGCCCTGTTGCCTGTCCAGTCGTCTTTCATTACATGCCAGCTGTCATGATTTTTATCTTGTTGGTGTTGGCTGTTCTTCACCTCTGTTCTGGGGCACATTTCAGTTATATGGAGATAGTTGATGCTTTCAAGGCCTATTTAAGTGTGGTCTCTTGCCGCAACTGTGGGGTTCAGTTGTCCCCACAACCGAGGCAGTATCTGGCAGGTTTTCTGCCCGAGGTCCCGTCCCTGTGGGGCTTTCTCACTGTGGCTGCAGAGAGCAGGGCTGTTCCAGGCTGGGGTGAGCTGTGGGGACTGTCCCTCCCTGGTCAGTGCTCAGCAAGGCTCTCGGAGAAGCCTCAGTACATTGCCTGGGCTCTCCTGGGCCCTCCATCCTGCAGAGGCCAGCTGCCTGGGGCCTCTATAATCCCCACACTCTGAGATTCTGGGGTTTCCCTCCCCAGCGCTGCCACCTGGAAGGTCCAGAAAGTGACCCGGGGCCTTGGAGGCTCACGGGGTCCTGCGCTGCCTTCACTCAGGGTGTGAAAGTGGTGGCTGCCCTTGTAATCAAGTCCAGCGCGGGGGGCGCTGCTTGCTCCGCATCACGACCACCGTGCTGCTGCTTCCTCATGGCCTCTGGACGCTGGGCTGGGTTTTGGGGCTCTTCCTGCATCTGGGGCTCACTTTTTTTGCTCTTGCCATCTAGCCATATGTTTAACAGAATTTCATAATTGTGAAATCCAGTGTTTCACTCTGCTTTTTGTGCCTAAGAATGCCTTCCCTGAAGTCATCAGACAATTCTTTTATCTTTTCTGTTGATCTCCAACCCACCCAGAGCAGTTCCTTTCTACTTGGGGCCAGTGTGGCCCCGAGGTGTTCTGCCTGCCCCCTGTCAGCAGTGAGCCCTGCGTATCTGTGTAGGCCTGTTTCTAGACTCTTGTGCTGGTCCATTGGCTACCATCCTTGGATGAATTCTGGGTTCTTCCTTTTCAGCTTCCTGGTGGTATAACTGATGCAATCATAAAAGGGTTAACAAGTATTCATCATGATTTGATGTGCATGGATATTGTGAGAGAATTACTCCCCTGTCTAGTCCGTGAACCCATCCATTATTTCACTACCATTTCTGTTTTAAATTTAGGGGGTGAGAACACTTAGGTTCTAGTGTTCAGAGTTACACGTGGCCGCATTCTCGGCTGTTTCTAATGTTGCTGATGTTGTTATTAATAAAACATCCACTCCGTGTTATCATAAGACAAGATAATGTTGTAAGATATTACGAAAAACCCAAACAAACTTTCTGGCCAACTCAGCAGCACCCTGTTTGCTTAAGAGTGTACACCTCTCCCTGGGTCAGTGAAGGCGCAGACCTGGGAGTTCGTGTTCACGGCTGCGGTTGTTGGTATGTTCGTTCCTCTCTGGCACCTGAATTGAGCGGTTGGCTGTGTTATGATCGAAGCTTCAGTGATAACTTTGGCTGACTTTCCTCTCTCTCTCCTGAAAGTATTTGAATCGTTTGTGGACTACGTGGCGGTAGAACAGCTGGACGGCGACAATAAATACGACGCCGGGGAGCACGGCCTGCAGGTAACCGAGACTGTGGGCCGCTGTCCCCTCCGGTCCTGGTGCTCTGTGTTCAGACCCCGCGCTTAACCACGAGCTGGAGACCCCCTAGAGTCTGTCCACGCACCGCTGGTGTGGAGCGCGCGGAAGGATCGTGTTTCTCAGTCTGGACGTGACAGCAGAGAGCTGGTCTTGTCGCTGGTGCCCGGCTGGGGAGGCTGTGGGCAGGAGGTGGCTGATCCTCCTGTGGATCGGAGGCGGGACTATCACCCGACTCCCCTGCCCCTCCCACTCCATCCGACGCTGCCCCTGACCCAGCGTGTCCTCCGACTCGGCACTCTCCTGTCTCTCCTGGGCACAGGGAGAGCTGCTCAGTCACTGGACTCCACTTTTGGTGGCTGGTGGCGATGGTGCTTGGCCTTTCTTTCTTGCTAGTTTTCTGAGAATCCTGACTTCCAGCGTGAGGAGCGCGTTTCTGGTGTTGCACAAGCGCTCGGTGTCCCCGCCTCTCTGCCACTTGGCCTTGCAGGAACTCCGCGGGGCCCAGAGGGTGTGACCCAGCCACAGTCTGCGGTCACAGGGCGTGGCCTGTGGCCTGTGCAGGCTGCCGGTCAGGCTGCTTGGTGGATCAGCAGCGTCCACGTGGGTCCAACCACCCGGCCCCGTAAATCTCAACCAACTGCCTCAGCTAATTCATGAGTGTTTCAGACCGCCCCGTGTTTACCAAGCTTGCTAAAGCAGTGTGTGCGCGAGTGAACCCGTGTTGCAGTGAGCCACAGACCTGCTGTCCTCCTGCCGGGTCAGGCCACTCGGGGTGCTGGGGTGTAGATCAGGAAGTCTCTTAGGGAACATACTGCTGTATACTTAGGAAACACAAGTCACAAGAACCGCCCTTACCCACACTGAATGTTTTAGAGTCTGGGTGAGCAATATGTATATTAGAATCAGAGTCTCTGGAGACAGTGGCCAAGAAATAGGAGCCTTCTATTATTCTCCTGAGTGGTCCCAAAACCATGCCATTCCTTTGCGTGGCAATGGGTTCCTGGGCTTTTGGTTTTCTTCCCAGAACTGCCCTGTTCTCTAAATACGAGAATGTACATCAGAGAACCTTGCCACATAGGTGTGGCTGCTCGTGGACACCCGTTCCTCCAGGTGGGCGTTTCCTCACGGGTGTTGGACGTAAGGTTCACAGCTCAGAAGGAAGGGCTGATGGCCTGGTGGCGGCTGGATTCGGCCAAGGCTGCTTTTAGTGAGGAAAGAGCTGGCCGAGGCGGAGCGGAGGTGGGGGAGGAAGGCGGGGGCTGGGCAGGGGCCGTGCCAGCGGGCAGGGGACCTTGCTGTTAGCAAGAGGGAGCGTGTTCAGAAGTGGAAGTGGACGGCCAGCACTGACTGCCCTGGGGACTGATGGCGCCCACAGGCAGCTTTCCTCTCTTCCTTTTGGTTTTCTCATACTTCTCCAGAATTTCGGAGTCTAATGACTGTGTTGTTAGGGCAGCAAGTGACTGCGCCTTGGTTTCCTTCCCCATCCCTGTCACTGGGCAATAAGATAGTGTGATGTAGACTGAGAGGAGATCTCACATGTAGAGCATTTAAAGGCCCCCGTACCTGTCTCCCCAGCAGACGTCCCCCACGTGTTCCCATCCTGCTGTGAAATGCTTTGGTGGCTGGGAGAAGTAACCAGAGGCGAACTAAACCTGCGTTTCTTTTTCAATGTTCAGGAAGCAGAAAAAGGAGTGAAATTCCTGACGCTGCCACCAGTGTTACATCTGCAACTGATGCGATTTATGTATGATCCTCAGACGGACCAAAACATCAAGATCAATGACAGGTAATCTAGAGTGGGCTTGTGAGACTTAAGATTTACCCAGCATCCGGACTCGGGAGTAGTCTCGGTGCCTTGTTAAAGTCTTTGTATTCTCGCTCTCATCTCTCATTTGTTTAGGTTTCCCCTCTGCCTAGGTGTCCCGAGACAGACACCTCGGGACAAACTTTTCTGGGGGTGGAGGGGGGCAGTGCACTGGGAGGCCGAGCCTCACGGCACATGGGATCTTCCCCGACTAGGGAGCGAACCCGTGTGCCCTGCATGAGGAGCGTGGAGTCCCAACCACTGGGCCGCTGGGGAAGTCTGATCTACACTTTTGAAGGGATGGCTTCAGGGGCTGCGAACCCATGTCTCCTGCGCAGGGAGCCCCTCTGTCTACCCTTAGGCAGATGATGCCCCAGGGCGGGTGCTTTCTGCTGCTCAGGCTCTGCTTGCCCTAGAAGTGGGGCTCGATATCCCTCTATTGCTTTACCCAGGATTCTCCAATGGCTTGTTGTATCTGGGTTCCTATCGACTTGCAGAATGTGCTAGAATTGTCAGGGCTGCTGGTGTGGGTAGGTGTGCTCCCCCCACCGCCCCATGTGTTTTCTAGGCCCTTAAAGCACCTGTAAAAGTTTGGTACCCCACACAGCTTCATCTGGTTCAGCAGACAGAACTTGGACCGGTGACTCTGACCCCGTGGTCAGAGGGTACTGCCTGATAGTAACCGGCCTCCTGGACGTGGGCCAGTCACCCGAGACTCGGGGGAGGGCGCGGCTTGACCACATCTCCTGCAGAAGCCGGGCTTGCTAGTCTGTCCTTGCCCCTCACCGTGGGCCCTGAGACAGCGGAGCTCGCAGACCAGCCGCCCGCAGGCCCGTCCAACCTGCTGAGGAGCTTTGTTGGGCCCTCACCTTGGTTTTCTTCCTGGTTTTATTAGAATCAGTTGCCAACATTTTTTCACGTCATGAGCTGTCACATGGAAGTCCTGATTTCTGGCATCTGAGGCTTGATTTGAGAAAAATGCCTGCAGAGTACTTGGTACATTGCATGATGCCGGCCCCGAGTCCCTGAGGGCGGTGTGGGGCGGGCTCTGCCTCCCACCGCAGTCCTCCAGGAGATACCCACTCTCTAGAAAAGGTAGTGTGTTTTGTCGCAATATCCTGGAATTGGGGGATTCCGGTAGGTGTATCAGTACTCTGCAGGCATTTTTCTCAAATCAAGCCTCAGATTTTTGTCAATGTGCGAGTCCTCTGAAGGAGTTCTGGGGACCTTGCATGTCAAATTCCCTGCCCTCTCCACATAACAAGGAGCCAGTGAATTAGAGAGCCTGGTAGCAAATAAAACCTTACAGTGAAGTGTCTTACCGGAAGTGAAACCTGGATTTCTCTTTAAATGATTTTTTTGGTTTTTTGTTTTTAAATAGGTTTGAATTTCCTGAACAGTTACCACTTGATGAATTTTTGCAAAAAACTGATCCTAAAGACCCTGCAAATTACATTCTTCATGCAGTCCTGGTTCATAGTGGAGATAATCATGGTGGACATTATGTGGTTTATCTCAACCCCAAAGGGGATGGCAAAGTAAGTCTGGGTCAGGGGGTGGGGTGGTCAGGAGGCTGTGTGGGAATTCAGTGACGCTCGCTTTAGACTTGGCGTTAGCGGCCAAGGATTCCTTCTTGGCCTCTGACGTGTCTACACATTCTGATCTGTGTTAACTGTTGATACGTTCAAAGTGGATTTAAGTTGTGATAGTCCTTTATATATACAATCTTAGTATCGGACATTGGATCTGACAGGATCCCTTTACGTCTGACACTTATCATCTGTGGCCCTCGAGGGTGGGGCGGCGACTGATGCTTGTTCCCGCGTGTGCCATGTATAATGAATGCTCTGGCTTTGCCTGGTTCACATGGATCCTATCACGTAACCTTCACCAGGCGGAGCAGATGCGGGTCTGGGGGTCTGTGTCCACGCCCAGCAAGGAACAGAGCAGGTTGAGCCCTGCTAGTTCATGCAGGGGGATTTGATGGCGGTACCCCCACGGCCAGGTGCAGAGCCTGCAGCCGAAGGCATTAGTGCCCGGTGGACTGAGATGGAGCCTGAGCTGAAGCTGGGCTGATATCTGAGCACCTTATAAAAACTGCCCGTGGGTGGATGTCAGCAATTTCCCCGGAGTTTGGGACAAGGAAGGCGAGAGCGCTGGCAAGTTTCTGCAGGTCGCCCGTGGCAGAGGATGTGTTTCAGGGAAACGCCACCTCCTCCTGTGTGCCTTACCCCTGTTGTTGCCGTCACAGTGGTGTAAGTTTGACGACGACGTGGTGTCCAGGTGCACGAAGGAGGAAGCCATCGAGCACAACTACGGGGGCCACGACGACGACCTGTCGGTGCGGCACTGCACCAACGCCTACATGCTGGTCTACATCCGCGAGTCCAAGCTCAGTGAGTGCGCCGGGCGCCTGCCCTTGCCGGGCCTGCTCCCCTCCTGACCGCGGGCCTGAGCTGGAGCCGCCGTCCAGACGCGTGCAGCTTGCCCTGCCTCCCAGCCGCCTGGGAGCAGCCGGCATGAGCCCGTGGGTTTGGATGTAGACCGAGGGTGGAGAGTGGCGCTGCCCTAAAGAATGGCTTTGTTCGTGCCGGCGTAATGCACAGAGGTGAAGGCAGGTGCCTTTGTCCCCCAGGTGAGGTTTTACAAGCTGTCACCGACCAGGACATCCCTCAGCAGTTGGTGGAACGATTGCAGGAGGAGAAGAGGATCGAGGCGCAGAAGCGGAAGGAGCGGCAGGAGGCCCATCTCTACATGCAAGTGCAGGTCAGCCTCCGGCCGGCGCGGCAGCTCCACAGACCTGGGCTTCCTCCTGAGTACGGGTGCCAGGGCAGGCGAGCCCCGTGAGCACACAGCCGAGGGGACACTCGGGCTAGTCCCCTGACCGTTCGGAGTATTCTTACCAATTCAGGGGGCGGCTTAGATGGATGGGAGAGGTTCTCAAGCTGCCAGAGAAGGCAGCGGTGTGCGAGCATTCATGAAACGGGCAGGGGCCTGGAGAACAGCGGGTGAGCAGGGCCCGGGAGAGTGCTGTCGGGGTAGGCGAGGGCTCCTGTTGGTTCATGATTTAGTTGCAATTAGAAAACAGGCAATTGTAACAAGTTGACTGACCATCTGGGTAAAAAGTACGTGTGCATCCTGGCTTTATAATTAGGGATTCTCACCCAGGTGAACTTGCAGTTAAAGCTTGTGGATGAGTTTAGACTGGCTGCATATAAATGTTCAGTTTGGTCTTTTCTAAATAAATGAATATCTGACCTCATGCTTGGTCATTTGGGGTTTCTCTGCGTGGGGCTTCTGAAGAAGGCAAAAGACAAGTCGCTCTTGCTCTTAGTGTTGGAACCTTGGCTTCCGTCTGTGTGGCCTGGTTCTGTTCTGCCTTTTGGGTGTAAACCCTGGCCTGTGTTTCCACACCTCTTGGCAGATCGTTGCAGAGGACCAGTTTTGTGGCCATCAAGGGAATGACATGTACGATGAAGAAAAAGTGAGATACACTGTGTTCAAAGTGCTGAAAAACTCCTCGCTTTCGGAGTTTGTCCAGAACCTCTCTCAGACCATGGTGAGCGCGCGTCCCCCTGCGGGTGATCCTCTCCCTCCTCCACCCCCGGGTGGGGTAGTCACCCCCGGGGCTGGTGCTGCTGGGCTCCTTCCCTTCCGGTTGTGCCCTCATCGGCTCCCCCTGCCGCCAGCGCACCGCCGCCCACACCCGTGGGGGGAGGTGTCAGCATCGCTTCTCCCCTTCTAATCACAGAACCATCGCCTTGATGTCAAATGAGACTACAAACTGATTGTGCTTCAATTAATTGAACTCTGAATATTTCCAGGGATTCCCACAAGATCAGATTCGGTTGTGGCCCATGCAGGCGAGGAGCAACGGCACCAAGCGGCCGGCCATGCTGGACAACGAAGCCGACGGCAGCAAGACGGTGAGCGCGGCCAGCGGCTGGGCTTGCACGGTGCACACCGCGGGCCCTGCTGTACGGCCTGTGGTCCAGGGGCACGGGATTGGACTTGTCAGTTACTCGAGTCTCTCTCAGCCATTTCAGTCTCCTAAACCCAGCCTCTCTCTCGGAAATAGATGATTGAGCTCAGTGATAATGAAAACCCCTGGACGATATTCCTGGAAACAGTTGATCCGGAGCTAGCTGCTAGTGGAGCCACGCTACCCAAGTTTGATAAAGATCGTAAGTGCCCCCCTCGCCCAGCCTGGCACCCCCAGAGGGCAGAGTTAAGTCCTGGACCATCGTTCTAAACACAGGGCTAAGCATTTTCTCGCAAAGAAATCTCACTAGTCCCCAGAATACTCGTTAACATCTCTATGGTCAGGTCAAGTCAGACCGACTATGGGCTGTAGTATCTGGCAGGTGAAGAGAAGGTGGCGGCCACTGGTCATGTCCCCTGCTCTGCTGCTCTGCACGTGACAGGGGACGGAGCAGGGTCACTCTCAAGGGCTGGCAGTAAATCCTTGGCACTTTGTGGGCCATGACCCTCTGCCTGCCATTGAAGCAACCAAGTGGCCACAGAGATTAGGCAAGAGAGCCCTACTTCAGCACAACTTTATTTACAAAACGGGTGGGTCTGAGTGTGCTCTTTTGTATTGCTTCAAGTGGTCACTTCTCTGGCAAAAATGCAGACACAACCCTGAACAGGTATCCCCTGGTAGCTAGTGAGTTTCGGGTCTCGAAACTAGGTTTCCTACGTTCTCTGCACTTTCTCTCATCTTTGCTGCTGCAAATGCAGCACCTCCGTGGGGTTCATGTTTGAAATGACGCTCCAGTCCTGGGCGCAGCCTCTAAGAACCCTCGTGGCGCGCGGTAACCGCCAGTGCTCCACGCTGTCGGTTCAGTTGTTCCTGAAACTTACTGTGGATATGTGTTAGCATTGCACTGACTGGAAGATCCCAACACAGCCTGTCTGTTAACCCTGCAGATGATGTGATGTTATTTTTGAAGATGTACGATCCCAAAACACGGAGCTTGAATTACTGTGGGCATATCTACACACCAATATCCTGTAAAATACGTAAGTCTGACTGCAGTCGCCTTCTGAACAGGTTTTGCTCAAGTCGCCACATGTCGCAGCCTTGGATTCCTTATTTTTCTTGAACCTAGGTGACTTGCTCCCGGTTATGTGTGACAGAGCAGGATTTATCCAGGATACTAGCCTTATCCTCTATGAGGTTTGGATCCTTATTTTTCTGTAATCCTCATGTTGGTGGTGGTTTGGGAAGGACGGGTCCTGTCTGTGTGGCTCCCCGGAATTTGCAGTGTGAAGACCACAGCCAAGTGGGGTGGTGTCAGGATTCTCTCTGTCCACTTCTGACTGTCCCCTCTGGGTGTCCATGATTATTATTAAAAACGTAGCGCTGATGGAATTGGGTGTAGAGGAAGGACATTCAGTGTGTGGCCGCATTAAACACTGGACAGGCGTTGCGTTATAACCATACCGTTTCTTTCACTGCAGGAAGTTAAACCGAATTTAACAGAGAGAATTCAGGACTACGATGTGTCTCTTGACAAAGCCCTCGATGAGCTAATGGATGGTGACATTATAGTGTTTCAGAAGTACGTACCCTTTGAAGGGCTTTTCTCTCTTTGCACGAAGATCCAAAGTCCTGGAACCAGAAAACAGATCACCTCTAGACCCTGAGACACGTTTTGTTTGGTGTTGGCAGCGTGTTGACCGCAGCTGGCCGCCTCTCGAGTTTGGGAGTTAGGGGTGGTGAGCTTTTTCCTCACTGAATGCTTTTAGTTCCTAAAAATGGCAACAGTGAGCGTGATAACTGTTTGCAGGGGGACAGAGGTCTTTATGGAATAGCGAAAGCGTTGTGTTTTCCTGAAAACATGAAATTCCTTAGCCTGCACCTACTCGGGCAATCGCTTGAGAGCCAGCAGGTGTGTGGTCTGAAGGCAGCCTGGTGACACAGCCGGGCTCCTGAGGCCTTCTGGCTGGGCAGGACAGTCCTGGACCCTGGCCACGGGGAGGCCGCCGCACACGGGGCCAAGAGTGGGGCGGCAGACTTCTCCTTGAGGGCCAGGCAGTGAGGACTGTAGGTTTAGTGGTGACCGGCTTCCTTCGAAGGCAAGTGCCAGCCCACCGAGCCCCGGTCAGGGAGGGGCCTGCACAGCTGGCAGGGTGGGCCCCGCCGTGCGTCCTGAGTCCTCCCCCTTGTCCAGAGGGCACCATTCTGTTTTGGGAGTGAGATCAGGCGTGGAAAGCAGCTGCCCTATGCCGCTCAGGGCACACCTTCTGTCCGTGGTCCCCTTTTCCTGGTGGCCGGGCAGGCTCCCGGCTTTGGGAAACGCTGGCCTGAGTTCAGATCTGCAGCGCTCGTGCCACTGTTGCTTGGGAGACGGTGCCTTTTTAAAACAAGTGAACAGTGAACCTTGGCCTGGATTTCGATCGTCTGTGTTTCTCTTGCTTCCCCAGGGATGACCCCGAAAACGATAACAGTGAATTACCCACTGCAAAGGAATACTTCCGAGACCTCTACCACCGTGTCGATGTGATTTTCTGTGATAAAACGATCCCCAACGATCCTGGATTCGTGGTGACGCTGTCAAACAGGATGAATTATTTCCAGGTATTGGATCAAACACTTTTCTCTTCAGATTCCACACCAGGAAGACTGCCTTCTTACGTTAAAACTGTCTTGCCCATGAGGCTGTGCAGTGGATTTGGTTCTGGGGGAGGGGTTACCATCCACTGTCTGAGGAAGTTTCTGCTCCAGGCTGGTTGGTGTTGTCGGTGCCAGGGGACCAGAAGCAGTTTCCCCCCGACTCCCCCGCCCCCGGCCGTGTTCTCTTCAAGATCCTCCCTACCCCTGGCATAAGGTGGTTTCAGAGATCATAATTTTAACAGCAGCTTTGCTTCCGTTTTAATAATGCGAAGTGTGAGCTATTAAAATCGTCTAAAGAAAATATAGACCTCCCTATTAAAAGTGAAAAGTGCTTTTAAAGTTCTTCCTCAGATATGCTGTTCCCATGGATACATACTAAGAAGTATAGTTTATTCCTGTTAAATAATAAATTTCTGGGGCATTTAAATTCTGGCAGCTTATGCCCCATTTTTTAAGAACATTAAGCAGTTAGTCAGTGCTAAGTGCATGGGCCTGGCTCAGTCTGCTCTGCGGATGGAAGCCTCACTCTCTGCTCCCCCCCAGGTGGCAAAGACGGTCGCCCAGAGGCTCAACACCGACCCGATGCTGCTCCAGTTCTTCAAGTCTCAAGGGTGAGCCGCATGCGCAGACACCCGCCGTCGGGTCCTGCCTGCACGCTTCCCGTAGCCCGCCCGTCAGTTAGAGCCCTCGATGGACACAGCTCGCAGCCGGCCACCTCGCTCGCCTAGTTTCAGCATAGAATTGTCACCACTCACATCTTGACCCCACAGCTCAAGGTGTCAGAACAGCCGGCAGCCTTGTCTAAAGCCAGCCTTACTCTAAAGACCGCATGCCTCCCCTCCCGTGTTCTGGCTGGGCCCGTCCCAGCCGGGACTCCATGTACCGTTCAGAGAACGTTCGTGTGTGACAGACACAGGGACTGGGGACCAGGGATGGGGGCCACATTGCAGGGCGAGGGGGCAGAGCAGAGGTTTGCTTTGATGCTCACTCACGCGTGTGTGTTTTAGGCAAATAAACAAGCTTTGTATTGATGTACTGTTTTCTTGTGTAGTTACAGGGATGGCCCAGGTAATCCTCTTAGACATAATTATGAAGGTACTTTAAGAGATCTGCTACAGTTCTTCAAGCCTAGACAACCTAAGAAACTGTACTATCAGCAGGTATGAGCCCAAGTTAACAGACCGTGGGTCATAGAAGACCCGGGTTTCTGTTGGGACGGGTCTAAAATGCCTTTCTCTTTTCTTAACAGCTTAAGATGAAAATCACAGACTTTGAGAACAGGCGAAGTTTTAAGTGTATATGGTTAAACAGCCAATTTAGGGAAGAGGTAAGTATTTTCATGATGTGAAATTTTTATTTTTATTGTGGCTTGTTTATTGTTTCTCTCTACTTAGGCCTTGAAAAACTCCTGGTAACAGGGTCAAAGGGCTTCCCTGGTGGCTCAGCAGAAAAAGAATCTGCCTGCAATGCAGGAGACATGGGTTTTATCCCTGTGTCGGGAAGATGCCCTGGAGAAGGGAATGGCAACCCCACTTCAGTATTCTTGCCTGGAGAACCCCATGGACAGAGGAGCCTGGTGGGCTACAGTCCGTAGGGTCACAAAGAGTTGGACACAACTGAAGCGACTAAACAAGACCTTGATAACTGAAACAACCAAAGAAAGCTCATAAGCCGCAGCGTGTGTTAGAGACCCTGCCCCAGAGTCTGAGAACTAGATGGGAGGTGGGGTGAGCTCTGTCCTTCCCCGGCCCCCAGGGCTGCAGTGGAGTGACGGTGTGACGGTGTGACGGTATCGGGGACTGTTGTCACAGACGGGGACCTGGATGCTCGGCCCTGGGGCCGGCAGCCTCTCCTGGCACCTTGAAGGCACCCTGCCCCGTGTTGGGTGGCTCTTCTGGCAAGTCAGACCCCTAGCCGTTCGCCTCTGGCCCCACCGGCTGGAGAGGGACCTGGAGCACACACCATCAGTATTGCCCGCCGCGCGCTGTCGCGATAAGGAGACAAAGTCCACCCTGGGCCTCGTCCTCTGTCTCAGCGTTGAGAACTGGACAGGCTCTTAGTGACTGTTCCGGGGGAGAAATTCTGAGGAGCTGTCCTGGGAACCACGAGCTTTTTGCCTCAACATGGCCTTTGATAGCTGCACAGCACTGTGGGGTGGGTCCCAGGCTGGGCGGGTGGTCTGCGTGAAGGTCGGTGGGGAGGTGTCAGAGCTGAGTGCACAGGCCCCACATGTGTCATGGTTCCCCTAAAGCCTTGATCTTGTCATTTCTTAGGAAATAACACTATATCCAGACAAGCACGGGTGCGTCCGAGACCTGTTAGAGGAATGTAAAAAGGCTGTGGAGCTCGGCGAGAAGGCATCAGGGAAACTTAGGCGAGTATTTCCCGAAGGTGGAGCTTGGGGTGGCCCCAGCCCGACCCCACCGTTGCCCCTGACGCATCATCACCGTACTCAGCTTTTCTGTCTTTGGCAGCAGTTTATTTAAATATTTCATGGTTTTTCCCTCCCTAATTCTTGACACTAATTAGCAGCAGTGCAAAGGGAAATTCAGGCAGAAAAAGTGAAGCAGAGAAGAGTGAACTCAAGCAGAATGATTGGCTGAAACTGGAAAACTTGGGGCTCGCTTGTGTCGGGGAAATCGGGTCGCTTCTCCTCCATTTCTCTCATGTTCGGGCCGAGGGAAGAAGCACCAGATTTGATGATCAGTTTTTATTTCCAAGAGTTGGGTGCGGTTCTTACCACCTTGTCTTTTGGGCAGCACAGAGGATGAAACAGTCTTTTGGGCT
The DNA here is from genome assembly GCF_019923935.1 of Bubalus bubalis. Lineage (NCBI taxonomy): Eukaryota > Metazoa > Chordata > Mammalia > Artiodactyla > Bovidae > Bubalus > Bubalus bubalis. The sequence continues at coordinate 34,486,805 of NC_059180.1, forward strand.
TTTGGTCCCCAGAATGTTTTCCTTGCAAAATTAACAGAAGAATGAGGCCTTTATTATCTAACGAGTGAGAAGAATATCACCAACCCTGCTTTCTCTGGAACCATTGTGGGAAAGGCCTGCACAGGTCCCTCCCCGGGCCCTGGCCCGAGGGTCCCCTTCAGACTGGCCTTCCCATGCTTTCCGAGGGGACCCATGGCCAGTGTTCTGTCTGCTCCCCACGGATACCTGCTTTTGACACTTCAGATCTTCATAAGGACAAGCAGATCTCCATAACTTTGTAATAAAACCCTTGTAGAAAAGCATTTGTTGGTTTTCCCCCATAAGTTTGTATAGTTGATTTTCTTCCTTACTTTGCACAGGCTGCTAGAAATTGTAAGCTACAAAATTATTGGTGTGCATCAAGAAGATGAACTATTAGAATGTTTATCTCCTGCGACGAGTCGAACGTTTCGAATAGAGGTGCGTGTTCTCTGACTGCAGTGGAGGGCGGGGGTTGGGGAGTTGGGAGGGGGTTGCTATGACCTGGTGGGAGGTGGGGGCCATAGGTTGTTCAGGTAACACAGCAACTCCCAGAACATGCTGCCATCCCTGCGGTTAATTCTCCCAGGTTTTGAAAATCTAAATGTTTATAGAGTAGACCTGACCTAAAAGCTACTGTTTCAAGTGTCCGCTTCATTTGGTGACATGAGTACGTCCGTGTGGTTGGACAGTTGTCACCGCTGCCCATCTGCCCCCAAGGCCCCCGCCCCACCCCCCACTCCCAGTGCCTCGCTTGTTTGTGCCTAGAAATTGATTTCAGCGGTGGTCACTACGTCGAGCCAGAAATGACCGAGCCCTGTTAATTGTGAAGCGGCTGAGATTGCCACAGTAGCTGCGGTGATTCACCATTTGGTCTCTTGAAACTCGGTGTTTTCTTTGAGGTTTAGATCTTTCTTCTGACTTTAAACCCTCATCATTCTCATGAGCCCCTAACGTGACCTTGTGGCAAAAATCTGCCCTCACTTTCTTGCTGGAGGAACGAGTCAAGAGTTCAGAATTAAAACGTGCAGTGCTGTGTTGGCCTTAACCGAACATCTGTCCACTCTGTATGTCCCCAGGAGATACCTTTGGACCAGGTAGACATCGACAAGGAGAACGAGATGCTCATCACGGTGGCTCATTTCCACAAGGAGGTGTTCGGGACGTTCGGGATCCCGTTCTTGCTGAGGATACACCAGGTGAGGCACCCTTCTGCCAGCTGGCTGGCCGCTCCGGGTCCGCCCCGCTTGGTGAACCGTGTGAGCATACACGCCCTTTGTCATCCACAGGGCGAGCATTTCAGAGAAGTGATGAAGCGGATTCAGAGTCTGCTGGACATCCAGGAAAAGGAGTTTGAAAAGGTACACGCTTCTTGGATACCAGCTAAGTCATTTGTCGGGTGGGATGCTGAAGTCTTGACTTTTTTTTTGCCCGCGGTGTGAGTTTCGCTACTCTTGGGAATTAACGGAGTTTTCTGGTTTTGTCTGTCAGTTTAAATTTGCAATTGTGATGATGGGCCGACATCAGTACATAAATGAAGATGAGTATGAAGTAAACTTGAAAGACTTTGAACCTCAGCCTGGTAAGAGCCCTCCCGTGGAGACGCAGGCCATCAGGGCCCAGGGGGCAGGTGGCCCCGTGTTCAAGGGCCAGGCCTCCCTTTCCTGGCTGGGGAGTGAGCCTCGTTCTCATCCTCTGCGGAGCAGGGAGGGACAGCGGCCTGCCTCCGGTGACTTTGGTGGGTGTCACACGATGGCAAGTGGGGTAGGGCCTGACAGTGCTACGCGGGGAGCCAGTGACCTTGGTGGGGTGCGGGGTCCCAGCTGTGGGACCCATGCTGCCCAGGAGGCCCCTTGACCTCTCCTGACCCCAGGGCCCGAGTGCTGGCTCAGTGGTCTGACTGTCTCCTCTCCCCACCAGGTAACATGTCTCATCCTCGGCCGTGGCTTGGGCTCGACCACTTCAACAAAGCCCCAAAGAGGAGTCGCTACACATACCTTGAAAAGGCCATCAAAATCCATAACTGACTTCCTCCCCAGGGGCGGGCGAGACGGACCGCGGTGGGTGTGCCCCTTACCAACAGCCGGGAACTCTGGTGCGCGAGCACCACCCCACGTCTTCAGCAAGAGGATTTGCTGCTGGTGTTAATTTTATTTTGTTGAGGCTGTTCAGTTTGGCTTCTCTGTATCTATTGATTGCCCTTTTTGAGAAAAATGAAGGTGTTTTTATAAAGCTTGGATGCCAATGAGAGTTATTTTACGGTGACCACGATGCCAGGCACTGTCAGCGTGCCGGGGAGCGGCCGGCGGACGCGGCGCTGGGCGGGCGCGGCTGACCCCTCCCCGGGGCCCGGCCGCCAGCCCGCAGCTAGGAAGTCTTCTGTTTAGGCTCGTCTGACGTCTTTCCCTCAGTTATACTTTCAATGACCTTTTGTGCATCTGTAAAGGCGAAGCAGAGAAACTCACAACCTAATAAATAGCGCTCTTTCCTTCACTGGTGTCCTGTCGCCCCTTCCTGGGTCTCCCCGGCTGCCTGGGTCTTTTTAATAAACTCGTCTCCCTTCCGTCAGCCCCCGCGTCCCACAGCCCATTTGCAGAGCGGATGCACTGAATACAGGCTTGACCAGACACTTTGGGGTCTTTTTATTCAACTGAAAAAAAAAAAACACTGTTCAAATCCAATTAAGGTGTACTATGCTGCCTCTGGGCAAACCTAATGATCTCAAGAGTTCATTCAAGCAGGTGAAAAAATTATAAATAGACTCGTCTGCTTCAAATGGGACAGACGGAACCAAGAAAGGAGGGCCTTTTAGCTAAGAGGGTATGCCCACTGGTGTTCGCAAGCTGTTGACTTTGTATAAAAAAAGTTAAAAAAAAAAAAAAAAAGTTAAATAAAAAAAAGCAAAAAAAAAAAAGGAAAAATGAGATTGTATATTTAATGAATGAACATGTACAATTGACCACGGGGAGGAGGTGGTGGCTTCTGTCGGGTGACTGAGTGGCCCCCACTGATGTTGACATTCATCGTGTGTGGCTTTCTTTCAGTCCGGCCGTTTCCTTTGGAGCTGACGCCAGCCGCGTGTCTAGTTTTGAGTGCAGTAAAAATAGAATCAGCAGATCACACTTAGTTTTCATCCTTTTCCAGTACTTTTTTGTTTGTTTCTGTAGCAGCAGTGTACACCAACTCTTCCTGTATATTGCCTTTTTGCTGGAAAATGTTGTATGTTGAATAAAATTTTCTATAAAAATGATAATTCAGTGAGTTGACGTGGAAGTTGAGGGAGCCATCAGCTCTCCCTGCAGGTAGGCCCGGGGAACATTTTATCACTTCATGGCAAGGTTTTGGGGGTTCTTGCCTCCTCTTCCTCCTCCTCTGGAAGCTTAAGAGATTGAGGTTTTCCAGGCAGGAGTCGAGTACACTAAGATGACCATAAATACGGGAATGGCCGAAGGTGTGGTCCAGGGGGAGGTGGCCTCGCGTCCCCCACCTGACACAGCGTGTCCGCTGGCTGCTCTCCACCTGGAGGAGGGCCTTCCTGCCCGGGTCCCCGCAGTGACCATAGATGGCGCTGTCTTTGCAGAAAGTCACTCCCCGGGTGCGCAACTTTGAACATCTATTTAAGTATTCGGGATTTTTTGTTTTTTAGGTTTTGGCCGATGGTAGATGATGGTCTTGGGTCACTGAAACTTACTCCCGAGTTATTAGTAGGCTTTTCTCAAAGGCCATTTAACAGTGTGGGTGGTCAGCACACACTGCATGGGATTCTTTTCCATTCCCTTCCAGCCACAGCCTTGAGTCCAAGTTCATAAAACCGATGGGGGTAGTGGGGATGGGGCTGAACCTGAAAATAACTCCTCGCTTGGGGACCCCAGAACCACAGTGTATCATTCTCGAGGGGCTTGAGGTTCCTGTTACTACCAGAAGCAGTACAGCGGGAGAGTCTCCTTGATTAGAGGAGCAAACTGTTTGCAAACATCCATTTCAAATGTCAAGGTCAAACCACAGATCCCTGTTGTGGGATGGACGATACTGGCATTTCCTCGAATAGGAAATGGCAACCAACTTTAGGATTCTTGCCTGCAAAATTCCATGGACAGAGGAGCCTAGCAGGCTACAGCCCATGGGGGTCTCAAAGATTGGACAGGACTTGAGCGACTGAGCGTGTGCTGGCATCTCTGCCAGTCTAGGCCTTGGCGTCCTGACCACTCACTGCCCAGTAGAATGACCTAAGTCATGGCGGGTTGGGGGATGCTCTGTGCCCCTGCCCAGGGAGAGAGCCACACGCCCCCGGTGTCCACTGAGTATCTAAAATGTGGCTGAAGTAGCAGAAGGTGAATTTTGATCACTGATTTAATTTTTTTAAGTTTATTTGGCTGAGTCAGGGCTTACCTGTGCCATGTAGGATCTTTCAACGTGGCATGGGCTTATGTTCCCGCTGGTGGTGGTGATTTAGTCGGTAAGTCATGTCCAACTCTTGCTACCCCATGGACTGTAGCCTGCCAGGCTCCTCTCTCCATGGGATTTCCCAGGCAAGAGCACGGGAGTGGGTTGCCATTCCCTTCTCCAGGGGATCTTCCCAACCCAGAGATGGAACCTTGGTCTTCTGCATTGCAGGCAGATATGTTACCCACTGAGCCACCAGGGAACAATCAGGCCAGAGTCCCTGGTACTGCAAGGCAGTTTCTTGACCACTGAACCACCAGGGAAGTCCCTGGTTTAGTTGTAAATCGCCACATGTGACTGAGGCTCCTGACCACATTTTCCTCGCTTTGTGTGGTGATGGTATGATGAGCTCCCTCGAGCCGTCTTGAGTTAGTATATAAAGCCGTCATCAGTGCATGCGAGTTTTCCTGACCTCCTCATTAGAGGAAGCCGTGGGCGCGTCCAGGGGCAGGGTGGGAACCAAACGAAATAAGGGCCCAGTTCCCCAAGGTCCTCCTTCAGCACCTCGTGCCCTCTGTTAACTTCTAATGAGACCTGGAAGCAGGGTCCTGGGCACCTTGGGGAGTAGGCTGATCAGAGTGGTGTCTGCACATTCAGAGGCAGGGTCCCTTTTCAGCAGAGATCTGAGAGGCCGCTGACCTGCTGGGGTTGGAGGGGGGCGGGCAGGCATCATCAGTGGAGGGATCCCGGGTGGTGTGTGTGCAAAGTCTCTCAGTCGTGTCTGACGCTATGAACTGTAGCCCTCCAGGCTCCTCTGTCCGTGGGGTTCTCCAGGCAAAATACTGAAGTGGGTTGCCATGCCCTGCTCTAGATCTTCCCGACCCAGGGATTGAACCCGCGTCTCAGGTCTCCTGCATTGACAGGGAGATTCTTCAGCACTAGCGCCACCTGGGAAGTCCCATTCACAGCAAGATAGAGCCAGTTTGATACATGTGCCGACTGTAGTATCCTTGCCTGGAGAATCCCGTGGACAGAGGAGCCTAGAGGGCTCCATAAGGTCGCGAAGAGGCAGACACGACTGAAGCGAGTCAGCTTGCATGCAGAGTTCATGGGATGCTGTGGGAGAGAACCTGCACTCAGAGCCCCGTGGAGCCTCGCCCAGTCCCTTCCCCACTGCAGAGAGGCGGCCCTTCATCTGTTCAGACCCCGCACTGCGCAGGTTGGGGCTGCTCTTGGGCTGGTTCGTTCTACCCCACCCTGCGCTGGGCAGGCGGTGGATACACAGGGTGGCAAGGTGGCCGCGCTTGGCTCTCCTGACCCTACGGTACCTCTGGCAGGAAGCCGTGGGAGGCGTCCCCAGTGCCTGCCACACTGTGCCCCTGTGTTGGGGTGGGGGTGTTCTTTGTCTCGTCTCTGGGGGGCCATGTGGTTGGGAAAACCAGAGCAAGGGTCCTGATACCGGCTGTCACCACTGAGCGTACCACGTGCCAGCAAGGAGGCAAGTGACCAGGTCAGGGAGTGAGTGAAGCCCCCTGGCTGGGCACTCGGCCTGCTGAGTGCAGAGCCAGCCCTGAGACCCACACTCACTGCCACCCCTTTCTGAGTGCCGCCTCCCTGCTGAAAGGAGGGGAACCCCACTTTAAGATGAGAGCTTTGGGAGAAAGGGGCTGGGCCAACCTCCTCTGCCTCCCCCAGCCCGAGCCCCGGCCCCTCCTGGCTGGCCCCAGAGGTCGGTTCAGATGAAGAAGGAGCTTGGGAAAGCCTCAGGGAGAGAAGAGGGTCCCATGCGCCCCAGCCTGGGTCTACAGTGAGGTCTGGGGACCCAGAACCAAGGCATCGGACATCAAGGGGTGGGACTTCCCTGGTGGTCCAGTGGTTAGGAATCCACCTGGCAGTGCTGAGGATGCAGGTTTGATCCCTGGTTCGGGGACTAAGATCCCACATGCCTTGGAGCAGCTAAGCCCACACACCCAACACAGCCAAATAAATATTAAAAAGCAACAAAATAATTAGACTAAGAAGTAGGAAGGGTGGTCTAGGTCAAGTCGTTCAAGGCAGCGAGTGAGGAGGCTCTGGGATGATGGGGACTTCAGGGGCTGGGCCAAGGGGACAGCCCGAAACCCACTGAACCCACCTGTGCACAGATTTTGAAGCCGAAAAATCTGGATTTTTTTTTTTTTAACTTGACACTGGGCAGTCTGAGTCAGAGAGGCCTGGAGTGGCTCCCTGGGCTCATGGAGCACTGCTGGGGAGCTAGACAGGGTCTCATGGGTGGACCATGGTGACTGAAGCAGGCCGATCAAGGAGGGTCCGGGACACCACCCATAGCTGGCACAGTGTTGGCCATGGGACCGAACGCTTCTGCCCATGGACCTCTCTGGAGGTCCGAGTAAAACCCAGCAGGTTGCCTGATGGGTGCAGAATCAGACCACCGGCTGGAGCTCTGCATATGGGTCTGGGTCCTGGCCCAATTCTGGCAGAACCAGGCAGGCTCAGTGACTCTGGGCCGCCTGGCCTGGGTGTCTCTGCGGGGCTGTGGGCCTCCAAATCACAGATTGACCAAGTCCTAGCTCCACACCCCTTCCTCGGGGTCGTGGTGGCCCGTGAGCCTGCCTGGCCTCCCTGGTGGTCAGTACACACAGCTGGTCCACTTGGTGCCCCCCATCCTGATGTATTACGAATGAGTTGGTTCTCAGGGCTAGATGCCTAGTTTGTGTCAGATGTTTCATCTTCATCTTTATATATATATACACACACACACACTTTTTTTTTTTAATTTATTTTTGGCTGCACTGCATCTTCATTGCTGCCCGGGCTTTCCTCTAGTTGCAGTGAGCAGAGGGCTACTCTCCAGCTGGGATGTGTGGGCGTCTAGTTGCAAGGGCTTCTCTTGTTGCAGAGCATGGGCTCCAGGGTGACGAGCTTCAGTAGTTGCAGCACGGGGGCTCAGTAGTTGTGGCCCCCAGACTTCAGAGCACAGGCTCCATAGCGGAGGCAGGCTCATGGGCTTAGCTGCTCCTCCGCACGTGGGGTCTTCCCGGATCAGGGATCCCCTGTGTCTCCTGCATTGGCAGGTGTATTCTTCACCACTGAGCCACCAGGGAAGCCCAAATGCTTCATCTTCTAACCTTAAAAATCTTAAGTCCCAGGGGCTTCCCGGGCGGTCTGGTGGTTACGACTCTGCGCTTCCTTTGCGGGGCGGGGGAGGGCATGGGTTCCATCCCTGGTCGAGGAAGTTCTGCATGCTTCCGGGTGCGCTCATAAACAGATGGGTCCCCGTTTGGATGTGGAAGCCGGCTTCCCGTCCGGCAGCTGGTGCAACCCCCAGAGTTCAGTGCTCTCCCGGGTTTTCCGGGGCATCTTCGGGGGAGGGGATAGAGGGGCTGCCGCCAGCCTCTCTAGGGAGGCTGACACCCAGATCCAGAGAAATCCATCCCCCTACGGGTCCTTTCCCCCTGCTGGTGTGACATGCTCTGCCAGCACCAACCCAGCAGCGCCAACCACCTGAAGGCCGCACGGTGCTTCCACGCCAGCTCCCCGGCCACGTCTCCACTCTCCACACAGGCCATCCCACCCTGGCCCCTCTTCTGCCTGTGCAGGAGCCTCGGGCCGGCAGAGCTGAGGTTCCAGCTCCCCGTCTGGTCACTGGATCCAGACTGGCCGTCTCTCGGCCTCAGCTTCTGCATCTGCCTTCCCAGACGGTGCTGAGCAGGGACGGAAGCAGCTGCCACCTTTGGTGAATAAGCCATAGCTCAGTGACCATCCCACCTGACTACTCGTCCTCCTCTGCCTCTTAATTCTCCCGCTTCTGCCCCTTCTCTAGCAAATTCCTTTTCATTGAAAAGAGGAGTGAGTAATATTTGTTATAGTTTGCAAAACTGAAAATATCCCTTCAGGGGATTCCCTGGCAACCCAGTGTTTAGAATTCTGAGCTCTCAGTGCCAGAGGTCCTGGTTCAATCCCCGGTTAGGGAACTAAAAATCTCATAAGCTGTGCTGTGTGGCCAAAAATTATAATAATAATAATAAAGACACAGGGGAAATGCCCTATGATACAAATTATTTTTAAAATTTATTTTTAATTGAAGGATAATTGCTTTACAATATTGTGTTGGTTTCTGCCAAACATCAACATGAATCGGCCATGGGTATATATACGTCCCCTCCCTCTTGAACCTCCCTCCCACCTCCCACCCCATCCCACCCCTCTTCATTGTCACAGAGCACCAGTTTGAGCTCCCTGAGTCATACAGCAATTTCCCACTGGCTGTCTATTCCTGGGTCGGGAAGATCCCCTGGGGGAGGGCATGGCAACCCACTCTTGTATTCTTGCCTGGAGAATCCCATGGACAGATGCGCCTGGCGGGCTACAGTCCATGGAGTTGCACAGAGTCGAATACAACTGAATCGACTGACACGCACGCATGCACAATGTATATGTTTCCATGCTAAGATAGAAATTCTTTTTTTTTAAAAAAAATCCCTTCATTCATTGTGATGTTCAGCCCATGCCCCACTTGGCCTTGCCCCCTAGGCCAGCAACAGGGTACCCAGGAGTGGTCCCACCCAGAAGCCAACTTGGGACCTTTTTACGTCCTAAGCATTTGCCAGATTCCTCCTGCATAGCTTCCTTCACAGGACAGAAAAGCTGTTCTACTGTAGCCTCGAGGGAATTTAAGGGATTTAAAGGATTAAACCTCTTGTTGGGGACTGGGCACAGAGATTTGGGAAGACTGGTTCCCTCATCCCAGCTCCCAAAAACCCATCTGTCCCTGCCAGGACCTGGGGTCACCGGGGTCTGGGGAAGTGACAGAGACCCAGGAGCCAGTGATGGGGCTGGAAGGAATTGGTGGGGAGAGAAGGGGGCAGGCACGGAGTTGCAGGAGAGGCCAGGGACAGAGTCTGGACGCTCGGGTGAACACTTGGGCTCTCTTGGTTCTGGCTGGCTGGAGCTCAGGGGAGCAGGAACCACAAATGGCCTCAAAGGGGCCCCATGTTGGTCCAGTGGTTAAGACTCCGCCTGCCAGTGCAGGGGTCACGGGTTCAATCCCTGGTGCAGAAAGATCCCACCTGCCGCAGAGCCACCAAGTCCCAGAACCACGACTACTGAAGCCTGTGCTCCACCGCAAGAGAAGCCACTGCAGGGAGAAATCCGTGAACCGCAAGGAAGAGCAGCCCCCGCTCATCCCAACTAGAGAAAGCCGGCACACAGCAACCAAGACCCGACCCAGCCAAACATAAGCAAACAAACGGAAGTGCAAAAAAGGAGCCTGGTCTTGGTGGTGAGCACTAACTGGGCTGTGTCAGAGCCAAAGGTCCTAACTCTTGTCCTGATCATCGCGCTTACTCTGTGCCAGCCATCGCCACAGGGGAGGACCAGGAGGCATGGTCAAGGCTTGGGAGCTGGGAGACGCCATCAGGGACTCTAGCCTCCTTTAAGGAAGAGAGGGGTAGGGGAGCAGGGAGGTAAAGAAATCATTGCAGGGCAGAGGGGACAGGACCCAGGGCTTGTGCAGAGAGGGGCTGAGGGCTGAGGGATAAGAGGAGGTGATGCAGAGAGGTGGCCGTGCCAGGGGCACCTGAGGAGGTGGGAAGATGAGTGACTTGGAGATCTGATGGGTTTGGGGGGGCCTTTGGGCATCCGGGGAGGGCTGTAGGGTACAGGAGGTGAGAATGGAAACCTCAGGAGTGGCTTAAATAGGGAAAGGGCTCAAGACAGGACCCTGGGGTGGGGGGACAGCAGGCCAACAGGGTGTGCTGAGAGGATGTGCAAGATGTGGCCAGAGCATCACTGCCGGACAGGGGAGGTGGCAGGGAGGGCCCGGGCTGCCGAGGGTCCAGGCAGGTCGGGAAGTCAAAGTCGCTCAGTCGTGTCCAGCTCTTTGCGACCCCATGGACTATAGAGTCCATGGAACTCTCCAGGCCAGAATACTGGAGTGGGTAGCCTTTCCCTTCTCCAGGGGATCTTCCCAACCCAGGGATCCAGCCCAGGTCTCCTGCATTGCAGGCGGATTCTTTACCAGCTGAGCCACAAGGGAAGCCCAAGAATACTGGAGTGGGTAGCCTGTCCCTTCTCCGGTGGATTTTCCCAAGCCAGTTATTGAACCCAGGTCTCCCACATTGTAGACGGATAGTTTACCTCTGAGCCCCAAGGGTACCCAGACAGATAGAGAAGAGAGCAAAGTGCCTGGAGGATGCGGGATTTAGCCAGGGGAGCTCACAGGCTCTCTGCCAGCACGAAGGGCAGGTGCGTCTCTGCAGGTTACCTGGCTGGAGTTGCAGAGACGTTGTCACAAAGACAACGGAGCTTGACTGATGGAAGAAGTGTTAGTCACTCAGTCGTGTCCGACTCTTCGTGACCCCATGGAGTGTAGCCCGAACCAGGCTTCTCTGTCCATGGAATGCTCCAGGCAAGAATCCTGGAGTAGATCGCCATTCCCTTCTCCAGGGGATTCTTCCCGACCGAGGGATCAAGCCCAGGTCTCCCACATTGCAAGCAGATTTTTTTTTACCATCTGAGCCAGCAGGGAAGTCTGATGGGAAAGAGTTGTGAAGGAAAGAAGAGGGTGGAGCCTGAGAAGGGAGGGCCACTACGCACACCATCCATCGGTCAGCCCCTCAGCGGTCAGTCAGTACAGGGCACCTCCTGTGTGCCAGCACTCACCGGCCTCCCCTGGCGGACAGACGTGGGCAGACAACAGTCACTTAGCATTTATTTCACAGGCGTTTGTAGAGGAAGAGCTCCTGCCGACACACGGGGCACGTGTGCCTCACGTCCATCAAGCTGTCCACGCAGAAGGGGACGAGGCAGCAGCCCAAGAAGCACCTGCAGCCTCGGAAGCAGCGGGGACTCACTGGGGGCCAAGCCAAGCCTGCGAGCCCCCCACCCCACCCCTGGGGCTGCCCGGCCAGCGAGGTGGGCTAGGAAACCACCCCTCCCTCCATGCCCCATGCCAGCACCCCCCCAAACCAGCAGGCTCCCAGCACGGATGCCCAGGGCCCCAGCAGAGGCGAGGGGGCACCACTCACCCAGCCACGAAGATGCCGGTGCACAGGAGCCAGGTGAGCATGCCTGGGACCGGTGTGGTCACGGTGACGATCCGGTTCATGCAGTATGGACATGTGAACTGTACCGGGTCTGGGGACTGCAGCCTTGGCACCCTGAACAGTTCTTGGGGGAGGGACATGTCAGGCCCTACGCCACACCCCTGTCCCCCCCATCCTATATCCAACACGGGGGCCCGCCCCAGCTGCAGTTTCTCTGTGCTCCCCTGAGCCCCCCAGGCCGTCCCAATGGGCCCAGCTTCCCCCTTGCACTACCCACTACCCACCAGCCTCCAGGGCTCAGGGCTCTCGCTCAGTTAAGACCTCCAGCATTTATTTCACAGGCGTTTGTAGAGGAATAGGTCCAATTTTTTTTTTTAAAAAGCAATAACTCTAAGTGACACCCTTGGGGACGCAGTAGCTTGAAAACAACAACCCCCTATAAAAACTTCCTTTTGGTATTCTTGCCTCTTCTTGCCCAAGCACAGCATCTTTCTGGGGTGGGGGTTCCAGAAAAAAAAGTTGATCTGTATTTAGCTTTTTTAAACACAACAACCATTTTTATAGTCTTGGGTGTGCAGAGAGGTGAGGTCTTTGGTGGTGGCTGAATATTTTGTTAAGAAAATAGGATTCCAGGGAGTTTTCATGCTCTAGACGGAAGGGTTGGCGTCTGGTCCAGGTGGACTGTCAAGCCATGAGGAGGGGCCTATGACCATTATAGACTTTGGGTTCCTGAGGGGCCGAGGGGAGGGGGTGCTGGGGTTTGGAGAGCTGGGCTCTAATGTGGCACCCTCACCCCTAGTTTGGCAGGAAACCAAGGGAAAGAACTACGTTTGGCTAGACGGGGGTGACCCATGGTTTAAAGCTCACTCTCTCACACTAGACTTGACAACCCAGCCCACCAGCTCTCAAGCTTTTTCTTTATTTAGAAATCCCTCCCCCACCTCTGGATTTCCCTGGTGGTCCAGTATTGGGACTCCACGCCTCCATTGCTAGGGGCACAGGTTCGATCCTTGGTCAGGGAACTAAGATCCCAGAAGTCGCTAAGCAGTACAGCCAAAAAAAAAAAAAAAAAAAATCTCCCCAAAGCCCAGACCCTACAAGCTTGGGTGGGTGGGTGCTGTCTGAATTCCTCTCTTTGGTTTCAAGAGCGATGGATTTGCAGAGTTGAGAACAGGGCTTCTTTTCATAGACATTTCCTGAGCACCTACTGTGTCCCAACCCCTTCCACCAACGACTGCACATCAGAGAGAAGGGCTCCAGGCCGTGGGCAGTGTGGGGCTCACAGCTGTGGAGGGAGAGATCACACCACTTGGGAGGCAGGACGTACACCTTCCCAGAGGAGGTGCTGTTCGGACAGTCTTGGCGAATGGTCAGAGCGGTGCTGGGTGTAAGACAGGGAAAGCCTGGGGAAGGGGGTGTGGAGGCGGCGAGGGGGAGGACAGCAGGAACACTCACCTGGATAAACAGACATCGGGGGAGGAGGCGGAGGTGCTCCAAGTCCTGGAGGCAAAGGAGAATAAGGAGGAGGAGGTCCTTGGAGGAGGAAAGAAGGAGAAACACCCTTAGACCCTTAGAAGGCTGACTGCATGCCAGGTGCTGAGCTGAAAACTTGGCTGGTCTGAGGCAGCGACCCATTTTATAGGAGAGAAAGCTGACGCCTGGAGGGATGGATCAAGTTGCCAGTAGGATTTCAGCCAGCAGATGGAAGAGCTTGGATTTGAACCCAGGCATTTCCTGACCACACTCTGCTCTGGGTGTCATAGGATGCAAGCTCTTCTTGAAGGCAATGCCAGGGGCTTGAGGCTGCAGAAATAACACAGACCCCATAATCTATCCTTCTCTTTCTTTCCTTCTTTTTGTAATCCCTGGAGAAGGAAATGGCAACCCACTCCAGTATTCTTGCCTGGAGAATCCCATGTAGCTTGGCAGGCTACAGTCCATGGGGGCTGCAAAGAGTCAGACACGACTGCGTGACTAACACTTTCATAATCAGCCCTTATTATGTGCCAGACTCTGTGCTGAACACTTCATGTGCCTTACTTTGATTACTCTCGCCAGAACACCAATAAGGTAGATTGTGGCATTATTCCAATTTTGCAGATGTGGAAGCTAGGCTCAGAGAGGTTAAGCAGCTTGCCTGACATCACCCAGCACAGACGTCAGAGTCAAGGATGGAACTGAAGTTGGCCTGCTTCCTGAGCCCAGGATCCTAAGTGCCATGTCCCTTGCCTCTGGTCAGGACGGCTCCAGAAGATGCAGCATTCCATCTGCTGCTTCCAAGAAGAACTGTCTGGGCCCCAGGCTGGCTTCCTTCTTCAGCCTTGTCTCCCTCCTGCCCTACCAGGTGCTCAGACCCTGCCTCCCAGGAGTCAGCCCTCGGCCCGCCCCCAGGGCCCTGGGAAGCCTCCTCTCCCAGGCCCTGGAAGCAGACGTGAGGGTGTCTGGAGGAGGAAATTCTGGGATCCCAGGTATCTAGAGAGAGGTCTGGAGGGGAGGAGGGGAGCCCCCGAATCTTAACCAGTGTGGCCGATGGGTGGGGTCCCTGTGTGTTTTCACTGGAAACCTCTCCAGGGCTTTGCATGGGGACCTGGTCCTCTCAGGAAAGGAGTCTCAAGGCTTGAGGAGGGCACCTGTGCTGTCCCCCACCCATGGCTCCTCCCAGAGTGGGGGCAACCGGAGAACAGGAAGCCCCTCCCCACTTCCCACCACTCAGTCTAGGCTCTGTGGGACCCGAGTGGTTTCTCTCCCAATTGGTCCCTGCAGCCCTGCCTGGGCTGGAATTTGTACCCATTTTACAGATGCACAAACTAATGGTCAGGAATTAAACCACATGGCCCGGGACCACCAGCTGGAAAGTCCTTCTGAGCTCAGACCCGGTTACTGACTGCCCAGCCCTACATCCATCATCTCTTTGAACCCTCCCAACCCTTTCTCAGATGAGAAAAGAGGTTTGGGGACTTACCTGAGGCCATGGCAGCGTGGCCGGGACCTTCCTCCCCCCTAAACCCCCAGGGCATTCCAGGTTGCCTCTGGCCCCTGGGTGGGCTGTGGGTGGAGGGGCATGTCATACCTGATATGGGGGCTTCATCAGTCTATGGATAGTTTGAGGGTACAGGCCGTGCCCCACCCTGATGGGGCCCCACCTTGTCCCCATCAGGTCTCGTGGTCCCCGGGTGGATGGGGGCAATGTGACTTGTGGGGTGAGGACGGGAATCAGACCCAGTTCAGCAAGGGGACCCGTAGCCTCCCTGCCCCTGCCTGGGGGCCCCTGCAGTCAGCGTGTCACCTGAATGAGGAGACCCTCACCTTGGGCATAGTACCCTCCTGGGGCCCAGGAGGTCTGTTCCGGCAATGGTGTTGAGGCAGCTTTGGGTTCCAAGCTCGGAGCGGCCCGGTGCTGGCCTCGGGAGGCCCCCATCCTGCAGCCTGGCTGTCCGCAGGGGGCGGGAGTGCAGGTCACCCCAGGGCCTCTTGCTGGGCCTGGCTCGGGTGGAACAGCCATTGTGATGTGTATCCTCCCAGTGGCCAGGGGTGGGGTGGGGGGGCTTGGTCCCCATTCCCTGTGGGAGGGGGCAGGGTCTCCACGGGCCCAGCTTGAGAACTCTTTAGAGATCAGATGACGCCCCCTTCCCATGCTGCAGGCCTGTCAGAAAGTGGCCGGGATCAGAGGGCAGGGTGGGAGCCTTAAAAATATGAATCCGGGGGGCTCTCCCAGTGGTCCAGTGGTTAAGAATCTGTCTTCTAATGCAGGGGACGTGGGTTCAATCCCTGGTCGGGGAACTAAGATCCCACATGTCGTGGAACTTCTGAGCCCATGCGCCACAACTAAGACCCAATGCAGCCAAATAATAAATATTTAAAAAGATATATGAATCCGGGACTTCCCTGGTGGTCCAAGTGGTTAAGACTCATGATTCTACTGCAGGGTGCTAGGTTTGATCTTTGGTAACTAAGATGGTGCATGGCACGGTCAAAGAAAAAAGAGCAAGTTATTCTGTTGTGAGCAATTCATTCATTCATCCCATGGACACAGAGATGTAGCTGTGAGGATGTTCACATCTTCTTTAGAAATGCTGGTAGGTGTATGTACACAGCTACACACGTGTATATATACATATATGTGCTGAATCACTTCAATTGTGTCCGACTCTGCAACCCTATGGACTGTAGCCCGCCAGGCTCCTCTGTCCATGGAATTCTCCAGGCAAGAATACTGGAGTGGGTTACCATTTATTTCTCCAAGGAAAATTCCCGACCCAGGGATTGAACCTGAGTTTCTTAAGTCTCCTGTCTTGGCAGGCGTGTTCTTTACCACTAATGCCACCTGGGAATACACACACACACACACACACACACACACACATATATATACACACACAGAGACACAAGTACACACATACAGGTGTGTATGAATATAGGCACACAGTTGTGTGGATAAACACGCAGGTATTATGTGCACACAAACGTGTCAGTCTATATGTCACCTCATGGTCTAGCTACCTCTCCTGCTTGTTTAGCTGTGAGTTAGGGCAAAACCCTAACTCTCTCTAACCCTCCATCCTGCGGCTTCTCCATCTGTAAAATGGGGGTAAGATAGCTACTTCATAGGGTTGTTATGGGATCAAATGTCATAACCCAGGTAAAGGGTTCGGCACAGGGAGTAAAGCCAGCATTTTTACTGGGAGATGATTGGTGACATGAAACAGCTGGAAGAGATGGTCCCGACTGTAGAGGGCAGTCTCCACGCTGGGGCTGGCTCCGAGCTCCACCTAGGGTCACGGCCAGGAAGCGCATAGCTGGGCTTAAGGCATGAATTGACATCTGTGTGCTTGACCTGTATACTCCACGGCTTCTCATTACGCCTCCAGAATGTCCAAGATAGTCTAAGATAGCCCTGCTTCTATCTAATTGGCAGAAACCAAAAGTTACAGTGGATGGGAAGGGGCGGGGAACAAGTTTTCCCATACAAGAACGAGAAGGTGGTATTGGTCATATCCAACAGAATGCCCAGGTGGCACAGTGGTAAAGAACCCATTTGCCAACGCAGAAGAGACATAAGAGACTCAGGTTCGATCTCTGGGTCGGGAAGATCCCCTGGAGAAGAGAATGGCTACTCATTTCAGTATTCTTGCCTGGAGAATTGCATGGGCAGAGGAGCCTGGCAGGCTACAGTCCATGGGGTGGCAAATATTTTGGATGCAACTGAGCACCTGAGCACACGTACATAATAGAATTACAGATGGGTGACCCTTTGACCATGCAATACCATTTCTAGAAATCCATCCTAAAGATTTGTTGTTGTTCAGTTGCTCAGTCGTGTCTGACTCTTTGTGACTCCAATGGACTGCTAAAGATAGACTAGCGAAAATATGAAGTGAGGTAGGTGCCAGGCTATTCAGGGTAGCAACAAAAAACTAGGAATAACGCAAATGTCCATCTATATAGGGACTCTTCAGCTACCCAAAATAAAGGGAGAGAGGGAGGAGAGAAAGGGGTAAAGAGAGAAAAAAGAGGAAAATCTTCATATATTACTATGGAGCAACCTCTCCAGGATATCTTGTCCAAAAACAAACAAGAAGATATGTGTTTTTATGTATATATAGTACTCTTTTTTTTTTTTTTTGGTCATTACCATGTGGCTTGTGGGATCTTAGTTTCCCAACCAGGGATTAAACCAAGGCAACTGCAGTGAAAGTGTTGAGTCCTAACCACTGGACCACCAGGGAATTCCCCATATTTAGCACTCCTTTCAATGTAAGCAAACGGAGAGGGAGATAAATAATCTCCGAGAAGAAATAAAAGAAGGATTAATTAAGAACTAAAATGGTTAAAGTTGAAAATGGAAGCCGGTTCTCTCTCTCTTGTTCACGAGTTTGACTTTGGAACCATATCATTATTTTTACTCATTAAAAAGGAAGTACATCAAAAAGAAAAAAGCAACACCAAAAAACGGAAAGCAACTGAAAGCTAACAAATGTGATCATGTATCAAGAGTTTACACACCACGAGGCACGAAGCACAAGCTATAAAAGAAAAACTTGAAAGACTAGTTCATCAAAGCACCTGCTTCTTAAAAGATACCATCTATAGATACAATAAAAAGGCAAGCTACAGGTCAGGAGAAAATATTTACAGGCCAAAGGACAAGTATACAGAGTACAAAAGAACTCCTTCAACTCCATAACTAAGAAAAACTCACAATATTAAAAGTGGGCAGAAGACCTGAACAGACACTTCACAAAAGAAGAGACAGAAATGACCAACATGCACATTAAAAGATGCTCAGCATCCCTATTCAGCTAGGAGATGCAAATAAAAGGCTGAGTTACCAATGGTTAAAATTTATTTTTTATTTATAAATAAGTTGGAGGGAAGTGGAGTCTTTTCACTTAGTTATTGATTGATCGATTGATTTTTGGCCGTGCGCCATATGGGATCTTAGTTCCCTATCAGGGATTGAACCTGCTCCCCCTGCAGTGGAAGCCCGGAGTCTTAACCACTGGACCACCAGGGAGGTCCCTCCACTGGTTCAACTTTTAAAAACAGACAATCCCGAGTGTTGACAAGCATGCAGAATAACTAGAACCCTCCTACTCTGCTGGTGTGAGTGTAAAATGCTTCATCATTTTTAACAAACCGACAGTTTCTCCTGAAGGCAGACATCCGCACACCTGGGACCAGGAATTCCACCCCTAGGTCTTAATGTTTTTATTTTTTGGCCATGCTGCATGGCTTGTGTGACCTTAGTTCCCTGACCAGGAATTGAACCCTGGTCCTCAGCAGTGAAAGTGCAGAGTCCCGACAACTGGACCGCCTCCAGGGAATTCCCTCCACTCCCAGGTTTTCACCCAGGAGAAATAAAAATACATGTTCAAAAAAAAAAAAAAAAAAGGCCTGTATGAGAAAATTCATAGTAACTTGATTCATAATAGCCCCAAATCTAGAAACATCCAAATGTTTGTCAACAGGTGGGTGGATCATCACATCATGTATATTTATTGCAAGGAATTCTGCACAGCAGTAGAAGGAATGAACTATTGGTATACTCAGCAAGATGAATGTGTCTCAAAAAATGATTTTGAGCACAAGAAGCCCGACTCAGAAGAGTATGTCTCCTATGAGCCTATATATTTGAAGTTCTGAAACAGGCCAAGCTGTGAGAGGCAGTAGATATGGAGGTGCCGCCTGCAAAGGCAGAGAATATGAGCATGAAGGTAGTTGTGCCTGGCATATCAGAGCCACTTACATCACAGATACGTTAGATCTGTGAATTGTTTCGAACGGGGTTATTCAGCTGATGGAGAAAAAGCACCTTAAGGAAGCCATTTCCTGATTCCCACAGAGATTTTGTCTCCCTGGAAAAAAGGTATCTCCTTTGTGGTCTGGAGCGCCTCTTCCCGCTCCATCTCCCCTGCTCGGGGGCCCTCTGACCCCTCTTCTCTGCAGCTCTTTTACCGATTCCATGGTTTTCACACCCGAGAGTCTTGAAACAGCTAGCGAGGCGCGCCTGCTCCGTCCTTGCGTTCGTTGCCCACTCCCTCTTCTCGCTCTGTCCCCTGCCCCGCCCCCCGCCCCGTCTCCTTCGGACCACTTTATATCTCTGTGTGCATTGTGGTCTGCGGTTTGATGCCTGCTTTCTGCCCTCTGCATGCCCCAGCTGGCATATAGAGGAGGAGCTGCACAAATACAGATTGACTGTGTGAATGAATGAATGAGCCGCCCACCCCATTTGGCTTAAAATCCTTCCGATTTTATGGCCCAGGGCGCAGGGGGCTTTGCATAGGCTTGAGGTTATACATCTCGGGATAGAGTTGGGGACCGCCTCCTTCTCTGGAGATTTTGGGGGCAATGGTCCCCATAACGCAGGGCTGGGACACCGGCTGGTGCGTCTGAGCTCGGACACTCTTGAGAGGGAAATGAAGATGCGCCTTGTTCTCGGTCTCCGGCCATCCCAGTCATCGCCACCAGGGGGCAGCACCAGGCTGCGCGGGGCAGCCTCGCTTCCTCCCTTGGGGCTCCGCGGGCGGAGAGGTCCCCCGTCCCCGCGTAGGGAAGCCCAGGATGCCAACCCGCCCCTGCCACCGTCCCTTTAAGGCTGGCCTGGTGCCTTCATATTGCCCTGGGGCTGAAGTCTCCCGTCCCACCTCATCCCTCCTCAGGCCAACCTGCAAGAGGGCTAGAGGCCAGCCCCAGGCCATGCGGCCCCTTGGATCCCAGTCCTCGGCACCCAGATCTGGGCATGGGGCGGGCCTGAGGCCTGGCTGGGCTCCTCCTGGGCCTTTTTCCTGAGGATGAGTTCTCCGTGATCAGCCAGCCTACCTGGTTCAGTTTTGACAGCTCTTACCTCTGCCTGGGCTTGTCCTGTTCCTGTTTAGTTGGCTTGGTCATTGTTGACCCTAAAACTTCAGCTTTGTGAGGGCAAGCTCGGGGCTCCTGGAGGAGCCCTTTTGTTGTTGTTTCTTTGTTTGTTTTTCACCTTTGCATCCCCTATATAAGATCTGGCAGGGAGGAGGAAGAAGATGGTTAAAGCATGGGTTCTGTCTTTCCCAGCTGTGTAACCCAGGGCAGGAGTCTTCACCTCTCTGAGCCTCAGATTCCTCCTCTGTAAAATGGGTATCAGTTCAGTTCAGTTACTCAGTCGTGTCCAACTCTTTGTGACCCCATGGACTGCTGCATACCAGACTTCCCTGTCTACCACCAACTCCTGGAGCTTACTCAAACTCATGTCCATTGAGTAGGTGATGCCATCCAACCAGCTTATCCTCTGTCATCCCCTTCTCCTCCTGCCTTCAATCTTTCCCAGAATCAGGGTCTTTTCCAAGGAGTCAATTCTTCCCATCAGGTGGCCAAAGGACTGGAGTTTCAGCTTCAGCATCAGTCTTGCCAATGAATATTCAGGACTGATTTCCTTTAGGATTGACTAGTTTGAGCTCCTTGCAGTCCAAGGCACTCTCAAGAGTCTTCTCCAATACCACAGTTCAAAAGCATCAAAAGTAATAATAATAATCGCTTATTGCTAAGAGTCTTAGGCAGAGAAGGCAGTGGCACCCCACTCTTGCCTGGAAAATCCCATGGATGGAGGAGCCTGGTAGGCTGCAGTCCATGGGGTCGCTAAGAGTCAGACACGACTGAGCTACTTCACTTTCACTTTTCACTTTCATGCATTGGAGAAGGAAATGGCAATCCACTTCAGTGTTCTTGCCTGGAGAATCCCAGGGATGGGGGAACCTGGTGGGCTGCCGTCTATGGGGTCGCACAGAGTCGGACACGACTGAAGTGACTTAGCAGCAGCAGCAAGAGTCTTAGGAGGGCTTCCCATGTGGCACAGGTAGTAAAGAGCCTGCCTGCCAATTCAGGAGACATAGGAGATGTGGTTTCAATCCTGGGTCGGAAAGATCCTCTAGAGGAGGGCATGGCAACCCACTTGAGTATTCTTGCTGGAGAATCCCATGGACAGAGGAACCTGGCCGGGTACAGTCCATGGGATTGCATAGAGTCGGACACGACTGAAGCAACTTAGCATGCACACAAGGGTCTTAAGAAGATTCAAGGAGACAGTTTTACCTTGCTGGCTGACCCTTCATCCATGCCTACCTTCTATTCCATTACTTTGGCCACCTGATGTGAAGAGTTGATTCACTGGAAAAGACCCTGATGCTGGGAAAGATTGAGGGCAGGAGGAGAAGGAGACGACAGAGGATGAGATGGTTGGATGGCATCACCGACTCAATGGACATGAGTTTGAGCATACTCAGGGAGATGGTGAAGGACAGGGAAGCCTGGTGTGCTGCAGTTCATGGAGTCGCAGAGTCAGACACGACTGAGCTACTGAACAACAACAATCAGGACAATAATACATGAAAATAAGCAGAGTCCCAAAAGCCAAGGTGGGGGCAGAGGGGTGGACAGGCCGTCCTGGGAATGGAATGAGCCTGGAGTTCTGACAGCCGGGACTCCTGGGGAGCCCTGGTCCTCTCCTGCTTTTGACCCTTGATACCTCCCTCACCCTCTCTGCGCGCTGCAGAAAGAAAGACTCTGACAGCCGGGGTTGCTCAAGGGGAAAGGGAGATGGGATGTTTTTTTTCTTCCTGCTCATTGTCTTCCCAGAAGGGCCCAGCTCTCGCAGGGAAGTGATGAGATAAGGAAGAAGGAATCTGGAGGAAGGAGTGGTAACTGTAATTATTGTGCAAGTCATGGAAGCCGGGCTGGTTTCCCAAGGGGCTGGGGGGTGCGGGTGGGGGCGGGGGGCAGATGGAGAAACTCTAATCTAGGGAGTGGTTGTGCTTCACCCAGTCCTCCTGTCCATCAGAGGGGTCATCAGTCAGCAAGAAGAGCCTGGAGCCCTGGGTTATACAGGGATGTCACCTAACGTCTCTGGGCTGCACTTCCAGCCCGTCTGCTTTCTCTTCCTTCCAGTTTGTGGTGAGCTGGGGGCAAGAGGCATGGGAGGTAGACGGGCTGCTTCTGACTCTTGGTGACCCCATGGACTGTAGCTTGCCAGGCTCTTCTGTCTGTGGGATTCTCCAGGCAAGAAGACTGGAGTGGGTTGTCAGTCTCTCCTTCAGGGGATCTTCCCAACCAAGGGTTAAACCCACATCTCTCATGTCTCCTGCATTGCCTGGGAGGCTCTTAACCACTGGTGCCACATGGGAAGCCCACTGTAGGTGCCTCCACTCTAGGTTCCATCGCTTCCTGGGCAGAGGGTTGAGAGTGGGGGGAATTCTTGTCCCCTGGGCATCAACAGAGGCCGAATCTCTGAAGAGTGAGCATACCAGATAGGGGTGACTTCTTCCCTAATGACTGCCTTCCATTCTCTGCCCTCAGAACTCTGAGACTGAACCCTGAGGTCTGCCTGGAGGAGGCGGCAGGGGGACTATCTCTAGATCCAGAAAACCTTTGGGGGAGAACCCAGAAAGCCGTGTAGTGGGACAGTGTGAAGTTTTACATGTTTTTAACTGTGTGTGTTTGCATAGGTGATGTGTGTGTGTGTGTGTGTGTGTGGTGGGGGGATATGGGTGTTGTGTGTGGTGTGTGTGTGCATCAATACCTCATTGTCAACTTAAAAAAATGCAGAACGTGAGAGTTGTAAGTTAAGTTTTATTTGGGGCAAAATGAGGACTGAAGCCTGGGAGAGAGCTCTGAGAAACTGCCCCAAAGAGATAGGGGGGAAGGTCAGTATATATGCGATTTTGGTGAAGGGGGAGTACATGCGATCAAACACATATGTTTCCAAAAGGTTTCTACTGGTCTCCTGAGGCTTTTGGTAGTCACAAGGAGCAGTCATCACCATAAAGGATTTTAATGCTTTTCTAGATACAAGGGGATGCAAGTATTGGGCTCCTAAAATCAGTTCCTGAAAATATTTAACTATCTGAAGACCTATTCTGCCAGTTTTCCCCAGAGCATAGAGCACCTCCTTCCTGCTCTCCACCCTGAACTCCTTTCAGGGGGTGTTGAAGGTCAGCAGCACGTGATTTAACTCATTGCAGAGGTAGATAGTTCAGTTCAGTCACTCAGTCACGTCCGACTCTTTGTGACCCCATGGGCTGCAGCAGGCCAGGCCTCCCTATCACCAACTCCCGGAGCTTGTTCAGACGCATGTCCATTGAGTCGGACATAAGATAGGTAGATGGCCACTGGCAGTTTGTAGTCCACAACATTCACATGGGGTGAAGGGTGAATGGTAGCCACGGGTGATGGGACAGACTGGTGGGGGGCACGCACTTAGTTCAGGGTGGGTGGACAGTCCCCTCAGTGAGCTGCAATGACCAGAGTGAGGCAGCCTGAGAAGATGCAGGGGAAGAGAGTGTCCCCAGATCCAGATGCTGGTGGAGCTAAGTTCACCCACCATCTGTGGCCCGAGAACCTGCAATCCTAGCCCAGCACAGCTGGCTGGGGTCACTTGCCCTGCTCACCAAAACATCCTGAAGATATAAAGTGGCTCTTCAAAATGATGGAAGAATTAGAAGGAAACAGGAAATGCCACAGAGTATTTGTCTAACCTTATCAGCTGGGCAAAATCCCCAGAAGCAGCAAAAAAAAAGTTTGGCTGAATTTGACCACGTGAAGCTGGTGGGCCCTCCTGTGGCTGCAGGTGATAATGATACGTCAGTGGTCAGTTGTAACCAGTAAATGTTACTAGTGTGGATGTTGCTAGTGGGGGAGATGTGGTTGTGTGGGGGGAGGTGATTTCTGATCACATTGACCTGCCTTCAGCACGAATCCTAGCTAGCTAGTTCATCCAGAACTGTCCTTGACCTGTGATGTTTTTTCTCCTTAGTAATTTTCCATCCATCATGCTTCCAACCCACTTTGGCTATAACTTTCCACTTTTCCCTGCTGCATTTGGAGTTTAGCCCAATCTGTGCCAAAACCATCCTCATTTTTCGGTGGTCCCTAACTTATCCCGATAGTCCTGAACAAAGTCTGCCTTACCTTTTTAACAAGTGTCATGAGTGATCTTTTCTTTAACAATGGTTGGCTTTATAAATGCTTTAGAAAGCTCATTCTGCCTGCTGCAAAGAAAACTGGAGCGTAGGCATGGATGTTAGGGGGAAGGTAGAGCAACTGGGTGGAGGCTGCTGCTCCTGGTGAGATGGGAGAGGCTCAAGTCATGGGGGGAAGAAATAGGTACAAGTGGGCAGACATGGGGCACACTTTGGAGGGAGAAGTCTCCATTCATACCTGCCTTAAGCTCTCTCCTGGCTGCCATCAGTCCCTAATTGAGACACTTGAATTTGGTGCATTCTGACCCCACGCTCCCTTTTCTCTCTCAGCCCCACCAAACTCCTTCCCACCTCAGGGCCTTTGTACATGCTCTCATCGCTCTCAGGAATGTCCTTTTGTCTGTTTAATTCCTGACTTTCAGGAAGATCGGAGTCGTAATCACTGGACAACCTGGGAAATCCTGGGGAAGTTTTAAGCTAAGAGTACATGCCTATTCATGAAGAGGCTTGAGCAGAGGCGAGTACTGCATCAGATTCGGGCAAAGGTCAACAGAGGCCATGTTTTAGTTGACAGATATCAGGAAGATCAACATCTTCATATCTTTGAGGTGGTCTCTGTTTTATGGCTGAACTATTGTTTCTTAACTGTTTTTTCCCTCGTTCCTGCGTTCCCTCACTTCCCTTAAAATCATTAATTATCGAGCCCAGTTAAAGAACAAACACTGTGGCTAGGCTTCAGATCATAAAAAAGCTTAGGCCCAAACTGGCTTCTCTTATGTCAAGGAAGCCATACCTGTGTTCTTCTCCAGGGAACCCCTAACCTGACCATACAAGAGAGGCAGGGAGAATTGGTGGGTTCCAGGAAGGACCCCTGTGCTACCCCAATTCCTCGGCCCTGTTGTCCCAGACCCTTAAGAAGATCCCTCCCCACATGCCGCCCCTCAACTACCAGCTGGAGCCTCCATCCAGGGTTGACTTTCCTTTCAGGGCCTGCTCTGACTTGCTGGGTGTGAGGAGATGGGTCACCTGTCTGTGCCTCGGTTTTCTCTCCTGTAAGATGGGAGTAAGTTCATTTACCTGCAAACACAGAGGACTCAAGGAGCTGAAACTAAAAACAAAAGGGATGAAATCAGTTCTCCCAGTTTCGTTGTTGTTCTTTCTTTGAATTTTTTTGGTTTGCTTTTTCTCCCTTCGGCCACTCTCTTCATCCCTTCTCTTCATACCTGTATCTTTTTCTTTCTGCTAAAACGGAGGAAGTTCCCGGGGCCCATCAGGATTCTGGAGCGAAGGTCAGGTCGGGGACCAAATCCGACGCCCTCGGCTCGGGGAGGGACTCGCTCGGGCGCGACGACCAGATGCTCTCCTTTTTTCTCGGGAGACTTCCGGCCGGGGGTGTGCAGCACAGACGAGAGCCCGGGCCACCCCCCACCCACCCGCCCCAGGCCATGCGCCCCGCGCTCCCGCCAGTCCCGCGCGCGGACACAAAGGTCCCGTAGGGACTGGTCCCGCCCGCCCCGCCCCTCCTCGAGGCCGCGTCCCCATTGGCCGAGAGCTCCAGGGGGCGGGGTCAGGGGCCGGGGCGCGGCAAGCCCGCCCCGCCAACCACGCCCCCTCCCCAGCTCGGTTCCCCGCAGTTGGAGCTGAGCGCCTGGTGGAGCGGAGCGGATAGCCAGGTAGGGAGCTTCTCTGGGGACCCCAGAAAGGGCGTGGTGGGGGGTGCCCTCGCTCCGATGGAGGCCCAAGATCCTCGGGCATGGGACCTCGGCCTCTTCTGCCCCCGCTGCCCCCCATTTACCCCCACTCTGGAGGGTCTTCCAGCTCTCCGGCTGGGTCTCTGGGCCCCTCGGAAATGGCCGGGCGGCAGTGGCCTGTTTGGGCAGCGCGGGTTACTCATCCCTGCCTGGAGGATGGTGGGTGTGGCAGCAGCCCGAGGGATTTCGGGCGGACGTCTGGTTGCATTTCCCGCCTGACCACCTGTTTTCTTGGTGCAGAAAAAAAAACCCTATTCTCCTCCCGCGCCCCCACCCCCACCCCTCCCCTTGCTTTCGCTGGATGGAGCTGGATGGGGTGACTCGCGAGGCGCTGGGGCGAGGCGCGCGGGGCGGGGGCCCCGCTCGGGGAGGTGGAGCCAGCCCCCAGCCAGGCCTGGCCGCGCCAGCTGCGGGCTCGGTGGTGGGACCGCTGCCAGGCCTGGCGAGGAGATTGGGGAGGGAGCGGGGACATCCTGGCGCCGTGCGATTGGCCGCCTCTAGGGAGGAGGAGTCGCCGGGCGCTCACCCGGGGTGTTTGCGTCCGGTTGGGGGGGCCCCCTGAGGCGGTGCAGAGAAACTTCACTCGCGCCCACGGGCTCCCTCCCTGCCGGCCTCATTGGCAGCCCAAGTTTTCAGGCCGGAAATGCAACGGTTTTTTGTTTTGATTTCTAAAAAGGAAGCCCCCAACAGCTTATCTGGGGTTGGAGTGGATGTATGTATTGGGAGTAGGGTGGGGGGGCCGGATTTCAGCCCCCTCCAGGCACGATCTCCGTTCCCACAGGCAGGAGGGTCTCACTGCAACATAGAGGGCTTCACTGAGCCTCCGTTTCCTCATCTGTAGGCTGGGGATGTAAGTTTCCCTACCGTAACGGGGTGTGTGAGAATAAAAGGAGATGGCTGACCCAAGACTGCGGTGGGGGAGCTTTAGCTACTGTTACATTTTTTACTTGCTTTAAAATATATATATATATATTTCTTGGTCTCTTCGTTCCCAGTCTTGCCCCTTCAATATTTTTCTCTACCCTGAACACAGGGGGAACTTGTAAAAACAGGTTCAAATCAACCCCAGGCTTAAAATCGCCTATTGATGTCCTCGTTGTCGTTTCAGTCCCAAACTCTTCACCAGAGTTTTCTGTTATCTCCATCCCCCAGCCAGACTGTCCCAGCCCCTTTCTGGCACCCGCCCTCCCTCCTTGTCCCTGAGCCTGTGCCCCTGCAGACTCCTCTGCCAGGAATGACTTCCCCATGGCCCCTGTAGGGCTTGAAGCAGGCGCCCCTTCCTCGGGGCCAGGGACCTTCTCCAAACCCCCTCTATCCTCGCCTTTCCCGGGCTGCCTTGATGGCCGTGGGTTCTTAATGCTGCGGTCTTTATCACCCTCCGGAGCCCCAACAGAGCAGAAACAGGGCCTGTAGTATCGCGAAGCCCGGCCCCGAGAAAAGCTCGGGAAAAGCTGGGCCAGGCCCATTGCCGGGCTCTGAGGGAAGAGGGAGGCCCTCTCGGGAGGGGAACGGTCTTTGTCTCACCGAGTGGCAAAGTCAGGGCATTCAGGGCATTCGGTTTGTGTCCCATCAGCAGAGACGGACGTGGGAGGGATTATTCTAGACGGCCGGAACCTGGCAGTGCTACCATTAGCGGCTCGACTATTGTTGCCTGAAGCCGTTGTATCTGGTACCCTCCTATACAACACCCTCAGTCCGCCAGGCTGGGAGGCTACACCAGGACCGTCCCATTTGACAGATGGGGAGACTGAGGCCGGGAACGGCGGAGGTCGCTTGCCAGTGGGGGTCACAGAGGGAGCGAAGAGCACAATTAGGCCTGAGACTCAGGTCTGATCGAAGCCCTGGATGGAGGCGAAGATGGAATACAGGAAGGCTGGCAGTGGGGGCGATGGGATGGCGATGCAGAATCGGCCTCGAGTTACCCACAGGGGCTTGGGCGCCTCCCAGGCCGGGGGCCGGGCCGGGCAGGGCCGGGCCGTGCCGGCACGCTAACGGCGGGCCTGTGCCGGAGGGCGCCTTGGCTTCCCGGTCGCTAGTCCTAGGGTTTCCGGCCTCTTCCCAGCACTCCCGGGCGGCCGAAAAGTTCCCAGCTGGGCTTGCCCCCCACCCCCACCCCGGGCACGGACATCTCAGATGCACCTCGGTGCCTTCTTCGTATTTCTCTCTGCTGCGGGCGCGGCCAGCTCCAGCCAGGCCGCCTCTCCCTCGCGCTCCCTCCCCTGATTCCACCCCCCCAACTCCCCTCGACCCCCGACCTCCCCTCGACCCCTCCCACCTCCCGTTGCCAGGCTCCACTCCCCCTTCCCAAGTCCTCGCCCCTCTCCCGGGCACTGCCACTCTCCCTGGCCCCGCCCTTCCTGGCCCCGAGCCTCTCCCCTCTCCCTGGCACCGCCCCTCCCCTGCCCCGAGCCCCGCCCCTCCATGGCCACGCCCTTCCTGCCCCGAGCCCTGCCCCTCTACCTGGCCACGCCCTTTCTGGCCCCTCGCCCCGCCCCTCGCCTTGCCCCCGCCCACTGGCCCCTCCCCTCCCCTTCTCTCTTCCCCCCTCTCCCCTGACCCCTCTCTCCCCGATCTGAGCCCACCTCTCCCCAGCGCAGCGGAGGGCAATGCAGCCCAGGCCCACTTCGGGACTCTTTTCGTGAACCTCTTCCTGCTTCCTGGGACTCCGCTGTCCTACTGACCCGTTTGGCCCAAGTGCCCCCAATTTGCGGGGTTGGACCTCAGTTGCGCTGGAGGTGGAGAGGGGAAGGGCGGCGTCTCTGCCTCAGTTTACAGGTGAGGCACCTGGGTGGACTAGGGTGACTTTGTGACTCATCTGGTGGCCCTCTTATGCAGGCTGAGAGGTGGGCCGGGCCAGTAACCCCATAACCAGTACTACTCCATGTCAATCTTGCCTTGCTGGGGGGAGCTCCTTAGAAATGCAGAATGTGGGACCTCATACCTGTCTTAAGCAAGTGTTCTGTGCTGTTCCCATCCATCGTGTGGGGTGGAACTCATTCCCACCTGCCAGCAGGGGCCTGGCCTCCTGGCTAGGAGGTATCTGAACATGGTACCCTGCCCTGGCCTCCCCCATCCAGAAACCCAGGGAAGGCTCCACACCCCATTTTTCAGAGTAGGCTTGATGGGATCTGGCTTTGCTGCCAGGCTGAGAAAGAAGCTCAGTTCTTTCTCCCACCCCTATCTTTCTGCCCTCCAGGGCCTGAAAGCTACCAAGAATGGAGGAGCCTTGTGAAACGAGCTGCAAACGTCTCACTAGAGTGTAAATGACTGATAGCACTGCCAAGGACCCCTTCCTGGAGTCAGCAACCGGTTACACGGCTTAAGACAGACTTGTCCTTATTTATTTATTTTATTTTGGCTGTGTTGTGTCTTTGTTGCTGCGCGGGCTTTTCTCTCATTGAGGTGAGAGGGGGCTACTCTTTGGTTGTGGTGCAAGGAATTCTCATTGTCGCTTAGCTTCTCTTGTGGTGGAGCACAGGCTCTCGGGGACTGGGGCTTCAGAGGTTGTGGCTCCTGGGCTCTAGAGCACAGGCTAAATAGTTTTGGCGCACGGGCTTAGTTGCTCCTCTGGACCAGGGATCGAACTTGTGTCTCCTGTATTGGCAGGTGGATTCTTATCCACTGAGCCACCAGGGAAGCTTCAGACTTGCCCTTGATATGACTGGTGGGGCTTGAGGCCCAGAGGGCAGGATGGCAGGGGCTCTGCAGGACTGGGTAGGTCTCCAGTCTCTGGATGCGTGGGCTGGTGGAAGAGGGGCTGGGAAGACCAGAGCCTGGTGCCCAGCTGAGCTCTGTGAACCTTCCTGGAGGACCCATAGGCCTGTGGGAAATTCCCAGGCTATTTTGGGCTGAGGCCCCCTTCCTGCCCTTTCCCAGGGTAAAGGCCTTGCTGGTGCTGGGGGCTGGGTGGCTCCCTGCACCCCTCCCTGCTCAGTCCATTGGTCTTCACATGTATGCACGTGCTTGTGTGCCTGGCTTCACACACATGCATGTGTACACATACACGTGCACCACACACACAACCACACACATATACACATGTGCATGCACTCATGCAGAAATGTGTGCACACAGCTCAGCAGCCGTAACAGGCCTTGGGCATGACACCTGGTCTGAATTTGCTGCAAGCCTGAAGCCATCTCAGGTCTGGCCTAGAGCCTCAGTCTCAGGCGACCCTCTGCAGACTGCCTGCAGCTGTAGGGAGTTGATGAAGCTATAGGGAGGTGAGAGGTCCCGGAGCAGGGGCTAGTGGCAGAGGGTGGGCCCTGCCTCCTCCAGGGCCAGCTGCAAGGCCCCCCGCTGGCGTTATTGGGAGAGCAGTTGCTGGTTGGAAGTGTGAGAGTCCCAGCGCCCCCATCTGTGTTTGGGGGCGCCGCAGCCGACCCCAGAGCCGGCATCTGGGTGACTGGCTCCCCGCTCCGCGAGCTGGTTTCCTTATAGCTGGACTTTAACCCAGGCCTTCCCACACAGAGGCCCTTCACTCCTCCCTGTCCCCGCCCCCCATCCCCGCAGGCCGGTGGGGGTGGCTGGCTCCCGTCCAGGTCTACCCAGGCTTCAGCTGTGCTCTGCACGGATGGCCCTCTGGAGGCGCGGGCAGGGTGGTGGTTGAAGCCCTTGCTCCCTTCCCCGACTCTCTCCCGGAGGCTCTGCATCCCTCAGTGCCTCATTTTCTCCCACTGCCAAGTGCGCATGCGCGCAGCCCTGACCTGCAGCACGACTGTGCCGGGCGCCCAGCTCACGGTGCACGTGAACGTCAGTGGCGGCTCCCGGTCCTGAGGCTGGTCAGGGGGACCCTGCTCTGTCCCCAAGCCGGGGGCTTCCATTGGAATCTCTGCGGGACTGGGTGTCCTGGGAGAGTCAAAGGGGCTGGGGAGGAGAGAGAAGGGGGCCCCAGCTGAGACCTGCTTTACAGGGAGGTGGGGAAGGGGGGAACAGTCAGATGGATGGACATGAGCAAGAAGAGTGGAGACCCGTGGGGATGACGATGATGCCCTAATTCCTGAGCTGGCCTGCCCCTCCACCCACCCATCTCCTGCCTCTCACCCCTCCTTCCCCAGCGACCCCCCAACCCCCAGTCTCCTTGCTGGCCTTTAGTCACACCTGCCCCTGCCAACCTTGGGGTCTTTGCACAGGCTGTTTCCACACTGGGAGAACCTGCCCCTGTTTTACAAATGGCCCACTCTTGTTTGTTTGCTTATTGTTTTTGGCTTTGCTGGGTCTAACTTGTAGTGCACGGGCTTCTTGTTGCGTTGGCTTCTCTTGTTGCCGAGCACGGACTCAGTAGTTGTGACTCGTGGGCTTAGTTGCCCCACAGCATGTGGAATCTTCCCAGACCAGGGATTGAACCTGTGTCCCCTGCCCTGGCAGGTGGATTCTTAACTACTGGACCACCAGGGAAGCCCTGCTGTCTGAGTCTCTACTGCCTAAAAACAGGGCCTGCCATCAGGCGCATGTTTGTTCAATGACTTTATGATTACGGTTATAACAACAATTGTAGCTGATCCTTAAATGCTCACTCGTTCTGGGCGGAGCGTGTGCAGAATGCTTAAAACATGTATTATGTCATTTCAACTTACTGACGCTGGTGTAAAGTCAGGACTGTTAAAAAAAATCTCCAGGTTCCAGATACAGAAACCAAGGTCCAGAGAGGTCAAGTATCTTGCCCAAGATCACACAGCTGGAAGGGTGGGATTTAAAGTCAGAGGTTCCTGACAGCAGGGGAAAGAGGGAGATTTTGGGTGGGCTGTTCCCCACCTCACCCTGGTGTCCTCAGGTCTCAGTGGTTCCTACCGGCTGTCCTGGGTGTGGGGCCCTCCCTTTTTCTGAACCGGCCCCCTTCCCAGAACCCCAGGCATTGGAACATTCTAGGACTCTATGACCTGTGCTGGTGGGTCATGCTGGAGCCTTGACCCCAAGCCGCCGGGGCCTTTCTGAGGTGGGGGCTCTCGGGACTCGCGGTCCTCCCTGGCCGCGGGTGCAGCTGAGAGAAGGGTCAGGAGGTACTATGTCGCTTCCTCCAGGGAGCCAGCTGGCTGTCTCCCCTCCCAGCCAGACGGAGCTGAGTCCTGAAAGGGGAGTGTGTAGGGGGCTTCGGGGCCACATGGAGGGAGCCAGTTCGTCTTCTTGGGGGGCAGAGGTGGGCCTGTCCTCTGAGGAATCAGGCCTGGCTCTCAGGCAGTTTGGGTTGGGGGCAGAGGGGCATTGCTGGGCAATGCAGATTGAAAGCTGGTGCCCTGGGCCACATAAATGCCTGCAGACCAGGAAAGCCAGGGCAGTGGCGGGGGATAGGGGTGGTGGTGGGGAGGTGGGCTGGAGGCTCTGGTTGTCAGAGCTGCTAGATTTCTCAAACCTAGCTGGAAACGTTGCCTGGAGCCGGGGAGGGGGGGGGGCAAACCTCTGGGATGTTTAAAAGATAGCTCGTGCTTTAAATATGAAAACCTTGTGTGAACCTCTCAGAACCCAGCAGAGCTGCTCCTGCCCCACCACTCCCTGTGAATGGGGGGGTGGTGACACCCTGGGAATGAAGGGGGGATGATATCTAGTCAGGCTCCTCTCCGTCCTGGGGCCAGGGGGTCCGCACCTGCCACCCTGAACCCCCAACACCAACCCTGAGCAGGTGCTGCGTGATGCCCACCCAGCTGCACCGATGGGCACAGTTGATCCCAGACAGCGGAAAGGACTCAGCCAAGGCCCTTTGGGTCCTGGGCTTTGGCTCTTTCTTCATGGCCTTGAGCCAAGGCCACCAGCAAGTTGGGTACAGTGGCCATGTGCTGCTCTCAAGACAGGAATGTAGATCCTCTCTCTTCAGCTGGGTCTGCCCCTGGCGTCTGATGCGTGTTAGGGGTCACAGAGGGAATTCCATTTCTCAGCAGCAGTCAGAGACTCAGGCTGGGTAGAAATGAACTTTAAGGCCTGGATCTGAGTCAGGGGCCTGGTGGCTGGAGATGCTGCCTTTGAAATGCCCCTGCCCGCTCCCCCTGCCCCCCTCGGGGTTTCTCCTGGACGCGGACTTGACTTGGGGTCCGAGCCCTTTTTGATTTGTGTCCCCGAGTTTCCTGAAGGAGCGCTGAGTGCGGGTCCCTTTTTCGCTTCCCCTTCCCCATAGTGCCCGGCACTTAGTAGGAGTTGGGAAATGTTTGATGAGTGGCCGAGTCCTCATCCATGTGGTTGGCACTGAAGCATTCCTGAGTGTCCTGTCTGCCTCCCTCCCTCTCTCCTTCCTTTTTCTCTCTCTCCTTCCTTTTTCTCTCTCTCCCTCCCTCCCTTTCACAAGAATTTACCAAGTGCCTGAGTGTGCCAGGGCTTCCCGGGTGGCGCTAGTGGTAAAGAACCTGCCTGCCAATGCAGGAGACCTAAGAGACTCGAGTTTGTTCCCTGGGTCAGTAAGATCCCTTGGAGAAGGGAATAGCTACCCACTCTAGTATTCTTGCTGGGGAATCCCATGGACAGAGGAGCCTGGTGGGCTATGTAGTCCATAGGGTTGCAAAGAGTCGGGCACAACTGAAGCAGCTTAGCTCGCACGCACGCTGAGTGTGCCAGAGCCTGTGCTGTGCATCCTGGGGACAAAGGGGGGCCAGTGGTGTCCTCGTGGCGTTTTTGTGAGGAGCTGTCATAGAGGGAGGCACACTGCTGCAACAGGAGCGCAGACCAGGCGCCTGCCCCGACTGGGACGAGCGGGCGCGTTTCTGGAGCAGGTGACATCCACGCTGAGTGAGCCTGGAGCCTGCATTCCACAGCCAGAGGAATATTCAAGTCTCAGATGACACTCTGTCCGGCGTGAGCGTGGGGAGGCATCTGGAGAGCCCCCCTAGCAAGGCGTGAGTCCCTGAGAGCCCCCCGTCTCTCTCCAGGTCAGCCATGTCATCTGAGCCTCCTCCTCCATCCCAGCCCCCCACCCACCAGTCCTCGACTGGGCTACTGGACACCCAACAGGCCCGGGATCGCTCACCGTCCCCGCTTCGGGGCAACGTGGTGCCGAGCCCACTGCCTACTCGCCGCACCAGGACCTTCTCAGCGTGAGTCTCGGGCTTCCCCAGACAGGTCGCCTCTGCATCCCTGTCTATCACATGGGAAACTTATGGATTGGGAAGGGGCTGATGGTGAGAAGCTGGGCAGGCACCTTGTAAACCCCGCACCGCACTGCCCTCAGGCCCCTCCTTGAGCCTGTCGTGAGCTGTGGGTGAGGGATGAGGGTGGCCAGGGATAGGAAATCGCTGGGGTCTTAGATCATCAGGCTTTAACCACCCACAAGCCCCTTTTCCCTGGGAGCCCTTGACCTTATCAGCTGCAAAACGGGGACGGTAGCAGGGTGGCCACTGTGCTGCAGGAGACCCACATGGCGCCTGGCAGGTGCAAAGCTCAGGCCAACATGTGGAGGCTGTTGTTAAGTTAGCCTTCAGAGGGAGGGATGCTCAGGGGGATTTTGCTCAGACAGGGAAACTGAGGCCTGAGAAAAGTTTGCCAGCATCATTCAGAGAGTCACTGTCACCAGGGTCTCTGAGTGGCTCCCAGAGTTGTGCAGTGCGTAACCTGCACAACTGTACATGGCGGCCCTGCCCAGAATGCCCTGGGGCACAGCTGTGGGTGGGAACTGGGAAGAGCTGGGTGTGCCCCTGAGAGCAGGGGGCTGTCCTAGAGGGCTAGTGGGGGCCCCTCATGCTCTCCACACTCTCTGTCAGGACGGTGCGGGCTTCCCAGGGCCCGGTCTACAAAGGAGTCTGCAAATGCTTCTGTCGGTCCAAGGGCCATGGCTTCATCACCCCGGCTGACGGTGGCCCTGACATCTTCCTGCACATCTCCGAGTGAGTCAGCGGCTGATCCGGGTGCTCTGGGGCTAGGGTGGGTGCCGTGGCCTGGAGGAGGCAGGGGGAGTGTGTGAACTCTGCTGGGCGGGTGCCAAGTGTGATGAGGTTGTGTGGGCCAGGCTTGTGTGACAGTGTTCAGGGCTGAGGGTGTGAGTCTACATGGTGGTGGCAGCGTGTGAGACACTGGAGGTGACTGTGTGTGTGTGTGTGTCTGTGGGTGCGCACACGTGTGTGTCTCTGTGCATATGTCTGTGCACGTGTCTCTGTGTGTGTTTCTGCATGTGTGCGTGTCTCTGTGTGTATGTGCGTGTGAGGTGAGAACCTCCTTTGGCCTTCCCTGGTGGCTCAGCTGGTAAAGAATCTGCCTGCAATGTGGGAGACCTGGGTTTGATCCCTGGGTTAGGAAGATCCCCTGGAGAAGGGAAAGGCTACCCACTCCAGTATTCTGGCCTGGAGAATTCCATGGATTGTAGTCCATGGGGTCACAAAGAGTCGGACACGACTTAGTGACTTTCAGTTTCACTTTGGGGTGGGTCTGAATGCCTGTGTGTGTCTGGCGGGCAGGCCTGGGTGTCCCTGGGAGTCCTGTGAGCCTGTGTTTGGCCTGAGGGTGGGTGCTTGCACTCGCCCCGGGGGCCCTGCCCTGGTGAGGCTGGGGGGTGACTGAACTCTGCTCCAGGAAGGAAGTGTGGGGCTGGACCCTCTCTACTGCCTCTTGCTCACTGATGTCCTTCCTTCCTGAGTGTCTGAAAACCCTGGCGGGGAGAGGAGGTGGGGGGCACCCAGGGTGGGGCCCACACATCCTCAGCCTTGGGGCTGGAGGGCGCCCTGCAGGCTGGCCTCCACCTCTGGTCTTCTAAGCAGCCTGCAGGTTTGTGGGGACCTAATCGGCTCCCCTACCCCATCCCCATCTTTGACCTCAGCAACCCCCACCCCAATCTTTTTGTCAGTGGCAGGCAAAGTACCCCACACAGCAGGCCTGACAATATGTAGAAACCATGTTTTGAAATTAGGCTCCTTTTGCAAATGTCTGCTGAGATGGGAGAGTTACCCTTTCTTACTCTCTTCCAACATCCCTACATGCCTGGTCTTCATAGACCCCCTGTACAATGTAGACACGAGGACACTGCTAAAGCAACGCCTTTTGACATACATATGAATCATACGTGGATGTAGAAATACATATCTATATTGCCTCTTATTCTGGAAGGAGTTAGAGTGGTTGACAAGGATAGACACAATGCGCCAAGAAAAATTAGTAAGGAAAGCAGGGGGTTGGGGCAGAGAAGAAAGATGGCATTTGGTTTCACTGCTAGCAGCGGGCTGCACCTTTACTCCTGAGCTTCCTGGTGGCTACAGCAAAGAGGGCAGCTCCATTTGCAATGTGATTCTTCAATCAAGGCCATATTATAGTCCCAGGGGAGAGCTCACTGGACTTGGCCTTCAGGATCCGAAGGGGATATTCCTCCTGGGGGGTGGGGGGCAGTGGGTAAAGCCAAGGGGGCATCAAGATGGGGACCTCTTCATCCCGGGTGAGATGGTGGCTCATGTCCTGTAGAAAAAGAGGGAAAAGGACTTTCTGGAAGGCTCCATGGGATTCTGAGGAGCTGAACAGCAGAGGTGCAGCCTGGTGTCCAGGACTCCTGGACCGGGCAAGAGGTTGTGGCTGCTGCTCAGGAAACCCCCGCGGGGTCATCCCCCAACTCTGATTCTCAGGCTCAAGACTGTCTCTCCTGGCTCTTCCATCCATAAGCCCCAGGGTGCCCACGTGTAACTGCCCTGTGAGCATCCGTGGGGGCGGGGCTCCATCTCTGTCTCCACAGCCGAGGTCCCAGGAAAGGAGCTGATTGGGTCAGGGGACCCTCAGTCAAGACCGAGGGCCCCAGTGGCTCCGCCTGGTGGTGGGGCAGGGTAGGGGGCAGCTCCTCCCCCAGGGGCAGGGGTGGGAGGGCAGCTCCTCCCCCAGGGCTGGTGTCCCGGCTTCTTCCAGCGCCAGCCCTGAGTGTCTCTCCTCGCCCCGCAGCGTGGAGGGGGAGTACGTCCCCATGGAAGGCGACGAGGTCACCTATAAGATGTGCTCCATCCCGCCCAAGAACGAGAAGCTGCAGGCCGTGGAGGTGGTCATCACCCACCTGGCGCCGGGCACCAAGCACGAGACCTGGTCCGGCCACGTCGTCAGTTCCTAGGAGCGGCCGGAGGCACCCTGGCTCCCCGGCTCTGGGGAGACACCCGGGGCAGGAGGCGGGACCAGCGGGAGAGGACAACTGTGCCGCTTGAGATGGGGCATCTGAAAGGGGGGGGAGCGTGGTCCCTGTCAAGTGTCTCCTGGAGGAAGGGGTTGGAGACAGGGGAAGGCACGGGGGTGCCCTCGGCCACCAACAAGCCTCCGACCACCGCAACCAACACCTCACCATCTGAAAAACATTAAAAGCATTGAAAAAGGAGAGGCGCTCCCTGGTGGCTGAGTGGAGGGTCTGAGCCCTGCCCAGGGGCTGGGTCGGGAGTCTTCCCTGGCCTGCAGTTCCTCCCACAACCGCTCCCCCCGCCCCCGCCGCGGAATTGAAGGCTGAGAATCCCCAGATTGGTCCTCTGGGTAGTGACATGGACCCTGAGTGATTTCCCAGGAAGAATTTTCACCCGGAGCGTGCGCACCACCCCGCCCTCCGCCCACATGCGTGAGTCTCTCCTTGGCCCTGGGCAGACTTTTCTGGTTCTGAGCTGGTTGTTCCAAGGGGCTGGGGGCGGGGAGCGCGGGGGTCTTGATGTCTCTGCAGCAGGAGGTGGAACAGCTGGGCGTCTGGCAGCCCTAAGTCCTCCATGTGGCAGCCGTGTGCTCAGAGGCGAGTCCTCGTTCTCTTTGAAGCCTGGTCCTCTCTGTCTGTGGTTGAGCGATCCTGGCTCAGCCACCCATCCGGGAGGTGGAGGGGAGGGGTGAGGAGTGTGGAGGGGGGGCGGGTCTTTGTTTCCAAAGGGACCTTTCTCGGGATCCATCTAGAAAAGAGCAGGTGGTTTGCTTCCTGGGAGCCTGGCGAAGTCACAAGTTGAAGGAGAAATAGGCCTTTGGTGGTGTTTTCAGGAAAACTGGTGTGAACTGCTTAGAATTTTTTTTTTCTTTAAGAACTCAAGCTCTCATCGGAGCCAGTTCTGTTTGCACTTTGCTGTTGACTTTGCAGACCTTTGTGGATATTTCCAGTAAACAGATCCTTAAGGCTTTCCTTTGGTGTGGCTTGGTTCGGCTTTAGTTGTGATTTAAAAATAGAAATAGCTGGGAAATATGGGAAAAACATATTTCACACATCTTGAAATATGTGGCCACACCCATGAAATATGTAGTCAAGGGTCCATTTGGCAGTACAGGGAGGCATGAGCCCTTGAAAGATAGTGGGGCCTCTTCCAGTGTATCTGAATTTCTGCGAGGGGGTCGGAGGCCAGAGCTGTTTTGCTGAGGACCAATGGAGTTGTGTGTGTTTTTTAAAGTATACCTGATCTACAACACAATGTTAGTTCCCCGTGCACAACACAGCGATTTGATATTTCCATACATCACGAAATGACCCCTGGAGTTGTTTTTAAGTAGGCGAGCAAGTGTTGGTTACAAGTGCACAATGAAACGTCACAGTTAAGGAAGCTGATCTTTTTTCCCGGCCTGTAGTGCCCCCTTGAAGGGTCTTCCCCACTCTGCCTTCTGCTGGTCCGCAGTGGCCGTCTCCCCTCCAGCCTTGGATGGTCCCCAGGTGGCCCCCAGAGACCCCTGTCTATTGGGTATGGACCACACTTTGAGTGAAGTCACGTCCCCCGAGACCCATCCTTGAGATTGAGAGCCTGCATCTTTGCCACCCGCTCCCTCAGGCGACTCAGCTGCCTTGCCCTCACCCTGGTACATGGTTGGGGCTCCATGTGACCCCACCAGCCTGCTAGTGGGCTGGAAGTCAGATCTGCTCCTCCAGGTGACATGTGGGTCCTCTCGCTGGGAGACTCCTTTGTAAATGCTCCATTCTTACTTTGTGTCGTGAGGGCTGGAAGGGACCCCTCCCCACTCAAAGCAGAATCTTGAGTTATCCCAGAGGCTCTAGGAGGATGGATGGTGTTGGCCACCGAGCTGGGGACAGAATCTGGATTCCTGACTCCAGGTCTTTCCTCTCACCAGCACCTTTCTCAATAAACTGTTTTGCTGGAGAGTCTGGCGTTCTATGTCAAGGTGGAATCTGGCTCCGGGGAGTTCTTTCTTGAAGCCAGCAGGTTGGGTGGGGGGGGGGGGCGGGAAAGGGGGGTTCATCTCCCCAAAGGAGGCTGATACAGTCATTCAGTCTTTTTTGGGGGGATGAGTAAGAAAGTGGGATCACCCATGCCTTGTTCCTTAATCAGTACCCTCGTATGTAGGTGAGCTGAGCAAAGGGATGTGGCTTCGTGACAACAGAAAATGCCACTTGGTTGGCCAGCTGTGAAGTGCCCTGTTGATGCATTTCCCTGTTTCCGATGTGAGCACGTGCACAGACAGGGGAGGCGGCCCAGGTTTGGGGTTTCCAAGGGCATGGGGGTGGGTAGGGGGAATGCAGGGGGGCAGGAGAGGCTGGGAAGGTCTTCCTTGGGCCCCCTGCCTCTCGAGAGGCAGGTGATGACTTTGGGGTGGTGCGCAGGCGAACATCTTTAATGTAAGAGCATATTGATGGCCAGGGCACATTAGGAAAAATTATGACCAGCCCATCGAACTTGTTCAGGGAGAGGCTGGAGCTGGCATTTAGCATGAGGGAGGGTTCGGTGGCAGCCAGGGTGCAGGGGATAGGAGGAGCTGCAGAAAGGGATTTTGGGGTCTGTGGAGGGTTGGCAGGCGGGTTGGGCAGACATGGAGCCCCGGCCGAGGGGGCCCTGCCTGGGGAGACGAGGAAAGAAGCCCCAGGAGAGGAAGTGAATCTGGGCCGCCGAGGCCGCCTTGCCTCGCCCAGACACACCCAGTGCCCGGTCTACCTGACTGGTTCTTCGGCTGGGCCTCCGGTCACTCCCCGCCAGGGAGCTTGACAGACCTGTCACGCAGATCCCTCCCTTGGGATCAAGTTCAAGCTCCTCACCGAGGTTCATAAGGGCCTTCCTGGCGCCGGTAGCTGCTGGTGTGGTCTTTCCCCTGTTTCCTGTGCCCTCGAGCCCAGGTCAGCTTCCAGAGTGCTGGGGGTGGGGGTGGGGTGGGGCCTGGGGAAGGGCAAGAGGGAGGCGGGAAGCTTTCTTAACAGCCCCAGGCTGACCTGGGGTGACCTCTCTGCTTCCCTCTTGCTCAACACTGAGCTACTGTGTTTACATCTCTTGCCACAGTGTCTACCGTCCTGGAACCTCGAAGGCAGGGAGGGACTTCCCTCGCCTGTCAGGGTTCACAGCTCTGCCTCACAGGGTTTTCTGGGGATGATGAAGGGAGCGGCGGCGGCTGCCACTCTTCCAAGGCTCTTATGAAAAGTCTGTTCAGTTGTTGTGTGTGTGGTAGGGACTATAATCCCATCTGAACCTCCATGCTCACTCGTGTCCAGCTCTATGCTATCCTTTGCACCGTAGCCTGCCAGGCTCCTCTGCCCATGGGATTCTCCCAGCAAGAGTACTAGAATGAGTAGCCATTCCCTTGTCCAGGGGATCTTCCAGACCCAGGGATAGAACCTGGGTCTCCTGAATTGCAGGCAGATTCTTTACCATCTGAACCACCTGGGAGAATGTCTAAATAAAGAAGAGATGGATGACATGACTGGGGGAGCTTGGGCTGGGCTGGACCTGGGATAAGACTACAGAAACAGAAGGATGACGGGGGGTCCGAAGTCATCTGGAGAATGGGAAGCAGGTTGAGGGAATTCTGATAGTGCAGGGTGGGGGTGGGAATGGGGCCGGCCTTGGGGACCTGCACAGGGAAGCTCCAAGCAGGGCGGGGAAAGAGCACACCCTCCACCTCGTTATAAGGGTTGCCACTTTCTGAGTAAGGTAAGACTCAACTGTTTTATGTTTTGACATAAGAAGTTACGGAGACTTGTAGGGCCCACTGGGTACTAACCCAGAGGACAGAGGCATGAAGGGTCTGTGCCAGTTGCAGTTACCATCCCGCAACATCGTGGAAACCACTGCATTGAAAAAACCGACTCTCGGGTCCCAAAGGGCTGAGCTCTTCCCCCAGAATCTGAGTAGGCACCGGCTCAATGAACCACCCAGGGACAAAACAGGAATCGGAATGAGAAACAGGAACCAATAAAATCACTTTAATTTGCTACTTTTCATTTTGAAAAATCATTACAGTATCATTTAAAATCCAGCCAGGAAAGATGCCCCAGGACTACTGAGTCCTGCGGACCACTGAGAACGGGTCACCCTAGCATGTGACCACGGGCGGGGCCGACCTCCAGATTGGTGCTGCTTCTTGCTTCCAGGCTAAGACAAGCCGGGCTCGGGGGAGGCTAGGGGGGGATCCAGGTTCCTCTGTGATGAAGGCACAGTGGTGGGGACCAACTAGTGGGGTGCCAGAACAGCCCTCTCCAGTTCCCCCACCCCCAGATTCAGGTTCAGGTCTGAGAGTCCCCAGCAGAGGTCACGCCTGGACTGACCCCACCCCAGTCTGGAGGGACCAAAGCTGAAAAAAGATGTGTGAACCATTTTCTTGGAAAGCTCGCATCTGTGCTCTGGATGAGGGTCAGAGCTGCTGTCCTTCCAGCCACACAGGAACTTGCAGGAGGCGGGAGGGAGGAGAGGGAGGGTTAGAGGCCTGAGAGAGCTGCTCCAGCCCCGGGGTCAAAGTCGGTGAGGGAGTGGGGGGGAGGGGGCGGGCTTATTCTTCAAAGACCGGGCTCCAGATCTGTTAGCAGCTCAGGCCCTTCCCTGATCCCTGAGGAGTGAAGTGTGAAGGCCTCGGCCCGAGTGCCGGGGCTCAGAGCAGCATCTCAGGCGGCCTGCGGGCCAGTTCTCAGTGGGGCTGTTGGTTCCACCATCCATGTCCCCGGAACCAGTGGGTTCTTCAATGTGTAGTGGATACGGAGCTACCCCGAGTCCTCAGCGAGTGACGTGCAAAGTCCCAGGGGTCAGTGGTCACTGGGCCAGCACAGACACTCATGGGCTTCGTTTCTGGAAATGTCTTAACCGTGTGTGCTGGGGTCGGCTCATCATAAACGTCCGTGCTGGGGTCGGCTCATCATAAACGTCCTGTCCTTTCTCATCAAGAGAGCCCCCTTCCAGTGCTGATGCAGGGGGTCCTGGCATGAACATCTGTTACATTTTCCACGAGACTCATGAAGAGGGAGGGTCCAGGCTCACTCATTTCATTCTCTCTGGACCGTTCTGGAATGATGGGGAAGTTGAAAAACAAAACCCCCGGGGGCACCGTGACTGCACATATGGGGTGGAGTGGGGGTGGTCGGAGACTCGGGTGGGGATGTAACTCTGCTGGAGGCAGTCCTTGGAACCGTTCTTGACAAGCCTTTTTCTCTGGCCCTGGAGACGGAGGGCCATTCCCCTGCCGAGCGGGGACCGTAGCGAGGACTGCAGAGTGGGCTGGGGGGGACCCCTCTCACAGGGAGCGACTCCCTCCCATGGGGTGCAGGCCGGTCAGTAGAAGAGCTCCTCGCAGATCCTGCGCGTGTCCTCGGGTGCTGCCACCGTGTAGCCCACCGTCCTGGGGTCTGTGAAGATCTCGTGGTCATTCCCGCCCTGTGAAGACATGAGGCGGATGCAGGCGCCACCTGGTTTGTCCTGGGCCTTGGCCCCTGCCACCCCAGGGCCTGGGACCACCAGAGAAATGAGGACCTCGCGTTTTATTGGGAGCATCTCTCTGCAGCTACCATTCCAGGAGAGGAACAACCCGGGACAGTTGCTACCAAGAAAGGGTTTTTCACCTTCCCTTGAACTGCCTTCCGCTAGGAACATGTAATTATGCCTGTGGAAGAAATCACAATGTTCCCGAAGACCCGTCTAAGGCTTATTTTTCTATCAAGAAAGCAGGCACAGTGGGTGACAGGAATCTCACTGCCATCGATTTGCTTTAACTGCACCCATATGTTCCTAACAGGTCACGGGAGGGCAGACAGGCCAGAGCTGCACTGCCTTTGAACTTCCTGGGACCATGGACATGGTCCATCCCTGAGCTGACGCTGGCCACGCGTGTGGCTGGCCTGACAGACGCGTGACTGGCCACGCATGTGGCTTATTAAGCTTCAACGGGCCCACGTGCCTGGAGACCGAGCCTGCTGACCTGGGCTCAGATCCTGGTTCCAGCACCAGCGACGGGGGCGCTGTGGGCGGCTCCCCGTCTGTGAAGGGGGGATCGTGGCGGAACCGTGCCAGAGGCGCGGAGGTCACCGGTGGACGAGCGGTCCTGTGGCAGCCCCTGGGGCTCAGCGAGTGCGGGGCCCTGTTTTCTTGCTCCCCTCGCCCACTGCGTCCCCAGGAGTTGAGGGCACGTGTCTGGAGGACCTGGGCATGCTGGGGAGAGGGGGTCCGTGATTGTGGGTACCCCCCCACCCCCGGAGCCAGTGCCGCGCCCTCCCCAGTCACACCTGTCTCAGGGAAATGCTGCTTCCACACCCCAGGCCCTGCCCCCTGCTTTCCTTCTTATGGAAATTCCTACACTTTCCTTACAAAAATGGATAAGCAGCCTAATTCAAAAATCTTAAAAAAAATCTGACAACCTTTTAAACGACTGACACCTGAAATTACAGCTGCTCTCGTCTTTGTAAGAACCAGCCACCCCCAAGCAGAAGGCGGAGGTGGTGAGGTTCACAGACCCAGAACAGTCAGCTGCCGGGGCCCAGGTGAGCTGGGTGGAGCCACTTTGGGAGCCGTGACCTTGGAGCCGTGCTGGGGAAGGTGCGTTCCCAGAAGCTGACCAGGCCTTACATGGGCCTCACAAATTTATGTCCCACGAAAGGACTCGGGTCAGCCAGCTCCCACTTCATGGCCAGTGTCTCCTAAACAAATACATGTGTGGGACTTCCCTGGTGGTCCAGTGGCTAAGACCCCCTGCTCCCAAAGCAGGGGGCCCGGGGTTCGATCCCCGGTCAGGGAACTAGATCCCACAGGCCTCAACTAAGGATGCTGAGCGTCGCAACTAAGACGCAGCCAAATAAATAGATGAGTAAATATTTGAAAAACAAAACAATACCA
This sequence comes from Bubalus bubalis, assembly GCF_019923935.1. NCBI lineage: Eukaryota > Metazoa > Chordata > Mammalia > Artiodactyla > Bovidae > Bubalus > Bubalus bubalis. Next base: position 34,530,367 of record NC_059180.1, read on the forward strand.
AAACAAGTACGTGTGAAACCAATTCTTACGATGCAACGAAAGATTTCTCTTAGGGCCGCCCGGGTGTGGGGAAGCGAGCACAGCGCACCTAACGGCATCTGACAACAAAGGGAGAACCAAGCCCTGCCCCGTGCAGAGGCCCAGCGCCCCCGGGCACTCTCACTGCTGCGCCACTCACGGACCCTGGAGGAACGCTGGAGGGAGGCAGCGCCCACAACCCGCCTGGCCTGGGCTTGGAAGCTCGAGGGACAGTGGCAAAGTCCACTAACAGGCTGCCTTCCGAGCTGGTCTCTGAGACCGACCCAGACGGCTCCGCTGGCCTCTGTAAAGAATGCAGGGAGGGGCTGAAGGAAGGGAGGCGACGGAGAAGACAGTGACCGCCCATCCGGGAAAGGCTGCCCCTGAAAACCCGCCGGGAGGAGGGGGGTTCACGCCAAGCCTCCAGGGAGCCAGGCTTCACACCATCAGGTTCCCATCACTAGAGGGTCCTTCTGGAGAACGGGTGGGGGCGAGGTGAGGACTCCAAAGGGGGAGCAGAGGAGGCGCCTGCCATTAGGCAGGGAGCAAGGCAGACAGAAGACACCACCTGGGGAGCAGGACCTCTGGGGTAACCAGGCTCAGAGCCGCCACACCCACTCCCCTGGGGAGGGCGTCCCGTGCGGGGACAGCTGGGTGCCCACCACAGCCTCACTTGGCATGAGCATCCTCCAGCCCTGATGGCGGGGGTGCGGGCAGGTAGGGGAGCTGTCTCTGGACCTGAGTCAGCCCCACTACTGTATAAGCCACTGGCTTGTATCGAGCCAAGGTCCAGAGATTCAGATCACCTGTGAAAGCGTAACCGCCCACAGGCCTCTCCCGCGGGGACCTGGCCTCAGAGCACGGCAGGCTCCTCCTGGGCAGCACAGACCTCGCCAGCCAGACTCGGAAGCAGGTCGGGAGAAGCAGAACCCAAACACCAAGCTAGTGAGGGCACCGCCCTCGAGAAAAATACAGCTTCGGTAGTAACGCTTCGGAGGACAGGAAATGGTGGAAATTTCAAAACTGGATTTACATATGCACCGAGGTTACCAGACTCAGCCTCCCCAAGCTCCAGAACAAAGCTCTGGTTTCCTGGGAGAAGAGGGAGGGGGCGGAAGGATGAATAAGCGGTCGTGTTTCCGTTGGGGTGAACCTGGCCGGCCTGAAGGAGAGGCCCCGGCTCAGCCCAGGCCGCCCATTAATATTTAATCCCAGAGAGGCCAAGGTCTGGGCTGCAGGGGAGAGGGTTCCAGTGAAACCTGATTATGCCGATGCTGGAGATAAAGAAGGGGAGCAGGGCTCAGTGTCCCTGACCCAGGTTCCTGCAAGCCACAGACTCGACATGACTTCCAGGGGGTCTGGGCTGCGTGGACACCCGCCCACCGCATAGCCAGGCTCTGCGGCTGCACGAGGATGTTTACCCCGGGGGAGTCCAACAGGCACTTGGCAGATCTCTACTTGTTAGGGGTACAAAGGCCTCCAAGACCAGGCCTCGGCCCAGAGCAGGGATTCGCCCCCTGGTGGCAGGTGACAATCACCGCAAGAGCTTAAAAAATTCATCAGTAAAATTGGGAAAGAACAAAAGATGGGGGGCCAGAGGCCTGGGTAACTCTGAGAGCTCCCACCTCAGGGTATCTCCAGCCACCTGAGGGCCAGGCGCCCGGGGCTCGGGCAGCAGGCCGTGGGTCTGGGGGCTCCCCACCTGACTGCCACATGTGCTGTTCTCCGTGGGTGAGAACAATCTCACTTTGCCAACAAAGGCCCGTCTAGTCAAGACTATGGTTTTTCCAGTGGTCACGTATGGATATGAGAGCTGGACTATAAAGAAAGCTGAGTGCCGAAGAATTGATGGTTTTGAATTGTGGTGTTGGAGAAGACTCTTGAGTCCCTTGGACTGCAAGGAGATCCAACTAAAGGAGATGAGTTCTGAATATTCATTGCAAGGACTGAGGCTGAAGCTGAAGCTCCAACACTATGGCCACCTGATGCGAAGAACTGACTCATTTGAAAAGACCCTGATGCTGGGAAAGGTTGAAGGCAGGAGGAGAAGGGGATGACAGAGGATGAGATGGTTGGATGGCATCACCGACTTGATGGACATGAATTTCAGCAAGCTCCACGAGTTGGAGATGGACAGGGAAGCCTGGTGTGCTGCAGTCCATGGATCGCAAAGAGTTGGACGCAACTGAACTGATCTGACCACAATCTCAAACAACTTTAATGTTTGAAAATGAATGCCCTTAGAGAATGTACTGATTTTTTTTTCCGAGAAAGAAGTAAACAGGGTAAAAAATAATAAGAGCCTGGCACCAGGGACATGAGGTTTTGAAAGGAACCAGGTGACTCCAATGTTGCCTCCAGGGCCGAGAACCAGTGGTTTCAGATCTAGTGATGACCAGGCGGCTCAGTGGTAAAGAAGCCACCTGACAACACAGAAGATACAAGAGACGTGGGTTCGATCCCTGCATCAGAAAGGCCCTCTGGAGGAGGAAACGGCAACCTACTCCAGTATTCCTGCCTGGAAAAATCCCATGGACAGAGGAGCCTGGTGGGCCACAGTCCATGGGGTCACAGAGTCGGTCATGACTGAACAGAACGTGCACACACAAGATGACCTGGCCAGGGGTGGTGGAAAGCGAGCTGGCTGTTGGGCTGAAGTCCCTGGATGATTGACCCTTCCGGTCTGCTGATGGCTCTGGCATATCCTACCTCTGATCCATAAAAAGGGGTTCAGAGCTGTGAGGGGTCCTGGCTCGGGAAGCTGATGCTATGAACACCAGTGCCCCCTGGGGGCCCACTCTCCCTGACCAGGAATGCTGGGGCGGGCAGGGGCCACTCCTGCCTCGGGCCTGGTCCAGTCAGCCACCGTCCTGTCCTCTGGACCCTGGAGGCCATGGACTGTTGTGTCTGGAAGGAAGGCGGGCCCCCGGTGGACACCTGGAACCTGTGGCTCCTCTGTACCCCATTCTAGCTTTTGCTCCTCTCAGCGGGGGCACAGGGGTCTTCTCGGCCAGGCTGAGACCCTTTAATCTGGTCCAACCTCCTCCGGGGGGCTCCCCTCACCCCGCTAACAAAGCCTGCCATCAGCCACCTGAGACCTAGTCCTTAGATTTCACCAGAGAAAGGAGTAGTGAGTGAGGTGGGTCTGACCCCAGGACACAGTGCTTTTGCTGGGGGCCCTGGAGATGCCTTGAGAACGCTGGGCACGGCGAGGAAGTCCTGACTGTGGCTAAAGACCTACGAGCATCTCGAGGGTAGCTGGGTACCACTCACAATGGTGACGCGTCATCCGCCCCGTGGGCCCCAACCTCACAAAGCGCCCTCAGCCCCAGGTGAGCCTTATCCGAACTTCCTTAAAGGCAGTGGCTCCTGGATGCAGGCCAGGCTTGCCCCACTGCCTGCCCTATTAAGACCTCACTTTGTTCTTGAGCCTTCCGAAGGGGACCCATGCCCCAGTGGACGGCCCAGGGCACTGAGGCCCAGGAAGAGACAGACTTGCTTGTGGTCACCGCGCCGGGCTTCTGGGGGCGCAGATTTGGGTACTCTCAAGCCCACTGCCCCTCTCCACCACGTGGGTTTTAGGGAGAGTGATCGCAGTGCTTTGGAAGTAAGGGGAGAGAATGACTAGGGAGGGGCTTCCAGAGCCCACTCAGGGGTGATCCTCTGTGGGGGCCCTGCCTTCCCTGGCTGCGGTGGGGACGGGGCAGACCCCGTGGAAGTGTCCAGCTCAGGGTCTGGCGCTGAGGAAGTACTTGAGAAGTTTCGTTTTCTTCTCTTTTTCAATTAGACAGTTTAAAGTTTTAGTTTTCAATATATAGCACCTTCAGGCAGTTCAGAAATGTAAAGAATAGGATTTGGTCACAGCGGGCAGTCCCTCTCCCCTCCTCACCCCTACCCTCACAGTTAACTCTGGAGTTTGTTTCTGGGGTATCTTTTCAGACTCCCTGTGTGTCCGGACGCGCAAACGTGAGGAGAGAGGACTTCTCTGTCTTTAGACAGTCACGCAGCCTGTTACCCCGCTGTGTTCACTCCATCTCCTCCTGCGAAGGGCGGGGTCCTAGCTGGGCCGGCCCCTCTCTGAAGCCCTTTCTACACATGGAGGAGAGAATCGAGAGCTGAATCAACCAGAGCGGAACTGCAGAGTCAGAGTCCATCAGTGGGTAATGGGTTCAGATGTGTTTTCATGCTGCAGTGACTTAAAGCCAAGATGTTTATTAAAAAAAGCATTAAACAAGCAGAAGCACTGTTGCCTGGGAATTCAGGAAGGCTGGGGGTGATTTGGCAGCCCCCCAGACAGCGAGGCAGAGTGGTCTGGGTCTTCTTCCCAAGCCCTGGCTGTCTCCCTCCCCACGGCAAACCAAGGCCCCCAGGGCTGGACCCAGGGCCTTTAACCTGAACTCCGAGCTGGGTTTAGGACACTGGTTGTTGTGACTGCTGGAGAGGATGAGGGGGTTTCCAGCACTGACAAGAGTTTAGAAAAGCAAAGGCCAGCCTCTTGCTTCTCCCCTCTGCTCTCTGGAGGTGCTCAGGGTGGGCTGGGGGTCGGGGAAGACACAGGGGACCCCATACAACGTCAGATCCCATCAGAGGGAAACTGAGTCTGCTGAGCTTGGCAGGGAAATGGTTTTTCACCCAGTACTCAGCTCAGGTGCCACCTCCCTGGAAGCCAGCAAAGACATTTGCCTGGCACAAAGGGAAAAAACAGCTTTCAGAATGTCTGTCACCGAATAGGAAAAGAAGCGTAAAGCTAGCGCCTGAGCTGCTCTGTGCGTCAGGACGGTCAAAGAGTTAGATGGCTGGGCCGCTAACTCCCGTTTCCGGGAAAACCACTGACAAAGAAGACCAGAGAAGAGGGCCGAGGATGACGCAAGAAGGGTTCACCACAGCGTTCGTTACAAGAGCAAAGAGCCGCAACCCAAAACGGCCTCTGCTAGGGAAATGGGTCAAAAGACTGTGCCTAATCGCTAGAATATTATACGGCCATCAAACGTTTGTCTTCAAAATATATTCCCTGATGCAGGGGCGGGAATGAAGTATGTTGAGAACAAAAGCAACAACGAAAGGAGTGAACGTGCCAGGTCCCACAGTTGGGGTCATGGACAGACGTGCAGACGGGCTGGGCGGCGTGCCAGCTGCGACTCACAAGCGCCTTCTACTTGCCTCCTCACGCCGCTTCTCGTTTTCTACAATGAATGCCTGTTAATTAAGGATTGAGTCAGGGGGAGGGGGACCTCCATTTCGCAGCACCCATTTTTTAAAGGTACGTAAGATTAAAAAAGAAGGTAACTGATACACTACTATGTGTAGTAAAGACTCCTCCCGCCAAAGCAGGAGACACAGGGATTTTTCAGTCCTTGGGTTGAGAAAATCCCTTGAGGAGGAACGGCAATGCACTCCAGCGTTCTTGCCTGGGAAATCCCAGGGACAGAGGGGTCTGGTGGGTGACAGACCACAGGGTCACAAAGAGTCAGACACGACTCCGAGACTGAGCACGCAGGCACAACGAGAACCAACTGCATAGCACAGGGAAGCCTACTCAATGCTCTGTGGTGACGTAAGTGGGAAGGAAATCCCAAAGAGAGGGGCGGTGTGTATACACAGCTGATTCACCGCTGTACTGCAGAAAGTAAGAGAACATTAAAAAGTGACTATACTCCAGTAAGGGCTTCCCTGGTAGCTCAGCTGGTGAAGAATCTGCCTGCAGTGCAGGAGACCCCGGTTCAATTCTTGGGTCGGGAAGATCCTCTGGAGGAGGGGATGGCAACCCACTCCGGTATTCTTATTCTGGAGAATCCCTGTGGACAGAGGAGCCTGGCGGGCTATGATCCATGGGGTTGCAAAGAGTCGGACATGACTGAGGGACTACGCCCAGCACAGCACATACTCCAATAAAAGTTAAAACAACAATAATAAACCACAAAACAGACTGATGTGTGGTAAGGCAGTGGTTAAACAGAAAACTCTCTAATTCCTACATGAAAAATTCCCCAAAGAAGTAGTTTATTGATTACCTCAAGGAGTGCACTCCACTCTGCAAAGCCCCAACTAAGGCCTCAGATGGCTGTTTACGCAGAGCAAGAAGGCCATGGTCACAGAATATTCTGTTTTGGCCCGTCTGAAGAGCCTGCTTCTCATACTAAAGGACCGGCTCAAAGCTGGGGAGACGGGGGAGGTATCTGGCCGTCTCTTAGATCCTGGGGGTAATGTCATTTGCTCGCTTTGCCTCAGACAGTGACTTTCTTCCCCCAATTCTTTGCCTGAATTCAAAAGCACTTCTGCCTCAAAGCATTTCAACAAAAGGAGGTGGTTATAAACCATTTCTCTCCATCACTGAGAGAGAGGCTCAGTGATACAGCTCCTGAGAAGCATGGGGTTCTCTGGGGAACGAGACAACCGTGCCCGCTGGAGAGACGGTCTGTGGACTGGGAAGTATACTCATTGTGGGGAGCTGGCTCTGGGGTCGTCAGCTCTATCATTAGCTGTGTGACCTTGGGAAGGTTAACCTCACTGAGACCCAGGTTTATAATTTTTTTTCTGGCCACGCCACTCCGTTTGTGGGATCTTAGTTCCCTGCCCAGGGATTGAACCCAGGCCCGTGGCAGTGGAAGCTTGGAGTCCCAACCGCTGGACCGCCAGGCAAGTCCCCCAGTTTTATGATTCAGAAAGCAGGCCTTGAGACTATACCATCTGGAAGTCCCTTTCCTGCAGGAAGACTAACACGTGGAGATCTTACTGAAAAAGGCAGGTCCACGTAGAACGTGTGTGCTAAGTTGCCCAGTCGTGTCTGACTTTTTCTAACACCATGGACTGTAGCCCGCCAGACTTCTCTGTGGGATTCTCCAGGCAAGAATACAGGAGTGGGCTGCCATTTCCTCCTCCAGGGGATCTTCTCAATCCAGGGATCGAACCTCCATCTCTTACATCTCTTGCACTGGCAGGTGGATTCTTTAGCATTAGCACCACCTTGGAAGCCTCCCACGTGGAACAGACTTTAGTAAAACAGCACAAACCCTGGGTGTTTTGCTGGAGGAATTGAAGACGCCGTCCATGCCGTCTTTCTGCAGCACTGGCTGCTACAGGGCAGCCACAAGCCTGAGAAAGGAGCCTGACAGCAAGGTAGCGACCACACTGCGTGGCCCGTGGGGAAGCAGAGGGACACGAGGTGAGAGACGGTGAAGGGAGGCGGCCCTTGGCGGGGCAGTGGCCATTAGGGGCGCACCTCCTCGGGGCCTTGATGGCGGCAACGCCTCTTGGTCGGGCTCGCGGAGACCTGCCTGTCCTCAGGAGAGCCCCGAGGCTCTGGGGAAATCCCTTTGGCTGGCGCTGGCCTCTCCACACTGGGCTCTGCTCTCAGCCCCCAGTTCAGATTCAGTCCTGGACCGGGGGTTCCTGACCGCGCCCCTGGGACAGCCCCCTACCCCGTGAGTGATGCCCAGATCTGACCCTGCACCTCATCTCTCCTGAATGTCAGACCCACGAGATTCCCATTCTCCTACCATTCAGGGCTCCTCGTGCCTAATCAAGATGAATGCCTCTGGGAAAAATACGGTGAAAAATAAAAAGGGTAAGGGCTTCGAAACGAAAGAGGGTATGATGACAGCCCCAGGTCTTGTTCTGGAAGGTGCTCGGGTGGGCGACACTCAACGCCACACTGAAAGGCTCTATCCTTACCTCCAGAGGCGGCAGGTGTCTGAGCTCAGAGACACCCCGCAGGACAGAAGCCACCACCCAGTGTCAGCCAGGCTGCCGGGCGAAGTGTGGGGGGGGAAAAGCCCCTCTGTCTGTCCTTCCCCTCAACCTAAACTGAACAACACGGCTGCTAACACCCTTCCATACTTACTGGCATGGTTTTGTCACCGAAGAAATAGATGGTCTTATAGCCATCCTTCTCCACATGTTCCAGGCAGTACCTCTTGTCCCAGCCATCGGGGAAGACGTCGAAGCTGATCTGGCCTCCTGCCGAGCGGGGAGAGACACACAAGCCAGAGATGCAAAGGAGGTTAATGATGTGTCACTGAAAAAAACGTGCACTTCAAGCTAGTCTGTAACTGGAGCCCCAAGGTTGACTTTTATTACCCTGGCTTGCTAATTACCATACTTTAGGGGTAACTTCAATCACTCCAGTGTTCTCGCCTGGAGAATCCCAGGGATGGGGGAGCCTGGTGGGCTGCCGTCTATGGGGTCGCACAGAGTTGGACACGACTGAAGTGCTTTGCAGCAGTAGCGGTAGGGGTAGCTTCTAGGATTTTTTTTTTCCCTAAATAATTGTTGCTGTGGTTGTTTTATTTTTAGTTAAGGTATGGATATATACATATATTTTTTGATGTGGCTCATTTTTAAAGTCTTTACTGAACTTGTTACAATGTTGCTTCTCTTTTACGTTTTGTTTTTTTGGCCCGGAGGCATGCGGGATCTTAGGTCCCTGACCAGCGATAGAACCTACCACCCCTGTATTCGTAGACGAAGTCCTAACCACTGGAGGGGGGAATTTCTAGGGAAGTCCCTAGAAATTAATTTTGGCATTACGCTTCCCCCGCTCTGGACATCATTTCACTTAAAATCTAAAAATCTGAAGTCTGAAGAAGAGACGCAGCATGCTGACTCAGAGTGAGAACCACGTCTGCCTCTGCAGGGCAGGGTTAGACGCTGAAGCGGCCCGGCGTGCAGGCTGCCAATTGCCTGCTGCAGCCCTGCTCACCTCCAGCCACACCACGCTCTCGCTGCATCCTCCCAACAGCAGGATGCACCCAGCTTGCTGTGCAGGAAAATGAAAATCCCACGGATGGCGATTTTCCACACAGCTTTCATGGGCAACAAAAAACCCTTTCAAGGCTTTGTTGGGACACTTAACAGCCCACCCATTTATCTTTTACACAGAGTCCCCCTGCAGCTCTAGTTTTCTGGCAAGGGTATGCTCGCTTATTAGAGCTGGTGAAAGGAGAGGGCTTTAAGAAACGGGTCACCAGCACTGACAGTAGAAACCTGTCTGCTTAAAGCTGGGCGTGTTCCACCTGATTGCAAGGTGGAGACGCCCGGCGCTGCAAGAGGGGCTCTGCATCAGACACAGCAACAGCCGCGCTGGCCGGTCACTGTCGGCAGAAGCTCCGGGAACCTAGACGAGAGCCTGCTCCTTTCTGGGCCCTGTTTCTTGATCTGTAAAATAAGCACAAGTGACTTCTAAGGTTCTCTGCAGGTCACACGTTACAGGATTTCAGACACATTTGACTTACTTGACCTAACGGGCCCCCTCTGACCCCTGCCCTGTCCCATCTCTTCTACGGAGTCACCCACGTGCTGTCCTCTGCCCAAAGGTGTGCGGATAAGTTCTCACTCTTCAAGCGCACATGTGTGCGTGTGTGTGTGTGTTCAGTCAAGGCCTGTAGCCCTCCAGGCTCCTCTGTTCACAGGGTTCTCCAGGCAAGAATGCTGGAGTGGGTGGCCATTCCCTTCTCCAGGAGAGCTCCCTGACCCAGGGATCGAACCTGAGTCTCTTGCATCTCCTGCCTTGGCAGGTGGATTCTTTACCACAAGTGCCACCTGGGAAGCCCCTTCGTCACACAGTTCATCAAGCAAGATGCTCTCGTTTTTGAGCAGGAGAAGCATTTGGAGGAGAATCCTGCTGGGTGAGGATTCAGAACCAGCAGCCTGGAATTCATCTCCTAGTCTGGCAAGTTGCTGCTACGGCTGATTCTGCAGGACAGTGGTTTTTTCAAAAATTTATTTTAGGCTGTGCTGCAAATCTGGAAAACTCAGCAGTGGCCACAGGACTGGAAAAGGTCAGTTTTCATTCCAGTCCCAAAGAAAGGCAATGCCAAAGAATGCTCAAACTACCGCACAATTGCACTCATCTCACACGCTAGTAAAGTAATGCTCAAAATTCTCCAAGCCAGGCTTCAGCAATACGTGAACCGTGAACTTCCTGATGTTCAAGCTGGTTTTCGAAAAGGCAGAGGAACCAGAGATCAAATTGCCAACATCCGCTGGATCATGGAAAAAGCCAAGAGAGTTCCAGAAAAACATCTATTTCTGCTTTATTGACTATGCCAAAGCCTTTGACTGTGTGGATCACAAGAAACTGTGGAAAATTCTGAAGGAGATGGGAATACCAGACCACCTGATCTGCCTCTTGAGAAATTTGTATGCAGGTCAGGAAGCAACAGTTAGAACTGGACATGGAACAACAGACTGGTTCCAAATAGGAAAAGGAGTACGTCAAGGTTGTATATTGTCACCCTGTTTATTTAATTTATATGCAGAGTACATCATGAGAAACGCTGGACTGGAAGAAACACAAGCTGGAATCAAGATTGCCGGGAGAAATATCAATAACCTCAGATATGCAGATGACACCACCCTTATGGCAGAAAGTGAAGAGGAACTCAAAAGCCTCTTGATGAAAGTGAAAGTGGAGAGTGAAAAAGTTGGCTTAAAGCTCAACATTCAGAAAATGAAGATCATGGCATCTGGCCCCATCACTTCATGGGAAATAGATGGGGAAACTGTGGAAACAGTGTCAGACTTTATTTTTTTGGGCTCCAAAATCACTGCAGATAGTGACTGCAGCCATGAAATTAAAAGACGCTTACTCCTTAGAAGGAAAGTTATGACCAACCTAGATAGCATATTCAAAAGCAGAGACATTACTTTGCCAACAAAGGTCCATCTAGTCAAGGCTATGGCTTTTCCTGTGGTCATGTATGGATGTGAGAGTTGGACTATAAAGAAAGCTGAGTGCCGAAGAATTGATGCTTTTGAACTGTGGTGTTGGAGAAGACTCTTGAGAGTCCCTTGGACTGCAAGGAGATCCAGCCAGTCCATTCTGAAGGAGATCGGCCCTGGGTGTTCTTTGGAAGGAATGATGCTAAAGCTGAAACTCCAGTATTTTGGCCACCTCATGCGCAGAGCTGACTCATTGGAAAAGACTCTGATGCTGGGAGGGATTGGGGGCAGGAGGAGAAGGGGACGCCAGAGGATGAGATGGCTGGATGGCATCACTGACTCAATGGACTTGAGTCTGAGTGAACTCTGGGAGTTGGTGATGGACAGGGAGGCCTGGCGTGCTGTGATTCACGGGGTCGCAAAGAGTCGGACACGACTGAGCAACTGAACTGAACTGAACTGTGCTGTGTAACACGCAGGATTAGTTCCCCGACCAGGGATTGAACCCATGCCCCCCTGTTTTGGGAGTGCAGCGTCTCAACCACTGGACTGCCAGGGAAGTCCCAGGCGAGTGCTTTCCTTCTTATGGACGGGCCACCTGTAAAATCCTGCTGCCCATCAGCAAACTGAGCACTGAGTCCAAGAGCTGAACTTGGACTGGGCCGTATGGCTGTCACCAGCCCCATGTGGCTCATGAGCCCTGAACTTGAACTGAGTCCAAGTCCAAGAGCACATCGGCCCACAGCCACCTCCCAGCATGAACCCCTCAGACATATGGTACCTATGGAAAACGTGAGGCCTTTCCCAGCAAACTCTTTTCGCAGATCCTCCACGAACTTTTGTCTTATGTTTTCTTTCTGAGGAAAACAAAAAGATACCGCGAGTCTAGAGCAGTAGACAGCAGGCTTTCTTGGCCACAGACAGGCACACCACGTGTCCGCACACCCGGGCTATTTCAGGAAGACTCACCTGATCGAGCTCGTAGAACTCAATGCGTTCTTCCTGGCTGCAGCTTCTTCCGATCGGCGACACGTTCAGCATCCCGTTACGGAACTCTATGAAAGTGCCCCTGGGCGGGAGGGGAAGGGGAGAGGGGTCCCGGGAACACATTTGAGCAACATGGCAGAAGGACAGATGGGCTAAGAGGCAGGCAATTCCATAGGCAGAGGCGGGTGCAATCAACATGTGGAGGAGCTGTGCTGGGCCGTGGCCCGTGAGCCCTGAACTGTGGCTGATCCGAAAGGAGACGAGTGTTTAGAGATTTCATATGAAAAAGTGTACCTCACTAATAAGGCTTTCCTTACTTTTAAAATATTTACTTATTTGGCTGAGCTGGGTCTTAGTTGCAGCATGAGGGACCTAGTTCCCTGAACAGGGATCGAACGTGGGCCCCCTGCATTGGGCGTGTGGAGTCTTAGCCACTGGACTACCAGGGAGGTCCTGATAACGCTTTACATTGACCATATTTGACATGACTGTATTTTGGATATATTTGGTTAAATAAAGCATATTAAAATGAATTTCACTTGTTCCTTTCTTTCCTAAAAACCAAAAAACCCAGGACCACAGAAAGCTCAAAAAATATATTACATTTCAGCTGGACAGTGCTGCTCTTGGGCAGAGAATGTTACAGCGAGCAAAGAGCTATGGAAACAATTACTAGCTCTTCACGCTCCCCGAGGAATCTGAAAGTATCTATCCAGACATCGTGGCCAGTGATTTAGTGAAATGCTGCTTTTCACCAAGCAAAGAGACACAGGAAAAGCTGCTGAGGTCAGTAACAGTACTGTGAAGATGAGTGCCAGGCATGGGGCTGGGACCAGATTCCAGGCCAAGGCAAGCCACAGTTTACCAGGTGACCTTGGGCACCGCTCTGAGCCTCAGAAAGGGGCTAAGGGCACTCGCTCTAAGCCCCCGAAGGAGCTCCTGAAATCTTTATGTAAAAGTACTTTGCTAACTGACTAGCAATGAATACTCAATCAGGTAAAGTGAAAACGGCAAAGTCTCCCTCACTGGACCCTCCCCTGCTGTGCTCCACTTGCAGAGCAAGAGGCAAACGTGTGTATACTGGAGACACTATTCCAACCCCCCGCCCAGCTGTCCTGGACTCTGTACAGCCCAGCCGGTCCCCTACTCCGTCTACATGTACACGGGGGTGGGGGGCAATGGTTATCATGCGGGGGCAGGGATCCTAGGCCTGTGGGTCCTAAACTGTCAGTAAAAGGGCTCTATTGTTTCCCCAGCTCAAGGACACATCATTACTCTCATTCCTGAGAAAGGGAGGGCGGCTGATGCGTTGTTGAATGGCTTCTAACACCAGGACTAAGGCGATCGATCAAGCATTCACTTCCCCCCTGAAGATCTGGACTATCTGACATCTCACTGCACCTGCCCGACCTGTGCGGGGCATAGAGTGAGGCCCACGAGAAATGTGGGCAAATGCTGCTCAGAGGGTCTCAGCTCTGCCTCCTGAATCCACCAGGAACCCTGGGCTAATTCAGTCGCAACTCTGCACGCTGGTCTCTCACTAGATGACATCCTGAGAATGGGAGTGGATCTTACCCTCTTTTTATTTTCCCTTAACGCTTAGCTCAAAGTAAAGACTGAACTGACCTGAATTTCTAATTTACGCAAATGTCAACACCACAGGGTAACGAAGGCTCATAGGTCACCTCCCAGTTCCAACAAAAACGGATCTGAAGGTCCGCCCGCCTCATCCACCCCGCTTCCTGGGACAGACAAGAAAAGACGAGAAAACCAAAAGCCCCGCCCTCTGAGAGGAGGAGCCGAGCAGGGCCACCTGATTCAGGAACTCAGTCTTCAAAGCGCAGCATCTCTTGAGATTCAACTGCCTTTTCAGAAATGTTTCACCTCCTAATCACTAGGGTGTCACACATTAAGTGCAGAAGACAGAAGAGAATGAAAAGTATTTCAAAGAACCACCTGTAACCTCATTACCCAGAAACAGCCACTGTTAGCATCCGGTCCGTTTCCTGCCAATCTTTTAATTGTGGCATGTGTGCATGTTACTATTATTATTTAAAAATGGGAATTGAGATGATAAGTGTTTGGAGCAAGAGGCAGGTTCACAAATCAATGTCTAGAGAGGTCAGAACAATGAGACACACAGCCTGTGAAAGGCTGGAGACGGTGGTGGGGGGGGCAGCACTGAGCCTGTGCCCCTCGCCAGCTGCTGCCATGCTGAGGGCAGGCATTGAACTACTGGGTCTTCAGATGCAACAGAAACCGGGAGCCCGGACATTTAAAATCAGACTTTCAAATGACAGCCCTGGGACTTCCCTGGTGGTCCACTGGTTAAGAATTCACCTGCCAAGGCAGGGGACACAGTTTGATCCCTGGTCTGGGAAGATTCCACATGCTTTGGGGCAACTAAGCCGGGAACTCTAGAGCCCTCGAGCTGCACACGGAGTCCAGTGCTCTGCACTGCACCTGGGGTAGGCCCCGCTCGCCACAGCTAGAAAAAAGCCCATGCATTGCAGCAAAGACCCAGCACAGCCAAAAATAAACGAATGAATGAATGGGTAAAAATGAAAAAACGACAGCACTTAATTCAGATTGTATTGAACAGCGGGGCCGAGTGAACTTGGATCTGGGGGGGATTGGGTCCAGGGGCTGAGAGTTTTGGCCCCCCAGCTGGGCCGATGCGTTTCCCACGCTGCTGTGTCACAGGCAGGGGCCTTGACTGGCAGTCTTTCAAAGCATGGAGCTTTCAATTCCTGTCATGTGGACACGCCATCATTTATATAATCATTTGTCCACTGCTAGGACTTCTCTGATGGCTCAGACGGTAAAGCGTCTGTCTACAATGCGGGAGACCCGGGTTCAATCCCTGAGTTGGGAAGATCCGCTAGAGAAGGCAATGGCACCCCACTCCAGTACTCTTGCCTGGAAAATCCCATGGACAGAGGAGCCTGGTAGGCTACAGTCCATGGGGTCGCAAAGAGTCGGACACGACTGAGCGACTTCACTCTCACTTCTCCTTTCACTTTCCTTTCGTCCACTGCGGGCCTCGCAGAAGGTTTCCGGTGGCCCTTGTAAGCACTGTGCTGTGGAGTTAACTGAGCCCCAACCCGCCAGATGACGTGACGCCATACTCCAGCGGCACTTTGTTGCTAAGAGCAAACCTACCTCTTCTTCGGGAGCTTGATTTTTGCGATGTAGCTCAGACAGTAGTTGATTAAATCCTGGATTAGGGCTTCACCCAGGTGACCTTGAATATTCTAGATAAAGAAAATGCTGATGTTACTTGACACAGTGGGAGATGTTTTCAAATGGCTTTCCAGCCAAGCCAGGTTTTCAGCCACCGCGGGCTGAAGGTCAGCTGGCGGGGGTGGGTGACACCCAGCTTTCCTCCTCTCCCTTTCTTATTTGCTGAAAACATCGGGCAAACCAGAAAGGGCTTCAGTCAGAATCATTTCCTGCTTCATTACTCAAGATTTTTATGTTCATTATCTCTCAAAGTACTTCCTGGAAGCCCCTGAAGAGTTTATTTGTTGCTGCTTTTATCCCATTAAAATATCTGCAGACACGGATAGAAAACATATTTGTTTCACTTCAGTTTCCTCTTCTGTCTGAACAGAATGATCCTAATGGTAATAAGAGCTACACAGGACTGCGTAAAAAATGTCTGTAGCAAGGCAGCCTGCACTGGTCTCTGCTACCATAACAGAAATATTAATTACCCTTAAAAAGCAATTATAAAAGTTAAGTTAGCAATTTGGAATGTGTGATCGTCACATGGTTCAACATCCAAAATGTAAAAAACGAGGGTGAAGATTCATTACCACTCAGCCCCCGGAGGCATTCAAGTACCTTTCCAGAAAACATTTGACTAGTAGTCTGTCGTAGTCTGGATACTTACAAACCTACCTGTTTACACAAGAGTTTCCCATCTCTGTATGCTACCAAGCCATTTTCTGGAAACACGTAATCATATTTTTTAATAACTGCCAACAAAACAAAAGAAACTTTAGAATGCAATGAATTGAACCTTGTGTTTCTATTTCTTCATTAACACGTGGCCAACAAAACTGTTAAACTCCAACACTGACCTATCTTAACAGATTGGGAGGGTGGAATAAAGCTCCTTAAAAATTTTTTTAAAAGACGCTTTGTTATCAATTTAACAGATGATGACTGGTCTGCAGACTGGAGAGTTGGTGGTGGGTCACTGCGTGTCTCTGCCTTCCGCCTGTTTATTTGTAAAGGCAAGTGGAAGCCAACGATGGCTCCCAAACCCCACTGTAACCTGCGTCATCCGGACAGTGAGGAAAACCTGCCGAATTTGAGGCTATGCTCCCGGAGTTTCTGAATCAGAACCTGCAGGGGCCGGATTAAGAAATCAGATGATGTTTTTTCAAAAAAGCTCTTCAGGTGATTCTTAAGACCACCCACATCAATCTTGCCTGCGTTCATCCTGTCATTTCAGTCGTGTCCGACTCTGTGTGACCCCATGGACTGTAGCCCACCAGGCTTCTCTGTCCACAGGGATTCTCCAGGCAAGAACACTAGAGTGGGTTGCCATTCCCTCCTCCAGGGGATCTTCCTGACCCAGGAATGGAACCCACATTTCCTTCATTGGAGGCAGATTCTTTACTGCTGAGCCACAGGGGAAGCCCATACCCATCTGGATGGTCTCAAACTTCAGGCGCTTCTTATAGTGCAGATTCCCAGGCACGGTGTGTTGGGTGGGGGCCAAGTGCTGCATTTGAATGAGGTCCCCAGGTGATTCTCATACAGGTGGGTCTTTTACTTTCTTCTGGCTTTTGACTGTTTTGAATCTGGTGTTTCCACTCACACTCTGAAAGGTAAGACACTGTCCTACACTAACAAAACCTCTCTGAGCCTGTGGTTAAATACATGATCAGAGGCAGAAAGGGCAATCAGGACCAGGTAATGGGGTCTTAGTGTGCCCCATTACGTTGTTTATACGGGCTTTCCAGGTGGGCTCAGTGGTATAGAATCCACCTGCCAATGCAGAAGACTCAGGGTTGATCCCTGGATCGGGAAGATCCCCTAGAGTAGGAAATGGCAACCCACTCCAGTATTCTTACCTGGGAAATCCCACGGACAGAGCAGCCTGGCGGGCTACAGTTCACGGGGTTGCAAAGAGTGGGACATGATTGAGTAAATTAAACAACAAACAACAACATGTTGTTTATGGCGTTTCTAAACAGAGCACCTACAAGGACAATTAGTGAAAGAGGAACAGAGAGCTTTGTTTTGGGCGGCACCCCAAGACATGCGGGATCTTAGTTCCCCAACCAGAGACTTGAACCCACGACCCCCGCAGTGGAAGCATGGAGTCTGAACCACTGGGACCATCAGGGAAGCCCAGAACAGAGGGTTTTAAAGGTCCCCCATAGATTACTCTTTCAGTAACCGGTCGGATACATACAGCCCACACAGATTTGCACTGGATGGTATTACATCTCGAGGAGTGGTTCTCAATTGGGGGTGACGCTGCCTCGGGGGACATCTCTGGTGTCTGGCGGCGCGTGTGGTTGTCACCCTGGCTGAGGGGGCGCTGCTGGCATCAAGTGAGCGGAGGCCGCGGATGCTGCTCAACAGCGTCCGGTGCACCGGACAACAGAGAGTTCTTGGCCCTGGACATCAATGGTGCCAAAGAGAAAGCTCAGGCCCTCGAGGTCTCCACCCACTGTTTCTCACAGGGCCCCGTCTCAGGAACCCCAGCGGTGCTGGGGCCATGAAGACGAATAATCCATAGTCCCAGTCTTCAAGACAGACAGAAGCAGACAGTCTCCAATACTCAGCGCTACATAAGCAGCTCTAGAATCTCCCAAAGGCAGTTGCTGAAGTACGATTCTCAGGCCCTGCGGATCCACTGCGTCAGTCTCTGGCTTCCTGGGCCCGGGGGTCTGGATTCTGGTTCCCTAGTAGGGGAGGAGCCTTGGGTGACTCTGGGAAACACTGAGCGGTAGGACAACAGAGGTGGGCGTGAAAACCCACAGGACCCCACAGCACCCAGGTGAGCAGGGCGTCTGGACGGTGCCCAAACTGAGGCCAGGAAGGCAGTAAATGGATATCAGCAAGAAGGATTCCAGGCCGAGACACAGACACCCACGTTTCTAGGTCCATCTGTCCACGTGTCTGAGTACCAACTGCTTCACCAGCAGCTTCAGAAATGTATTTATAGCATTAAAAAAAAAAAAAAAAAAAAAAAAACAGAAAAACTAAGGGCAGAGAAAATGTTCCCTGATCGAGGAAGCAGGAAGGCTGCCCCACAGGCAGGAGGGTTCAGGGCTGTAACCACGACACTAAGTGGCGATGGGTCCCGACAACCTCACAAGAAGTTACTGTTTCACCAAAACCTAATGAGCAAAGCAGAGCCTACCGTCATCTCCCAGCTGCTCCTGTACTTTCTCAAAGTCCGACCCGCCGACGACACCAATTTTGATCTTCTGCCTCAGTTTTTGCAGAAAGCAATCCATGTCTTTGGTAATTTTCTGCATTTCAAAAAGGAAAATAAACAGTCAGGAGACATGCAGGAATCGGGAGATTAAGACCCCCAAGAGTAACGCAACCTTTACTCTCATACTTGTCTATCTGCTTCTACGTCTACAGGTAAGACCAACTGTTTGGCTGTGCTTTTTGGACACTGGGGAGTCCCTGGTGGCTCAGATGGTAAAGCGTACGCCCGCAATGCAGGAGACCTGAGTTCTATCCCTGGGTCGGGAAGATCCCCTGCAGAAGGAAATGGCTACCCACTCCAGTATTCTTGCCTGGAAAATCCCATGGATGGAGGAGCCTGGTGGGCTACAGTCCATGGGATTGCAAAGAGTCAGACACAACTAGGTGACTTCACTTTCACTTTTCACTTAGGGACATCAAGTTATCAGAAAAAAAAAACAACAAAAACTTGTTAAATTAAAATTTTTACCTGGCTTAAAACACACAAATAATATAGTAACAGCTGTTGTGTTTTGCTCCAGCTTGTTTTTTTCCCTGTGCATTTATACACTTGTCTGTAGGCACATATATAAAAAGGTTCTACTTTTTGAAACACCAGTTGGACTCACTGTCTGTCTTGCACAATGACTTGCTTTCTCAGTATTAAGCTGTGCTGATTTTTCCAGAATGCACATAGATCCATTCCTTTCAAATGCTACACTGTACTGCATTTATGGATTCAAGTTGTGGCTAATTCCAACCCATGTGCTAATTCGAAATAAATTTTAAACTGAGATAAAGAGAAGGCAATGGCAACCCACTCCAGTACTCCTGCCTGGCAAATCCCATGGACAGAGGAGCCTGGTAGGCTGCAGTCCTTGGGCTCGCCAGGAGTCGGACATGACTGAGCAACTTCACTTTCACTTTTCACACATTGGAGAAGGAAATGGCAACCCACTCCAGTGTTCTTGCCTGGAGAATCCCAGGGATGGGGGAGCCTGGTAGGCTGCCATCTATGGGGTTGCACAGAGTCGGACACGACTGAAGTGATTTAGCAGCAGCAAAGTGACATCCCTGTGTTAGGCAAACCACAAAGTATCTTTTAAA
The DNA here is from genome assembly GCF_019923935.1 of Bubalus bubalis. Classification (NCBI taxonomy): domain Eukaryota; kingdom Metazoa; phylum Chordata; class Mammalia; order Artiodactyla; family Bovidae; genus Bubalus; species Bubalus bubalis. The sequence continues at coordinate 34,549,582 of NC_059180.1, forward strand.
CCCTTGTTTTATTGCTGCTGGCAATCTTAATGGTACACTTACATGGACACATATCTTCATAAATAAAGCTGTGATTGTACACTTATCTTCACAAATAAAGCTACCAGAAACCGAAAGCAAAAAAATCCACTTAACTTCAGTACAAAAACATCTAGAGTTCAATCTTCTCTTTTTCTTTAAAAAGCATTAAGAATAGTACATGCATATGGTTAATAAAATTGTGCAGAAGGGCTTCTAAGAGAGTGCAATCTTTTCCACATCTTCCGGTGGAGTCTTGACCTAGTGCAAAGTCTAGTGGCCTCTGAGTCAGTGACTCAAAACGGGCCCCAGAAGCCCCCACAAGTTGTACTCAGACATGAGCTCAGAATGGGAGGAAGTGGGGAAGAGTCCTGTGATTGCAGAACATTAAAAACGCAACACTAACAACACACACAACACTTACACCTTCACACAGAAGCCCAAGGGTACCATTTATTTTTATCTGGACCCTTGTGAGCACTGATGAGCTGGATGGTCTGGCAGGTCAGCCAGGAGACACGCTCAACACGCATGGGTCAGAGAGGCACCTTCTCCCTTCCAGGTGGCAGCAAATATTTTTCAACAGGAAATAAGACCCAGCTGCTTCTGACCACAATCGAGCATGTAAACTACCCCCCACCGCAGGAGAGAGATATGGAGTCAAGTAGCCACACAGCAAAACTGTCACAATGCTTCTTTTTGTGGGGGGAGGCGCACACCAGAGAGGCCTTTTTCCATTTAATTAAATATATTAAAAAAATGTTTTTACAATGTTGTGTTGATTTCTACCATACAATGCAAGTCAGCCATAATCACACATCCACCCCCTCCCTCCCCTCCAGGTCATCAGAGTGCCAACTTCTCACCAGCTATCCATCTTGTTTATATGCTGTTGCTACTTTCTCCATTCATCCCACGCTCTCCCTCCCTCCCTCCCTCCGTGTCCACAAGTCCATTCTCTGTAATAGCTGCGTCTTCATTCCTTCCCTGCAAATAGCTTCATCAATACCACTTTTTAAGGTTCCATATAGACACATTAATATATTTGTTTTTCTCTTTCTGCCTCACTTCACTCTGTATAACAGGTTCTAGGTTCATCCACCTCACTACAACTGACTCAAATTCGTTCTTTTTTTCATGACTAATAGTCCTTTGTATACATGTATCTCAGCTTCTTTATCCATTCACCTGTCGACGGACATCTAGGTCACTTCCATGTCCTGGCTGTTGTAAACAGTGCTGCGATGAACACTGAGACGCAGCGTTATGGTTTTCTCAGGGTATATGCCCAGGAGTAGGGTTGCTGGCTCATATGTTAGATTTATTTCTAGTTTTATCTCCATACTGGTCTCCATAATGGCTGTATTAGTTTATACTCCCGCTAACAGTGTAGGAAGTGAAAGTGAAGTGAAAGTCGCTCAGTCATGTTTGAGTCTTTGCGACCACATAGACTATACATATCCAGTCCATGGGACTCTCCAGGCCAGAATACTAGAGTGGGTAGATGCTCCCTTCTCCAGGGTATCTTCTCAAGCCAGGGATCGAACCCAGGTCTCCTGCATTGCAGGCGGATTCTTTACCAGTGGAGCCACCAGGGAAGCCCAAGAATACCACAGTGCGTAGGCTATCCCTTCTCCAGTTAATCTTCCTAACCAAGGAATCGAACCAGGGTCTCCTGCACTGCAGGCGGAGTCTTTACCAGCTGAGCTACCAGGGAAGCCCTAACAGAGTAGGAGGGTTCCCTTTGTTCCACGCCCTCTCCAGCATTTATTGTTTGTAGATTTTTTGAAGATGGCCATTCTGACTGGTGTGAGGCAATACCTTATTGTAGTTTTGATTTGGATTTCTCTAATAATGAGTGATGTTTAGCATCTTTTCATGTGTTTATTGGCCATCTGTCTGTCTTCTCTGGAGAAATATCTGTTTAAGTCTTCTGCCCAATTTTTGATTGGGTCATGTTTCTAAATAACTCTTGTGATCAATTCAAGGAATCCTTTATAAGTCATCCCAGACAAAACAAAACACAAGGAGCCCAAAACTTGGAATTAATGTGGAAAAAAAAATATATATAGAAGACTTCCTAGGGATAATTAAGGAAAATTAAGGCGCAGAAGAAGAGTCAGAAAACCAGGCCTGCGGGCCACAACCAACCCTCTGCTTGTTTCTGTACAGTGACTGCAACACAGTCATATCCGTTCATCTCTGTGGTGTCTGCAGCCATGACGACAGGGGCGAGCAGCTGTGCGAGCCTCAACCATTGCCTACCTCCTGTGGTGGGGCTGGGGGAGTTTAGATGCTCGATTGTGGTCACAAGCAGCTTTTTATAGAGCAAAGTTTGCTGACCCCTGTATAAAATCACTTTAGGGCACTGCTGATCATTTCCTCAGATGTGATCACAAAGTTGTGGTTCCAACAGAGTCCCTGTCAAGAGCTGCAGGTGTAAATATTCAGGGGTGAAGTACCATTACGACTACAGCTTCGGAAATGATGCAGCAAAGCTTAAGAAAGAGAGCGAAGACTTCCCTGGTGGTAGAGTGGGTAAGAGTCCACCTGCAGGAGAGACATGGGTTAGATCCCTGATCTGGGAAGATTCTGCATGCTGTGGGGCAACTGAGCCCGTGCACCCCAACCACTGAGCCCACACACTGCAACTGTTGAAGCCCATGCGCCCAGAGCCTGTGCTCCACAAAAAGCCACCACAAAAACTCATTGCACCTCAAGAAAAAGTAGCCCCTGCTTGCGGCAACTAGGGAGAGCCTGAGGGCAGCAACAAAGACCCAACGTGGCCAAAAGTAAACTAATAATCAAACAAACAAACAAACAAAACCCAATCATTGTTGAATCTAAGTGATGTGAATATGGTTCTTCGGGTACTGTTTTTTTCCCCCAGCGATTGTTCGTTTGAAGCTTTTCATGAGAGAAAGCTGGAGAACAGTCCACCCAGGTTTGTGCCCTGCTTCTCTCTGCAGGCTTCTAAGAAGTCCAGTGGGCCTTAGAAAGCATCACTATGAACAAAGCTAGTGGAGGTGATGGAATTCCAGTAGAGCTATTTCAAATCCTGAGGGATGATGCTGTGAAAGTGCTGCACTCAACATGCCAGCAAATTTGGAAAACTCAGCAGTGGAAACAGGACTGGGAAAGGTCAGTTTTCATTCCAATCCCAAAGAAAGGCAATGCCAAAGAATGCTCAAACTACCGCACAATTGCACTCATCTCACATGCCAGTAAAGTAATGCTCAAAATTCTCCAAGCCAGTCTTCAGCAATAGGTGAACCGTAAACTTCCTGATGTTCAAGCTGGTTTTAGAAAAGGCAGAGGAACCAGAGATCAAATTGCCAACATCCACTGGATCATGGAAAAAGCAAGAGAGTTCCAGAAAAACATCTATTTCTGCTTTATTGACTATGCCAAAGCCTTTGACTGTGTGGATCACAAGAAACTGTGGAAAATTCTGAAAGAGATGGGCATACCAGACCACCTGATCTGCCTCTTGAGAAATTTGTATGCAGGTCAGGAAGCAACAGTTAGAACTGGACATGGAACAACAGACTGGTTCCAAATAGGAAAAGGAGTACGTCAAGGCTGTATATTGTCACCCTGCTTATTTAACTTCTATGCAGAGTACATCATGAGAAACGCTGGGCTGGAAGAATCACAAGCTGGAATCAAGATTGCCGGGAGAAATATCAATAACCTCAGATATGCAGATGACACCACCCTTATGGCAGAAAGTGAAGAGGAACTCAAAAGCCTCTTGATGAAAGTGAAAGTGGAGAGTGAAAAAGTTGGCTTAAAGCTCAACATTCAGAAAACAAAAGATCATGGCATGTGGTCCCATCACTTCATGGGAAATAGATGGGGAAACTGTGGAAACAGTGTCAGACTTTATTTTTCTGGGCTCCAAATCACTGCAGATGGTGACTGCAGCCATGAAATTAAAAGACGCTTACTCCTTGGAAGGAAAGTTATGACCAACCTAGATAGCATATTCAAAAGCAGAGACATTACTTTGCCAACAAAGATTCATCTAGTCAAGGCTATGGTTTTTCCTGTGGTCATGTATGGATGTGAGAGTTGGACTGTGAGGAAGGCTGAGCGCCGAAGAATTGATGCTTTTGAACTGTGGTGTTGGAGAAGACTCTTGAGAGTCCCTTGGACTGCAAGGAGATCCAGCCAGTCCATTCTGAAGGAGATCGGCCCTGGGATTTCTTTGGAGGGAATGATGCTGAGGCTGAAACTCAGGTACTCTGGCCACCTCATGCGAAGAGCTGACACATTGGAAAGGACTCTGATGCTGGGAGGGATTGGGGGCAGGAGGAGAAGGGGACGACAGAGGATGAGATGGCTGGATGGCATCACTGACTCGATGGATGTGAGTCTGAGTGAACTCTGGGAGTTTGTGATGGACAGGGAGGCCTGGCGTGCTGCGATTCATGGGGTCACAAAGAGTCAGACACGACTGAGCGACTGAACTGAACTGAAGTCTCATCTGCTCTTAGATGCAATGGCATTTCTTAGGAAAGCACTCAGAACAGCAACGTTCTACTAGCATGCTGAAATGCACAAAGCTCTGGACACCACTGGTTAGATTTTACCTGATTAGGTCATATCCTGTTCCAGCAGCTGCAAGAAAAGATAATCCATTTGATTGCTTTCGGATTACCTTGTGCTTATCAGTGTTTGAGAATGTTGTTTATTGAGGAAGGGAAAGGTTGTATAATGCAGATCTGTTGCTAAATCAGCTTTATTTTTTACCTGGAGCACCCAGTGCATAAAACTTAGATTTTTTTTTTTTAAGTGTAAAAATCATGTTCACCAAAGAAATGTTTCAAATGTTTCAAGGGAATACACTGCAGGTTGCCTGGTTTTGCTGCTATTTCATACTTTGTGCTTATATGTCCTGATTCCTTCTGGGAATCAGAAGCATGTTCCTGAATGGCACACCTAGTAACCAGAACAGCCTCCACCTTGAAGCCTTGGCAGAAAATGGCAAACTTAGCAAATAACAATACCCTGAGGCCCAGAGACTTTTATCAGATCTTGTATGGAAACCAAGGTCATGGTTTCACTGTGTCTGCTTCCTCATTTAAAATGAAAATAACTACCCTACTTGGGATGAAAGAGGGAGAAAGGTTAAGAGGCTCTAATGATATTGTGTAAGAAGCCTTGGAATGTAAACCGAAGATCATTACAACCAAAGGGACAAACTGAGCAGCAGTTTTATTGGAACACAGCTATAGTGTCTATGTATGGTTGATGGCTGCTTTTGCATTAAAGTAGAGTAGTTAGTACTCATCATATGGTGGGCAAACACAAAAGTATTTGCTACCTGGCCCTTTACAAACAATGAATTACTGACCTTGGCTCTGAACCACTATGGGTTTTTAACAACTTACAAGTGTGCGTGGATCGTGGACTCTCAGAGTCAAAAAGGGCCTTTGGAGAACTTGCAGTTGAGTAGAGATCTCTTCAAGAAAATCAGAGACACCAAAGGAACATTTCATGCAAGGATGGGCTCGATAAAGGACAGAAATGGTATGGACCTAACAGAAGCAGAAGATATTAAGAGATGGCAAGAATACACAGAAGAACTGTACAAAAAAGATCTTCACGACCAAGATAATCATGATGGTGTGATCACTGACCTAGAGCCAGACATCCTGGAACATGAAGTCAAGTGGGCCTTAGAAAGCATCACTACGAACAAAGCTAGTGGAGGTGATAGAATTCCAGTTGAACTATTCCAAATCCTGAAAGATGATGCTGTGAAAGTGCTGCACTCAATATGCCAGCAAATTTGGAAAACTCAGCAGTGGCCACAGGACTGGAAAAGGTCAGTTTTCATTCCAATCCCAAAGAAAGGCAATGCCAAAGAATGCTCAAACTACCGCACAATTGCACTCATCTCACATGCTAGTAAAGAAATGCTCAAAATTCTCCAAGCCAGGCTTCAGCAATATGTGAACCGTGAACTTCCTGATGTTCAAGCTGGTTTTAGAAAAGGCAGAGGAACCAGAGATCAAATTGCCAACATCTGCTGGATCATGGAAAAAGCCAAGAGAGTTCCAGAAAAACATCTATTTCTGCTTTATTGACTATGCCAAAGCCTTTGACTGTGTGGATCACAAGAAACTGTGGAAAATTCTGAGAGATGGGAATACCAGACCACCTGATCTGCCTCTTGAGAAATCTGTATGCAGGTCAGGAAGCAACAGTTAGAACTGGACATGGAACAACAGACTGGTTCCAAATAGGAAAAGGAGTACGTCAAGGTTGTATATTGTCACCCGGCTTATCTGGTTCCAAATAGGAAAAGGAGTACGTCAAGGCTGTATATTGTCACCCTGTTTATTTAACTTATATGCAGAGTACATCATGAGAAACGCTGGGCTGGAAGAAACACAAGCTGGAATCAAGATTGCCGGGAGAAATATCAATAACCTCAGATATGCAGATGACACCACCCTTATGGCAGAAAGTGAAGAGGAACTCAAAAGCCTCTTGATGAAAGTGAAAGTGGAGAGTGAAAAAGTTGGCTTAAAGCTCAACATTCAGAAAACAAAAGATCATGGCATCCGGTCCCATCACTTCATGGGAAATAGATGGGGAAACAGTGTCAGACTTTATTTTTCTGGGCTCCAAAATCATTGCAGAAGGTGACTGCAGCCATGAAATTAAAAGACGCTTACTCCTTGGAAGGAAAGTTATGACCTAGATAGCATATTCAAAAGCAGAGACATTACTTTGCCAATAAAGGTTCGTCTCGTCAAGGCTATGGTTTTTCCTGTGGTCGTGTATGGATGTGAGAGTTGGACTGTGAGGAAGGCTGAGCGCCGAAGAATTGATGCTTTTGAACTGTGGTGTTGGAGAAGACTCTTGAGAGTCCCTTGGACTGCAAGGAGATCCAGCCAGTCCATTCTGAAGGAGATCAGCCCTGGGATTTCTTTGGAAGGAATGATGCTAAAGCTGAAACTCCAGTACTTTGGCCACCTCATGCGAAGTGTTGACTCATTGGAAAGGACTCTGATGCTGGGAGGGATTGGGGGCAGGAGGAGAAGGGGATGCCAGAGGATGAGATGGCTGGATGGCATCACTGACTCAATGGACATGAGTCTGAGTGAACTCTGGGAGTTGGTGATGGACAGGGAGGCCTGGCGTGCTGCGATTCATGGGGTCACAAAGAGTCGGACACGACTGAGCGACTGATCTGATCTGATCTGATCATCACTAGATACAGCACCTGTGGCTCAGAAAGGTAAAATGATGCGGCTAAGGTCACATACATTTCGCGCGTGTGAATTCCAGAGCACACCCACCACTGCTACCATCCGGCCCGAACCAAGCAGGGTAAAGACAGAACTTGAAGACAGTGAGGCCACTTGGATCCAGTCCCAAGTTTGAATGGCTGCTGTTCAGTGACTGATTCATGCAAGGGGGAGGTCAGAATGAGCGTCATCACAAAATCTGTGCCCATGGCAACATAATCTGGAAAAGAGAAGTTTCCAGGAGTCCAAGGAGACTCTCAAGAGGCAGCCTGTAGCAATCTAGGTCTTATCCATCACCCCACTCCACTGCAGGGCTGGAGAAGGCACTGGTGGTGGTGAATACTAATTGTTATTGAACCCAGCCTACCGTCTGCAAGATACTTTCATGAACTTAAATGATTTCAATCGACCCCCACGAACACCTCAAGGAACAGGTCACCTCCCCACTTAAAGCCATAGATACTGAGGTTAAGTGACTTGCTCAAGGTCACACAGTTGTCAGGAGGTAAAGCTGAGACTCTGCTAGGCCTGTCTGACCTGAAAACCTGTCTTTCACATCAAGCTACAGGCACAGACCACAGTGATACATCTGAAAAGGGCACACAAGCTGGTAAAGGGGCTGAGCTGGGTTTCACAGTCAGGGCTGACGGTGAGAGTCCAGAATTGCGTTTTCCAAGCCAACACAAGTTCCTTGCTCTCTTAGAGTTTTTCGGCCTGTCCCATCTCTCCGAGCACCCTGAGGTAGGGCTTCCGTCTCAGCCCTCCAGGGAACACGGAGTAGAGTACAGTCGCTCCAAGGGAGGTGGGCGGTCCCTAGCCGCCCCAGATTGCCTACCTGGGCGGTCGTTAGCCCCGTCTGGGAGCAGTAGGGGGCTCTGCACCAGCTACTGGCCGGGCGCCTCTTACCTGCCGCGGGGCCGTTAGGGTCCCGTCCACGTCGAAGAGGCAGAGCGCTGGACCGGGCGCAGCCATGACCCTAGTTTCCACGCGCACCTAACAGTACACGCTGGCACTTGGAACTCTGCCCGGAACTTCCGGGTCCGGCCCCCGTGCCGTAGGGCACGCCGGGAGGAGGAGACTCCACTCCCACAATGCCGGCGACTAGCGGCTCTGGGATGTGCTCTGGACTACAGATCCCGGAATGCAACGCGCCGCTACGCTGCCCTATTAGGGCCCAGCACGCGCTATTAGCGGTTCCGGGAGCAGGTGGATTCACTTCCGGCACCGGGCAGTGGTACCATGGTAAGAAAGTGACTGGTGGGGAGCGAGGGAGGTGACGTGCTTTGGGGGTCCGGGGCAGGCCTGGGGCAAGTATGCAGACGCCAGGGGTTCTCATTCGGAGAATCTGCCAGAGGGACATCCGCGTGGGTTTTAATTTGCTGCTTCCCGCCTTACTTTGCCCTCCGGTCACGTGGACCAACAGCTGGCGATAACTAAAACTCACTGAGCACTCGGAGTGCATCAGGTGCGTTTTGAAGTCTTTCAAACCATCATCACATTTAGTATATTCTGGATCCCCGTTTTGAAAGATGAAGAAACTGAGGCCCAGAGAGGCGGAGTAATTTGCCCAAGGATCCACAGCTGGTGACTGTAGCAGTCGGGATTGGAACCCAGATCTGACTCCACCGCCCAAAGTATCTTTCACTGCACTATTCGAGGTGTGAAACTGCGCCTCATGAAACCCTAGCGCAGCGGGTTGATGCCTCCATCCCTCCCTCCTCCTTCGTTCAACGCCTTCTCAGTCTAGGCCAAGAAATAGCGTTTCATTTCAGACCCCAAGAAGACGCTTTCATCTAACCGAGAATTGGGAAGTTATTGTGATGACTATCTCCCGGGTTTGTTCCCCACTAGGACACTGATGGCGTTTCTTGCCTGAGGAAATGTCACACAGGCTATGGATTATTCAGTGGCAGCGTAGAGCTGTCCTTTCGCAGGATAACTGTTGAATGAATGAAGGTTGTGCCTCCTTTCCCATATTTACTTGAACTACCTGGAGGAAAGAGGACCACTTTTAAAAATCAGACTCTGCCCCACCGACTGGCTGTGGGTCTTTGGGTACATTGCTTGCCTTCTCTGGGCTTAGTTTCCTCCATGATAAAGTAGAAGCGGTGGTTCCTGTGGCGCACAGCTTTCCTGAAGATCTGGAAGGTAAAGCAACAGAGGAGCCTGATGGGCTGCAGTCCATGGGGTCGCAGAGAGTCAGACACGACTTAGCAACGAACAACAGCAAACAAAGCCACTGGCTTTACCTTTCTTTCCGTGTCTGGCAGTAATGCCGATCTCACAGGACTGGCCTCTGTGTGAGGGGCTTTGCACCTGTCCCTTGAGTGATCCGCACGGTTGAGTTCCCTGAGAGAAATGGTCTCCCTGTCTCCCTTCCAGGCTGCCGTCCTCCGAGCTGTGGCGCGGTCGCCAGGGCCAGCCGCCTGGGGCAGGCCCCTCCACCGGCTGTGCTGCTGCGGTGGGCAGAATCCCAGGAGGTGGGTGGGAAGCGGGCCGCCCCCCTCCAAGGAGAAGCCACTGGGCCCAGAGACGGAGAAGTTTCAGATGGTGTACCGGTTCGACGCCATCAAGGCCTTCGGGTACCTGTCTCGGCTGAAGGTGGCACAGACGGCCCTGACGGTGGCCGCCCTGCCACCGGGCCTCTATTGCTACTCCCAGGGCCTCATGCCCTTCAGCTCCTTGTGCCTGGCGGGCGGGGTCGCCGGCTTCGCCCTGGCCATGTTGTGCTGGATGAGCCATTTCTTCCGGAGGCTGGTGGGCATCCTGTATGTGAACGAGGCGGGCACCGTGCTGCGGGTGGCCCACCTGACCTTCTGGGGCCGGCGACAGGACACCTACTGCCCCGTGGCCGACGTGATCCCCATGACGGAGAGCCCGGATCGGCCCCAGGAGCTGTTCATGCGGATCCAGCAGTACAGTGGGAAACAGACCTTCTACCTCACCCTGCGCTACGGGCGCGTCCTGGACCAAGAGCGGTTCACGCAGGTGTTCGGGGTGCTGGACGCGCTCAAATGAATGGCCTGGAGCCCAAGTGGATGCTGGGAGCCCAGGTGGATGCCGGGAGGCTCCGGTAGGAAGGCAGAGGGTGTGGGCGGGGTTGAAGGACTGGGTTGGGCTGCCTAGAAACTTATGCCTGTGCCCCTGGGGTGAGAAAACTCACAAGGTGGACGTTAGTAGCCGGGTTTAGGAAAGAGGCCCCGAGTGCAGATTCTTCACTGGACTTGCGTGTGGCATCGAGATAATGGCCAGAAGTTTCTGATAGGTTCTCGGAGAAAGCAATGACAGGTTTGCTCAAACCATCCTCTGCTCTGAAATCGGACAGGTATGGGGGACTTGTGATCTGTTAGTTCTCAAAGCCAGGTTATGAAGTCTCTCAGAACCTTAGTTTTCACGTCTGTAAAGTGGGAAAAAATCCTCCTGGTCTCCTGGGATGGTTGGATGTCACTGCTGATGCAGAACTGGTGACTCGTTGGAAGGGATCCCAGGCAACGGGGAGGGATTTCGCTCGCCCGGTGCTGCGCCTCCTGGTACACCCAGCGGCCGGAGGGGTTGATCATTTAGAATAGCCACAAGGGAAAAACCTTGTTAACTGTGCGAGATGCTGGATGTTAACTTACTGTAATTTTACTATATATATATATGTCATTATATTGTATATGTTAAATAATACAATGCTATATGCCAATTAGATCTCAAAATTAGAAAAAAATGGGGAGTATACCTTACAAATACATAAAAACAAAAGGCCCAGATTATTTGATTCTTTTAAATACTTTTTATGCAAAAAAAGAAAATCAGTAATTGCAAAATATTCCACTGAGTGGATGTAGCTGGTCCTTTTAAATGATTTCCATTTTCCATTGTTGTAAAGAATGTGATAAAGATCAAATATTTGGAGAGGTTTCCTTCCTCTGTGTAGACTGAAAAATGGCATTTTGAGAAAGATGACTTTATCGTCAAGATAACATGAAACACTTTTTTTTTTTTTTTTTTTTGCATGTGTGTGCTCAGTCGAGTCCCACTCTTTGTGACCCCATGGGCTGTAACCCTCTAGGCTCCTCTGTCCATGGGATTTTCCAGGCAAGAATACTGGAGTGGGTTGCCATTTCCTCCTTCAGGGGATCTTCCTGACCCAGGGATCAAACCTGGGTCTCCTGCATTAGCAGGTAGATTCTTTACCACTGTACCAAGTTAGATCTTCTTAATCTACTGTATTTCACAGAAGCAAGTAAAGCATATAATTCACGATGGTTTGGGGCTTCCCTGGTGCCCCAGTGGTGGAGTCCGCCTGCCAGGGCAGACGATTCAGGCTCGATTTGATTCCTGGTCCAGGAAGATCGCACGTGCTGCGTAGCCCCTGGGCCCATGCGCCACAGCTGCTGAGCCTGTGCTCTGGAGCCTGGGAACCACATCTACCAAAGCCCACATGTCCTGGAGCACCTGCTCTGCAATAAGGGAAACCACCGCAGTGAGAAGCGCAGCTGGAGAGTAACCCCCACTCTCTGCAACAAGAGAAAAGCCTGTACAGCATCGAAGACTCAGCACAACTAGAACAACAACAAAAAAGATAATAAACAAACAAACAAACACAGTTTGTTACCGAAGGCTTCCAAGTCAGCCAGTCATCCCAGACCTCTTATGCTGGGTGTAAGGCATTGTATGTAGTTCAGAAAAGGAGGGGATTTGGGGCCTTTGTGGGGCCGACAGTGTCAGTGGGGAGGAGGCCGGATGCTAAGTGTATGTGTGTTAGAGACAGGGAAATGTGCAAGGCAAGAGAAGAGTAGGGTGGTCCAAAGCAGAACAGCAGTAGGGGGCGAGTTGGGGAGAGGGGTGCAGATGGCCTGGGGCCCGGACCTTGAAGGGCACCCCAGGTGTGAGGAGGAGGTGGGCTGCGGGAGCAGCAAGACTGTCCTGCCTTGGACAGGAGCGGGATGGACACCCTTGCTCAGGGAGGACCCTGATTTGGATCCACATCACTGTGGGGAAGCTTTGCTGGTCAGAGAAGAAGAGGAGAACTCTGAAAGCTTGGGAGCACTTAGGAACAAGAGGAATCGGCTTTAATTTGTATTTGTCTTTAGTTAATGAAACAAGCGATAGGACTAGGCTTATCGTGGGTTTGTTGTTTCCTCTGTTAATTTTCTCCCTAGGTATCTACATAGAAATCTCTCCTTTAACAGTTTCTTCCTCTGTGTTAATTTCTGCCAGTCAGAGGCCATGGTCTGCGTGGGTGGGGCTGTGATTGTGTGTCTCAGATGTTTGGGAACGCTGTCCAGCCCTCCCCTCACCCCTATTGTCAGCCACGGTGTGTCTGTGGGTTCCCTAGGTAGAGGGGCTGTGTGTGCAGTGGAAGGCATGACCCAGAGCCTGGTGGTGGGCCTGGAGGGTCCCAGAGGGCTTCAGACCCACTCAGAAGTGCTGGCTCTTCAGGGTAAATGGCATGTGGTTCCATTGACAGACTGTTTATACCGACTTTAAAACAGCCAGAACCTGACTGCTCTCACCTCCGCCAGCCCCGCCACCCTGATCCAAGCTGCCCTTGTGGCCTCTGGATTATTGCAGCTTGCTGCTTCCACCCTTACCCTGCTAGAGCCTGTTCTCACAGCAGCCAAAGTGATCCTTTGAAAAAAGAGGATTGCATCACTTCTATAGAAGTTGAAATTCTTACTGTGGTCTATAGGTCCTGCCTGGAGCATGGCCTGGACCCTTCCCCCAGCTTCCTTGCCTCATCCACAGCTCTGTGCCAATCACTTCACTTGGCTGTATTTCCCTTGCTCCTCTTCCAATAGTCAAGCACCCTCCAGCCTCAGGGCCTTTGTAATGACACAGTTCCTCTGCCTGGAAGCTTTTCTCCCCAGATATCTTCTACGTAGAAGTCTCTCCTTTTCCAGTTTCTTTCTCTGTCTTTACCCTCAAGAAGTTATAGTGTGGAGACTTCCCTGGTGGTCCAGTGGTTAAGACTGCCATCCAATGCAAGGGGCGTGGGTTTGATCCCTGGTTCGGGAACTAAGATCCCACAAGCCTTGCAGCCAAAAAGCCAAAACAAGCAAAAAACAGAGGCAATATTGCAACAAATTCAATAAAGACAAAAAATGGTCCACATCAAAAAAAGACTTTAAAAAAAGTTTATGGTGAGGATTCAGTTATACAGAAGACTTGATTATATAATTATCTAGAACTGTCGGAGCCTGGCTCTACCCTTCCCTCACCTGCTCATCAAGTGCCTTCAACGCCTGTGAGCCTGTTTTCCCAAGGCTGTGCTATTTGATAGTCTGTTCCTATAAAATGTCTTAAGGATTAATGGTTTGACCTTGACTTATTAGGGGCTTCCCTGGTGGCTCAGAGGTTAAAGAGTCTGCCTGGAATGCAGGAGACCGGGTTTGATCCCTGGGTCAGGAAGATCCCCTGGAGAAGGAAATGGCAACCTACTCCAGTACTCTTGCCTGGAGAAACCCATGGAGGGAGGAGCCTGGTAGGCTACAGTCCATGGGGTTGCAAAGAGTCAGACACGACTGAGCGACTTCACTTTGACTTTCACTTTCACTTTTGACTTATTACAACCCAAAATGAATTCAAATAGGCCTCTTGGGGTACTTGTAAGCACTTCCCTGAGCAAGCTTCAGCCCTGGAGTTTCTGATTATGTCCAGGGTTGGGTCCCCAGAGTCTTTTTGTCAAGCTTGAGGCTAATTCTGCAATGCACCCAGGCTGGGAATTTCTGAAATGGATGGTCAGGATGGGAAGCACCAGAATAACGTGTCTCTGTGGATTTTGTTTCCCTCAGCCATTTTTTTTCCCCCTAAAGAATAGGTTCTCAACCTGGGCTCCACGTGTAGAATCACCTAGAGACCTTTAAAAAAAACACCGTTGCCGAGTATTCTTGCCTGGAAAGTCCTCTGGACAGAGGAGCCTGGTGGGTTACAATTAATGGGGTTGCAAAGAGCCGGACATGACTGAGCAGACCTGCAGGCCCAGGCCCACGCCCAGCTTCCTTAGGTGATGGTGATTTCCATCGTCATCTAGGTTGACAGTCACAGCCCAGAAGTGTCAGCGCAGTGGGAGATGAGAGCCTAGATTCTCACCAGTTTTGGCGGGAAGAGCCACCTCTACCCACTCCAGTATTCTTGGGCTTTCCTTGTGGCTCAGCTGGTAAAGAATCTGCCTGCAATGCTGGAGACCTGGGTTCGATCCCTGGGTTGGTCCAATCTCTGGAGAAGGGAAAGGCTACCCACTCCAGTATTCTGGCCTGGAGAATTCCATGGACTGTATAGTCGCAAAGAGTCGGACACGACTGAGCAGCTTTCACTTCAGTCCACTTCCAGGACGTGTGGCTTGCTAGCACAGTACCAGCAGAGGGCGCACAGAGCAAATGCATCATTCCACCCCTTCATTCCTGCTGCCCCCCTGCAGCCCCCCACAATCCCAGGTCACCCTGTGGCAACAGAAATGGATTAGGGCCTCCGCAGTGCACCAGCAGGGCAGCACCCAGGAGCTGTCCCCGTGCCCCAGATTAGCAACAACAAAACCAACAGGAAATGGGGTGACCTGTAGCATATGTTTTCACATGGTAGTTGCTGTGGACTTAGTGTGTCCCCTCCTAAAATTCGTATGTTGAAACCATAGCCCCCGCCCCCGCAGCCGTGGGATGGTGTTTGGAGGTGGGGCCTCTGGGAGGTGATTCTTGTTAGATGAAATCATGAGGGTGGGGCCCTCATGATGGAATCAGTGCCATGTGAGGACAAGTAGGAAGAGATCCTCACCAAGGACCCAACCATGAACTTCCAGCCTCCAGACTCGTGAGAAATAAATGTTGGCTGTTTATGCTGCCCTGTCTATGGTATTCTTTTTTTTTTTTTAATTCTATTTTTGTTAGTATTTATTTTTTAAAGTTATTATTCTTATTGTTACTTTATATTTTTTGACTATGCTGTGTGGCATGTGAGATCTTAGGATCTTAGTTCCCCAACCAGGGATGGAACCTATGCCCCTTGCATTAGAAGCCAGAGTCTTAACCACTGGACACCACCAGGGAAGCCCCTGCCTGTGGTATCCTGTTTGAGCAGCCTGAGCTAAGACAGGGGGTCCTACAGACTGTGGTGAGTCAGCTGCAGCCAGGGGCATTCACAGTGTGCAGAGCTGGGGACTGTTGTCCTTACTATGCATGCGTGTGTGCTAAGTCGCTTCAGTTGTGTCCAACTCTTTGTGACCCTATGGGCTGTAGCCCACCAGGCTCCTCTGTCCATGAAGATTCTCCAGGCAAGAACACTGGAGTGTGTTGCTATGCCCTCCTCCAGGGGATCTTCCCCGCCCAGGGATCAAACCCAAGTCTCTTACATTTCCTGCATTGGCAGATGGGTTCTTTACCACTAGCTCCACCTGGGAAGCCCTGTCCTTCCTCTCTTGGTTATCGAAACTGAGCCTTACCTTGTTATAGGCCCAGGTAGTCCACCCCCATCCCATCATAAACAGGCACATTTAATGCAATCCCCAAAACAGATCTGATGGGCTTAGCTGCTTGCAGGGGGCCAGCCTGGGGCAAGTTACCCAGATAACTAGGAGCTTGCCCTAGGCTGCTTTAAGAATTCAGGACTCACGAGTCCTAAATGGAAAGCCACAGGGTCCTTTTGAAACCTGAGCAGAATCCCAACTTTTATGGCCTTGTTTTGACTGTGTAGCATTCATTCAACTGTAAATTCTTGCCCGATGAGGGTTAATCAGGCAGGGCCAATACCATCTGGCCGTGTCTGTACCAACCCTAGAGACAAAGCATCCATTTTACTGGTTAACTGTTGTAAGCTACCCTGGGACCTGGTGGGACTTGTCTCCTTGTTGGGAAGTAGATTTTATATTTAGAGCTATGTGTGAACTCCATGCTTGGAGATCAAGTGGCCGAAGGAACCAGCATGTATTCAGCACCTGTTACGTGTCAGGCGATGATTATGTGCTTTTCTTGAATCCCCCCAGCAACGGCTGGAGTTGGAGAGCCGGAAGTTGCACGAGTATGGAAAGCACCATGTTTGGAAGCAAGACTTCTAGCTGGTTGGAACCCCAGCCCTGTCACTCGTGGGCTGTGAGTTTGGGCCAGTCATATAATGGCTCTCTGTTCCCTGGTTTCTTCCTTTGTGAACTGATGACACTAAAAGCACCCACCGAAGGTGGTTGAAGGGACTGACTTCCTACACAAAAAGCACTTAAAATAGCGCTTGGTCCAGGAAAGCCCTCCGCAAGTGTCAGCTGCATTACCATGATCAGTCTCACTCTGCGGGTGATGCTCAGAGAAGTGAAGGGACTTGCTCAAGGTCGCCCAGCTAGAAAGCAGCTGATCATTCTCCTGCCTTGTCCTGCCTACTCCTGGGGGCATGCGGGAAGAAGGACAGAAAAATGGAAACAGTAACTGTTTTTAACAGAAGTCCTGGCACCTTCCACCTACCTGCCTTAGGGATATACATTCAGGAGCTTACACTAATGCTGGCCAGTTCAAGTCCACTTTCTTAGGCCAGTGGCCAGAACGGCAGAGAGAAGTGTCCTGAGGGGTCGCTCCTCCATCAACCCCATGCTGATGGAGTGTGTGCACGCACCACCGCCCCACTGCCGTGTCTCAAATCCCTGCTTCCAGGCTGCATGATGCTCAGCAGCGTCTCCAACCTATCTGAGCATCAGGCTTCTCATTTTACAAACAGGCCGCCACATGCACAGGCGTGTTGTGACAATTACAAAGCCCCAGCAGAATATGGGCTCCCCTGGTAGCTCAGATGGTACCTCAGAATCTGCCTGCCATGCAGGAGACCTGGGTTCCATCCCTGGGTAGTGAAAATCCTCTGGAGAAGGGAGTGGCAACCCGCTCCAGTATTCTTGCCTGGAGAATCCCATAGACAGAGGAGCCTGGAGGTCTATAGTCCATGGGGTGGCAAAGACTGAGAAATGACTGAGTGACTCACACTTTCACTTTCACCAGAACATGCTCACAGGTAGCAGATGCTCAAACAAATGATAAATATTGTCATTACCTGTGATTATTCTTAAAAGCACATTTAATGGTAGATATTACTTTCCAAGTGCAATTATTTCATAGATGTGTTGGGTGTCCCAGCCAGAAGGAACACTGAAAATCCTGTGATCCAAACCATACATTTTCCATGTGAGAAAAATAAGGGCTGTGTAGGGGTACGGAGCCAGCTGGGTGCAGAAGCGAGTCAGGAGCCCACAACCCTGCCTGGTTCCAGGTCAGGACACCAGGAAGACCAGAGAGGCAGACTTTTTTTTTCTCTCTCTCTCCGCTCCCCGGCCCTGCCCCCCGCCCGCCCCCACCCCTCCCCCCACAGGTGCTGACTCAGCATCTCTTCCCCGCTTTCCCATGTTGCACCTGCCTGCGAGCTGGTGCCAGCTGGTCCTCAACTTAACCACCTCAAGCGGTGGCAGAAAGAATGCGGTTGAATTGGTTTGGGGTGGGGCACAAGCATTAGGAGTTTTACAAAGCTCTTTAGGTCGACTCCAAAGTACGTCCAGTATTGGGATTTCCCAGTGGCTAAGACTCCACACTGCCAAGGCAGGGGGCCTGGGTTCGATCCCTGGTCAGGGAACTAGATCCCACACGGCACAGGTAAAAAAAAAAAAGATCTCACGTGGTGCAATGGAGACCTGGTGCAGCCAAATAAATTAAAAAATATTAAAAAATGAAGCAACACAAGGTACCTAGTGTGGACTGTCAGTGTCCTGGGCTCTGTGGGTTCTGTGCTCGTCCTCTCCCCATCCAGCCCATTACGGCTGTCCTGGTCGGGCCACCCAGTCATTTCGAGGCCACAGATTCCCACCTGGTGGTCCAGGCGCTCTGATGTTCACAGTGGGCACTCGGGACATTCTTTCGAGAATGCACGTTGATTACCCCCTTACCCCAGCCCTTCGGTGGCTCCATCACTGTGTGGCAGGCCCAGCCTGGCTCAGAAGGCCCTCTGGATCTGTGCCCTGCCTTCTTCTTTGGCCTGGTCTCCAGGCTCTTCCCATCTCCCTGTCTTTGTGATATAGTCATGCTGAATGCCACAGACCTGCCTGCCTCACCCAGCCTTCAGCTGGCTGTTCTCTTGGTCTGGAATGCCTTCTACCCCTTCTCTGAGTCATTGGAGCCGTTCTCACTCAATCGTGAAGTTGAAATTCAGGGGCCTAACTTCCACCATGCCTCGGGCCTGTCTTTTTTTCACAAACAGCATCCTCCTGTATCCTGGTCCTTAGACGGGCCCATGGCAGGTGAGCCGAGGACCACGCCTTGTCCACCCCTGACATGTGGTATACCTTGGATGAACTCTGATGAACTGAATGGCCTCAACAGACTTCCTGAGCCCAAGGCAGACTTAACGCAGGCACAGAATTACCCCAAGACATCCTGAAGAGTTATGATTAAGCACTTATCATACATGCTTAATAAGAACCTGTCAAATGAGTCCTTACCAAAACCATTTCTAACCAAAAAGACCACTTATATGCAGATGTTTCCATTATAAACATTTTGTTTTTAATTTAAGAATACTGATGAACACAGGAAACAGATTGAATTCATGGAACTGGGCATAGGGTCATCCATTACATCGTGACGCGTTAATTTCTTTATCATTTATTGGCACTGTCAACAGAATACTGTAAACAAGATCATTTTGTATGCGGGTAAGTCGGCGAGGTTCCCTAGCTATGGTTTTCTACCATGAGTTGATATATAGATAGATATAGACATGTATAGATATATAGACAGATGAATGTTGTACACAACTTTGCATGGTTACTGAGTGTCAGTAAAAATTGTAAAAAAAAAAAACAAAAAACACCCATTTATAATAAAAGTGAGGATGTGCTAAGATTTGCTATTACTGGACCTCGTTTTTCTGTAAAAGGGATGAGATTTCCTAGCGACACGTACTAAACTCCATGGCACTACTGTGGGATGGATTCATTTCCAGACCATAGGTCACAAAAACTCTTCTGCACCTGTCTTCTGCTCTCCCTGTGTTCCACTAACCTCTGACAAGTTTCTTGAACACTGCTGAGAATCTTTACCTTGAAGTTCTTCCAGCTAGACCCCCCACCCCCAAAAGAGGATGTCTCAGGAACTCACTCAGCCCTGAGTCAATGAGAACTGGCTGATAAATGGCTTAAAAAGTTTTCTAAGAAGTAACTTCCCTTGGTAAGGAGTGAATAAGTCTGGTCGTGACTCTCCAGATTAAAAAAAAAAAAGATTTCATTTATTTGTCCATGCCCTATGGGGAGAGAACAAAATATTGGAGCCACTCTCTCCACCAAAGAGAGCCATGTTTCTGGTTGTGCACTGGCTTAAAAACCTTTTGGACTCCAGGAACCTCACTGCATGTTTGGATCCGATGCTAAGTTTCTCCAGAGAAAGCATATGTGAAGCATGGTTTGGTTTGCATTTTGCTTGTTTGTTAAATAAGGCCTTGAATCTAGGGATATTGCCTGTGGAATCTGGATCCCCTGTGAAAGGTGTGAGGCTGTGAACGGATGTGTCTTTGCATATGCTGTTCCCTTTCTGCAACACTTCCTTGCCTTGTCTGCTAGGTGATCTGTTACGCATCCTGCAAAACCCTGCTTGAATGTCACTTTCTCCTTGGACCCTCCTCTGACCCTTAGGTGGATCAGGTCACTCCCTCTGCTTTCCTGATGTTCCCACACATACTGCTGTTATGGCACTTGCCATTCTGCGTTGATTGTTGGTTTAAGTCTGTTGTTCCCAATGGGAGGGTGAGTCCCTTGAGAGCAGGGACTAGGTTTGATTTCACCTTTGGATTTCTGGTGCTTAGCACTGGGCCTGGGACAGAGCAGATATTTAATACAAGTTTCATGAATGAATGACTGGATAAATAAATGAATCTACAAGTGAGTGAAAGTTGTAGAGAGAGGGCACTCCACTTAGCTGGCAGTGCGCATGCCCTTGGACACAGCAGAGCTCCTTAAAAGCAACAGATTAGCACTGAGTGCAGGATGTGGGGTGAACCAGTATTCACGGATCTGTCCATGTTCTTGTTAAACATGTGAGTTTGCCTTTCACTCTCGGCAAAGATAGGTTGATGACCAAATCTGCTGAATAGTGGAAGCGGGAAGAAAAAAACCAAAGTACTTTGAGATCTTTGGATGATTAGTTATTAAAAGAGAAAAGTGCTGAATTGAGATTCTTGATCTGCCCGGCTCCCCAAAACAGTCAACCAAGGCATGGGTCGACCCCAGTGGCTTCCTTTTGGACAGACTTCCTTCATCTACCGCTAAACCACACCTCATTGCTCTAGGATGACCTGCTGCTCTGTTTTAGAAGCATCTGAAGTCAAATCAGTTGCAAATTGTCTCATCTCCAGGAGAGACCCCCCTGAACCTCAGCCATTGTCCAGTGAAGCATCCTCTAAGCATCACCTGCCTGGTCCTCTCACACTCACTCGTGGCGGGAAAATCTCTGACTCAGAGCAATAACGACAAGGGAATTGCCGCGCCCTGACAGGCTGCATTTTCCTGCCTGGAGCTCTGTGCGTTTAATGCATGACGCCTCCTGCAAGAAGAAACCTGGTCCTGTAACCAAGTCCCTCTGACGGAGCGGAAAAGCCGTTCCTGGGGCGCTGCTCACATGTGGGGCAGAGGTGGATGAGAGAAGCTAGAGAAAGGGTTTCCCCCCGACCAGGGGTCCAAAGTCAGACCCCAGAAGCTGGGAGGACAGGAACGGGGGAATCTCTGCTGTCCTCGGCCTGGGCTGACACTCCCGAGAGTGTGTCCCAGGGTGATGGGCTACAGCTTTCCTTTCCAGGAGGGAGGTCTGGGCTGATGCCTAACAGGAGGAAGGGGACTCGGGGAATGAGGATGGTGACTAAGACTGGTTGGTGATGCCACCCAGAGATTCTCCCAGGACGAAGCCCCATCAAGGAGAGAATTCACAGTTTGGAGAGGAATCCCCAGATGCATCGGGGGAGTGGCTAGAAGACCCCCTTCCCACAGCCCAAAGCTCAGTCCCATGTCCCTGCCATCCTGGCCTTTCCATGCTCTGTCCTGCCCATCACTGCACTGCCCATGGCACATGCTCAGAGGGGGATGAGGGGGACGCGAGTCTGTTTGCATAGGACAGGGGAGGGAGAACCAGCATCCTCCCCTCTCTGAATGTGTCCCTCGAGTGGAACGGAACCAGGAGTCCCAGCCGCCAGCCCTAGCAGCAGGTGTCATTCCCTTGACTGGCTTCAAAAGGTATTGGGGGGGGTCCCTGGTGAGCAGTTACGTGGCCAGGACCCCCAGGGACCATCCTAAGACTAAGTCCAGGGCTCAAGCAGAATCTCTGAGCTGAAAACCAATGTGCGCCACCGGCTCCGCGGAGACGGAGACCCCAACCAGCCCCTCCCTGCCCCCAAGCCACCAGAGACATCCCCTCCTCTTCATGAGTAACCTTCCAGTTTATGCCTTCACCTCTGTAACTTTGAGTGAAAACATGAATTAGGCGAACTAATCAATTGGACAACGGTTGAGGTCGGGCCATCCTCAGAGCATGGAGGGAGAGGGCTTCTTTACTTGAAGTCAGCTAGGATGTCACTAAAGATATTGAGGAACAGGTGGGCATGGTGATCTCGGAAGACCAGAGTGGGACGGAAGCGGATGGACTTGTCGCCGCAGCCCCCCAGCATCAGGCCTGGAAGGAGAGGCAAGGGGTGGGTGGGTTAGGGGCTCGGGCTCAGAGTCACCTGCTGCGGGTCCCCTGGGGGCACGGTCACACAGGGGTGCTACCATCCATCTGGACTGTTTCATCCTTCCGCTAGCCACCCATCCAGCCTTCTCGTTGTCTCCCATCGCCCAGCTCACCCACCCTTGTCTCTTCCCTCCCTCCCTTCCAACTGCGAATGCCAGCTCTGTTGCCCCAAACTAGCCCTGCTGATAGAGAAACCCTGAGACCAACTCCCTGCCTTCTAGGAACTCACGGTGCGGCAGGGAGAGAAAATAAGTAAAGAACTAAATTACAGCACTTCGCTGGTGGTCCAGTGGTTAAGAATCGGCCTGCCAGTGCAGGGGACACGGGTTCGACCCCTGGTCCAGGAAGATCCCACGTGCCATGGAGCAGCTAAGCCCGTGTGCCACACGTGCTCTAGAGCCTGTGCTCCGCCACGAGAGAAGCCACCACAGTGAGAAGCCTGCACACCACGCGGATAGAGAGTAGCCCCTGCTCCCTGCAACTAGAGGAAGCCTGAGTGCAGCCAAAAGTAACTGAATAAATACAATTATGAAAAAAAGTAAGTTACAAAAGTGTGGGCAGGTCAGCAGCATGTCCAAGATACGGAATCTGCTTATTATTATTTTTTAGCATACGGGATCTTAGTTCCCCAATCAGGGAGGGAACCTGTGGTCTCAGCAGTGAAAGTGCCGAGTCTTAACCACTGGACGCCAGGGAGTTCCTGGAATTTATTTTTAAAATCTATTTATTTATGGCCTGTGGGAATCTTAGTTTCCCGGACCAGGGTTTGAACTTGTGCCCCATGCAGTGGAAGCGCAGAGTCTTAACCACTGGACCACCAGGGAATTCCTGGAATCTGCTTATTTTACTTTAAAAATCTATTTATTTATGGCCTGCGGGAATCTTAGTGTCCTGGACCAGGGACAGAACCCATGCCCCCTGCAGGGGAAGCGCAGAGTCTTAACCACTGGACCATCAGGGAGTCCCCAAAATGTGCTTATTTTAAAGGGTGACTTCACCTTTGACTAGATTGGGGTCCTTGCCTGGGTTGCACAGCGTCTCTGAAACTTGTTTTTTTTTTTTTCCATTCTCAAGAGGAGATGAATTACCCTGCCCTTCAGGGTTGCTGCTGGGATCCTCTAAGATGGTCCACATGAAAGACACTGGCTTAGACACCCAGCAGGCACTCTGATCTCCCCCACTTAAAACTTCCAGGGCTCCCATAGCTCTCAGGAGAAAGTCTGGACTCTTGAACCTTATCCACCTGAACCTGATTCATCCGCCGTCACCTCTGTCCCTTGTCACACTCTAAGCCCCGTCTCACCCAGCTAAAGGAACACCTCCCTCCCTCTGCCCAAAATGCTCCTTCTCACCTTCTTCACCTGGCCAACCACTATTCATCCAGCAAAATGCTGCTTCCTCCAGGAAGCCTTCCCTGATCTCCTGGACATTTTCCCCATCTATTTGCTCTCTAGCTCCTTTTCTTCCATCCTAGGACTTAAAACTGTAATAGGTTGTTTCTGAAATATTCTCTTCGATGTCACCCCTTCCTGCTAGACTGAAAACTCCTTGAAGGAAGTTTTCCTGATCCTTTCCAGCATAGGCACCACCTACCTTGGGGAATATTGCCACATGAATCAACATACAAATAAAGCTCCCTGGTAACTTTCTCTTCTTTTGAGAAAGGAGATTCAGACTATTTTTAGTCCTGTGAAGGTTCACCTCTGTGCCCTTATTGGGTCCCCCACCAGGAACTGTGGTCACTCCCCCCGCCTCCCTGCCCCCCGCTGCCCAGCTGCCTTACCTTTGTTTCTGGCTATTGAAATGAGTTTATTCCGCACGGATTCGTCTGGAGTGTCAAAGGAGCAGAAGGTGCCTCGCCCTCTGACTCTGCTGATGAGCTGGGGGAACCGGGCCTGCAGTTGGGAGACAAGGCAGGCATCAGTGCAAAGGAAGGCAAGACTTCTCTGGTGGTCCAGGGGTTAAGAATCCGCCTGCCAATGCAGGGGACATGGGCTCCATCCCTGGTCCGGGAAGATCCCACATCCTGCGGGGCAGCTAAGCCCCGTGCACCACAATGACTGAGGCCCGCATCCCAGAGCCTGTGCTCCGGGGCAAGAGAAACCACCGCAACAAGAAGCCTGCACGCTGCAACTAGAGGTTAGCCCCTGCTCACTGCAACTAGAGAAAGCCCATGCAGCAACAAAGACCCGGTGCAGTAAAAAAGAAAAGAGCCAAGGCAGCCATCAGTCTACGTGGACCTCATGGCCACTCGGCTCAGGGCAGGGACAGCCTCAGAACAACAGGATCCTTGCAGAGCCCGGCCGGCCCTGGCACGTCCACACTTCGGCACCGACAACTGCAATTGGGGCCCAGCTGTCCCCCCAGGGGACACAGAAGTGTCTGACATTTCCCTGCCACCCTGGCAACGGGGGAGGGAACGGGCAGGAGGAGGGAAGGTCCTTCTGCTCCCATCCTTCCCAGAGGCTTTTTCTAGCACCTGCTCCCACCCAGCCTCAGTCTAAATGCAAATCCAGTCCAAGAAAAGAAAAAGAAATCCCCCTTCGAGCTACATGCAGCACAGTTGGAGGGGCTCAGCTGTCTCAGCAGCCAAACTTAACCCCTTCAGCATCTACAATCAGGCAGACTTGGGTTTAAAGCTCCCCATTCCCATCCAGAAAATGAGAATTATATTCTTCTAACTTCAACTTGTTCTGGCTTAGGGGTGCCAGAAAAAAATACAAGACACCCAGATAAATTTCAGATAAGCAAGTTCTTTTCTTTTTTAACTTTTATTTATTTATTTTTGGCTGTGTTGGGTCTTCCTTGCTGTGCGAGCTTTTCTCTAGTTTCGGTGCGTGGAAGGCTACTCTCTACTCGTGGTGCGTGGTTTTCTCATTGTGGTGGCCTCTCTTGCTGCGGAGTACTGTAGGGAATATGCTATGCACAGGCCTGTACTATAATTAACAGAGCTTCTTTGAAAAATAAGAATGACTTTCTCATCGCCCCCAGGCGAAGGGCTGGGAGCAGTAAAAAGTACATCATGGAAAAACATCTTGAAAACAAGATGGTGAAGTACTGATGTGACTGATGGAAAACCATAGTGACTGTTCCCAGAGCCTTGAGGGAGTTGCTGAGAAAGGGTGTCACTAGCCGAAGGGCTAAACAGAGTCATGGAAGGCCTGAAGGTTTGACATTGAAGACTGTGCATTGTATATCTTTATCCCCGATTTGAGATTGTAAAGAACAGATATCTCTAGAGCACGTACCAGGAAAGGAAAAAGGAAAGTGAAGTCGCTCAGCTGTGTCTGACTATTTGCGACCCCATGGACTGTAGCCTACCAGGCTCCTCCGTCCATGGGATTTTCCAGGCAAGGGTACTAGAGTGGGTTGCCATTTCCTTCATTGGAAGGATGCTGAAGCTGAAACCCCAATACTTTGGCCACCTAATGCAAAGAACTGACTCATTGGAAAAGACCCTGATGCTGGGAAAGATTGAAGGCTGGAGGAGAAGGGGACAACAGAGGATGAGATGGTTGGATGGCATCACCGACTCGATGGACATGAGTTTGAGCAAGCTCCAGGAGTTGGTGATGGGCAGGGAAGCCTGGTGTGCTGCACTCCACCGGGTCACAAAGAGTCGGACACGACTGAACAACTGAACGAACTCTTGTTGCGGAACACGGGCTGCAGGCAGGGAGGCTTCTGCAGTTGCGGCTCCCGGGCTCTAGAGCACAGGCTCAGTAGCTGTGGCGCGTGGGCTGAGCTGTTCTGACATGTGGGATCTTCTCAGATCAGGGATGGGACCTGAGTCTCCTGAATTGGCAGGTGGATTTTTTACCAATGACTCACCAAGGAAGCCCCAGACAAGCAACTTCTAATTTTTCAGTGTAAGTATGTCCGAAACATTGCATGGGATATATGTGTGCTAAAAAAAAAAAATTAACTCCCATCTTTTAAAAACTTAACTGAGAGTCTTGTATTGTAATTTGCTAACTCTCACATCCCTATCCGGGGAGGAGGAAGTTGGTCCCTGAAGCTCCTGCCTCTTCCCTGTGATGGGAACCAAGTCTATTACCTGCCTTTCTCCCCTGGGCTTTGGACTTGTGAAATTTAAATGTAACTGGGGGATCCTGCATTTATTTTCCCTTGAAATGCAGTAATCCTATTCTGAGGATTAAATGAGATAATGCACTTAACACAATGCTTGGCACAGAGCAAATTTTCAATTGATGGAAAAATAATTTTAAACAGAGCAAAGTTTCAAGTGATGGAAAAACAATTTAAAAGGATGATGTCTTTGATCATGTCAAAGAGGTGAACACTGGCAAAGAACATGGACTTTGAAGGCCACCAAAGTCAGGTTCAAACCCCAGTGGAAGTCCTCCTTGGTGGTCCAGAGGCCACCAAGACT
This sequence comes from Bubalus bubalis, assembly GCF_019923935.1. Lineage (NCBI taxonomy): Eukaryota > Metazoa > Chordata > Mammalia > Artiodactyla > Bovidae > Bubalus > Bubalus bubalis. Next base: position 34,575,969 of record NC_059180.1, read on the forward strand.
CTATACTTCCAATGCTGGGGGCCTGGGTTCCACCCCTGGTCGAGGAACTAGATCCCACATGCTGCAACTAAAGATCCTGTGTGCTGCAATTTAGAGCCGGTGCAGCCAAAGAAATAAGTACATTTTAAAAATAAAGAAAAAGAAGCACAGTGGAAGCTGTGTAACTTTGGACAAGTTAATAACTCTCTGCCCTTCAGTTTCCTCATCTGTAAAATGGGGAGAATAGTGGTGTCTCCATCACTAGCGTGACTGCTGGACTTAAAACAGGAATGCACGAGGCCCCTTGTGAGAGGACTTGGGGGAGCAGGCTCTCAATCAGTGGACGCTGTTCTCACTACCGTCCCTCCTCCCTTCAAGGTCAACAGCGCTGTCAGCGTCGCCATCACCATCAGCGGTTCCGCTGAGCTCACCAGGGACTGGATGCTTCAGGCTCCCGGAGGAAGGAAGGGCGCTTTCTGTCCAGCCATCTGGGGAGGGTCAGCTCTCCTCCTGGAGACACTGTGGTTCCTCCCAGCCACATCCCCCACCCCCAAATCTAGGAGAGTGTGTCGTGCAGGGAATAGACACAACAAAGGCAAATAACTATAATAGAGAGCTCTACTGTCCAATGAGCGGGCCACATGTGGCTGTGGAAATGTGACTTCAAATTGGGGTGTGCCCTAAGTGACTGAGGGCAGGAGGAGAAGGGGGAAACAGAGAATGAGATGGTTGGATGGCATCACCAACTCAGTGGACTTGAGTTTGAGCAAACTCTGGGAGATAGCGAAGGACAGGGTAGCCTGCTGTGCTGCAGTCCATGGGGTTGCAAAGAGTAGGACACGACTTCGTGACCGAACAACTGCTACTGCTGCTGCTAAGTCACTTCAGTCGTGTCCGACTCTATGCGACCCCATAGACGGCAGCCCACCAGGCTCCCTGGTCCCTGGGATTCTCCAGGCAAGAACACTGGAGTGGGTTGCCATTTCCTTCTCCAATGCATGAAAGTGAAAAGTGAAAATGAAGTCGCTCAGTCGTGTCCGACTCTTCGAGACCCCATGGACTGCAGCCCACCAGGCTCCTCTGTCCATGGGCTTTTCCAGGTAAGAGTGCTGGAGTGGGTTGCCATTGCCTTCTCCGACCGAACAACAACTAAGTGTAAAATACGTACTGGGTTTCAAAGACTTATGAGAAGAAGAATGTGAAATATCACGTAATTTTCTATATTGATGGCATGTTGAAATAATATTTTGGATATGACGGGTCAAGTAAAATATATTGTTCAAATTAACTTCACCTCCTTCTTTTTAACTTTTAGCATGGCTACTAGGACCTTTGATGGAGAAGGCAATGGCACCCCACTCCAGTACTCTTGCCTGGAAAATCCCATGGACGGAGGAGCCTGGTAAGCTGCAGACCATGGGGTCGCGAAGAGTCGGACACGACTGAGCGACTTCCCTTTCACTTTTCCCTTTCATGCATTGGAGAAGGAAATGGCAACCCACTCCAGTGTTCTTGCCTGGAGAATCCCAGGGACGGGGGAGCCTGGTGGGCCGCCGTCTATGGGGTCACACAGAGTCGGACACGACTGAAGCGACTTAGCAGCAGCAGCAGCAGCAGGACCTTTGAAATTATGTGTATAGCTTGCAATCTTGATTGTAAGCAAAACTAATGCTTTTGAACTGTGGTGCTAGAGAAGACTCTTGAGAGTCCCTTGGACTGCAAGGAGATCAAACTAGTCAGTCCTAAAGAAAATCAACCCTGAATATTCACTGGAAGGACTGATGCTGAAGCTGAAACTCTAATACTTTGGCCACCTGATGCGAAGAACTGACTCACTGGAAAAGACCCTGATGCTGGGAAAGATTGAAGAAGGCGGGAGGAGGAGGGGATGACAGAGGATGAGATGGTTGGATGGCATCACCGACTCAATGGACATGAATTTGAGCGAACTCCAGGAGATGGTGAAGGACAGGGAAACCTGGTGTGCTGCAGTCCATGAGGTCGTAAAGAGTCGGACACGACTAAGCAACGACAAGAGCTTGCAATCTGTCCCCCTGGAGAGCACTGCTACGGAGTGATCAGGGTGTAGAAGATGGTCCAGGGGAGGGAACAGGCAGCACATGGGTGGGAAGGAGAGAGGAGTGTTGGGGAGGTTTCTCAAAGGAGGGATGTCTGAACTCAGAGGAGGATGTTAGCAGAAAACTAGGAACTCAGGAATCGGGAACAAGGTTGGAAATGAGGGCTAGAAAGGCACTCCCTACAGAAATGGCTCAGCCCATTCAGAATCGCTGGGACCGTGGTGCTATGCCACCTTGAAGGGCTCAGCTGTTGCCCCAGGGGCCTTGGGGGGCCATGGGTGGGGGTCTTGGAGGGTTGGGGTGGGGCCGGGGTGGCGGAGTACCTGAAGGTCAAGCAGTCCCGTGAGCAGGACCTTCCCAGCATGGGCTGCATTGTTCAGCAGGTCCTCTCGCTTGATGACGTTGATGACCTCAGCCAGCAGCAGGTTCTTGGACGGGTCTCCCAGCCACGTGTTGAAGATCCGGTAAGGCTGGAATCAGAATCAGATATCACTGGGTATCAGAAAGGTTCCAGACGTAGCCTCAGACATACTTCTCCCCGTTTAAGAGGAGAGAGATCAACTCAGCGAGCAGCTGCTAAGGGCTGGGAGGATAACACATGGTCTCATCAAATTCTCTCCATCACAGCAATCTTGTAGGTCTTAAACACGTGTGTGCTAAAGTTGCTTCAGTCATGTTTGACTCTTTGCGACCCTACGGACTGTAGCCTTTCAGGCGCCTCTGTCCACCGGATTCTCCAGGCTAGAATACTGGGGTGGGTTGCCCTCCTCCAGGGGATCTTCCCCACCCAGGGATCGAGCCCGCATCTCCTGTACTGCAGGCGATTCTTTACAGCTGAGCCCCTGGGGAAGCCCTGTGGGTCTTCTAGTTACTACTATTAGGGATACCAACTCATCCAGGCCCTGGAAAATCCCTCAGTCCTGGGGAAACTGAGACAGTTGGCTCCTCATCACAACAATTCTTATTTTCACAAAGGATGAGCTGGGGTTCCAGGTGAAGTGATTTGTCTGTGAACATACAGCACTTTGGTGGAGTCAAGAGTGGACCGATGGCAGCCTGGCCCTTAAAGGCCGCTCGCTTTACTCCTCTTTCAGGCGTCAATGCAGCCCAGCTGAAACACACTGCCCATTCTCTCTTGCAGTTAAGAGTGGCCACGTGAGCAGATCTTAGGCAAAAGCAGGAGAAACAGAAACGTTGTGGGATTTCTGGGAAAGCTGCTTAAGGATGAGAAGTGGGCCCTCTGTCCTTGCCTCCTTTTTCCTTCCTACTGCCTAAAATTGAAATTTGAGGGCTGGAGCCCAAGTAGCCATTTTGGATCATGAGGTGACCTTGAGGGTAGAAGCTATATGAAGGAATGATGGAAGGAGGGACCCTGGGCCCTGAGAGAGAGAGAGAAAGAGAGAATCTGTATGTACATATGGCATTCCAGTAAAGTGGTTAAGAGCATGAGCTCTGGGTTTATATCTTGACTTTGTCACTTAACCTGCTGTGTGACCTTAAACAACTTACTTAATGTCTCTGTGCCTGATTCCTCATTAGCAAAATGGGAGAGAAAAATAACATTTACTTGGTTAGATGTTGTAAGGATTAAAAGTACAAGCAGAGTATTTACAACTGGGTCAGAGACAAAGGCGCTGTTCACGGCAGCAGCTATTGACAATATTTTTGCTTGTGCACAGAGAGAAAAATCAGAAGCCTGAAGATAGACTGCTATAAAGTCAACCCTGCAGAGAGAGCTGGGGTGACTGTAACCATTGCCTTTAAATTAGGTTGAGAAGAAATAAGGCTTCTGAAACTTCTGTGAGACATTTAGGTATTTACTGAGTGCCTTGTTGGTGAGAAAGAAGCAGTTAAGAGAAAGCAACGCCCCCTGCCCTGGAAAGCAGAGGTGGGGAGGGGGCAGGCAGGCGGGGTCCCCACTCACAGCGTTGGGCCGCAACTCCTCCTTGTGGAAGAAGCCCCCGGTCATCATCTTCTTGCTGAAGGTCATCACGTCCGCAGGGTCATCCAAGCCCCAGTGCTCGTGGGCCCAGAACTTGCCCGTGCAGCCTCCTCCAGTCTGAACCTCGTCCACCAAGAAGGCACAGCCGTGCTGGCGCAGGCGGGGTGAGGGAGACATGAACACCGCGCGCACCCCGCCCACCTCGGGCCCGCCCACCTCGGACCTCGGATCCCCGAATCCAGCGCAAGAGCCACTGCTTTCTGAACCTCACACCCAGCCCGTGTTCTCAGGCTGTGCAAAACCAAACGAAGGCTTAGGAGGGCAGTTCCTGCAGGGCTGTGTCTGCGCGTGGCCTCCCACTGCCCAACTGGAACAAAATCGGAACATCAAAGTCTCCTTGAACCACTGGCTTTGGTTCCTGAGCAGGCCAACGTGCTCAGAAGGAGGCGTGTCCCAATGATAAGGCGGCTCCGTTTCCCAAACTTCAGGTGCCATGTTTGCCAGCTCTGATCAGCACCCAGACTATTGTTATTATTGGTCTTAATTTTGGCCACACCATGCTATAGGCAGGATCTTAGTTCCCGGAGCAGGGATCGAATGCCTGCCCCTTCAGTGGAATCGCAGAGTCCTAACCAGTAGACCACAAGGGAAGTCCACCTGGACTATTATTTACTTAGCATATGTGTTTAAATCAATTTTTATCACCTTTATCTGTAAACTGACTGCTTGGGTGGACCAAGACACATTAAAATAGATATGCAGGCATGCTAAATGCTTCAGTCGTGTCCGACTCTTTGCAACCCTGTGGACTGTAGCCCGCCAGAATCCTCTGTTCATGGGATTCTCCAGGCAAGAATACTGAAGAGGGTTGTCATTCCCTTCTCCAGGGGATCTTCCCAACCCAGAGATCAAACCCACATCTCTTATGTCTCCTGCATTGGCAGGCAGGTTCTTTACCACTAGCGTCATCTGAAAGTGAAAGTCACTTAGTTGTGTCCGACTCTTTGAGACCCCATGGACTACACAATCCATGAAATTCTCCAGGCCAGAATACTAGAGTGGGTAGCCTTTCCCTTCTCCAGGGGACCTTCCCAACCCAGGGATTAAACCCAGGTCTCCTGCATTGCAGGCGGGTTCTTTACCAGCTGAGCCACAGAGGAAGCCCACAGGGTCATCTGGGAAGCCCAAAATAGACATGATATTAAAGTTTGTTCATTTGGTTTCTGTGGAGAGTGAACCACAATGGGCTGAAAGATGAGGTGGGATCCCCAGAAAGAAAAGGGACGAAGGGGCTGAGGCTTTCCCTGGGACCTTCTCTTGTTTGAGAGTGTCCCTAAGATGGAACCTGCCTGCAAAGCGGGAGACCCGGGTTTGATCTCTGGGTTGGGAAGATCCTCTGGAGACGGAAATGGCAACCCACTCCAGTATTCTTGCCTGGAGAATCCCATGGACAGAGGCGCCTGGCAGGCTACTGTCCATGGGGTCGCAAGAATTGCACACGACTTAGTGACTAAACCACCACCACCACCTAAGATGGCAGGTTGGAGGCTGACTTTGGAAGAAGATTTTAGGGAAGAATTCCCTGTCCTGCCGTCAACCCCAAGTTTTCTATCCACAAGGCCCACAGGTAGCCTCGGAAACATCTGGAAGTTTACAAGGAGTCCAGGCTCACCCTTTGCCCTGGAAAACCAACTAACTGGCCCCGGGCACTGACCTTCCTGGAGATGTCTCTCAGCTTCCGGAAGAAGTCGTCCGAGGCGTGGTTGTCTCCGCCCTCAGACTGGATGGGCTCCACAATGATGCCGGCCACCGTCCTCTTCTTCTTCCGGTATTTCACGATCAGGTCCTCCACCTGGATTCCAAAGGGGGCCGGGACAAGGGCTCGTGGGGGCTCTTGGGCAGCCCCCGAGGAGGATGGGCATGGGGGGTGCTGTGGACCCCTGGAAGTTATGCTGATGATGTCATGGTGTCTTATCATTAGAATATACAGTGGAGAAAAGACAGTTTCTCTTTAGCAAGTGGTGCATGGAAACCTGGACAGCTGCATGGCAGTCAGTGAAGTTAGAACACACCCTCATGCCATACACAAAGTAAACTCAAAATGCCTTAAAGACTTAGATATAGACACAACACCACAAAACTCCTAGGACAGAACATAGGCAAAACATTCCCTGATATAAATTTTAGCAACATTTTCTTAGGTCAGTCTCCCAGGCAATAGAAATAAAAGCAAAAATAAATAAACGGGATCTAATCAAATGTATATGCTTTTGCATAGTGAAAGAAACCATAAGCAAAACAAAAAGACAACCAATGAACTGGGAGAAAATGCTTGCAAATGATGCGACAGACAAGGGCTCAATTTCTAAAATATACAAACAACTCATATAACTCAGTAACAAAAAACCAAATGACCCAATCAAAAAATGGTCAGGAGGCCTAAATAGACATTTCTTCAAAGAAGGCATACACATAGCCAACAGGCACATAAAAAGATGCTCAACATCACTAATTATTAGAGAAATGCAAATCAAAAGTACAGTAATTTACAACCTCACACCAGTCAGAATGGCCACCATCAAAAGTGTACAAATAATAGATGCTGGAGAGGATGTGGAGTAATGGGCACCCTTCTACATTAAAATCATTAAAAAGACATTGAAGTATAGTTAATTTACAGTGTTGTGTTAGTTGCTGGTATAAAGCAAATTAAGTTACACACACACAAACACACACACATACACACATATTCTTTTTCTGATTCTCCTTCCCTATAGGTCATTACAAGAAAAAAAAGTTTTTAACTGTTAACAGTGATGGAGTAGTAAGAAAAGCATCTGATTTTCCCCAAGTGGTTATATTTCTTGGAGTCTTGTTCTAAAACAGGCATCATCTTATAAATAATTAAGGAATAGTAATTGTGATACTTCATTAATAATTTAATAATTATACTTAATCTAAAAAACCCAAACCACATACCCAGATAGAGTAACAAGTGCCATCTTTCTCTGTTATGCAGAATTAAAGGAAAATCATCTATGTGAATGATGTAGTCTCTGCCTCACCAATGGCCCCACGGAAGTGGTCAGATGCTTTTTTTTCTTTGAGTGTCATTTGCAATTTGTCATGGCATGGCTATTTTTTCATTTATTTGTCCAGCGCTGTGTTTCTGACTAGTCTGCACTTTCTGATCAGATGCAGAAGAGACACATGTCTATCCAGCACTTGGAATGCAGCTGGTCCAAACTGAGATGTACTTTACGTCTAAAACACACCCAGCAGTTTGAAGGTTCAACACAAAAAAAGCATATAAAAATATCTCATCAATAATTTAAAAATATTAACGACATGTTGACACAGTAATATTTTGGGATACACTGGGTTCAATAAAATGTTATTAAAATTATTCTCCCAGGTCTTTTTACTTTTTAAAAATATGACTAGGAAGGCTGTGGGGACATGTGGCTGGCCTTATTTTGCTTGGACTCCATCATCTTGCTTCTTTTATTTACCACTAAATAGCCAGGTGAGTCAGCGGTAAAGAATTTGCCTGCAATGCAGGAGATGTGGGTTTGATCCCTGGATTGGGAAGATCCCCTGAAGCAGGAAATGACAACACACCCCAATATTTTTGTCTGGGAGATCTCATGGACAGAGGAGCCAGGGAAGCTACAGTCCATAGGGTCGCAAAAGAGTCGGATACAACTTAGTGACTAGACCACGACAACAACGAAACACCTAGCACCTAGCTTCACACCTAGTACGCGAAACCTATTAATTCAAAAGAAAGTTGTGGGTAAGAGGGAAACCAGCCTTATCTGAGCTCAAATCCAAATCTGAACAGTGATAGCCACTCCCCACCTGCCCCCTCAAACAACAGAATCCTTTCAACATCTTACATGGAACCCTAATATCTGGGACAGATCAAGGTGGGGCTGTTGGTTGAAGTGAAGGCGTGGTGACTAGGGTTGCCCATCCTTAGCCTCCCACCCTGCAACCTCCAGGGCTTCCCCAAAAGCCCCAGGATTCTGGCGAAGACTGAGACACAGTGGACTAGAGGACCCCCTGGAATCAGTTTTCCTATGAGCTGTCCCATATTCTTTCTATCAGTTCATTTTCTCTTATTCTGGAGTCAGTGAAGCTTGTCCCCAAAGAAACTTAAATGATACAGAAGTTGGTACCAGAAGCTGGGTGATGGAGGCTGGGTGGCAAAATAAGTGTCTTGCTGCCTTTCCTAACATGGAACATCGGGACACGTGGCTTCCTGTCCCTCTGACCCACCCAGGGAGTGCCACATGGATCCCCAGACACTCTGTGTGTATTCCTCTTATCTGGGCTAATTCTCAGGGTGCTGAGGGTCAGGACGGGGTGTTGAGGAGAGGACCGAGAGGGTCCGGGTGTTACCTCTTCTAGACAGCGGGCCTCTTCTTGTTGGTTCTCTTTCACAAACTCTTCCAGAGGATATTTCAGCCGTGGGAACGGTGCGATGGGCCAGTCGAAGGAGGGGATGTCAATCTTGTGAATGGCTTTGGAGTGCGTGGTTGCTAAGCAACCTAAGCCCAGCAGAACAGAAGAGCAGAGGTTGGCTTGGGGAAGGAGGGTGGACCGTTCTTTTTTTTTTTTTAAGAATTTCAAAGTTTGTGAATTTATTAAATTTTATGTTTTGGATCACAGAAAATGAAGATTGGGCTTCTCAGAAACAGAATTAACCCCTCTATCCATTACATCATTACATCACTGACTCATTACATCACTATAGGACCGACTCAATGGACATGAATTTGAGCAAACTCTGGGAGGTAGTGAAGCTTGGTGTGCTGAAGTCCATGGGGTTGCAAAGAGTCAGATACTACTTAGCGACTGAACAACAACAACAAATCCATGACATGGTCTCTCTAAACCTTCATGAATGCCTGGTTTTAATCACAGTAGTTATAAAAACTTTAGGGCAGGTCAAGATACACTCTTAATTCCCAAAGTCTTTATCTATTAGATTTTTTTAAGGCAAAGATTGTACTTTTTTCATTTCAGAACTACTGTGCCTTCAGTGAATGGTACCTTCAATAAAGCAGGACCACAGCAAACGCTTTTTAATTATTTTTAAATTTACTTTTTAGGTGGAGTAAAATTGCTTTACAATATTGTGTTGGTTTCTGCCAGACTGTTTTTGAGAATGATATGGGGCAGCCTGGGGAGACCCGGTGCCCGCAGAACCCCAGTTCTGGGAATATCCTGAAGCTGAAGGGGCACACTTGTGTCTTTGTGTGTGTGTGTGTGTGTGTGTGTGTGTGTCATTGCTTTCTGATTTATCACAGACTAACTTTGAAGGCAGAGCGGCAAGGGTTTAAATCCTAGCTCTGCCACTGAATGGCCTTGAATGTTCCTTCCCTTGCTGAGCCTCAGTTTCCACATCTGCAAAGTGGGAACAGCCACCCCTAGTCCGCAGGGAATGGTGTGCAATCAAGGAGACCGTAAGTAGAAGCCGCCATGCCCGATCAGAGGCAGCTATTGCTATTGTTGTTATTATTACTCTACCTGCTACCTCCAGATCCCACGGCCCTCCTTACCCATGGTCCTCCCGTGGAAAGCACCCATGAAGGAGAGGATGCTGTAGTCAGGGCACCCAGGGGCCTGGAACCAGGAAACAACCATCGGTCAGGATTGTGAACTAGGGACCTAGGTGGCTGCTCCCATGAACCTCGAGGAGCATGAAATCTCAGAGGAACCAAGGGTCCCTTCGCAGGGGGAAGTTACAAACTGGATACCAGAGGTCAAAATCCAGCCCGTGGATTTTTTTCTTTTTTTTAAATCAAGGGGTTTCATGAGATACATTTCTGAACCTCTGTCTTCTCACAAGTTCTGTATCACGGGCGCCCATCTTTCCTGGCCAAGCCTGAAGGTGGGTGGGCGTGCTGCCCTAGGGCCCCCACCACCCCCTTTCTCCTTTCCATCACCACCCCAGCTGTCGACGGGCCCTTCAAGTTCCTCCCAGCCCCTCTCCTTTCCCTGCTTTGGTGGCTCTGGCTCCCACAGCCCACAGGTGGGCCAGGTGTGGGGGTGGTACCTGCCGCCCATGACCTGATGCTGAGCTGGGCCCCGCACAGGACATGCCCAGGCTTTGGATCAGCAGGAGGGGAGGAACACCAGCTTTCCTTGGCCCTCCAGGGCTGCCCCTGGGAGCAGGAAGAATTCACGAACACCCAGGCCTTTCCTGGCCCTAAGTGAACGGCACAGCAGCACTGCCTTCTGACCCTCCACTCAGCAAAGAAATCAGACCTGCCTCCAGGCGACTCAGGAAGAGCTGCTGGGGACATTGCAGAGGCCACCCTGGGGGCCCCTGAGTCTCTGGGAGGTTGACCTGGCTCAACTCCACTGGGTCCCCGAGACTCCCAGGAAAAACTCCAGCACCTTCTCCCACAAACTCCAGAATACCCTCTGGTCGTTTTCCTTTGTTCATCTCCAAATGTGATATGAGATGCAGTTTGTTTGATTGCACTTCACAGATGTTGTGGGGTTTTGTTTTTTTACAAACCGAGACACCCTCTGACTTGAGGAGGACAGGACCCCACACACCCCAGGCCCCAGGGTCTGCACGGAGTGGGTGCTGGGCTCACCTGGTTGACCATGCACGTCTCCAGCTCCTCTTTGGAGAAACTCGACTGGCCCCTTTCCTTGCTCTGACAAATGGAACAGAAAAGATTCTCAGAGATGCTCTGGGGCAGATAGAGCTGCCACTTTGCACCCACATCTAGGCTACGAGGGGGTGCTTTCTCAAGAGCTGCTCACACATGTCAATGTTACATGTATGGACGGAGGCACGAGACTGTTCATAGTGCTCGCGATGAAACAGATGGACGCATAAGGCTCATCCTTCTATTGGCAACAGTGAAGATCTGTGAGATGGTATGTTATTCCAGGTAAACTAGCGTAGCACACTGGGGAGGTTTTGTACCATTCTCTGCTGGGATGTTTAGAAAGGCTTGACTAGCCAGTGGCCCTCCCTGGATTTTGGACATGGTCACTGATGTCCAATATTCCGGCCAACTGGGATGAATAATTGGATAAGGGCTGACTGTGCGGCTGGGAGCTGAGGAGTCTCTGTGTGTGTGTGTGCGCATACGTGCACACACATGCATGCCCCAAATCTCACCCGGTACCACATGAAGATGGTCTTGAAGGCGTTCTCGTTGGAGCAGGAGCCGCAGGCCATCGTGATGAGCTGGGACATCCCTTTGGGAGCCACCTATGGGGAGGGAAACAGTCGTGGGCTCCCCACTCCCCCCTCCCTCCAGCTGAGCCGCTACATGCGGGCAGGGAACCAGGTATGGAGTCCTGGATGCAGCCAGACTGGGAGGGTGAGCGAGAAGCCAAGAAAGGCCTGGGGACTGGAGGCCAGAGAGGGAAAAAGGTGAATGAAGCCTATAGGTCCCTCCTGATGGCCCTCCCCGCCACTGCCTGTATATTTTACAGGTGGGAAGCCAGGATTCCGAAGGACACTGATTGTTGTGGCCACTGAAACCCAAAGTCAGGGAGGACTGAAGGACACAGGCAAAGCTCCAGTTGTGGGATCCATGCTAATTTAAGTTCCCCTGGGTTCCCTTTCCCCCTACTCCACCCCCTAGCACGCGAGGGATCCCAGCTTTTCTTCCAAGGAAAAATTTAAAAAGACTCATCCTGAAAGAAACAGCAGGAAGAGTGAGACTAATGCAGAAACACCCCATCCTTAACTGCTACGGATGCCAACCCTTTCCTTCCCAGCTACTCTGGCTTCCTGAAGATCAGAGCCAAGGGCCAGCGGTGGGGAGGGCGGAGGTGGGTCCTCATGTTGCAGTCTGTCCCCATGGAGTCACTCACTGAGAGCAGGGACTCCCGGAGCTTCTCCACAAAGTTCTCCGGAGGAAGGATTCCGAGGGCAGGTCTGTTGATGAATGTGCTCTGCAAAAAAGCCAGGATGCCAGCAGTGATTTCTTGCCTGACCCAGGTCCCGCCCACCGGCGATGCTTTTCAGAGTGGATGTGTTTCACACTTCCAGGAATGACAGATTTTCCTGCACTTTTAGAGAAATCCACTAGGATGGCTCTGGGTTGAAAACAAAGTGTCAGTTTCTTGGCTGGGGTACTGCGCTATCACTATAAAGAAAGAATTGGTGCTGAAGGATTGACACTTTTGAACTGTGGTGCTGGAGAAGACTCTTAAGAGTCCCATGGACAGCAAAGAAATCAAACCAGTCAATCCTAAACAAAATCAACCCTGAGTATTCACTGGAAGGACTGATGCTGAAGCTGAAGCTTCAATACTTTGGCCACCTGATGCGAAGAGCCGAGTCACTGGAAAAGACCCTGATGCTGGGAAAGATTGAAGACGGGAGAAGGGGGCAGCAGAGGATGAGATGGTTAGATAGCATCACTGACTCAATGGGCATGAGTTTGAGCAAACTCTGGGAGATAGTGAAGGACAGGGAAGCCTGGCATACTAGTCCATGGGGTCGCTAAGAGTAGGACACGACTTGGCGACTGAACAACACCAAAAAGTTTTATTTAAGAAGGATGCCTTGACGGCAGCCTCACGTTGACGAACTGCCCACCTGCTTTTCCAGATTCCCAGCACACCTTGGAGCCTGTGCTCTGCAACAGAAGAAGCCACCCCAATGAGAAGCCTGTCACTGCAGCTACAGAGTCGCCCCTGCTCCCTGCAACTAGAGAAAAGCCTGTGCAGCAATGAAGACCCAGCACAGCCAAAAAATAAATAGATAAATAAAATTATTTTTAAAATTATCAAATAAATTTGAAAAAAAAATTTAAGCTTTATTTATTTTTTGGTCCCACTAAGTGTCTTGTAGGATCTTAGCTCCTTGACCAGGGATCAAACCCATGCCCCCTGCTGTGGAACCATGCTGGACCACCAGGGAATTCCCAGTTTATGGGTTTGTTGAAATCCATAGAATTGTATATGGCAAAGGATGGATCTGACCTCATGTGAATTATATTTTAATTAAAAAAAACAAAAACGGGAAAGAGGTCTCAGTAACTAAGTTTTAAAGAGAGTGAGGTGTAGGAGAGCAATCGGATGAAGAAGCTGGCTAATGAAAGAGCTGCCGATGAAGAGAAGTAGTGTTAGAAAACTCCCTTTTTTTGAGAGGCAGGTCTAGAGAAGGATTCCCTCTGTAAGGAAATCTACAGTGCATATCTGACGCTACACAGACACTCGCTTCTGAAACCCAGGAAACGAGGGAGCGTCACTCAACAAAAAGGAGAACCACTCTAAATGCCAAAATTAGGTTAAGCAAACGAAGGCACATCCACTGATGATAATGTTGTGTCGCTGGTAAAATGGCATGTGCAAAGGTCACCATTGTATGTTAGGGTTCACTGAGTGGTGAACCTTCTGTGGCTGTTGATAAACGTATCAACATGTGTCCACCCTTATGGAAAAGATGCAAATGGAAATGCAAATGGGGATAAGAACAGAGCTGATCTGTCTCTCCAGGTGCAGCCAGTGCCCCCTGAAGGATCAGCAAGAGTCTGAGTGGGGGCTGTACAGCGGATAAGCAATGAGGTCATCAGAAAAGGATTGGGGGATTTTCCCTGATAGTCCAGTGGTTAAGACTAATGGTTTCAAAGCAAGTGAAAGTGTTAATTGCTCAGTCATGTCTGACTGTTTGCAACCCCATGGGGCTATAGTCCACTAGGCTCCTCTGTCCATGGAATTCTGCAGGCAAGAATACTGAAGAGGGTTGCCATTCCCTCCTCCAGGGGATCTTCCTGACCCAGGGATCGAACCCACATCTCCTGCATTGCAAGCAGATTTTCTGCCATCTGAGTCACCAGGGAAGCCCTTCAATGCAAGGGGCCCAGGTTCAATGCCTGGTCCAGGAACTATGCGAGTCAAGTTGAAAACTAAGGAAGGATTGACTGAGCCTGGAAATTCTCAGGCACCCCTCTCTCTCAGACTCAGCTGTGTAAACAAACTCAGTGCAAATCCAAACAGGAGGAAATGCAAGGAGAGGCGGGCCCCAGCACCCATTCTTCCGTGGCACTGCGATTCGGCGTGGCTGGCTAGACTTCGTGGTAGCCTTGTGTCTCTGTTGGTTTTTCTTCTTTGTGACTAGCTGGATAGGTCTAATAACAATGGGGGGAGTTAACCCTTTTCATTGTAGAGCCGGGGAAATGGAGGACCAGAGAGGTCAAGCAACCTGCCTCAAGTCACACAGATAGAAAGAGGCAGAACCATGAGTCAAACCCAGGTTGGCTGACTTCCGATCCCATCCTCTGCCAGCACTGCAGGCAGCCTCCACCTGAAACTATAGATGCTGTTGGTAAGTAGGCTTGGCAGAGACCGGAGACCGTGAGTGGCCTGTGGGAGGCGCTGAGCAGTCTTTTGTTTTGGCTTCAAGACATTCATTCTGTCCCCTGGAGAAGGAAATGGCAACCCACTCCAGTATTCTTGCCTGGAGGATCGCATGGACAGAGGAGCCTGGCGGGCTACAGTCCATAGGGTCACAAAGAGTCAGACACGATTGAGCAACTAAGCGCACACACACACAGTCAATGTGCCTCTGAGGAAATCAAACACGTCATGAGCTCAGGGTGGAGGGGAATTGCCAGCACAGGTAGATGGCTGGGCTGACTGCCTCTCTGGGCCCAGGCAAGATGTGGGGGTGGTGTTCTTGTTCGGCAAAGCGTGGCCTTCATTAAGAACAGAAGGTATCTGGGACTCTGGGTAGCAGAATCAATTGAGGACAGGTTTCTAGAATCCTCGCCATCAGACTCAGCAGCTGTAAAGTGCAGAAGGAGGAGAATGGGCTTTGGTTTAAGTGGCTGTGCAACCTGGGGCAAGTCACTTAACCTCTCTAGTCCTTATTTGAGAAAATGAGGCCGCCTTCCTGGGTGTTCGTCAAGAGCCAGTGAGAGGACACAGCCTACGGATGAGGCAGGAGCTAGTCCTGAAGGACAGAATCACGCAGGTGGAAAGGCCTGGAGGTCACACTGATGTCTTAGCTGATAAGGTCAGCTGCCCTACGGCCAGCCCAGCCAAAGTACCACGGATGTCAGTCGGCACTCATCGTTCATTGCAGTGACCAGGCACATGCAATGACCAGTGATTATTGTATAGCCCGTGAGCAGTGTGATGAGGCCGCCCCGGGGACATAAGAAGTTTTAACTGCAACCGGTTAGATCCAGGTGACCCTGGACATGAATTATAGATGATGTGGTTGGGGTATGAAAGGGTTGATAAGCACCGTCTCAGGACTTCAATGACTTGGCAACAGCCTGCCCAGGACAGGTAAAACACCATGACCACCAAGACGTCAATCGAGGTCGTCCTGTCTGATGCCTCAGATATACTCTGCTGAGCTTGCGGCGGTCAATGGTCACTTCTCTGAGGCTGTGCCAGTCTCCCTGCCCCACACCCAGCCCTCTGCAAGAACGACATCAGCTCAGACTGTGATCTAGACCTTGATCCAGACTACGGTCTGGGTGGCAATCTAGGCAGATCTGATCTGTGATCCAGACACTGGTCCAGACTATTCTGGACTGTAACTTAGACTGTGATCCTGTCATCGAGGTCAGCACCAAAGACAGTGCCCAGCACACAGTAGGTATTCCATCCATCATTAAGTGAACAGATGTTAAGGAATGAGGCTGGGACTTCCCTGGTGGTACAATGGATGGGAATACGCCCGCCAATGCAGGGGACACAGATTCAATTGCTCTTCCAGGATGATTCCACACGACAGGACCAACTAAGTCCACGCGCCACAGCTACGGAAGCCTTTGTGCCTACAGCCTGTGCTCTGCAACAAGAGAAGCCACTGCACTGAGAAGCCTGCGCACCACAAGGAGGAGTGGCCCCCGATCGCTGCAACTAGAGAAAGTCTGCTTGCGGCGATGAAGACCCAGTGCAATCAAAAAAATAAAAATAAATTAATTAATTTTTAAAAAAAGAAAGAAACGAGGCTGAAGAAGCAGGAGCCAGATCACAAAGGGCTTTGCAAGTGAAGAGGAGGAGCTGGGAGGCATCCTGAAGGCAGTGGGTACCAGGAGCGCGTTCCAGGCACAGCAGTTTGGAGGATGGTTTGGAGGAGGTGAGAATGGACGTGGAGGTGGGAGGAAGGGATGGAGAGGGGCTGATGGGAAACTCCAACTGGAAGAGGGGGAGCTAGGACTGGTCCCCGCTTGGGTGGGGGAAGGGAGGATGAAGGGTGGTGCCCAGGTTCTTGGCAGGGATAGGTGGACGCAGGGCATTCCTCACGCCCCTGCCCCCGCAAATCAGAATCCCTGGGCCTGGAAATCACGTGCTGTTGGGGCCACTCTGCCTCCGGAAGCAGCTGACACAGCAAATGTGTCTGGCGTGTTTGTTGACACAGTTTTTTAGCACCAACTGCTGAGGCATCTGGGATCCGCAGAACGTTTCGAAACAAAGCCGGGCTCTGAATGTAAACACACGCTCGGAGACACCAACAGGCCTCTCCAGACACCCTGGGTTTGGGGGGTGGGGGGACAAGGCTTCTGCCAGAGCAGCCCCTGAACTTGTCAACCCATCAGAGGTGAGAACCATCCCCAGGTCCCTCCCAGGCAGGTACACCGGCCCACAGGTAAAGAGGAGCTGAGTTCTTTCCTGTTACCTTCTGCTGCTTCTTTATGGCTGGAGAGGGGACTTCCCTGCTGGTCCAGTGGTTAAGAATCCTCCTTGTAGTGCAGGGACATGGGTTCGATTCCTCGCTGGATAACTAAGACCCCACATGACGTGGAGGTTTGCCCCAGCTACTGAGCCTGAGCTGTAGAGCCTGCACACTGAACTAGAGAGTGTGTGCGTGCTCAGTCGCTTCAGTCGTGTCCAACTCTTTGCGACCCCATGGACTGTAGTCCGCTAGGCTCCTCTGTCCGTGGGATTCTCCAGGCAAGAATGCTGGAGTGGGTTGCCATGCCCTCCTCCAGGGGATCTTCCCATCCCAGGGATCAAACCTGCAGCTCCTGCGACTCTTGCATTGGCAGGCAGATTCTTTACCCACTGAACCATGAAGGGGGGAAGCCCAGGGAGCCCGTGCACTGCAACCAAAGATCCTGAATGACGCACACAAAGATCCACGTGCTGCATCTGAGACCCAAGGCAGTCAAATATACAAATATTATAAAAAAATAAGAGTTGGTTCCTGCCGGGGTCAGGCTTTCAGTCCTCCTGTCTTTCTTTGCTTTCTTTTTGGGAATCACACTCCTTATGTGTGGACATGATGTCACACTTTAAGAAAAATGGAAGCCCTAATGACGCGTGGTGCCTGGGGTAGGGGGGTGGGTTGGGGAGTGGCCAGAGGGAAAACTGTCCAGGGATCTGGGGATCTGATGAGGCTCACCGTGTGTGCACACTGCTGTAGAGGTGGACTGGCTTTGTCTATGTCTTGTATCGTGGAATGCAAGACTGTGTCACCAACAGACACACTGGAAGGTCCACAGCAGTGGCCTTTGTGCGAAGTGACTCAGATGCTCATCCAAGGTAGGTAGGATGCTAATTACAGTGTGTTCACACAATGGAACGATTAAAGCCGGGAGGATGGATGCCCTTTGGCTACCAAGGACACAACTCCAGATGGATTTTGAGTGAGATAAGCCCGACGTGATAAAGAGCACACGCAGTACCATTCTGTCCAAGTGCTGTTAGAAGTAAGGGGAGGCTTCCATGGTGGCTCAGTGGTGAAGAATCTGCCTGCAATGCAGGAGATGCAGGCTTGATCCCGGGGTCAGGAAGATTGCCTGGAGAGGGAAATGGCAACCCACTCCAGTATTCTTGCCTGGAGAATTCCATGGACAGAGGAGACTGGTGGGCTATAGTCCTTGGGGTCACAAAGAGTTGGACGCGACTGAGTGACTAACGCTTCACCCTTCTTCATACGTACAGACATACCATGCATCATAGGTGTGTTGTGGGCACCATTATGGCTTCCAAGAAGATACCCTACTCTTATCCCCTCCCCACAACTGTGACTATGTTACACAGCAGAGGGGGCTTTGCAGATCTTATTAAGCTTTCTATTCAGCTCAGAAAGGAGACAGTCCTAGATCTTCTGGGTGGGCTAACTGCAACCACACGAGCCCTTTGCTCAGGGCAGAGGCGAAGGGATACAAAGAGAGCAGGATCATACATTGCTGGCTTGACGTTGGAGGGACCACGTGAAACGAACTCTGCCAACGACCTGAATGAGCCCCACAGCAGATCCTCCCCCGGAGCCTCCAGCTAAGAGCTGACGTCAGTTTTGTGAGCTGCGAGGCAGAGCATTCAGCTTTGCTCACCGGATTCTAGACACACAAGATCTGTGAGACCCCAAACGGCTGTTGTCTTAAATCCCTAGGCTGGTGGTAGTTTGTGATGCCAGCAACAGGAAACTAAAACAGGGTGGTTTGGGGAGGATAATTAGAGAAATAATGTCTAAAAAGCCTCTGGAGAGACTTCCCTGGTGGTGCCGTGATTAAGACTCTGCGCTTCTACTACAGGGGGTGTGGGTTCAATTCCTGGTTGGGGAACTAAGATCCCACATGCAGAATGGTGTGGCCAAAAAAAAAGGCTCCTTAAGCGAGTGATAATGGGAAGAAAAAGTTGAGAAACACTGGGTTACAGGGGAAAATTCATTCAGTAGTACGCTTCCCTGGTGGTTCAGATGGTAAAGAATCTGTCTGCAAACCCGGGAAGACCCAGGTTCCATCCCTGGGTCGGCAAGATCCCCTGGAGGAGGGCATGGCAACCCACTCCAGTATTCTTGCCTGGAGAATCCCGTGGACAGAGGAGCCTGGTGGGCTACAGTCCATGGGATCACAAAGAGTCAGACACGACTGAAGCGACTGCATGCACGCACACAGCACGCTTAGTGTGTATGCACATTAGTGTGTATGCACATCTCCATGTGTGTTACAGCCAGCGTCATCAGTCAACGGCCCCCGCCACCGAGAAGAATCCGCCTCCAAATGGTAGCAATGCCAAGGATGGGAAATTGCCCCGGCCCCTGCCTGCCACCCCATCACTCTTGGACCCTTCCTGGCTCTTCCGATCCGGCTGCCCTGCCCTCTTTTGTTCCTGAAGCTCCTTGCACCTCTCCCTCCCACCCTCCACTCCCTACAGAGACCACTCTCCCCCAACCCCCAGCCCGTCCATCCCTAAAAAAGCCCAGCTCCCTTGGGTTTTTTATCTCCAGCACCTCTTCTGGCTGTGTGACTCTGGACAAATACTTAACCTCTCTGTGCTCAGCTCCCTCATCTGTAAAACAGGAATAACAACAGTAGCTGCCTCAGAGACTTGGCAATGTTTGATCTGTGCCGGCCACAGTCTTTATACGTATTATGCTCTTAATTATTGCTCATTATTATCATGATCATTGTCTTGTGCCCACACAGCACTGATTGTCTCGCTCGGTAGTGCTTCCTATGGCTGCGATTCTCTGCTTATGTGTGTGGTTAACTGGCTGCCTCTGTGGGAGCAGGGTGCGGTGTTGGCAAGGCGTTCCAAGGGCTTAGCACACAGTATGGACTCAACAAATATTTCAGGGAGGACTGAATGGATGGACCATTTCCAAAGGCTGCCCCAGTCACCCTCTGAATCTCCATGAACACAACCCCGGGCACTCACCATATTTTGAGGCTGTTGGACGAGTTTCATGAGAGCAGGATGGTTGTAACCTGGGGAGAGGAAGATACAGTTAGAGACCAGCATCATATCCGGGGGTCCCCTGCCCCTCACCCCATCGCCTGCCCCCTCCTTTCCCTTCCAACCCTGCAACCCTTTTCACACACAAAGGCCCATTCCTGGGGCCCTGTCTGGGAAAAGCCCTGTAACTTCACTCTGTCGGATGCAGCGGGTGTGGACTGGGGCAGTGGTGTGAGGACCAGGGGAAAGAGTGATTAACACTCTTCCTCAGTCTCTCCACCACACACCCCACGCCCAGGGGTGCCGGGACCAAGGTTGGGAATTGCTTGTTCCGCCAGGAAGGAACACTCTGGGGGTCTTTCCAACTGACCTGTGGCCAGAGGTCTTTCAGCTCTGACTCTTACCACGTTGCCTGGATGTTGATAACTTTTCTGCCTCAGTAGATAAAGGCAGTGTCAGGGAATCACATTAAGCCACAGATGCAGCTTTTCTTATTGGCTTCAGAAAGAAAGATGAAAGCAGAGCTAGCCCCTCTGATCAGGAAATCCTATTGCTGGATTTTTTTTTTTTTTAACCACACCAAGCAGCAGGTGGAATCTTAGTTCCGGACCAGGGACTGAACCTGTGCCCCCTGCGGTGGAAGTGCAGAGTCTTAGCCACTGGACCCTCAGGGAAGTCCCTGCACACCCGAGTCTTTGATGTCATGGGGCACCCCCTGCCCACACTGCAGGGCAGGGGCAGCTGTCTGGAGGCTGCTATTATAGAAGCTTAGGAGGCAGAGTCATTGATGCAAACCTTCAGGCTCCTTGGACAGCCGGGGGAACCCTGAAACCCCTTGAAACCTGACTCCTTATTGATGGGCCTGAGGTGATATTAAAAGATCCGACATTATAGGATGGTTGTAGGGATTAAGTGAGAGAACACGGAAGACATTATGCATGCGGGCTAGGTTGCTTCAGCAGACTCTTTTCGACCCCATAGACTGTAGCCTGCCAGGCTCCTCTGTCCATGGGATTCTCCAGGTACGAATACTGGAGTGGGTTGCCATTCCCCTCTCCAGGGGATATTCTCAACCCAGGGATCCAACCCGAGTCTCTTACATCTCCTGCACAGGCAGGCAGGTTCTTTGCCACTAGGGCCACTTGAGAAGCCCTTGGAAGACACTATGCCAGACAGCAAATTTTCAATAATCATTAGTTAAAAAAAATTATTTCAATGACTACAGGTGTAAAATAAAGGTGGCCAGAGACAAAACTTTTAGAACTTCTGGCCTTTAAAAAAAATAATTTAACTTATGTATTTATTTTGGGTTGCTCTGGGTTTTCGTGCTGTGTGGGCTTTTCTCTAGTTTTGGAGAGCTGGAGTTACTCTCCAGTTGTTATGCGCGGGCTTCTCATTGCGGTGGCTTTCCTTGCTGTGGGGCACAGGCTCCAGAGCTCGGGTTCACAAGCTGGGGCACACGGGCTTAGTTGCTCCAGGGCGTGTGGGATCTTCCTGGATCAGGGATCGAACCCGTGTCTCCTGTATTGGAAGGTGGATTCTTTACCACTGAGCCCCCGGGGAAGCCCTGAACTTCTGGTCTTTTAACAACTGCTGCCAGTCTGATCAGCCCAATTCCACTGGCCCCCACAGAGATGCTGGCTGGCTGGGGATTTGAGCTGAAGGAGCCCTAGGTGGTGGTGGGGAGGATGTAGGGGTTAGCCAGGAAGAGATGGGCCCACAGTTTTGGGATAATGCGAGATTTTACCCCTTTCACTCTGGTAGGACGTGGAGAGACATTCGTAAATCTCAGACTCCAGGTCACCTTCAGAGGCCAAGGCATCTCTGAATGATGAACTTACCAGAAACAATGAGTCATCTATCTGCCTGCTGTTGGATCTCATCTTCATGGGAAATAAATAGGTTTGAGGGACCCAACTTGGCAAAAGCAGAGGAGGCGTGGAAACCTAATGGTGGGGTGGATCTCTGCGGAAAGACCCTAAGCGGGTGAGTGGAGGTGGCTGGAGGTGAGTGGAGGGGGCTGGAGGGGGGTGGGGAGCTGCAAATGCTCCAGGATTATCCACGAAGGGACAGTCTTCACAGATACTCAGCCTACAGACTGGCGGATGCTGTGAGGACTCCATCGACCAAAGAAACATGGACCAGCCAAGCTACAAACAGCCTGTGCCCATCAGCCCTGCCTCTCCCTCCTGCAGTAGGACAGCCTGGCTCTGGATGGCCAGGAGGTGAGCCTGCTGAGAGAGACACTTTCTTGGGCCAGCCACCCCTCTTCCAGCTGCTCTGGGTGCATGTATACTGGGGGGAGGGGGACACTGAAAGTGGTTCCAGCCACCTCCTCTGGCAAATTGCCCTTGATGAATGGAAGCCAGGTTGCCTGAAAGATGGCATCCTTCCCTCTGGCAGCTGATGCACGATGACCCGACTGGCCCAGGGGGACCAAAAGATCAGCCTCTTCGCATTGGTCTGGGATTGACTTTGGGCTGCAATTCACATTCCAGAGCCCCTACTCCCACCGCCCCGTGGAATCAGGCTGTGGCTGGTCTCTGGCTGAGACCTCATCCTTCTTCACCTGCCCTCTGCTCTCTGCTGTTTCTCTCCCTCCCCTTTCCCCCAGCTCTGTGCCACCCCCACCCAGCTCTCCCTTAATTAACCACTGTCACTGAATCCCCACCTCCGACCTTCTTCCAGGAGTCCTAAGACTGCTGACGTTGGCCACGGGTTCACATCCTGCCTGTGCTTCCTCTCCAAGCTCTGCTTATTTACCTACAAAACGGGTATATTCACCCAGACCCATACTTCTCGGGTTTTGGGGGAGGAGTAAATGAGAAAAGACACGTAAAGTTCCTTTTGTAATACACCCTCTGCGAATGACTTGTTCTTTTCCTCTGCCCTTGAGGGAAGTGTCTGGCCACACACACAAGGTTGTGTCTCTTGGAAGGAGTGACTGAAGTCCAGATAACCATGACTAACACAGAGAGAAGCTCCATCCAAGGATTTATTTTCCAGCTCTTACCTATAGGGACCGAGGAGATCTGGGAATAAAGATCCAACATCCGGTTGCCGTCCACATCCACCAGGTAATTGCCTCGACTCTCTTCATAATTGCAGAAAAAGTGCACAGCCTCTGCATTCTTGGGGAGAGAAGAGACTGGATCAGGGTCACTGAAATTCCCTAGACCCTCAGTCTTTCAGGACTAAGCTTGAACTGCTGAAGTAAAGTGCCTCCCTGATGGCTCAGACAGTAAAGAATCTGCCTGCAATGCAGGAGTATGTGTGCTAAGATGCTTCAGTTGTGTCCGACTCTTTGTGACCCCATGGACTGTAGCCCACCAGGCTCCTCCTCCATGGAATTTTCCAGGCAAGAATAATGGAGTGGGTTATCATGCCCTTCTCCAGAGGATCTTCCTGACCCAGGGATCAAACCCGTGTCTCTCATGTCTCCCTCACTGGAAGGTGGGTTCTTTACCACTACTGCCACCTGGGAAGCCCCTGCAGTGCAGGAGACCTGGGTTCACACCAAGTCCTGACCATTTAAAGACACGTGGATGGTGTCTGTGGTGTTGAAAATGTAGGATTTTTTTTGCCCTGCAGGTAATTATCAATACATAGGTGATTTGCTTTATAGTCGTTTATGATGCTGTGAATTTGTATTTGATGATTTTTTTCCCCTGTATGTGTTCTATTTATCCCAACAAAAAAGATTGAAAAATAAATCTGAAGAAAATTCTGGAAAGTTAAGATATATATGGTAAGTCTTAGGGCCTAAGAAAACTAAAAAACAATAGTGATTATATATTGATAATATAATATATATAGTATATAGTGAAAGGAATGGAAATGGTACACTAGAAGATTTTCACATTATGTACCAAAAATTAGTAGAAACCGAGGTGAGGAAGAAAAAAGACAAGAGAAAGAGAGAGAAGAAAAAATAAGACAGGGGACTTCCCTGGTGGCTCAGCGGCTGACTCCTTGCTCCCCCTGCAAGGGGCCTGGGCTCAATCCCTGATCAGGCAACTAGATCCCACATACCACTGCCCCAGTGCAGCCAAATAAGCAAATGTTATAAATTAAAGAAACCAGAAAATAAAACTGAACCTGTGAATACAACTATATCAATAGTAACATTAAGTGTGCATGGATTAAGCAAGTCAAAAAAAAAAATCAGAAACTATCTGACTGGATTAAAAGATTCAGTGATATGCCATCTACATGAGATATATTTTAGATTCTAGAATACAAATTAGGTTGAGAGTAAAAAGATAGGAAAAGCTACATGATTCTCATAGTAATCATAAGGAAGCTGGATGTTTTATGCTAATATCAGATGAAACTGGTAAACAAACAAAATGTTCCTAGAGGTAAAGAGAGGCATTTTATGATGACAGAAGGGTCCATCCACAAAGAAGACCATAAACATGTAAGCAGCTGATGTTGTTTAGTTGCTCCGTCATGTCTGGCTCTTTGCAACCTCATGGACTGCAGCCCACCAGGCTCCTCCGTCCATGGGATTCTCCAGGCAAGAGTACTGGAGTGGGTAGCCATGCCCTCCTCCAGGAGTCTTCCTGACCCAGGGATCGAACCCATGTCTCCGGCATTGCAGGCGGATTCTTTACCACTGAGCCACCTGGGAAACCTGATATACAGCCCCAAATACATGAAGCAAAACCTGCCAGAACTGAAGGGAAATGATAATTCTATAAGACTAGTTGGACACTTCAGTCCCTGGCTTTCAATAATGGATAGGACAACCAGGAAGAGGATTAATGAGGAAAGAAATGTGGACAACACTCAGAATCAGCAGATCTCACAAACACATGTGGAACACCCCACCCAACAACAGCAGGGTATATGTCCCTCTCAAGTGCATCAGAACATTTTCTAGAATAGACCACATGCTAGGCCATAATAAAGGGTCAATAAATTTCCAAGGATTGAAATCATTCCAAATAAGTTTTCCAACCCCAGTTGAAGGAGATTAGAAATCTCAGAAGTTTGGGAAGTACACCAAAATGTAGGAATTACACTATATAAATAACCAATGAGGGACACCCCTCATTGGTGGTCCAGTGGCTGACTCCATGTTCTCAATGCAGGGGGGTCAGATTCAATCCCTGGTCAGGGAACTAGATCCCACATGCCACAACTAAAGATCCCCCATGCTGCAAAGATCTAAGATCCTGCGTACTGAAACTAAGACCCAGCTTAGCCAAATAAAAAATTAAAACAAAAACAAAAACAAAAAAACCCAACGAGTCAAAGAAGAAATAACAGATGAAATTAAGGGGAAAAAAAAGGTTTAGAACAAAAGCACGTTTTATAAAAAGAATAAGCACAGATTAAGTTGTAACCAAGAAGCAAAGATAGGATTCCCCACTTACCTGAATTATATTCAACTGTTTCATTAGCTCCTGCAGGAGAGAAGAAAAAAAGCATCATAGCAAGGACATACACTTGCTTAAAATCTTTCACCTTTTCCCAAGTCTTGGGGCTTTTCCCCCTTCATGTCAATAACCTAATAGTTAGTCAACAATATTATACATATTTTTTTAAATCCCTAAGAGAAATAGTTGGTGGGAAATGATTCTTGCCAGTTCAATTACCAGTACAACAGACAGGTTGGAGGGTCGGACACTTCAAAGATAACAATCAAGTTATCAAGTTATATTTTAAAACTAAAATATTTAACCAAAAAAAATTGAGTTGAAGATATTTATCTAATGTCCAGAAAAGCATGGGTTCTTTTTTTACTTAGGGGAAAAAAAGCTCTAACACACCATTAGGAAAATAGAAATCTGCACCATTTATAATTATAATCTGAATATTCCATAAATCACTTGTACAATTATACATAGCAACTGGGAATTATAAACCAGGGGTTTTACTCTTACAAGGATTTCATTTCTGAAAAGAAGTCACAGAAAGTAAACTTTAGCAATTAGTGTCATAAAATCATATATTTCCATGTAAAAATACAAAATAATATTCATGATAAGAATATGAAATTTATTCCAGCTATTTTACTATTATTAAATTAAAATTCACCCCTCACCAATAGAAATATGCATGAAAAAAGTCTTCTTTTGTTAGCAAAGAACCATGCAAAATAGCTACAATCATTTACATCAGCACAAAGACTTCTAGTTTATTAAATAGTTTCAATGTCAAAAGAAACATCTTTTGACTTTTAAAAAACAAAGACACTGTGTATGGATAAAACCTGCAAAATATGCAGAGAAAAAATAAATTTGTATTACAAAGGTTTACACTGTTATTTTTTAGATGCAAACATTAGAAACAGTATTGGACTCACAACCCAGAATCAAGGCTAACCAGACTTGCAAAGCGTGGTGTATGCAGATTTTGTAGCTTCTTTGGGGAGAAGCCGCAACACCCCTCGCCATGTCTCTAACATCTATTCCATGGATTCTGAGCTGCCCACAGTCTCTCACACACCATGCACTGTCACCCTGCGGGCTTGTCCCCATTCCCCTCACCTAGAACAGGATGCACTCCTGCCAGTTCCTCCTTGTGGCCCTTCAAGATCAAGCTCAGGGAGGCATCTGCCATACACACCCTGTGCCACATCACACAGTCAGGTTCTTTCACTGTTGGTGGGATGCTCTGCCCCAGCCTCTGACTCTGGACTCAGAAACAAGCCATGTAACTTGCTTTGGCCAACAGAACGAGGTGGAAGTAATGGTGGGTCAGTGGGGAGCCTGGCTCAAGAGACATAGAGCAAGCACTCCTTTCCATCATCATGAGAACAAGCCCAGGCTGGCTGGCTGGAATATGAGAGACCCATGAGGCAGAGCCACATTACCACAGTGACCCAAGACAAGCCTAACATAGATCAACTGGTGGCCAGTCATCCCTCAGGCACATAGATGAGCCCAACACAGCTGCCTACCCAACTGCCAGTTAACCATGGATGCATGAGCAACTTGTATGCTG
Source organism: Bubalus bubalis (assembly GCF_019923935.1). NCBI lineage: Eukaryota > Metazoa > Chordata > Mammalia > Artiodactyla > Bovidae > Bubalus > Bubalus bubalis. The sequence goes on from NC_059180.1 coordinate 34,602,552, forward strand.
TTGAGGTTTTGGGACTGTTTGTTATGCAGCACTATTACAGCAATTGATAACTGATACATATCCTCTAAGAAGACTTCTTTGACTTCTTATGGAAGGATGGCCTGGTTTAAAGTTCTGGATCTCTAGTGGTGAACTCTCTGAAAGCAACTAAGGATACAGGGCCCTCAGCATGGCTGTGTTCTTGCCCCATGGGCCCTTTTTGCTCTTTTCTGAAACACACCACTCAAGTGTGCTCAACTCACCCGAGATCTAGGCCCTGGGACTTCCGTCTTCATCAAAGGTCCATCATAGTCAAATTCAACGTCGACTTTAGCTGCAGCCTGACTGATGTGTCTGGATCCTGCAGTAAACACAGGTGGTGAGAAACCCCTGAGCACAGAGGATATGAGAATCCTGCCCTTACAACACTGGGAGTCCCCAACAGAGGCAGTGCCAGGGCCTGAGACCCACGCCAGCCTGACGATCCCAGAACTCTGAGTGTGGTCAGATATGGGTACCACAAGCACCCTGAGGATTTCAAGAAGTGGGAAAGCCTGGTGCCAGTGATGCCGTAGGCAAGCAGGCATGCTCACATCCCACTGTTGTGAGGCTAAGGTGATGCCGACTTCCTAGTCTTTTCGACTGAGCAACCTCAGTTTTCAGGATTCATCTGGAAAATAATTGGACCAGTGCAAAAAGATGTAGATTAAAAATACTCATCATAGCATTGTTTCTAACAACAACAGAGAGGAAACAGCCTGAATGTCCAACAAGGAAGGTCAGTAAATAGAATGTGCCATGTCCCACCATTTTCATGGACAGCAGAATATTGGGAATATTATGTATCCCTAATAAAAATTATCCAAATTTTGTAAAAAAAATTTTATCTATATCCATATGTATTGTGTGTGCATGCTCAGTCATGTCTGACTCTTTTGCAACACCATAGACTGTAGCCTGCCAAGCTCCTCTGTCCATGGAATTTTCCAGGCAAGAATACTGGAGCGGGTTGCCGTTTCCTTTTCCAGGGGATCTTCCCAACCCAGGGATCAAACCTGTGTCTCCTCCATATGTATATATAGACTCAAATTTGTCAGCCCTGGAACTGCTGACATTGTGGGCTGGATGGTTCTTTGCTGTGGGAGGCTGCCCTGGGTAGTATAGGATGTTTAGCTGCATCCCTGGCCTCCAGCCACTAGAGGTCAGTGGCATCTCCTCGAGTTGTGCTCCAAGTTGTGTCAATTAAAAATCATCCAGGCGATGGGAACTCCCTGGCAGTCCAGTGGTTAGGACTTTGATGCTTTCCCTGCCCTGGCCAGGGTTCAATCCCTGGTTGGGGAACTAAGATCCTGAAAGTGGTGTGGCACACCCACTCCATTATTCTTGCCTGGAGAATCCCATGGACAGAGGGAGCTACAATCCATAGGGTCAGAAAGAGTCAGACACGACTTAGTGACTAAACAATAAGATGTTTCATATAAATCATGTATGTGATCTTCACCCATCAGAATGGCTGCCATCAAAAAGTCTACAAACAATAAATGCTGGAGAGGGTGTAGAGTAAAGGGAACCCTCTTACACTGTTGGTGGGAATGCAAACTAGTACAGCCACTATGGAGAACAGTGAGGAGATTCCTTACAAAACTGGAAATAGAACTGCCATATGACCCAGCAATCCCACTACTGGGCATACACACTGAGGAAACCAGAATTGAAAGAGACACGTGTACCCCAGTGTTCATCGCAGCACTGTTTATAATAGCCAGGACATGGAAGCAACCTAGATGTCCATCGGCAGATGAATGGATAAGGAAGTTGTGGTACATATACACAATGGAATATTACTGAGCTATAAAAAAAGAACACATTTGGGTCAGTTTTAATGAGGTGGGTGAAACTGGAGCCTATTATACAAAGTGAAGTAAGTCAGAAAGAAAAACACCAATACAGTATATTAACGCATATACATGGAATTTAGAAAGATGGTAACTACGACCCTCTATGCAAGACAGCAAAAGAGACACAGATGTAAAGAATAGACTTTTGGACTATGTGGGAGAAGGTAAGGGTGGGGTGACTTGAGAGAATAGCATTGAAACTTGTATATCACCATATGTAAAACAGATGAGCGGTGCAAGTTCGAAGCATGAAGCAGGGCACTCAAAGCCGGTGCTCTGGGACAACCCAGAGGGATGGGGTGGGGAGGGAGGTGGGAGGGGGGTTCAGGATGGACAGACACATGTACACCGTGGCTGATTCATGTTGATGTATGGCAAAAACCACTGCAATATTGTAATTAGCTTCTAATTAAAATAAATAAATTAATTTTTTTAAAAAAGAAAAAAAATCATGTATGTGATCTTATTTCATCTTTCCACAACTCTGAGGGGTAGTTGCTATTTATTGCATTACACAGGAAAGGAAACAAATACTAAAACATACTAGTGTCTCTCTGTCATACACGCTGATGCGCGCACACACACACACACACGACCTGCCAAACTATAAAAAGCCATGACATTAGAAAACATAAGTTCTTAATTTTTCACAATTGCTTGGAATATCAAAGGTTTCTGAATTAATTATGCAATTAAGTGGAGCCCTTTGAACATAAAATCCAGTTAAAATCCAATACCACCCTTATTTTCAGGCGTGAAGATACCAGCTTTATTATCTTTTGTTTGATCTTACAATGAAAAAGGAATTCCTAAAGATCTTATTCCAACAGCAGAGAGTTAAAAATCATGGACCATACTGATGACTTAAAAAAAAAACAACGCACACACACTCAACTGTTTCTTGTTTCCTTGGCCTGAACTCAGCATTACTGGTCAAGACTGATTCCAACCAGACCTGCATTCAACAGGTCTATTTGGATAAATAGGGCTCTTAACCTGCCATTCTTCCTTTGTTTCCAGAAAAGGGGGGACAGTGAAAAATCTATAAGCAGTAAGTCATCCTCTCACGAGGACACACAAGTCCTCTCTTCCTTTCTCCAGAAAATGTCTTGACATCGCATTGTAGCAATCAGATTTCTTGGGGGCTGCAGGAATACCAGGGGTGGAGGCAGTTGGCAGTGGGACCTGCAGCTGAAAGGACCTCGAAGCCGAGCATGTGAGGTCTCGGGGAGCTGTGGTTGCCAGGATGCCGGGACCATGAGTAAACAGGGCTGGGAGGCGGGGTCAGGGTAGGACCTGGGAGACACAGCGGAGATGGGTGGGGCATGAGAGGGGGATGCCAAGGCCAGGTGCGAGGCAGATGCATCTGGGTCAGGAACCGCACTGGTTCCTACAGTGTTCCAAGTCTTTCTGGGTGTGGCTGGGAGAGGGACAAAAATGCTGGGCAGAAATCCTGAAAATCAGAGTCTGCTGAATTTTTTTTTTTTTGCAAATGTGCTATCAGAAAAAGGAAGATGGAGACGCTCATATATATTTAGGCAAATGCTCGCCTATTATTTTATTCTTTTTTTAAAGACTTTTTTTTTTTTGATGTGGATCACTTTTAAAGTTTTTATTGAGTTTGTTACAATATTGCTTCTGTTTTATGTTTTGGTGTTTCTGGGCCCTAGGCCTGTGGGATCTCAGCTTGCTGACCAAGGATCGAACCTGACCCCTCTGTATTGGAAGGTGATGTCGTAACTGCTGGAACACCAGGGAAGCCCCCCACCTATTGTTTTGATTAATCCACAACCTTCTTGTGAGCAGATACTGTCCCCATTTCACAGATGAGGGTCAGAGAGGTTAAGTGAGTTTCCTGAGGTCACATAGCTAGTAAGTTTGCAAGGCCAGAACTTGAGTCCAGAAAACTTGTGCTTTTCCTACTATATCTCAATTGTGACTTTTTGTAGAGGAAAATGACCAAATGCCAATACAACACTTAATGATGACATAAAGTGCTATAAACCACAAGAAAAAAGAACAAGATTTGAATGATCAAGAAAGCCTTTTCCAGTATCCCTTCTATCAAGCTGTGTGAGCAGATGTCCATTTATTGAGCACTCACGGTGAACATACTGGACATCATTCCGAGTAATTTCCATGGATTACCTCGCGTAATCCTCACAACCCCATTGGAGGTAAATGTTATTATGAGTCTTACGTTAAAGGAGACACTGTGCTCAGAAAGGTCAATTAATTTTCCCAGAGCCACACAGATGGAAAGTGGTGAAGCTGGCAGTCTGTCCACTGGACCTCTCCTTTCCCAGATGCTGTGAGCATCATGGATGTATAGTCCATCTCATCTAGTGTGGGTTTTTGAAATGAAACATTCGCAGCAAAACAACTCACTTCTCCCAAAGGCAAATTACTACCAAAAGGAGGAAGAAGTTTGAATCAACACTGAATGACCCAACATTTCCATTCATGAATAAAATAGCACACCCAGAGGGCAGGAGTGTGCCCTGACAGGCAAGACCAGGCAGGGTGGGTAAATTCAACCCAATCCCCTGGGTCTGAGCCAATCCACAGTCAGTTTTTAACTCCAAACTGTAAAAGCTGCCGTCTGATGTTTTTAATGTCCTCTAGATCTTCTTCTGAGAGCAATGAATAAATGCCATTTTCCCAAACAGCAAGGGTTCTCTATGTGAGCCTAGCCAAAGTCAAGATCAAGTTCAACTGGAGTTATTTGCTCTGCTTTTGCTTAAAACAAAACACTTGGAACTCCTCTGCTGGTCCAATGGTTAAGAATCTGCCTTCCAATGTGAGGAATGCAGGTTCAATCCCTGGTCAGGGGAACTAAGATCCACAAGCCACAGAGCAACTAAGCCTGTGCCAGGTAGGTAGTACATGAGCCGCAGCTAAGACCTGATGAATCTTCCATGCTAATGACTCTCCCTTCTACTTGGAACACAACAGACCTGCATCTTTGGAGTTTATTTGTTACATAATTAGGGGTAAGCATTAATATGCTTATCTTCTAATTAAATAAAACAAACCCTCAAAACCCACTAATAACTTCTCAAGGCTATCAAGGTTTAAAAAGAAAGAGGAAAACCTGAGAAACTCATAGACCAGAGGAGACGATGAAACTGGATTGGACCCTGGAGCAGAAGGAGGCCCTGAGAAAAAGTTGCTGAAATTCACATACAAGTCTAGAGTTTGGTTCAGATCAAAGTACTAAGGTCAGTTCCTCAGCAATGACAAATGCATCCTGGTGATGTAAGATGATAAGACTGGGGAAAACTGGGTGAACAGCATGTGGGATCTCTTTGTCTTTGCAATTTCTCTGCACATCTAAAATATTCCAAGATAAATGTTTATTTAAAAATAAAGCCTGTGGGAGAGGAGACAACACTCCTGCTTTTTATCACACTCAAGATAGAAACGCCTGCAACATTCAACAAGAAGACCAAGGACTCCATGGACAATTTGTCTTCAGAAGGCAGACGGGACGCACAATAAGAAGGAGACATCGTGATAACAAGCATGGAGCTCTGAGAACTGGGGGCAACCTGGAGGGGCAGGCATCCGAAGCAGGCTACCAGAGCTGCTGGGATGCAAGCTGCATGCATGCTCAGTCGCTAAGTCATGCCCGACTCTCTGCAACCCCATGGACTGCAGCCTGCCAGGCTCCGTGGGATTTCCCAGGCAAGAATACTGGAGTGGGTTGCCGTTTCCTTCTCCAGGGGATCTTTCCCATCCAGAGATCAAACCCTCGTCTCCTGCATTGGCAGGCAGGTTCTTTACCACAGAGCCACCAGAGAAGCCCAGGAGACACATTGAGGGGGTGGATAATAATCCAGTGTTTGGAGCTGGACTGATGTAAGAAAAACTTAAAAGTGGTCCATTTTCAAGGACAACTAGCCTAGAGGGACAGCTTGCTGATGTAATAGCCGTTAGGATACTTGCATGGGAAAATCCAGACAAAGGGGGAGTAATAAATCCAGGTGACTTTGTGGGGAAGATTGTTAACCCCGTAGTACACAACCAATGAGGGGCTGGGGGAGGGGCTTGGGTGCCAAGAGGATAAGAACCCCACTGTAACTTGCCCACCAGACACCTGATCTGGCAACATCATCATTAAAGCCTTGCTTCTCACTGCATCTTGTGTCTCCAAGTCCATTCCTTGGGTTTGGGTCGGTGGGCTCTATTTCCCACATCTGAATTGCATTCAAGGGGCTGCGTGACTTGGCTTCTCTGAGCCTCAGTTTTCTCATCTGTAAACTGGGATTCACCTTTTCCTTCCTTGTGGGAACTCTGGAGGGAGGTCTCCTGAGATCACACAGGCAGGGTGCTCACTGGGCTATGCTGCCTGCACTCAGTGAGGCGGAGAGAAATGGAAGCATCTGAGAGGGACTGCATATAAAAGCAGAGACATTACTTTACTGACAAAGGTCTGTCTAGTCAAGGCTATGGTTTTTCCAGTAGTCAGGTATGGATGTGAGAGTCGGACCATAAAGAAAGTTGAGCACTGAAGAATTGATGCTTTTGAACTGTGGTGTTGGAGAAGACTCTGAGAGTTCCTTGGACCACAAGGAGATCAAACCAGGCAATCCTAAAGGAAATCAGTCCTGAATACTCATTGGAAGGACTGATGCTGAAATTCCAATACTTTGGCCACCAAATGCAAGAACTGATTCATTGGCAAAGACCCTGATGGTGGGAAAGATTGAAGGCAGGAGGAGAAGGGGACGACAGAGGATGAGAGGGTTGGATGGCATCACCGATTTGATGGACATGAGTTTGAGCAAACTCCGGGAGTTGGTGATGGACAGGGAAGCCTGGTGTGCTGCAGTCCATGGGGTTGGACACAACTGAGCGACTGAACTGAACTGAGAGGGGCTGAGTGACAGCATGAGCTGCTGGCCATTTGGGTGCGGGGTGAGTGGAGGTAATGGAGAGGGAGAGGCAGTGTGGCCATTCCTTGGATAGGGCCCACTCTCTAGTGTCCTTGAAGCTTTTAGGTGAATTACAAGGGTTTTTGTAGTTTCCTTGTTTCTTGGCAGCAAACCTAGCTCTGTGTTTCCCTCAACAGTCCCTGTGGGGATGGCTTGGGCCCTTCTGGCCTCGGGGGCAAGCAGAGCGGCTCCAGGGCAGATTAGCTCCCTGCCCATTGCTGAGCTGTCCTCCCGGGCACAGGAGCACACGCTGGAGATGGGAGGGGCGGCCAAGGGGATAGTTTAATGGGGGTGGGTGGGATAGCAGGTCCCTTTGTCCCCAAGAACTCTTCCAGACCCCTAAGTCTCTAGTCTGGATTGCAGCTTCCATTAGGAGCAGTCCTTGCCAACATCCCCCAGGGCTTACCCTGCACCAACAGGCGGTAGTTGTGCTGGAAGCTGCAGACCAGCCGCTGGGTGAGCAACATGGAGGCCATGGTCCCCTCCGCTGGGAACAGAGACCCCTGTCACACGCTCTGGCCCTGAAAGAAACCAGAAACTCAGAGTCAGGCCAACAGAGGCCACGCCCTTGCTGGCCAAGTTTCCCACTCCCCACCACTTCCCCACATGGTAGAGAAGGATCTGCTAATATCAGATCCTTTGCTTTCATGCAGAAGGTACACTCTACTTTTTATGATTTAAAAAAATTATAATTTATTTTTTTAGCTTTGCTGGGTCTTCCCTGCTGTGCAACTAAAGGACTTTCTCTAGTGGAGGCCACGGGGCTACTCTTCAGTTGCGGTGGGCAGGCTTCTCACTGCAGCAGCTTCCCTTGTTGAGGAGCACAGGCTTGAGGAGTTGTGGCACTTGGGCCCAGTCGCTCCCCGGCATGTGGGATCTTCCCGGGCCAGGGATTGAACCAGTATCCCCTGCATTGGCAGGCAGATTCTTAACTACTGGACCATCAGGGAAGGCCTACACTATTTTTTAAAAAATTTCTGACTGCGTGGTTTGCACGATCTTAGTTCCCCAACCAGGGATTGAACCCAGGCCATGGCAGTGAATGCGCAGAATTCTAACTGCCAGGGAGGTCTCCAGAGTATATACACTTTAAATCAAAGCCTGTTCACCTTGTGTGTGTGTGTGTGTGTTTTTTTTTTTAATATTTTCTTAGTTTATTTGGCTGCTCTGAGTCTTAGTTGCAGCATGCAGGATCTTTAGTTGCAGCGTGCGAACTTTTAGCTGTGACATGTGGGATCTAGTTCCCTGACTAGGGATTGAACCTGAGCCCCCTGCATTGGGAGCTGGAGTTTTAGCCATTGGATGACTAGGGAAGTACCCCACATTGTCTTTTTCTTGACCTTGTATCTAGGTAGGATTGTTACACCCACTTTCAAAGAGAGAGGACAGAGTTGGCTGGAGGACCCTCTGTGGGCAAGCTGGTGAGAGGGCCTTGTCCACCTGGATAAGCAAAGTAGCCTGCATCCTACATGATGGAAAAACTCAGATGGAGGAAACTCTAGAGCAGACATTCTGGTGACCGCTCAGTGGGGGAGGCCAGGAGGCCCCTGCCCTGTTCACATACAGAATGTTGGTGGCTGGGTCGCTGGGAACCCTGCAGATCCAGAGCAGTACCCGGGGCCCATTTTGAGGGGTGGACTTCTCCAGCACAATCAACCACCCTGAGTGTGTTCTGGACCAAGAGGGTTCCAGGATGTGGAATTTTCAGGTTTTGCCTTTTTTTTTTAATAGAATTTTTATTCACAAAAATGGCAATCACATGAATATGGGATGCCTTCATTTATTATTTTTTCTGATTCTCATTGTATATGTATTCATTCATTCATTCATTTATTTTTATTGGAGTATAGTTGTTTTACAAAGCTGCGTTGGTTTCTGCTGTGGTGTGGCATGTATGTGACTAGTCGTGTCTGACTCTGTGACCCCATGGACTGTAGCCCACCAGGCTCCTCTGTCCATGGGATTTTCCAGGCAAGAATACTGGAGAGGGAAGTCATTCCCTTCTCCAGGGGATCTTCCCGACCCAGGGATTGAACTTGGGTCTCTTGCACGGCAGATGGATTCTCTACCGTCTGAGCCACCAGAATCCTCCAGGATGGAAGTGACTTTTTTTTTTCAATGTTGTAACAGAAGGCTTCTATGAAAAAATATATCTTGCATGTGGACAAAGATTAGAAGAGAACACATAGACACACAATGGAGACCACTATTATCTGGAAGCTTAAATAGGAGTGATTTTGAAATTTTCCATCTTTTGCTGAAATGTTATTATTTCCCTTTGCCACCAAAAAAAAAAAAAAAAAAAAAACTCAAAAGAGATAGGGTAGGAAATATTAGCAACTCTAGGTGTGGGAAAGAAATAAATGAGACCAGAGGACCCCCAGGGCAGTGCTTCTCAAACTAATTGATCATATCCCTCTCTAAAAACGTATTGATGCGTTTAATTAATGTGTGTGCATGCTCAGTCACATCCAACTCTTTGTGATTCCCACGGACTGTAGCCTGTGAGGCTCCTCTGTCCATGGGATTCTCCAGGCAAGAATACTGGAGTGGGTTGCCATTTCCTCCTCCAAGAAGTGACTGTTTTGAAGGGTACTTGATCCCCCTCAATCTGCTCAACCATCCAGGGAGTAGGGTATCTCCCCATTTCCGATCTGAGGAGATAGAAGTTCAGAGAGGTCATGGTATTTAGCCTTGATCATAGGATTGCTTGGGACTGCCTAACCCCAAACCTTTCTTTGCTCACGACAACATGGATTAATTCAGTGACTAACAAAACACCTAACTATAGAAGCAAGGGGCTTGATGAATACAAATGTTCCTGTTAAGAGAGGAAATCTTGCTGCTTTTCACCTGAGAAAATATTATTGAGAAAAGCATGGTCTTGGAAAGTGTGACCATAAATTAACTGAGAAAGCAGACTCTTTCTGTGATAACTCAATGAATTTTTAAAATCTATTCCAGAACAGCCAACTCAATGCAGCCCTGTTAATTTAGCAGCCTGGTAACTAGGTAGTGATAGTGGTGAAGGCCTGCCGCCAATGCAGGAGACGCAGGAGACTCAGCTTCAGTCCTTGAGCTGGCAAGATCCCCTGGAGAAGGAAATGGCAACCCACTCCAGTATTCTTGCCTGGGAGATCCCATGGAGCCTGGCGGGCTGCAGTCCATGGGGTCGCAGAGAGTCAGACGCGACTGAGTGACTAAGCACAACACAACAACTAGGCAGAAAGAGCGATTGCTATCTCTCTTTGAAGACTATTTGTCTCAAATGGGAGCACTAAGGACTCCACACAATTCAATTTCCATTAGATGTGTGTTTGAAAATGCGAGAATCTCGGAGAACTCGAATATTAACATTTGAATGCTCTGCAAAAGTGAAAGTCACACCCGTACACTTTCAATTACAAAATGTCACATTGGGAAATATATCTGGGTGATATTTCAGTGGCCCGCAGCTGAAACTGACCTTATAACGAAACCTGATCTCTATCAGACGTTGGTTCTCAGCACAATATATTTCCAACAATCAGAAGAGTTGATGTCATTCATTCACTTTCTCTGGCCCCCTAATCCAATCAACAAAATTAATCAGGTACCTGTTTCACGGAAGGCACTGCATTATCTAGACACAGGAGAAAATGAAGATAAATAAAATGCTGCTCTCTTTCTAAAGCTCATAATTTAGTGTCAGAGGAATGAGGGGGAGAAAACAGGAGAATTTAATGTAGTAACTGCTTTACCCATCATGTCAATAAATCCTTAAAATAACCTGGCAGGATATGTAGATGAAGAAATGCCCTGTTCACTGTCAACAGCTAATTCTACATAAGACGGAATGGAATCTTTACCTTCTGGTATAAACAAGCTGCCAGGGGAACAGAGAAATTAATTCTAGGTGTGTGTGGGGGGGTGCTGCCCCTTGAAAAGCTGCAAAGTTCCAGAAGCCATAGACAGAAAGGGGAAGTAATGAATGAAGAAATGAATGCTAAGTTGCTTCAGTCGTGTCGGGCTCTTTGTGACCCCATGGACCATAGCCTAACAGGCTCCTCTGTCCATGGGATTCTCCAGGCAAGAATACTGGAGTGAGTTGCCATGCCCTCCTCCAGGGGATCTTCCTGACCCAGGGGTCGAATTCGCATCGTGTATGTCTCCTGCATTGGCAGGAGGGTTCTTTACCACTAGGGCCACCTGGGAAGCTGAGCTAATGCTCAAAGGCATGAAAGGATGTGGAATGCCCATGGACTCAAGCATGATATCTCAGAGCACTGAAATGGAAGATGCACAGAATTAGGTCACGGGACTCCCCTAGTGGTCCAGTGGCTAAGACTCCATGCTCACAATGCAGGGGGCCCGGGTTCTATCCCTGGTCAGGGAACTAGCCCCGGAAGCGGCAACTATAACATCCCACATGCTTCAATAGAGATTAAAGATTCCGCATGCTACAACAGACCCAGTGCAGCCAAGTAAACAAATATTCAAAAAAAAAAAAATCTTCTAATTGCCAGATGGAACCCACTAGAGACCCTCCGAAGGAAGGAAGGTGCCAGTTGCTCTTGTCTTATCCAGAAGGAACCTCTTCAGCAAAGTCCCAGAGGGCAAGGAGGGAATAGGTACTCGGGATGTTAATGAGATGCTGGGGTCATTGATGAGTTGGGGAGGGGGACTTGCTGGGATGAGCTGAGTGGAGAACATCAAGTGGGGTGGGAGTTGATGGGGAGGAAGAAGCCAGGGACCAACTCCTAAACCCCTAGCCTTAGAGCTGGTGGTTTGAGAATTACGGGTCCCTCAAAATGTTAAACACAGAATTACCATATGGTCCAGCAATTCCACTTCTAAATATACACCCAAAAGAACTGAAGACAGCAACGTGAAGAAAAACATGAACACGCGTGTTCACAGTAGCACCATTCACAATCACAAAAGGTGGAAATAACCCAGTGTGCACCGATGGATGAGCAGATGAGCAACATGTGTCTGTCTATGCCTTGGACTATTATTCACCATAAAAAGGAAAGAAAGAAGCACTGATACAGCATGGCTGAACCTTAAAGACATTGTTAAGTGCAAGAATCCAGACATAAAGGGTCACCTATTGTAAGATTCTGTTTATGTCTGAAACTTCGATAATAGGCAAATCCAGGGATGTCCCTGGTGGTCCAGTAGTTAAGAAACTGCCTGCCAATGCTGGGGATACAAGTTTGATCCCTGGTCCTGGAAGATCCTACAGAACAACTGAGGAGCAACTAAGCCCTCGAGCCACAACTACTGAACCCATGCTCGGCAACAAGAGAAGTCGCTGAAATGAGAAGCCTCCACCCGGCAACTAGAGAGTAGTCCCCACACTCCGCGACTAGAGAAAAAGCCAGTGCAAAGCAATGAAGACCCTGCTTAGCCAAAAACAAAAGTAATAATTAAAAAAAACAATAAAATTAGTGAGGAGGCCTAAAATTCATGTTAAAACGGCAATTTAATAATAGTACTCCCCTCCCCCAACTCTGAAGTCACTGAGTCTCTGCCTGTCCACCACAGCCCTTGTTTGGCTCTGGAATCGAAGACACACCCCACTTCTGGCCTCCATTTCCTGTGTGTAAAACGTGGGTGTTGGGTCATGTCGTTTCTAAGGCCCCTTCTGACTCTGAGAAGCATCTGAGGAGCAGTTTATGGAGAATTCCTTGCAGCGCTACTCCCGGCCCCCACTCCTACCCCAGAAGTGGTACCAGCCTCCCCTCCACCGGGTCCCCCCATCTGCAATCTGCTGCACATCTGGAAAAGGGATGGGGAGGCCTGAGAGATCCCAGGCTGGAGGGGAAGCTTTCTGAGTACCAGCCCACCCTGAGGCTTGGGACCAACGTAGGGCTGGAGAAATCCTGACTCTGAATGGAAACAGGCTGCTTGCCAGGCACCCCTGGTCCCTGAAATCCTTGTCTTTTTGGCCCCACCACGTGGCATGTGGGATCTTAGCTCCCTGACCAGGGATTGAACCCATGCCCTGTGAAGTGGACACACAGAGTCTTAACCTCTGGGCTGCCAGGGAAGTCCCCACTTAATGTACTTCTTAAGATCAACTTGCTTTTTTAGCTTTCCTATTTAAAATTACTTTCCTACAGCTGGTGGTGGAGAAGACTGAGAGTCCCTTGGACTGCAAGGAGATCAAACATTCAATCCTAAAGGAAATCAACCCTGAATATTCATTGGAAGGACTGATGCTGAAGCTCCAATACTTTGGCCATCTGATGCCAAGAGCTGACTCACTGGAAAAGACCCTGATGCTGGGAAAGATAAAGGGCAGGAGAAGGGGGTGACAGAGGATGGGATGGTTGGATGGTATCACTGACTCAATAGACATGAGTCTGAGCAAACTCTGGGAGACAATGAAGGACCGGGAAGCCTGGCAAGCTGCAGTCCATGGGGTCACAAAGAGTCGGACAGAACTGAATGACTGATCAACAACAGCCCCTACTAATCACTCCCCAGCATCCTTTCCTCAAAGTTTCATTTGCTGCAAATAAAAGTGATCAGGGAAAGAATGTAATAAAATCAAGGCAGGTTGTCAAATTAAAAGCTGGATGTGGTTGACTGCCCAAGGTTTCCAGCCTCTGCTGGGCCCCAAGCAGCTCTCAGACAGGTGTTAAAAGCAGGCTAGCATCAGACAGGAACTTTTCTGCTTGCCATGATGAGAACCAAAAGAGAATTTCAATCAATCAATAAACTAAAGAGAATAGAAACCATCAGAGCGGACGGTAGGTGGGGGGTGACCTTTGTTTCAGACACGTGGAGCCCCTACAAAGAACCTGTTTCTCAGTGTGCGTTTCAGTGAAAACAAGTTGAAACCCTGGTCTCACCAGATACTGGAGTCCTTGGGTTTCCACCCACCGCTCCCTATCCCGGTTCCTTTAATTAAAATGCTAATTAGTTCTCTCCGCTGCCTCTTATCTTTCTGGTGCATTTGGAGGGTGGGCTGGGCAGAAGCAATGTGTAAATCAATAGGGCGAGAGGAATTCAGGTGAAAGGGCAAAAAAAAAAACCTTCTGATTTTTTTCTATGAATAAAAAGTCATAGAAAATAAAAAGACAGACACAGATGCTGGGAAAGATTGAGGGCAGGAGGAGAAGGTATGGGGGGAGGGGGACAGAGGATGAGATGGTTGATGGCATCATGGAGTCAACGGACATGAGTTTGAGCCAACTCTGGGAGACAGTGAAGGACAGGGAAGACAGGTATGCTGCAGTCCATGGGCCTGCAAAGAGTTCGACTTAGCGACTGAACAACGACAATCACAGCATTGCTTGCCGCTTATGGCTCACCTGTTGTGTGCACTGTACCTTCTGTGTGACATTTTGTGTCCGCCTCGGGTGACAGGCTCAGAGGTGAATGACTCCCCATGGTCTTGGGGCTCAAAAGCCAGTGATGCTTCTTACCCTCGCTGCCGGCAAGAATCAGGGGAGCTCTCCATCTATGACACCCCCTCCCTCCGGGGACGCCCACGAGTGTGGCCTGGGATTGGCGACGCTCCTGAGGCAGAGTTACAACCACCTTCCTAAGGGGTAGACGGTGGGCCCTGCACTTGACCTGGGTCTGCACTGCCCCCAAGTCCTTGGAAATGGCTTTGAAAGGTAAACATTCCAAAGATGGGAAAGAAGAGAAAAAAATGAAGACCAAGGTGGCCCTTTGGGGAGCTGGAGTGCTTGATGTGAAACCAGTCTCTTTTGCCTGCTGTGTGACCTTGAGCACCTTAAGTAACCTCTCTGGGTTTCAGCTTCCTCCTCTGTAAAATGGGGACAACCCCAATTGTACATGACTCATGGCCTAGCTGCGGGTGAACGGCTATCCCCAGCCCCAGTGCCGCACTGCAAACAGTCATCACATACATAATAAACGCTCCAAACCATCCGATGAAGACGGACTCATCTCTCTACCATTTGCATATGTCACTGGCTGGAGATGGAACCCCTGGACTTCTCTGAGGCTCCCCCAAATACTCTTTCTCATTCTTCTATCTGCTCTTGGAACGGAGACAGAAACGCTGGCAGAGGCTGGGGACATTCCTTTCCCTGTCTGCAGCCCCAACTGTCGGCTTTTCTGCGGACTCAGTGGGACGCAATGACGGGCTCAAGCTAAGTGGGCCTCCATTGTCAAGGCCAGGGGTCGCCATGGCAACCAATAAAGCCAGAGGCCTGGCCTTTGCAGACGGCTAACAGGGCCCCATTCAAAGGCCTGTGATGATGGCCTTGGGACAGAAGGTTTTATCTCGGACCTGGCTTCCCTCCTCCAGCCCCCCCTCCCCACCCCAGCTTTCTCTGCAAAACAGACCCCGGCCCTTCCTCCCTGCATTCACGAATTCATGATTCCCTATAACCTGCTGGTGGAACACCATACAATCATTACTGACTTGTATAAGAGGAGAGGAATACTGTTCTTAGAAACAGGCAAGTGTTGACTCCTAAGACAGACCGAGGGTGCAGTTGAGAAAGTAACGTCAGCCAGAAACTGGGCTCAAATGTGCCATCTAGTAGCTTGATGACTGGGCAACTTGCTCAGTTCAGTAATTCCTTAGTGGTCCAGCACTCTTCCTGCTGAGGGTCCAGATTCAATCCCTTTTTGGGGAACTAAGACTCCATAAGCTGTATGGCATGGCCAAAAAAAAAAAAAGGTTGCTCAGCTCACCAGGGCCTCAGTTTCCTCATCTGTGAAATGGGAAGAATTAAACCTACCCATGCGGTCATGAGGCACAGAATTTGGCCAACTGAAGCCTGCACACAGGACGTAGAAGAGACTGCTCCTCGCAGGCCACGTTCTCAGTTTCCAAAGAAACCTCCACCTTGTAGGGAAGGCATTTCTTCTACAGTCTGACGTCCTGGGAGGGAACATTTGTGTGCACAAATCTGTGGCTCTGCTCGAGCCTGAAGATGTAGCTTCCATGAGACAGAAGCTGGTCTGCCCCAATCTCTCCATCCTTAGGTTTCTGTCTCCCAGTTCACCTGCCTACACTGCCCCAGCCCCCTAGGCTCTATCAGGAAGAATGTGTGCGTGCGTGCTCAGTCACAAAGTCCTGTCCAGCTCTTTGCGACCACATGGACTGTAGCCTGCCAGGCTCCTCTGTCCATGGAATTTTCTGAGTAAGCATACTGGAGTGGGTTGCCATGCCCTCTTCCAGGGGATCTACCCAATCCAGGGATCGAACCTGTGTCTCCTGCACTGGCAGGCGGATTCTTCACCATGGAGCCTCCTGGGAAGCCCCGTCAGGAAGAATAAGGTGAACTTAAATCCCGCACGCAGGCAGCATGGACATGGCGTCTCTAGAATAAAGGAGAAAATAACAGACAAGGCTTCGAATCCAAGCCCTGAATGGGAGGGGCAGAGGCTTCGATCTGGAGGCAAGACATAAGCGGAAAGACACGTCCTGGAAGTGCCGGGTGAGTTTCGGATTTCTGACCCCACAAGGGAGCGGGAGTGAGAGAACAGAATCTGGGCTGGGAAAGATGCTGTGCCAACGCTGTTTGCTCAGTTTCACGAATGTTTACCAGGTGTCGGTCCAGTGAGCACATGCTCTGCTCTGCCCCGGGGACCCAGTGTTCCTGTGAGAGGTGGGGGGCTGGGGGGGGGCGGACAGGAAAAACCAGCAGATTAAGGCCCGCGTGATGAGAGGAGACACGTCTGAACAGGGAACCCTGTTCAGAGAAACCAAATCATTTTAAGGACTCCAGGAACTGCTGAGGGTGCAAATACCACAGTGTGTTACAAACAAGCCATTTATTTTCTCCCCAGTCTGCACCGAGGGCGACTTGGAAACACTCTTTTGGTGATCGGAGTTACCACCTATGCCTGACAGTATTCCTACAATCCCTTGGAAATGCCTTAGCTTCACAAATTCAAAGGATCTGATGGAGGGTCTGCTATGATTCAGTTAACAAATGCCTGCTGTGCCAAGCGTGACCCACACCTACTCCCCAAATGCAAATTCTACTCTTCCCATTTTTCAGGTGAGGGGACAGGCTCAGAGAGGTTCAGACATTTGCACAAGGACACACAGCCAGAGATCGTGGAGCTGGGTTGGAACCAGGGCCCTCTGGGCTTGAAGACCAAGATCTGGGAATATTACCAGTTTGGTGGTTGTGGTCCTTACCCAGAAACCTCATCAATCAACTGAGACCAACAAACACTTCCTTTATAGGGACAAAAAAACTTAATAGCTATCACTGTTTGCAGTCTTCTTAAAGATCTTCATCTTTTTTTGTTTGTGCATATTTTTTTTTTTTTGGCTGCAGCATGTGGACACTTAGTTCCCTGACCAGGGATCGAACCCACACCCCTGGCATTGGAAGCATGGAGTCTTAACCACTGGACTGCCAGGGAAGTCCCAAGAAAGTCTTCATCTTTTTTTTTTTTTTCTGTTTCATATATGATATTATACATGTTTCAATGCCATTCTCCCAAATCATCCCACCCTCTCCCTCTCCCACAGAGTCCAAAAGACTGTTCTATACATCTGTGTCTCTTTTGCTGTCTTGTATACAGGGTTACTGTTACCATCTTTCTAAATTCCATATATATGCGTTAGTATACTGTATCGGTGTTTTTTTTTCTGGCTTACTTCACTCTGTATAATAGGCTCCAGTTTCATCCACCTCATTAGAACTGATTCAAATGTATTCTTTTTAATGGCTGAGTAATACTCCATTGTGTATATGTACCACAGCTTTCTTATCCATTCATCTGCTGATGGACATCTAGGTTGCTTCCATGTCTTGGCTATTATAAACAGTGCTGTGATGAACATTGGGGTACACGTGTCTCTTTCAGTTCTGCTTTCCTCAGTGTGTATGCCCAGCAGTGGGATTGCTGGATCATAAGGCAGTTCTATTTCCAGTTTTTTAAGGAATCTCCACACTGTTCTGCATAGTGGCTGTACTAGTTTGCATTCCCACCAACAGTGTAAGAGGGTTCCCTTTTCTCCACACCCTCTCCAGCATTTATTGCTTGTAGACTTTTTGATCGCAGCCATTCTGACTGGCGTGAAATGGTACCTCATAGTGGTTTTGATTTGCATTTCTCTGATAATGAGTGATGTTGAGCATCTTTTCATGTGTTTGTTAGCCATCTGTATGTCTTCTTTGGAGAAATGTCTATTTAGTTCTTTGGTCCATTTTTTGATTGGGTTGTTTATTTTTCTGGAATTTAGCTGTAGGAGTTGCTTGTATATTTTTGAGATTAGTTGTTTGTCAGTTGCTTCATTTGCATTATTTTCTCCCATTCTGAAGGTTGTTTTTTCACCTTGCTTATAATTTCCTTTGTTGTGCAGAAGCTTTTAATTTTAATTAGGTCCCATTTGTTTATTTTTTCTTTTATTTCCAATATTCTGGGAGGTGGGTCATAGAGGATCCTACTGTGATGTATGTCGGAGAGTGTTTTGCCTACGTTCTCCTCTAGGAGTTTTATAGTTTCTGGTCTTACGTTTAGATCTTTAATCCATTTTGAGTTTATTTTTGTGTATGGTGTTAGAAAGTGTTCTAGTTTCATTCTTTTACAAGTGGTTGACCAGTTTTCCCAGCACCACTTGTTAAAGAGATTGTCTTTTCTCCATTGTATATTCTTGCCTCCTTTGTCAAAGATAAGGTGTCCATATGTGCATGGATTTATCTCTGGGCTTTCTATTTTGTTCCATTGATCTATATTTCTGTCTTTGTGCCAGTACCATACTGTCTTGATGACTGTGGCTTTGTAGTAGAGCCTGAAGTCAGGCAGGTTGATTCCTCCAGTTCCATTCTTCTTTCTCAAGATTGCTTTGGCTATTCGAGGTTTTTTGTATTTCCATACAAATTGTGAAATTATTTGTTCTAGCTCTGTGAAGAATACCCTAAAGACTCTACCAGAAAATTACTAGAACTAACCAATGAATATAGTAAAGTTGCAGGATATAAAATCAACACACAGAAATCCCTTGCATTCCTATACACTAATAATGAGAAAATAGAAACAGAAATTAAGGAAACAATTCCATTTACCATTGCAACGAAAAGAATAAAATACTTAGGAATATATCTACCTAAAGAAACCAAAGACCTATATACAGAAAACTATAAAACACTGGTGAAAGAAATCAAAGAGGACACTAATAGATGGAGAAATATACCATGTTCATGGATTGGAAGAATCAATATAGTGAAAATGAGTATACTACCCAAAGCAATTTATAGATTTCAGTGCAATCCCTATCAAGCTACCAACGGTATTCTTCACAGAGCTAGAACAAATAAGTCTTCATCTTTTGGCCTCATGTTCATTTCCAACCTCAGCCCACACTTGGCACTTTCCCTACATCCCAATTCTTATCCCACCTTTCCTTTCAGGGTGCAGAGGTCTGAATTCCACAAGGCACTCTATCCTACCCTAAGGCACGTAAGGTCCTTGGTGTGCAAGAAGCAACATCTCTGTGACTCTATGGCGCTCAGGACAGCTCCAGGTAACAGAGAATGCTGCCGGCACATTTCAAACATCAGTATATGAGGGATGTCCCTGGTGCTCCAGTGGTTAAGACTTTGCACTGCCAATGCAGGGGCCGTGGGTTCGATCCCTGGTCCAGGGACTAAGATCCCACATGCCATGTGGAATGGCCAAAAGATAAAATTAAAAAAAAAATCAATATATGACCAAGAGTTTGCCTACCTTTTCTTGCTTCCTAATTCTTCTAGCCTATGCTTTCAAAATTTTGGTGCGGGAGGGACAACAAAGAGGAGGGGAGATCAAAGGACACAGTCATGAAAAAGCCCCTGAAACACTGTCTTCTGAACCAATCAAGCTGTTGACTGGCACAATGGCCGTCAATCACGTGACCCTGGCCAAGACCTGGGGCCTTCTGGATGACACACGTGTGTTGATTTCCAAGATCCTCATGCCAGTCTTATCCACCTCCCCTGATGTCCCCTGCAGTCTGGCAGCATCTAAGACATCAAATGTAGCCTGTCTGTTTAGGGAGGCTTCCCAAGGTACCAGAGGGCAGATGGCTGAAGCTCTTAACCCTACAGCTTGCAATGCCTTGTTTAGCTTGTTTATTGAAAGGAGGGGGACCCCGAGGACAAAATAGAGCACCAAAGAAAGGGCTGGGACCTGAACCTGAGGAGGAAGGCTGATCCCAGCTGCTGGTGATTATCAGTGTGCAAAGTAGAGTGTCAAGCAAGTGCAAAATATCAATCACCTCTCCTGTCTTTTGTCCACATAGAGCCAGATATTCAGAGTAAATAAAACTGGGATGGGGGCTTCCTTGGTGGTCCAGTGGTTAAGACTGTGAGCGTCCACTGCAGGGGGCCTGGGCTCTATCCCTGGCTGGGGAACTAAGATACCAGATGCTGCATGCGTGCATGCTCAGTCGCTCAGTCGTGTCTGACTCTGCGACCCCATGGACTGTAGCCCACCAGGCTCTTCTGTCCATAGGATTCTCTAAGCAAAAATACTGGAGTGGGTTGCCATGCCCTGCTCTAGGGGACCTTCCTGACCCAGGGATTGAACCTGAGTCTCCTACAACTCCTGCATTGCAGGTGGATTCTTTACTGCTGAGCCACTGAGGTAGCCTTGTATACCTTATGGCACAGCTCCCCCCCCCACCCCACCAAAACAACAACAACAACAAGAACAACAAAAAAACCTGGGATGGAATTTATCCTGGTTGGCATGCTCCCTGGAGGAGAAACCCACCCAGGTGTCCAAACCTCCTTTGGTTTCCGTCATCAGCAGTCATTCTCTGTCTTACTTCTACCTTACCTCCCGTTGAGAAAAATGCCTCCATTTTATGCCTTTAGACAATTTTAGGAAAACAGACTTGCTAAGTAAAAAAAGCACATCTCTAAAATGATATTCCTTGCTTCTGTTCAGTCACTCGGTCGTGTCCCACTCTTTTGCCATCCTATGGATAGCCTGCCAGGCTCCTCTGTCCATGGGATTCTCTTTTAAGCAAGAATATTGGAGTGGGGTGCCATTTCCTCCTCCTCCAGGGGATCTTCCCAACCCAGGGATCGAACCCAAGTCTCTTGCATCTTCTGAATTGGCAGGCGGGTTCTTTACCACTGAACCACCAGGGAAGGATACTCCTTGAGACGTGTACAAAACCCCCAGCCATCCTCCACGCAAAAAGGTAAGGGTTGTAGGAAGGAATTAAAAGCTTTATATTGAAATCATCTTAGTTTACACGGGTGCCCCAACATTCCCTGGCTCCCTGCTACCCCCAGGATAAAGCCCAGCTGCTTATCTGGGTACCCCCCACCCCCACCCCTACCTGCAACCTGTATGTCCCGTCCCTCCCCCTGTCCCTTGGGCGCTGACTCACATATACTCTGCTCTTTGCTGCCTCCAGGTCATCTCTCACGAGATCCTGCCTGCTGGATTGTCCTCTTTGCCCCCTCCCCCTGTGGATATTCCCTGAATCTTGGGTGCTTTTTCAGAGTGGCCATTTCTGGCCACCAACTCCAAGAAGCCTTCCTGACACTCAGCTCAGGGTTAGACACCACTCATCTGTACTTCTCCAGCAATCATTCTTTTTTTTTTTGGCTGCACCTTGAGGCATGTGGAATTTTGTTCCTCAGCTGGTATGGAACCCACGCCCCCTGCTTCCCACTGGAGCGCCAGGGAAATCTCAGCAATCATTCTTTTCTTTTTTTTAATAAAAAATTTCAGGGGAATTCCCTGGAGGTCTAGTGGTTAGGACTCTGAGCTTCCACTGGAGGGGACCTAGGTTCAGTCCCTGGTTGGGAAACAAAGATTCTGCAAGCTGAATGGTGTGGGCCCCCCTGTGCAAAAAAAAAAAGCAAACACACAAGACGAACTTAGCTCTACCTATCACCTTGTTCCAGTTGTCAATATTTGTCATGATTAGATTAGCCACAGATTAATACACATATGCTTACGCATGTTCACTGGTACTGTGACAATATGTTCACAATCCCTGTCTCTGCCTTTAGCCTGTGAAATGCATGTATTCACTCATTCATTCATTCACAGGTCTGCCATCAGGCTCTGCTATTTCCTGACCGCCTGTCACCTAAAGACACAACAGTAAATCCCGAGGACCCAGGTGGGGGTGGTGGGACCAGACAGCAGAGTCCTTGCCCTCTGTTCCGGCCGAAGAGACAGACAATAAATAAATAAACAAGGTAATTTCCCATTGTGATGAGAGTCATCAGCATCCCTTGACAGAGAGCAGCCCGTTCGTTCGTCCCATCACCTCCAGCACCGAGCAGCACGTCACACGCTGGATGCTCCGAGCACAGGGTCCCGCTGAGGCAGCCTGGGTTCTGTGGTCACTATGGTAACAGTCCTTTCCTTTCCCACACCTCGAAAGGGGGACATGGATGGGGACCAGGGTGACTGAGGATCCACCCCAGCTGCTCAGGACTGAGACACGACCCCCCACCCACCCCCGGCCCCCACAGTCCACTTCTGGGATGACTTTTCAAGAGTGCGAACATCTGGTTCACAAAACCGAAAGGCCATGAGGGAACGGATAAACACTCCCGATCGAGATTCTTTCTCGATCACCCCGAGGTGTTGCCCCTAAAACGTCAAGCGGTGAGAGCGACACCCAACAGACAAAACACAGGCGCCTGCTTCCAGCCTTTGGGGATGGACTTTGAAGTCTCTGGTGAGCTCATGGGCTTATGAGCTCTGACTAAACTGGTGCATATTTCCTGGAGGTCTTTACAGCATGCCTGAGAAACTGGTTCGCAGGTGACTTGTGGAGGGCAGTTCTGCTGGGAAGAGGTGGGATAAGATGGCCTCTTACCACACCCCCCAACCCCAGCCTGATATCTCTGCAGAGACTGCCAGGGTCTAGAAAGCAAGCCAGGCCTGGGTGTGGAAGAGAAAGACCCCTCTAGGATTATCCATCATTGGCCGAGGCAAGGACGCTGGGTTTACAAGAGAAATAGCAACAACAATATTTAGTGGTCACTTGTGTGTGTGTGTGTGTGTGTGTGTGTGTGTGTGTGTGTTAGTTGCTCAGTCGTGTCTGACTCTTTGTGACCCCATGGACAGTAACCGGCCAGGCTCCTCTGTCCATGGGACTCTCCAGGCAAGAATACTGGAGTGGGTTGCTATTCTATTCTCCAGGGGATCTTCTCAACCCAGGGATCAAACCCAGATCTCCTGCACTGCAGGCAGATTCTTTACCATCTAAGCCACCAGGGATCACTTGCTTTGGGTCAAACTCTGTTTCAAGCTTTTACATATACTGTTAACTGTTACTGCTAAATCACTTCAGTCATGTCTGACTCTGTGCAACCCCATAGACGGCAGCCCACCAGGCTCCCCTGTCCCTGGGATTCTCCAGGCAAGAACACTGGAGTGGGTTGCCATTTCCTTCTCCATATACTAGGGCTTTTAATTTTTAGAATGGCTCTCTGAAGCAGTTACAATTATCATCCTCTCTTACCAAAAAATAAATGGAAGTACAGAGAGGTTAAGTGACTTGCCCCAAAACACAGAACCACTAAGTAGATGAGCCAGGCTATAAGCCCAGGCTGGCTCTTGATCCAGTGCTCTTAACCTCTACACCAGAGTGAAGATGTGAACTCACTCAGATTCAGACTGGAAGTAGGCAAGACTTCCCTTCGTAATTTCTCCAGAAGGGAGGCAGTAGAGCAGTGGCATTGTGTGGATTTTGCTGGAATCTGGCTCTGCCTCTGCTTTCTCAACTGAAAAATGGGTATGACAGAGCTCCCCCATCCCGAGGCTGCTCTGAGCATTACGTAAGGCCATCCATGGACTGAGCTAGGCAGAATGTCCAGCACGTGGTGGGCTTCAAACCATCTCAAACCTATGGAAAAGTTGCAAGTTACTCAACAACCACCTGTAATCACAGAATCACCAACCGTTAACACTGAGCCACATATGTACCTATCCCATCTATCGATCAATGTACTGATTATCTCTCTTCTGAATTCTTTGAGAGGTACTTGCAGACTCTGTGATATTTCATCCCTAAATCCTCCAGTCTGTACATTCTGAAAATGAGACTTTGTCTCATAGAACTTCAGTACAAATGATCTGAGATACAAGATACGTCACCTTCAGGAAATTCACCATTGACATAATTTGTTGCTGTTTAGTTGCTAAGTCGTGTCCAGCTCTTTCACAACCCCATGGACTGTAACCCACCAGGCTCCTCTGTCCATGGGATTTCCCAGGCAAGAATACTGGAGCGGGTTGTCATTTCCTTCTCCAGGGGACCTTCCCAATCCAGGGATAGAACCTGTGTCTCCTGAACTGGCAGGTGGATTCTTTACATAATAGTATCAAATATTTTCTGTATTCAAATTTCCCCATTTGTCCCCAAAACATCTCTGGTGGCTCTTTCTGTTTTTCAAACTCCCCCTGGGAACCACTCATCACTGCACTCATGTGCAAGGCTCTTTCATCTCTCTCTCTCTCATTTTTTTCTTTTTTTTCATCTCTTTTTAACCTGGGACCATTTCTCAGCCATTTTGCCTTTAATGCCACTGATATTTTAAGAGTCCAGGCTGGTCACTTTGAATGTCTTTATATTTTTCTGACTCCTTGTAAAATTAACTGTAGCTCATGGGTAAATGCAGAAAGCGGTCTACAGGGTACCTGATGCCAGAGGTGCAGGAGACTTGGGGGCCTGCAGAGGAGGACATAGGGCATCAGGTCTACCTGGGTCTAAGAGGTTCCCGGAAGCAGTGACGGAGGATGTTTAAAGGTGATTAGAGCTTTGGCAGGTGGGCCAGGGTGGCGGGACCTCTGCAGACAGAGGCCGTGGCATAGGGGAATGAGGGCGGCGACTTAGAGTCATGAGTAGCAGCGAGGCCTCGAGGGCGAGGTGCTGAATAAGCAGGGTCTGTGCCTATGTACACTGGAACCTTCCTGAGGCTGGTCCTTGTCTTCGGATCTGTTCTTTCCTTCAAGATGCCAAGGGCACTGCCCAGCCCACCAGCAGCGTTCACCCGCAGATACTGGCCGCCAAGCCTCCCAAACATTCAGGAATGGAGAAGCACAAAGAATTCCCTTCCAGGGGGCGACGTGGCCGCCTGCCCTCACGCACCAACCGCTCGATCTTACACGGCAAGTTGCCAGGGTTCCCACATCTTGCCCTGCAAATTAAATCTCCCTTTCTCAACCTGCTTGCCTCCTGAGGCCTGGGCTGCTTCGGTCAAAAAATACAAAAGGAACTTCTAATCGACCACAGAAATAAACACTGTGAGCACGTTCCAGCCAAAGTTTCCTACATCTCCTTGTCATAAGCCCCCCATATGTCAAGCAAACCCCTCCTGTCTTGTGGAGGAAGAAAGTGAAATGTGCCCTGAAGGGGGCCCCTGAGCCTTTGAGTTTCAAAGAGGAAGTTGTGTGTGTGTGTACGTGTATGTATCTGTGTGTGTGTGTGTGTGTGTGTGTGTGTGCGTATGTGCTGTTTTAGCCTTTATGACAAAAGGGAAGGATCTCTTTGGGGGGCTTGAGCAAAAATGCCCTTTCAAGGTGACCCTCACTTCATTTTCTAGGGCCAGAAGGCAGATGCATTCAGAAGTGGTTCTGCCAACCTACTGATGCAAATTCAATTCCTTACTTAGCATTTTAACATCCATCTTTGTTTATCTTGTTATCATTTGAAAGGGGCTCATACATCAAAAAAAAAAAGTCAACTATACTTCAATAAAAAATTAAAATAGGAGGGCTCATCCTGCCATGTTCTCTTGGCAAAATATCCTTGAAAAATCTGTCATGCCGGTTTGTGTGTCCTTCAGAGAGAAAGTCACCCACAGGCACACTTGCACGTGTGCCACGGGGTACACACTTACACACCCACTACCACAGATAACAGTGACACACCTCCATATGTCAGCAGATACGTGCAATACGTGCAAATACATGCACACACACACACACACACACGTCTGCACTCACAGTGCCCGGCCGTCAGGGTCCTGCAGCAAGCCCAGCTCTTGCCTGCTCACAATGTCTCCTCTATGCCATCCTGCAGACTTTCAGGGACGCGGTCAGCTGGTTCATCCTAAGAGGCGCCGCTGGGTACCAGTTCCCCCCTTGGGAGGATGCTCTAGACTCCCAGGCTGTCCCCAGAACATTGGCTCAGATACTGGAGGGGGAACAGGGCTCCTCCGAAGCAAAGCAGCTTTGGAAAAGGATGCGCTCAGCTGGCTCCTAGCAAGCGCTTAGAGGAGAGGGATGGGGAGAAGGTGAGGAGGAGGGAAGGGAGAGAGAGCGTGAGGTGGAAAGATGGATTCAGAGAGAAAGATTTCCGGACAGAAGCAGAAAGGAAAAGATCCACACGAACCACCTGCTCTGGGACTTTCTGAAATAGGCTGTTTTTGTCCCCTTGACCTCTTCCAGGAACCTCTCTCTTGATTTTTCTCTAGCCAGCTCAGGAATTCCTGAAGCTACAAAGCACAGACCCAAGGCCGCGGAAGACTAAATGGCTTCCCCTGGACGGTGGTGGCAGAACCAGCCTGTGTCACAGCCCTGAGGGGCTCTGAGGAATGCCAGGTCATCTCCAAGACCTCCGGGGCCAGGGGGAGGGGCGGCTGCCCTGGTCCTTACAGTCCATCTGACCCCTCTCTGTGGAAGGGGGTCTGAGGGATTACTCTAGCCTCCCCATTACAGCCCAAGCTGGGGTCAGTGCCTGTCCACAGGGTGGGCCAGAAGAGGGCGTGGCAATGGTCACAAGATGGGGAGGTTGAGTGGGGGGAGCCCAGAGCTTTCTATCACATGCTGCTCATCAGTTGCCATGACGACTGCAAGGAGGTGGGGTCGCCCAGACCGGAGGATGCAAGAGAGACGAGTTGGTTCTAAATCACCGTGACAGCGCTTCAGTTGAGCTATTACGCCGTTGCCGTGGCAACCAATGAGATCAAATCGCAGAGGAAATCTATAATTATTACAAGCCAGATACCGGCGAACTTGGGGCGGTAATCAGCACGTTGGGGCAATTCAACCTGAACTTTGGGGGTGGCGTGGGGGACAATAACCCCTGCCCCGAGCCCCCAATTCTGGGAAGAATAAGGCTAGAGGAGTCTCAGCAAGGCAGATCTGTTGATGACACAGAAAGGAAACCTGGAAGAATCTTTTGGTGAAATGAGGAGTAAACACTCGGTGAAACGACACGAAAATGTCAACATTTGACCACTGGAAAACACTTCCCCTGAATTTATTATGGAAATTCCTAACATAAAGCAAAGATGAATTTGACACTGAATACCTGTCCACCCACAGCCTGGCTTCTGCTGTTAACGTTTTTGCCATAATCACTTCATCACAGAATCTACCCCTCTCTCCATCCATTAATCCTCCTGACTTGTTGATGCATTTCAAAGTAAATTGCAGACATCAGTACCCTTCCCCCTCAAGTGCTTCGGCCTGCACAAAATTAAATATTTGATCATTTTAAACAACCAAAACAGCAATTCCACCTGATTCAGTCTAAATAGAATACAGTCTAGATTTCTGTTTGTCATCTAGCTGTCCATCCATCCATCCACCTATCTTTTCTTCCATCCATCCACCCACCCGGTCTCCCACTCATCCTTCTATTCATCCATCCATCCATCCATCCATCCACTCATTTATCCATCCATCCTCCCACCCATCATCCATCTATTCACCCATCTATCTATTCATCCATCCATCCATCCAGTCTCTCACTCATCCATTCATCCATCCACCCACTCAGCCTCCCACTCATCCTTCTATCCATCTATCCATCCATCCACTCATTCATCCATCTGTCCATCCATCTATTCACCCATCTGTCTAAACATCTATTCACCCATCTATCTATTCTTCCATCCATCCACCCACCCAGTCTCCCACTCATTCATCCATCCATCTATTCACCCATCTATCTTTTTTTTTTAAAGGTTCCACAGTTTTATTGAGAAATAACTGACATACATCACTAAGTTTAAGGTATACAGCATGATGGTTTGATTTACATATACTGTAAAATAATCACCGTATTAAGTTTAGTTATCATCTATCGTCTTACATAGATACAATAAAAATTTTCCTTAGGATGAGAACTCTTGGGGTCTGCTATCTGAACAACTTTCCTGTATATTATACAGCAGTGTAAACTATCGTCATCCTTATGCATTTCATCCCTAGTATTTATTTATCTTATAACTGGAAGTTCATAACTTTCAGCTGCCTTCTTTCAATTTTCCTTTCCTGTAGCCCATACCTCTGGCAACTCCAAGTCTGACCCTTTTTCCTATGAGTTTGGTGGGTACTTTTGTTTTAGATTCCACGTATAAGTGAGATCATACAGTATTTGGGTTTCTATGTTTGACTTACTCACTTAGCAACATACCTTCGAGGTCCATCTAGGAGAAAAATATTTGTATAATACATAATTAACAAGTTTCACATGAAAGGGAAATAGAAAGACAATGTTCAGATTTAGATATATATGAGCCTCAACTCAAAACTAGTATCAGAGTATTGATTTTGAAAAAAAAATATTCAAATTATATCAGAAATTTTCAAAGATCATTACACAAATCAGCTTTTCTACATACTTCCAGTTGCCTTCACCCATTTTATCTTTTCTTCTATCCATCCACCCACCCAGTTTCCCATTAATCTACCTATACATCCATCCATCTGTCCACCTATCTATCTTTTCTTCCATCCATCCCCCCACCCAGTCTCCCACTCGTTCACCCACCATCCATCCATCCATGCATCCCTGGGAGTGCTCATGTGCGCTCATGGTTTCCACACGATTCCCCATCCCTGAATCTTCCTCCTTGTCCCAACCGAGTCCTGCACATTAAGCTCGATACATTTCCAGCTAAACACCATTATTTTTTTCCCCTTCACCACTTCTATTCCATTCCCTGTGTTTAGCATAGCAGCAAGTAGAACCACTGTCTGCCCAGTTATTCAAGCCGGAAACCCGAGACACAGCCTTGATCCCTCCCTCCCTCCCTTCACTCAGTAGTAGGCCCTGGCATTTCCCCTCCACACCAGCTCCAGCCTCCACCCTCTCCTCTTTCTCCTGTCCAAGTTGTGGTCCCCACTGTGTCTTAGGTGGACAGCTGCCCCAGCCTCCTGACTGGCCTCCCAGCTGCCATCTCACTCTCCCTCTGCTTTCTCCACGCTGATTGATCATGAACTATCTGATCAAGCTGGTGGGGGCACACATTTCTACAAATACGTGTGAGAGCAACTGATCAAAATCTAAGCCAAAGAAGTTGCAAAGGAGCAGTATGGGACAATGTCCCCTGAGTCCCCAGCAGCTCTTAGACTTGGGTATCACATTAGTTTGAGACTTAAGTGGACCAGTGGGTCTGGGGAACATGGCTTTATGAGCAGTCACGAGTGTCAACACCAGCTCTTCATGAGAAACGCCGCCCTGCTTTGTGAGCCTCCCCAGAAAACACATAGCACCCCCACTGCACCCTCAGGGAAGGTCAGCCCTGCAGGGGCTGGTTGGTACTAGATGATGGTCTTCTTCCCTGTTTCAGGAGGACGACAGAATGTGTCTTAGTTCCTCAGTTGTGCCCGACCCTTTGCGATCCCATGGCCTGTAGCCCACCAGGCTCCTCTGTCCATGGGATTCTCCAGGCCAGATACTCGAGTGAGTTGCCATTTCCTTATCTCTTGAGTCTCCTGCATTGACAGGCAGGTTCTTTCACCACTAGCGCCATACGTAACCACAGGGTGAGGCAAAAACTGGAACACACTTCAGAGGTGTGGCAAATTTCAAGGGAGCACGACGGGGTTGACAGGAGGACACCTGGTCTGAGGTCATGTGCAGACCTTGCAGGGCCTCTGTGCCTCAGTTTCCCCAGCTCTGCAAGGGGCTGACTATACCTTGCAGGGTGGTTCTTAAGATCAAAGGTGGTGATAGAGGTGAAAAGCATATCCCGAAGCCATCTTGCTATACCCAGGGAGTTACCTTCAGATCTACTCAGCCCACTTCTTTTTATTATTTTTAGTTGTTTTAAAATTATTTATGGTTGTGTTAGGTCTTCGTTGCTGTGTGGGCTGCTCTCTAGTTGCAGTGAGTGGGCTTCTCATTGCAGCAGCTTCTCTGTTGCGGAGCATATGGGCTCTAGGGTGTGCAGGCTTCAGTAGTTGTGGCCCCGGGCTCTGAGCACAGGCTCAGTAACTGTGGTGCCGGGACTGAGCTGCCTCGCAGCATGTGGGATCTTCCCAGACCAGGGATCGAATCCCTGTCTCCTGCATTGGCAGGTGGATTCTTTACCACTGAGCCACCAGGAAAGCCCCAGCCCACTTCCTTTTAAATTATAGTTGATTTACAATGTTGTATTAATTTTTGCCAAACACTACAGTGATTCAGTTACACCTATATGCGTGTGTATATGTATATTCTTTTAAAATATTCTTTTCCATTATAGTTTATCACAAGACACTGAATATAGTCCCCTGTGCTATACAGTAGGAGCTTGTTGTGTATCCATCCTATAAATAATAGTTTACATCTGCTGATCCTAAACTCCCAATCCTTCCCTCCCCCACACCCCTCTTCCTTGGCAAGCACAAGTCTGTTCTCTGTGTGAGTTCTGTATCACAGATATGTTCCTTTGTGTCACATTTTAGATTCTACATATAAGGGGTATTATATGGTATTTGTCTTTCTCTTTCTGACTTTGCTCAGCATGATAATCTCTAGCTCCATGCATGTTGTTACAAACGGCATGATTTCATTCTTCCTCGTGGCTGAGTAGTGTTCTGTTGTGTCCATGGACCACATCTTCTTGATCCATTCACCTGTTGATGGATGTTTAGGTTGTTTCCCTGTCTTGCTATTGTGAACAGTGCTGCTATGAACACTGGGATGCACAGGAGTGGGATTGCTGGATTGTGTGGTAACTCTAGTTTTAGGGGTTTTTTTGTTCAGTTCAGTCGCTCAGTCGTGTCCGACTCTTTGCGACCCCATGGACTGCAGCACTCCAGGCTTCCCTGTCCTTCAGCAACTCCCAGAGCTTGCTCAGACTCATGTCCATCGAGTTGGTGATGCCATCCAACCATCTCATCCTCTGTCATCCCACCATCTCATCCTCTGTCATCCCCTTTTCCTCCTGCCTTCAATCTTTCCCAGCATCAGGGTCTTTTCAAATGAGTCAGTTCTTTGCATCAGGTGGCCATAGTGTTGGAGTTTCAGCTTCAGCCTCAGTCCTTCCAATGAATATTCAGGACTGATTTCCTTTAGGATAGACTGGTTGGATCTCCTTGCAGTCCAAGGGACTCTCAAGAGTCTTCTCCAACACCACAGTCCAAAAGCATCAATTCTTCGGTGCTCAGCTTTCTTTGTAGTCCAACTCTCACATCCATACATGCTGCTGCTGCTGCTGCTAAGTCGCCTCAGTCGTGTCCAACTCTGTGCGACCCCATAGAGGGCAGCCCACTAGGCTCCTCTGTCCCTGGGATTCTCCAGGCAAGAATACTGGAGTGGGTTGCCATTTCCTTCTCCAATGCATGAAAGTGAAAAGTGAAAGTGAAGTCGCTTAGTAGTGTCCGACTCTTAGCGACCCCATGGACTGGAGCCTACCAGGCTCTTCCATCCATGGCATTTTCCAGGCAAGAGTACTGGAGTGGGGTGCCATTGCCTTCTCCACACATCCATACATGACTACTGGAAAAACCATAGCTTTGACTAGATGAACCTTTGTTGGCAAAGTAATATCTCTGGTTTGTAATATGCTGTCTAGGTTGGTCACAGCTTTTCTTCCAAGGAGTAAGCATCTTTTAATTTCATGGCTGCAGTCACCATCTGCAGTGATTTTGGAGCCCTCCAAAAATAAAGTCTCTCACTATTTCCATTGTTTCCCCATCTATTTGCCATGAAGTGATGGGACCGGATGCCATGAACTTCATTTTCTGAATGCTGAGTTTTTTTAAGGAACCTTTATACTGTTCTCCATAATGTGCTCAGCCCACTTTTGAATGCCAAACACCCCTAAGCAGCTGGAACAAAAGCTGTACCTGTTGCTTCTGTCTGAGCACCTATTTTGTGTCTAGGACTAAGGTAAGCACTTTTCCTATATAATCTCTTTTAAGCCCAAAACAACTCCTTTCTGTTAGGGATTTTTCCTCCTATTTTGCAGATATGAAAGAGGTACAGACAGGTTAGCAAGCTTCCCTGATAACAGAGGGGTGCTACCCGGGTACCCCCAAATCTTTCTGGCTGCCGAGTCCACAATTTTCTCATTCCTTAATCATTCCTACTTCTTAAGTCAGAACTTTGTGTGTGTGCATGCTCAGTCACTCAGTCGTGTCTGACTCTTTGCTACCCCAGGGACTGTAGCCCACCAAACTCTTCTGTCCATGGGATTCTCCAGGCAAGAATACTGGAGCAGGTTGTCATTTCCTTCTCCAGAGAATCTTCCTGACCCAGGGATCAAACCTGCATCTCTTGTGACCTCTGCATTGAAGGTGAATTCTCTACCACTGTGCCACCTGGGGAGCCCATTTAGAGCAGTGCAGTTAAAAATATACACCTGACCCTTGAACAACATGGGGGTCACGGTCACCAACCCCCACAGTCCAAAATCTGCGTACTGCTCTCTCTGCCTCAAAAACAAAAGAACTCATAAATGACTCACCCAAGGGCAGGAAGCTGACATATGTGGATAGATTCAGGATTCAAACCTTAGTTTTTTGTATTCCACATACTGTGAGCTCTAATCCTGCACAAACTCTCCACCACGCTTAGTTAATTCAAAGACCTATAAAGTGAAAATATAGGTACTGTACTTTTTAAAAGATATTTTTGATGCGGATCATTATTTTAAAGTCATTGTTGAATTTGTTACAATATTGCTTCTGTTTTACATTTTGATTTCTTGGCCGCAAGGCATGTGGGATCTTAACTTCCCGACAAGGGATTGAATCACATCCCCTGCGCTGGAAGGCAAAGTCTTTAAGCACTGGAGTGCCAGGGAAGTCTCTAGGTTCTATATTTATTGAAAACAATCTGTGCAGTTCAATCTGTTGGTCAAGGGTCAATTCTAAATGCGAGCCAGGTATGTAATTTAAAATTTTCTATTAAATCAACTATAATTTAATAAAATTTTAAAAATAAATAAAAAGATATAAATCATTGGGAAATTCATAGATCACCTAACATCTAAAATAAGACACGATAAAGACCAGAGCTGATATATGTATAACTGATTCACTTAGCTATTGTAAATCAACTGTACTCCAACAAAAATTAAAAAAAAAAAAGACCTGAGCCATTCTCAAATGACTGAATATCCCTGTTAAAACTTTTCTTCCCCCTACTGAACATGTTACCAAAAATGGGAAAGAGATGAAATTTTAAAGTTAGTTTTATGCCCTATTTGGGGCTTCCCTGGTGGCTCAGACTGTAAAGAATCTGCCTGCAATTCAGGGGACACAGGTTCCATCCCTGGGTCAGGAAGATCCTCTGGAGAAGGAAATGGCAACCCACTCCAGTATTGTTTTTTTTTTTTTTTTTGGTTTTCTCTTTCATATCCTTTAATGACAATGAGGTAAACCCCGTTGTTTTTAGGGGGATTTCAGTATGGAAGGATATATATGAAAAGTGGTCTGATGACAGCATTATGTTCTTTAGGGAGTTGATACAATGATTCCAGTTTTTTTAAGGTTATATATAAAGTTGTTTTTGTTTAGTTGCTAAGTCAAGTCTGACCCTTTTGCAACCCTGTGGACCACAGCCCACCAGGCTCCTCTGTCCATAGGGTTATCCCAGGCAAGAATACTGGAGTTGTGGAGAAGGAAATGGAAACCCACTCCAGTATTCTTGCCTGGGATAACCCTATGGACAGAGGAGCCTGGTGGGCTGTAGTCCAAGGAGTCTAAAATAGTTGGATACAACTGAGCTCACACACACACACACACACACACAAACACAGAGGTCTCCAACATCACATGTTATCTCCTTGGAGAAGCTTGTTTTTTTTAAACCTCATGGAAATATGCTTATCCTGCTGGAATTTCTCACCACTCCCTGTGTTATTATTCCTTCACATTTATCACAGATTGCTCATCTACATTTATTTGTGTATCTTGCTTTTTAAAAATTTTTATTGTTTATTTATTTTGGGCTGTGCTGGATCTTTGCTGCTGTGCATGGGCTTCCCACTGTGGTGGCCTCTCCTGTTGTGGAACATGGGCTCTGGAGAGCGTGGGCTTCAGCAATTGTGCTGAATGGGTTTAGTTGCCCTGTGGCATTTGGAGTCGTCCCAGACCAGGGATCCTCTGCACTGGCAGCTGGAATCTTAACCACTGGACCACTGGGAAAGCCCTGTGTATTTTCTTAATCTGTGTCTTCCAGGCCATTCCCCATTCCCCAGAGAAGGGGTGGGTCCCCAGCACAGTGCCTGGCACACGAGCACTATATATGGAGTGGATCCTTACTATTCCCAGTTTATAGATGAGAGAGCTCAGGACTTGGAAGAAAACAAACTTCTCCAAAATGACACAACTATATCACAAAATTATTGATATCCATCATACGATGTCACTTACATATGGATCTAAAAAATGATACTAACGAACTTTACAAAACAGAAAGAGGCCCACAGATGTAGAAGACAAATGTATGGTTACGAAAGGGGAAAGGGAGGTGGGGAGGGATAAACGAGGAGTTTGCGATTAGCAGATACAAACTACTTTATATGAAATAGATAAACAACAAGGTCTTACTGTATAGCACAGGGAACTATATTCAACATCTTAGAGTCAACTAAAACGGAAAAGAAAAAAAATGAATGACATCCTCTTGTGTGCAAAATCCTAACCCAACCGGTCTAGAAGTTCTAGAAATGTGGCCAATTTGCTAGCAAACAGTTAAACTCAAGAAATAGCACCTGTGAAATTAAAGGTGTGTGTTAACTATGGAGTCAATTCTCTCTCTTGGAAATAAGACCCAGAAGGTAGACCAACCAAGCAAGCAAGCACCTGGGAGTTACGTTATTTGCATGTCTGATCTGACAGTCAGAACATCATGCCTGCTCTCTCTCCAAACACACTGAGGTGTATGGTATCTGAGCTCAACACTTTTAGAAAACAATGGAGCCCCAAAGAGTCAAGAGATAGTAAATATTTGAATCCCAAATAATTCCACCCCCAGAAACATAGCTAATGCAGTCAATCTTAAATAATTTAACAGTTCTGGGCTCTGTTGTTCAGAACAGTGTCTTTTAGAAGAGTGGACCACTAAAAACGATGTGAACAAGCAACAGCAAAGGACTGGTCAAATAAGTTGTGATATGACAATTATTTACTGAAAACCATGTAAAAAGGCAGGGGAACGATTTCTGAAGTTATGTAAATGAGAGTGAAAAGACCATAAAATTTTATATGCAGTCTGGCCAGAATTTCATACAGACGCAAAAACAAGCCCATAAACCAATACATGAAAAAGGAAGGCTGGAAAGAAACGAAATTTCTGTTCAACACCATTTTGCCTTGCATATGGGGCTATGGAGAAGTCTACTTTTTTCCACCTCTTGGTATTTTCTGAATCGTTGCTAATGATCTGAAAGCAGCCTCTCTCTTTCTCTAATAATACACAGAAAGAAACTATAACACGGGCAGCCTTGTGTTGATGGCAGCCGAATGTGTCTAGACATCTAATCGCAGGAAAATAAGTGCTGGATAACTTGACATTATTGGCATTCACAGAGAGCCTCACCGGCACTGGGACATTGATCTGTGTTCAGTTTGGTTTCCGAAGGCGTGGGAAGAGATGAGCTCTCAGATGGACTCCAAAGAGG
Source organism: Bubalus bubalis (assembly GCF_019923935.1). NCBI lineage: Eukaryota > Metazoa > Chordata > Mammalia > Artiodactyla > Bovidae > Bubalus > Bubalus bubalis. Next base: position 34,638,114 of record NC_059180.1, read on the forward strand.
ACGTTTGTTCTCTGGCACTGAACCAGGTCAAACTGGATTCTGATCCCGGGTGTAAAATACTTGAAAGCTGAAAGTAGGTCAGCAGGGTCAGGGAGCACAGGGCACATCTTGTCGCCACAGCTCGAAACTTCTAGACTCATCCCAAGGCACAGAAGGAAAGGGGAGCTTGGGAAAGGAAACCTGGGATTCCTGGAAGGCCAGGCAAGAGCATGTGCTGAGGCCTGGCAGCCCGGGGATTCAAATTCTAGGCTATGAGTCTGCACACTGTGGCCAGCTGCGTGATTTTTGCAAATGAAGACTCATCTCTGCTCGTTCGTTTCTGTGGCTGCGACAGAAAGCATGTAGCCGCATTGCGGAAAACACTGGCCATCTGGCCCTTCCAGAAAAAGTTAGCCGACACTGACTGATGCAAGCTTTCCAAGCTTTGAAACCACAGATTGATCCTATCTTCCTTAGGACTCAGCGGTGACGCACACGTATCCAGGTTCAGGGTTCAGTCTGTAGAGAAAGCGCGCTGCGCGGGTTTGACCGTGCCACCCGCTGCAGCAGGCACGGGCTCTTTTTCCCGCTAACACACCGGCAGCGCTGGAGGAGTGTGTTTCTCCGGAGCCAGCATTTGCTGTCTGCCCCATTCTTCTGTCTTGACCAACCTTTACAAGACTCCCCCACCACCCACCTTGACGTGATCTTGCTTTTTTTGTTTCCCTAGTCTTTGGCTGCTCCGTGTGGCCTGTGGGATCTTGGTTCCCTGATCAGGGATCTAACCGGAGTCCCCTGCAATGGGAGTGTGGTGTCTTAACCACTGGACCACCAGGGACATCCTATCTTGCTTTTTTTTTAAGAAATTGTTTATTTATTTCTGGCTGTGCTGGGTCTTCGTTGCTGTGCAGGCTTTTTCTCTAGTTGCGGCAAGGTGGGGCTGCTCTCTAGTTGCGGTGAGCGGGCTTCTCATTGCGGTGGCTTCTCTTGTTACTGAGCCCAGGCTCTAGGGCACTTGGGCGTCCATAGCTGTAGCTCACAGGCTCTGGAGCACAGGCTCAGTAGTTGTGGCACACCGGCTTGGTTGCTCCGTGGCTTGTGGGATCTCCTGGACCAGTGATCGAACCCACATCTCCTGCATTGGCAGGTGGATTCCATACCACTGAGCCACCAGGGAAGCCCCCCATCTTGCTTTTTGACCAGGACAAATTTTAAGTGAAAACCTGTACATCACTCTTGTGTCTGGAAGGCGGTATTATTTGCTGTAAATACTGTAGGTCACTGTAGAGCAGTGGTCCCCAACCTCTCCGGCACCAGGGACCAGTTTTGTAGCGAGGGCTGAACCCAGAGAGATTACTTTAAAGTGAAGCAGATTGCGTCACTCCGTGGTTAATAACCTACCAACGGTGTCTGATTGCAAAGAGGATAAAACCCAACCTTCTCACTATAACCTCAAAGTCCTTGGACTGGGTCCTGTGTGCACCTGCTGCAGAGCCTAGCCCCCAACCTAGGAACATGCTTCCCTGGCTCTGAACAACTGGCACCTTTGTCAGCTCAGAAACCACCCAGTCAGAGAGGCCTTTCTTCCTTTCTTCAGTTGCTCAGTCGTGTCCGACTCTTTGCCACCCCATGGACTGCAGGATGCCAGGCTTCCCTGTCCTTCATTATCTACTGGAGTTTGCTCAAACTCATGGCCGTTGAGCCAGGGATGTGATCCAGCCATCTCATCCTCTGTCACCCCCTTCTCCTCTTGTGCTCAGTCTTTCCCAGCATCAGGGTCTTTTCCAATGAGTTGGTTCTTCGCATCAGGTGGCCAAAGTATTGGAGCTTCAACTTCAGCATCAATCCTTCCAATGAGTATTCAGGGTTAACTTCCTTTAGGATTGACTGGTTTGAGTTCCTTATTGTCCAAGGGACTCTCAAGTGTCTTCCCTAGCATAGCAGTTTGAAAGGATCAATTCTTTGGAGCTCAGCCTTCTTTATGGTCCGACTCTCACATGGCCTTGCTGACTCCCATTAATTCAAATAACGGAATTTGATTTTCATTGAGGCCCTTCGCCGTTTCCCATTTGTTTATGGATACATCTGTCTCCCTGCCCCAGGATGCAAGCTCCCCTTCACCTCTCTCTTACTGTTGATGCAAAATATAATTTGTGTTGAGTGTTGCTCAGTCCTTGGGATGTGGACACCTCTGGGGCCGGGGCATCAGGCTCAGTGGTTAAGAACCCGCCTGCCAATGCAGGGAACACGGGGTCCATCCCTATTCTGGGAAGACCCCACATGCTTCAGGGCAACTAAGCCCAAGTGCCGAAATTACTGAGCCCTAAAGCCTGTGCTCTGCGACAAGAGAAGCCACCGCAATGAGAGGCACGTGCACCGCAACTAGAGAGTAGCCCCCGCTAGCCACAACTAGAGAAAGCCAATGCACAGCAACGAGGACCCAGCACAGGAAAAAAAAATTGCTCCACAACAAGGACGTCTTCTTCCCATTCAGTGGATGAGAAAGCCAAGGCAAAGAAAGCTGAAGTGCCCCTTGGTGTTCTCTGCTCTCTGATCAATGATGTTTGTAAACATCCTGTGAGGCAAAGGCAGAGCTTTTTTGCAGATGGGGACACTGAGACCCACAGAAGGTTAAGTCTCACCACCCCCCTCCACCTTGTATTGAGTAAGTGACAATGGGGCCTGCTTTTCTGCAGAATCACAAGCACGGTGCTATGGGGTGACACTATGCTCGCCGAGAAACATAATCTCTACCATCATTTGGCTCCTGCAGAAAATGAGACATACAGCAAGTCACTGGCCTCTTATTGCAGCCACTAGGAACCATCTGCTTCTCATTCCTGTCTTTTCACAGACGTCTCCGAGGAGTTCTCACTCCCATCACCAGCTCAAGTGCGGCAATGCCTTGCAGACTCAGCAACTTCCCCCGATCACCATGTGGCACTGCCACTTCTTTCCAAAGGATGTCCCCAAGCAAACCTGGGACTCTTCATTTCACAGAGTTGAAGAGATGTGGGGAAAAAGTTCTCCTGGATACGAACTCGGAGTAGACACAGGTGGATGCCAGCGTTCCCAGTACCAGCTCAGTGGCTCCCAGAGCACAGTCTTCGGTGGGGGACGGGGAGGAGGTCGGGGATGTGCGCCATGTGGGTGGAGAACAGGGCACAGAGCTGTGTGAACTCACCCCCTGGGGGTCCCCAGTTGGAACCCTAGTGTTAGGATGCGGTGGCTTCCAGAGTTTCTTTCTCCTTCTCTGTCCATGAGCACCAGCCCGGATGTGGCCCAAGGCCAGCTTTCTTTCTTAACTAATTTTTATTGGAGTATAGTTGCTTTATTTCTCTTTGAGGTGACCTTCCCTGGTGGCTCAGTGGTAAAGAGTCCGCCTGCAATGAGGGAGACGTGGGTTTGATCCCTGGGTCAGGAAGATCCCCTGGAGAAGGGAACTCCAGTGTCCTTGGCTGGAGAATCCCATGGACAGAGGAGCCTGGTGGGCTGCAGTCCACGGGATCGCAAAGAGTTGGACATGACTTAGCAACTAAACAACTATAAGGAGAGGGTAGCTGCAGCACCCAGCACACTGCCATGCAGAGCTGCTGCTGCTGCTAAGTCGCTTTAGTCGTGTCCGACTCTGTGCGACCCCAGAGACGGCAGCCCACCAGGCTCCCCCGTCCCTGGGATTCTCCAGGCAAGAACACTGGAGTGGGTTGCCATTTCCTCCTCCAATGCATGAAAGTGAAAGTCAAAGTGAAGTCGCTCAGTCGTGTCCGACTCTTAAAGACCCCATGGACTGCAGCCCACCAGGCTCCTCCGTCCATGGGATTTTCCAGGCAAGAGTACTGGAGCGGGGTGCCATTGCCTACTCTGCCGTGCAGAGTAGGTGCTCAGAAAACAGAAGTGGGAGCCAGTATGGGAAGCACGGTTAGCAAATGGAGGGACTAATGGAAATCTGTAGTGTGGTAGCGTAGTCATCTCCACCCCCCGCGCATCCCACTGTGGAGGGGGAAGCGGATCCTTATTCCAAAACTACCCCATCTCTCCAGACTCCAAAGTTTCTGCTTCTTTGTCCTCTCGCCAGCAAATTCCTTCAGTAAGAACCCACAAGGAACACAACAGATGCCCAGTTTCATGAAAACATCATCAATCTTGTCAGCTCTGTCTGGATTTCCCATCCCCAAACAGTGCGTATTAAGTCACTTCAGTCATGTCCGACTCTCTGCAACCCTGTGGACTGTAGCCCACCAGGCTCCTCTGTCCATGGGATTCTCCAAGCAAGAGTACTGAAGTGGATTGCCATTTCCTCCTCCACGGGATCTTCCTGACCCAGGGACTGAACTCAAGTCTCTTACATCTCCTACATTGTTCTTTACCACTAGCGCCACCAGGGAAGTCCTCCCAAAACAGGGATGGATCCATTTAATGAGATCTTGAGTGCCAGTATAGATAGAGCTCTCTCCCTCCTCCTCCAGTTCTGTAAAAAACCAGCAGACATGTATCTTGACACATTAAAATCTTCTTAATTCTTCTACGCGGTGCAGAAAGAAATGAAACCCCATGCTGGGTACAAAATTGAAAAAGCAGTGCCAAGGGCAGAATGAGGGGTCTTAGGCAGAGATTTGGGGATATTTTAGAATCCAGACTCTAAACAAAGTTGGAATTCTTCAGGTGAAATTCCTGAAGAATTGGATCCACCATTTTGAAGAGGGGGAAAAAAGTACTATTCAAGTTTAGAAAATAAAATTTGTAGCAAGCTGGAAACTGTCATGGACTTCCCTGGTGGCGCAGGGGATAGGAATCTGCGTTCCAATTGAGGGGACTTGGGTTTGATCCCTGGTCCGGGAGGATCCCACATGCCACAGAGCAGCTAAGCTCGTGCACCACGACTATGGAGTCTGCGATCTAGAGCCGCAGCTACTGAAGCCCGTGAGCCTAGAGACTGTGCTCCACAGCAAGAGAAGCCACCTCAATGAGAAGCCCGCACGACACAGCTAGAGAGTAGCCCCCACACACCACAGCTAGAGAAATCCTGTGCAAAGCAGCAAAGACCCAGCACAACCAAAAATAAAATAAGAAATAAATAAAATTAAAAAAAAGAAAGAAAACCGTCATGTTTGCCCCTTGGAAGCTGTGTGGTCTTGGGCCAGTGGCTTGAGTGCTCTGGGCTGCTGTTTGCTCGTCCGTGGGGTGATGAGCAGAGATGACAATGAATGAAGAGCAGTGGCTCAGGTCCATGGCGCAGGGCCTGCCTCAGGCTCGTCCTGCAAATGCCCAGCAGGCAGGACATGCTCGCTGGCGGGGACAGAAGGGTTCCAGACCTGATGTCGAGCCTGGCAGATGCTATCGCCAGCGGAACCCGGGCTGCCTGCGAGGAAAAACTGTCGCTTGCACTGCCAGCAAAACCAAGATGCTCAGAGCCAGGAACTGTGGGATGAGGCCACAGGACCCACGTGTTACTACAGAGGTAACAGATTCCCCAGCATAGAAGCAACCCTAGGACTTCCCTGGTGGCCCAGGGGATAAGAATCTGCCTGCCAATGCAGGGGACATGGGTTCAGTCCCTGGGCCGGGAAGATCCCCGTGCCTCGGAGCAACTAAGCCCGTGCACCACGACTACTGAGCCTGCGCTCTAGGGTTCCTGCTCTGCAACAAGAGAGGCCACCGAAATGAAGAGTAGCCCCCGCTCGCCACAACTAGAGAAAACCTGCGAACAGCAGCAAAGACCCAGCACAGCCAAAAATAAATAAATTAATTAATTAAAGAGTCCATGATATTGGCTCAGTGGGATTATTCATATGGAAAGAAAAATTTATCATGATCTTACCTCATTCAATACCTAAAAATCAACCCCAGGCAGATGATAGAGATAATATGAAAAACTAAATGTGAAAGCTTCTAGAAAATAGAGGGGCAACATGAATGACTTTAAATTTCTGAACTAGCACACAAAACCACAAAAAAAGATAAATATGAGCTCATCTAAAAATTAAAGTCCCAATAACCCAAAGTCACCATTGAAAAGTAAATTCATGCCACAGAGTAGAAGAAGATCCATAACACATAACTGGCAGAGGGAGCTTTATCCAAATAGATTAAGAAAACTCTTACAAATCTATAAGAAAAAGAAAAATAGACAAATGCAAAGAAAAATGGACAAGCGATCTTAATAGGCACTTCATAAAACAGGAATTTCAGGTAGTCAACATACATAATATAGAAAAGGTGATGAACTCAGTTAGTAGAGAAATGTTTAAAAAAAATACACAACTCCTGGAATGGCTGAAATATAATAGCAAGTTGAGGTGCTTGAGCTGGAGAGGGTATGGAGGAAGGGGACTCCTCATACACACAGTTGGCAGAGTCTAAATGGGGCAACCAATTTGTTCTAGAATGTTCATGACAACACTATAATAGTCTTGCTATGGACCGAATTCAGTTTCTGGCCCTTCTTTCCTCTGTGATCTTGGCCAAGAAACTTAAAATTCTCTGATTCTGTTTCCACGTCCACAAAGAAGGTCATTCCCACCTGGATTATTGAAAGCTTTAAATGAGATAATCCAAATAGAACCCAGTGCCTGGCAGGTAGAAAGCATCCGACCACTCACTCTTATCATCTAATCTGTGTGTGTGTGTGTGTGTGTGTGTGTGCTCAGTCGCTCAGTTGTGTCTGACTCTTTTGCGATCCCATGAACTGTAGCCTGCCAGGCTCCTCTGTCCGTGGGATTTTCCAGGCAAGAATACTGGAGTGGGTTGCCATTTCCTTCTCCAAGGAATCTTCCCAGGCCAGGAATTGAACTCGAGTTTCCTATATTGGCAGGCAAATTCTTTATCACTGAGCCACCAGGGTAGCCCTAATAACCACAAATATGCTATTTCAAAAGGCAGTATTGTTGCCATTTTACAGATGAGGAAACTGAGACCCAGAAGTCACAACCTGCAGGGAGCTCAGGAGGCCAGCTACACAGCTGCTTTCCAAACATAGGACTTCTTCCTTGACCCCCAAAGGAACAGCTAAGCGACAGACTCCAACCTAAGCCCATAACAGGATGTCAAGGGGCTGCACAGGGTTGAATCTGATCAATTACTGCAAATGATCCAAGTTGTTGGCTGCCTCTGGAAGTGCTTTGAACTTTGAACCCACTCACCACTAGCTTTATTCAGCATTTTGTACTTTTGAACACTGCTTTCTCATTTGCCGTCGCAGCTGGTCTTCGCAAACTCTATTGTGATCATCAAAGGATAAGACAAGATTATTCCCATTGATGGATGAGTAAACTGAGGCCAGAGTAAACAGCGGCATCCATGGGGCTTAGTATTAGCAAAGGTCCAGGTCTGTATGCCTGGGTTTCTCTCTAGACTTGATGTTTTTATTATGAGAGCCTGAAGTCAATCATCTATTCTGAGCCTGCATTTTCCACCTCTGAAACCTGATCAGTCTTTCCTCTTTAGGTTGTTATGAGCAATGAGATGAGCAAATACACATGAAACCCTCAGAACAGCCCTAGCACCCGCTGAATGCTCGGCAAATATGAGCTGCCAGTGTTTATGGGCCGTTGCAATAGGATGGACAGAGCCTAAGTTGAAAGTCTGTCCAGGGTCCTCTGAATGTTTGCTCTTGTCCCTGAAGCTTATCATTACCCTGGCAGCCCAGCCCTGGATCCCTCTGGGACCCTGACCCTAGGTCGTCGTGTCCATGCTCTTCTGTGGGTGGCTCTTCTTTGAGTCCTGTTTTCAGCCCCTGGGAGGACTGTGCACTTACGACTGGGGCAGAACGCCAGCCATGCAAATCCGCATGCAGGCAGTAATTTGCACAAATGCTCCTCGGTGTGCTCATTTCCAGCCTGTCCCCAGAACGGCGCTCGGCTTGCAAAGCCAGCAGAGAGCTATTTACAGCTCTCGGCAAAGAGAAGGGAGGCAGGCTCTGATCTCGCATGGGAATGGCCCTGCTGAGGTGCTGGTGGGTTGCTCTTTTGGCTGCTTTAAGAGGCTGTTCAGCCAGTCTAGCCCTGAAGGAGCTTCGAGGTCCTGAAAGCTTTTGCTGAAAGGCCAGGGATCCGCCCCCGCGATTGTCTGATTCCCTCAGGGAACCCACATGCAAAATCAGGGGACCTGTGTCCCTGCTCCCACTCACAGCTGCTGAGCCATCAGGGAAGCCTGACCAATAGCTGCCTGTAGACTCCAAACATCTAGAGAAAGGGATACAGGAGACCTGTCAAAACCATGGACCACTCTAGCCGCTCTAGGTCAGGGATTGACAAACTGGTTGGGAGGCGGGAGACATCCGGCCCCCCCAGACTGTTTGTGTAAATAAAGTTTTATTAGCACACAAACATCCATTCATTTACATTTCACGGTACAGTCGAGTGGTTGTAACTATAGCTGCATGGCCCACAAAGCCTCAAATATTTACTATCTGCCCCTTAAAAAAAAAATCTGCTGAGCCCGACTCTACGTGAAGCCCCCACCATCTCATCTTCTAACAAACAGGCTCCTCCTACAGTCAGTCCACTCTCCATGAAGCTTCCTGAAGAGTATTTCTCAAGTGCTAATCAAATCAGGTCACCTCCTTACTTAAAAGCCTTCCAGGTTCCCCAGGGGTCTCTGGGTCAAGTCTAAACTCAGCATCAAGGGTCACCAGGCTGTTTATGATCTGGCCTTCTCACAGCTCCCCTCTTCTTAGCCATCCACTCTGGGGAGCCTCTGCCAAACACCTCCCCCATCCTCTGAACATTGGTTTTTTATTTAAAAAGCCATCTCAATGGAAAACTATGCATTGTTTACATACCACACAAACTTTTAAGATATCCGATTCTAGCCTTGTTCATTACATTATCTTCAAGCTATTTTTTTTCCCAACTCTTTCTAAGTTGTAGGAATCTGATGTGTGTATACATGCTCAGCTGCTTAGTCGGTCCAACTCATTGCGACCCTATGGACTGTAGCCTGCCAGCCTTCTCTGTCCATGGGATTTTCCAGGCAAGAATATTGGAATGGGTTGCCATTTCCTCCTCCAGGGGAATCTTCCCAACCCAGGGATCGAACCTATGTCTCTTGCACTGGCAGGTGGATTCTTTGCCAGTGAGTCACCTGGGAAGCCCAGGAATCTCACAGAGGAGCCAATTCTGTCTTGTCCAGTCATTTTTTTGCCTCCATTTGCAATGGATTTCACCATTCCTTTATTCCATAGACAACTGTGCTTTATTTGACTTTTCCTTTGAACCTCTTCCAACATCTGCTTGGTTCTTTCATTGAATGAGCTTTACAGAATCATTAAGTGTTCATCTTTGTATCTCTAAGGGAGTCATGGTTTTATCACCACCCCCCGTTTTACTTTTTCCTGAAGATTTTAAGAGTTTTCCATGAAGTCTGTGAGCCCCTGTTTGCGTCCTATCTGTTGAGAATATCTTTCCTGTCTTTTCTGCCTTTTCCTCCAGAAATTTCTTTCCCAGCATGCCCAGGTACAGAGACAGAGAACCTCTTCCTTCTCTGAGCTCCTCCCTCTATCTACTCCCACCTTCCTGGTACTCTTCTCTCTGACTGGTTGTTTATGGGCCTGTTCCCTGATAGCTGGGCTTCCCACGTGGCACTTGTGGGAAAGAACCCTCCTGCCAGTGCAGGAGACATAAGAGACTCTAGTTCGATCCCTGGGATGGGAAGATCCCCGAAGAAGGGAATGGCAACCCACTCCAGTATTCTTGCCTGGAGAATCCCATGGACAGAGGGGCCTGGTGGCCTATGGTCCATAGCGTCGCAAAGAGTCAGACACGACTGAAGTGACTTAGCACACACAGTACATCCTGACAGCTAGCCTAGAAGATCCTCTGGTGTGGAAGCTGGGTGTTTGTCTCTTCTTACCATGCACACACACACCCTACCATTAGTGTATAAGACAAGTGGGAGTTGTATGACAAACGGGCACATTCACTCAGGAATGAATGAATGCAGATTGCTAGACTGCCCACCTAGACAGAAGCCACTAAGAGGGAGACCTTGTTTTCCTTGTTAATACTGTACACGGGATGCCAATGTCCGACACCTACAAAGTACTCAACAAACACTGGCTGAATAAATGAAAAAAAAAAATACCATTTCAGGACTTCCCTGGTGGTCCAGTGGCTAAGAATCCGTCTGCCAATGCAGGGGACACGGGTTCGATCCCTGGTCCAGGAAGACTGCATGCCACGGGGCAACTAAGCCCGTGAGCCACAACTCCTGAACCTATGAGCCCAGTCTCAGAGCCACAAGTCCTGAGCCCACATGCACCCTGGAGCCTGTGCTCTGCAGCAAGAGAAGCCACCACAATGAGATGCCCACGCACCTCAACTAGAGAGAACCTGCACAGCAACAAAGACCCAGCACAGCCAAAGACAGATTAATTAATTAAAAAATACCATTTCAGTTCCTGTTCTTGGCCCACTTTTAAATCATCTCCCAGCTCGCCACGTGTGAAAAGCACCCCAGCAGCCCCTGAACGCTACCCTCCCGCCCTGTATTTTCACGTGTCATAACCATGGCCTTTCAACTGCTCCCCTCTAGGAAACGGATGGCCATCTCTCCATTCTGCTTTATGGTCATCGCCTGACCTTGAGCAAGACGCCACCCCTCTGGCTTTCCAATGGGTGAAGCAAGGTCAGTTCAGGCATTCCAAGAGATAAAATACATCAGGCGGAGATACGGATGGCCAGTAACACCCTAATGATGTTTCTGCTCAGGCACCATTTACAATGTAACAGATGCTGTCAAGGTAACACATCAGCGAAGCTACAGGGGTTAGCTCTGAGTTGTGAGGTTACAGAGATGGCCAAGGATGAGCTTCCTAAACTACCTGAAGGTGCACACGAACCCCCTCGTCCCACCAGGATAGTGTTAAACCGCAGACTGCATTTTGTAGGATGCTGGGTGGGGCCCAAGCGCCCACATTTTCCCCCCAGCTCCCCAGCGATGTCATGCCACTGGGCGCTGGACCACACTTTCAGCAGCAAGATGCCACGACACAGTGGGTCCCAGCTTTGCAGGAACTCTCCGAGCAGTGGCTGAAAGACAGATAACCAGTACGTGGCTGATGTGTTGTGTGCTCAGTCACTTCAGTCGTGTTCAACTCTTTGTGACTCCATGGACTGTACCCTGCCAGGCTCCTTTATCCATGGGATTTTCCCTGCAAGATTACCGGCATGGGTTGCCATTCTCTCCTGCAGGGAATCTTCCTGACCCGGAGATCGAACCCGCGTCTCCTGTATCTCCTGCATTGCAGGCAGTTTCTTTACCGCTGAGCCACTGGGGAAGCCCTGGTTGCTGATCGTTCAAAGTAATAAATGTTAGTGCCCAAGTGGGAGAGGCTGACAGTTAAGACTATGAGACTCCGAGGATGGACAGGTTGGCGAGCGGGGGTAGTCAGGTGCAGGGTTCCCAAGGGACATGGAAACCAGGTTGGGAGCATTCTGCTAGGTCGGTGATTCAACAGAGTGATAATTCTGGTGGTGGGACCTGTCGATCTCTGTTTTAATACATCCTCCAGGGGATTCTGATGTGCAAGTCTGAGAACCACTGTGCTAGGCAGAAAGGGGTAGAATATTCCAGATTCCAGTTGGAAGAACAATGTTTTGTTTCACATAGTCGACTTTCAGGCACATGTCCAGACCCTGTAAATTGCATTCATTACTTCATCTATCTATCCACCCACCCACCCATCCAACATCCAACAGATAAGTTGTGAATGCCCACTAGGCATCTTGTTAGGCACAGGAAGTTGCAGATAGACATGCCTGTCTAAGCTTCTAAACCACTGATTTCCAGCCAGGGGATGTCTAGCAATGTCTGGGGACATTATTGCTTGCCACAACTTGGAGCTAAGTGTGCTACTGGCATTGAGTGGGATAAAACCCAGAAATGCCGCTGAACATCCCATAGTACACAGGACGCCCCACCTGCCTCCATGCCCACCCCACCCCAGCCGTGGCAAGAGTGTTGTAAAAAAACTTTGTTCTGGGAATTCCCTGGTGGTTAAGTGGTTAGGACTTGGTGTTTTCAATGCTGGAGCCTGGTTCAATTCCTGGTTGGGGAACTAAGATTCTGAAAGTTGCAAAGTGTGGCAAAAAAGAAGAAAAGGAAACTTTGCTCTAAACTAGGAACCCCTGGAGGGCAGGAACTGTCACTTGGACATCCCAAAGTCACGAGACAGGGCCTGACCCCCAGGAGCTAAGTGAATGTTTAAATGCAAAAGGAAATAGCAAGACAAAGATGTACTTAGGTATATATAGAATTCTTATACAACAACAAAAAGACAAACATCCCAATTAAAAAATGGGCAAAGGACTTAAACGGACCTTTCCCCAAAGAAGATACATAAAAGGCCGATTAGCACGTGAAAAGATGTTCAACATCACTAATCATTCAGTTCAATTCAGTTCAGTTCAGTCGCTCAGTCATGTCCGACTCTTTGCGACCCCATGAATCGCAGCACGCCAGGCCTCCCTGTCCATCACCAACTCCTGGAGTTGACTCAAACTCACGTCCATCGAGTCAGTGATGCCATCCAGCCATCTCATCCTCTGTCGTCCCCTTCTCCTCCTGCCCCCAATCCCTCCCAGCATCAGAGTCTTTTCCAATGAGTCAACACTTCGCATCAGGTGGCCAAAGTACTGGAGTTTCAGCTTTAGCATCATTCCTTCCAAAGAACACCCAGGACTGATCTCCTTTAGAATGGACTGGTTGGATCTCCTTGCAGTCCAAGGGACTCAAGAGTCTTCTCCATTAGGGAAACGTAAATCAAAACCACAGTGAGAAAAAGTAAGAAAAAAAGATACCCACCCCCCAATCAGATACTGCTTCATATCCACTAGAATAAGGTAATACATTGTAATACTAGTAATCAGAAAATAACAAGTGTTGACAAAAATGTGGAAAAAATTGGAACCCTCACACATTGCTGGTGAGCTTGTAAAATGGTGGAGTCTGGCATGGCGGTTCCTCAAAAGGTTAAGCAAAGAGCTACCATGGGACCCAGCAGTCCCACTCCCCAAAGAACGGAAAGCAGATCTTCAAGCTGCAATTTGTACACACATGTCCACAGCTGCATCATTCATAGCCGTCAAGTTGGAAGCCCAAATGTCCCTCAACTGATAGACGGATAAACCAACTGGCGTATAATCCACGCGATAGAATATTATTTAGCCATGAAAAGGAGCAAAGTACTGATATATGCTACCACAGAGAAGTCAGACCAATATGCCACATGTTGGATAATGCCATTTATATGAAATAGTCAGACCAGGCAAATCTATTGAATCAGAAAGCAGACGAATGGTTGGCAGGGGCTGGGGGAAGGGAGGGTGACTGCTTCATGGGGACAAGTTTTCCTTTCGGTATGATAAAAGAGTTCTGGAACTAGAGAGAGGTGACGATTGCATGACATTGTGAAAGTACTTAATGTCACTGAATTGTACCTTTTAAAATTATTTAGGGATTTACCCGGCAGTCCAGTGGTTAAGATTCTTCACTCCTAATGCAGGGGACATGTGTTTGATCCCTGGTTAGGGAACTAAGATCCCATACACATATTTTTTAATCACCTGGGGCTTCCCAGGTGGTGCAGTGATAAAGAATTCGCTTTCCAATGGGGGAGATGCAAGAGACGCTGGCTTAAACCCTGGGTTGGGAAGGCCCCCTGGAGAAGGAAATGGCACCCCACTCCAGTATTCTTGCCTGGAGAATCCCATGGACAGAGGAGCCTGGTGGGCTACAGTCCATGGGGTTGCAGAGTCGGATACAAATGAGCACACAAGCACTCTCTTGCACACACTGCGCAGTAAACGCTCATCCAGTCTCTATTGTGTGGCAGGGACAGTGCTCTGCATTCAGGACGGAAGTGAAAGAGACTCGAATGTATGTCTACTCCCCAGGGAGACAGATGGGGAGGAAACCCAGCCAACAGTTACAGACCCAAGGAAGCCTCGGATGTTTAAGCATTCAGTTCTGAGGATAAACGGATCCTCGCTGGGGGAGGCTGGAGGCAGGAAGGGTCACGGAGACAGCTTTTGAAGGAGGAGGGCAATTTGCCCTTGGGAAGTCGACCCCAAGACAGAGAGGATGTGTGATCAGAGGCTGTATCAGGCGATACCATTCCTGGGATGGGTAAGACAGTTTAAAATGCCTGGTGCCTCCAGGAAAGCGAGGCTAGTCAGACGTGGTGGAGACAAAGGAGGACATGCAGCTCAGAACCACTTCCTGGGCCTTCTGTAGGGGTGCAGTGGGGAGCGGGTGGTGCATTCTGGAAGCCCTCAGGCTCCCCAGCTGTCACCCATGATGCTTTTGTCCCCGGCTTTCTGGCAAGGAGGGCAGACAAGGAGAGAGAGAGGAATGGGGAGAGCCAGGGCTCATACTACTGAAGAGGGACTAGGTACCAGGTGCTTGAACAAGGGTTTCAGCCAATCCTCACAGTAACTCAGAGCTGCGTTCTTCCATTGCACCTCCGTCTACCTCCCCCCTCCTTCTGCCTTTCGTTCTTTTCTTTCTTTATTCCTTCCTTCTTTCCTTTCTTTCAACTACCATTGCCTTTCTAAAGATGGGAAAATGTGACACTAACAAACAGAATGGCCATGGCCTAGGCTGTCATGCTGTGAGGGTACAAAGTGAAGTGAACGTGTTAGTGGCTCAGTCGTGTCTGACTCTTCATGACCCCATAGACTGTAGCGCCGCCAGGCTCCTCTGTCCATGGGATTCTCCAGGCAAGAACACTGGAGTGGGTAACCATTCCCTTCTCCAGGAGATCTTCCCCACCCAGGGATTGAACCCAGGTCTCTCGCGTTGCAGGCAGATTCTTTACCATCTGAGCCACCAGGGAAGCCCCCCTCATGCTGGTGGAAGCCCAGTTCAGCTCTGGTCAGTGTGACCTCAGGCCCCACCAGGATGCTGGTGACAAGAGTCCCCTGTGGGCAGGGCGGAGGCTCAGCCTGTGGACATGAGGCCTCAGATCTCTGTCTCTTGGCTCCAGAACTCTTAGGAAGCTCAAAGGCCTGAGTTCCAGTCACTGGCAGCTTCTGGCATGACCACTTCCCAGGAAAGAGGGACTGGGTGTGCAGGAATGTCCAGTCCTCAGATCCTGCCTGCCTCTCTTTCCTGGGGGCCAGGCAGCTGAAAGAGCCCCAGCCTGGTGTGCAGAGCTCGGGACACAGTCATCCCCTGCCATCTTCGTGGCTAAAGGACTCTGAGCAAGTCTCAATCTCTGGGGGCTGTGCCTGGCTCACCTTTAATGCACAGTAAGCTGGCTAAAGGATCCTGTTTCCTCTTTCCCCCCATGGATAGACACATACACACACACACACACACACACACACACACACACACAGAGGCCCCTTTCATGTTTCTCGCTTCCCTATATGTATGTACATATACTTACTAAAATACCTATATATTGATTCTGTGACTTTATCATTTTCAGTAAATGATGTCTTAGAGATCTCTCCAGGTCAGGAGTATAGTTCCACCCCATTCTCCTAAAAAGACGGCTCATTTTTCCAATAATGTAACCCCTTCCCATCTTGGATTGCCAAGCCCTTGGGTGAACATTCCTGCATTGGCCTAGCATTTCTACAGGAGATTCTTTCTTAGCTGAGGGATGGCTGGGCCCCAGAGCTTGCAGTTAAAATTCTGAGACGGCTAAAGGAACTGAGAAGGCTCCAGAACTAGGTTATTTCTAAAACTGTCTTTGACTTCCAGCAGGGACAGTTGCTTTGACTTCTAGCAAGGATGGGGGTAATGCTGTTAGCAGAGTCCTTTAACCTCTGTGGGCCTCAGCTCACCTGTAAAATGGGAAACCTACAGTAATGCACATGGAGGTGCTCTGGATTTTCCAGAGTGAGGGGTTGGTTAATATTGCCCTCAACATCGGGAGGCTCAGCAGTTGACACATGACCTCTATGATGCACAAAGCTGAACGAGGAGCCTGAGTAAGAAGGATGCTCTCCTAACATCAATCATGCACTATGAGTGGAGAATCTACCTTAGACCAGCAGTTCTCAATGCGGGGAGGGGGATTTTGCCCCCCAGAGGACATGCTTGGAGATTATTTTAGTTGCCATCACTAGAAACGGTTGTGACTGGCTTTAATGGGTAGAGGGTAAGGATGCCGCTCCACACCCTACAATGCATGGGACAGCCCCCCTCCCCCGCCCCTGGCAACACAGAATGATCCGGCCCCAAATGGCAACACTGTTGCCCTGCTCTAGACCTATCTCTCTGGAGAATCCCAGGGACGGGGGAGCCTTGTGGGCTGCCGTCTATGGCACAGAGTCGGACACGACTGAAGCGACTTAGCAGCAGCAGCAGCAGCAGACCTATCTCTTATCTGATGCCTAGCCTCTCCCCCCACCAACAAGCCCAATTCAAAGATGAGGAAACTGAGGCTCAGAGAGGCGGATGACCTGCCCAAGGTTGCCCAGCCAGCGGTAACAGAAGTAGATCCCCGGCTCCATCTGACTTTAGGGTCTGGGGTGCATTCCACATCCCACACCATCTCTCTGGGAAGACACCATCCTAGTCTCGAAGCAAGAGCTGACTGTTCGCTGCCTGACAGGTGATCTACATTGTGAGTCTTACCTAAAAGCATAAGCCCCCTACCCAGGTTTAGAGGTTTTATGACTTGTCATAATCACTGCTTCCCCTCACTTGCCATATGCTATGTACTTTACCAAGATGAACTCATTTTACCGTAATAAGGACACTAAGGGAATTAGTTGCAGAGAGGTTAATAATTCCACCAAGACACATACTAAGTAGCAAATCTGGGCTCTGACCCTGAATAGAGGGGCCAGAGATGGATCCCTCAACCCCCATTGCACTAAGCTTCTCCCTCATACTGTGAACTTTCACCTTGGCACCTTGAACTTGGATCCCTGCTCCAACTTGGAGCACTGCCAAGCCCTCAGCTGGAGGCAGTGGGGAGTCCCCACCTCAAGACCCTCCCATTTGTAGGGACCTGGTTGCTGCTGCTCTGTGGGGGTTCAATGCCTCAGGAAAAGAAGCAGGCTCTGAGCTAGGGTGGGAGATGGCAGCAGAGAACTTGGGGTCACAGGGAAAAGGCAGGGATGGAGAGGGAGGGGGCCCTGGAGGGAGGGACTGTGACTTCCATTGCAGGGGTGGGGGTGGGGGTGCTGTTCAAAGAGCCTGGAGCAAGCTTCGCCTGCAACAGATACTCCAGCAGCAGCAGCAGCTCCAGACTAATACAACTGATCTCACTTGCCGTCCTGAGTCCATTCGGATTCTGGCAAGCCTAGACTTGGCAGTTGGCTCAATAAAAAGATGCTACGGGCTGAGCGGGGAAGTGCAGGGGCCCGGGAATGGATTCTATACAGCGACCTGCTGGGGGGCGGCACCGAGTTCCAGCTGTGTCCCCTCCCAGCTGAGTGACATTGGCGGAGTC
This sequence comes from Bubalus bubalis, assembly GCF_019923935.1. Classification (NCBI taxonomy): domain Eukaryota; kingdom Metazoa; phylum Chordata; class Mammalia; order Artiodactyla; family Bovidae; genus Bubalus; species Bubalus bubalis. The sequence goes on from NC_059180.1 coordinate 34,655,503, forward strand.
TCTGCACCATCTCTGACAAGTGGGGAGCCTGGTGCCCAACCACCTTGGTTCTAAATGTGAGGATGGGAGGTAGTATTCTGGACCCTGCCGGTCCACGAGTCCCAGAGAGGCTGTGATCAGCTTCACCACCCACTGGCTGGGTGACCTTGAGCAAGTCTCTTCCCATCTTGGTGCCTCTGCTTGCTCAACTGTCAAATGAAGGAGCAAGATCTTTGGTCTCAAGTCCCTGGGAGGTCTAAGGTCTCCAGGTAGCGCCATTTCTCTCTTTTCCGGGCTGACCTCTTTGGGCGTCTGGGACACACACTTCTCCTTTCTCCACCTCTCGGCTGCAGCTCCAAAGCGAAGCTCCTTGCTTTTTCTCCTCTGCTGCCACCCCTTACTCTGACCCGCCGGATCAAAGCGGTTCCCTGCCCCTGTCAGGTCACCACCAACCTGTCCCTCAGTCCAGCTTCATTGAAGCCAGTCCGATGGATGGCTCCTGCAAGCATCTCTCTTGGCTAAGGGCCTAGGGAATTCCACCGGGCAATGTCCACAGGAGCTAGGAAGGGGGAGCCCCTGGAGGCAAATGGGGGCCCTTCTTTCCGCATGGACACCCTCTTCTCCAGGAGAGGGGTTGGTCTGTCTCAGGGGAGGATATGTGGGACACAGTCCTTTGTGTGTGTGTGTGTGTGTGGGGGTCCTCACTGGTCCTGCTGCCTCAGAGGCCATCTCTGCTGGCAGTTTGGAGGCTCCAGGAATGATCTCTAGGCTGAGGAGCCCAGCTCTAAGGGTTTCAGTCTTCTAAACCTTCTTACTAAACCTCAACCTCTGCTCTTATCTCTGGCAATTGTGGGAGAGGAAAGGAGAGATGGGATCAGGTGGAGTAGAGAGGTGGGAGGGATGGGACAGGGTAGGGGGGGTGGTTAATGGGATGGGATTTGTGCGAAAGGGTTAAAGGGGTGGGGTGAGGTGTGTGGCTTTGTCCAAACCGGTGACCAGACCCTTGCCCACATCTTGAGAAAGAGGAGTAATCTCCCAAATGCCTTAAATGTAAAGGTTTTCAAGGCAATCAGTCTGCTGTCTCTGATGGATGAAGGGGGACTGGGGGTGGAGACAGGGAATTGAGTCCAGTTTCTGAGTTGGGCGGGTGGGTTACACGGAGGTCTGTATCGCACTTGAGGGATACATACAGAGTCTCTGGCCAGCCATATCCTTCTTTTAGGGAGGGGCTTATTTTCCCTCCTGGAGGAAGCACCCCGTTATCTCCGAGCTGAGAAGGGAGGGTGGGGAGAAGAATCCAAACTTAGTTTTTTAGGGACGGGGGAGAGGCATGCGTCTCCAAAGAAATGATGGGCCCTAGAAACCCGGGGAGGCTGGAACCCACTTTGGGGGCGGAGGGAAGCACGTTCCATTCCAAGGGGGAATGTGGGGAGAGCAATCTTATTTCTAGAGCCGGGGGGCCAGGAAGGAAGGGCCCATATCCGAAGGGAAAAGGAAACTATTTTGCTCTCTGGACGGTGGACGGCTCTGTCTTTTCGGGACAGAGGGACCCGCGTCTCGGAAAGATGAGGGCTCGGTCTCTTAAGAGAAGATGCCCCGTTTTTGCTCCCTGGGGGGCAGGGCCACAGGATTCCATCTCAGCTAGCGCGCAAGGGCTCGCCTCACGCGACCCGGCGCCAGGTCCTTACCTCCAGGCCTCTGCTCCAATGTGCAGACTCCGATCCGCCGGGCTCCGAGTTGAGCGATCCGCGCCCTGCGCTCCGGCGGCGCCCGGTCTCTGCCCCGCTTCCCCCAGCGACTCGCCGGGCTCCTGGGCTCCGCCGAGCCGCGCTGGCCAATCAGAGATGCGGGTCCCGGCCCTCTCGCGCGCCACCGCCAATGAGCGCGCCCGCCACGGGCCACCGCCCCCGGGAGGGCGGGGGGAGGCGGGCCGGGGGCAGAGTCCGGCCTCCCGGGGGCGGAGGAGCCGGGGGCCCGGAGGAGGGGCCGCGAGGGCCTGGATGGAGGAGCCGGGTTGCGACCGCGGCGGCGAGGAGACCCAGCCGAGCTGGGGTGTGAGGTGCCTGTCTCTGAAATGGAGGGCGGGAGGCGGGGAGGCTCTATAGGCTGGTTTAACCTAGACCTTAATTGCCCCCTGCCCCTTTTCTGGATACTGGGGGCTGCAGACGTGTGTAGCTGCCCCCTCTGCACCATGAGCCTTAGATCTCGGGCTCCGGGAAACCTAGATTCAGAGTTAGACAAGGTTCCGTAAGAAAGGGAGGGCGAAAGAGCATAGGGTCTCCCTCCACCCTTCCCCACCCCCCCCACTCCCCCCCCCCCGCCCACGCACACCCTCCCTCCATGCAAGTGCTCAGGGCCTTCTCGCTCTCAGTTCTCTGAGAGGCCATTCATTTAACACCTCCCAGCTAGTGCATCCTTGGGGCAGTGCAAAAATCACTGGACTAGGCGTCCATGGTTCCTGCTGCATGTTCTCGGGCAGGTCACTCTGCCTCTCTGATCCTCAACAGTAAGTGGAGATAGCAGTGATAACACCTCCTTCATGAGCACAAGTGAGAGGGTAGATGTGATGAAGCTGCCTTTACAAAAATTGAAGTGCTGTATGAAGACTGCTGCTGCTGAGTTGCTTCAGTCGTGTCCGACTCTGTGCGACCCCATAGACAGTAGCCCACCAGGCTCCCCCGTCCCTGGGATTCTCCAGGCAAGAACACTGGAGTGGGTTGCCATTTCCTTCTCCAATGCATGAAAGTGAGAAGTGAAAGTGAAGTCGCTCAGTCGTGTCTGACTCTTAGCGACCCCATGGACTGCAGCCCACCAGGCTCCTCCATCCATGGGATTTTCCAGGCAAGAGTACTGGAGTGGGGTGCCATTGCCTTTTCCGGTATGAAGACTAGCTAATACTGAAATGTGAATAACTGCTAGCCCAGTAGCTTTCTAAAGGTATTTGGAAAGAGGATGCATTCGTTCAATGGTAAAATCAAAGACACAGGAAACTACCCATCAGAAAACAAGAGCTCACCAAGCGCGCATGATGAATAGCTGTTACAGAATTAAAAATGCCAGGAAAGAATTCAGCTTGGGTTTCCCCACTCAGCCTGATCAGGTAACTATTTCCTTTGTTTGCATCTTGCAAAACCCTGAGTTCCTTCCTTCCTGTCTTCCCTGAATCCAGGCTGCCCTATCTCCGATTAGGTGAGCAAGACTATAGTCCTGGGAATTAAGATAAATATAAAACAAAACAAAACAAAAAGTTGGGGGGGGGGGGCTTCCCAGGTGGCTCAGTGGGTAAAGAATTCACCTGTAATGTAGGAGACACAGGAGACTCAGGTTCCATCCTTGGGTTGGGGAGATCCTCTGGAAGAGGGCATGGCAAACCACTCCAGTATTCTTGCCTGGATAATCCCATAGACAAAAGAGCCTGGCGGGCTCCAGTCTATGGGGTGACAGAGTCGGACACGACTAAAGCAACTGAGCATGCCAAAGCGAATGAATACATTTAAAAACCTCCGAACAAACCACCTGCCCTCTAGTGTGGTCTGTGACTCCAGGGACCAAAAGAAACAATACATAAGAATAGTACAAAAGAGGGCTTCCCTGGTGGTCCAGTGGTTAAGAACCTGCCTGCCAATGCAGGGGACACGGGTTTAATCCCTGCTCTGGGAAGATCCCACATGCTGAGAGGCGACTAACACCGTGGGCTACAGCTACTGAAGCCTGCGAGCTCTAGGGCCTGTGCTCCAGAATTAGAGAAGCCACTGCAGTGAGAAGCCGCTGCTCCACTGCTAGAGAGTAGCCCCGGCTCACTGCAGCTAGAGAAAACCCGAGTGCAGCAACGAAGACCCAGTGCAGCCCCAAAGAAGAAGAATACAAAGGAACGGATGGAACATACCACTGAACCACAGTTCTGCTAAAACTGAGAGCTTTGCCAGTCTCTTTGGTATGTTAATGCTGTCACCTTGCAGACCTTTATGAGGCCTGGGTTACAAATTTTTCCTTAAAACCCAAGCCATGCAGATAATCCCTTTCACTGTCCAAAGAAATAAAATGGTCAGTAAATGCGGAAGAAAGGAAGGCTTGCCAAAGAAATTGACAAGTTAAAGAGATGGAAAATTTCATCTACCAGAATGGCCTTGTTTTTATTATTATAATTAGCATTATTTGTGGAGGTTTCAAGGAAGTGGACAATTTCATAAATTGCTGTAGGGAATATCAATGTTCAAAGCCTTTCTGGGAAGAAACTGAGTATTCCTATTCAAAAAATCTGAAAAATAAGCTTACCCTTTGACCTAGCAGTTAAGCCTCTATGAATTTATCCTAAAACAATGAAAGGTGCTAAAGTTTAGTGATAAAGTGGTTTACTGTCATTTTGTTTCTTGTAGCAAAAATCTAGAAACAACTAATAAGTACTTATAAGTTGAGTACAACAGGGACTCAGAAAGGACATCTGTTGCATGAAATTAGACGTCTCCAATACAGCATAGATGGTGAATATTGAATGGTATGGAATTAAATAAAACATAGGTATTGAATAGTGAATGGTTTATGCAAAATATTAAGTGAGTAAAAGATATTTGCCAAAAAAAGCTTATTTGATGTTCTATTTTTGGTAAATCTAGATAAATAGATATCGATAAATCAATGCTGTCTAATAGAACTTTCCATGATGGTGGAAATGTGCTATTCAATATGGTAGCCACCAGCCATAGGTAGGCATGGAACACTTGACATGTCATTAGTTGATTGTGAAATGGAATTTTAAAATATTATCTAACTTTTAAGTTAAATAGTCACACATTGGTGGGGGTAGTGATTTAGTCCTTAAATTGGGTCCAACTCTCATGACCCCATGGACGTAGCCCATCAGGCTCCTCTGTCCATGGGATTTCCCAGGCAAGAACACTGGAGTGGGTTGCCATTTCCTCCTCCAGGGAATCTTCCCTACCCAGGGATCGAGCCCATGTCTCCCTCATTGCAGGTGGATTCTTTTACTGCTGAGCCACCAGGGAAGCTCCTGTCTATCACACTGGAGATCACCAATATAGATGATACATAGATCAATAGACTAAAAAAAAAAAAATAAATGCCCACTAGGAGAAGGCAATGGCACCCCACTCCAGTACTCTTGCCTGGAAAATCCCATGGACGGAGGAGCCTGGTAGGCTGCAGTCCATGGGGTCGCTAAGAGTCGGACACGACTGAGCGACTTCACTTTCACTTCTCACTTTCATGCATTGGAGAAGGAAATGGCAACCCACTCCAGTGTTCTTGCCTGGAGAATCCCAGGGACGGGGGAGCCTGGTGGGCTGCCGTCTATGGGGTCGCACAGAGTTGGACATGACTGAAGCGACTTAGCAGCAGCAGTAGAGCAGAAGTAGTTATCTCTGCATGTTAAAATTGTGGATGACTATAATTTTATCTGCATGTTGCTGCTGCTGCTGCTAAGTTGCTTCAGTCATGTCTGACTCTGTGCGACCCCATAGATGGCAGCCCACCAGGCTCCCCCGTCCCTGAGATTCTCCAGGCAAGATTGGAGTGGGTTGCCATTTCCTTCTCCAATGCATGAAAGTAGAAAGCGAAAGTGAAGTCGCTCAGTCGTGTCCGACTCTAGCGACCCCATGGACTGCAGCCTTCCAGGCTCCTCTGTCCATGGGATTTTCCAGGCAAGAGTACTGGAGTGGGGTGCCATTGCCTTCTCCGTATCTGCATGTTACTTATGTCTCATTTTATGTATATATATATATACACACACACACACATTGCTTTTGTACTAAGAACAAATAGCTAATATGAAAAACAAAAAGCAAAAGTGTAAGTCAAATGCAACCACCATCAGTTTACATGACCTGCAATCTGGGCTATAAAATGAGGTTTACACTGTAAATGGTAGGAAAAAAAACGAAAAGAAGAAGAATATTTTGTATTGCAAGAAAATCGCATACAATTCACATTTCATTGTGCATGAAGTTCTACTGGAACGTAGCCGCACCACCCACTTCTGGATGTCTGTGGCTGTCTTTGTGCTACCCCGGCAGAGCCAAGGAGCAGTTGCGACACAGACCACACAGTCTGCAAAGCCAAAAATATCTACCATCTGGCGTTTTCAGGAAAAGTTTGCCAAGCCCTGGTCTAAGGCAATTGGGGGAGACAAAGTGGGTGGCGTCGTCTTCATTCATGTTCATTCATTCATTCGTCTACGTATGGAGCATCACTGCGGGTTAGGGCCTGGCGTAGGACATTCAGGAGGCGCTGCATTGTTTCTGCTTGGGGGAGCCTGTGAGAAGGATTTTTAGAGCCAGGTGCTTCGCAAGCTGGTTCTCAAATAGCTTCATTGTGACACTTGTGAAGAAAACTGTTGGCAGGTGGAGAAAGCCCTGCTCACCTTAGCTTTGCTTGCATTTCCCACAGCCCCACCGTTTTCCTTGGGGCTCCAGATGTCTTCCAGGGGCTGATTGAGACCCAGGATTTGTTGTTCAGTCACCAAGTCATGTCCGACTCTTTGCGACCCCATGGACTGCAGCACACCAGGCTTCCCTGTCCATCACCAACTCCCGGAGTTTGCTCAAACTCATGTCCATTGAATCGGTGATGACATCCAACCATCTCATCCTCGGTCGCCCCCTTCGCCTGCCATCAATCTTTCCCAGCATCTTTTCCAATGAGTCAGCTCTTCCCTTCAGGTGGCCGAAGTATTGGAGCTTCAGCTTCATCATCAGTCCTTCCAGTGAATATTCAGGGTTGATTTCCTTTAGGATTGACTGGTTTGATCTCCTTGCAGTCCAAGGGACTCTCAAGAGTCTTCTCCAACACCAGTTTCAAAGCATCAATTCTTTGGTGCTCAGACTTCTTTATAGTCCAGCTCTCACATCTGTACGTGGCTAATGGAAAAACCATAGCTTTGACTATACAGACCTTTGTCAGCAAAGTGATGTCTCTGCTTTTTAATACACTGTCTACGTTGTCATAGCCATTCTTCCAAGGAGCAAGTGCCTTTTGAGACCCAGGATGGGAACTCCTTAATATCTTTTTTTTCCTTCAAGATATTTTTTATTTGGCTGCACCAGGTCTCTGGGTTGTGGCAGGAGGGAACTTCCATCTTTGTTGCAGCATGTAACGTTGAAATATCCTCCACTCTTCTCTGCAGCCACGGGCAGGCGACAGCCCTACCCCCCACGCCATGGTCCTATGTGTCACCAAGGGCCCGACATCTACCACGCTGGGTCCTGAGCGGAATGCCCGTGACCCTCACCTCCTTGGCCCATCCTCCAGTCTGTGATACCGCCCAGCAAGTGGAGCTGGGTGGTTCCGTGTGAACCAATGTGACCTTTGAGGTCTGGAGTCCTTAGAGGCTACAGTGGAGACCACTCACTGGGTGCCCACCCAGCCCTGCCGCTCACAGGCCCGGGGACCCCTGGGGGCTGCTCCTCCTCCCTGACTCTCAGTTTTGCTGTTGTTTTTTGTTTAGTTGCTCAGTCACGTCTGACTCTTTGTGACCCCATGGACTGTATAGCCTGCCAGGCTCCTCTGTCCATGGAATTCTCCAGGCAAGAATACTGGAGTGGGTTGCCATTTCCTTCTCCGGGGGATCTTCCCAACCCAGGGATCGAACCCGCGTCTCCGGCATTGGCAGGCAGATTCCTTCCTGCCGAGACACCTGGGAAACCCTGACCTTTTGTTTCCTTGCCCATAAGAAGAGGTGGTACTGCAAGATGTGTCTGCCCAGCAAGGAGGTTAGATGGTTGAGTTTCCCTTTGATTTCCTGTGTCCGTCCACTGGCTCAGGCACGGGGCTCACCCCCAGTTCCGAGGATCCTCACCATTAAAAGACCTCAAAGTCACACGATTGCATGGGATCCCAGGAGGCAGGTCCTCTGACAGAGCTTTACCGATGGAGTGTGCCCTACACATGTACGCAAAGACTATTAACCTAGCCCAGGGTCAGCAACTGGGATGCCTGGCTGTGTCTGGAGCAGGTTTGGGTTGTCATGAGAAGGGGAGGAAGGAGGTGCTGCTGGAAACTAGTGCAAGGAGGCCCTAGATGCTGCTCAGTATCCATAGTGCACAGGATGGGCTGCAACAAAGAGCTATCTGGCCCCAAACGGCAAGTCTTTTGTGTGTGCGTTTTTGTTTTTTTGGGGGGTGTGCTGGGTCTTCGTTGCTATGAGGGCATTTCTGTAGTTGTGGTGAGCAGGGGCTGCTCTCTAGTTACAGGGCTCGGGCTTCTCACTGCAGTGGCTTCTCTGGAGGAACACAGGCTCTGGGTACTCGGGCTTCAGTCATTGCAGATTCTGGGCTCTAGAGCACAGGCTCAGTGGTTGTGGTGCGTGGGTTTAGTTGTTCCGTGGCATGTGGGATCTTCCTGAATAAGGGATAAACTTAAGTCTCTCGCATCGGCAGGTGGATTCTTCACCACTGAGCTACGAGGGAAACGCTGTTTATATATATATATATATATATATTTTTTTTTTGGCCATACTGGGCAGCATGTGGGATCTTAGTTCCCAGACCAGGGATCGAACTGTGTCCCTTGCAGTGGAATCTCAGAGCCCTAACCGCCAGACCACCAGGAAAGCACGGCCTGGGCAAGTTTTAATCTCTCTGAGTTGCAGTTTCTTCATCTGGAAAATGTAATAGTGCTCAGTCCTGAAGGTCCTGACGAGGTGTAAAAGAGAGAACCTGTGTAACGCATCCTGCTGTACAAACGCAGCCAGGAAAATAGGTGGAGTAGGGGGGACCCCTCCCCATCTCTTGATTTTCGTTCTCGCTCTTCCCCCACGTGGCTGCCTTCCCCCTGGAACATCCAGGGGTGCGTTGTCGTGGAAACCTTTCAGGGATGGTGCACTCAAGAGCTCGAATGATTTTTTTTTTCCTCCCCAAAATAACCCATCCTGTCAGTCAAACAACACTTAGGCAAAATGGTTTTACATCATTAGCTGCTTGGGGAGTTTCCAACCCCCACTGAGACAGGTGGTTAATGGAGATGCGACAGTGGACACTTATAAGAGTGATGCTGGTGATGGTGTTGGCAGTGGCGATGAAAACGATGGCCGCGGCTCCTTCGCCTCTCCTGAATCGGGGGTGTGCCACATGCCTTACCCGTATTATCAAGTGCCATCTTTAAGAGACACAAACATCAAGGCTCAGAGAGACGAGTGTTGGGCTGCTTTGAGCCCAGTTCAGACGTCAGGCGCCACGCTCTAGCCACCAATCTTTATTGCCTTTCAGGAGCCGCCAGCAGAGGAGGGTCGGGGGAAGAAGGTTCAGTTCCTTTTGTCCCTGACCCCTGCAAGCCAAACCATCAGCTCCAGGCTCTCTTTGTGGTAAGTTGGAAGCTGGAAATGCCTCGATCTGCCCACAGGACCCATTTCTGAGCTTGATTCCTTGGTCTAGACACTACGGCCCCAGAGGAATGGTCCTGTGTGGCTCCCATGTCCACTGTTTCCTAAAGCCTGAGGCAGAATCATGTCTCAGTCCGGGCCTATCAGACCCTTGGATCTATCCCAGCACAACGTCATAACATTGTCTCCAATCCACAGGATTCCTGCTTGCCTTCAGACAAACAGTCCCCACCTTGGGCAAGAGGGTAATTGGAAGAATGCTGGCTACAGAGCCAGGCAGACCTGGGCTTAGATTCCACTCCTATTACTTCAGAGTCGTGTGACCTCAGCCTGTGTGTGCTCTTTGAGCCTCAGCTTACCTACCTCTAAAATGGGTTCAGGGTTGGTGGGCTGATAAATGAGAGCCATGGTGTGTTAGTTGCTCAGTCGTGTCTGAGTCTTTGCGGCCCCAAAGACTGTAGGTTGTCAGGCTCCTCTGTCCATGGGATTTTACAGGCAAGAAGACGAGGGGTAGCCATTCCTTTCTCCAGAGGGGATCTTCCTGACCCAGGGATTGAACCTGGGTCTCCCACATTGTCAGTAGATTCTTTACCATCTGAGCCACAAGGAAGCCAGGCTTGATCTAAATTAGGGTATGGGCTTAGCTGCGTTCTGGCTGCTCTGTAGCATGGGTTGGGTGGAGAGTCCCCTGTGACTCTTGGGGCCCACATGGGAGAGGCTGCCAGTGGCCAAGGGGACAGACGACTGTGTCCTGCTGTGGATTCATGAGGCGGGGGCGCCACCTCGTGGCGAAAGGCCTTCAGGGGCCAGCTCGGAGGCGAGGCGGGAGGAGAAAGGGAGCTTTCAGAACTCCTTTGTCACCTTGGGTTGGGGCTGAGCAGAGAGGCCCGGGAGCCCTGGTTCCCAAGCGGTTCATTCATTCGTCCGAATCTCCTAGAGGAGCAGTCTATTTAGGTCTTTTTTTTTTTTTTTAATATTGGAGCATAGTTTATTAACAATATGTGTTGTTGTTGGTCAGTTGCTCAGTCGCATCTGACTCTTTGCAACCCTGTGAACTGCAGCACACCAGGCTTCCCCTTCACTATCTCCCGGAGTTTGCTCAAACTCAAGTCTGTTGAATCGATGATGCCACCCAACCATCTCATTCTCTGTTGCATCTCATCTTAACAGTATGTGTTAATTACTTTAAAAATTTATTAAGAAAAACAATGTTGTGTTAGTTTCAGATGTACAGCAAAGTGATTCAGTTATACATATATCTATTATTTTTCAAATTCTTTTCCCCATTTAGGTTGTTACAGAATATTGAGCAGCTTTCTCTGCTATATAGTAGGTCCTTGTCATCTATTATAAATATAGCAGAGTGTACATGTCAATCCTAAACTCCCGATCTATCTAAAGCATGGTTTTTTAAAAAAAATCTTCTTTTTTTTTTTTTTTAAACTTAAAGAGTTCTCTTTATTTATTTTGGCTGCACCTGGCAGCATGGGGGATTTTAATTCCCATGCCAGGGCTTGAACCCATGCCCCCTGCATTGGAAGGGGGAGTCTTCACCACTGGTCCACCAGGGAAGTCCTGGCTCAGGCTTTCTCATGCTCTGAGGTCACCATCTTTTTAGGTGGCTCCTTCCTGCCCAGGTGTTTAGGGACTTCTGTGCTATGATCTTTTTTCAAGTCCCCATATTATGCTTAACTCCCAGTGGCTTGAGCCTTGGAAGTGATGGGGAAGCAAGTTTAGTGGGTTGAGTTCTAATTAATTAAGGTTTTACAACATGGGACAGGCTTCCCTGGTGGCTCAGATCGTAAAGAATCTGCCTGGAATGCGGGAGACCTGGGTTCCATATCTGGGTTGGGAAGATCCCCTGGAGAAGGGAATGGCAACCCACTCCAGTATTCCTGCCTGGAGAATTTCATGGACAGAGGAGCCTGGTGAGCTATAGTTCATGGGGGTCTCGAAGAGTCAGACATGACTGAGTGACTAACACACACTCGCACACATAATACAGAGGGCAGCTTAAGAATAAAGTTAGATTTTAATCATTATAACTCTGCTGCTTAAAGTCAGCAAGCTTGCCCTATGGGAAACAAACTCAAGACCCATTTGGATCAGGCATCTATCAATCAACAGAGACTGATTTTTTCCCATTAATTCATTTGTCCACTGTACTTCATTGGTTTATTCCTATGCGTATAATCATCAATGGTGGGATTGTGTCTTTCTCTGATTCCTATGCTCTTTCCAATCATCCATCAACATTTTCTGATCAGCACAGAAATCACAGTCACCAGGTACCAGATTGTTTTGATAAGAGTGCCTGTGAGGGGACAGAGGCCTGAGCATTTAGGGCTGCTTCCATCACCCAAGCCCACAGGTCTCTTTTTAGTCTGAGGGGCTGACCTCGCCCTTTGTGGTTTTTTTTTTTTAGAAATATTTTATTTGGCTGTGCTGGGTCTTTGTTGCAGCATGCTAGATCTTTTGTTATGCATGCAGACCCATAGTTGCGGCATGTGGGATTTAGCTCCCTAACCAGGGATCAAACCTGCGCTCCCCTGCCCCTGCATTGGGAAATCAAAGTCTTAGCCACTGGACCACCAAGGAAATCTGTGGTTTTAACAGAGGGTTAAAATGCACAAAGCCATCAGGCTGATTTCTCAGTCTGCTGGTAGACAGACCTTGCGTGTGTGCATGCTTTTGTTCAGTTGTGTCTGACTCTTTGCAGCCCTTTGGACTGTATGTAGCCCACCAGGCTCCTCTGTCCATGGGATTCTCCAGGCAAGAAGTCTGGAGTGGGTTGCTATGCCCTCCTCCAGGTGATCTTCCCAACCCAGGAATCGAAACTGTGTCTCCTGCATTGCAGGTGGATTCTTTACCGCTGAGCTACCAGGGAAGCGAGAGAGAGAGAGACAGAGACAGAGACCGAGACCGAGACCATAACATAATTTGAAAGTTCGCAGATTTCAAAACCATCCAGTGTTTCGGGGCAGAATCACTCATCAGGGTCGGATCCACAAGTCCTGACAGATACCGGCTTTGGGGAACTGTACCGCCATGCCAGATGGGAAACGGCCCTGAATGAGGGGCCTCTCCCAGGTTCTTGCTGGGACCAGGGGTGAACTGCTGCCTCTTCCCTCATCTGTGGGGTGACAGCCTGCTCAGCACCTGAGCCCGTGCGCTGGTCTAGTGGCTGAGGTGGGTTTGACCCTGTAGTCACACTCCTGAGATCTAATACCACTCTTGTGTGGCTTTCTAGAAGGCTGCGGGGCAGGGAACACAGCATGTGCAGCACCGTCATCTCCTCAGGAGATCAGTGCCGGGGCGCCCTGGACAGCTGCTGCAGTTGAGCGCCCAGATGCCTAGGGGTCACCTTGACATAGAGACCAGTGAGCTGGGGCTCCTGTAAGGAGCTTTATGCCAGGGTCACAGAGGGCCAGGATCGGCCTGCCAGTGCATGGTCAGCCCCATACATGAGGGTCTCACCACAGATGGGCAGATACGACATCCCACTTCAGCTCCACCCTGTATGACGGGGGTCTCCAACCTCCGGGATCTAATGCCTGATGACCTCAGGGGGAGCTGATGTAATCATAATAGAAATATAAAGTGCACAACAAATGTCATGCACTTGATTCATCCCCAAACCATCTAAGCCCCCGCCCCTCGCCCACTGCCTCAATATGTGGAAAAATTTTGTTCCATGAAACCCGACCCTGGGTGCCAAAAAGTTTGGGGGCCACTGCTACTGTATGAGATACCTGGACCCCAAGATCGTTTCCCCAGGAAGCAGGTTCCCCTACCAGCGGTGTCGAGGGTGACTTGCCTGTTCCTCCTCTAAAGCCACCCAAGTCCTCCAAAGTGACTTTTGTGTGTAACATGGAGCCTGGGATTTTAGGCAGGTCTGTATAATGTGACTCTTCAGATTTGCTCTCTGTCCAGCTATTGTGTCTGGATTTTTTTTTGTTTTCTCCCTGGCCACACAGCTCGGTTTTCAGGATCTTAATTCTCCCACCAGGGACTGAACCCGGGTCATGGCAGTGAAAGCAGGGAGTCCTAACCACTGGGCAACCTGGGAATTCCCAGGACCCCTCTTACTGACACAGATAGGAAGAGACGGCTCTCGGTGATTCCATCCAGCAGAAGAGGACAATCAGACCAGATCATGCAGGCCACAGTGTACAAACTGAAAATGCTCCCACCCCAGCAAGTCTGCACTGGGCCAATACCTGCCATCTAGTGAAAACTTCCCCGGTTCATCTTTTTTAAAAAATTAAAAAAATATATATTTAACTATTTATTCAACGGTGTCAGCTCTCAGTTGCGGCACGTGGAACGGAATCATATGGGAGCAACTCTAGTTGTGGCGCTCGGGCTCAGCAGTTGTGGCATTTGGGCTCAGCTGCTCCAGGACACGCGGGATCTTAGTTCCCTGACCAGAGATCGGACGTATGTCTCCTGCACTGCAAGGCGAATTCTCAGCCACTGGACTTCTGGTGCGTCTTCCTCGGCTTATCTATTATCACCTTTGCAGTAACTCCATGAAGATGGGGGTCTTACCATTTTACAGATGAGGAAGCTGAGGCTCAGAGAGACTAGGTCGTTTGTCCAAGGTCACCTGGCTGGTCCATGGCAGAGCTAGGACTGATCCCAGTTCTGCCCGACCCCAGAGTCTGTGCTCTCAAGAAGGGATGACCTGTGGTCCCTTGACCAGAAGCACCAGCATCACCTGGGAGCCTGTTAGGAGCCTGTTAGGGACTGAGAAGCTGTGTCTGTCAAAACCCTGGGTGATTCGCATGCATAGAATTTGAGAAGTGCTGGGCCCATATAATTCCTGTTTGTTGGTTTTACCAAATATTTCCCAGGCAGGCCTGAACCATCAAGTCCCCTCCCTGGGCTGTATATCTTCTGAAAATGTTAGAATATGTCCAAAAAAAAAAATTGAGTCCAATGGCCTGGATGAATTCCCTACCCTAGTACAACATCTCGATGGTCTGATGATTCTGAACTATCACTGCCAAACAGGCACTTCCAGAAGTTCAAGCAAAGCTGTAAAACATGGTGATATGTGTGCATTTTGACTCTGAGGAATGATAATCTGATGATGCTTTGAATTATAGTGAATCAAGATTAATTCCAGGCTCCACTTAGAGGAAGCTTTCAGGCCGAGTGGTTTGCACATAAAAGCATGTCCCCTGATGCACCAGGTGAGAGGCATGACAACGCTATCACTTGGTGTCAATTACCTTGATAGGCTTGTCCCCAGGAGTGCTGGAAAAGTCACTGGTGGTGCTCTGTTTTGAACACTTATTATTAATAAATCCTGTCTTTTTTTCCCCCTTTTCCCTTTTTTAAAAGATGAAAGTCATTGTTCCATCACCAATTTGTGTCCGACTCTTTGCGACCCCATGGACGGCAGCATGTCAGGCATCCCTATCCCTCACCATCTCCTGGAGTTTGCCCAAGTTTATGTCCATTGAATTGGTGATGCCATCCAACCATCTCATCCTCTGTCATTCTCTTCTGCCCTCAATCTTTCCCAGCATCAAAGTCTTTTCCAATGAGTCAGTTCTTTGTATCAGGTGGCCAACAGATTGGAGTTTCAGCTTCAGCATCAGTCCTTCCAATGAACAGTCATTGTTGATTTCCTTTAGGATGGACTGGTTGGATCTCCTTGCAGTCCTAGGGACTCTCAAGAGTCTTCTCCAGCACCACAATTTCAAAGCATCAATTCTTCAATGCTCTGCCTTCTTTGTGGTCCACCTCTCACATCCATACATGACTAACTGGAAAGACCGTAGTTTTGACTACATGGACCTTTGTCAGCAAAGTGATGTCTTTGCTTTTTAGGTTTGCCATAGCTTTCAAGAAGCAACTGTCTTCTGATTTCATGGCTGCAGTCACCATCTGCAGTGATTTTAGAGTCTAAGAAGAGATAATCTGTCACTGCTTCCACCTTTTCCCCTTCTAGTCACCATGAGTTGATGGGACTGGATGCCATCATCTTAGTTTTTTAAAGACTGAGTTTTAAGCTGGCCTTTTCACTCTCCTCTTTCACTTTCATCAAGAGGTTATTTCCTCTTCAAGGTACATATAGTTCCACTATATATTACAATTATTTAAATAGATAAATTAAGACTTTTACTTGGAGTTTCAATATCAAACTCTCAAAAACTATTAGAATAGACAGAAAAGTAGAAGGATATAGTAGACCTGAAAAGCACCATGAGCTAATTCAACATAATTAAGATTTATACAATTTTCACACAACAGTAAGATACAAATTCAAGTTCCCATAGACTATACACCAGGAGACACTGGAACATATTCAGGGACATAAAACAAGGTGCAAAAACTTCTTGGTCTAAAGGTATTGAAATTATACAGAGTCTGTTCTCTTACCACTGTGGAATTATATCAGAAATCCATATCAAAATATAAATGAATCCTGTCTTGATCCGCTACTCTGCTTGATTATGGCAAGTCAATCAGGGAAGTTTTATTTTTTTTACAATTTTAAATTTATTTTTTAAAATTTAATTTTTTTAATATTCAAAACATTTTGTATCGGGGTATAGCCGATTAACAATCAGGGAAGTTTTTTTTATGTGTATAGGATCCTTGAAAAAGGGGAAAATCTCAAAGGCAAGGCTTCTCAAACCTCTGTGTTCACAAATCGCCCGGGGTCTTGTCAATGCACGTCTGACTCGGGTCTGGGCTGGGCTTGCTGCTACATGTCTAACAGGCTCCCAGGAGATGGCACTGCCAGGGCTGCTGGTCTGGGAACCACACTGGGGATGAGGGGCGAGCTCAGGCCTGGGCTGGGAGCCTGACTCTGCCACATGGTAGCTGTGTGGTGGTGGGCAAGTTGCTTAACCTCTGTGAACTTCAGATTTCTCACATTTAAAATAGGGATCCTTCTGTCTCTCAAGGTCTTGGTAAGACTTAAAGATGGTACATGTACATCTCCTTCCACTCCCCATGGGGAGGGCTGAGACTCATTCTTCTGCGTCGCCTTCATGGCAGGTTCAACCGAGGCCCATTTTTCTTTCCTCAAGTAGCTGATCCTCTTCTTCCAGGTCACAGTTTCTCCGCCTCGGCACCACTACCATTTTTTGGGCTAGACTGTTCTTTGCTGTGGCGGCTGTCCTGTGGTATGGGATGTTTAGCAGCCTCCTTGGCCGGGGGCACCCATCTCCCCGAGGTGTGACAACCCAAAATGTTTCCAAACTTAGCCAAATGCCCCTGGAAGCAAGAGCACCCACAACTGAAAAACACCATCCTAAGCAACAATTCCTCTAAACAATTAATTCCATAAAACGTACTGAGCCCCTGCTTTGGGCCAGGGTCAGACGGCAGGAATGTATTGGTGTGTAAGACAAACAGGTTTCTGACTTCATGGAGACTTTTCCCTTTCAACAGCCTTAGTCTTCTTAACCATTAAATGGGTTGGTCTAACCAGGCTGCTGACTAACTAGAGTGGTTGGGAAAATCGAGACCTGAGAAGCCTGGACCACCGTGTCAGGACAGAAATGTGACCTGTGCTTGGGGGGCAGTGACATGGGCAGGGGTGGCTGGGCTGGAGCTGGAGGGGCATTGGGGCGGGGCCGTGCTCACCCGAGGCGGGGGGGTGGACAGTGTGCAGGAACATCGACGGGGTGGGGGGAGAGGACCGCGGGGAGGGAAGATGGGACTCAAACTGGAAAGCAGGAGAGTGAAGGAGGGAGAGAGGGGGTGGGAGGAGCGGGGATGACAAGGTGAGGGGGCGAGATGCAGCAGAGGCCCAGGGAAGTGGGTTAAAGACCACACAGACAGACACCCACGCAGGTGACGCAGAGAGAAGAGGGGAGGGGGGACCAGCCCAGGCTGAGAAAGGGAGACGCCCACGAGGCAGATGGCTGTGGGGGCCCGGACCCTGGGCAGCCAGGCGGTGGCTTTTACGTCTGCTCCAAACACCCCTGATTTTGGTTATGAAGAGTTAAAACTGTATTGGGTCATAGAAGATCCATTTACCATATTTTTTAAATGATAAAAAATCAATGATAAAATTCTCAAGCACATGACTTTGTGAGCTTTCAATTTTATTAGAAATGTCACGAGAATGGTTGAGAAGCTGTGTCTACAGACATGATGGGGTCCGTTACTGGTTCCACAAAGATCTTCCAGAGTTCCTGCAGCAAACGGAGGGACGGATTCCCAGGTAAGCAAACGAGACTTTAGTTTCACAAAGGGGTATAAATTGGCAAAAGAGAAGCCCCAACAAGACGTGAACACTGGGCAGCATGGAAGCTATTGGAGCAGGTGCCCCCTCGGATGGCTCTGGGCTCTTCCGTGGAGGAGCTACATGCTGAGTCCCGGATCGGAGAAGCTGAGGCTGCCCATGGTCTACGGGGCCAGGATGGCAGCAGGTCACACAGCTCCTGCTTCTGGGAGCAGTGCGCCCAACGCTGTGGTTGCTGGCGGGACAGACGGAGGGGGCAGGATCCCTCCTCCTGGAGCCAGGCCTGGTCTTCACAGGCCCAGAGAAAGAGTGGCTGCAGACAAGGGGCCAAGGGAACGAAAGCCCTTGGGACTTCTATGAATTCAGCTCCTGGGCATTTTAAGGGATTTTTAAGGGGATTTTAAACTTTTCAAACTTCCCCCCAGTGCTTGTTTTAAAACCATCATAGGAAGCAACATGTCTATAGGGTTAACCCTGGCTTCCCTGGTAAAGAATCTGCCTGCGATGTGGGAGACCTGGGTTTGATCGCTGGGTCAGGAATATCTGCTGGAGAAGGGAAAGGCTACCCACTCCAGTATTCTCGCCTGGAGAATCCCAAGGACAGAGGAGCCTGGTGGGTTACAGTCCTTGGGGTCACACAGAGTCAGACATGACTGAGGGATGGAGCACACACAGAGGCCATTTCCCGCGGGAACTCACCTTGCCTGGGCCGGGAGCCAGACAGCACCTGGCGCCTGTCATCAGGGTGACCGCTCAAAGGCCCACGTGAGGACCCCGCCTGCCACAGTTAGAAGGGCCCTGGGCCATCAGACCCGCCCCCCTAGCCCGCGAGGCCACACACTTTCACAGTGAAGACGTGGCCGTCAGCTCTGGTCTTCAGCCCAACCAAGCGCCCCCTGCCCCGCCTGCCAGCTTCCCCTGGAGTCCGCAGGGCCTGCGGGGAAAGGACGTGCCCTAAAGCCGGGTGACCATTCACCCAGCGGGCCCTCGCCAGACCCGGAGGGCCCAGTGCAGCGATCAACTGGGAGAGCTCGGGCCGGGCCCGACCCGGAAAGCTAGCTCATCGCCTCCTGCGCCCGTGGCCCGCGGCCTCGCCCAGACCCGGCGCCGGCGTGCACACCTACCAGCTGCTGGATGCGCTCGTACACCAGGAGCTGCGGGAATGAGGCGTCCACCGGCTCCACCGCGAAGCGCAGGCGCCCGCCCGCCAGCCCCTCCAGCCGCCGCAGCCACCCGCGGAAGTGGTCGTAGGCCTCGCACGTGACGTCCAGGTGCCTCAGCGTGAAGTTCAGCCTGTGCACAACCGGAGAGTGCGCCGTCACCCCCGGAGCTTTCGGCCCCTTCTGTCTCGCCGGATTTTAAGCGAGCGCCTCCGCGTGCTGAGCAGGAAGCCGGGGAGGAGGCTCAGTGACCACCTCCACTTACCCCCGCGGGACGGGGCTCAGAGGGGAGGGGCAGGTGTCCAGGTTCAAACCAAGTGATCAGGTCCACGAGGTGCCACAGGTCACGGGGACCAAGCAGGCGGGCGCCCCGGGCCTCATGGGGTAAGAGCTGCTGGAGCAGCCATGCCCGGCTGGACGCCTCTGCACCGGCCGCGACCACCGACACAGGGCCAGTTCTAGGAGCTGAACTGCTGGGTCAGTCGGTCTGCTCGGTTTTGACTTTTGCTATTGATTCTAAACCGCCTTCAGGAGAGCTGTGGGCTAGCTTATGCATTAGAGGGAAATGTGTGTAGCGGGCCCCGCGCTGCATCCACCATGAGGGTCACTCCCGCAACGGGAGCCCTAGCATGTCAGGACGTCCCGGCGGAAATGCCCTGGAGGGGCTGAGAGTGCAGCCAGCACGGACGGGGGCCCGGGGCACAGACGGGCAGTGTCTCGGCCAGCACAGCGGCCACGCATCCAGGCTCTGGGATGCCCACTGCCCGGCGGGGCCTGGACGGGTCCCCAGAGCTCCAGCCCTGAGGTCTCAGCTTCCTCCCTGTGGCTGTGCGGCGGGGGCGGCGGCGCCGGCACACACGCTGGTGAGTGGGGGTCACACGAGGCTGTGTGTCAAGGACAGCAGGCGGTGGATGAGGAAGGGACGAGGATGACATGGATGGATTCATCTGGGAGGTGAGGGTGGCCTGGCCCGCGCGGAGCTCACCTCTTCTCCACCGAGAGGATGGCGGTGCAGGCATTCTTGAGCTTGTGGGCCAGTCGGGAGAGGGTTTTAAACACAGCATCAGTTAGGTCGTCATCATAAAACACTGAGGGGAAGAAAACAGGCAAACGTCAGGGAGAAGGATCCCTTAGCGGATCCCAAGGACCCTGGGATAGAATCTGTATGGACGTGAACAGTCACAGCTCAGAAGGGAAGCGGCAGGAGCTGTGGTGGGAGGCCACCCCTGAGGCCCACCCCCTGAGGACCACATGCGGTAAGGCAGAGGCGCCCTCACCTTCGGCCGCCAGCAGGATGGTGGTGTGGCCGTACAGGTGGGAGATGTCCTCCTCGGACCAGCTGAAGGGGACCTCGGGGTCTGTGAAAGCGGAAGGATACCGTGGGCTCAGCCCTTGCTCTGTGGGCCACCAGTTCTCACCGAGATGGACTGTAGTAAGCTTTAGGAGAAGAAACCGGGGTGGGTGAGGCTGGGTGCAGTGGGCACTGCCGGGCAGCCCTGAATCCCATCAGGAGGTTCTGCTGGGCCTGCCTCAGCCACGAGGGGCCTGACCTGCTGCCTCGGCCGGCAGCCTGAACAGAACAGGGGCTGCCCCTCCGTCCATGGCATTCCTGGCCCCGCGGACTTGCTGTGTGACCCCGAGAAAAGCGCTTCACCTCTCTGGGCTGTGGTGTTCATGCTAGGACGGGCCTGACAAGGACTGTCAGGGAGACTGAGGGGCCTTAAGTGCGCTGGCAGCACTCAACAACAATGGTTTTCCTCACCCCGCATCTGGCAGGAAAAGTTCTTGTACAAAGAAAAAGAGCAAGGGTGTGAGTGTGAATTAGTCTGTATAAGAAACTTAAAAAGCAAAATTTAGCAATCTCCCCCGCCCAGCGGACCCTGAACCCCCATGGGCCAACTCCTGCAGGCAAACGGTCTCAACCCTGGAGCCCCACAGACCTGGGTTTCCACCCTGCCCGGCCGGTGCCTGTGACCCTGGGCAGGCACCGCACCTCTCTGAGCACCCGTCTTTCCCCGTTACCCGGAGACTACAGGACAGACGGGACGGTGATGCTGTGAGTCCGAACGACAGAACGAGTGTGGGGCGCCTGGCACGTGGCAGCCAGGCGGGCAGCTGTCGCTCATCAGCCAGTGGACAAAGAACCCTGCTGGCCAGTCAAGGCCACAGGGCGGATAGCCTCAATGTGGCGCGAGGAGCCACGAACGAACGGGGGCCCGAGTGAGGAGGCCACGCACCCGTGCAGAGGTCGTCTCTCAGCCAGTCCAGTTCCTTGACCTTAACCACACCGCCTGCAAGACAAATGTAAGCGGAATCCCCCAAACTCTGAGCACAGTTAGGGAAGATGAACCTCACACTTCACCTCACGATCCACCCGTCCCACTATTTTTTTTTTTTTGGTCATGCTGTGTGGCTTGTGGGATTTTGGTTTCCTGACTGAGGACTGAACTTGGGGCCCCAGCAGCAGAAGCGTGGAGCAGTAACCACTGGACCATCAGGGAAGTCCCCCATCCCGCGCTTTTCACGTTAAGTGTCAGGCCTGGTGCTGGCCCAGGGAGCAGTCTCACGAGGCACGTCCCTGTCCCAGGAGACCGGCAGGCAGCAGACGCTGATATGAAAAGGACGTGCCAGGTGCAAGGGAGGAGAGGGGCTCTCGTGTGGACGGGGCGTCAGGGAGGGCTTCCAGAAGGAGGTGTTTTATGCATGCTCCTCCCTTCCAGGCCTGCTCTGTCCTGGGCGCTCAGCAAACATGACACAGAGGGTCCACCACAGATGGGGCCCTGCCCTCAGGGGTGGGAGCTGTAATGCGATGGCAGATGCCTATCAACTAGTCACACGGACAGATGTCCAAACACAATGGCTCAGGGTGAAAGGGGTGTCTGTGACCTTGCTGGAGGCCTGAGCCCGATTAGGAACTGACAGGAGGCAGAGGGAAGGGACACAGACAGGAGGAAAGAGCCAAACAAAGGCCCCGAGGGCACCAAGTCTCCAGCCAGGCCAGGATGTCTGGAGTGAAGGTAGGGTAGGGACTGCCAATGGGCAGCAACCAGACCCCACAGGATCCAGAAGAGCAAAGGAGCTGGGTCTTTGCTCCAAGAGCAATGGGCAATCTCTGAAGGGTCTGAAGCCTGTGGGACTGGCTGACCCTGCCTGAGTCTGGTAAATCCCCCCGGCTGTGTGAGGGAGGGGTGTGCCTCATCAGCAGCTTCCTCTTTTGGGTGGTCAGCCCGATGGGGCTGGGGGCCACCAGGGCAGAAGGTAAGGCATGCGAGGTGAGTCTGTGGCTCACTGGGCGCGGGGCTGGACGGTGCGGCTGTCAGGACAGTGGGCAGGAGCTGGTTGGGCCAGAGCAGGGGGTCTGGAGCCAGAGGAGGAGCTCAGACTTTGCCCCTGGAAGATGCTCAGTGGGGAGGGAAGTGGTCAGACAAGGAGCTGGGGAGACCTGGCGGGGGCCCTGTGGCCTGCGGGGAAGAGAGGGCGGTGGTGGGCCGCAGCGGAGGCGTGGGCAGAGAGGAGGAAGGACAGAGCCATCGCACACCTGCAGGGACACGAGGCCAGGACGTCTGCTCCCTCCACTGTCTGGGGCGTCCATGGGTGCGGGCAGAACCCCGCCTCCCAGTGCCCCGGTTCTGGGTGTCTGTCCCACCTGCCAGACAGGGGAGCCCCTCTCCCGGGCGGGGACCCACCAGGCCTCACCTCCAGAGGCGAGCAGGTGGCTGTTGAGGGTGATGTTTCGCTGGCACATGGCCAAAAGGTCTGCACCGACATCTGGGGAGACAGAGGGCAGCCATGAAGCGCCGGCCGCGACGGCCCTTCACCTCCGTGCTCTGGCCTGCAGAGAGCTCCTGTCCACGGCCCGGGGGCAGAGACATGCAAAATGAAAACCAACGTTCCTCCCATGTGTTTTATGCCAAAATGAAGTATGTTCACTTTAAGGCTCCTTCTCATGATGTCTTCCTTAGAGAAGACTGTCCTTGTGGGGCAGACTCTGCATTCCAGAAAGGAGGAATGAGAGCTCCCAGCATCTTCAGAGCTCATGAAACACGCATACCCTTCTTGAGTCCACCCTTGACCTTTCTAACGACTCTGAGCTGGCGTCACAGTCCCGTCACAGACAAAGTGGCCGGGGCAGAGTCATGTGGTTGGGTGGAACCAGACCTGGGAGTTGAACCCAAGTATCTCTAGAGCACAGGCTCAGTAGCTGTGGTGCCTGGGGCTTAGCTGCTCTGCGGCACGTGGGATCTTCCCGGACCAGGGATCGAACCCGTGTCCCCTGCACTGGCAGGATCCTTAGTGGATCCTTAGACCATCAGGAAAGTCTGAACCCAAGCGTCTCTGACTCCAAATCGAGGCTTGCTCTTTGATGCCCCAGAAGACGGATGAGCCAGGAGGGCGTCTGGATGTGACTGGCGGGGACACAGCAGAGTCAGCGGGCTGACGGCCACACCGCGGGGCCCAACTCACTGTTGCCACCATCGCGTCTCCCCACTGCCTGCTGCTCTGACCAGGCAAGGCTTCCCGCCACATGAGCAAAACTGAGTTGTAGCTCAGTGAGCCCTGGATGGGGGCCAGGGCAGTGCTTTGCCAAAATTAACTTTCAATCAGGAGAGTGAGCATGTGGAGGGCACCGGAAGCCTTGTGACTCTTTTTCCTGGGCTTCCTGCAACCACAGAGCACCCCCCGCTGTCCCCGCCCCAGACCTGCCTGGGCCTGGACCACTGTCTCAACCCAGGGACCATGCAGAGCCCCGGGGTGGTGGGGGTGGGGTCACAGGACGCCCTGTCCCTGCTCCTGGGGCTCTGGGAGCAGAGAACACTGAGGCATGTGCCTGGCAGCACAGGACTGGGTCAGCAGTTTTTAAGCCTTTATGGCACTTTTGTCAGAACATCTGCTGTGGGATTCTAACATGCCAAGCAGATTCGAGAGGGGCAGTGCTGGCTGAGTGGGGGAGGGAGACCCAGAGCCCTGGGGCTGCCTCTGCCCTCCACCCCTCAGTTGGCCCCAAGGCGGCTCCCTGGGTGACCGTGGGCCAGCCACCTGACCTCAGCCCCTCCCGTTTGGAAAGAGGGGATGGTGACAGGCTGCCTGGTGTCGCGGTGAGCTTGCAGGTGCCGGTGCTCAAGAAAAGGCCTTACTAACTGCAAAATGCTGCCTGCATGCACACCCTCTCAAGGGGAAGATAACTACTAAGAGATGAGATGCTGGTGTCAGGCTCCAAGCGTGAGTACAGCCCTCGGGCACTGCTTGGTGGCTTGACTCTGAAGTTCACTGGCCATTTACACCCAATTGTCAAGGAGTCACAGAGTGGCCTCGCTGCAGACTCCTGACCAGTGGCTGATGCAGGGTATCTGAGCAGGACAACTGCCTCCCAGGCTTCCCCTTCCTCAGCTCAGACGCAAAAGACGGACGCCACAGGAACATAAACTAAGAATCTGATGAAACACAAAGCGTGTCAGCAGACACCACTTTCTGCCTAGCGGCTATTAAAGAGTTAAAAAATAATAACATTAATAATAATCGCCTGCTGAGATCCTACTTTCTTATAAACTGGTAGACTGTCCCTGAGAAAGCATGCTGGCCAAGTATGGAGCGTAGCTGGTAGTACTGCCCTGGGTCAGTTTGTGGGTGTGATCCCTGATGTTATCATGGTGGGAGCTGGGCGGAGGATGCCTGGCACTTTCTGTCCTGTTCTAGCAACTTTTGTATGAATCTAGTATTATTTCAAAATAGAACTTTAAAAAAGCAATCATTAAGTACAGTAAGTACAGGCTTCCCTGGTGGCTCAGATGGTAAAGAATCTGCTTGCAATGCAGGAGACCCAGGTTTGATCCCTAGGTTGGGAAGATCCCCTGGAAGAGGGCACGGCAACCCACTCCAATATTCTTGTCTGGAGAATCCCATGGACAGAGAAGCCTGGTAGGCTATAGTCCACGGGGTGGCAGAGTCAGACACGACTGAGTGACTAACACACTTACATCAAAAGCTTAAGAAAGGTCCCACTCACTTCTAAGAATCTGGTTTAAGGATTATCAACCGAAGATGCAAAAAGGTATTGGTTGCAGTGCAAAAGAAAAGCAAAAAAAAACCAAAAAAACCCCAAAAAACACCATACCAAATGAAAACAGCCAAACATCTAGCAATAGGAGAGTGGTTTAAAAAAAAAAAGAGAAAAGAAATGAAATACTGTTTGATCATTAAAAGTTAATTTTTAAAAATTAATTTATTTATTTAAATTGGAGGCTAATTTCTTTACAATATTGTAGTGGTTTTGGCCATACACTGACATGAATCAGTCATTAAAAGTTATTTATAAGTAACTCAGGAGCTTCCCTAGTGGCTCAGAGGGTAAAACGTCTGCCTGCAATGCAGGTAGACTTGGGTTCAATCCCTAGGTCAGGAAGATCTCTAGAGAAGGAAATGGCACCCCACTCCAGTACCTTTGCCCGGAAAATCCCATGGACGGAGGAACCCTGTAGGCTACAGTCCATGGGGTCGCAAAGAGTCGGACACGACTGAGCGATTTCACTTTCCCTTTTTCCCTTTAATGACAATGGAAAACGTGCTTTCTATTTTCTGACATTTTTGACAGGATAAAGCACTGAATATATATAGTTTGATCTAAGTTATATGGGAACATGTACGTACACACAAAGGAAAAGACTGTAAAAAATAACTGACACAGTTAAAAAATAGACTCCAAAGCTTCCCTTGTACAGTGACTTGATCTGCTTCATTCCCCCCAGGTTTCCCATGTCTGGTGTGCAGTGACCTGCACACTGTTGACACTATCTGGGGATTGTGAAATTATGAGGAAATTTATTTGTTATTCTACAAATTTTCCATAGAGAGTAGGCAAGACTTCCATAATCAGGAAAAAAATACTAAACTGTCTTTAAGCATGTGGTGTTGCAGGAAGACTCTTGAGAGTCCCTTGGACTGCAAGGAGATCCAACCAGTCCATCCTGAAGGAGATCAGTTCTGAGTGTTCATTGGAAGGACTGATGTTGAAGCTGAAACTCCAATACTTTGGCCACCTGACGTGAAGAGCTGACTAATTTGAAAAAACCCTGATGCTGGGAAAGATTGAGGGCAGGAGAAGGGGACAACAGAGGATGAGATGGATGTATCACTGACTCAATGGACATGAGTTTGGGTAAGCTCTGGGAGTTGGTGATGGACAGGGAGGCCTGGCGCGCTGCGGTTCATGGGGTCGCAAAGAGTCGGACACGACTGAGCGACTGAACTGAACTGAATTGAAGCCTTATACTAAGTCACTTCAGTCATGTCCAACTCTGCAACTGTAGCCCACCAGGCTCCTCTGTCCGTGGGGATTCTCTAGGAAAGAATACTGGAGTGGGTTGCCGGTCTCTCCCTCCAGGGGCTCTTCCCGACCCAGGGACTGAACCTGTGTCTCTTATGTGTCCTGTGTTGGCAGGCGGGTTCTTTACCACTAGTGCCATCTGGGAAGCCCATCTTTAAGCCTTATTAGAGGCACATTCTTCCTGATTTCCTGAGGTGTTTACTCTCTTGAGGGGGTGTGAGCACAGGTACCAGCCAAGCTGCTGGTCCTGCACCCTGGGATTGCTGGGAAAACAGCGGAGGGTGGAGAAAACCAGCCCAGGAGGAGGGCAGAATCAAGAGCTGCCAAGGTCAGATTCCCAGTCTCCCTCCCTCCCTTTTGTACCCAGTCAGCACACCCTTGGGGGGAGAGCGCTCCCCAGCCTGGGATGGCGGGGCATTACCTGTACAATACACGGTCTGCGCCACAGTGGCTGCGATGATGCTGGCCAGCCCAGTGCCCGCCCCGAGCTCCAGCACTGTGCGACCCTGGAAGAGGTCTTGCTGGAACAGGATGTAGTCTGCCAGGAGCAGGGCACCCCGCCACACCTGGATGGGAGAGGGGGCAGAAACAGTGGGTGACTGGAGGCAATCAAGAGACCCTGCAGGGCCGCGGGGAGTGGACGGGACCTACCCACCTGCTTGCCAACATCCTCCAGGGGGGTGGCCATGGTGTGCTCTGGAGGGGGTGGAAACCAAGAGAGAAAGGGCCACCGTGAAAACAGGGATGGACAGAACACAGATGGGGTATGGGGGAGGTGGCCGACATGGTGGGACGGGGGCTGGAGGCGGGCATTCTAAACAGCAGCAGAAATACAGGCCACGTGGCCATCCGCTAGCCTACAGGGCGGGATGAGCATTCCTCTCCTTCAGATTACTGAAGCCTGCACACACCAGTCACAAGAGGACTCGGCCCAACTTAACCACAAACACATACCCCACCCTCCATTGAAGTACTCTCAAACGCAGAACACAATCTAGTGCCGGTTACCAGGGTCGAGATGGGGCACAGAACTATGAGATCAAGAAGAGTGACGGCTAACATTTTTCCTGTTAGAGGAGAACCGGCTCTTGCATCTTGAAGCGAGATGGTGACGGCCAGCAAATCAAATACCAGGACACATGCACAGCAGGGCAGCTTGACTCACATCAAACCAGGAGCAGGAAGCAAGGGTGGGAGAAGAAACAGCGAGGCTGAAGGGGTGTGTGTGTGAGAAGGGGCCTTCCCCAGGGGGCTCTCTTCTCCAGCTGCCTTGGACCTTCAGTCCAAAGACCCCACCCCACCTCCTCCCCAGTCTCTGTGGCCCCTGCACAGTCCCTGGCCCACTGTCCCTGCCGTGACTCGGGTCCCCCCACAGAGAGGCCTCATCCCATCTTTCTTTGCCTCCTTCCAGTCTGCCTGGCCAAGCCAGGGGCACCCTCCCATGGGGATCTCAATAGTCTGAGCCTGGTCTTTTCTCCCAGAGGTCCCGTGGACTTAAGTTTTGCCTCCGGCTGCATTTAAGGGGTGCTTGGCTTCCCTTGAGAGAGAACGTGGACTGAGCTCACAGACCCGAGGGTGACCCAGGCTCGGTCACGGATCTGGCTGGTGGCATGAGTCACCAACTACCTCAGCACCAGAGCCATGGTTTGCTCCTTCACAAGATGCAGAAATAACATCACCTCATTTGTGGGCTCAAAGGCCTCCCTAACCAGGGTCAAGGGTGGGGAGCTCCTGCTTCACGGGAAAGCCAGTTTATACTTAAACAATGCCAGTGGCCTCATAAGAGCATAAAAGCCCAGCCCGAGGAACTTTCATGCGTGCTCAGTCCCTCAGTTGTGTCCAAATCTTTGTGACCCCATGGACTGTTGCCTGCCAGGTTCCTCTGTCCATGGGATTTTCCAGGCAAGAATACTGAAATAGGTTGCCATTTCCTCCTCCAGGGGATCTTCCTGAGCCAGGGATCAAACTCGAGTCTCCTGCATTGGCAGGCAGATTCTTTCCACTGAGCCACCCAGGAAGCCCCATGAGAAACCCCAGGGCTAGCAAAGGGGGTGAGGCAAATAGTCTCAGTGTCTGAGGGGTTCCCGGCTGGCAGGACAGTCTCCAGACTTGTGGGAACCCAGACTCTCCTCCTCAGCCTCCCTCCTCCGCACTCAGATTGGTCCCCAGGAATGAAAGCTGACAGCAGCTCATGTTTACTGAGCACCTACTATGTGCCAGGCACTGTGCTAAGAGCTCAATGTGGGCCAGCTCCCTCTGTTCCTTACAACCGGGGAGATTATACCCATTTCACAGAAAAGGAAACTGAGCTCTGAGGTTAAAGTACTTGCCTGAGTCATAGGACAATGGAAAAGGCAAGTGACTCGAGATCCGACAGCCCAAGTTCCAGCCCTGCCTCTTCTGCATTCTCTTTGGGTTCCAGTTCTTTATCTATAAAATGGGGGAAATGCTCATAATTTACTTGGAACCTTGTGTCTGTGAATTCCTAGCTGGTCCACGAGTAATGTTAGATTTTTGACAACAGAACTTTCCAATGTTCTGATCACATGATGTGGGTAGGGAACATGGGCGGTGGTGTCGGACACACCCGGTGTGAGTCAAGGCTCTGCCACTGACTAGCTGTGTGACCTGGGCAAGTACCTCAACCTCTCTGAGCCTCAGTTCCCTCCTGTGTGAAATGGGAATACTCATCCCTGGGAAGGCCACAGGGACTAGAGATACTCCACAGAAGACAGAGAAGGGTCCCCACCGGGGGATCCAGACCCAGCCGGCCAGGGACCTGCAGGAACTCGCTCACTGTCTGCTGGGCTGCTGACCAGGCTGCCATCAATCAGAGTGGCTGTTCTATTAGGGTTTTTGAGCGAGTCCAGTGGACCCCAGGCCCCACCTGGGCCAGTATCGAGGGAGGCCTTTACCTGGGACCTCAGGCACCACCTGGACTCTGGATCTCAATGAACAGATTCAAATCAGAGCTCCTCCCCACAGAGGAAGAGGGCTGGGGTGGCTGGAGCCCTGCCTGTGGAGATGGTCCACATGGGTTCAGAACCTCCCTTACTGGCCCCATACGGCACGGCCTCAAGCCTGTCACTTCCTCATCTGAACCACGCCCTGGAGAGGCTGTGAAGCCCACGAGAGGTGATGAAGGTGGACATCAAGACACAACAGGTGCCTCATATTACTGGCTTACTTCCTGTCCTGGCCGCTTTCCACTCCTGGCATTTCCAGAAATCAAAATCCCTGCTCCGCCAACGCCCTCTGACCCAACCCCGGGCAGGTGTGGACGCTCTGGGCCCTGCCTGAGGGCCTGCTGAGACCCCCTTCCGCCCCGCCTCTCCTGCCGCTGTGTCTACACCACCCCCCCAGCTTCTAGCTCCCACCCCCGGGGCCATCTGATCGGCCCACCTGCTCCTCCAGGTTAACTATGGACCTACTTCCCTCTTCATCTTCCTCTGCCCCGATCGGCTCTGCAATCTGCCAGGGCTCCCTGCTGCCTGCCCCCGCTGGCCCAGTGGTCCACCGACAACCCCAACCCACAGCCGGGCAGTCATGTAGGTGGCAGCGGCGGCAGCAGGCTTCTATAACAACTGACTGCCAAGCTGGGACTCGGACTACGACAACTGGAACGTGTCAGCCAGGGAAGCAGGGGAGGGGCAGGCCCTCCAGGATGGCGGTTTGCTTGAGCAGAGGCACGCAGGTGAGGAAGCGCAGGGAAGGTGAGAGAGTGGGTGGTGGTGGGAACTGAGGCTGGGGAGGTGGGCAGAGCTAAGCTGAGCACACGGACTGTGTCCTGAGGGCAATGGGAGCTACCGAGGAGCCTGGAGTAGGAGGAGGATCAGACCACGTTTTGGCACGCTCCCCAGCGGGCTCCAGTGTCCACGCGCGGGTCCCACTGACCCGGCCCACACTCAGGGGGCCGTGTGCCCTGACCCACTGTGGCGCTGCCCTGGCGGCAGGTGAGTGGCCCTTTATTTACCTATTTTGATGACATTGTAGGGGCTGCTCTCTGGGGCTTCGTCTCCCAGGACGTCGTCTTCCTCCTGCGTTAGAATGGTGGGATGTACCTTGTCTCTCGGAGGCCCCGGTGGCTCGGAGGCGGAGGCAGCCCGGGGTCTTCTCACGACGTCCAAGTCCCCATCCTCATCCAGCTGAGCCGCCAACCCTTCTGGGCTGGTGGTGCTGGCCCCCGCCTGGAGGGAGGCCCCCATGCGGCTGCAGATGGCGCCGGCGGGAGGGGTCCCCTCTGTGTGGTCGCCACCCTCGGCCCCCGAGTCAGTCTGAGAGTCTCGGTCCCATAGAAGCTTGAACTGGGACAGGAAGACTGAAAGCGAAACACACAAGTAGAGTATTTCTACACTGTCTCCTTTTGTATTTCTTTTCCTCAATTTCCACCTGGAAAGAGTTTTAAAGGCTGGGTGGGGGGAGAGGGGAGGAGACAAATAAGGTCCTATTGCACAGCAGAGGGAACTATGTTCACACCAGGTGGAGACATTGTGACGGCAGCAGAAAAGGCCCGTGTGCCTTGGCTGTGAAGCTGTGGCCCTGAGAGCAGCCGCGTTCTGACCTGCGCTGCAGGCACTCAGCTCACGTGCTCTCACTGACTCCTCACAGCAGCCGTGAACACAACAGTGGCGCTCCGTTTTACAGACGTGGAAACTGAGGCTCAGAGGTTACGTGAGCTGACCAAGGTCACACAGCTGTGGGTATGGCTGAGGCAGGATCCAAATCCAGTCTCCCCGACCCCTGGGCCACTGCCCTCCTTGCCGTACCGTCCTGCCTTGAGGTCTGCAGGCTGGGACATGGATGCCGGGGCCCTTACCACCTGGGGCCCAGAGAGTCACCGGGACAGGTTTCGGTAAGAGTACGGTGCCAGGCTGGAGGGAGGGGGTCCCAGGACTTCAGTGGGCAGTCCTGGGCCAGAGTCCTCCCCGCCCCTGCTGTCTGACCCCCGGGGCAAGTAGCTCATCTGTCCTGAGCCAGTCTCCTGAATCCTGGAATCCAAACGGGGACACGAGGGAAAGGGAGAGTGACTATTTGTGACAGAGCAATAAGCAAACACAGGGAGACAGGAGCTGGGGACGGTGGCCAGGGAGGTCCCGGGAGGGGAGCACGTTCTGGGTAGAGTGAAGAGCAGGCACAAAGGTGCTCAGAGAGGAAGGTGTGTGCCTGGTGTGAGGGACAGAAAGGACCTGGAAGTGGCTGCTGGGTACTGATGGCGGGAGAGGGAGGTGTGGGCACTCGAGCAGGGGTCGGGCCGGGCCTCAAAGGCCAAGGTGAGGACTCTGGTTTCATTCTGAGAGCACGGGAAGCCACCGGAGGGTCTGAATCTGGGTGGTGGTGTGATCTGCATTTTTCAAAAGATCCCCTGGGGCACTTCCTCGGTGATCCAGAGGCTAGGATTCTGCACTCTGAGTGCAGAGGGTCCCGGTTCGATCCCTGGTCAGGGAACTAGATCCCGCATATGGCAAAGAAGAGCAAAGAACCTGTGTGCTGCAACTTAGACCTGGCGCAGCCAAATAATTAAATAAAAGTAAATATTAAAAAGAAAGAAAGAAAAGATCCCTTGGGCTAGAGGAGTGGGGGAGGGTGTGGGAAGAAAACCAGGGAGCCCTGGTAGGTGGAGCCAGCCTGGTAGAGGGCCACCTCTCCCCGACTGGTCCGTGGGCTCCCGAGGGCAGAGTTCAGCCCATTCCTTCTACTTTCCCAGCATCGCATCAGGCCTGCCACAAAGCAGGTGCTCAGGAAAGCTGAGGGGCTTGCTCCGTGAGACAGGGGCTCTGAAGAAGTGGTGCGAGGGCAAGTCAGACAAGCCAGTCCTCCCCGTCCTTTCTGTGAGGACGCAGAAAACACAGCGGGCTCCTTACCCGGCTGCCCCATGCCGTTCAGCCGCACCATGAGGCGCCTCTGGTTCGGGGTGTACAGGTGGACGTCTGACAGCACGGTGTCGCTTCTGAAGGTGATCTCGTCCATGGCCGGTGCGGGAGCCAGTGACCATGGCCCGGGCTCCACAGTGACCATGGACGGCAGCACCTGAGGGGCGAGAGCAAGTCCTCAGACAGCAGCTCCCGGGGGGCAGGGGAAGCGGGGTGAACGACCCACCCAGGGGGCAGAGCGCTCCCGGTCACCCTGGAAGAAAGGCTTCTCTTTTTAGTCCTCTCATAATCCTGCAGGTCAAAGTCTCAGCCCTGGCAAGATAATAAACAGAACTGTTACTCTGTCTTGCACTGTGTTGACTTTCATAGTAACCTTTTATTTATGGCAAGGGATCCAAATTTCCATTTATACTGAAAACAGTTTTCCTACCCTTTTTATTTTTTCCAATCTTTTCGTTATGAAGAATTTCAAATACTAGCAAGGTGAGGGCACAGTGTAATAAACAGCCATATACCCACTGCTTAGATTCAATGATCATTCACATTGTCATATGTGATCAATCAATCTAGGTTTTTTTTTCTCCCCTGAACTGAGCACCTTCCAGACACCGTAACATTTTAACTCTAAATAATTCTTCAGCATCTCTGTCTTGTAAGAACATGCTCCTACATAACCTAAAGACCATTAGCAGACCTAAGATAACTAAGGATTCCTTTATATCATTTAAAACCCAGTTCACAGTCCGTTTTCTCCATTAGACAATTGTCTCTGGCAGCTAGTTTTTCCTAAAGCAGTATTTAATCACAATTTACACATCACATTTAGTAGTTTTTTTCCCTATAATCTTTTTTCTTCCTAGAAATTGACTCCAGCTGCCCACATATCATTTGTTTTAAAATCGTCTTTTTAAACTTTAAAAAAGTTAGTGGATTTAAAGCAAAATCAACTAAAGGAATCATTGTACAGGTGATATATAGGTTTTGAAACATTATGAATAACTAATATAACTAAAGTAACTAAAATTTGGAAACTCATGCTGGAGGCAAAATGGTTTAAAAACAGGAAGGCTTGGACTATGGAAGACAGTTTGGAGATTCCTTAAAAAACTAGAAATAAAACCACCACATGTCCCAGCAATCCCACCCCTAGGCATACACACTGAGGAAACCAAAACTGAAAAAGACACATGTACCCCAATGCTCACTGCAGCAGTATTTACAGTAGCCAGGACAGGGAAGCAACCTAGATGGCCAGTGACAGATGAATGGATAAAGAAGCTATGGTACATATAGCCAATGGAATACTACTCAGCCATAAAAATAAACACATTTGAGTCAGTTCTAATGAGGTGGATGAACCTAGAGCCTATTATACAGAGTGAAGTTAAGTCAGGAAAAAAATATTATATACTAACACATATATATGGAACCTAGAAAGATGGTACTGATGAAATTATTTGCAGGGAAGCAATGGAGACACAGACATAGAGAACAGA
The DNA here is from genome assembly GCF_019923935.1 of Bubalus bubalis. Classification (NCBI taxonomy): domain Eukaryota; kingdom Metazoa; phylum Chordata; class Mammalia; order Artiodactyla; family Bovidae; genus Bubalus; species Bubalus bubalis. Next base: position 34,688,872 of record NC_059180.1, read on the forward strand.
CTTCTGGACATGGTGGAGGGGGGCGTGTAGGGGAGGAAGGAAAGGGTGACATCATCATATGTAAAACAGAGAGCTGATGGGAATTTGCTGTATGACTCAGGGAGCTCAAACTGGGGCTCTGTAACAACCTAGAGGGATGGGGAGGGAGGTGGACGGAGCGTCAAGAGGGAGGGGACATAAGTATACCTGTGGCTTATTCATGCTGATGTTTGGCAGAAACCAACATACACACACAAAAATAAACTTTTCTAAAATGTGGGAAAAACAAAACAAAACAGGAAGGCTTGGGACTTCCCTGGCAGTCCAGAGGTTAAGACTCTGCACTTCTAATGCAGGGGGTGAGTTTGATCCCTGGTCAGGGAACTAAGATCCCACATGCCATTAGGCATGGCCAAAAAAAGAAAAGAAACAAAAACAGGAAGGCTCTTCCTCCATTCAAATGTTCCACCTCATCAAAAAGCATCAAACAGCACCAGCATGTAGACAGAGCCTAGGGCTGTGATGCTGGGCGGAGCGGGTGCTAAATCTGGTCTCCAACCTCCTCACTGACCCTGAGAAAATTACTTCACCTCTCTGGACCAGTTTCTTCAGCTAGTCTCAGCTCGCAGGGCTGGGGGGCAGCAGGATGTGGAGGCTGTGTGTCAAGCACTGAGCAGAGTCCTTGGTGCACAGCAATTGTTAATAAACCCCACAATTTTCTTGTCATGGGGTTGGTTTCAGGTGTTTGACACAAACCTGCCACAATCCCTGACCCTCCCATCTGGGTAGATGTGTGCACTAGCAGTGTGCCCCATGAATGTCATGAAACCTCTTGAGCCTCCATTCCTTCAATTGGAAAATGGGATCGTCATAAGCCACAGTCTACAAACTGAGTCCACATAACCGGAGTTCCTACATTTATGCACTTGCCAGGGGGAAGCAAGAGTATCAACACAAACGTTTTCTATAAAAGAGTCACTCCACGCTGGCTTTTCTATCTGATGCGACAAGCCAGCACAAAGTAAGTGGGTTGTGAGGTGAAGCTGTGAATCTGATAAATGGATGCAAGATTTCACGGTGTCAATGAAAGTGATGGAGGAGAAATGCTAGGGGTGGGTGGGTGGGGAGGGTTGTTGCCTCACAGGCAAAAGCCCTCAAACAATGAGGACTGGAAAAATTAGGATGGATCCACGAAGAATATCCAGTCTAAACACAGTGTAGATCAACCATGATCAATCGTTTTAAAGGCAGATTTGGCTCCCTGAGGACTGAAAGATTTAACACTGCAGTTATACACCAATACTTGTAAATATAGACAAAAAAAATAAGCTTGTATTCTTAACCTGCAGTTGAAATTTCTCCTGTCCAAGTACTAACCAGGCCCGACCCTGCTTAGCTTCTGAGATCAGATGAGATCGGGCACGTTCAGGTGGTATGATCTAGACTTCTTGACATTTCTATTTTGAAATCCAACCTGCCCCGGCCTTCCAGGAAACACTCTACAATGGAGTACTAGGTAAAGGGGATTCCCTTTAAGGGGGTTTTCCTAGAACCAGATCTCTGGGAATTACAGGGGCACCTTGGACCCGTCTCAGGGTCTACGTGAGCATTAAATAAGACAACGATCACTTTCAGGGTTCAATACATAGTAAGTGCTCAACTTACCCTGTGCCTCAGCTGGTAAAGAACCTGCCTGCCAGTGCAGGAGAGAGAAGAGACGCGGGTTTGGTCCCTGGGTCGGGAAGGTCCCCTGGAGAAGGGAATGGCTACGTGCTCCAGTATTCTTGCCTGGAGAAATCTATGGACAGAGGAACCTGGAAGGGTCTATGGTCCATGGGGTTGCAAAGAGTCAGATAGGACTGAGTGACTCACACTTTCACTTTCATCATTATAGCATTTATAAGAGTAATAACTAAAGGATGTGCTGGAAGATGGGAAAAGGCAATAATCAGTTTCTCTACTGAGGAACAGCTGACTCATGGTCGGTCTGGGAATTCTGAGGCTGGATGGGCTTCAGTCCCCTCTCCTGACTGGGGAGGAGGGAAAGGACACCCAAATGCAGATGGGCCCTCCGCCCCCTCCTTCGTGCTGTACATTCATCTCACAGGAGTTGCTGACACGTGTCGTTGGTTCTGCTAGGCTATGGGGCCAGACGCCGACGCTGTCATCCTAACCCTGCCAGGGCTGCCCGCTAAAAGCAGTTTGCCGGGATCTGGGGGTTGAACCACCTGCCTCCCTCCCAGGCTCTCTCTGCCAGGTGTCACAGGGTCATCAATGACCGGGAGCTGGGCGCGATTCTGCAGCCGAGGCCCAGGGCTGGGGGCCTGAGACTTGACCCAGCCACGGCGCGGGTCAGAGTCGGGGGCTCCAGGGTCCTCGGTCCTTGGGGCTCTTCGTTCCCTCTGCCATGCCGCCTCCGAAGACTCCAGCCGGCGGGCTACGCATGCCCTCTCAATCAGGAGTCACAGCTCCAGCATCGTCGTCCCTTCCTAATCCGAAACCCAGGGGGCTGCCTGGACCCCAAACGGAAACCCACAGGCAGGCTTGGACTCCTATCCCCTACATCCTCGCTTAGGGAAACTGAGGCTGATTGGGGACCCAGGCTTCAAGTCCTTGGGGGAGCCCGCGCTTCAAGGCCAGGTTCGGTGCCGAGAGGTCCCATGCATCCTTCCCCGTGCCGCCGCTCCTCCAAAGGGCTTACCCGCCGCCGGCCGCAGCCCGAAGTCACACCCAAGCCTCTCACCACGGCGCTCAGGCGGCCGCCATAGCGGGGCGGCCTGCGCAGGCGCGGCCCCACCGCCCCGCGACCCGTCTTCCTTGCGTCGCTTCGTGGCCACGCCCACCTGCCGAATCGCGCGTGCGCGCCAGCGTTGCTGTCAGCGGCAGCCCGGAAGAAGCTCGTTTTTCACCTGCGCAGGTTTGCTTTCACCTGCCCGGGTTTGGCGGGATGGTGGCTGGCCTGGGTGGGATGGACCTGCGAGTGCGGGAGCCGTTAGGTAACTCGCTCAAGGTCACCCAGCTAAGTGGCGAGGCTTGGATTCGAACCGGCTAATACTGCTCTAGAGCCTGCGCTGTGCTAGGTATTTGTTAATTATCCTTGCTGTTCAGTTCAGTTCAGTAGCTCAGTCGTGTCCGACTCTTTGTTACCCCATGGACTGCAGCGCGCCAGGCCTCCCTGTCCATCACCAACTCCCGGAGTTCACTCAAACTCATGTCTATGGAGTCGGTGATGCCATCCAGCCATGTCATCCTCTATCATACCCCCTTCTCCTCCCGCCTTTGATCTTTGCCAGCATCAGGGTCTTTTCCAATGAGTCAGTTCTTCGCATCAGGTGGCCAAAGTATTGGAGCTTCAGCTTCAGCATCAGTCCTTCCAATAAATATTCAGGACTGATCTCCTTTAGGATGGACTAGTTAGATCTCCTTGCAGTCCAGGGGACTCTCAAGAGTCTTCTCCAACACCGCAGTTCAAAAGCATCAATTCTTCGGCGCTCAGCTTTCTTTATAGTCTAACTCTCACATCCATACATAACTACTGGAAAAACCATAGCCTTGACTAGACGGCCCTTTGTTAGCAAAGTAATGTCTCTGCTTTTTAATATGCTGTCTAGATTGGTCATAACTTTTCTTCCAAGGAGCAAGTGTCTTTTAATTTCATGGCTGCAGTCACCATCTGCAGTGATTTTGGAGCCCCCAAAATTGCTTGTCACTGTTTCCACTGTTTCCCCATCTATTTCCCATGAAGTGATGGGACCGGATGACATGATCTTAGTTTTCTGGATGTTGAGTTTTAAGCCAACTTTTTCACTCTCCTCTTTCACTTTCATCAAGAGGCTCTTTAGTTCTTCTTCTCGTTCTGCCATAAGTGTGGTGTCATCTTGCTCTTAGTACTCATTAATATAATAGCTGGTACTCGTTTCATTCATTCATCCACTTATCAAGTCTCCAATATCAGGTGAGTGAAGAACCTCCGTGTTAATTGGCATCTAGTAGGAAATGAAATCTGGTTCAGCTGTTGCACATTCAGTAAATTTCCAAGCACATAGGACCACAGATGTAAAGAGTGCACACGTGTAATTCTTCAGCTTCCCCCATGTCTCAGATGGTAAAGAATCTGCCTGCAATGCAGGAGACCCAGGTTCCATCCCTGGGTGGGGAAGATCTCCTGAAACAGGGCATGGCAACCCACCCCAGTATTCTTGCTTGGGAAATCCCACGGAGAGAGGAGTCTGGCGGGTTACAGTTCATGGGGTTGCAAAGAGTCGGACACGACTGAGCGACTAACACTTTTACTTCACTTATGGAGTATTAACGTAAGTTTTATGGATAAAACTGGTGTGGCGTTAATAGGGTGACCAAACAACATAAATATTCTCAAAGGAAACAGATTGTTTCCTGAACTCCCCGGAACAGTACATGAAGAGTTGTCTGTGCATCTTGAGACCCCATTCTAGTCTTGATTGGGTTGTTCTCAGGGAATGTCTGGGTGGAAGGCACTCAGGTACTCCTGGCACCCAGGCACTCCTGGCACCCAGGCACTCCTGGCACATTGGAGCTGCTCAAAAAGTTCAATTTGCTGAATGAAAGAGGGAAGGTCACTGAGGAAGATGGCATAGACACCTCTGGAGTTGTTGTTTTATTTAAAAACTTGTGAGAATAGAGCAGGCAGAAAGTGGAAGTGTTAGCCACTCAGTCGTGTTCCATTCTGTGTGACCCCATGGACTGTGTAGCCCCCCATTCTCCAGGCAAGAAAACTGGAGTGGGTTGACATTCCCTTCTTCAGGGGATCTTCCTGACTGAGGGATTGAACCCGGGTCTCCTGCATTGCAGGTGGATTCTTTACTGCCTGAGTCACTGGAAAGCCCCCAACGCAGGCAGAGTCATCTTCTAGAAACAAAAGCCAGATTACATCTGTCCTCTGTTGAAACCCCTGGAGGCCCCTACCTTGGGCAGAGATCCCATCTCACACCCAACTGTGCTCCCTTCTAGCCACCCTGATCAGCTGTGTTCCCCTTCATGTGCTTTGCGCTGACTGTTCTGCTCACTAAGGGTACATCTCCCCAGGACACCCATCTGCCCTGCCCCATTCCCTCACCTCCTTTGGGCTTGTGATCAGGCATCCTCTTCTCAGCGAGATCTTCCCTGACCATCCTATTTAAAATAACCATCTCTCCCCACCCAGGCACTCTTGGCACATTGGAACTCCTCAGAAAGTTCAATTTGTCGAATGAAAGAGGGAAAGAAAGAGGGATGGGATGTGTCAGGGAGCTGGAGAGCCGCTGAGGGTCTGGGTCCCTCACTGTGATGTTGAGGGAATTCCCGTCATTGCAGGATTCCTAACAATCCTCGGGGTCAAGTTCAAACTCTTCTATCTGGACCCTGTTAACCTTTGTGCCCCAAGGCATGGACAGTATCCATTCTCATCTTTTTCCCATAGTTGTATAATATTTTGCTGGGCACATGCCTCTCCCTCAGTTTGTGTGTGTGTGTGTGTTATTTTTTTCTTCTCATCCTTTATTTTTTTGGCCACACCAGGCCGCATGGGGGACCTTAGTTCCCCAACCAGGGATTGAACCTGTGCCCCCTGCAGTGGAAACATGGAGTCTTAACCACTAGCACCACCAGGAAAGTCCTCTAAATTAAAAACTATTTCCCAGCCTCCCTTGCAGTAGAGTGAAGTCATGGGGTTAAACCAATGGGATTAAGGCAGTGGAATGTAAGGGGAAGTGTTATAGAGCAGTTTCTGGCACCCTTTCTTAAGCAGGAAGCTGAGGAGTCCTTGATCCCTGATACTTTGTCCCTTCCTCATTCATGAAGCCCAAAACAGATCTGCCCTGAGGGCCCTCCCTACACTAAGTTATGGCAGAGTGGCAACCCTGCTTGCGGGTCACCTCTTTCTGGCAGCCTTCCCTGATTCCTCCTCTGCCAGTTCATGTTGATGAGTCTGTGGGCCTGCCCAGTCCTCTCTGGTCTCCCCATCAGAGGGCTTGTGACTCCCCCAACCAGGTTGAAGTGCCTTGTCAGCAGGAGCAGCTGCTAGTTTTCATCAGCAACTCATACCAAATTTGTCCATATCTGCATGGGAAAAATTGGATGATGCTTGTAAAGCAGTTAGCATCGTCCTTTGCATGCTGTGAGCACTCAATATATAGCCACGGTACTTTTAGACTATTACAGTTGATCCTTGAACATGGGTTTGAACTGTACATCATATGTCAACTTATAGAAGCATTTTTTTCCACTAAATAAGTACTGTGATGTGACACAATCCATGGTTGTTTGAATCTGCAGACTGTAAAGTTATATTTGAATTTTTGATTGTGCAGAGGATCGGTGCCCCCCAACCCCTGCATTGTACAAAGGTCTACTATATTATTTCTTATATTGTATGTAGTTCATTCTGCCTAACACCAGGCACATTAGGGGGGTGGGTGAGACCCTTTGGTGAATAGGTTCAGCTTGATTGATTGTTCACCGTCCGGCCAGGCCCTGCAAATGGAAATTATTAATATTTATGGCTGCTGTAACAAATTTTCACAAATTTCATGGCTTAAAACAAAATGAATCTATTTTCTCACAGTCCTGGGGGCCAGAAGTCCAAAATCAAGGTGTCAGTAGGGCTGAGTTCTCCCTGAAGGCTATTGAGAAGAATCCTCCTGTATTAGCTTGAACTGCCATAACAAAATAGCATAGATTGAGTGGCTTAAACAACAGAAATCTGTTTTCTAACAGCTCTGGAGGCCAGAAGTCCAAGATGCAGGTGCCAGCGTGGCTGGGTTCTGGTGAGGAATCTCCCCTTGGGCTGCAGGCAGCCACTTTCTCACTGCGTCCTCATGTGACTTCTTGAGTGTGTGAGGAGAGAGAGAAGGAGAATGCTCTCTGGTGTCTCTCTTCTTCTAGTTTTGTTTTTTTGATGTGGGCCATTTTTATCTGTGTTATGTTTGGGGTTTTTGGCCACAAGGCATGTGTCATCTTAGCTCCCCAACCAAAGATCGAACCCACAACCCCCTGCATTGGAAGCTGAAGTCTTCACCACTGGACCACTGGGGAAGTCCTGCTGTCTCTTCTTATAAGGACACTAATCCTATGAAATCAGGGCCCCATCCTTATGACCTCATTTAACCTTAATTGCCTCCTTAGAGGTCCCATCTCCAAATACAGCCACATTGGGGGTTAGGGCTTCCACATACGAACTTGGGGGGACACATTCAGTCCATAATGCCTTTCTTGACTCTCTCCCAGCTTCTAGTGACTCCTGGTGACCTCTGACTTGCAGATGCAATGACACAGTTTCTTCTATCTTCACATGGCCATATTCCCCATGTGTCTATTCCACATCTCTTCTCTGAGGACACCAGTTGTTGGATCAGGGCCTCCTAATTCATTACCAGGCTTCCCTGGTGGCTCAGTGGCAAAGAACCCGCCTGTCAATGCAGGAGACATGGGTTCAGTCTCTGGGTTGGGACGATCCCCTGGAGAAGGAAATGGCAACCCACTCCAGTATTCTTGCCTGGAGAATCCAATGGATAGAGGAGCCTGGCAGGCTACCTCCATGGGGTCACAAAGAGTCAGACAGGACTGAGCAACTAAACAACAACAGCAAAATTCAGTATGACTTCATAATTACTTGCTCACCCTTCAAAGACCCTATTAACAAATACAGTCACATTCACAGGTTTGGGGCTAGGACTTGAACACATCTTTGAGCGGCGGGGGACGGTGGTGGGGCATAATTTGACTCCCAGTGGGAAATGTCTTAGAAAGGATGCTTGAAGACCTTGTTTTTCAGCTCCCAGCTATGAGTCACCTCAGCTATCGGGATCCTCTTGCTCGACATCGCGGGGCAGAGAAAAGCCAGCCCCATGTTGCTGTGTTCAAATCCTGACCCACAAAATCCGTAAACATAGCAGAAATGTTCTTATGGTCTATGTGGTCCTCAACCTTTTTGGCACCAGGGACTGGTTTCATGGAAGGCAATTTTTCCATGGACTGGGAGGATGGTTTTGGGATGATTCAAGCACGTGATATTTAATATGCATTTATGTCTGTTATTATTACATCAACTCCATCTCAGTGTCAGGGATTAGATCCTGCAGGTTGGGGACCCCTGGGGGCATCATGCCACTATATTTGGGGGTAGTTTGCAACACAGTGCTTCCCTGGTGGCTCAGACAGTAAAGAATCTGCCGGTAATGCAGGAGACTGGGGTTCAATCCCTGGGTTGGAGAGATCCACTGGAGAAGAGAATGGCAACCCCCTCCAGTATTCTTGCCTGGAAAATCCCATGGACAGAGGAGCCTGGTGGGCTACAGTTCATAGTATCTCAGAGTCAGACATCACAGAGTGACTAACACTTTTACTTTCACTTGTAACACAGCTACCAATGCTCAGAGTAGGGGAGAAGGAAACGCTGCCCTTCTTTGCAGAGCTTTGCAGGTTAGGGAGAGGTGGCCCCCCAGGCACCTGAGTCTCAGTTACACACACAACCACCCCTGAAGCTCAGACAGGTGAGGTGCCTTGCTCAAAGTGCCGGTCACTGAGTGGCAGAGCTGGGGTGCAGACTCAGGTTTGCGAAACAACCCTGTGAGTCTGTTGGATGGAGCCTTAGAGTGAAAAGCCCTTTCTGGCATCCCAGGCACGTCTTTTCCTTTGAGAGGCTCCCCTAGGCTTGGCGATGCAAGGGTTACTGTGCTAACTCCCATATCCTGGATCGCACATCACCCGTGCTGCCTGGACTAATGACAGATCATGTATGCAACGGAGGAAAGCGGACAGACTGCCAGATGTGTAGAAAGAAACCGGCTTGCAGGAAATTGCTATTAGGTGATCATTGTTAGCCTGGATATTCAGAGTCGCCACTTTTCCAAAGGTCGTGCATTTACCAAACGCTTGCTGCATTTTCCCCATCGGCCCTAGATTTTGTCCTCCTGGAGAGACAGCTCTTCCCCTGGATCTGCTGAGAGCAGGTGATTATAATTCTGTCCCCAGCCCCACCCCACCTCCCACCAGCTTCTGGCAGCAGCTGCTACACAGGCACAGGAATGCCTCTCTGGCTCCTGGCTCTGTGTAGGGAGGCACCTAGCTGACCTTGGTGTGCAATGAGCTGGGTTCAAATCCCAGCTGGGCCACTGAGTAATCATAGACACTCATTTGATGCCTGATGGTGGAGAGCTTTTCACATGCTAGGCACTCGGGCAAGTTACTTCTTTGAAACTTAAGTTTCTAAGTTCTCAAGTACTGATGATAACACCACCTACCTTGAAGTGCTACTGTGAGAAGGAGTGAAACAGAACGTGGAAACAGACATGACTGAGCGACTGAGCACAGGAGCCTCTGCGAATATATATTGGCGAGAACAAAACACGACACACTGAATAAAAGCAATCCGTGTAAATAGGTACTCAAACAAAAGTGTCTCAGTCTGTTGAAACTGCATAACAGCATACTGTACACTGGGTGGTTTATAAACAATGGCCACTCTGGAGGCTGGCAGTCTGAGATCAGGGTGCCACCATGATTGTGGTGAAGGCCCTCCTGGCGTGATACATTCTGGCCAATGCTTGGACACAAGTGTTGGTAAATCGCTATTCATAGTAGCAAAAAGAAACAGCCTATGTGTCCATCGACTGAAAAATAGAAAAATAAAATGTGGTCTCTCCATATAGTGGGGAAATTATCCAGCCTTAAAATGGAAGCGTTGATACGTGTTACGATGTGGATGGACAGTGACCCTCAGTGAACTGTGGCAGACGCAAAAGACCGCACACACACGGTAAGATTCCACGTGTAATGAAACATCCAGAAAAGGCAAATCCACAGAGACAGCAGGCAGACAGGAGAGAGTGAAAAAGTGGAGAGAGACTGCTTGATGGGTCACTCCTTTGGGAGTGATGAAAATGGCTTGAAACCAGATAGAGTGACTATACAACATTGTAGATGTACTAAATGCCACTGAACTGTACACTTTATTATTTTTTTAAATTTATTTGGCTGCATCAGGGCTTAGTTGCGGCACGTGGGATCTTTTGTTGTGGGGCACAGACTCTCTAATTTAGTGTGCGGTCTCAGTGGTTGCGGCTCTCCGGTGTAGTAGCTCCGAGGCACGTGGGATGTTAGTTAACGGACCAGGGATCGAACTTTCGTCCCCTGCATTGCAAAGCAGATTAAATCACTGGGCCAGGGTTCACATAAGTCCCTAAATGTTACACTTTAGAATGATGTATTTTATATGAGTTTTACTTTAGTAAAACAAACAAAAAAAAAATCCATGAATGAACTTCCCTAGTGGTCCAGTGGCCAAGACTCCTTGATCCCAATGCAGGGGGCCCAGGTTTTATCCCTGGTCAGGAAACGAGTTTCCACATGTCACAACTAAGAGTTTGTATGCTGAAACTGAAAAAAAAAAGAAAAGAAAAAAGATCCCTTGTGCTGCAACTAAAGATCCTGCATGCCACAATTAGGACCCAGCACAGCCAAAATAAATAAATATTTAAAAAAAATCCATGAATTCATAATGAAACTAAAAGACTTTTTATTTTTAAACTTTTTTTATTATTATTTTTTAAAACTGGATACTATACAATAAATAGCTAAAGTGAAGTTGCTCAGTCATGTCTGACTCTTTGTGGCTCCATGGACTGTAGTCCACCAGGCTTCTCCATCCATGGGGTTTTCCAGGCAAGAGTACTGGAGTGGGTTGCCATTTCCTTCTCCAGGGGATCTTCCCCACCCAGGGATCGAACCCAGGTCTCCCACATTGAAGGCAGACGCTTTACCCTCTGAGCCGCCAGGGAAGTCCTCAAAGACTTTTTAAAAAGGAGGGCATGGATGGAAAGCTTCAGTGAGAAACTGTGGATGGAAGGATGAATAGTAATAGAAAATCACTCTTAAAATCACCTTGATAATGACCGATCAGATGAGAACCATCAATGGATGTTGAAACCCTTGGGGAAAAGACAGTTGAGATATAAGATAGACACAGAGTCCACACTGACCTGACCAGACGGGCACATTGATCTCAGACTTCCAGCCTCCAGAGCAGTGAGGAGGAAATTCCTGTTGTTTATAAGCTGCCCAGGCTGAAGTGTGCCATGATAGCAGCTAGAATGAACCAGGGTATAACAGGCTGCTGCTTCTGCTGCTCGGTCGCTCAGTCGTGTCCAACTCTGCGACCCCATGGACCGTAGCCCACCAGGCTCCTCTGTCCATCGATTCTCCAGGCAAGAATATTGGAGTGGGTTGCCATCTCCTTCTCCAGGGAATCTTCCTGACCTGGGGATTGAACTCGTGTCTCCTGCTTGGTTGGCAGGCAGATTCTTTACCACTGAGCCACCTGGGAAGCCCAAGAGATAACTTATATGCCATCAAAGTCACTATTTTAAAGTGTAAAAATGGGTGGATTTTGTGTATTCACAGCATTGCACAGCCAGTACCACTGTCTAATTCCAGAATGGGATCATCACCCTCAAACAAACCCTGTGCCCATCAGCGCCCTCCTGTAACCAAAAGTGGGGGTCTGGCTGCTCGCCACTCAACAGCTAATAAAGAGGCCAGGTTGGTGGAAAGGAAAGTTTGCTTTATTTTGGATACTAGCAACCGGGAGGAGGGCAGACACCTGTCCAAAGGCTGACACCCCCCGCCCCCGCCCCAACACCCCCAACAACCAGTGGGCAAGAGCTTTTATAGACAGAGGGAGGGGTTACTTGTAGAGACAGCACAGTGAGCTCTGACAGTCATCTTGAAATTGGTTCTGTGGTGGTCTGACCAGCATCATCTTGATCATTTTAAGTACAATTAACCTTCAGTTCCATATTCCCAGGTGGCTCGGTAGTAAAGATTCCACCTGCCGATGCAGGAGACTCGGGAGATGTGGGTTCAATCCCTGGGTCAGGAAGGTCCTCTGGAGGAAGAAATGGCAACCCACTCCAGTATTCTTGCCTGGAGAATCCCATGGACAGAGGACAGCCATGGGGTCCTCTGACAGCCCTGGCGGGCTACAGTGTATGGGGTCGCAAAGAGTTGGACACAACTGAGCAGCTAAACAACACCAACCATCCACTCAATTATCTCTGTTGCACACCTGTTTTATTTTCTTCCTAAGCCTGTGGTGCTCCAGAATGACCTGCTATTTAATTTCTTCTTGTTTATCATCTGTCTCTTGCACTAGAATGTAAGATGCGAGACAGCAGGGCCAGGCCTGCCTGCCTCATTGTTATCCTGAGTACATGGGGCGCGATAAGGGGCTCTTTGCAGGATGAACAAGAGGCTGGAGACCTTCAGAGCGCCTCCGGAGGCTCTGTTGCCCCCATGTGTCATGGGGAGGATGTAGCTTCAGAGAAGCTGCCCTCTGACATCCCAATGACTCCCTGTGTGTGGCAGGGAAAAGAAAATCCCAGTCGGAGTGGATCAAAATGTTCCCTTTTTGAGATCAGCTTAAGAAGTCACCCTGTTCTCTTCCCGTGTCTGGCTTTGGGAGAGTAATGAATATTTCCAAGTGTCACATGCCTGCTCTGTTTCCTTTTTTCCCCAGATTACCCCAGACCCAGGATGTTGGGGGAAGACCTTGAATGGCACCTTCTCTTCCCTGCAAGGCTCCCTCCCTCTTCTGATTATGGCTGTCTCCTCACGAGGTATCTGATCGCTGTATCTTGGCCCTTATTGTAGTAGCAAAGCAGTGGAATCAGTGGGGTCTAGTTAGTGGGGTACATCCTCTGAAGAGCGGGGGCAGTATTGGGGGATGAGGGGAACTAATATACCATCCCCCCCCACCCAGGGAAGAATTAGCTTCTTTCTTTCCTTTCTTCCTTCCTCCCTTTAAAAAATTATCTTGTAGCTGCTTTTCTTTTGCTTATAATTTTAACATTTTATTTACTTATTTTCATCTGCACTGGGTCTTCATTGCTGCACGTGGGCTTTCTCGAGTTGCAGTGCATGGGGGGCTACTCTCTTGTTCTGGTAAACGGGCTTCTCATTGCAGTAGCTTCTCTTGTTTTAGAGCACGGGCTCTTGGAGTTCAGGCTTAGTAGTTATGGTGCACAGGCTTAGTTGCTGCGTGGCTTGTGGGATCTTGCCGGGCTAGGGATCAAACCTGTGTCCCCTGCATTGGCAGGTGGATTCTTAACCACTGGACCACCAGGGAGACCCTAGAGCTGCTTTTCAACTGTCTCTGCCCCAACAGCCTCTTTTGGTGGGTCTCCTCTCTGGCTCCTACTTCATCTTATTTAACATATATCTATTTCCTTCAAGTTTGGGCAGGAATTGATCTTTGCTAGCTATGTTAGGGGCAGCAAATCTGGAACTCGAAGCCATGTCCTGGTTAGTAATTCCTGAACCAATGGAGGCTGTGCCAGCCATATCACTTTTTATTTTTTAATCGCTTTTAATTCTCACAACTCTGTGAGAGAAGTATTGTTTCCATTTTACAAAGAGGTCAGGGGGGTTAAGTCATGGGCCTAGCATCCATTCCTTTCCTTTTCTTTCCCTCCTTTCCATCCTTCTTTTCTTAAAACATGAAGAATATTAATAAATGTTATTTTTTTTGGAGCAGTTCACAGCAAAATTGAATGGAAAGTTACAGAGATTTAGATTCAGTACGTCCCCTGAAAACTGCTCCCCCTACCCCCAATCCATAGCCCCAGGGACCTCTCCATCTAAGCTATAGTTCCTTTTTCTCCCAGTGCCTTGAAATCTGATGCACAGGTGGGCAGTCACGGTCTCGACATTCAGGTGACTTTGATGGATGCCCAGGACTCCTCTCATAGAGAGAGAGGCTCTCTTGTTGTTTTTTTTTTTGAGATTTTTTTTTTTTAAAATGTGGACCGTTTAAAAGTCTTTATTGAATTTGTAGCAATATCACTTCTGTGTTACGTTTGGTTTTTTGGCCCTGAGGCATGTGAGTTCTTAGACTCCTAACCCGATATTGAACAAGCACCTCCTGTGTTGGAAGGCAAAGTCTTACTTACTGGACCACCAAGGAAGTCTCTCTTGTCTGAGAGTCCTCTGGGGGCTGTGGCTGTATTTAGTAAGGACTTCCTAGAACGTGTTGTGGTTTGAAATGCTGGACTTGGCGGATAGGGAATAGGCTGGAGAGGAGGAAAAACACGGAATTGGGGTCAGGAGGGGTCTCAGGCAGCTTAAGGGAGGCAGGGGTCGAGATTCTGGGCTCTGCACTCCAGGAGACCTATGAGACTTCGGCTCCCACCTGTGAGACTTTGGGTGACCACGCTGAGCGTTGGCTTCCTTCTGGGTGGGCCAGAACAGGCTGATTTAATGCCTTATCCCCTGCAGTGCTCCCCCCTGCCACCCTCATGTAGGCACCCCTGCCCCCAGAACAGGAGTAGAGAGTTGTTGGAGAGTCAGGTTGCAGATGGATCCCTTTGATTCTGTTCCCAGCCTTTGTCATCTTTTCCCCCCCACCTTTCTCCAACTCGAAATTTCTCTTTTTTAGCTGACGACACTCCGTGAGCCTTTAGATCTCACAGAGCCGCTTTGATCATATGGCTCACCATCATCAGATCCTTTTATCTCGGAAAATTTAGCGAACCAGATCTAATCAATACAGAGTGGCAGAGGGCTCGTGGAAGGTCCATGTCTTCCAGGGCCTCCTTTAAGAGCCCTGCCTCGGATGAGGGTGCCCTTGCCTGGGAACTCGCACTTGGCTGGCCACACCCACCCTGGACCCACGAAGCAGTGCAGAACACAGCACCCTGGCTCAGAGGCTTGCTGCATGCTTACATGCATCATCTCCTATTCTCCAAGCTGCCTTAAGAGGGAGACACCAAGACTGGCCCCATTTTGCAGACCAGCAAACTGAGGCTGGGAGATGCACAGTCACTCAGTTCCTAGGGGGCTGGCCCAGATGGGTCTTATTACCGAAAAGTGTGTGGAGTCTGGCTGCTTACCATTCAAAAGCCAATAAACAGGCCAGGTTGGTGGAAAGGCTTTATTTCAGATGCTGGCCACTGGATGGGGACGCAGAGGGTGGTAGACATCTGTCCAAAGGCTGACTTTCCCTCCCCTGGCAACCAGTGGGGCATGAACTTTTATAGACAGAAGTCAGGGCTGGGGGACTACATGCAGAATCTGACAGTCATCTTCAGATTGGTCATCGGTGGTCTGACCGGCATCATCTTGGTGGTTTTAGGTACAGTTAATTTTCAGTTCCAGAGTCCATTTGTTCCCCTTTCTTTGTGGTCAGTTCTCAGAATTGTGGCAGCTCATGTCCTGGGTACAGTCTGGTCACCATGTCGTTAACTTCTCCACCTGGTGTTTAGTATCTATAAGACAACTCGCAGGATGTGGCTCAGATTATCAGTAGCCCTTGAGAAAGAACTAAAGGTCCCTATGTTTAATGACTACATCATTATTATTTGGTTTCCTTTTTTATTTTGATTGTTTCCGTTTTTTCAGCATTTCTCACTTCTCTGATTAAACTTATTCTTTGATTAAAGTTTTTGCACAGACAGAAGGCAGGCAGAGGGCATGGTATGGGGGAGGGCAGGGCAAGGACCACAGGGTCCTGCTCATTTCAGTCCGACCCTGAAAAGTGGTTTGGAAAAGTCAAGGGAATCTTCTAAGCTGTGCTTCCAGCTTTCTGGAGTCAGGCAGCCTCAGGGCCAATATTGTCCTTGCCCCTCCTCCCCCACTTAGATCATGTTCTCCCAGAAGCAGCCCCAGAGATGAGAATTCACGGGCAAGTGATTTATCAAGGAAGTGTTTCCGGGAGAAATTGGGAAGGGAGTGAGGGAGACAGGACAAGGAAGGCGAGAATACCAGCAGGAGAGAGAGGTCAGGCGGAAGGCCAGCCTCAGCCCGATCCCACAGGGAACCCTAGGGCAGAAGTCACGGCACAGTCTTTCTCTTGCCTTGAGACAAGTGCAGGAGTCTCCTAGGGCCGTTGTAAGAAAGGAGCACAAACTAGGCGGCTTAGAACAACAGAAGGAGTTTCTCTCATGATTGGGCTTCCCCACTGGGTCAGCAGTAAAGAACCCGCCTGTCAATGAAGGAGACCCGGGTTCAATCCCTGGGTCAGGAAGATCCCCTGGAGGAGGAAATGTCAACCCACTCTGGTATTCTTGCCTGGGAAATCCCATGGACAGAGGAGCCTGGTGGGCTATAGTCCATGGGGTTGCAGGAGTCGTACATGACTTACTGACTAAACACACACACACACACACGCATACACATATACACACATACGCACGCTCTCTCTCTCTCTCAGTTCCAGAGACGCGCACACGCACACGCGCGCACACACACACACACACACATATGCATGCTCTCTCTCTTTCTCAGTTCCAGAGGCACAGACACACACACACACACACACACACATATACACATACTCTCTCTCTCACTCTCTCTCTCTCTCTCTTTTTCTCAGTTCCAGAGGCTAGAAGCCCAGAAGCAAGGTGTTGGCAGGGCCAGGCTCCCGCTGAAGGCCCCTGGGAAAGGTCTACTGCACGCTTGTCTTCCAGCTGACAGCCCTGGGTGTTCCTTGCCTTGTAGACTCCAGTCCCCGCCTCCATCTTTGCGTGGTCTTCTCTACTGTGTCTACATCTTCTCTTCTTCTTACAAGAACCTTTGGATCTAGGGCCCTAAGAGATAATCCAAGATGATCTTCTGACGACAGACTCACTCCTCCAATGTCTAATCCACTCTGCTGCTTTCCTAGAGCATCTGACCCTGCATAGCCTTATGTGTGTGTGCGTGTGCTTGGTTATGTCCGACTCTTTGCAGCCCTGTGGACTCTCGCCCACCAGGCTCTTTTGTCCATGGGATTTCTCAGGCAAGAATACTGGAGTGGGTTGCCATTTCCTTCCCCAAGGGATCTTCCCAACCCAGGGATCAAACCCGCATCTCCTGCCTTGGCAGGCAGATTCTTTACCATTGAGCCACTTGGAAAGCCCATATTCCTGT
Source organism: Bubalus bubalis (assembly GCF_019923935.1). NCBI lineage: Eukaryota > Metazoa > Chordata > Mammalia > Artiodactyla > Bovidae > Bubalus > Bubalus bubalis. The sequence goes on from NC_059180.1 coordinate 34,705,768, forward strand.
ACCTCTTCTTTTTTATTTTTAAAATTTTGGGCTGTGCCAAGCAGAATGGGAAATCCCAATTCCCTGACCAAGGATCGCACCCATTACCCGCCCCACCAACCCCCCTGCATTGAAAGCATGGAGTCTTAACCTTTGGACTGCCAGGGAAGTCCCAGCCCTATACCTCTTTTGATGGCTTGATTGGAAGCCCTGGAAACCAGCAATGGCAAAAATACACTAAAAAGTGTGACCATGTGCTTGGGGACTCTAGCATCAAACAAATGGAAAAGTTGGGAAAGCCAGCCCTTCAGAGGGACAGGATCCAGAGAGCTCAGGAAATTTAGAACTGAAGCAAAGGGTCCTGGCTCAAGGCCTTACCTTAGAAATGGGGTAATTGTAGCCTCAAGGACTTTCCTTCATTGAGTCCTCTCTTCATAATGCATATTTTGGAAAGAGGAGCATCTAATTGGTCTACCTTGCCGTGAGTAAACAGGGCACCTTGATTGACAGTCCCCTAGGGCTGCGCAACGGAGCAGTTAGTTCCCCTAAGAAAAGCTAGGGTACCATTGCCTGAAGGAGAATGGTGCTGGGCAGCCTCAAACCCCAGATGCTCACCGAGAGTCCCTTCCCACTCCGGGTGTGCCAGGCATATCAGGGTGCTGGTGGTTTTGCAAAGACCATGCTCTCACTCTGGGTACCCAGAATGCCCTCCCTTGCACCTTGGCCGTTAATTAGTACCTCCTCATCCTTGGAGCTCTCCATCCCTCCCCATCCCCTCACTGGGCTGAGTTAAGGGGACTCTGTGCTCCCACAGGGGGCCCTGGGCTTCCTTCTGTCAGCTCCTAGAGGAGGCTGCGCTGTGGTCTGCCCCTCCTCTCTCCAGCCAGCTTCTGGCCATGGTGCCAGCTCAATAAGTATTGACGTTTGGTGTGACCGTGGCTATTCTTCCTGTTCTGTGGGGGAATTTTAGCCACAGTTGAAAAGGGCAGCTTCTGCACAAAAACAAAAATTTCGATTTCTTCGTTCCCAGTTGAGAAAATGTGTTGCAGTTCAGGGCAGCGCTGAGCTCAGTGGAGAAGGAAAGAACAAGAGAGTCAGGGAGGCGGGGGTGGTTCTGGGAAGGTGGGCTGGCAGGAAGGCAAGCAGGAGGGGAAGGCAAGCAGGAGGTGCTGCACGTTGTCTGGGATTAAGTTGGATCCAGAGGCTGGGATGCTGTGGGGAGGGGGGCACCCACAAGAGACCTGGAACTGGGTATGGGAACTGTTGCCCAAACTTAGCCTCCGTTCCCTAGTGCCAAAATAGAAACTCAGAGACAGGGACTTTCCTGGTGGCTCAGTGGTAAAGAATTCACCTGTCAGTGCAGGAGACGCGCGTTCGATCCCTGGTCCGGGAAGATTCCACATACTTTGGGGCAGCTGAGGCCCTAAGCCACAACTGCAGAGCCCATGATATAAATCCTAAGAGCCTCAACTACTGAAGTCCACGTGCCCCAGAGCCCGTGCTCCGCAACAAGGGAAGTCACCGCAGTGAGAAGCCTGTGCACTGCAATGAAAAGTAGCCCTCACTCACTGCAGCTAGAGAAAGCCCATGCACAGCAATGAAGACCCAGCACAGCCAAAAATAAATAATAGTTAAAAAAATAAACGTGGAGACAAGAATTTTGGGTGTAGTAGAATTCTAAGAGTAGCTTTCATTGCTTTGGCTGGCAAAAGAGGCCACAGCGGGCTAAAGCCCTGAAGACCATGTGACCTACCCTGGAGTGGGGAGTGAGGAGTTTTGTAGCATTCAAGGAGCAGGGTGTGATCAGCCTGTGGACATCTCTCAGATTGGTTGGCATCAAGGTGAAGCTTCAAGCCTCATCAGCCTTCTGGTTGCAACCAGTCTAGGGTCTGTGTTCTTGTGGTCAGCAGTTTCCATCTGGAGGGGGTCAGCTTCCTGCAAAAGCAACTCAGGAATGTGTGTGAGGCCTTTATCTGTAGCTTTTGGGGAACTGGGAGTTCTGTGATTCGGCTAAGGGGCAGCATTAGAGTCTAAACTGTTACCAGTGCCCCAGCCCCAACAGCAAGTCTTTGTTCCTTACCTTTTCATGTTTCCCAGTCATTAACTCTCAAGTCAGCACTTTACTTCAAAAGACAAGGACACAGGGGCTTGTACGTGGTTTCAGAATCAACAGCCATCCCCAGGGGAGGCAGTGCCATGTGGGCCCCAAGGCCCAGGCTTTGAAGTCTTGGATTCAAGTCCTCTTTTGCTAACAAGCTATGTGAATGTGGGCAAGTTATGTCTCAGAGCCTCAGTTTCTTCCATCTGTAAAATGGGGTTAAGGAGCGCCTCCACATGACAGAGTGGTTCCAGGGATTAAAGGGAACAGCCCAGTTTGGTCCATGGTTTATAGTATTTGCTCAATAAATACAATTGTCTCTCTTCAGTCCCTGAACAGTTCACATAGAACTCTGGTCTCAGGCCAAATCCAGCCTGGCTTTTGTGAATAATGTTTTATTGGCACATTTTATTGGCAAACAGCCAAGCCCACTCTTTTGCCTTTGTGGCTTCTCACAGGATACAACAACAGCAGGGTTTGCTGCCAAAATCTTGGCCCGCTGTGCACTGATGCCCAAAAGCAAAAGGGAGGCAGAGGTTCGGGGGGACGAGCAAAGAGTAGCTTCATTCTTTGCCAGGCAAAGAGGGACTAGAGGAGGCTATTGCCTCAAGAACTGTGCCCCTCTCGGTGGGAAGTAGGGAGAGGTTTTATAGCCGGGGCTTCTGGGAATGAAGCTCTTGCATTTCTTTTCTTCTGCAAATTTACTGTCAAAGCTGGCATCAGGTGGCTGAGCAGCTGGGTCTAGTGTCCCTGAAGTTATCGGCCCTTGACCTTCTTTTTGAAATGCAGAATGCTGCCAGAGAGTGTAGGAGGTGAACAATGCCGGGTGCAGAGCACAGTTCACACGGTGTCTGAGAGTAATTAGCTTTGTTTAGTTTTGTGAAGGACAAGTCTAGCTGCAAGCCTTCATTAGTAGCGATAGCTAAAGACTACATGACTGAAGCGACTTAGCAGCAGTGGCCGCCAATGGTGTTTAACTCCTGCAGGCCTGTTTGGCTGGCATATGCCAAAGGCTGTTCACTCATTTCTGTTTTTTTCTACAACATTCTCATCCAGATCTCCACCAAGGAACTCTCATCATGGCCCCAGAAGCCCTTCTGCCATGAAGTGTCTTGGCAAGCAGAGAGCAGGGTGCCTTTGAGTTCAGTGCAGATTTTGTTTTTCAGTCATTCAGTCGTGTCTGACTCTTTGCGACCCCATGGACGGCAGCATGCTAGGCTTCCCTGTCCTTCACCATCTCCCAGAGTTTGCTCAAACTCATGTCCATTGACTCAGTGATGCCATCCAATCATCCCATTCTCTGTTGCCCCCTTCTTCTCCTGCCCTCAATCTTTTCCAGTGTCAGGATATCTTACATTGAGTCGTCTCTCCACATCAGGTGGCCAAAGTCTTGGAGCGTCAGCATCGGCATCAGTCCTTCCGGTGAATATTCAGGGTTGATTTCCTTCAGGATGGACTGGTCTCATCTCCTTGCTGTCCAAGGGACTCTCAAGAGCCTTCCCCAACACCACAATTTGAAAGCATCAGTTCTTCGGCATCAGTTCTCAGCCTTCTTTATGGTCCAACTCTCACATCCATACTTCTGGAAAAACCATGGCTTTGACTATGCAGGCTTTTGTCGGCAAAGTGATGTTTCTGCTTTTTAATCCGCTGTCTTGGTTTGTCATAGCTTTTCTTCCAAGGAGCAAGCATCCCATTTAGCATCTTCCTTACCTACAATCATGTGTTAGGACATGGTGTCCAGGGTCAGACAGGGAACCCCCTCCCCTTGGCCCTCTATCATGAGTCAGAAAGGAGCATCATTGGTAATGCCTATGAAAATATTCCTGACTTAAAGTAGAGCTTTTTGGGGGATATGGGGGTCTTTCTAGTGGGCTCTGAACACCTCACTTCTCTTTGCAGCAGGATTGCAGGGTTAGGAGTGTTGGTTCTGGGCAAATTACATCACTTCCTCTGTGTGCCTCAGTTTCTCTATCTGTAAAGTGGGAATAATGCTAGCACATTCCTCATAGGATTTTTGTGAGGATGGAGTCAATGTGGGTACAGTATTTCTCACAGGGCCTGGGACACAGCAAGCACTCAGTATTTACTGATTTGTGGTCGTTTTGTTAATCATCTGGGTAGGGACATGGAAAGGGCTTCTCTGGTGGCTCAGCAGTCAAGAATCTACCTGCCAATGCAGGAGACCCAAAAGACTCAAGTTCGATCCCTGGATCTGGAAGATCCCCTGGAGAAGGAAATGGCAACCCACTCCAGTATTCTTGCCTGGAGAATCCCAGGGACAGAGGAGCCTGCGGGGCTGCAGTCCATGGGGTCGCAAAGAGTCGGACAGGATTGGTGACTAAATAACAATAGCAGGGACACGGAGAAGACCCTCAGCCTTCTAGAGACCCTCTCCTGAGCTCGCTGACAATGCTCGTAGCCCTGGAGCCCCGATGTGCAAGGACGAGCGGGCACGTCAACCCCACCTGCTCTGACCTTTGCGTCCAGTCAGCTTCCCTTCACCAAGGCTCTTTTATGAGCCGCTTCTTCACTGCATACTGTCAGGCAGAGGAGGTGTTTTTCAGGCCAGCCGACAGTGTGAAGTGTGAAAAGGTTAAAGTGGGGAGGTGGGAGATGAGGCGTACATAATGGGAAGGACGTGAGGCCCAAAGCAGGGAGTCATAATTGCTAAATGGAGGTAGCTATGCTCATTCTGTCCCCAACATGCCTGCCTTAAATCACTCTGTGGACCTGGGTTCTGGGTGGGACCGTTAACCATGACACTCCTGTCCCTGGAAGATGGTCATGAGACCCAGGATGGCCAGTCATAGAGCGCCAGCCTCCTGGTGATGTAATCAGGCCAATCAGATTCTCCTTTTAGATTAGCCTGTGGATTTGGGGAGATGGATGCTTTTGTTCTCCTAGGGTTGCCAGGCCAGGAGGAAGCATGTGGACAGAGCCTGAAAAACAGAAGCAAGCAGAGCTCATAGATTGGTAAAGACAGAGTCCTGCTGATAGAGATCCTTCCAGCTCCTGGATACAGCCATGGCTGGAGCTAAGCACCCAGACCTCCCCAATTATATGAGCTCTTTTGAGCTTAGATTCTTATTTAAAAAAATATTTTTAAATATTTATTTTAATTAATTACTTTGGCTGTGCCAGGTCTTAGTTGCAGCAAATGGGATCTAGTTCCCCAACCAGGGGTTAAACCCAGGTCCCCTGCATTGGGAGCTTGGAGTCTTAGCCACTGGACCACCAGGAAAGTCCCTGAGTTTAGACTTCTTTAAGTTAGGTTTCTGCAACTTGAAACTGAATGAGGATAAACAGTATGAGATTTATTGAGCACTTACCCTTTGGCCAGACACAGTGCTAAGAATTTGATGAACATTATCTGATTCGTTTCTGGTAAGTTGCTTCATCTCTTGGAGACTTAATTTGCTAGTATGTAAACTAGGTGTGTTCTGACTTGGTGACTCAGACAGTAAAGAATCTGTCTGCAGTGCAGGAGACCCAGGTTCGATCCTTGGGTTGGGAAGATCCCCTGGAGAAGGGAATGGCTACCCACTCCAGTATTCTTGCCTGGAGAATTCCATGGACAGAGGAGCCTGGTGGGCTACAGTCCATGGGTCACAAAGAGTTGGACACAACTGAGTGACTAACACTTTCACTTTCAAAGCAGGTATAATGTTGTAAGAGTAAGACTGTTGGGAGACTTAAGTAAGTAAAACATACAGAGTGCCTGGCATATCGTAGTGGTGTCACAGAGAAGAACTGACTCTATGTTGGAACTGTCTCTTTTACTTTAACCTTTGCTTCTGTTCACTGAAAGTATACTGTCCATACATAACAGCCTGCCTCAGGGAACCCTGCCTCTCTGCCTGACTGCTAAGTCACTTCAGTCATGTCCGACTCTGTGCGACCCCTGAAGGTTAAACCAAAATGCCTTTGTCTGGGACCCTGTCCACCTGTGGATGGCTACAGGAAGGAAGAAATCAACACATCCCCTCCCTGAGACTGGCCATTCTAGGAATGGCCTATGTGAATGTGAATGTGAATGCCATTCACATTTGCAAGATGAATGGCATCCAGACCCTGTAAGATGGTTATTTTGAGACATTAGTCTTCCATCTTCCCCGTCAGCAGGCTTTCTGAATAAAGTCGTTTTCCTTGCCTCAACACCTCATCTCTTGGTTAATTGGCCTGTCATGTGGCAAACAGAGTGAGCCTGGACTCTGTAACAGCAGGTCCTCATGAAACATCAGATACTTTTCTCAGACTAGGGAACTCTGTGATGAGCATCTTTGAATGTACCTTTTGGAGCAATTGCTTCTCTATTTTTCAAAGTGGAAATTCAGGATCAGGAGTATGCCCTCATTAAGGTCCTCAACACACAGCCCCTGACTGCTCTTCAGAAACTTGCCAGTTGTATTAGTTATCTGTTGCCATGTAACAAATCACCACCAATTTAGTGGCTTAAAGAGCATATCTCTATTATCTCACCATTTCTGTGGATCAGGAGCCCAGGCGTAGATAGGTTAGGGCCTCTGCTTTAGTCTTTTTTTTTTTTTTCTTTTAATTTATTTTAGCTGTTCTAGGTCTTTGTTGTTGCACTTGGGCTTTCTCTAGTTGCAGTGAGTGAGGGCTACTCTCTAGTTGCAGGGTGCAGGCTTCTTATTGCATTGGCTCCTCTTCTTTCAGGGCACAGGCTCCAGGGCACATGGGCTCTGGAGCTTGGGCTCAGTAAATGTCATGCATGGGTTTAGTTGCCCTGTGGCATGTGGCATCTTCCCTGACCAGGGGTTGAACCCGTGTCCCCTGCATTGACAGGTGGATTCTCAACCACTGGACCACCAGGGAAGTCCTGCTTCAGTCTTTTGTAAGCCTACAGTCAAGCTGTTGACTGGGGCTGGGGTCTCATTTGAAAGCTCCACTGAGATAGGATCTGATTCCAAGCTCACTCGGGTTGTTGGCAGGACTGAATTCCTCCAGAGCTGTTTGCTAAGGGTCTCATTTCCTCACTAGTTGGAGGGCCATGTATAGCTGCTGGCCATGCTGGCCTTTGCAACATGAAGTGTGCAGGTTGAGAAGGCAAATGGAGAAAGCATGCCAGCAGATCATCACAGTCTCTTATAACCAGAGAAATGACATCCTGCCACCTTTGCTGCATTCTGCTGGTTAGACACAAGTCCCATGTCTCACTCACAGTCACAAAGATGGGAATTACATGAAGGTGGGCTCACTGGGGACCATCACTTCTTTCTTTTGTGAATTGTGTTCTTTGTGTTTGCCTAGGAAATCTTGCTTACTCCAAGGCCACAAGGATTTCTTCCTATGTCCTCCTCTATTTTTTTAAATATTTATTTATTTTTGGCTGTGTCGGGGCTCAGTTACAGCACTCAAGACCCTTGTCACAGGACATGGGTTCAGTAGATGCCCTGTGGCGTGTGAGAGCTTAGTTCCCCAACCAGGGGTCAAACCCACGTCCCCTGCATTGGAAGGTGGGTTCTCAACCACTGGACCACCAGGGAAGTCCCCAGTAGTTTTATAGCTTTAGTTTTTGCACTTAGGCCTATGAGCCCTTTGGAATTAATTTTTCTATCTAGTGCAAGGTGCAGATTGAGGTTTATATGTTTGCAAATGATGTCCAACTGAATGATGTAATGACAGTTGAAGAGAAAATGCTGCATGTAGCATGATTAAAATTCTAATAATTAGGTCTTATATATCATGAGCGCTTACTATGGGTAAGGCTCCAGCTAAATGTTTTTACCTGTGTTATTTCAGGAAGAACTAGTTAAATATCTTCTCAGAGCTATGCACGTGATAAGTTAGAACCCACCCTTGACTGATGCATGACCTGTGAGATAACCGGTTAAATTAACAAAGCAAGGTAGAGAGTAGACTGCAAGTTTGTGCAAAATGAAATGGCGTGCAGAGACACACACATGTAAACATGTGTCCAAAACCGTATTTGCTTGCACAGTACATCTCCGGGAACATACAAAAAAATTGCTAAGTGTGATTCCCTCCGGGGAAGGGAACCTGGTGATTGGAATGAGGAGAGGGAAGGAGATTTTTCGGATATGGCATTCTATAACATTTGAATTAAAAGCTGCCCCACGTCTTACCGTGGCACTTGAATCGTTGATCTTCGTTGCGGCATGTGGGATCTTTAGTTGCAGCATGCAAACTCTCAGGTGAGGCTTATGGGCACTAGGGGAAGCCCAGGTGGCTCAGTAGTAAAGAATCTGCCTGCCAGCACAGGGTTCGATCCCCGGGTGGGGAAGATCCCCTGGCAAAGGAAATGGCAACCCACTTCAGTGTCCTTGCCTGGAAAATCCCATGGACAGGAGCCTCGTGGGCTACAGTCCGTAGGGTTGCAAAGAGTCAGACACAATTTAGGGATGCGTGCATGCATGTGGGATCTGGTTCTCTGACGAGGAATCGAACCCAAGCCCCCGGCATTGTGAGCGTGGAGTCTTAGCCACTGGACCGCCAGGGAAGTCCCTATATCTTTTGCATTTTAAAACCTGTGTATTTCACAACTTGTGTTGATATTACCTGCACAAAGAATACATAAAGTTAGAGAAAAAGAAAAGAACTCCTGGTGGTCTGCCCTCAAAGCTTGTGCTTTTTGTCCACCATCCTGGCTCTGTTTATCATTTTATTGCTTCACCTCTCTTTGTCTCGATTTTCCTGCCTGTTAACAGTGGATGGTACAGCACCTACCTCATAGAACCTCCGTGACAACTGGGGCAAAGCATGTAAAACTCTTAGAGCAGGGCCCTGCCCCTGGAGAAAGCTTAATCAATGCTACTATCCTGATTTTATTCATAGAAAAAAAATGAGAAACGCACATGGCAGGTTCATAGAGGTTTCTCCAGCTCTTGGATAATACACAACTTTAATTTCCCCCCTTTTCCCCAAGAAGAAAAAAAAGTTACACACGGTTTTTATATTGAACATTTCCACACCTCCCCGGTCCAGCCCATCCCAGGAGTCCCTGTCTACACATTCTCTGGGGGATTCTATTCAGACTTTAAGTCATAGCCGAGGTTGGGTAAGGCCAGGCTCGTCTGGCCTGTGTCTAGACATCTCATTTCCCTAGGTTGTTGTAGAAAAGAGAGATTTCTTAACAATGGAAAGGTGTTTCTCAACAAAACCCCAGGGCCAGAGGGAAGAATGGAAGGAGGGAGGGAGAAAAGAGAATTGTGCTTACCTAAAAAAAAAATTAATTAATTTTGTTTGCGCCGGGTTTTCATTCCCGTGCACGGACTCGCTTCAGCGGCGGTGAGCAAGGGGGCCGCTCTTCGTTGCGCAGAGCGCGCGGCTTCTCACTGCAGGGGCTCCGCTTGCCGCAGGGCGCAGTCTCTAGCCCGTGGGCTTCAGCAGTGGGCAGCACGTGGTCCCAGTAGTTGCGGCTGGTGGGCTGTCTACAGTGCAGGCTCAGTAGTTGTGGCCCATGGACTTCAGTTGCTCTGAGGCATGTGAGATCTTCCTGAAGGAGGGCTCGTACCCGTGCCCACAGCATTGCAAGGCGGATTCTTATCCACTCTACCACCCGGGAAAGTGCAAGTCGCTCCGTATACAGTCCATGGAATTCTCCAGGCTAGAACACTGGAGTGGGTAGCCTTTCCCTTCTCCAGGGGATCTTCCCAACCCAGGGATTGAACCCAGATCTCCCGCATTGGGGCAGATTCTTTACCAGCTGAGCCACAAGGGAAGCCCAAGAATACTGTAGTGGGTAGCCTATCCCTTCTCCAGTGGATCTTCCTGGCCCAGGAATCGAACTGGGGTCTCCTGCATTGCAAGTGGATTCTTTACCAGCTGAGCTACCACCAGGGAAGTCCCCTGCTTGCTTTTTTTTTTTTTTGGAAATATTTATTTATTAGGTTGCACTGGTCTTAGTTGAGTCACATGGGATCTTCGGTCCTCGTGGCAGCATGTAAAGTCTAGTCACCTGAACAGGGATGTAACCCTGTATTGGGAATGTGGAGTCTTAGCCGATGGACCACCAGGGAAGTCCCTTAATGTGCTCACTTTATTATTATTATTTTTTTAAAGACTTTTTGTGTGTGTGTGTATCATTGTCTTTATTGAATAGGTGGATTCGTTACCGGCTGAGTTACCACCAGCGAAGTCCCCTGCTTGCTTTATTTTTGGAAATATTTATTTATTAGGTTGCACTGGGTCTCAGTTGAGTCACACAGGATCTTCAGTCAAGTCTTTATTGAATTTGTTACCATATTGCTTCTGTTTTATGGTTTGGGGTTTTTTTGGCCACGAGGCATGTGGGAATCTTAGCTTCCAGACCAGGGACTTGGACCTGCACCCCCTGCATTGGATGGAAAAGTCTTGGACTGCCAGGGAAGTCCCCTCAGCTGAACTGTTGAAGCTTCTAGCTAACCTACTATTTCTGTCTCAGTGATGAGGAATTGCAGGGACAAGTGGCCTGGAGTGCCTGTGGACATCAGCTACCCAGTTTCTTCCCCCCACGTCGCATGTTAGGTGTTGGTCTGGGGAACAGGGTGGAAAGTATAGCCAGGTGTCTTGCAGTTCAGCTTTAGAATGCCTAAAATGTATTATTGCCTGGAAAATTCCTTTTGTTCAAGCCTAGGCAAGTCCGGCTTTTACAAATTTGTATATCTACTTGTGGTTTAGTTGCTAAGTCATGCCCAACTCTTTGCAACCCCATAGATTATAACCTGCCAGGCTCCTCTGTCCATGGGATTTCCCAGCAAGAATACTGGAGAAGGTTGCTTATATACATGGGCTGCCCAGGTAGCACAGTGGTAAATGATCCACTTGCCAGTGCAAAAGATGCAAGGGACTTGGGTTCGATCCCCGGGTCAGGAAGATCCCCTGGAGAAGGAAATGTTAACCCACTCCAGTATTCTTGCCTGGGAAGTCTCATGGAGAGAGGAGCCTGGTGGGCTACAGTCCATGGGGTTGCAAAGACTCAGACATGACTGAGCGAGCACACAAGCATGCATGCGTGCACTGTGATGCCTTCCACATTGTAGCGATGCCGCATATAAGCTGTTGCAGGAATAGAGTCCCAGAAGAGCACTTGTGCTAGCCCCTTTTACAGATGAGGAAACTGAGGCTTAGAGAGGGGAAGCAACCAGTCCAGATCTCTCAGCAGGCTCGTGGTGGTGCTAGAATCCAGGCGCACTGGCTCATGGTCCTAGCTCTTTCCCTACCACGTTGCTCCCAGAAGCGGTTTCTCTCTGGTTGAGGGATTTTTATTCCAATTTGGGAAGAGATTCCCTGAAATGAAAAAAGGGCTGCTTAGCCTTCATCTCTTGGTATCATGCCAGACATGTGTTTGGAAAATTAGACCAGTGCATTACTGATCCCTTTTCATTCAAAATTAATTACATCATATAGGATTTGAAGAGTGGCAGCCAGCCCCTCCAGAAGTTTCTAGTGGACAGATGGAGGCTTTAAACTTAAACAGTTATGCACAGGTCAGGTCCATGGAGTCAAATGACTCCTAACAACATCATGACCTCATGAGACTTAATAGACAGAGGCCATTTCCTTCTAGTGTGGTGATCTTAATAACCGTACCGATATCTTGGCTATATGTCTATAACTTTGAGTTGGTTCCTTATGAGTTTGCCACACAAAATAAGCTCTGTGCTTGCAAGAAGAGACTTTTGGGAAGACTTTTCATTTATTGAATCAACAAATCTTTGTTACACATCTACTGTGTATCATGCACTAACCTAAAAGCCAGTTATGTACTTGGGATAGGACCAACACCATCTGTGTCTGCAGAGGTTCACAAGGAATTCATCTGCAAACACAGACAATCCTGAGAGGGTGGCTTAAACAAATGGGGGCTTAGTTTTATCTTCTAATAAGAATTCCTGAGGTAGGCAATTCAAGGATGGGGCAGCTGTTCAGTGATGCTATCAGAGCCTCAGACTCTGTATCTTTTGTTTTCGCCACTCACTAGGAGGTTTAACCTCATGGTTGCAAGATGGCTGTTGTGCTTCCAGACATTACATCTTTATCCCAAGTGGATCAAAAGCCTTCTCCTCCCAGGGCCTGGTCTTTTTTTTTGTTTCCCAACAGACTCTGCTTCTAAGTCATTGGTTAGGATTATGTCTGTCACGTGGCCACCACTGGCTAGAAGGTACCTAGAGAAGTGAAGGGGCAGATGGATCAGATTGGTGTTGAATGAGCCATCCTATAGTATCTACCATCCTGTCTGAATATCCAAAGGAACAGATGGTAGAAAACAACTTCATTGCTCAAAAACCATTAATTACTATGGGGACAGTGTTGTTGCCAAGATATCATGTGTTTTAGTGTGGGTTTCTTTTGAAGTAGACTCTGAGATAAGGATTTAAGACTAGCGATTTTATTGGGGTGGGTGATCCTAGGACATACTAGTACAAGAGTAGGGAATTAAGATGAAGAAGGAAGGCTATCAATTGAAGAGTTAAGAGTTCGCTGCCGTGGGCAGCTGGGGTTCACTCCCACTGGGAAACTCTGGGGGGTGGAGTAGGACAGGCCTCAGAGCTTTTCCCTCCCTGAAGGAGGGAGATAGCTGAGGCTGTTTATCTTCCAACTTTTTTCATGCTTGGTGTTCTGGGGGGTCTTCGCCCTCCATCAGTTCCAGCCTTCTTACCTGGGGAGAGAAGTCCATTCGTGGAAAGACACAGGTGTGTGTAGTGGGTGCTGTAGAAATGCACTAAGTGGTTGAGAACCTAAGGAGCTATGATGGGCATTAACCCTACCTAAATCATCATAAATCATCATATCCCGAGAGCTTTTAACCTAAGTTGGGGATTAGGTAAGCCCTTTCCAAAGAGGAGGTTTCCCCGGTGGCTCAGATGGTAAAGAATCTGCCTGCAATGCAGGAGACTTGGGTTCAGTCCCTGGGTCGGGAAGATCCCCTGGAGAAGGGAATGGCAGCCCACTCCAGTATTCTTGCCTGGAGATTTCCATGGACAGAGAAGCCTGGCGGGCTACAATCCATGGGGTGGCCAAGAGTTGGACACAGCTGAGCGACTAACACTTTCACTTCCAAAGAGGTAATTTTTAAGTTGAGATATTTTTTAAAAAGTGGGGATAAGAGTATTTCAGTTAAAGGGAACAGCATGTGCGAAGTCTCAGAGGCAGGAACGAACCTCATGTGTTCGAGGTCCAGGTGTGTGAGGCTGGCGAGGCTGGCAGGGCCTCAGGGCTACACACTTGCACAAATCCAGAGCTCACCGATTAAAAAAATATCGGCTTTCCCATGACACTCGATGCTTCATAATGAAAGGAAACCCTTCTTTCCAGGATCCTGACTTCCTCCCTCCTTCCCTTCTCTTTCTTTTAAATATTTGTTCCTTGCATCTCTGAAACGCACTCCTCCCCGCTTCTCAAAGTGTCTCTCACTTCTTCTAATAATAATATTGGCATGACTCTGCCTAAGTCACAAAGTACTTTTTAAAAAATTTTAAAAACAGACTTTCTTTCTCTCGTTCATTCATTTTCGGCCACACTGGGTTTTCATTGCTTCATTGCTTCGTGGGCTTTCTCTAGTTGCGGCGGCAGGGGCTACCCTCTAGCTGCAGTGCGCCCGTTTCTCGTTGCAGTGGCTTCTCTCCTTGCGGAGCACGGGCTCTAGGGTGCACGGGCTTTAGTAGTTGTGTTAGTTGCCCCCAGGCAGGTGAGATCTTCCCAGACCAGGCATTGAACCCTTGTCCCCTGGGTTGGCAGGCGCATTCTTAACTGGAAACCTGGTCACAAAGTATTTTTACACCCACCATCCTGACACCCTCGTAGTGCCCTCCTGGGACTGGTGGGTACGATTACCCGCTTTTTATAGCTGGGAAAAAAAAAACAACAACACAAACTGAAGCTCAGAGAGGCAACTTCTCAGGGCTCACGCAGATTTAAGACTCAAGACCAGCCTCCTGAACCCCTGTGCAAAGCCCTTCTCTACCAGCTCGGGGTTCAGCATGTGGCTTTAATCCTAAAGGTGGTGCTTTGTTTGGTTTCTGCCTCGGAAGCCTTCCGGTTTTATCCTGCCTCTTTAGTTGACTGGCTGAGTAGTCATAGCATCCGTTGTTTGATGTGCCCCCTCCCCTGCCCCAGATTCATTGAAAAACATTACTTTCTGTTCATTTTACAGTGACTGAGCATGATTCAGGTAGATTCTATCAAAATCCTCAGGAAAAAATAGAATGATCAAAGCCTACAAGGTTGTCTTTGCAATGGGGCATGGAAGAAGGTCTCCTTATGGGGATGAGGGACGTGGGACCCAGTGAAGGAAAGTGCCTGCACCAGGCGGAGGGGATATCATCCACCCTGCCCCCGCCCCTTCTCCTGGCTGTGGTCATAGCTCCTTGGTTGTCCTTTGGGGACACTCCAGTATTCTGGCCTGGAGAATCCCATGGACTGTGTAGTCCATGGGGTCGCAAAGAATTGGACATGACTGAGTGACTTTCACTGTCCCTTGGGGAGCCAGCCACATTTGCCAGAGAAAAGACAGGATGCTCAGTTAAGTTTGAACTTCAGATTAAACAGCAACAACAGTTTAATTTTCCTTTTAAAATAATTAATTAATGGCTTCACTGAGTCTTCATTGCTGCACACAGGCTTTCTCTAATTGTGGTGGGTGCAGCTACCCTCTAGTTGCAGGGCATGGGCTTCTCACGACTGTGCCTTCTCTTGTGAAGCACAGGCTCCAGGGCTTGCAGGCTTCAGCAGTCATGGCTCTCAGGCTTAGTTGCCCCATGGCATGTGGGATCTTCCTGGACCAGGGATTGAACCTGTGTCCCCTACATCGGCAGGTGGATTCTTTTCCCCTGGACCACCAGGGAAGTCCAACGACAATTTAAAAATATAAGTGTCTCCCACATACTGCATGGAGCATATTTATACTAAAATTTTATTATTCATCTGAAATTCAAATGTAACTCTGTGTGTGTGTGTGTGTGTGTGTGTGTGTGTGTGTGTGTATGTGTGTGTGTGTGTGCTCAGTCGTGTCAGGCTCTTTGTGGCCCCATGGACTGCAACCTGCCAGGCTCCTCTGTCTGTAGGATTCTCCAGGCAAGAATACTACAGAGTGGGTTGTCATTTCCTCCTCCAGGGCATCTTCCTGACTCAGAGATCGAACCTGCATCTCTTAAGTCTCCTGCATTGGCAGGTGGATTCTTTATCTCTAGTGCCCCTGGGAAGGCCTCAGATGTAACTAACTGGGCACCTCTGTTTTTATTTGCTACATCTGGCAGCCAGGACGTCTCTTAACTCAAATGGTGATGATGGGACCGATTCACCCTCCCTTGGTTTCAGGAGCAGGCGGGTGACTGATCCAGGCTTGGCCAGGCGGTGCCTTCTACTCCTGTCATTCCTAGAGATTGGGTCAGAGATGGGAATCCTGGAAATCTGACTTGCACCACTGAGAAAGACATTTGTTCTTTTTGTTGGGATTGCTAAGTGATGAAAAAAGTAGCTCCTGGGGTTCCAACCAATGAGAATCTGAGTAAGAACAAAGCCGGGAGAGGACAAACAACGGAGAGATGTAGAGGAATGGAGAGAGAAGAGATTAAACCTTAAAGACGTTATTAGGGGGTCCTGGGACCCACCTCATTGAATTGTACCTTCAGTTAGGCTCCCAAATGTCGATGGAACAGTTGAGGACTGTTTGGATGATGGTGTAATTGAAGATAACGATAGTAACATGATAGAGTGGAAGGCAAACTCTTTAGTGGGGACGGTTAACTGCGTGCGTTCATGCTCAGTCATGGCCAACTCTGTGACTCCATGGACTGTGGCCCACCTGGTTCCTCTGTCCGTGGAATTTTCCAAGCAAGAATACTGGAGCGGATTGCCTTCCTTCTTCAGGGGATGCTTCCGACCCAGGGATCGAACCCGTGTCTCATGCCTCTCCTTCATTGGCAGGCAGATTCTTTATCACTGTGCCACCTGGGATAACTAAGGGGATGGTTACGGGAGATATCAGTCTTACTCAGATGGTGGTTGAAGGGGTTCTAGAGCAGAACGGGGTGGTAAAATCAAGGGGAGCATGCGTTCTTGCTGGTGATGGCTCTGTTCAGGGTGCTGCTGCTGCTGATGGAGATGAGGACGCTAGTGATGAAGAGTAGGATGGTGTTGGTAAGAGAGGATTAAACAAGGGAAAGAGTAGTTGTCAGCCTTAGTCTATCACCACATCCTATCAAGTCAACCCCTCTCAATTAAAAAGATAATCTATTCACTTCTCCACCTACTCCCGGCCACCACCACTGTGGCCTGACCATCCAAACATCTCTTGTGCTTCTGTTGTTAAGTTGCTCCTAACTGGCTTCCTTGCTTCCTGTGCTGTCTCCCGACAGTCTCTGCTCCACAATAAAATCGGGAGGAAGAGAGATTTTAAAAAAATGTAAATTACAACATTTCACTTAGTCTTTTCAAAACTGACCAGGAGCCTAGACTAGAAACCAGACTCTCTTTTATTGACGGATAGTTGATTTACAATGTGGTCTTTTAAAAATTTTATTTATTTCTAATTGGAGTCTAGTTGCTTTACAATATTGCATTGGTTTCTACCATACATCAACATGGATTAACCACAGGGATACATATGTCCCCTCCCTCATGAACCTCCCTCCCACCTCCCACCCCATCCCACCCCTCAAGGTTGTCACAGAGCACAGGATTTGAGCTCCCTGCATCACAGAGCAAATTTCCACTGGCTTTCTAATTTTGCATTTGGAAATGTATAAATATATGTTTCCATGCTACTCTCTCAATTCGTCCCACTCTCTCCTTCCCCCACTGTGTCCAAGTCTGTTCTCTATGTCTTTGTCTCCACTGTTAGTCACTCAGTCTGTCCAACTCTTTGCCACCCCATGGACACTGCTGCCTTGCAAATAGGTTCATCAGTACCATCTTTCTAGATTCCATATATATGCATTAATATATGATATTTGTTTTTCTCCCTGACTTACTTCACTCTGTATTATAGGCTCTAGGTTCATCCACCTCATTAGAACTGACTCAAATGCATTCCTTTTCATGGCTTAGTAATATTCCATTATTCATATATATACCAAACTTCTTTATCCATTCGCCTGCTGCTTCTATGTACAATGTTTTCTTAATTTCTGCTCTACAGCAAAATGATTCAGTTACACACACACACACATTCTTCTTTAATTATTTTTCATTGTGGTTTATCATAGGATAATACGGAATATAATTCCTCTTACTATGCAGTTGGACCTTGTTGATTATCCATTAAAGAATTTTTATATAAAAACCTGATCTGTCTTTTTTCTCTGTAGCGAGCCTAGAAAAATCAACTGAAAGGGGAGATTTTGGAGAAAGGGTGGTTGAAGCTGGAGGGAGAGGCTATTGAGGATGACCTGGAAACAGGACAGGTGCTAGCTGTCCTTCCTAATCCCCCCGCCCCTACCCCACCCCCTCACCCCCTTTGTGGGAAGACCGCCCTCCGCTCTGTACCATCCTGCCCATTTCTCTGTGCGGGGCGCTTGGGCGCTGTGCACAGAGGAGGAGCGCGCGTCCACTGAGCTCAAAGCTGCGGGAAGGGCGTCGGAGGGCAGACTCCCTGAGCTGGGGGTGGGCGGTGGGGTCGCGGGGCGGGGCTGGGAGGAACGGCGAGGCCCGGCAGAGCGGGGAACAGCTGGGATGAGCGCGGAGTGCAGGAGTGGATAGGTGGGAGGAGGGTCTGCGAGCAATTGAGGAGCGGGAGCGAAAGGGTGCTCTGGGCTGCCAGTGTTGATCGAGGTGGGGTTTTTAGATCGTGATGGGGTCTGAGCGGGGAGGCGGTGCAGGTCCCAGCCTGCAGGTGAGGGGCTGAGGGGCGGAGCCAGGGGCGGAGGCGGGGATCGAGGTCCCGAGGACCCAGTTCTGGTTCCCAGAACAGGGGCGCGCGAGCTGCGGGCACTGGGAACTGTGGGCGGCGGCCAGGGTCGCGGCTCAGCGATGCGGGTGCACCTGGGCGCGCTGGCCGGCGCGGCGGCGCTGACCGGGGCGCTCAGCTTCGTGCTCCTGGCGGCGGCCATCGGCACCGACTTCTGGTACATCATCGACACCGAGCGCCTGGAGCAGGGCGGCCCGGGGGCGCGGGGCCCGGCGGGGGCCGCCAACCGCAGCCAGCTCGAGCCTCTGAGCTCGCACTCCGGGCTCTGGCGGACCTGCCGGGGTAAGGGGGCACCCGGGGAGCCCGGGCGGTGGCCGGACCTGTTGCTTTGCGCGCACTCCGCTCTCAAGCCCCGGAGCCCGTGAAACGCGAGGTCCGGAGCCGGACGGGAGGTGGCCCAGGGTCCTGGGGCTGCCATCACCCCTATAAAGAGGTGCCCCGCTCAGCCCACCGCTGCTCCGCGACCCTACACCCCCCGGGTGGGACATCCAGGAGGGAAGTGGGGACGAAGGCGCGGGCTGGGTCTGAACCCCCGGGGATCCCCCCCAGCCCCTACGCCCACCGATTCCTCTGCCCCCCCTCCCCCAGTCCAGAGCCCGTGCGCGCCGCTGATGAACCCCTTCTGGCAGGAGAACGTGACCGTCAGTGACTCGAGCCGGCAACTTCTCAGTGAGTTCGGGGAGGGTGAGATGGGGGGCGGAACCCGGGGCTGGACGCCAGTTTGGGAGCTTTTATCCAAACAGGGGGCGGGGGCCCTGCAGAGGAGAGGGCCACCGAGGTGGCCTCTGACACGGGCAGGAGCGGGGGAAGGGGTATAGGAGAAGGAGGTGGGACCCTCTGGCTCCACGGGTGAAGTTGTGTGGTTGGGGATTCATTCGACAAACGTTGGCTGCAGGCTTTCGGTGCGCGGGGCAGCGGGGTGCTGAGCTCCAAGCCCCAGGCCTAGCGCTCGGGGCGCAGAGGCTAGCTGGCGACACCGAGGGGGAAGTGCGCAGTTCCATTTCAGAGTGGCAAGCAGCACGGGGGAGGGGGACTCGGAGCCTGAGGAGACACCTTAACCAGCCTGGGGAGCTGACTGGCACACCCCATGGTCAGCCGTCACTGCATCCTCGCTGTTGAGGACAAGCGCTTGGCAGCACCAAGGATGCAGTAAATATTGGCTGAACGATCCAAGAGAGGAAAACCAGGAGTCCAAGGACAGCTCCCCATTCCCAGGGGCCTTGTGTCTGTTGTTCCTGGCTGACTTCCCAGTGCCTGGCACGGTGCTCCGAAGTCAGAAAAGCCGGCAGGATTTGAGGACAGAATTCGGGAAAGCAAAGGGGCTGAATAAACACTGGAGGGAGGAGGGAAAATCAGAGCCATAGTTCAGTTCACCAGCGGCCAGACCTGGAGCTGAACTCCATTTCAGCCTTCATTTAATCCTCACAGCCTTCCTACAAAGTTCTTGTCATCTCCATCTTAATCTTTACTTTTCCAAAGAGGAAACACGCCTAGAGAGAGAGGTGCCATACAAAGTAAATGATGAGGAAATGAGAGCTGAGTTCCATAGACCTTGAAAAGTATGGGCAGCTTTTGATAGACTTACTGAGGGTTGGGGATGGGACTCTTAGAATAAAGACAAGTCCTTGGCATGGCCCACTAGGGCTGCCAGGGCCCCTCTTCAGCTCCACTCTCCCCTTTTCTCTTTCCTCTCCGGCTGTGTTGGCACCAGTTCCTGGAAGGTGGCACATTTCCTCCCACCACAGGGACTTTGCACACGCCATTGCCTCCACTCAGAGTCTCCCTGCTCCCATCCTGCCAGCTTGACTTAGTCAGTTCCTACTCACAGTACAGGTTGTGTGACATTTTTAGAGTTAAAAGCTGACCCCCTCACTAAACAAGCTCCATGCCAGCAGGGACCATGTCTCTCTTGCCACAGCTGGAATTTAGCACAGAATATTTAGTATTTAGCACAGAGCCTGGGCTTCCCAGGTGGCGCTAGCAGTAAAGAACCTGCTTGCCAATGCAGGAGATGCAGGTTTGATCCCTGGTTGGGGAAGATCCCCTGGAGGAGGGCATGACAACCCACTCCAGTACTCTTGGCTGGAGAATCTCATGGACAGAGGAGCTGGGCGGGCTACAGTCCATAGGATTGCAGAGTCGGACGTGACTGAAGTGATTTAGCACACACAGCATTGGCACAGAGTAGCCCATGAGCCAAGGTTGGCTAAGCAGGTGTGAGAGTGAATTTAAACTATTTTTTAGAGGTGGAACTCAATCCATGTTTGTTGAATGAATAAATGAGTACATGAGTACCAGACTGCTTCTCTGAAGTCCACTGGTGTGCTGGAAAATGCTTAACAATTGGCTCTCTGGGGGAGGGGAGCATCTTGATTTGTGGCATTTGCCAACCTCTGTGGAGTAAATATTCCCACTGCGGTCAATTTCAAGCTGTCAACATGACGTCCACTGGTTCCGCGTATTCCTGAAAACTTAACAGTTGACTGATTTAATGGACGTGAATTGGAGCAAACTCTGGGAGATGGTGGAGGACAGAGGAGCCTGGTGTGCTTCAGTCCCTGGGGTCACAAAGAGTAGGACAGGACTTAGCAATAGAACAACTCTGATATAATCCAGCTCCAGCACACCACGGGCTGCCCTTGTAGCCCAGTTGGTAAAGAACGTGCCTGTAATGCGGGAGACCCAGGTTCGATTCCTGGGTTGGGAAGATGCCCTGGAGAAGGAAATGGCAGCCCACTCCCGTATTCTTGCCTGGAGAATTCCATGGACAGAGGAGCCTGGCAGGCTACGGTCCATAGAGTCACAAGAGTCAGACATGACTTAGCGACTAAACCACCACCTGCACACCACTGCCTGAAGTCCCACTGAAGGGAATATCCGCTAGGTGCTTAGAAACTGAGGGGGGTGGGCATGGAGGAAAGGAAGGGATCTCACGAACTCTCTCATCAGCTCCAAGTTGCACCAGGAAGACCTCTGGGTGTTCTCAGAGCATTTCAAGCATCATTAGGAATTCCCGTTCAAAAACTCCTGTTATGTGTTAGCTAGCAGGCAGGCTTCTGAATGGATCACACTGGTCCACAGAGAAGGCTGGAGAATGTAACCAGGAGTTGCTGTATCAGTTACTACAGCCTTAAAACAAAGTTGGGTGTCCCTTTGCACGTGAAAATTGTGCCTATGCAGCTTATTTATTTATTTAAAACTTAAAAATGTATTTATTTGGCTGTGCCTGGTCTTAGTCGCGACACACAGGATTTGGGTCTTTGTTGTGGCATGAGGGATCTTTTTAGTTGTGGCATGCAGGATCTAGTTCCCCGACCAGGGATCAAACCCCGGCCCCCTGCATTGGGAGTGCAGAGTCTTAGCCGCTGGACCAGCAGGGAAGCCCCAGCTTATTTTTGTTTATTTGTTTAATCAAGTAAACAAGAGGGTTTTCCCATGGCGGGGGTTGGGGGGGAGAATAATCAAGAATTTTTGCCTGTAAACTGAGGGCTGGAAGTCAAAGCCCAGCTTAGACCTTTACCAGGACCCCTCTGTGATCCCGGGGTTGGTGTCTTAACCTCTCTGAGCCTCAGCTTCCATATTTATCCAAACGAGATAACAAAACCCTAAAGGGGTGTGGGGTCAGGATTCCACGAACTAACTGGATGAAAAGATGGACATTTACTGGCACCTGGCTTAGTGCCTGTTGTTGTGTGATCTCCCTGTTGCATCAAAGAATGATTTGATGTAAACATGCTCGACACGTACTGAGTGATCAGTAAACACTAGTCCTCTGTACCGTTCCTTCCAGCCTCTTTTAGACGCAGTCACATCTGTGGCCCTTTGCTGGGCTGCATGCTGGCCTTCAGCCTACTTATCACATAAGTGGGTACACTGGATGGCTAAGCAGTCAGCACTGGTCTGGCCTCTTCGTGAAGCTTGTTAATGCAGCAGCCCTGCATGGTCCAGGGTTTTGAGAAACAGGCAAAACCCACGTCCACAGTCTGCACCTCTGTTCACCCTCTGCCCCAGGTCTAAGCCCCGGCTTCACCACCAACCAGGCATGTTGTTGCTGTTTAGTCACTCAGTCGTGTTGACTCTTTGTGACTCCATGGCCTGCACCACGCCAGGCTTCCCTGTCCTTCGGTATCTCCCAGAGTTTGCTCAAACTCATGTCCATTGACTCGGGGAAGCCATCTAACCATCTCATTCTCTGTCACCCCTTCTCCTCCTGCCCTTGATCTCTCCCAGCATCAGGGTCTTTTCCAATGAGTCAGCTCTTCACATCAGGTGGTCAAAGCAGTGGAGCTTCAGCTTCAGCATCAGTCCTTCCAATGAATAATCAGGGTTGATTTCCTTTAGAATTGCCTGGTTTCATCTCCTTGCTGTCCAAGGGACTCTCAGGAGTCCTCTCCAGCACCACAATTTGAAAGCATCTATTCTTCGGTGCTCAGCCTGCTTTATGGTCCAACTCTCACATCCATACATGATGGTTTTGGGCAAATTCCTCTACCTCTCTGAGTCTCAGTTCCCTCATGGGCAAATTGAAAATAACTCTCATCTCTCCTTATAAGAACAGTCGAGGGTGAAAAGAGAGAGTGTATTTCCAGAGCCTCACGCAGTGTCTGGCCCTGTAAGTGTACCCTGAGTGTTAGCTGCTCTTAGTACCATTGTATCATCAGAGAGGAGGCTGGCCCTTCAGACCTCGTGCTCACTGAAAATCACCCCCAGAGACAGCTTTTTCCCAGAATCTCTTTATCCCCAGAAAGAGTTTTGATGTTGGCCAAGTTCTTTTATTGCACAAAGAGGCTGTGTTCCTTTCTGGACCTGCAGAAGAGTCACAGAGGACAGAAGCCAAGTGACAAGCTGCATGCTCTGTGAGGCAGCCTTCTAGACAGAGCCCCTCCTGAGGGTGGATGGGAAGAACCACTGATTTTTCCTCCAAGAAAACCCATGCGGGCAGCTTGCTTCTGTACCCAGTAAAACTCCACCTTGCTTGGATATTTTATCTTCTTGATTAGCTCTGGGGATGTCAAGGGTTTGGTTCCCTGGCTAGGGACTGGGATTCTTTTTGGCAGAGAGAGGCAGTCTTCAAATTCAGCACAGTTTATTATTATTACTTTTATATTTTAAAAATATTTTCTTGGCCCTGCTGCATGGCATGTGGGATATCAGTTCCCTGACCAGGGATTGAACCTTCGCCCTTTGCATTGGAGGCTCAATGTCTCAACCACTGGACTGCCAGGGAAGTCCCAGCACAGTTTAGATAAAAGAGCCACAGTTTAGAGCCACTCAGGCTAGCTGTATCAGCCTTTTGAAAGTGATGGAAACTCAAATCATACTGTCCGTGCATGCTAAGTCGCTTCAGTTGTGTCTGACTCTTTGTGATCCTATGGACTGTACCCCACCAGGCTCCTCTGTCCATGGGATTCTCCAGGCAAGAATACTGGAGGGGGTTGCCATGCCCTCCTCCAGGGATCTTCCCCACCCAGGGATCGAATTCGCATCTCCTGCAGCTCCTGTGTTGCAGGTAGATTCTTTATCTCTGAGCCACCGGGAAAGCTCCCAAATCATACTAGTTGAAACAAAACACGGAATTCCTGGTCCATGGAGCTGAAAAGCTCAAGCACCCCAGGACCTAAAGAGTTAAACACAATTTCTTTCTTTTTCTCTCTGGGCTTTGCCTTGGGATTCTGCTTTCAACTAAATCCTCTCCAGTCTCAGCAACCAAAATAGGAGACTGTTGCCCAATCATTCTGCAACTCCTGGTAGGTCTCTCATTGGATCAGGTAGGATCACATGCCTAGGACTGAGCCAATCAATATGGCCGAGGGCAAGGAGTGTGCTGATTGGTCAGGCTGAGTCATGTGCCTCTCTCAACAAGATGGGGTGGGGTCAACCTCATCATAGATAAGGTCCCCCTGACCAGTTCTGTAACTTCTGGCTAGTCATCTGCTTCCATAAATGGGCTGTTTTATAAACAACAAGGTTCTGCTGTATAGCACAGGGAACTATATTCCATATCCTGTGATAAACTATAATGGAAAAGAATATGAAAAAGAACATATATATATGATAACTGAGTCACTTTCCTGTACAGCAGTAATTAATGTTACATGGCAACCCACTCCAGTACTCTTGCTTGGAGAATTCCATGGACTGAGGAGCCTGGTGGGCTGCAGTCCATGGACTCGCAAAGAGTCGGACACGACCGAGCGACTTCACTTTTCACTTTCACTGAAAAATAAATTTAAAAAATAAGTGGGCTGCTCTGAGATGAAATGAGGTCATAAAAGCAAAGCTTCCAGCATAGTTGTTTTAGTCGCTCAGAGATGGTAAAGCATCCAGCTTAGGTTACCCAAAACAGGAGGGGAGTTGCGGTCTCCTTCTCCTGCGTTAAGTCATGTTACCTCCCTGGGCCTCAGGCTTCTCATCTGTAAAATGGGGCGTTGTTGTTCAGTTGCAAAGTTGTGTCTGACTCTTGTGACCCCCTGGACTGCAGCACGCCAGCCTTCGCTGTCCTTCACTATCTCCCAGAGTTTGCTCAAGCTCATGTCCACTGAGTCCATGATGCCATCCAACCATCTCATCCTCTGTCGTCCCCTTTTCCTCCTGCCCTAAAATGGGGCTAATCATTGCAAACTCCTTTTTTTTTTTACTTAATGCTGGGGATAAAGCATGGTGAGACTGGTGGGGTGCTTGCCACATACAGCTTCATGTCTAGTGCAGGAGGCAGATAATAAACACCAGGTGAGCAGGGAATAAATAAACATAAAATGGTTTCAAACAGTAGTAGCTGTAACAAAGGAAATAAAACAGGGGCATGCAGTAAAGGGAGGTGGGGCCCCTTTCTGTGGAGTGGTTGAAGAGCAGTAAAAATAACAGTCAGTGCTTACAGAGCAGGTGCTGTGTGCCAGACCCTGTCCTGAGGTCTTCACGTGTTTCCATCCATTTAATCTCCACAACAGTCCCATGAGACAGGTACTGTGATTTATCCTCACTTTTCAAACAAGGAAACCAAGGCATGGAGAGGTTGGGTACGTGACCAAAGTTTGGACAGTAACTGGTTGATCTGGGATTTGAACACAGGCAGTTTCTACTCTCTTAGAATGATGCTACACCAAGGGTAATTTCAGTATAATGTGAGTGTGCTGAGACCGGAAGTAAAATTCCTAGCCTGTTTCTTGGGTTCAGAGCCCCGATCTTCTCCACTGCCTGCAGTAGGAGCTCAACACTTGAGAACTAAGATTACCATGTAGAATTAATAATACTAATAATGTTGACAGGTCATTTTTTCATCAAGAGCAAATAGGTACCCAGGTGCCAGAGATTTTTTTGATTCAGAAATGCTTTGTTGCAAAGGAAAAGCAAACCCAGAGAAAAGCCAAGATGTTCATGCCAAGAATAACTGCGTGAATGATCCATTATCGCACTGTTCAAAGAATAGCTTGATGGGCACAGCAGGCTTCCGGAATGCTTGTGAGGTCAGAAAGCCCCAGGGTAGTTAACGAAGTAATAGTCTTTTTGTTACAGAGAGCAGAGAGTTGCGTGTGTGCTCAGTCATGTCCGACTCTGTGACCTATGGACTGTAGCCCACCAGGCTGCTCTATCCATGGGATTCTCCAGGCAAGATTACTGGAGTGGGTTGCCATGCCCTTCTCCAGGGAATTTTCCCAACCCAAGGGTCTAGCCTGCGTCTCCTGCATTGCAGGCAGATTTTTTTTTTTTTTAAACCACTGAGCCATCAGAGAAGCTAAAAGAGCAGAGCGGTATCATTCTCCAACAACATCAGAAGTGCTAGCAAAAGAAGAAAGTCTCAGGAACCATTTCCCAAAGGGGAAAACATCACTATCTTTAGTTTCAAACCTTGTCAGTGTGACTTGGAGACTCCACGAGATCCTCAGAGACATTCAATCCTATTATACCTGGTAAGGAAGTGGATTTTTATATTTTTTGTGAATTTTCGAATCTGTTGTCACCAGAATGTGGCTCCTTGGAGGACTGGGACTGCACCTTCGTCGTCTTCCTGATCGCCAACACGATTATTAGTATTATTTTAAGTAATTGTATTTATTTATGGCTCTTCTGGGTCTCCAGTGCTGCTCAGGGCTTTGCTCTAGTTTCGGCACGAGGGCTTCTCATTGCGGTGCCTTCTCTTGTTGTGGAGCACAGGCTCTAGGGTTCTCGGGCTTCAGTAGTTGAGGCTCCCAGGCTGTAGCTGGTCCATGGCACGTGGGATCTTCCTGGTCCAGGGATCATGTCTGTGTCTCCTTCATTGGCAGGTAGACTCTTTACCACTGAGTCACCAGGAAAGCCCATGATTAATTCTAGATGGTAATCTTAGCTCTCCTGGGTTGTGCTCCTACTGTAAACCCTGAATTGGATTGGGTTCATTGATTCTTTTGTTTTTGCCACGCAGCATGTGGAATCTTATTTCCTAGGCCAGGGATCAAACTCAGGCTCCTGCGTGAAGGGCAGGGTCTTAGCCACTGGACTGCTGGGGAAGTCCCAACGCTGTAGTGGATTGAAGGGTATCACCCTCCAGAAAAATGTGACCATGTCCTCACAGATCCTAGTACCTGGGAATGGGATCTGATTTGGAAAAAAATATCTTTGCCAATTTAGTTAAAGCTCTCAAGATCACTGTGGACTAACTTACATCCTATGACAAGTGTCCTCGTAAGAAAAGGAGAATCGAAGAGGAGAGACAATCATAGGAAGATGGAGGTGGACATCAGAAGGATGCTGCCACCAGCCAAGGAATGCCAAGCCTTGCCAGCAACCACCAGAGGTTGGAAGAGGCAGGAAGGAGTCTTCCCTGGAGCCTCTGCAGGGACCAAGTTCCTGCTGACACCTTGACGTGAGAGAATAAATTCCTCCTGCTTTTAAGACATCTGCTGTTGTCGCTCAGTTGCTAAGTCAAGTCTGCCTCTTTTTGACCCCATGGACTGCAGCACGCCAGGCTCCTCTGTCCTTCACTCTCTCCCAGAGTTTTCTCAAACTCATAGCCAGTTAGTCTGTGATGCTATCTAACCATCTCACCCCCTGCCGCCCCCTTCTCCTTTTGCCTTCAATCTTTCCCAGCATCAGGGTCTGTTCCAACAAATCAGCTCTTCGCATCAGGTGGCCAAAGCATTGGAGCTTCAGCTTCAATCCTTCCAATGAATATTCAGGGTTGATTTCCCTTAGGATTGACTGGTTGGATTTCCTTGCTGTCCAAGGGACTCTCAAGAGTTTCTCCAGTACCCCAGTTTGAAAGCATCAGTTCTTCAGTGCTCAGTTTTCTTTATGGTCCAACTCTCACATCCATACCTGATACCTAGTTTGTAGTAATTTATGATGTCAGCTTTAGGAAATTAAAACAGCCATCTCAGCTATAGAAGTGGCCACCTTGTTTTTTTCCACATCATCACGCTCATGTCCTTTGTGACACTCGGTCTGTAATCATCCCCTTTATTTTCCTGAGAGTCTGTCTCCTTCCTGGACTGTGATCTCCGTGAGGTTAGAGACCTTGTCCCCTGCTGATGCCCAGGCTCTATGGGGCCCTTAGACATTCGTTTCTGAATGAGATGTACCTGGAGTTGGGGACCTTTCCAAGTGGAACAGAACTCAGAATCAATATTTATGTCCCCAGACAGCAGTCATGAAAATAAAAAAAACTAACAAAAGACCAAGGCACATAAAAAAAAAAGTACTAAACCAAATTTCAGCAGGAAATGTTAGAACTCTCCCAGGGGGAGCACTGTTCTTGTCCAGATATTTAATTGAACATGTACAGGAACTCAGCCGGCCGCGTGTCTGGGGAGCTCACACGTGGGGCTGCGGGGATGAACCAACTCCGGGAAACCTCATTAATTTCTAAATGAGAAATGATTTCAGTTCTCAGCCAGCGTCTGGAGGCAATGCTGTGCAGCCGACAGATCTTAACAGAACCCGGTTTTCACACCAGCTGTTGTGCTTCCTTGCCCAAGATCTTGCCTTGAGAAAGAAAGGAAGGAAAAGAGGGAGGGAGCAAAGGAGGAAAGACGCCAGGTCCCCGTGCCCTGGAATCACGTTTTGTCCTGTGACAGCCCCAGGAAGGAGATGAGCCTCGTCTCCTTGACTTGCCAAGGCTGCTGGCATTTAGGGGCTTGCAGACCAAGGGGTGTGATCACAGGGGAAGGCAGACCGGATGCTTACCTTCATCATCTTTATGGTTGGTGGGGTCATGGTTGATTTAATCTGGGCTCTATGGGCCTCTCCATTTCCTCCACATACATTGTCCTTATGGTAACACAGCAAACCGGATCTCATGACCTCCAGGTCAGAGACGTGAAAACGGAGCTTCTGAGGAATGAAGCGACTCACAAAAGACATGGAGTTTGGGGACAGAAGGGGGAGGGGATGGATGCTGGTGGCACTTTTCTGAGTGGTTCTTTCTCTGGCTTCCCCCTCCTCTCTCCTGCTCAACCCTCCCCCTCCCCGCCCCACCACCTGTCACTCTTCAGCCTCCAGTGGCTGGGAAGGGAGTGGGTCATGGCTGGGGCAGACCCTTCCAGATGTGAACTCCTGCATCTTCTCTGGCGGTGTTCCCTGCTGGTCCAACCCTCAAATCCATACATGACTACTGGAAAAACCATAGCCTTGACTAGACGGGCCTTTGTCAGCAAAGTGATGTCTCTGCTTTTTAATACGCTGTCTAGGTTGGTCATAGCGTTTCCTCCAAGGAGAAAGTGTCTTAAGTTCACGGCTGCCGTCACCGTCTGCAGTGATTTTGGAGCCCAAGAAAAGAAGTCTGGACATGAACTTGGGAGCCTTCTTTCAGCCCACTACACCCCTCTGCTGGCCACTCGCAATATAGCAACCAGAGCGACCTGTAGAAAGTGAAGTTAACGTCCGTGTCTCTCATGCCTCAAGACAGTCTGGTGGCCTCCATCTTAAATAGGGCTGCGCTTAGTTGCTCAGTCCTGTCCAGCTCTCTGTGGCCCCATGGACTGCAGCCCGCCAGGCTTCTCTGTCCGTGGGGATTTTCCAGGCAAGAATACTAGAGTGGGTTGCCATGCTCTCCTCCAGCGGATCTTCCCAGCCCAGGGATCGAACCCAGGTCTCCCGCGTTGCAGGCAGATTCTTTACCATCTGAGCCACCAGGGAAGCCCTCTCATTCGGAGAGAAATGAAAAGTCTTCGTGATGGCTCCGGAGCCCTGAGCCCCACGCGACCTGCTGTGAACGATCTCCCCTCCCCACA
Organism: Bubalus bubalis; assembly: GCF_019923935.1. Taxonomy (NCBI): domain Eukaryota; kingdom Metazoa; phylum Chordata; class Mammalia; order Artiodactyla; family Bovidae; genus Bubalus; species Bubalus bubalis. Next base: position 34,734,920 of record NC_059180.1, read on the forward strand.
TCCTCACTCTCCCTCCCCCCAGCCACCCTCGCTGGCTCTCCCGGAGGAAGCCCCACTGGGCACACCCCCTCCCATCTCTGACTCCCCGCCTGCTCCATCCTCCCCTGTCATCCCTCAGTTCTTGCCCCTCCCGCACGGCTGCCTCCCTCACCTCCTTCAGGTCTTTCCTCAGTAGAGCCACTGCCCTGCCCGCTTCTCGGCGTTGTTCACGCCCTTCCCCGTGCATTTGTCACCATTTCTCAACTTCATCACTTACTTGTTCACTGCTGACCCCACACGGCAGGAGCCTTGGTGAATTTGCCTATGCATCTGCCAATCTAGGGACAGAGCCTGGCACCCAGCACGTACTCGATACACATGTGCTGAGTGAATAAGCGAATGAACAAGGACAATACTTACTTATAGGGTGCATGGGATTTAAACGAGATGGTACTTACGCAGCACAAGGCCTGGCATAACTGAGCTTCGATAACCGTGGCTATTAATCATATTAATGGCTCCCCAGGCGGCTCTAGTGGTAAAGAACCCGCCCGTCACTGCAGGAGACATAAGAGACGCAGGTTCGATCCTTGGGTCAGGAGATGCCATGGAGGAGGGCACGGGAACCCACTCCAGTATTCTTGCCTGGAGAATCCCGTGGACAGAGGAGCCTGGCGGGCTACAGTTCATAGGGTCAGACACGACTGAAGTGACTTAGCACAGCACATTAATCATATTATTATCATGGCTATTTTTTATAATTTTGTTTATTTATTTAGGCTGTGCTGGGTTCGTTGCTGCTCAGACTTTTCTCTAGTGGTGGTTCCAGGGCTTCTCTTGTTTCAGAGCACGGGCTTCAGTAGTTGCAGCTTCTAGGCTCCAGAGCACAGGCTCAGTAGTTATAGTGCATGGGCTTAGTTGCTCTGTGGCATGTGGGATCTTCCCAGATCAGGGATCAAACCTGTGTCTCCTGTGTTAGCAGGCAGATTCTTTACCCCTGAGCCACCAGGAAGCCCAGATCATCACCATTATCGGCAGTACTAGTGGCGATTTCCCCGCCTCCCCCCGGCGTTTGGGTGCTGGTCACAGGAAGTGCTCAGTAGGTGTTTGTTGATTGACTGAAGGATGTTAGTAACTGCCTCCTTCTGTCTCCCCTAAGCCATGCATGGGACGTTCGTGATTCTGCTGCCGCTCAGCCTGATCCTCATGGTTTTCGGGGGTATGATGGGCTTTCTGAGCTTCCTCCTGCGAGCCTCCTGCCTCCTCCTGCTCACGGGGACCCTCTTCTTCTTTGGAGGTAGGTGCCTGCCTGGCATGGGGCTCCGGGTGCCAGGAGGGGCCGTGCAAGGTCCCCCAGAAGGAAGGAGGGTAGGGGAGACCGCATCGCCTCTGGGGCTCGGTTTGCCCCACTGTGATCTCCTAGCTGGAAGGGGTGAACGGGTTTCCTGTCCAGGGTCCCTGGGTCTGTGGTCCCAGGAGAGAAGCCTGGGAATGAGAGCAGGTTCTGAGAATCGTCTTCATTGTTTCATAAAAGAAGCCGAGTCCCGAGAGCTTCAGGGTCAGGGTCACGGGCTGGCGGGAGACCCTTGCCGTCTCATGCACCCCTGCCATCCTGACACATTGCTTTACTTTGATTGATTAAAATCAGGCAAGTCAGGCAATGGCTGGGTTTCAAAGATGGGATCTAGCACTTGCTGCTGCTGCTGCTAAGTTGCTACAGTCGTGTCCGACTCTGTGCGACCCCATAGACGTCAGCCCACCAGGCTCCCCCGTCCCTGGGATTCTCCAGGCAAGAACACTGGAGTGGGTTGCCATTTCCTTCTCCAATGTATGAAAGTGAAAAGTCAAAGTGAAGTCGCTCAATCGTGTCCGACACTTAGCGACCCCATGGACTGCAGCCCACCAGGCTCCTCCATCCATGGGATTCTCCAGGCAAGAGTACTGGAGTGGGGTGCCACTGCCTTCTCCGGTAGTTTTATAGCCTCCTGCTTATTTACTTATTTACTGGCCACGCTGCATGGCTTGTGGGGTCTTAGTTCCCTGACGAAGGATTGAATCTGAGCCCTTGGCAGTGAAGGTGTGGAGTCCTAACCACTGGGCCATTGGGGAATTTTCCTGGGTCATTTGAAATGGTCCTTAAAAAAGAACAAGAACAGGGACTTCCCTGGTGGTCCAGTGGCTAAGACTTCATGCTCTCTGTGCAGGGACCCGCCTTCTGCCCCTGCTCAGGGAACTAGACCCCACATGCTGCAACTAAACACCCTGCACAGTCACAGAAACAACACAAAACAAGAGCAGGGATGACACTCGGAATCCATGGAGGGAACGGCAAAGTGGCGCCTGGAGGTGAGAATCCCATCCACTGTAATATTACTAAGAATATCGGCATTAACAATTTGCCCAGTGATGAATTCTCCAAACAGCACCTTCCCAGGAGAAGTCTTCATCTCTGATTTGCCACGAGACCAGGCAATGAGCACTTGACACGTGGCAGGTGCCAACGTGGAGCTGAGATGTAGATTGGGGTTAATGTGTTTAAATAGCCACCCGGGACCGTCGACTACTAGACTGGACATTGGGCCCTAATCACACAGGGATGGGGACCAACCGTGTGCAGGGTGCTGTTCTGGGTGCTGGGGAATCCAGGGCGGACCCCTTGGGACTCACACTGGGGCAGACGGACATTAGCTGGTTCACAAACAGTTGCAAAATTCCAGTTCTGACCTGGGTAGTGATGGAGCGCTGTGAGACGCTGTGAAACCGTGGGAGGGGGTGGTTTGGCCAGCTCTGGGGTTGGGGGGAGGGCATCCAGGAATTGACACGAGCTGAGATGGATGGGGGCTTCCCAGGGGGCTCAGTGGTAAAGAATCCGCCTGCCAATTTGGGGGAGATGCAGGTTCAATCCCTGGGTTGGGAAGATCCCCTGGAGGAGGGCATGGCAACCCACTCCAGGATTCTTGCCTGGAGAATCCCCTCGACAGAGGGGACACACGCGAGCGCGTGAAAGATGGATGGGGAGGAGCTACCAGGGGCAGGAGGGGATGGGACAGAGGACAGGCAGCAGAGGGAAGGAGGGGTGGTGCTGGGTGTGTGTGGGGTCCACCAGCTTTCCTCTGTCCACTGCAGCCCTGGTGACCCTCGCCGGCATCAGCGTCTACATCGCCTACTCGGCCGCCGCCTTCCAGGAGGCGCTGTGTCTCCTGCAGGAGAAGACGCTGCTGGACCAGGTGGACATCCGCTTCGGCTGGTCCCTGGCCCTGGGCTGGGTCAGCTGCGTTGCCGAGCTGCTTGCTGGGGCCACCTTCCTGGCGGCGGCCCGTGTGCTCAGCCTGAGACGGCGGCAGGACCAGGCCATCTGAACGCGGGCGGGCTCTGGCTCAAGGGTGGAGGGAGCGGCTTGGACTGGAGGGGCCGGTGCTCAGGGACACCATCCTGGTGGGCTGCGGCTTCCCCTTGGTCTGAGGCCACCACCAGAGAGCCCGCTGTGGGCTGAGCTCCGGGCCTGGCGGTCGTGTTAGCGCTACCTGGTGTGGGGGATGCTGTGTCCAGGCACCTGTGTGTCTGTGGCCTGGAGGAGCCAGAACCCGTGAAACCACAAAAAGCACCCCCTGCATCACTGTAGCCTCCGTGCACTTCCTCTGGCTTCACTGCATCCTCACACGTGCCCTTTGGATGAGTCTCTCTGTTAAGGAAATGGAGGACCTGAGAGGTTAGGTAAGTGTTGGAAAAACACACCGCAAGCTAGAGGCATATTCTCCGACATCGTAGCTTCTCCGGGTGGTTCTGGCTGACTGGCTGCGACCTGGATCCTGCGTGTGGAGGCGGCTGCACCTCAGACACTGGGCTTCAGGCTTCCCCGTGACCTGGGGCCAGGCAGGAGGTCCCGTGGGGAACCAGGGGGAAGACCGCAGAGACGTGGGCTCCTCAACAGCCAGGCGGTGGATGTGTCCTGCCTCACCTGCCCCAGCCAGGCTCATGCTCACCTGGTCCCATCCCGAGCCTTCAGCAGAACAGGCTTCATTGGTACGATGATTCTCCTGCCTGCAATTTGGGAGACCTGGGTTCCACCCCTGAGTCAGGAAGATCCCCTGGAGGAGGGCATGGCAACCCGCTCCAGTGTTCTTGCCTGGAGAATCCCATGGCCAGAGGAGCCTGGTGGGCTGCAGTCCGTGGGGTTGCAGAGTCAGACACGACTGAAGTGACTAAACACACATGCACACATGCACACACTGCGTACACACACAGTCTCCTCTAGAGCAGTGGGGGTTGTGAGCTGCTTCTGCAAACACGGGAGGTCTGCCGTCACAGGCCAGGTCGTGGGGACATATGACAACTCTTCTTCTGTGAAAAAACAACACCCCATCGCAGTTCTGTGACTGGAGGTGGAAGGCGTTTCCTTGGTGTGGCCCCGGTGGGTCTGCCTGGGGACTTGTGCCCACCTCCGTGGCCCCATTGGCACTGAACGCTCTTCAGAGAAGACTCGGCTCTTTTGGGGTGAAAATCACTGTAGTTTGGCATTTTCTCGTGTGATGGGGAGGTTCAGTCTAGAATAGGGAGTTGGGAGGTCCCCGAGGAGTTGGTCAATGGCTAGGGCGATCTCTGGGGACTAATCTTAACTCTTCCTCCCTCCTCCAGAAAATTCCATTCCTCTCTCCTCCTGATATTCTGGCCCGTGGGGATGGGGGTCCCCAGAGTGGCTTTGTGTCTGAACTCCCCCGGGGCAGTGCTGCTCACATGTCAGTCCACCGGGAGTCCAGACCCACTTGCCATGCCCTCCTTCAGGGGGTCTTCCTGACTCAGGGGGTCTCTGAGTCGGTGGGTCTGGGTGGGGCTCATTTCTAAGCAGTTTCCAGGTGCTGCAGACACTCCTGGCCTGGGACCACCCTTTGTATCACACTGAACTGGGGAGTTTGTTAAGTGTCAGGGCTGGCTGTCGCCTTGCTGCCCATTAGAATCACGAGGCCTGATGCCGGGGCTGAACCTCTGCTCTGATGGTCTCCAGTGGGGCAGCTTAGGTGCTGATAATTGTTAAGACCTCTTCTGATGACTCAACATCAGCTAAGGTTGAGAACCCGCTCCTGTAAGATTCTGAGTCATGAGATGTGCAGAGGGCCGGGGAGCTACAGGTTTAAGAAACTCCCCAGGAGGGACTTCCCTGGTGGTCCAGTGGTTAAGACTCTGCTTCCAATGCAGGGGGTGCGGGTTCGATCCCTGGTCTTGGAACTAAGATCCCACCTGCTGCATGGCATGGCTAAAAACAAAGTAAAATACCTGTTAAAGAAACTCCTCAGGAAGGGCTGATGGTTCAGGTTTGGGGACCACTGGTGTGGATGTAAGATGAGAACATTAAGATCAACTGCATAACATCATCATCCTCACCATGACATCACTCTTCCATGACATCACTCTACCATGACATCACTCTTCCATGACATCACTCTACCATGACATCACTACTTTTGCCACGTCACTGCCTTCACTATGACGTCCTCCCCTCACTGTGGCATGGCCATCATCGTGAAGAAGGGCATCCTTAGTAGGGCATGGTCATCGTCACGGCTGACACCCATTGAGTCATTGCTTACTCTGCCCCTGCATCGTCCAGTGAACCCATCCATCAGTCGTTCAACAAACCTCTGAGGGCCAGCCGTTTATGCTAGGAACCAGGGGCGGTGACCCCACCAGAGTGAGCCCTTGCTCCCTGAGTTGCCACATGGTTGAGGACAGAGGCAGGTGAAATATATGGCTGATGGTGATGACTATGGAGGTGTGCAAAGTGCGTACAGGTCAGAACTGAGGTACAGATGGACTAAGCTAGGAGAGAGTGAAGGTCACTCAGTCGTGTCCGACTCGTTGCGACCTCATGGACTATACAGTCTATGGAATTCTCCAGGCCAGAATACTGGAGTGGGTCACCTTTCCTTCCTCCAGGGGATCCTCCCAATCCAGGGATCGAACCCAGGTCTTCCTAGCCACCAGGGAAGCCCAAGAATACTGGAGTGGGTAGCCTATTCCTTCTCCAGTGGATCTTCCCAACCCAGGAATCAAACTGGGGTCTCCTGCGTTGCAGGTGGATTCTTTACCAGCTGAGCTTCCAGGGAAGCCCCCAAACTAAGGAGAGAAAGGGGGTACATTTGGGACTGAAATTCACATCTACCTGATTCCAGCACACTTCTGGATTCAAATCATTGCTGCTGCTTCCCTTTCTGTCTAGTCTGAAAAAGTGCAAATAAAGTGGATTGGTCACAAGTCCTCGTGGCAGTGGGTGAGTGCTTTTCCCCAAATCAGTTTCTAGTCTGGGGAGAAAGATGAAAAAGTTTTCACAAAGCGGGAGCAAACTGTGATGGTGAGATGGCGGTCTCTGCTGCCACCTTCTGGTCACATGGGGGAACTGCACCAGAGGCTGGCTTTGATGTTCAAATCAGACCAAAGCCATTTGTTCTCAGCCTTTCAGTGGGTTAAACACTCAGGGCAGGGGTTCTTCACTGGGGGCGATTCGCCGCTCCCTCTCCACTTGGGGCGTTTGGGGTTATCTGGAGACATTTCTGGTTGTGGTTACTGGGGACGGGTGCTACTGGCCTCCGGTGGGCAGAGGTCAGGGCCGCTGATCAACTTCCACAGGGCATGAGACGTCCCCCCGCGTCCCCCCCAAAAGAAAGATCTAGTCCCACCTGTCAAAGCGCCAAGTGTGAGAAACCCGGCTGTGGGAATGAAAAGAAATAATTATAAAGAGAGAGCACCTGTGTTTTCAAAGAACTGACTGCTGCTGCTGCTAAGTCGCTTCAGTTGAGTCCTACTCTGTGTGACCCCATAGACGGCAGCCCACCAGGCTCCCCCGTCCCTGGGATTCTCCAGGCAAGAACACTGGAGTGGGTTGCCATTTCCTTCTCCAATGCATGCAAGTGAAAAGTCAAGGTGAAGTCGCTCAGTTGTGTCTGACTCTTAGCGACCCCATGGACTGCAGCCCACCAGGCTCCTCGGTCCATGGGATTTTCCAGGCAGGAGTACTGGAGTGGGGTGCCATTGACACAGCTGTAAAGAATTTCATTCATTCAGTAAATACTTACCAAACAACTGTTACATGCTGAAAACTGTGCTGAGGTCTGAAAACACTTCCGTGGGCATGGATGACAAGATCCCTGGTGTTACATGGAAACCGATGGAGCACGTGTGAACCAGTATGAAGGGCCTCTGGGAGGAGGTGGCATTTGTGCAGAGGCTCAGATGAGGAGCCCCTCCATGTGGGAAACAGCCGACCAGGCAGGTGTCAGCACGTGCAAAGGCCCTGAGGTGGGAAACAGGCTTAGGTGTTTGAGGGAGGGAAGGAAGGCGTGTTGGGGGATGGCGGTAGGAGGTGAAAAGGTGAGGAGGAGGCAGAGGAACAGGGCTAGGGGTTCCCTCTGGTCCATGGTAAGGAGGTTCTTCATGGTTGAGCTGTGTTTGGGATTCTGTCCTATTGCACCCCATTCCATTTCATTCCTTCCCTATTTTGAATATATTTTCAATGTTTTGGCCACACAGTGCAGCATGCAGGGTCTTAGTTCCCTGACCAGGGATCAAACCTGTGCCCCCTGCAGGGGAAGTGCAGAGTCTTAACCGCTGGACCACCAGGAAAGTCCCTCCATTGCTGTCTGGGCGGCAGAGGTGCGTCGGCTCTAAGCCAGTGGTTCTCAGTACAGGCTTCACATTCGCATCATTCAGGGGCTTTAAAATAAAACCAAACTTCTAACAACTGAACCCAAAGGAATCCAAACTTCGAAAGTGGGCCCAGGCACTGGTATTTAAAAAAAAGTTCCCCAGGTGACTGTGCTGTGCAGGGGTGGGGTGAGAACCCCTGCAGAAGCTCCTTTGGTCTGGGGGGTGGAGAGCAGACGGAGGAGGGGCTTCTCCCATCATCTGGGGCGATGAGGGTGTTCGGACCGGGGGGAGGCGGGGCTTGGACTCAGGGTGGGCTTTGGGGGTTGAGGGGAGGGGGCTTTTACTGTCAGAAAAGTAAATAGGACAAGAGGGGGAGGAAGTACTTGCCTCCCCTTTGCAGAGGCAGCTCTGCCTGGACCTGTGTCCTTCAGTCCAGACCTGGCTGGACCCTCTGATGTGAATGGTCCATGAAACTGATCCACTCCCCACTCAGGATGGCTCTGCCTGGTGAGAAAGTTCATTCATTCATTCATCCGCTCATTTGTTGACTCACTGTCCACCCTCCATCCAGCCATTCACAGATATGTTCATCATTTATCAATATGTAGTGATTCACTCATATTCTTCATTCACTTTTTCACTCACTTATGAAGTGAATGTGAAAGTGTTAGTTGCTCAGTTGTGTCAACCGGGCCATGGGCTGTAGCCCACCAGGCTCCACTGTCAATCAGAATCTCCAGGCAAGAATACTGGAGTGGGTTGCCATGCCTTCCTCCAGGGGATCTTCCCGACCCAGGGGTTGAACCTGCATCTCTCATATCTCTTGCGTTGGCAGGCAGGTTCTTTACCACTAGTGCCACCTGGGAAGCCTGAACTTCCCCAAATATTTACAACTGGGGACCCCCAACCCCCACTCCTGGAGCATCTGGAGGATAGGGGAAGGGAGAGGGAGAGAGGACAGAATGACAGATGGACACGTACACACAGACACGAGGCTCAGAGAAACATATCGACACCTTTAAAGAGATAAAGACAGAGGTAGTGACAGAGAGGGGCCTTCCCAGGTGGTGCGGTGGTAAAGAACCTGCTGCCAATGCAGGAGGTGTGAGAGAGGAAGGTTCATCCCCGGGTCGGAACATCCCCTGGAGAAGGAAATGGCAACCCACTCCAGTATTCTTGCCTGGGAAATTCCAAGGACAGAGGAGCCTGGAGGGCTGCAGTCCATGGGGTCGCACAGAGTCAGACAACGCTGAACATGCAGGCATGGAGAGAGAGACAGAGAGGAGTGGACTGAAGGCAGAGACAGACAGAGAATGAAGGAGCCAAGTCCAGAGAGAAAGAAGAGGGAAAAACAGGAAGAGGCTTAGGGAGGTTCAGGAAGCCCAGCTGAGACTGGGGAGCTGTGAAATATCAGGTCTGAGAAAGGCCAGGAACAGCCGATGTACCTCTTCCAGCTCAGGGGCGTGGTTTTGGGGAAGTCCCTGGCTCCCTCTGGGCCTCAGTCTTCTTGTCTATAAAATGGGCACACCGATCATCCTCCCCAAGCCCATTTCATCCAGTTCAATCCCACAAATTTCTCCTGAGAGCTGTTTCATGCCAAGTCCTCAGCCAGGCACTGGGAACACACCAGTCAGCCAAACAGGTTGTCACGAGGTCCTGCGAAACCCTAGGTGTGGATGTGACTTTTGGGTCGAGGAAGTCCCGCCTAGGGAAATGGCATCCCCTATTCTACTGGCTCTCTGGCGGCCGTTACCCTGTCACCCTCTCTCATAAGCAGGGGTCCAGCCAGGGGACAAGAGACTCTGTAAGTGGGGCTGAGGCTGGCGGGGAGAAAGCGTGATTCAGGCAGCGAGAGGCTGCGGGCTGTGCCTGGGCCGCCGTGCTCCTGGGAATGCGCTCTTTTGCTTCCTGGACAGGTGACTTGGGAAAGTCCCTTCTCGTGTTCGGGTCTCGATTTCTCACCTCCCCGGCAGGTCTGAGGTTTTCTCAGGAGGACTGGCCGGTGGAGAGGGAGCACATAGCCTCCCGGCTGCTCAGATGTCCCCGATTGTCCGTAGGAGGCGTCCGCGCTGGGCCCAATCGCGGGTCATCTGTTCTGGCCTCTTCTGGAAACTTCCTGGGAGCACCGTTGAAGGTAGGTCACCCAGCAGACATGACTGACTTACACCTGGGAGCATTTGAGAGTTTCCTAAATTCCTGGCTCCCATCTGACCCCTGCCGCTGTCCTGCAAGGGGCAGGCGGGTGGGGGTGGGGGGCGTCCTCTGTGGTTCCCACCGTCAGATGCACACCAGCAGAGGCTCAGCGAGGCCAAGGACGCTCCAAGGTCATGGGCCGGGACTGAGACCCAAAACTGCTGCTCTGATCACTCAACCGAGCCACGGGCTTCTGCCTCGCCTCCACCCTCCTTGGGGTCTGAGGATCCTCCTGCCCCAGGGCACCTGATGCAGCTGTCCCTGGAGATCCTGCCCTTTCATCAGCAAGAGGTTAAGTTGCCTGTATTCCAACCACAGCTTGGGGAGCAGACCTCTCCCCGTCAGGAGGATATGGGGATTTTCTCAGAACACTGGCATTTGTTCCGTGTTCCTTTCTATTTCCTCAATTAGAAATGCTTAATTTAATGGAATACTCAGAGCCCCAGAGGAGGAACAAACCTGGGATGACTAATACAATATTTATGCGCTGGGAGAGCTGAGTTCCCGTGTCCCCTGCCTCCCTGCTCCTTTGTGGGGCTTGCTCCCTCCTGCGCCTCCCTGGGTGGTTGAGTCCTTGCGTGGAAGCAGCAGCCTGGGGGAGCCCGAGTGGTGAGCTGAGGCCTCACCTGTGATGCCTGGAGCCAGCTGTCGGTTTTCCTCCTCACCGAGGACGTGGTCCTGATTCTGCACCATGGAACCAGCTGGCGTCAGTCCTAGATGGCCTGATGTCCACACCTGACCTTCACCTTTCACCCGTGAGGCCCTGAGAGGGGACGTGTGTGTTCAGGTAGTCGCCTACTTGCAAAGGGACTGCTGTGGGTTCAAGGGCTTTCCAAGTGGCTCGGTGGTAAAGAGCCTGCCCGCCAATGCAGGAGATGCAGGTTCGATCCCTGGCTCGGGAAGATCCCCTGGAGGAGAAAATGGCAACCCACTCCAGTTTTCTTGCCTGGGCAATCCCGTGGACCGAGGAGCCTGGTGGACTATGGTCCATGAGGTCAAAAAAGAATGGGAGGTGAACAGGCACATGTGTGCACACACACAGGTGGGCTCAGGGGTATACTCCAAAACTCGTAACTCAGTACCTGTGAACACGACCTCATCTGGAAAGAGAATCTTTGGAGGTGTAATTAGTTAAGACAAGGTCACACTGTACCAGGGTAAATCCAGGAACTGGTGTCTTTATAAGAAGCCATGTGTGTGTGTGCTGAGTCACTTCAGTCATCTCCGACTCTATGAGACACTGTGGACTGTAGCCCACCAGGTCTATGGGATTCTCCAGGCAAGTATACTGGAGTGGGTTGCCATTTCCTCCTCCAGCAGATCTTCCCAGCCTGGGGGTCAAACCCAAGTCTGTTTTGTCTCCTGCACTGGCAGGCGTAAGAAGCCAGAGGAAGCCACCGACACACAGAGAGGGGACCCGGCTTACAGAGCGATGCTGCCGTAAGCCAAAGCACACCTGGAGCCCCCGGAGACGAGAAGAAGGATCCTGCCCTGGAGTCTTCAGACGGAGCGTGGCCCTCCTGACCTTTGATCTTATTATTTTTTTTCATAAAAAATTTTTTTTTTGGCCATGCCACTCAGCTTGCAGGATCTTAGTTCCCCCATCAGGGACTGAGGCTGGGCCCTGGCAGTGAAAGTTGGGCCGCCAGGGAAGTCCTCTGGTACCTTGGTCTTAGACTTCTGGCCTCTAGAATTGTGAGAGAATAAATTTCTGTTGTTTTTAGGTGCCCAGTTTCGGGTCATTTGTCATGGTGGTCTTGGGAAATGAATACAGGCCCTATAACCAGGGTTGTTCTGAAAAATCAGAATAGGGACTTCCCTAGTGGTCCAGTGGCTAAGACTCCGCACTTCCAGTGCAAGGGGGCTGGGGTTCCATCTCGGGTTGGGGAACTAGATCCCACGTGCTGCAACTAGAGATTTACATGCTGCAGCTAAGGCCTAGTGTAGCCAAATCCGTACTTTAAAAAACACATCAGAATAGTAACCGCAGCTACACTAGTAAGTGCTTGTCACTTGCTGAGCGTACTTTCTCTTCTTCTGTCCAAAGACACCTGTGAGGCATGTGCTGTTTTTCTCTCCTCCGTGACGAGCAGACTGAGGCTAAAGTGAAGTCACTCAGTAGCGTCTGACTCTTTGTGACCCCGTGGACTGTAGCCCGCCAGGCTCCTCTGTCCATGGAATTCTCCAGGCAAGAACACTGGAGTGGGTAGCCATTTCCTTCTCCAGGGGATCTTCCTGACCCAGGGATTGAACCCAGGTCTTCCGGGTTGCAGCAGATTCTTTACCATCTGAGCCACTAGGGAAGTTGGACTGAGGCTTCCAGAGGGGAAATGATGGCCCAAGCACACACCTCTGGTGAGAGGTGGGTCTGGCACACGGGTTGAGGCTGGCTGACCAGCTGCCTGTTTCTTTGTTGCTTCATAACACCAAAAGCAGCATCTAAAACCAGCAGGCATCATTTTTTTTTTTTCTCTCTTGTGGTCTTTGAGCAGGGGCTACGCTCTAGTCTCAGGCTTAGATGCCCTTTGGCCTGTGGGATCAAACCTGTGTCCCCTGCATCAACAGGTGAATTCTTAACTGCTGGGCTCCCAGGGAAGTTTCTACATTTTTTTTAATTAAATTTTTTTCATTTACTTTATTATTCTTTTTTGGCTGCACTACACCACTTGTGGAATCTTAGTTCCCCGACTGGGGATTGAACCCGGGCCCTCAGCAGTGGGAACATAAAGTGCTAACCACTGGACCACCAGGGAAGTCTAATTTGCTTTCTTAATCTCACTGCTTCACTATTTCCGCTTGCAAGATCTCAGGCATCTCTACTTCTCCCCGCGCCCTGCTCCAGTCCCCAGCAAAGCCCAGTGACTGATCTGAGTCCTTAGCAAGTAAGAAGGCTAGAGGGAGAGGCAGAGGCCAGACTGTGGAAGCCACAAAGAGGAGCCCAGAGGTCAAGGGGGCAGTTTTTAAGAAATTGTGGTCCAAAATATCTACAGAGTAAAGTTTAAACATTTTAAAACACACAATTCAGTGGCATTTAGCATCTTCACAATGTTAAACAAGCATCACCATCTCATTCTAGAACATTATTATCACTCCAGAAGGAAATCCTGTATTAAATGGGGATTTTTCTGGAGGAGGTGATGCTTTTATTTTTTATATTTCAGCCGAGTCGTGGGGCATATGGGAACTCTGTTCCCCGACCAGGGATTGAACCCGTGCTCCCTGCATGGAAATGTAGAGTCTTCACCCCCGAACCTCCAGGGACGTCCCAGAGGTGACACTTTCAGGCTCGAGAAGGATCTCTCTGCTCATTGCGTGGGTGATGGGCTAGAGTGGGTGGTGGTGAAGCTGCAGGGATCAAGGCCAACAGAGAGGCTGGTCGGTGCAGGGAGCGTGGGGGCTCAGGTGGGGCGGAGGTGATGGGAAGGCAAGAATTCAGAGCTGGCGTTTAGGTGATGGGGTTACTGAAGTGGGTGGGTGCCTGAAGTGCCCAGGTGATAACAGTTTCCCAGGTGGGATAGTAATGCGAGTGGAACTGGCGTTTCCAGAACTGGAAAATGCCGGAAGGCCAGCCGACTGGTGATGCTGGAGGAGGGATGCAAAGTATGACTTCGTTCTGGAGGACACTGAGACCCTGGGGGACGTCCAAGTGGACCCACCCAGGAGGCAGCTGGGAATCCTTTTTTTTTTTTTAATTATGCATTGCTTTGAAAGGGCTTCCCAGGTGGTGCAGTAGTAAAGAATCCACCCTCTAGGACTTCCCGGGTTGGTACAGTAGCTAAGACACTGAGCTCCCAAAGCTAGGGGGCCTGGGTTCAACCCCTGGTCAGGAAACTAGATCCCACATGCCACAAGTAAGAATTTGCAGGACACAGCTAAAGATCCTGTGTGCCGCAAGTAGGACCTGGAGCAGCCAAATAAATAATAAATTTTTTTTTTAAAAAGAGCCCACTTGCCAATGCAAGAGATGCAGATTCAATCCCTGGGTCAGGTAGATCCTCTGGTAACCCACTCCAGCATTCTTGCCTGGAGAATCCCATGGACAGAGAAGCCTGGCGGGCTACAGTCCATGGGTTCGCAGAGTCAGACACGACAGCACACACATGTGCACATTGCTTTCCAGGTTATTATTATTTTTGGCTGTGTTGTGCTGCCTGTGGAATCTGAGTTCCCCCACCAGGGACTACCATGCTCCCTGCACTGGGAGTACAGAGTCCCAACCACTGGATTGCTAGGGAATTCCTGGGAATACTTCTCAGCACAGAGGGTCAGATTGGCTAGGACTTCCCAGCCTCAGCCTTAGTGATGTCTGATGTCAGGTCACTGTGTGTTGTGGGGGCCACCCTGTGCATTGATGGGGTGGAGTCCAGTCTCTGGACTCTACCCAGTTCAGTTCAGTTCAGTCGCTCAGTCGTGTCCGACTCTTTGCGACCCCATGGACTGCAGCACGCCAGGCTTCCCTGTCCATCACCAACTCCCGGAGTTACTCAAACTCATGTCCATTGAGTCGGTGATGCCATCCAACCATCTCATCCTCTGTCACCCGGCCCCTTCAATCTTTCCCAGCATCAGGATCATTTCAAATGAGTCAGCTCTTTGCATCAGGTGGCCAAAGTATTGGAGTTTCAGCTTCAACATCAGTCCTTCCAATGAATATTCAGGACTGATTTCCTTTAGGATGGACTGGTTGGATCTCCTTGCAGTCCAAGGGACTCTCAAGAGTCTTCTCCAACACCACAGTTCAAAAGTATCAATTCTTTGGCACTCAGCTTTCTTTGTAGTCCAGTCTCACATCCATACATGACTACTGGAAAAACCATACCTTTGACTAGATGGACTTTTGTTGGCAAAGTAATGTCTCTGCTTTTAAATATGCTGTCTAGGACTCTACCCAGGAGATGTCAATTACATCCCTTTCTCAGGCATGACGATCACAAATGTCTCCAGACATTGCCAGATGTCCCCTGGGGGTGGGGGCACAGTTGATCCTGGTGAGAACTACTCGGTCCAGTGCTTTGGAGAGTCTGTATCTAGAGGGTGGTGTAAACCTCTGGACTCCTTGAGATGCTCAGAGGGTCAGTGTGGTGTGAGAGCGGAGAGGCCTGCTTTGTCTGTGCCCCAGCTCCAATGGGGCACAACCAGCAGAGACCACCAGACTCATCAAGAAGGAGGGACTGGGGGGAGGAAGGAGGGACAAGCCCAGAAGAAGGCAGATCAGGGTGTGGTCTGCTACCCCCATCTCCCTCTCTTCACCTGCCATGAGCATCACCTTTCTGCTTGGACTCTGTGGCCGGGGAGGGACCGCAGAGTGTGAAGGGCCAACGGCTTAAGCCTCTCATGTCTCCACTTCCTCAGCCCTAAGACAGGCAGGGCTCCCAGTGGTACCTGCCTTCGAGAGAGTTGTGGCGATTACATGCGTCTCTGCCGCACAGAGCTTCAGACCGGGCTTCTCATTTGAAAGTGTAAATCGGGGTTGCTGTTCTTAGTATTCTACTCATTTCCAGACCTTGGACTTTGCCTTAGTTCATGGGTTTAATTAACTCCATGATTCATACATTCAGCAAATATGTCCAGGAGCCTTACTCCATGCTCCCCCTGGGAGAGGAGCAGTGAGCAGGAGGCAGGCAGATCCCGGCCTGCTGAAAGCCTGGGCTTGGGGCGGGGTGGGGAGACAGATATTAATCAAATGTCACACATGTAATTACAGATGGAGACAAGCACTGTGATGAAGGGCAAGAGAAGCTGGGATGTAGACTCCTCGGTTCAGCTGCCTTCTCCGTTCAGCTGCAGGCAGCTTCTGCAGGCAACTCAGCAACAGCTGTTTGCAGGGCCTGACCCTCCACTAAGGGAGCAAGTCAAGGATGGAAACCCTCTCCAATGCATCTTTCATCATCCTGGAGAAAGGATTCCTGTGAAGCAGTCTTAGGGCCTGCTATTTCTACTGAAGGGGGCTTCAGTCTTTTCAAGCTCAGCTTTGGATTGAAACACCAAGTTCTCAAAATGTGGATGAGAATGTGGAGAAACAGGGTCAGTGTTAAAGCTGTTCCTTAAACCTCCTGGCTTTTCTGGAGAAAACCACCTGCTTGTTCAGGTTGATTTTAGCATAGATGGTGGAGACAGGGGACACACCCAATACACACATCTTCCATAAAGCAACCTGGCGGGGTGGGGGGGGTACCACCTGGCATGATGGAAAATACTCCTGCTTAAAGGCTTGGACCCTAGTCCAGGCTCGACCTCCAAACCAGAAGGATAACCTGGAGTTCAGGCCATTGCCCTCCTGGACGCTAAACCTCCAATCACTTCTGCTCTGGAGTCCAGGTCTCAGGGTCGAGACCAGGGTGAGGAGAGGGAGGCTGGTGGAGGTGCTAAGTCAGATCCTGTCTTCATTTACAGATGTTGCTATTCTGTTCACCATGGCTGTTTGGAGGCTTAAAAAAGCAGTGCATCCAATGTTCATTGCGGTGTAGCCAAGACATGGAAGCAACCTAAGATGTCCACTGACAGAGGAAAGGATAAAGAAGATATGGTACATACATAAAATGGAATATCACTCAGCCATTAAAAAGAATGAAATAATGTCATTTGCTGCAACATGGATGGACTTAGATATTGTCACAGTAGTGAAGTAAGTCAGAGAAGGAGAAATATCGTATGACATCCCTTAAAAGTGGACTCTCAAAAGAAATGATACAAATGAACTTACGAAACAGAAAGAGGCTCATAAACAGAGAACGAACTTATGGAGGAAGTTCGGATGGGAGAAGGGGTAGTTAGGGAGTTTGGGATGGACATGTACACACTGTTGTGTTTAAAATGGACAGCCAACAAGGACGTGCTGTATAGCACAGGGAACTCTGCTCAACGCTCTGTGCCAGTCTGGATGGAAGGGAGCGTGGGGGAGAATGGATACGTGTATATGTCCGGCTGAGTCCCTTTGCTGTCTACCTGAAACTATCACAGCGTTGTGAATTGGCTATAGTCCAATACAAAATAAAAAGTTTAAAGTTGTTTTAAAAAGAGCAGGACACGGCTGCGTTATTTATCCAGATGAGCGAGTCGTGGAGGTGGTCTTAGATTTTGCACCCAGGGCCAGTGGCTTGCTGCCTCACTCTAGTTCTGATCCTTGTGGGCCCCTGCTGGACCTACCCTTTGCTTTGAGGGTATTTGGGTTGAAGGCAATGGCACCCCACTCCAGTACTTTGCCTGGAAAATCCCATGGGTGGAGGAGCCTGGTAGGGTGCAGTCCAGGGGGTCGCTAAGAGTTGGACCCAACTGAGCAACTTCACTTTCACTTTTCACTTTCCTGCTTTGGAGAAGGAAATGGCAACCCACTCCAGTGTTCTTGCCTGGAGAATCCCAGGGACGGGGGAGCCTGCTGGGCTGCCGTCTATGGGGTCGCACAGAGTCAGACACGACTGAAGCGACTTAGCAGCAGTAGCAGTTCTTCCTATTTGTAGAGCATCTTATGGCTTCCAAAGCTCACTCACTTCTGAGATCTCTTTTGAGATTTTGGGAGTCCCCAAAAATACCCAAGATGGGGAGTGTTGTTCACCCATTCACAGATGAAGAAACTAAGATGAAGAAACTTTTCCAGAGAAAAAAGATAGTGTTTTCAGTGTCACAAACTAGGGTCTCGGGTCAGATCCAAGTTCAAGGGGGTTTTTCTGCCCCATTCCCTGGACACTTTGACAGGTACAGTTGAATGGGTCTTGTCAGATGACTTTAAGAATTTATTATTACTTTTTTCTTCACAACAATAGTATGTGTTCATTATAGAAAATTTGAAAAATACACATAAGCAACAGAAACTGAATAAAAGCCTCGTATAGTTCACCACCTAGATAGCATATTCAAAAGCAGAGACATTACTTTACCAACAAAGGTCCATCTAGTCAAGGCTATGGTTTTTCCTGTGGTCATGTATGGACGTGAGAGTTGGACTGTGAAGAAGGCTGAGCGCCGAAGAATTGATGCTTTTGAACTGTGGTGTTGGAGAAGACTCTTGAGAGTCCCTTGGACTGCAAGGAGATCCAACCAGTCCATTCTGAAGGAGATTAGCCCTGGGATTTCTTTGGAAGGAATGATGCTAAAGCTGAAACTCCAGTACTTTGGCTACCTCATGCGAAGAGTTGACTCATTGGAAAAGACTCTGATGCTGGGAGGGATTGGGGGCAGGAGGAGAAGGGGACAACAGAGGATGAGATGGCTGGATGGCATCACTGACTTGATGGATGTGAGTCTCAGTGAACTCCAGGAGTTGGTGATGGACAGGGAGGCCTGGCGTGCTGTGATTCATGGGGTCACAAAGAGTCGGACACCACTGAGGGACTGATCTGATCTGATAGTTCACCATGCAGTGATGACATCTATTAATATTTGGACACATTTCTTTTTAAAAAATCTTTATTAAATTTTTTATAATATTGCTTCTGTCATTTATGTTCTATTTTTGCTACCTTTGAGTAAATAAATAAAAGATGCCCCCTCCAGGTAGGGGTGAATGGCTTAGCACATGGAACCAGAAAACACCCTTTTATGAACCAGCCCAGCAGCAGGGCGCAGTCTGATGAGCAGGTGTAACTTGGATTTCTTCCCGACCTTGGTTCCTTGGGGAGGGCGAAGGTGCTTTTGTGCCGTGCTCAACCTGCCCCACCGTAAGTGTTGGCCCTGAGCACAAAAGCATTCTCGAACAACGTACGTATTTCTGAATCATTTCTGAAGAAATCAGCATTAATCAAAAATTCATGCAAATTATAAAACTACTATTGAGATAAGTGCGGCAATGAGCCTAAACACTCAGACTCCAGAATTCTTTTTAAAATCTCTTTTCGAAATGGATTGTCCATTTCTGTCACCTTGGTATCCAGCAAAATGCTTGACAGAGAGGAAATGCTCTGTGTTTGTAAAACGGAATGGAAGCGTACAGTGTGGTGGTTCTAAAATACGTCTGCAGAGTCTCTGAAAGTGTGAAATCTAATTCCTTTTCTCTTAAATAAAAAAAAAAGTTTCGGCCGCTGTGCTGGGTCTTAATTGCAGTGCTCGGGCTCTCTTTAGCTGTGATGTGGGCTTAGTTGCTCTGCAGCAGGTGGGATCTTAGCTTCCAGACCAGGGATCAAATGTTGATCCCCAACATTGGAAGGTGGATGCTCAATCACTGGCCCACCAGGGAGTCCCCCTCTTCTCTTAAATACGGGCTAGCCTCATGACTTGCTCTCAACCAACAGGCAGGAGAAGTACTGTTGCATGAGTTCTGAGGCTCGGTCATAAAAGACTGCGGTTTCTGCGCGGTTTCTGCGCGGTTTCCCCTTTCCCGGCTTCTCTGTGCCCTTGAAACTGAGCTGCCATGTTGCGAGGAAGCCCAGGCAGCCACGTGGAGGGAGCATCTGCAGTATGCCAGCTCTGGTTCCCGCTGCAGTCCCGGCGACAGCCAGCATCAACCCCTGGACGTGTGATGGAGTGACCGTTCAGAGGATTCCAAATCCCACCCTCCAAGCTGTACCACCAGCTGAGGCTGAGTGGAGCAGTGACTGGTCCTCTGCACCCAGCCCTGCCGACTTGGAGATTCACGGGCAAAACAAACGCGGTTGTGGTGATAGATCGCTCTGTTTCGGGGTGGTTTTTTAGGCAGCACTAGATACATAGAACAGTTGTGGTCCTGCTCAGTCACTCAGCTGTGTCTGACTCTTTGGGACCCCATGAACTGTAGCCTACCAGGCTTCTCTGTCCCTGGGATTGTCCGCGCAAGAATACTGGAGTGGGTTGCCATTTCCTCCTCCAGGGAATCTTCCTGATCCAGGGGTCAAACCCAAGTCTCCCTTGTCTCCTGCATTGCAGATGGATGCCTCACTGCTGAGCCACTGGGGAGGCCACGTAGAACAGCACTCTGTGGAATATTGTGTTTACAGCAGAGACCGTCAGTGCCCACTCGTCTCCTTTCGGCTGTCACCATTTCTTTATGGACCGATGGTTTTCTGTATCTAGTATCCATGACCCTCTCTTTGTCCTCAGACGTCTGCTTGCCTAATACCTGGGTTAGGCTGTAAGCATAGGGGGATTAGGGTCCCTGGGAGCATCTCTCAACCTACAACAGGGTGGAGCTTGTAGATTCTCCAGCTTCCTTGCCTTTAGATGGGACATCTTCGATTTGTCTAATGACAGAAAGACATTGATGGAACCGCCAGTGAGGCAACTGCAAAAAAATGTTCTCAGAAGAGAAAGATGAAACTAGGGTACTAACTTTTATTTTTTATATTTAAAGAAATTTGGCTGTTCCAGGTCTTAATTGCAGGACATGGCATCTTGGATCTTTCCTTGTGGCATGTGGGTTCTTTTAGTGGCAGCATGCGGGATCTAGTTCCCTGACCAGGGACTGAACCCAGGCCCCCTGAACTGGGAGCACAGAGTCTTAGCCACTGGACCACCAAGGAAGTCGCTAGAGTAGTAACTTATAAATTTGATTAGCAAAGTGCTGTCCTGTTTGCAGATCCCTTTCCCACCTTTGTCTTATCATCAGCTTGGAGCACATCTGTAGGTCCAGAACGAGTTATTTCTGTCTCCAGGAGAGGTAACCACTTGTTGGCAAATGGTGATGCGACTGTGTGAATCCCCACCTCCTGATTCTTTAAACTCAGCAGCCTCTGTAGTGCTCCTGAATGAGTTCTCTGGCCGCAAGTACCCACAGAAGGAACCACCTGTTTCTGGATTTTCCCAGCACTCCGATTTCAAAGTATTATGAAATAATGCCCATTAAATCATAAGTCTTGGTTGGGAATGCGAAATTGGTGAGCCAAAGTCCTGGGGTCAGCTTAGTGTTCCTCAGGCCAGAGGGAGGCCCCAGCTGTGGTCAGTAGTTCCTCAGTCTCCTGGCATTTTGGTCATGGCCTCTCAGCCCAGCAAAGGGCCAGCAACAAAGGAGATGATGAGAAGATGGAAGAAAACCTGGTGGGAGGCAGGAAGCTTGGCTGGATTAGCGAGTGGCCAGAGCTAAGTCATCAAAGGGCCCGGATGAAACGATGGAGATCAGTCAGGGAGCGTGAAACAGGCAGTGTTAAGTGATGAGAGATGGAGAGGGAGGGATCAAAGGCGCTTTGGACTCACAGCACAGCTGGCTGAGAGCTGTGTCAGCCTTGACTTGGGGCTGCAGAAAGGGCAGGGGCTGGTGCTTATCCAGCAAGGATTCCCCTTCAAGTCTCAGAGTTGGAGAACTCCAGAGAAGCCTGGTGCAACGGCCATTGTCTTTTGCTGGGGCTTTTACTTTGTATTTTTAAATGATTATAGATTCACAGGAAGTTGCAAAAATAGTGCACAGAGTCCCGTGAACCCCAGGGCTGACACCCTGTTATGGGGGTGCAATGTTAAGCTTGGGAAGTTGACATTGGTGCAATGCAAGAGGGAGTACAGACTTCATTTCTGCACGCGCACGTGTGTGTATGTGTGTGTGAAACTGTTAGTCACGCTGCTGCTGCTGCTAAGTCGCTTCAGTCGTGTCCGACTCTGTGCGACCCCATAGACGGCAGCCCACCAGGCTCCCCTGTCCCTGGGATTCTCCAGGCAAGAACACTGGAGTGGGTTGCCATTTCCTTCTCCAATGCAGGAAAGTGAAAAGTGAAAGTGAAGTTGCTCAGTTGGGTCCAACTCTTAGCGACCCCCTGGACTACAGGCTACCAGGCTCCTCCATCCATGGGATTTTCCAGGCAAAAGTACTGGAGTGGGTTGCCATTGCCTTCTCCGGTTAGTCACACAGTCCTGTCCAATTCTTTGTGACTCCATGAACTGTAGCCCACCAGGCTCCTCTATCCATGGAATTCTCCTGGTAAGAATACCAGAGTAGGTTGCCATTCCCTTCTCTAAGGGATCTTTCTGATCCAGAGATTGAACCTGGGTCTCCTGTGTAGGAGGCAGATTCTTTACTGTCTGAGCCACCAAGGAAGCCCCTAATGTATAGTTCTATGCAGTTTTCTCCTCCATATAGATTCCTGCATCCCCACTATAATAAAGATGCAGAACTTTCCCCCGGTCACAAACAAACGCCCTTGTGCTACATTTTTCGAGTCGCATATCCACCACTGCCCCATGTTGGTCACATTTTCCATCACCAGAGTTTTGACATTTAGGGACGATGACATGAGTGGAGTCATACAGTATGTAACTTCTTTTTTAAAAAAATATGTATTTATGTGGCTGTGCTGGGTCTTATTTGTGGCACACGGAATCTTCAGTTGCAGCAAGTGGGATCTCATTTCCAGATCAGGATGGACCCTGGGCCCCCTGCTTTGGAGTCTTAACTTCTGGACCACCAGGGAAGTCCCCATGCAGTCTTAGCATGAGCGAAAATGGACATTTTTTAATTTTAAAGTTTAGGAGGTGCTTTATTTAACACTGGCTCCTCTACTATGTAAAATGTAAATATTTTACATTGTCATATCTGTTGCAGGAAGGGGGACCCCATCCAGGGCCCGAAACTGGGCTCTTGTCTAACACTCGGAAATGAATTGTCCAAGGAGACTCATGTGCTGACAAAGCAAGAGATTTTATTGGGAAAGGGCAACTGGGTGGAGAGCAGTAAGGTAAGGGAACCCAGGAGAACTGCTCTGCCATGTGGCTCGCAGTCTTGGGTTTTATGGTGATGGGATTAGTTTCCGGGTGGTCTTTGGCCAATCATTCTAATTCAGAGTCTTTTCTGGTGGCGCACGCATCGCTCAGCCAAGTTGGATGCTAGGGAGAGGGATTCTGGGAAGTGGACGGACAACCGGTGTCTCCTTTCGACCTTTCCCGAACTCTTCTGGTTGGTGGTGGCTTAGTTCCGTATTCCTTATCAGGATCTCCCGATAAATAAAACAACTCATGCAAATGGTTACTATGATGCCTGGCCAGGGTGGGCGGTTTCAATCAGTGTGCTTCCCCTAACATATCTGTTAATTAAAATAAAGCTACCATCATCCATACATGTGCGTATATTCTTTGCACATGTATCGATAACAGTGAATCTTTGCTAACTTCCCTCTGACTGGGGAGAAGAGTCAAAAATGCATGTAAGATTTCATCTCTGCTGAGAAAAATTGGCTCTTAAAGGTGAAAAAATTCATGCCTTTTGACTCTCCAAAGAACAATAGTCCATAAATGTACAGCGTATCTGTGCTATTAAAATTTCACAGGTGGGGTGGCAATTAAGAAAAGAAGTCTAGAAGACTCTTTGGGGGAGGTGATGGTAAATAAAAGGTCATGAAGAGCTGCTGTGGATCTTCTTGTGCCCGAGGGGCTGGCATTTGGGAATTGCTGACTTCAACTGCGGGATGCCATAAAGTGTCACCTAGAACTGGAGACGTGTGTGTCATCAGCATCTGCTGTGGGCCAGGCCACCAAGTCCTTCAGATCCACCGTCTCTCTCTGAGAGGCAGATGTTCACGTTGCAACATCTTATAAATGAGGAAGTGGAGGGGTGGAGGGGTGAGGCGCTTGCACCCTCAGGATCTTGCCATTGCTAAGCGCTGAGGCTTGGATCAAACTTGGGGACATCTGACCTTACTGGGAAATCAGGGTTAAAACGGCAACCCACCCCAGTATTGTTTCCTGGAGAAACCCATGGACAGAGGAACTTGGCGGGCCACAGTCCATGGTGTTGCAGAGTCGGAAACGACTGAGCACGCACGCAGATGCAGTTATATGCAGGGTTTTCTGGGGGGTCTTGCTTGCAGCGTCTCTGAGAGTGTGAAGTGTGCATTTCCCATTCTCATGAAATTTAAAAAGTCTCGCCAAATGTTAGGGAGTCTTATTCCTGGGTTTCCAATCACCAAGCCTGGAATCACTTCCAGGGCCCCAGCGAGGCAGGATGTTGGAGGTCAAAAGAGCAAGCCTCACTCCCATCAAAGGAATGATGCGTATCCCATACCCAGCAATTAAGAGGGGATTCTCAGCTGTGAATATGCCCCTGGCTTCCTGTTGCAAATCTACCCTGCTAATTAAATAACCATGACTGTGGCCTGGGGCTGCATGTAGCTTCACTCAAGACCCTAAGAAGACAATGGGAAAGCCTGGGGAGACAATGACCCCACCCTTTCTGATCAGGAATGAAAGCTTGGCTCTCCAAGGACAATGGGAATGCCTGTCAGGACAGGGAAAGGTGCCCTGGATACAGGATTCATCTAGAATTCTAGTTCTGTTTCCTTTAAGAAACCCTGGTTGACTCATCCTGTTCTTCCTTATTCTTCATCCTCCACACAGCTAAGATGGTGCTTTCAACTCACCGATCATACATGTCTCAGCTCAAAAATTCCTAGAGGGCTTCCCCTTGCCTACAGTCATGGTTGCCATCCCTGAGGCCACATGATCCTTTAACATAAATTACAAAGAAGGGCCCGAAAACACTATTGTATAGTCTGGAAAAATACCCTCATGGGTCTTACAAGTCTAACTCTTTTCATGAAATGCTTTTTAGAGACACCACCCCCCACATGCCTAAGGGCTTCTCTGGTGGCTCAGATGGTAAAGAATCTGCCTGCAATACAGGAGACCCAGGTTCATCCCAGAGTTGGAAAGATTCCCTGCAGAAGAGAATGGCTCCCTGCTCCAGTATTCTTGCCTGGAGAATTCCAGGGACAGAGGAGCCTGGCAGGTTACAGTCCCTGGGGTCGCAAAGAGTCAGACATGTCTTAGCAGCTAACACTTTCCCCCAGGGTTCAGTTGACTGTGGTTTTCCTTCAACTCCTCCAGCTAACAGGAAATAAACAAAGACCAGCCAGATGAGAACAAGAAAAGGCTATTTATTCGGAGCTTGACAAAACACAAGTGATGGAGGCTGACTCCCTTGTGTTTTGGCAGAGGCTCAAAGGCAGGCAGAGGAGTGGGAAAGCTTTGTAGGAGGAAAAGGGGGAGGCTTCAGATGTGCCCAGGTTGGAGGCTGTTGGCATGGGGAGGCTGGGGATGAGCTGCTTGGAAGTGAGGCACTGGGACTTCTCTGGTCTTCCAGCGGCCAAGACTCCAGGCTCCCAATGCAGGGGGTCTGGGATTTGATTGTTGTAGCCACACGTTCCGGGAAACAAACTCACTCAGAAGGACAATGCAGATAGTGGAGTGCAGTTTATTACACCGGCGGGCCCAAGGCAGAGTCTCCTCTTAGCCAAGGACCCTGACCAATTTTTGTGAAAACCTTATATACCCTAAGTGTTCGTGTTCAAACCCATCTCCCTAAATTCCCTGAAACTAGTCTGAGCAAAGGAAAAGAAAGATACAATCAAAGTTGACCTGTGATTCATATGCCTTAAGCCTAGGTAGTTAACAGTGGACAATTATCAATAGGCCTGTGGTCATACCCCAATACGCATAATAGAATGTATGATTCTATTTGATTACACAGATAATTAGGGTATTCTTTTAGGTAACTGGCTTCCCTGGTGGCTCAGACGGTAAAGTGTCTGCCTGCAGTGCAGGAGACCTGGGTTCAATCCCTGGGTTGGGAAGATTCCCTGGAGAAAGAAATGGCAACCCATTCCAGTACTCTTGCCTGGAAAATTCCGTGGACTGAGGAGCCTGGTAGGTTACAGTCCATGGGGTCGCAAAGAGTCAGACATGACTGAGCAACTTCACTTTTACTTTCACGTTAGGCAACTGGAGGGTCTAGGTACGTACGAGCCCTGGGACTCTTCTATCTGGGAGGGTCTGGTTTTCCAGTTGGTATGTTGTTTCCGCAGATACTGGGCGTATAGCTCAAAGTCCACAGTCCAGCCCAAGATGGAGTCCTGTTTTCAAGATGGAGCCTGTTCTGTCTGTTTCCTCCTTCATGATCCCTAGTCAGGGATCTAGATCCCACATGCCCCGACTAAGATCCCCAGTTCTGCAGCTAAGACCTGGAGCGGCCAAATAAATAAATATTTTTAAAAATTCTTAAAAAGTAGGGCATCTTATGTGGATGGTTAGGGGTGTATCTAACTTTCTCTGGTTAGTCCCATGTTTCCAGAATGGACAACAATTAGGGAAGATGTCAGTTGTTAATCAACTCCTGATCATTTGAGGCCATTACAAAGTTTTGCCTTTCTGGACTGGCTGCTAGAGATAGTGCTCCAACTTCCTGCAGCCTGACCTACAGAATGTATGTACTTATATAGAGAGCAGGCTGGCTTCCTGGCCAGATTAGTGTAGATAATGGAATGGTTTCCAGGGCTGGTTGCTGTAGACTGCGGGTCAGAACTCTATTTATTGTATTTTTAATTTTTATTATAGGGTTTTTTTTTTTTTGGCCCCATTGTTTGGCACGTGGGATCTTAGTACCCTCACCAGGGATCGAACTAGTGCCCCCTGCACTGGAAGCATAGAGTCTTAACCACTGGACCACCGGGAAGTCCTGTTATTGGAGTGTATTTGATTTACAATATTGTATTAGTTTTCAGGTATACGGCAAAGTGAATCAGTTATGCATATACATATATCCGCTCTCTTTTTTAAGATTCTTTTCCCATATAGATCATTACAGAGAGCTGAGTAGAGCAGAAAAATCTTTTAAATATGGTCTGGTCATTGTGTATTCATTTTCCCATAATGAATATATAAACACAGAGTGATCAGAGGAAAACTTTGGCTCTTAATAGATGTATATGTTTCCATATACTGACCGGAGACAGAGGTAATACAATTAGAAGCATTTATTTACCTAGTTTGAAATGAGTTAAGGATTCCTACTGAAGAGGAAAAGTTAAAATTTTACATAACCCCCTGCTCCTTCTGCCTCTGTAACTCAGCTTGCTCCTTGCAAAGTCTAGATCACGTAGGTCATGTAGTCTCGGAAAGTGGGGACTTACACTAATATTAGGAACTGGAGCTTATCTCACTCACCCTTGTCTTGCTCTTTGCAGTTGCCTAACTCCTGCAATCCTGCTTAATCATGCCTGTCTGTGTAAAGCTCAGGCATCCCCCTCCCCATCTTAAGCTCTGTTCCTGCTAGTGAAACCCCTTAGTTTAAACCAGCCTATTAGCAGCTAGTGTTTCCCACTATAGTCTGTCTATAAAAACTCTGTAACCCCTTTGTTTGGGGCTCAGAGCTTGGAGTGGTAATTCCTCTGGGCCCGCCAGCACAATAAACCTGAGTTCTCCAACTCTCTGGTGTGGGGCTTGGTTTCTTGGGTGCTGGTTTCTGCAACATTATAATTCTTAGGGATATGTACCATCCATCTAAAACATCAAGCAGATGTAAAACTCTTAAAAGGATTGTATGTACTGCCTGACATTTATTTTTTAACCCGTTTATTTCATATTTTTTGAGTGTTTCCTTAGGAAATCAAGAGTTTGAAAATTTTAAGAAGATAAAACTATGTCAGAAATCCATGAAACCATAGGCAGGCTGATAATAAAGTAGAAGAGAAATAATGTAAATAAATGGCCCCAGGACCAGTGGCATCGGTATCACCTGGGAATTTGTTAGAAATGCTCATTTTCAGGTCCCAGTCCACTGAACTAGGAACTCTGGCATGGGCCCAGCAATCTGTATTTTTAAAAATTAATTAATTAATTTTCTATATTAAATTAAAAACAAACATTTAGCTTTTTATCTTGTATTGGGGTGTAGCCATTTGGGCTTCCCTGGTGGCTCAGTTGGTAAAAGAATCTGCCTCCAATGCAGGAGACCTGGGTTTGATCCCTGGGTCACAAAGATCCCATAGAGAAGAGAATGACAACCCATTCCAGTATTCTTGCCTAGAGAACCCCATGGACAGAGGAGCCTGAAGGGCTACAGTCTATGGGGTTGCAAAGAGTTGGACTCAACTGAGTGACTAACACTTTCATTTTCTTTCTCTTGTTGCAGAACGTGGGCTCTAGGTCTCCAGGGCTTAAGGAAGCTGTGGTGCACAGGCTTAGTTGCCCTGAGTCTTATGAAATCTTCCTGGACCAGGGATTGAACCCGTGTCCCCTGCATTGGCAGCCAGATTCTTAACCACTGGACCACCAGGGAAGTTTGGGCTCTCTGTGTTTTAACCAGCCCTCTGGGGATGCTGATGAGCAGGAAAGTTGGAGAACCACTGATTTAGATGAACACCTCAGAGTGCAATTTGACAACAGATTATCCAGAAAGAACATGAAAGAAAGCAGAAAGCAATTATAAAGAAGAGAAAAGGTGCAGAACAGGCCTAATTAAATAAAAGAGAGAAGCATCTGATAGAAGCAGTCCACACGTGGGTACCACGTAGAAAGACATAACGCAGAGATTGTAGTACTTCAGTGCTGAGTCTCACCATGTAAGATGCTGGGGAGAAGGGTTACTGAGTAGAATAGACCCAGTCATATTTTATTTATAGCTACGAGGAGAACAGCGTATGTTTTGCTGGGTACAGCTATTTTTCAAACGTCTGTAGATTTGATTGGGCTGATCAAAGTACAAATTAATTTAAATGCATCACTGAGCTTACCATAACTTTTGCTGTGATATGTTTTCTCAGACAATTTGCAATGAAACTACTGCCGTGAAATTTCTGAACATTGAAACAGGATCCTGGTATGCAAAACAGTTATTATAGGCCAGTGGCCCGTAGGATAGAATCTAAACTCAGCAGCAGGGTCTGCCTCTGTGCGTTTCATGATCTAGCCTTCCTTGTCTTAACAGGCTTGTCGCCTACTGACCCCTCCATCTCGTATGTGGTCCCCCTGTAATATCACTGCACTTTCTTGAAGCAAACTGATGAACTCCTATGTGTCCATTAAGACCCCACTCAACACCACCCCCTCCAGGAAGCCCCTCCCAACTTCCCCAGGAAGCCTCACGTTTTGCTTTCTTTACTCCTATGGTACCCAGGACACGCCTCCATCATGTCAGGTTCCTGCATTGCTCTGTAATCATGACTGCTTCCCAGAAGACGAAGAATTCCTTCAATGAGGAGACCTGTGTGTTTTTCCTCTTTATATGCACAGAAAATGAAAGTGTTAGTCACTCAGTCCTGTCCTACTCTTTATGACTCCATGGACTGTAGACAGCCAGGCTCCTCTGTCCATGGAATTCTCCAGGCAAGAATATGGGAGTGGGTTGCCATGTCCTTCTCCAGGGTATCTTCCCAACCCAGGAATCGAAGCCAGGTCCCCCGCATTGCAGGTGGATTCTTTACCAGCATATATTGTTGTTGCTGTTTAGTCGCTAAG
The DNA here is from genome assembly GCF_019923935.1 of Bubalus bubalis. NCBI lineage: Eukaryota > Metazoa > Chordata > Mammalia > Artiodactyla > Bovidae > Bubalus > Bubalus bubalis. Next base: position 34,763,846 of record NC_059180.1, read on the forward strand.
TCATGTCAGACTCTTTGCAACCCCATGAACTGTAGCCTGCCAGGTTTCTCTGTCCATGGAATTCTCCAGCCAAGAATACTGGAGTGGGTTGACGTTTCCTTCTCCAGGGGATCTTCCCAACCCAGGGATCAAACCCATGTCTCCTGCTTTGGCAGGCAGAGTCTTTACCGCTGAGCCAACAGGGAAGCCCTTAGTGGGATATTTCTCAGTCATAAAAAATGAAATAATGCCATTTGCAAGCAGCATGGATGGACCTAGAGATTATCATATTAAGTGAAGTACGTCAGACAAAGACATATGCCATATGACATCACTTATATGTGGAATCTACAGTACAAGACAAACGAATGTTCAAACAGAAACAGACTCACAGGCATAGAGAACAGATTGTGAGCGCCAAGTTGGGGGAGGGTGGGGAGGGGTCAATTAGGAGTTTGGAGTTAGAAGATGCAAGCTATTATATATAGGATGGATGAACAACAAGGTCCTACTATATAGCACAGGGAACTATATCAATATCCTGTGATAAACCAGAATAGAAAATAATATGAAAAAGAATGTATATTTACATATAGCTGAATCCCTTTGCTATATAGCAGAAATTAACACAACATCACACAACATCACAAATCAACTATCCTTCAATAGAATAATTTAAAAAGATGCAGAAATGCAGGAGGACCCAACTTTGCTCTGTAGCTAGCCTCCACCAGCCCTAAATTCCTTTGCTCCGAGGCCAAGCTCTTTGAAAACTCTGAAGCCTGAATTGACATCAATTATGCTGAAAGGGGAGAAAATTAATTAAAAGTTTTCGAAGGGCTCTATTCTGTCTTCTCTATTTTCATGTTATCAGCAACACTGCTTTTTCTTCTGCCTGGGAGTTATTACAGTATAACATTTTCATGTTGCTTGTAGGGTAATTATGTCAAATATATGGGAGATGATAAGCGGCAGTTTGTATTATTCTGTGATTAATCTCCATACATTCTGGCATTTCAATCTGGCCTCGGAAGACGAGGTTTGCTCAACTCGGGCGTAGAAGGAGGAAAGAGTCGAGGAAGACTGGAGAGCTGAGACTGAGGTGGTTCTGTTGGGAAATATCCCAGTTTTCTCAAGCACCCCCCCCGCCCACCCAGGTTTCAGACTTCATGCTCCCGCCAAGGCTTGTTCAGCTTAGAGCTTCTGAAAGCATGGTCTTCAAATGACCTTCATTAGACCCAGTGGAATGCTTGTGTCTAAGGCACACTCCTGGTCCCCACTCCCCCAACCCAGGGAATCAGCATTTATAAGACTTTGGCCCAGGAATCTGCATTTTCAGCTGCCCTGCTTTCCCCAAATCATTCTTGTATACTTAAAGTTTTCCAACAGCTAATTCGGAACACAGTGAATTGACTCCATTTGTTGCCTTTTTTTTTTAATTGAGTTTTTAAAAATTTTATTTATTATTTATTTTTGGCTGCTCTGAGTCTTGGTTGCTGCCAGTGGACTTATTCTAGTTGCGCTGAGTGGAGGCCACTGTTCGTTGCATTGTGGTGGCTTCTCTTGTTGCAGCTCATGAATTCTAGAGGGCCGGCTCCGTGATTGTGGCGTACAGGCTTAATGGCCCGTGGTCACGTCTAAGACCGGGAATTGAACCTGTGTCCTCTGCATTGGCAGGCGGATTCTTAAGCACTGGACCACCAGGGAACTCCTTGACTCAATTCTTTGTAAACCCCAGATCAAATATGAAGGTTTTCCAAGATGGGGTTGAAGGCAGGAGCCAACTTTGGGATTAAAAGCTAGCTTGGATGGGGACGTCCCTGGTGGTGCAGTGGCTAGGACTCTGTGCTCTCAGTGTAGGGGCTCCAAGTTCTATTCCTGGGATCAAGGAATTAGATCCCACACACCAGAGCTAGAGATACCAAACGCCGCAACTAAAGACCCTCCAAGTGCGTGTTAAGTTGCTTCAGTCGTGTCCAGCTCTGCGACTGTATGGACTGTAGCCTGCAAGGCTCCTTTGTCCATGGGATTCTCCAGGTGAGAATACAGGAGTGGGTCGTCATGCTCTCCTCCAGAGGATCTTCCTGACCCAGGGATCGAACCCCTGTCTCCTGTGTCTCCTGCCTTACAAGCGGATTCTTTACTGCTGAGCCACCAGGGAAGCCCAAAGCATGTTTTATAAGACTTCAAAAAAGAAAAGACAAAATATTAGTAGAGGTTCTGGATGAAAACTTGGGGAACAGGTCCTCAAGTTGGAACAGAGTCTGGACCAGGGGCACTGAGGTGCAGGGGGTGGGAGGGGGCCGGCTTCCCATCCTCCTGGGACAAGCGATTCCCAGTCCCCAAGTGGAATCCTGCCAGGTTAACATTAGTAAACTCCAGTAACCCCTACCCTGACAGGCAAGAAATATTGTGGCCCATGTTGGGTTCTCTCTGATCTATGATTTATTGATGGAGAGTATGAAATTTTCATTAAAACAGACTGCTGTTTCTCATTCATTTGTCACATTTTTAATTTATATTTTACAACATTAATAAAACTGACACAGAATTTTTTTTTTTTGAAATGTCAAGGATATTTCAGAGGTGGGACCAGAGTAGAACAGGGTCTCCTGTTGTAGCAGAGGGAAGAACTGGTTCAAGAAATCATCTTCTGGTGACTCTAAGTTTTCCCTCCCTGAACCCCACGCTCCGCGTAATAAAGTCTCTTGTCTCTTACAAGACGGGATTGTTTACAAAGTCCTTTCATTTTCTTTATCTTGAGATATTTTCTAGTATGGCCTGGGACGGTCTTCGTTTATGTCTGTGTTCTTGGCATTATTGATAATGATCGCTGTTCCTATTTGGGTGACAAATGATATGGCCTTCTGAGTCCAAGACTGCAAGGACTTTTGCACTAGACATAACCGGTTCAAGTTCTTCGTACACCACAGCACTTTTTTTCCCCCCATGGAGTGTAAATTTTGCTTTAAAAATTTTTTTTTATTGTTTTAAACTTTTCATTTTGTATTGGACTATAGCCAGTGAACAATGTTTTGATAGTTTCAGGTGGACACAAAAGGACTCAGCCATTAATATATTATTACATGTATCCATTCTCCCCCCAGACTCACCTCTCATCTAGGCTGCCATATAGCATTGAGCAGAGTTTCCTGTGCTACACAGTGGGACCTTATTGATTATCCGTTTTAAATTAAGCAGTGTGTGTGTGTGTCCATCCCAAACTCCCTAACTATTCCTTCCTCCCATCCTTCCCCTCCGGCAACCGGAAGTTCATTCTCTAAGTCTGTGAGTGTGTTTCTGTTTCATAGCTGGGTTCATCTGTGTCATCTTGTAGATTTCATGTGTGTGTGTGTCTGTGTGTACATATAAGTGATATCATACGGTATTTGTCTTTCTCTGTCTGACTTACTTCACCCAGTCTGATAATCTCTAAGTCCGTCTGTGTTGCTGAAAATCTCATTCTTTTATGTGGCTGAGTAATATTCCATTATATGTTTGTATCATATCTTTATTCATTCATCTGTTGGTAGACACTTTATGTTCTTTATTCCATGTCTTGGTTATTGTAAAGAGTGTGGCAATGAACCCTGGAGCACAACACCTCTCTTTAGCCTGGTTCCTCACTGGTAGAGAGGAGATAATAGTAACACTGAGGCTGCTGCTGCTAAGTCGCTTCAGTCGTGTCCGACTCTGTGCGACCTAATGGACGGCAGCCCACCAGGCTCCCCCGTCCCTGGGATTCTCCAGGCAAGAACACTGGAGTGGGTTGCCATGTCCTTCTCCAATGCATGAAAGTGAAAAGCGAAAGTGAAGTCGTTCAGTCGTGTCCGACTCCTAGCGACCCCATGGACTGCAGCCTACCAGGCTCCTCTGTCCACGGGATTTTCCAGGCAAGAGTAACACTATTTTTATGTTATTAGGAGTTTAGATGAGTGACATGGCTGGCACAGTGTTTGGCATACAGCAAGTGACTAATATATGATCGCTGCCATCATAACTGTGGTCATTACTGTCGTTAGACTCTGCAGAGGCCTGGTCCATACTTATCTCGTGGCCTCACCTCCCCACTGCACTCCCCTACACAGCCTCTCTCCAGCAACTTGGGACTTCCTTCGGTTCTTTGTCGAGTTGCCTCAGGCCACTGGCTGCTTCCCTTTTCCACCTGAATAATTCTTAATTAATCTTCAGATCTTGGTTCAAACATCACCCCCAGGGAAGCCTTCCCCAACTCCTCCTGTGAGATCAAATCCCCCATTATCAGCCCCTGCAGCGTAGTACACCTCGCTCCTGTAGAACTTGACGCTGGAGTGCTTTTCCATTCAGTTTGCTGATCCTTTGGTTCATGCTCATCTCTCTTGCCAGACTGTCAGCACCAAGGGGGCAGGAGCTGTGTCCCGTTTGCTTGTCACTGGTTCCTGGTACCCAGTGCAATGATGAGGCATCCCAAGTGGTCAGTAAGAAGTGGGTGAATTTTATACAATGGAATATGACTCAGCCACCGAAAAGAATGAAACAATGCCATTTTCAGTGACGTGAATGGACCTAGAGATTATCATACAAAACGAAGTAAGCCAGCCAAAGAAAGACAAATATGTTATCACTTGTATGTGGAATCTAAATAAAATGATGCAAATAAACTTTACACGCAAAACAGAAATGAAATGTGGTTACCAAAGGGGAAAGGGGAGAAGGATAAATGAGGAGCTTGGGATTAACATATCCACATTACATATATATAAAATAGATAACCAGCAAGGTCCTACTGTACAGCACCCCCAGCCTCACCCCATCCTCTTCCCCAGCCACGCCCCCACCTCCCCTCCCCTCCTCCCCAAGCATCCCACAAGGGAAAAGACTCCTGATTCTCGTGTCTTTCAGATACTGTCCTGGAACCCTGGACCGCCTGAGCAAAAATGGCTCAGGGATCTCAAACCTTTGTTCATCCCCCCCATATTGTTCACACAGATGACAGCCAGATGGTGACGAAACCTCCAAGTTTAAAGAGAATGGAAGTAACGGTGGAAAAAATAGCAACTCACAAATATGGTATTTTAGTAATCAACATATTAATCTATCCAGGGATTAAATTAGTCAATAAATATTTATTGAGCCCTTCATTATATTCTAGGTTTGGTTGGGGAGTGGGGATACAGTGACTGGGGTAATATTTTTTTTGGGGGGGATATATTTTTAAGTCTCAAATACATATGATATAAATGGTATGATTTAAATATAGCACAAATTTCTCTATTATATTAAAATGATATATTTTGCTGCTTTTACATACTTATTTTGAATAATTATAGTCAACCAGTCATCTTTTGAATAGTCACCAGAATCATCTTTTGAAGATGGTAGAAGTTGATGAGAATTTTAAAAAAAGGAGAATAGGTAGAAATAGAAAAAAAAAGTTTATTTTTCTTTTCCATTATGGCTTATTAGAGGGTATTGAATGTAGTTCCCCGCTGGAGAAGGAAATGGCAACCCACTCCAGTACGCTTGCCTGGACAATCCCATGGACAGGGGAGCCTGCCGGGCTACAGTCTAGTGGGGCCACAAAGAGCTGGACACGACTGAGCGACTCAGCACAAATGTAGTTCCCTGGGCTATACAATTGGCCCTTGTTGTTTATCCATTCTATATACAATAGTTTGTATCTGCTAACCCCAAACACCCAATCCATCCCTCCCCACACCCCCCCCACCCAGGCAACCACAAGTCTTCTCTATGCCCGTGAGTCTGTTTCATATTAATAGATAAGCTCGTTTGTGTCATCTAAAATATGTTTCTTTAAAAAAAATTTATTTTAATTGGAGGCTGTTTACTTTACTATATTGTGGTGGTTTTTGCCATACATTGACATGAATCAGCCATGGGTGTATATGTGTTCCCATCTTCACCCTCCCTCCCACCTCCCTCCGCATCCCATCCCTCAGGGTCATCCCAGTGCACCAGCCCTGAGCACCCTGTCTAAAATGATGTTTTTATACACTGAGTGGTCAGTAAGCACTGGGTGGATTTTGTCTGACAGGGAACAATCTTTAAGATCAGTTGTTATATGTAAAAAACAAGGTTAAAACAGTGTTTACTTTGCTCCCATTTGTGTAAAAATAAAAAGAAAGAAAAAGAAAGGTGGAGTAGGAAGAATATATAAACATATATGCTCTGGAGAACCTAAAGGGCTATAGACAAACATCTAATCTATAGCATTCGTTCCTGGTCCCCCAGATTCACGTCTTTCTCATACTTGGAATACATTCATTATATCCTGCTGCTGCTAAGTCACTTCAGTCGTGTCCGACTCTGTGCGACCCCATAGACGGCAGTCCACCAGGCTCCCCCGTCCCTGGGATTCTCCAGGCAAGAACACTGGAGTGGGTTGCCATTTCCTTCTCCAATGCATGAAAGTGAAAAGTGAAAGTGAAGTCGCTCAGTCGTGTCCGACTCTTCGCGACCCCATGGACTGCAGCCCACCAGGCTCCTCTGTCCAAGGGATTTTCCAGGCAAGAGTACTGGAGTGGGATGCCATCGCCTTCTCTGATCATTATATCCTAACAGACCCCAAACCTTACTCATACACAGTGAAGTGTATAAAACATGAAAAACGCAACACACATGTGTCTTGTCTGGGTTAATACAATCATATGGCCCCAAATTCAGAAGATAGACTCGTGTCTGTAGTGTGTGGTCTCTCTCCAGCCTCAGGTCCCTGCCCACTGGGGCTTCTCCCAGAAACCACCCAGCACTGTCCCTTTAGGTTCTCCAGAGCAGGTGTGTTTATATATTCTTCCTACTCCACCTTACTTTTCCTTTCTTTTTATTTTTACACAAATGGGAGCAAAGTAAACATTGTTCTAACCTTGCTTTTTACACTTAACAACTGATCGTAAAGATTGTTCCCTGTAAGTACACAGAAAAGCTTTCATGTTCTTTTTCCTGCTACTTTTTGATAGCCGTGGGGATGTCAATGGTGAATTATTAATAGTAAACCAATACAATGGAAAACTTCTGCAGGGCTTTGCTGTCATGAAAAGAAGTTCCTGGGATAGAAAAGAACTGGTGGAAAAAAAAACCAGATTATATTTGAGCACCTATATTACCATGTTTGTGTAAGACATAGTGTGTGTTAGTTGCTCAGTCGTGTCCAACTCTTTGTGCAAGGACTGTAATCCACCAGTTTCCTCTGTTCATGGAATTCTCCAGGCAAGAGTACTGGAGTGGGTTGCCATTCTGTTTTCCAGAGGATCTTCCCAACCCAGGATCGAACCCAGGTCTCCTGTACTGCAGGGAGATATATATGAAAAAGTGAAAGTGTTAGTCACTCAGTTGTGTCCAACTCTTTGTGATCCCATGGACTGTAGCCCGCCAGGCTACTCTGTCCATGGGGATTCTCCAGGCAAGAAAACTGGGCTGGATTGCCATTCCCTTCTCCAGGGAAATTCCCAACCCAGGGATCAAACCCCAGTCTCCCAAATTGCAGGCAGATTCTTTACCATCTGAGGCACCAGGTGGGTATAAACAACAAACATTTCTTTCTCATAGTTCTAGAGGCTGGAAGTCCAAGGTCAAGATGCCAGCAAATTTGGGGTCTGATGGGGGTCTGCTTCCTGGTTCATAGACAGTTGTCTTCTCTGAGTCCTCCCAAGGCAGAAGGGGACAAGGAGCTCTCTGGGGTCTTTTTTTTTTTTTTTTTAAATCAAAGTACTAATTGCATTCATGAAGGCCACACACTCATGACCTAATCACCTTCCAAAGGCCCCACCTCCACACACCATCACCCTGGGAGTTAGAATTTCAGCATATGAATTTGTGATACCCATCAGGACTCAGCGAGTCTCCTGGGCACAAAGCCTTTCTGTGTCCCCTATTTTTTTTTTAAATTTTATTATTTTTTAAATTAATTAATTTATTTATTTTACTTTACAATATTGTATTGGTTTTGCCATACATTGACTTGAATCCACCGTGAGTGTACATGTGTTCCCCATCCTGAACCCCCCTCCCACCTCCCTCCCCATCCCATCCCTCTGGGTCATCCCAGTGAACCAGCCCCGAGCATCCTGTATCATGCATCAAAACTGGACTGGTGATTCGTTTCACATATGATATTTTACATGTTTCAATGCCATTTTCCCATAGCATCCTGCCCTTGCCCTCTCCCACAGAGTCCAAAAGACTGTTCAATACATCTGTGTCTCTTTTGCTGTCTGGCATACAGGGTTATCGTTAGCTTCTTTTTAAATTCCATATATATGCATTAGTATACTGTATTGGTGTTTTTCTTTCTGGCTTACTTCACTCTGTATAATTGGCTCCAGTTTCATCCACCTCATTAGAACTGATTCAAATGTGTTATTTTTAATGGCTGAGTAATACTCCATTGTGTATATGTACCACAGCTTTCTTATCCATTTGTCTGCTGATAGACATCTAGGTTGCTTCCATGTCCTGGCTATTATAAACAGTGCTGTGATGAACATTGGGGTACACATGTCTCTTTCGATTCTGGTTTCCTCGGTGTGTATGCCCAGCAGTGGGATTTCTGGGTCATAAGGCAGATCTAGTTCCAGTTTTTTAAGGAATCTCCACACTGTTCTCCATAGTGGCTGTACTAGTTTGCATTCCCACCAACAGTGTAAGAGGGTTCCCTTTTTTCCACACCCTCTCCAGCATTTATTGCTTGTAGACTTTTTGATAACAGCCATTCTGACCAGCATGAGATGGTACTTCACTGTGGTTTTGATTTGCATTTCTCTGATAATGAGTGATGTTGAGCATCTTTTCATGTGTTTGTTAGCCATCTGTATGTCTTCTTTGGAGAAATGTCTATTTAGTTCTTTGGCCCACTTTTTGATTGGGTCTTTTATTTTTCTGGAATTGAGCTGCAGGAGTTGCTTGTATATTTTTGAGATTAATTCTTTGTCCATTGCTTCGTTTGCTAAGCAGCCTTCATTCAGCCTCCATGGCCTTCCTTGAGTTCTACTGGGCAGATTCAAGCAGTTGTTAGTTAGGGAAGGGAGGGGATGTGAGACCAGGGAGAAATGGTCAAGAGCAACCTTAGGGCAGGGTCCTGTTTCCCCATCGACTGATACCCACAACAGTATCTTTGAGCTGTTTTTCAGATACTGAAATGCCCTCCAGGTGGGAGAAGTTAAAGATTAATGATGGTATGACTGCCCGTAGGCATGTAGACCCCGGACCAACAGTTGGACCTGAAGGTTGATGATGCTGACTCCTACTTACCTCACCACCAACTCATCAGAAGAATGTCCACGACATGATCATGCGCTCTTTGAATCATTACTTTAAGACTTCTCACTATCTTCTCCAAGTTGGGAGACACAATTTTGAGGGCATGAGCCCACTGCGTTCCCTTTTGCCTGGCAAAGTAATAAAGCGCCCCTTTTCTACTTCACCCAAAGCCGTCTCTGAGATTCAGTTCCACACTGGTGTACAGAGAAGCTGAGCTTTTGGTATCATTTGGTGGTGGTGGTGGGGCTATAAATATGTAGTCTATGGCATTCCACTCCTGTTCCTCCTGATTCATGTCTTTCTCACCTGCAAAACATATTCATTACATCCCAACAGCTCCCAAATCTTAACTCATCCCAACATCAACTTTCAAGTCTAAAATCCTAAATCTCATCTAAGCATCACCTCAATTAGAGATAGGAGAGACACCAGGTCTGAGTCATCCTGAGACAAATTGCTCTCTAGCATGAGCCATGTGAAATCCAACAAATGATGAGCTTCTAAAACACAATGGTGGGTGAGTAATATTCCATTGTACATGTGTACCACATCTTCTTTAGGGTAACAACAACGGCAACAACAAGAACCTTAGAAATAGCTCAAGTGGCCATTAACAGGAGAATGGTTAAATTATTTTTAGTATAATCATATCATGGAATACTCTACAGCAATAAAAAGAACAAATTATTCAGACATGACAGCATGACAAACTTGTATCATTTTATTTACATGAATTACGAGAAGAGGCAAAACTAATCCATGGTGCTAGAACTTGGCAATGCCAAAGAATGTTCAGACTACTGCACAATTGCACTCATCTCACACGCTAGCAAAGCAATGCTCAAAATTCTCCAAGCCAGGCTTCAACAGTACATGAACCGAGAACTTCCAGATGTTCAAGCTGAATTTAGAAAAGGCAGAGGAACCAGAGATCAAATAAATTGCCAACATCCGTTGGATCATAGAAAAATCAAGAGTTCCAGAAAAACATCTATTTCTGCTTTACTGACAATGCCAAAGCCTTTGACTGTGTGGATCCCAACAAACTGGGAAATTCTTCAAGAGATGGGACTACCAGACCACCTTACCTGCCCCCTGAGAAATCTGTATGCAAGAAGCAACAGTTAGAACTGAACATGGAACAACAGACTGGTTCCAAATTGGGAAAGGAGTACATGAAGGCTGTATATTGTCACCCTGCTTATTTAACTTATGTGCAGAGCTCATCATAAGAAATGCTGGGACAAGTGTGGGACAGACATTTCTATTCTCAAAGAGAGAAATAGAAAATAAGAAAAAAAGCAAAACAAGATTTCAAGGGAGTCCAAACTATGAGACAAATTCCATGAAATCTTAAGACTGGAGAATAATCCTCTTTGGCTCAAGGCTCTATCCTTCAGGCTTACTGGGGCTGTGATCCCACCCTCCAGACCCAGTGTACTGCCTTTTACTATAGGCTGAGGATGGCAACCCTTTAGGCAATGGCACCCCACTCCAGTACTTTGCCTGGAAAATCCCATGGACGGAGGAGCCTGGTGGGTGCAGTCCATGGGGTGGCAAAGAATCGGACATGACTGAGCGACTTTACTTTCACTTTTCACTTTCATGCATCGGAGAAGGAAATGGCAACCCACTCCAGAATTCTTGCCTGGAGAATCCTAGGGATGGGGGAGCCTGGTGGGCTGCCGTCTATGGGGTCGCACAGAGTCGGACACGACTGAAGCGACTTCGCAGCAGCAGCAGCAGCAGAGGATGGAAGACACAGACCAGGAATGGTGGTGGTCCTAGGAACCTCAGCTGTAAGCCCATCTCCTTCCTGGGTGCTGGGCATATCAAAAGTGCCTTAGACATATAGCAGATAAAAGGTAAAATGTCTGTACATAAAGAAGTGGGAATGGCTTTGTCAGAGAGATCTTCAAATCCACTCTCACTTGTTTTAGAGCCTCATTTGCAGACATCATCACTTCAGCTGATTGTAGTAATAAACTAGCTGTGACCTCCCCATCGTTAGCCATGGTTTTCCAGTGCTGAGATGCCTCTGCCCAAATCAACCTGCTCACTTGACAGATGAGGATGCATATTCCCTCTACTGCTCCTCTAGCAGAGACAAGCCTTTGTGAATTGTCATTGTTCAGTTGCTAAGTCATGTCCAACTCTTTGTTACTTCATGGGCCTGGCAGCATGCCAGGCTTCCCTGTCCTTCACCATCTCCTGGAGTTTGCTCAAACTCATGTCCATTGAGTCGATGATGCCATCCAACCATCTCATCCTCTGTGGCCCACTTCTCCTCCTGCCCCCAATCTTTCCAGCATCAGGGTCTTTCCCAATGAGTCAGCTCCTCACCTCAGGTGGGCAAAGTATAATTTGTGGGTTGAGTCAAGTTCAAATTAGTATATGAAGAACTTTCAAAACAGGCAGTCCCTGGGCAGGGGTGGGGGGTGGGGTGTGTGTGTGTGAAAAATAATAAAATGGGTTCATAATAAAATGGGTTCTTAGAGATAACAGAGTTGGGATCCAGGATCTTATTCCAAGCTGTGTCATTTTAAAATTTGCTATTTACTTATTTTTGACTATGCTTGGTCTTCGCTGCTGTGTGTGGGTTACCCTCTAGTTGCGGTGCGTGGGCTTCTCCTTGTGGGGGCTTCTCTCTGGGTTGCAGAGCGTGGGCTCCAGGGTGCAGGCTCAGTAGTTGTGATGCACGGGCTTAGTTGCCTCGAGGCCTGCAGGATCTTCCTGGACCAAGGACCGAACCCATGTCCCCTGTGTGGGCAAGTAGGTTCTTAATCCCTGGATCAGCAGAGAAGTTCCTAATCCCTTTATCCTATTTTTCTGTTTTTGCTTTCCACTTTACATGCTGTTTATCCACTTTCCAGGAAGACCTGTTTTGGGGGAGGGACTTGTCCAAGAGCAAAGAGCCAGGGCTCTTCCTCTCTCAGGGACTTTCTATGGCACCATAATCAACACCCTCCCCACCACTAGAAGCACATAAAAGATGGCAGGGCTGTCTACACAAGGAACCTTCTGGATCTTCACCTTGATTTGACTTGATGAGAATTCTGCAGGAACCCAAATTTGCAGGTGATGTCTCTATGATGAAGGATTCGGCGTCCTGCCGCATTCATCACAGAACTCATAAGAGCAGTGCCTACAGTTTGGAAATCCTTTTTCCTTGACAAATGATATATTTCATTTTTTCCCCATGATCTTCTTGCATTATTTCAATATTATTAATACTCGGCAAATATATTAAAAAAGTAATAAACTGGCAATTATGATTGTGCTATGGACCCCAAACTGCAATTATTCATTACATTTCAATTATTAACTTCACTTCAAATGTCTTTCAGCAAAGATTGCCAAAAGAAAAAAAAAAGTCCCCATGAAACTTGGTTCCCTGGATTTTGGAAACCCATGTTTCACTCTGACTTGATGTTGCTCTGATTTATCTGCTATCTCAGGGCTGGAAGAATCAAAATAATAGCAAAAAAAAAAATCTTCCTCTTTACTTAATAAATAATAACCATCCACACCTTATATTTATAGAGAGTTTTTTTTTTTTTTAAACCTTTCTAGTGCCTTAGGTGGGCTTTCCTGATGGCTCAGGGGTAAAGAATCCTCCTGCCAATGCAGGAGACATGGCTTTGATCCCTGGGTCAGGAATATCCCCTGGAGAAGGAAATGGTAATACACTCCAGTATTCTTGCCTGGAGAATCCCATGAACAGAGGAGCCTGGTGGGTTACAGTCCAGGGGGTCGCAAGGGTTGGACACAACTTAGCAACTAAACAACAACAAAGGTCCTTAGTATCCATGCTTGCATTTTGTTTGAAAACAGTGCTAATGAAAATTGTGGGTCCAATATGACTGCTGATATATCGACTGGGGGCACTGAGGTATGGAGAAGCATAGGGATTAGGGAAAGCAGACACCTGGATGCTGAGACTTCCGACTGCCTGATTCCACTCTGACAACATCTGAGCACCAGCCTCAGTTCCAAGATGACTCCCGAATGAGGATGAAGTCAGTCTCTGAAGATGATGAAGATGGTGATAATGATGGGAACAGCTGGAGTTGTATTCGGTCTTAAGTATTGGCATATGTTGCCTTGTCTAATCTTCCCAAGAACTCCGTAGGGAAGAGACAATTGTATCCCTATTTTATGGGAAGATTAGGAGATTTGCCCAAAGCCCCATAGCTGCTCTCTAGGTAGTACATCCGTAACAATGGCACCCCAACCACCACTGGCTATGATGATGGTTACGTGGATCCAGTGTAACCATGACGATGGTTATGTGGATCCAATGAGACCAGGTGCCAAGCACAGTACTCAGCCTGTTGCATGTGCCATCCTGTTCAGTCCTCACCACAACCCCACAGAACAGATTTTCCTCTCACCTCATTTTGATAAATAAGGATCCTGAGACTTAGAGAAGACTAGAGACTTTGCTCGAGGTCAGCAACACTCACCACCTTGTGTACCTTGCCCACCAGTGTCTCTTCCTCCAACACCTCCACCAAGGACTTACACATTTTATTTCACCTCTCCCCGAGAAAAAGTAGCGTTGGATGAACATCTACCAATGTCGATGCCTCTGGAGAGACCCTCCTTGAAGAATTTGGTTCAAGATTTGCCCTCAGAGGAGTCCTACTGTCTCTCACGTTTCCTCTGCAGGATAAGTGATGGCCATAAAGGACGTGAGGAATTTCATTTTCTCAAAATAAGCAAATTGCATTAAATTTTAATGGTGGTCATTATAGGCTGGTTTGTCTCTGGCACCTAAGTGAATCCTTCAGTTCCCTTTGAAGAGAGTTCCATTTGTTCAGATTAATTGTCTGCAATTTCATCTGGCACGTCCTCATCCTGGTCATTGGCAACGCAAAGGCTTGTCCCCTTCTGGGCAGAGCTCAGTGATGTAGCACTTTGGCCTTTAAAATATGCCTAGTAAATATTTTAGATTTGCTGATGAATGACTTGGTCTCACAAGGCTGTAGAGTGTGCAGAGATGGGAGGAGGCGAATGTTGAGTGAATTTTGGAACGAGAGTCACTCCTGGCTTCACACTGAGGAGCTGGGTGCCAGGTGGGGCAGTGGCTCTCCTGGCCAGATGCCATCATAGCAGGGGTCATGCTGGGTTTCTGAAATGTTTGACTTCGTCCTTCTCAAGGGTGGGCATCACCCTCCCAGGTGCACAGAGGAGATATTTTGTACCCCCATTCATTCAACCATTCAATTTTCCATGAAGCATCCCAGTGGCGTCTTTAGAGCTAAGGACCAGATTGTGCCACTTAATACATTCCAGAGTTTCTTGTCACACTTAGGATAAATTCCTAACTCCTGACCAGGGGCCTGGGAGGCCCTACATAATCCACTCCCAGTGCTACTCTGACCGCCTAACCTACTCGGTTACAATACTCCATCCATTTGGGTCTTCACTCATCTTTTATGAACACACAGAGACATGTTTCTGTCTCAGGACCTTTGCACTTGCTGCGCCCTCTTTCCACAGCTTTGCCTCCACATCTTCCCGTGGCTGCCTCTTGTTGGTCCAGATCTCAGCTTAAATGTTGCCTCCACTGTCAGAGAGGACAAACCTGAGCGCCTAATCTAAATAGCCCATCCCTACCACTCTCCATCTCATCACCTTATTTTATCAGCTCTTGTTTAGTCCCTCAGTTATGTCTGACTCTTTGAGACCCCACGGACTGTAACCTGCCAGGTTCCTCTGTTCATGGGATTTTCCCACCAAGAACACTGGAACAGGTTGCCATTTCCTCCTCCAGGGGATCTTCCTGACTCAGAGATCAAACGTGCATCTCCTATGGGAGAACCCGAGTCTCCTGCATTGGCAGGCTGACTCTTTAACACTGAACCATCCGGGAAGCCCGTTTTATCAGCTCTTATCACTATTTGAGCTTCTTTGCTTGCATTCATTTATGTGGGCTTTACTTGTTTGTTGCCTGTTTCTTCCACTCTAATGGAAGCCCCACAGAGGTAGGAGCTTGATCTGTGTTGTTCTTCACTGCATCTTCACTGCTTTGGAGGTAGCCCGTCACACTGTCCGTGTTCAGAGCACATCTGCTGAATGAATGGGGGTTATTTCTCAAGCATGTATCATGTGTAGGTTGGGTGCTGGGAATACAGCTTTGAATGACACTCATGTGGTTCCTTTTCATTGTTATTGTAGTTGATAAATTGTGTCCCACTCACGATCCTCTGGACTGTAGCCCATCAGGCTGCTCTGTCCCTGGAATTCTCCAGGTAAGAATACTGGAGTGGGTTGCCATGCCCTTCTCCAGGGGATCTTCCCAACCCAGGGATCGAACCTGGGTCTTCTGCATTGCAGGCAGATTCTTTACTATCTGAGCCGGGCAAGTCTCAGATGGGGTTTCTTCAGTTGCGAGGTTGAAACAAGCATGTGCTGAAGAGGCTCTCCTAGCTCTATTTTCTTAGTGTGCCGACTCCTCCAGGGTCCACTCTTTAAGGAAAGCATGGCTGCCCCTGGTGATGATTCTCAGAGCTGTTCCCTACTTGGCCCTAAAAGGCAGTACTTGAGATCTTGGCTGAACCACTTCTTTTCCCAGCGTCCTAAAGAGGGAGTTGGAATGGGATAAGTTATGTGTTGTGGTTTTAGGCATTAATGAATATGAGAAACTAAATTATTGGATTTTGCAATGCAAATTACATTTTGCACACAAATTCTTCATTTCTGAATGCTAAGGACTCATAAAGAATGTCAATGGTTTATGAATTAGACCATTAGCATGCAATTTGTGATTCAAACAGCACACCAGCACCGTGTAATAAGTAACTATATAAAGAGTCGTGCTGTCTACAGTTTCAAAATATTTTACTTGATGCCTTAGAAAGTTCTCAAAGGACTCCAGGGGTCCATCCTTCCTTTCTCCCTTCCCTCTTCCTCTCCCTACCTCCCTCCCTTCCCTCCTTCTCTTCTTTCCTTCTTCCTTCCTCCTTCTCTCCTTTCCTTCCTCCCTCCTCCCATTTTCTGCTTCTCTCCCTCCCTCCCATCCTTCATCTCCTGTTTGACTCTCCTTCCCTTCCTTCCTTGTCTCTTACCTTCCTTTCCTCCTTCCCTTCTTGTCTCATTCCTTCTCCCCCACACCTACCCCCATCATTCTCTTTCTATCGGTCATCTACATCAGCCATTATTCCCACCTTTCCCAGATTGGATTGCAGGAGCCAAAGATGAATCTAGATGAACCCTTCCTTGTTTTAAGGTCGGAAACTCGGAAGCCCAGGGAGTGAATGGGTCACATCCAAGATCCTACATGAGTAGAACCAGCTGGCGCCAGGTCACTGACATGTAACACTCACCCCTCCAACAACTCCTTCATGTTAAGGTGCAGTTGACTCATCTCTGACACTTTCCTTGAGAGTGTTTTCATGGAGGGAGAGAGATTAGGACCCTGGCTTCCAGGTGGGATTAGAGGGTGGGAAAGAGGTGAGGGCCCTGAGAGAGGAAATTTAACAAGGAAAAGTGAGTGCAACCTCATCAATTTCAGCAAATGTGAATTTCATCAACTCTAGAGTTTGTCCTTTGAGATGACTGATCTCAAGGCGGTTAGGATCAGCAAGTGGAATTGAGGTGACGTTTCAGCTCAGTTGGAGGTATAAAGTCTCACAATCAGACAATCAGTCAAGGGATGAACAACCAGGTAAAGTGGGGAGCATGCCATTACTTAGAGTTCAAGTTGAATGCAGACACGAATTTAGGGGAATGTAAGAGCCTAAAGTTCCTCTGCTTCCATAGAGGTCAACCTTGGTTGCACCTCAGCTGGGGGCAGCTTTTAAAGCTCTTCACATCCAAGCGACATGGAGCATCGATTAAATCAGGATTTCTGGGGGCTGGGATCTGGAGCATCAGTACTTTTTAAAACTTGCCCTTTACAAATTCTAATGTCCAGACACAGTTCTTCAGAAGCTCTAGTGTTCTTCAGAAGCTCTGTAGCTCAGAAGTTCTAAAATTTTAGTGTGCATGAGAACCACTGCAGAAACTGTTGGTTCCTGGGCTTGTCTTCCCAGATATTCTGATTCCGTTCCTCCATGGCCCATTGCCCAGCCACAACTTCTCTTCCAGTGACAGGAAGAAGCCAGATCCAAGGTGATGGGTTGATGTCCACGTAACAGGGTGTTACCTGAAAACTGTGTTCACTTCTTTGTGGGTATTGAGTCAAAAGACACAGTCAGCCAAAGAAAAGGAAAAGGAAAAAGGAAATGGAAAAGATTGATCACTTGCAGTGAATAAGGGGAACACTGGGGATCTTTCCCAAAGCAGTATCTTCCTGAATGGCAAAATTGGGGAATTTTTAAGCTAAAGGTGCCACCATGGTAAAGAATCTCTTGCCAATGCAAGAGACGCAGGAGACTCAGGTTTGATCCCTGGGTCAGGAAGATCCCTTGGATAAGGGAATGGCCCTCCAGTATTCTTGCCTATAAAAATCCCATGGACAGAGGTGCCTGCCAGGTCCATGGGGTCACAAAGAGGGGTGGGGTCATGGGGTCATGACTGAAGCAACTGAGCACACACGCAGAAGCTAAGGGTACATGCATATTTATGTAGGGGCTTGGGCAGAGGAAAATTCAGCCTAGAATTAGGGCAAAGGTTGACAGAATCCAAGCTTTAGTTGATTCAAGTCACGAAGGTCAGAAAAGGTCAACACCATCAGTACTGAGGTTTTGATCAACCTGGGATCTCAGCCTGAAGTTACCTGCACCTGGGTAGGGGCCTTAGTTCTTATGGAACCCAAAGATTTGTATTGGATTGTAATGTATTTCCCTTGAGGAGGAACTAGGACTCTGTTTTATCTGGGAACTGTTGTTTCTTAATTGCTTTTTCTTTGTTCCTGAATCCTTTTGTTCCCTTAAGATCATTAATTACTGAGACCTGTTCAAGGGCAAGCATTGAGACCAGGCTTAGATCAGAAAATGGTTTAGGTCAAAAATGCCTTGTCTTGGGGCTTCCCTGGTAGTTAGGACTTCCCACTGTCAGTGCCAAGGGCCCAGGTTCACTCCCTGGTGGGGGAACTAAGATCTCACAAACCACATGGCAAAAAAAAAAAAAGGTTCTCTTATGTCAAGAAAGCCACACCCGGTTCTCTTTCTTCCTGAACCTCTCCCACCCCATCGGCCTATAAGAGCTCTCACTTGAGTCCCACAGACAAAGATGGCTTTGGGAGTCCTGCTCAGAATCGGTGTGGGACAACATTTAGCTTCAGGGATATGCACAGGACCATTGCTTTGACTAAGAAGTTAGTGATACAAGAAAACAAAACAGCAGCTACTTATTTCAAGAAGCATTTCTTCTCTCCCCAGTTTGAAGGAATCTTTGTCCTTGCTTCTCACCCTGGTCATCTTCCAGGTTGCAAAGATGCTGAAGAGGCTGCTCTTTTCCCTACCTGTTCTCCAAAGTGCTCGTCTAAGTGGCAACCCCCCCACCCCGCATCTGCCCTGCAGGTTCCCCTTAGCCTTCCAGACATCCTTGCCCAGGTAGACCCTCAAAATCAGCGATCTTTGGCTAGGTCCTAATGAGTGAAGCACCTTTAGTCTGCTGGGGATGCCTGCAAGCAGCCATTTTCCAGAAAGATGACAAGCCAAAGCATGATTCCAAGGACCAGAGGCGACATAAACTGCCCATACCCTCCCCCTACTCAATTGATGGCAATGAACTTGATGAAGGAGGGTCTTCAGAAGCTCACACACTTCAAGCCCCCCTTGCTAGCTGCATGAGTGATGGCCACAAGGCAAACAGCTCACCTTGGGAGATAAAATATTTAGAAGCTACCATAGCACCCCCCGCCCCCTTCTGCTTTATCAAGAAGAAGGTTCATGCATTTTAAAATTATTTTGTAAATCACGTTGAAGGCTGACAATGCAGATTTACCACTTGGGCTGCGATTTAAATACCAGGTTATCCCCTCATTATGTTAACAAAGCCAGGAGCAGCCAAGTCGCTCCCCTCTGATCCGCGGAAGTCTGTCCTGCTCCCCTAGAAGCTCATTCTTCTGCTCCAGCTTCCTTCTGAGACACTCCCCACGGTGCAAGAGGTGGGGGAAGCGATGATTGGATGCTTTGGGAGTACTTGTTGGCTTTGAAGGAGCAGGTCAGAAAGGGGCAGCAGGGCCTATTAACTAGATCAGCATGGAGGCGTCTGCAGAGAAGCGGGGGGGACAGTGGGTGGAAGCCAGGTGCAACTGCCTTATCAGAAATTAAGGATTCCTCCAAGAGAGGTCTTTCCAGGTAGCGCTAGTGGTTAAAAAAAAAAAAACAAAACACACACACACACACACACACACACACAAAACCTGCTGGCCAATGCGGGAAATGTAGTGAGACCTGGGTTTGATCCCTGGGTTGGGAAGATCCCCTGGAAGAGGGCATGGCAACCTGCTCCAGCATTCTTGCCTAGAGAATCCTATGGACAGAGGAGCCTGGTGGGTTTCAGTCCATAGGGTCACAGAGAGTTGGACATGACTGAAGAGACTTAGCACACACGCAGCCAGCAAGACAGAAAGTGAGAGTGTGTATATGTGCATGCATTTTTGGTGAGTAAATTCATAGCAGAATCTATCATGAAACAAGCAGCTTGACAGATTTCATGGAGGTGATGGGGTGGGGAAAATAATAACTTGCTAAAAATAAATATCTCACAGAATGCACCCCTGCTACTCTTTATAAGGAAAAGGAAGGGTAATGGGGTGAATTTGAAGTCAGATCCTGCTTATTAGCTGTTGACTGCTGTGTGATTTTAGGCAAGTTCCTTAACCTCTCTGGGCATAGCTTCCTTTTCCTGCAAAGTGGGGCAAAAACACTACCTCCCTTAATGGTCTCATGTGAGGATTCAAAGACAACACAGGAGAGGGAATTAATGTAGGCTCAGAATAAAGAGCTCAGTGTGGATTGGCTAAAGTCAGAAAAATCTCATGACCGAAAAAGTCTTATCATAGACCAGGCATCTTGTTTGGGATTTACATACATTTTCTCATTTTGTGCTAACAACGAAATCATGGGGAAGTATCCATTGTGTTAGGTGAAGCACCCTGACTGAAACCGCCCACCCTGGCCAGGCACTGTAGTAACCATTTGTGTGAATTATTTTATGACAAGAGATCCCAGTAAGGAACACGGAACTAACAAGCCACCACCAACCGGCAGAGTTCAGGAAAGGCCCAAAGGAGATGCCACGTGTCCTACCACCTCCCAGAATCCTTCTTGCTGGCATCCATCTTGGCTGAGCAATGCATGCATTGCCAGGAGGGACCCTGAGTCAGAATGATTGGCCAAAGACAACCCAGAAACTAATCCCATCACCATAAAACCCGAGACTGCAAGCCATGTGGCAGAGAAGTTCTCTTGGTTTCCTTTACCCTCCTGCTCTCCACCTGGGCACCCCTTCGCAATAAAGTCTCTTCCTTTGTCAGCAGGAGAGTCTCCTTGGACAGTTCATTTTCAAGTGTTAGACAAGAGCCAGGTCTGGGGCTCTGGAAGGGGTTCCCCCTTCCTACAACAATTTCATGCCCATTTCACAGGTGAGGGGACTGAGGCTTGGATAAGGCCTGAATCACAGGCACTGACAGGCCTGAATCACACAGGCACTGACAGGCAGAGTTGGGGTTTGAATTTGGGTCTCCTTGACATCTAAATTTAGCAAGAACAGAGTAGCCAATGACACAGACTCCTTATCAAGCCATTTGGTAAGAGGTCTCCACTTTATGCCAGGTCCCGAGCATACAGATGGAAAGAAGACCTTTGCTGCTTTTGGTTTTATGGGTTTGAAAGCTGCAAAAACCTTTGAGATGAACGGTGAGTGATGAATATTTATTAAATACCATTTGTGTACCTGCTATGAGTTAAACAGGGATTCCCTGGTAGCTCAGATGGTAGAGAGTCTGCCCGCAGTGCTGGAGACCCAGGTTTGATCTCTGGGTGGGGAAGATCCCCTGGAGAAGGCAGTGGCACCCCACTCCAGCACTCTTGCCTGGACAATCCCATGGATGGAGGAACCTGATGGGCTACAGTCCATGGGGTTGCAAAGAGTTGGACACAACTGAGCGACTTCAGTTCACTTTACTTCAGAGTTAAACACAGTGCTGGCTTTTGTACTGTGCCATTTGTATCATGCAAGGTGAGCTGGTTCTGCCTCAGGGCCTTTGCACTTGCCAGAATGCTCTTCCCCATGATCTGGACACCCCAGCTCTGTTTCACCTTCAGATCTCACCCTTTCATGTCACCTCCTCCGAGAAGCTACCCTAGTAAAAGCGGTGCTCCTGTCTCTCTCCTTCCTTCCCCAAGTTGGCACCATCTGTAATCATTGTGTTCAGTGATTTATCTCCTGCTTCTTGTCTCTTTTCCTCTGGGAGAATGTAAACTACTCTGTCTTTTCTCTGCTGCAGCCACAGCCCTGGAGACATTGTCTGGCATGAGGCAGGTGCTCAATAAATATTGTTGAATGGATTGAATGGATGAGTGAAGGAATCGATAAAGCTCTTTCATCTTCCGGAGTCCCAGTTTCCTTTTCCATAGAATGGAGGTGGCTATACCTGCATCACAGGGTCGATTTGGGGACACGGAAGGCTGAGATGTAATGCATTCTCATGATATCGAAAGGAAAGGAAAACTGAACCCCAAGGTCATGCATGGAAAGGCACCCGGGCTGGTGAGAGCTCAGTAAACCCTGCCATCTTCTCCTGTTCCCACCTCCAACCCAGCTTTACCTTAGGAGAGGGAGAGGACAGACATTCTGTGTTCCTGCTTCACCAGGGCCCCGCAAGCAGTCTGGAAAACATGAGCTGAGGTTGGAGGGCTAGGGTCCTTGCTCGAGGGCTGGGTTTTGAGCATCTCATTCAAGCAGGAGCAGGAAGGTGAGAGCTCTGACTGCCGTGTCTGGACTGGGGCTGCCCTGATCTCTCTTGCAGGCACCAGTCTGTTTCTCCGAGCAAGCTTCTTCCCCAGACTTTCTCTATCCCTCAGAGAGAGCCCCAACCTCCTCCCCTCCTGCTTCCCAACTCATCTTCCCTCTTCTTTTCTTCTACCTCACTTCTCTTCTCCCTTCAACTCAATGATTTCCTCCTTTTCTAAGGAAACAAACAAATATTTACTGAAGCCCTGAGTATGTGCCAAGTACTGCGCTAGGCACTTTACATGGATTATCTAGTTTCATCCTCCCAACTGTTGCCAAATCATTTCTATTTTACTTCCAGGGGAGTGAGGCTGAAGAAGGTAAAGTGACCTGTCCCAAATGCATGGCTGGTAAGCAAAGGAGCTGGGACTTGAACCCAGGCAGTAGGACTTCAGAATTCACACTCTTAACCACCACCCAATACTGTGGCCACCTGATGCGAAGAGCTGACTCATTAGAAAAGACTCTGATGCTGGGAAAGATTGAAGGTAGGAGGAGAAGGGGACGACAGAAGATAAGATGGTTGGATGGCATCACTGACTCAATGGACATGAGTTTGAGCAAGCTCCGGGAGTTGGTGATGGACAGGGAAGCTTGGCGTGCTGCAGTCCATGGGGTTGCACAAAGTCGGACACGATTGAATGACTGAACTGAACTGAACCACCACCCTTATCAACTCTGACTTTCCCTAAAAGTTAACTCCAACAGTTCTCTCCCACTCTCAAGAGCCTAAGAAGCTTCCCTGGTGGCTCAGTGGTAAAGAATTTGCTTGCAATGCAGGAGACGCAGGTTTGATCCCTGGGTTGGGAATATCCCCTGGAGAAGGAAATGGCAATCCGCTCCAGTATTCTTGCCTGGGAAATCCCATGGACAGAGGAGCCTGCTAGTATACTGTACATGGGATTACAAGACTACCACCACCCCAAGAACCTAAATCCAACCCTTTCTTTCTTCTACTTTTTTCTTCCTTCTTCTTTTCCATTTTCCACTATTTTCCTAATTTTAAAAATTGGGATATAATTCAGATATCATCAAATTCACCCTGTTAAAGTGACTTCCCAACAGTCCGGTGGTTAAGCTTTTATTGCAGGGAGTGTGGATTCGATCTCTGGTCCGGGAACTAAGATCCCACAGGCTGCGTGTCACCACCAAAAAAAAAAAAAAAAAAAAAAAAAAAATCACTCCTTTAAAGCATGACTTCTGTGGTTTTTAGTACATTCACACAGTTGTTCAACCATCATCACTATCTAATTCCAGAACATTTTTATCACCCCAGAAAGAAGCCCATTCCCTCCTCCCTCCAGCCTGGCAACCTCAATTCTATTTTCTGTGTCTACAGACATTTCATACAAATAGGATCATATGCTTGTCCCTTTGTGTCTGGTTTCTCTCACATAATGTCTTCATGTCCCAAGTTTAAAATATTGATGGAAGAATGTTCATGTGTTCTAACTTAACCCACACCTTGCATACCAGGGAACTGGGAGTATTGCTTTTATGTGGCTGAATTCCAGGGTATGGTGGAAGTTGGAGAGATGGGGAGGCTAGACATGTAGGTTTCAGGTGGTCATTGATGGCTCTGAACGTGTGTAGTGGTTTGAGTTTCATTACCTGAGCTCTTTCTGCTTTTCGTTCCTGCTCGAAGGTGCCCAGATGTCTTTCTAAAGGGACACGCCAGTGGTTAGGGGAACATGTCAGCTTTCTCAGTATGGATCATGCTATTCTCTGGAGGACTAACCTTTCTAAGAGGAGGGGTCTGTTAGGTACCATTTTCCTGCACCTTTAAACAACAAATGGAATCACTTTGCTGTACACCAGAAACATTGTAAATCAACTATACTTCAATTAAAAGACATTAGCCCCAAGAGCTTAGCAGTTTTATCCCCATTTTACAGATGAAGAAATTGAGGCATAGAGACATGAGGGAACCGACTCTAATATTCAGCCAACAGGCAGTCAAACTAGAATCAAACCTGGGTCTGATTTGAAAGCCCAGACTCTTTTGCACTGACCATATAAACAGTGTGGAAATCACTGGCCATATTGCTCAGTCCAATTTGATTGTTTATACCTTCTCTGTATTTACTGTATTAAAGCTATTTGGTTTATAATCAACAGAAATGAACTGTAGCAAACAGTTAAAAAAGAGGGGTTTTATTGAGGAGGAACTAGGTGATAACATAAGGAACCCCAGAAAGTAGTAGATAACAAAGAATCAATAAAGGCAAGAACTGAGAATTCTCTGGTGGTCCAGAGTTTGGGACTTGGTGCTTTCACTGCTGGGGGTCCAGGTTCAATCCCTGATTCAGGAACTAAGCTCACACAAGCCAACCAGGTGTGCCACATGACCTAAGCTCAAGATTCCATGATGCTTCTCTTAGAGTGCCATGAGTGAGTGAGTGAAAGTCGCTCAGTTGTGTCCGAGTCTTTGTGGTGCCATGGACTATACAGTCCATGGAATTCTCCAGGCCAGAATACTGGAGTGGGTAGCCATTCCCTTCTCCAGGAGATCTTCCCAACCCAGGGATCAAACCCAGGTCTCCCACATTGCAGGCAGATTCTTTACCAGTTGAGCCACCAGGGAAGCCCTATC
This sequence comes from Bubalus bubalis, assembly GCF_019923935.1. Classification (NCBI taxonomy): domain Eukaryota; kingdom Metazoa; phylum Chordata; class Mammalia; order Artiodactyla; family Bovidae; genus Bubalus; species Bubalus bubalis. The sequence continues at coordinate 34,788,585 of NC_059180.1, forward strand.
CCTTCTTCAGCAGATTTTCCCAACCCAGAAATTGAACTGGGGTCTCCTGCATTGCAGGTGGATTCTTTACCAGCTGAGCTACCAGGGAAGCCCGGAGTGCCATGACTCAGCTTCAGAGATGTACAGCCCCTACTTAGCCTTCCAAGTAGCGAAGTCCTAGAAGGGAACCAAAGGGCCCAGCTTTGCTCAGGTGCTCATGCCTGGTGTCTTTCAGTCATGGCTAAGTTGGAGAAGGAAATGGCAACCCACTCCACTGTTCTTGCCTGGAGAATCCCAGGGACGGGGAGCCTGGTGGGCTGCCGTCTATGGGGTCACACAGAGTTGGACACGACTGAAGTGACTTAGCAGCAGCAAGTTGGCAGAAGGGGAGGTCACAGAGTCGCACCTCTTTCCAGAGGGTACATTATTGTGAGCCAGGAAGACATCCCAAGAGGTCTCAGCAAGCTAGTGTTGGAATGTTGGAATGCTTCATCTGACTGCTGTTTTTCCTTCTCCGTTCCCAGCAAAGACCAACTAGCTTTGATTCAAATCAACACATAAGCCAGGGGTTTTCCTGGTGGCTCTGTGGTAAAGAATCTGCCTACCATTGCAGGGGACACGGGTTCGATCCCTGATCCAGGAAGATCCCAAATATCACAGATCAACAAAGCCTGTGTGCCACACCATCAAGCCTGTGCCCTAGAGCCCAGGAGCCACAACTACTGAGCCCATGAGCTGTAACTACTGAGCCATCACGCCCTAGAGCCTGTGCTCTGCAAAAGAGAGGCCAGTGCAGTGAGAAGCCTGCACAGCAAAGAAGATCCAACACAGCTAAAATAAATAAATTAGTTCAAAACAATTAAAATTATATATATATAAACATAAACCAGAAACCAGGAGCTAGGAGAAAGGACCGCGTTGGGCTGACTTATCTTTTAGGGTACCTTGATCTTGCCTGTTAACAAAGTTGGCTCAGAAGTGGATCCATAATATAAAAAGAGGGAAGAGAAGCAAAGAATAGGGTGTGAGAAGGGAGTGAGGAGCAGGGCAAAAAAGTTTAAATGATAGTCTGCTCTGAAAGTAGGACCCACGGGGTGGAGGGAGGAGAAACCATGCTCAGCTTGTTTGGAATGACTCCATTCCCATCCTGACTGTCACACAAAATGGATATTGGACATATCACCACCATGGCGCTCTCTTGTTTTCATCAGTCGCAACATGGTAAGCTCAGCCCCCATGTCAGTTTGTTAGACGGCAGAATCTGTGATCAGCAAAGTGAAGCCCCATTAGCGCTCAAGACAATTTCATCAAACAAAATGTCACAAATAATATATTGCTGTTTGTCATCGAGACACTTAATACACCAGGGGCTGCTCCCAAAGCTTCCATAATCAGTTTCTGCTAATTTGCCCATTCTCTGGCTATGTGAGGGTGCTGGTAATTTCATATTTTACACACCCACGGAGGTTACGGTAATGGATTCAATTCTGGAAAGTGCTGTAATGACTTTGAATGAACTTGAAAGGTTTTTGCATTTGTTTTCAGAGACAGTGATTCAACCTCCGCCACACGGGCCTGATCCGTAAAGATTGGACGTGAAAACGGTGGACTAGCTTTTCTTAGAGACAGCTGTCTTCTCATTATAACCTCCTTGTTCATGAGGCAGGCCGGGCTCTGCACTGAGACACTCGACTTCCTTTTTATCTGGATCTTGACGGTGGTGGAGATCACCTCTGAACATCTGAAGGAAAAAAAGGCAATTATTGAAAAATTCTCCTAGAATGATTTGGCTTTCCTAACTCTATCCTTTTTGGAAACAAACACCCAAAAAAGTTAAGCTGGCAGAGGTGAGACATAGACATTTTCCTCTCGACTCTGGCCCCTCTGAAACCATCTCTGTGTATTCAGCTTTCTATGGTTTCTGAGCTGCCTGTCTTCTTTAACCTGGTCAGGCATGACCGTGGGAGGCAACACGGGAAAAGAAGCCTTTAACTCTGTTGCAGTAGCCCAGGAGCATGGCATTTGTGATACAATGATCAGAGAGGGTTTCCTGACTGCCTGACATTGACTGAGTGCTTTGTATAAGGAGAACATTTATTTTATTTTTTAAAACTTTTTATTTTGTATTAGGGTATAGCTGATTAACAATGTCATGATGGTTTCAGGTGGACTCAGAGAAGGGACTCAGCCATACATATACAGGCATCCATTCTCTCCTAAGCTCCCCTCCCAGATACATAACTCTGAGTTACATACATAACTCTGCTCACATAACATTGAGCAGAGTTCTATGTGCTACACAGTAAGTACTTGTTGGTTGTCCATTTTAAATGTAGCACTGTCTACATGTTGATCCCAAACTCCCCAACTATCCCGTCCCCCCATGCTTCCCCTCAGCAATCGTAAGTTCATTCTCTAAGTCTGTGAATCTGTTTCTATTTTGTAGATAAGTTCATTTGTACCATTTCTTTTTTGATTCCACATATAAGGGATGTCATGTGATATTTCTCCTTCTCTGTCTGATTTATTTCACTCTGCGACAGTCTCCAGTGTGTTGCCACACATGGCATTATTTCATTCTTTTTAATGGCTGAGTAATATTCCATGGTTTATATGTACTACATCTTTTTTATCCATTTCTCTGTTGATGGACATTAAGAGTTCTTCCATGTCTTGTACAAGGAGAACATTTAATCTGATGAATTCCTTTAAAGTGACCCAATCCTTTTTACAGATTACAAAATCAAGGCTCAGTAAGGTTAAATAACATACTCAGGTTTCCCAGTCTGTCTGGTTACAACCCCTGTGATCTTAACCACTCTGCCATGCTACCACTGGTGTGCTGGTAAACTTTAACAACCAGCTTCTTGCAAAAAACAAAACCAAAAACCAAAACAAAACTAATCAAAATTCTGATTTGTAGAGGTTGTCAATTACTGTGGTGTATATACTCCCAGCATGGCTGATCTCAGGCTGCCAAGGTGAGGTCGTGGAGTAACACGGAGCAACACCACGGCGAGTGATGGGTACTGCTCCCCACCTAAATACCTCTCAGAGCTGTTCATGTGACCCACCGTGGACTCTGGTTTCTGTTGTTTCCCCAGTAATCCAGCTCAGACTGCTTTGGTTTGGAGCTCACTTTGATCTCAGATGAACTGGTGGATACATCACTTTGGTTCTGTCTTCTGATTTTCCCTATGATTCAGACTCACTTCCAGGGAAAACACTTCATTCATCTCTCATTTGACACTGCTGCTGAGATGACCTTCCCATTGAAACTTGGATCTGCATAGAACCCATTTTTTTCTGAAATTTGTTAATGTCTCAGCCAGTTGCAGTGCGTGAGGATGGTGAGGTGTCCTCTCGCGAGAGTGCATGGGTGTTCTGGTTGGTTGAGAGATGGGCTGCAAACTCACTCAAACATGCCATGTTGGAGCCAACATGAATGGGTTGACAAAGCACAATGGGCTCTTCAAGTGGGAGAGAGTTTGGAGGATCTGCCTCTTCTGGAGTGGACAAGGAGTCCTTCTCCAGACTCTACAGGAGCAGGGACTCTGGAAGAAATCTATGAGTTACTTGTTGATGTTCAGTTGCTCAGTTGAGTCTGACTCTGCGACCCCACGGACTGCAGCATGCCAGGCCTCCTTGTCCATCACCATCTCCCAGAGTTTTCGCAAACTCCTATCCATTGAGTCAGTGATGCCATCCAATCATCTCATCCTCTGTCGTTCCCTTCTCCTCCTGCCCTCAATCTTTCCCAGCATCAGGGTCTTTTCCAATGACGAGTTACTTACCACTCCTCAGTAAGGAGCAAGCCAGTGATCAGACTCCACGCTTGCTCCCCAGGGTGCAATTAGGCCATTTTGATGATGATCTCATCTTTAAACCAGAGGGGCCTCTGGGCATGCTCTCCGGTAAAGGGTGGCAGAGCTGGGTTTAATAAGGAAGAAGTGAACCAATGAGAAAGAAGGATCTCTGAATCTCAAAGAGCCCCATGAGTTTGGTTGGGAGATGGATGGTGGCTGAGACTGGGATGTGGATGGTGCCTTGGGATACCCAGGGAGGATGTGTAGGCTGCTGAGAGGAGAGAGAACACCAAGGAACAAACATCTCTGGCTTTCTGGAGGGTTATGGCAGATTTCCTGTACCCACTGCTGAAACGGGGGGTGGCAATAGCTTTTGCCTCCTGCGGTAGCACCTGGGAAAGGCCCAACACAGTGTCTGGTGCCTTGTAAACACAGAGTGATGTTAGGTATTGTTCTAACAGGGACCTGTTAGGGTCCCTGGTGCATCACCTGTCAGGGGGCTTCAGTAGGAGCTGGGAGGCAATACGGAAGTTTGGCCAAGAACTGGTGGCAGGTGGCAGGGCTCAGGGCAGGGGAGAGAAATCTCACTGAGATCCAGGAAGAGCCTGGGGGTTCCTGTGGTTTGGGCTGGGTGCTGGGACAAAGAAGGCATCTTAAGAGTGGCTCCATCAGGGGATTCCCTGGTGGTCCAGTGGCTAAGATTCTACGTTCCCAGTGCAGGGGGTCAGGGTTTGATCCCTGGTCAGGGAACTAGGAGGCTCAGTGGTAAAGAATCTGCCTGTCAATGCAGGAGACACAGGAAATATGGGTTCAATCCCTGGGCCGGGAAGATTCCCTGGAGTAGGGCCTTGGAGTAGGAAATGGCAACTGACTCCATTCTTCTGTGGGGAATCCCATGGATAGAGGGGCCTGGTGGGCTACAGTCCACTGGGTTGCAAAGAGTTGGACACAACTGAGTGGTTCCATGCACACGTACAGGGAACCAGATTTCAGATGTGGCAACTGTGGATCCTGTGTGCTGTGTCTCAGACCTGACGAAGCCAAATAAATAAACATGTATAAATGTTAAAAAAAAAAGAGTGGCTCCATCAAAAGTAGAGAGTGGAGGAAGTAATATTTATGGGACATCCCAGAGACTCTTCTGGACACTTTCACATTCATCATTTCCCTTGTGTTGTTCAGTCGCTAAGTTCTGCCTGACTCTTAGACCCCCTAGACTGCAGCATGCCAGGCTTCCCTGTCCTTTACCATCTCCCGGAGTTTGCTCAAACTCATGTCCATGGAGTTGGTGATGCTGTCCAACCATCTCATCCTCTGACACCCCCTTCTCCTTTTGCCTTCAGTCTTTCCCAGCATTGGGGTCTTTTCCAATGAGACAGTTCTTTGCATCAGGTGGCCAAAGTATTGGAGCTTCAGCGTCAGCATCAGTCCTTCCAATGAATATTCAGGGTTGATTTCCTTTAGGATTGACTGGTTGGATCTCCTTGCAGTCCAAGGGACTCTCAAGAGTCTTCTCCAGCATCATAATTTGACAGCATCAGTTCTTCAGTGCTCAGCCTTCTTTATGGTTCAACTCTCACATCCGTACATGACTACTGGAAAAACCATAGCATTTTCCTTTAATCCTTGACCAAAACCAGTAATGTAGCATCCGCATCTCCAGTTTACAGGTGAGAAAATGAGGGTTCTGGAGAGTGAATTGGATTGAGCAGCAGGTGGGGAATCCCAGGTCTTTTAGCGCTTCTGGGAAAACAATGCTTTGTCCACTACACCCCTGAAGAGCCAACAGAGAAGTGGAACATGCCTGTCCAGAGAAGGGACCAGAGAGGATGCTGTAGCCCTGAGCAGGGCTGGTGGTTCAGTCCTCCCCCACCCCCACCCCTAGTGGACCCGAGGCGGCCCTGGGCCCCAGCAGCGTTTCTGATGACCAGAACATTCCCCCACTTGGTTCTTTCTGCCTCTCTGCACGCCCCAGCCCAGCAAGACGCCCGCGGCCTCAGCTAATGTTCCCAAACAGACCTTTCCCCGAGACCCAGACAACAGCCCAATTATCTTGGGCCAATCGCAGGCCTGCTCCCTGCTTGGGGCCCGCATCCAGAGGCGATTTCTCTTTTTCAGGAGAGTCACCCAGGGACCCGAGAGCTGCTGTGAAGGTAATTAGGAAAGTTTGGCCACTGGAAACTGGTCTCCCCCTCCACCCCTCGAAAGGGAAGGGAGGGGCTGCATCAAGATGAGAAGGGAGAGGACAGAAAAGCAGGCGCCTGTGTGTTCAGGGAACTCTGGACTACAGAGGGGCTTTTCATGTGTTTTCAGAACTGGCTGGAAGCTTTTCTCTCCCCTGCCACTCCTCCAGCCACACTTCACTCCTGACTCTTCCCAGCAGCTGATGATCAATAGCAATTAAGATACTAATTATGCTCCTTCTCCATTTGCCACACCCAGGAACCACTCTGCCTCCTGTCTTGCCCTTTTCTTTCCCTAAATCCCACTCATCAGCAGGGTCTGTTGACTCTGCCCCTAGTTATGCTGCTGCTGTTGCTAAGTCACTTCAGTCGTGTCCGACTGTGTGTGACCCCATGGACGGCAGCCTACCAGGCTCCCCCATCCCTGGGATTCTCCAGGCAAGAACACTGGAGTGGGTTCCTAGTTATGCACATGGGATCAAATAATTTCCCTCCATCTCTGCTGCTGTTTTGGTCCAAGTCACCCATCTCTGGCTCAAACCACCAGGATAGTCTCTTAACTCTGGATGATCCGTTAGAAATGCAAGTCACCTTACGTGGCCCTACCCTGTTTCAACCCACTGGTGACTCTTCTTTGCTTTTATTTTATTTTTTATTTTTTTTTTAATTTTATTTTATTTTTAAAGTTTACATAACTGTATTAGTTTTGCCAAATATCAAAATGAATCCGCCACAGGTATACATGTGTTCCCCATCCTGAACCCTCCTCCCTCCTCCCTCCCCATTCCATCCCTCTGGGTCGTGCAAATCAAAACCACTATGAGGTACCATTTCACACCAGTCAGAATGGCTGCGATCCAAAAGTCTACAAGTAATAAATGCTGGAGAGGGTGTGGAGAAAAGGGAACCCTCTTACACTGTTGGTGGGAATGCAAACTAGTACAGCCACTATGGAGAACAGTGTGGAGATTCCTTAAAAAACTGGAAATAGACCTGCCTTATGATCCAGCAATCCCACTGCTGGGCATACACACTGAGGAAACCAAAAGGGAAAGAGACACGTGTACCCCAATGTTCATCTTCTTTGCTTTTAAAATAAAAGTCGAAGTCCTCTCTGTGAGCTGACCCGTGTCTGCCTCGCTGAGGCTGTGTCTTCATCTTTCCCCAGGGTTGATGGGCTTCCACCCACCTTGGCCTTTATCACACTCTTCAAAAAATGCCCCTGACCCCACATCTGTCCTCCAGGACATTGTGTGGCTGACTCCTTCAGGTCTGAATATCATCTTTATTTTTTATTAAAGAAAAACACACAGTTATTGACTTATTTGGCAGCGTCGGGTCTTAGTTGGGTCATGGGGGCTCTTGGTTGTAGCAGCCTTCTCTCTAGCTGTGGAATTCAGGCTCAGAAGTTGCAGCACCCAGGCTTAGTTGCCCCAAGGCATGTGGGATCTTAGTTCCCCGACCAGGGATGGAACCCACATCCTTTGCATTGGATGGTGACTTCTTAACCACTGGACCACCAGGGAAGTCTCCCATCTTTACTGAGACTTTTCCTGCCCACCCTTTTAAAGTACCAGATGGCCCCACTTCCCAGTGAACTCTGCTCCCAGGCCCTCTTTGATTTTCTTCATAGCATATTTCACCATCTGAAACTATTTTGTTTATTTATAGTTTGCTGCACAATGAGCTGCATATTCCTGGGGAAGGAAATGGCAGGCCACTCCAGTATTCTTGCCAGGAGAAACCCATGGACAAAGGAGCCTGGCAGGCTACACTCCATGGGGTCACAAAGATTGGACAACAATAATAACAAAGCTGCATATTGCCACTAGAAAGTGAGTTCTGTGGGACTGGGAACCTTTCCTGTTTGCCCGTCGCAGTATCTCTGTCACCAAGAAAAGATGCTTGAAAAACTTTCGTGGAATGCGTGAATGAATGCCAGGAGTGAAGTCAAGTGATTTTCTTTTTTTAAATTGAAGTAGCATTGATTTACAATGTTTCAGGTGTAAGCAAAGTGATTCAGTTGTACATATCTATCCATTTATCTACCCATTCTTTTTCAGATTCCTTTCCATTATAGGTTATTAGAAGATAATATAGTTCCCTGTACTATACAGCAGGAGGCTTCCTTGGTGGCTCAGTGGTAAAGAATCCGCCTGCAATGCAGGAGACAATGCAAGAGAGGCGGGTTTGATCCCTGAGTCGGGAAGATCTTCTGGAAAAGGAAATGGCAACTTACTCCATTATTCCATGGAGAATCCCATGGACAGGCCCGGGAGGCTATAGTCCATGGGGTTGCAGAGTCAGACACAACTGAAGCAACTTAGCATGCACGCACTATACTGCAGATCTTTATCTGTTTTATATATATTAATGTGTATCTGTTAATCCCAAACTCATTCCTCTCCTTTTTCCTCTTGTGTAGCCATAAGTTTTTTTTCTATGTCCCTGAGTGTATTTCTGTTATAAAGAAGCTCATTTTTTATCATTTTTTAGATTCCATATATAAGTGATATCATATGATATTTGTCTTTCTCTGTCTGACTTACTTCACTTAGTTTGGTCATCTCTAGGTCCATCCAGGTTGCTTCAAGTGGCATTATTTCATTCTTTTTTATGGCTGAGTAATATTCTATTGTATTACATATATATAGACCACAGCTTCTTTCTCCATTCATCTGTCAGTGGACACTTATGTTCCTTCCATGTCTTGGTTATTGTAAATAATGCTGTTATGAACATTGGGGTGCATGTATCTTTTTGAATTAGAATTTTCATTTTTTCATGTATATGCCCAGGAGTGGGATTGGTGGATCATATGGCAGTTCTGTTTAGTTTTTTAAGGAAACTGCTGTTCTGCATAATGGCTACACCAATTTGCATTCCCACCAACAGTATACAGGGGTTCACTTCAAGTCATTTTTAGATCAGGTCTAATTGCTATTTCCCCTACCATCTTCCTAGTTGTTTAGTTGCTAAGTCGTGTCTGACTCTTTGTGACCCCATTGACTGTAGCCTTTTAGGCTCTTCTGTCCATGGGATTTCCCAGGCAAGAATATTGGAGTGGGTTTCCATTTGCTTCTCCAAAGAATCTTCCCACCTAGGGATTGAACCTGAGTCTCCTGCACTGGCAGGGGGTTTCTTTACCACTGAGCCACCAGGGAAGCCCCCTACCATCTTTGAGTTAGGGTTTATCTTCATCTCCATCTTACGATCAAGGAAACTGGAGACTGAATAGACAAATGGACAATGACCAGACCACATATGGCAACAGAACGTGTTCTTATGTGGGTGGTCTCTGTTATTTCCATGAAACTGAGACAGCTTTGAGGAACTGGTGACTTCTCATGGTCACCCAGCTAAAGTTTTGGGTCTTGTATGTTTGATTTCATAAGCACCCTTTCCCCCACTAGGTCATACTCTATTTCAAAGAGATCTCTCCCTTTCTTTGCCCACCATCTAAGTAACCAGCGGTGTGGCCACTGAAGGAAGAGGCTGTGGAAAGAGGGACAGGCAGAAGGGTGAGATGCTGAGGGCAGTGGAGAGGAGTGTTCAGAGCAGAGGGTCCCCGGATGGTGACACGCAGGTTGGCACAGGAAGCTCAAGTGTGGAAGTTCAACCTCATTGTCCTCTTGTTCATTTCATAAAAGGAGTCTTAAATGTAGACAGTCCATCATTTGTCCCTAGATTGTTATTTATCTAAAGACAAGTATGACTGTGGAGAGATTGGTGGGAAAGGAGCAATTAGTATTCCCATCCATCTCAGTGAAAGACAATAATAATGTTAATTAATAGCCAAACCAGGGAGCGGTGGAAAAATGTAAAGTCTACAAGCAAGAGATCTTCAGGGGCCGTGTCTAAGTTCCTCTCTGACAGGTGCCCGTTTGTTATGGGATCAAGCAGAGACTGCCTGTCTCTTCCACCACCAGTAGCTGGTTCCCCGTTCTTCATCCTGTCATGGCAGGATGAAGTGGGCAGGCTTCAGGGACAGGATACAGAGCCCCAGAAAGCTGGTGGGCAAAGATAAGTTGTGGTGTTGGGGGTTCCCAGATGGAGTCATGATCCCAGGGAGCAAGTTACCCAGTTGGCTTTGGGAATGGAGATAATGCTGAAAGGGGTGCCTGGTGGGATTATCGCAAGCCTCACCTTCTTCTGATGACAGCAAGGCATTTTCCTTTGGGTAACTCCTCCTGCCTGGCTCCCAGCCTTTGTAGTTGGGGTAGGACTGACCCAGTACCCTCCTTTAAGCCTTTAAGTGTGATACAGACAAGTACAAGGTAATAGCTTATTGTGGTTTTCATTCACATCTCCCTGATGATCAGTGATGTTGAGCGTCTTTCCATATACCTATTGGCCATTTGTATGTCCTTCACTCATTTTAGAATCAGGTTATGTGGCTTTTTTCTTTGGCTATTAAGTCGTATGAAAAATGGAAGTGTTTGTTGCTCAGTTGAGTCTGACTCTTTGCAGCCCCATGCATGGTAGCCCACCAAGCTCTTCTGTCCTTCTGTTCATGGGATTTCCCAGGTAAGAATACTGGAGTGGGTAGCCATTCCAATCTCCAGGGGATCTTCCCAACCCAGGAACTGAGCCTGGGTCTCCTGCATACAGGTAGATTCTTTGCAGTCTGAGCCATCAGGGACGCTGTGAAGTTGTATGGTTCCTTACACATTTTGGATATCAACCCCTTATCAGATACATGGTCTGCAATTATTTTCTCCCATTCCTTTAGGTAGGTTATCAGTAACAAGTCAAAAGGTTGACAAGGATTTGCTAGGATGTAGAGAAAAGGAAACCCTTGCACACTGTTGGTGGAAATATAAATTGGGAAAGCCACTACAGAGAACAGTATGGAGGTTCCTCAAAAAATTAAATATAGAACTACTATACAATCCAGCAACCCCACTCTGGGTATATACTCAAAGGAAATGAATTAGAGAAATGAATTCAGCATTTACACGTCCTTTGTAGCATTATTCACAACAGCCAAGCTATGGAAACAGTCTAATCTCTTTTGATGGATGAATGGATAAAGAAAATGTGGTATTATATTTACAATGAAACATTATTCAGTCATAATAAAGAATTCTGCTGTTTGCAACAACATGGATAAACCTGAAGGCCATTAGTGAAATAAGCCAGACAGGGAAGACAAATACCACATGATCCCACTTATATGTGGAATCTGAAAAACAGAAACTCATAGAGAACTCAGAGTAGAACAGTGGTTACTAGAGGCTGCGGGATGGGAGGAAAAGGGGACTGTTAATCAAAGGGCACAGATTCTCAGGTATAAGATGAATACGTACTGGAGACCTGGTGTACAGCATGGTGACTGTAGTTAATAATGATGCAGACTTGAAACTTTTAGAAAAACAAACGTGATCTACACCTGGCATGTTTCACTCCCTTGGTTGCCACGATTGGTTCAAACACAAAAGCTTGAATTTTTTTGGACTAAGGGTTTTGGGGAGGCAGGCAATGAGAAATAAGAAAGACCATGGTTAATTAGTGGATTAGAGGCATTCTTCCTCTTGTCTGTCTCTCTGGACTGCTGCTTTATCAACCGCTGTTAGTTAAGCCTCTCAGATTACCAGTTTGGGTCTTCTAATTGATAGATTATTCAATCTTCTATTTGTCTGGATTCCCAGGACACAATTACATGGCACAGTGCTGGAATGGCTCAAACTCAGTAGATATCGGTTGGATGAGTGAAGGGAGGCTGGGTGTTGCTTCCTATATACCATGCTTACAAATTGAGTACTTCTCATCATTTGGAGGGGGCTTCCCAGGTGGCACTAGTGGTAAAGAACCCACCTGCCAACGCAGGAGACGTAAGAGATTTGAGTTTGATCCCTGAGTTGGGAAGATTCCCTGGAGGAGGGCACGGCAACGCAATCCAGTATTCTTGCCTGGAGAATCCCATGGATTGAAGAGCCTGGTGGGTTGCAGTCCATAGTGTTGTGCAGTCAGACAGGACTGGAGCGACTTAGTATGCGCTCACACACACACGCATCATTGGGAGGGTGGTACCTTCTCGTGGTTTATCATCTCAGTGGCTAAAACAGCCCACTGTAACTAATGCAATGGAAAGAGACACCATCTGGGGAAGTTTCTTAATTATGCTACTTGTAGAAGGATAAGTTACCAGAATGACAGTATCTGGGACTTCCTTGGAGGTCCAGTGGCTAAGACTTTGCTCTCCCAATGCTGGGGGCCTTGGTTCAATCCCTGGTCAGGATATTAGATCCCATATGCCACAACTAAGACCCAGGGTAGCCAAATAAATAAATAAATAAACAAGCCAATAAGAAATAAATATTAAAAAAAGTCCATTGTTAGTTCACAAACAAAAATTGATACAAAATGATAGTTGTTGTTCAGTTGCTAAGTCATGTCCAACCCTTTGCAACCCCATGGACTACAACAGGCCAGTCTCCTCTGTCCTCCACTATCTCCCGCAGTTTTCTGAAACTCATGTCCATTGAGTCGGTGATGCAATCTAACCATCTCATCCTCTGCTGCCTCCTTCTCCTTTTGCCTTTAACCTTTCCCATCACCAAGGTCTTTTCAACGACTGAAGGGATGATAGTACCTAGTGGTGTCTAAGAGTGATTGCACAAAACTAAGTAAGAAATCGATTGAAGGGGAAAGAAAGATGGAGGGAAATGTAGAGAAATATCACACCTAGGTACATATCACAGCTTTCTCCTGTGTTTCTCAAAGTGTGGCCCGTGGCCCATCTGTGTTAGAGAAACTGAACCAGAATTTCTGGGGGTGATGGGGAAGGGGTCCAGAGTCTGCCTTTAATACAACCTCTCAGGTGAGCTGATGTACGAGAATGTTGGGGAATAGATGTCCTGGCTTTACAGGCGTGACAGGGACATGTTTCTCAAGGGTCATGCACCCCCGAACTCCGTGTGACTCTGCATGATTAAGGCAGGGGCACCGTAAGCCTGAGGTCTAGGGCAACAGATGGTGGCAGGGTACAAAACTTGCCTTGAAGAAATCAAGAGAGCGTGAAAGAGGAAGGGCTTCCCAGGTGGTGCTAGGGGTGAAGAACCCAGCTGTCAATACAGGAGACATAAGAGATGAGAGTCAATCCCTGAGTCAGGAAGCTCCCCTGGAGGAGGAAATGGCAGCCCACTCCAGTATTCTTGCCTGGAGAATCCCATGGACAGAGGAGCCTGGAGGGCTACAGTCCATAGGGTCACAAAGAGTGGGACACGACTGAAGTGACTTAGCGCACATACACACAAGAAAGAAAGGTGGGTTTAGAGTAAGATTTGCAGGATATTAAAGTCACAGGAAGTGAAAGAGGGGCCTCAAAAGGAAGTAAAAAGAATGGGGGAATGGATGAATGTTCCAGGGAAAAAAGAAATACTGCTATCACAGTCCACCCCATAGCCCAGGGAAATTGCTTGACTTAGGGATGGTGATAAAAGCAAAGACGCAGGACATCTTGGGAAAGCAACCTGTGGTAGGAGCATTAAAAATATGAAAAATAGGGGAAATAAAGCCGGAATCATGGGTGTAGACGGTGAAGAAGCTAAATATCACTCTGGTAATGCAAAGCCATTTGCTTTTTTAAATACGAAACATAAAATTTACTTTTTAAGTCATTTAAAGCACACAGTTCGGTGGCATTTAAGTACATTCATTTTACTGCACAACCATCTCCAACATCCATCTCCAGATCTTTCCGTCTTCCCAAATTGAAACTCTGCACCCCTTAAATGTTCCCTCCCCATTCCCTCTCCTCTAGGCCCTGCTAACGACCATTCTACTTTCTGTCTCATTGAATTTGACTGTTCTATGAAATCCATATAAGTAATATCATATAATATCTGGCTTTTTGTATCTGGCTTATTTTGTTCAGCATAAATTAAAAAAAATGTATTTATTTATTTTTTGGCTGCGCTGGGTCTTCGTTACTGTTTGGGCTTTTCTCTAGTTACGGCAAGTGGGGCTAACTCTCCAGTTGTGGCGTGTGGGCTTCTCATTGCGGTGGCTTCTCTTGTTGCAGAGCACAGGCTCTAGGGCACACGGGCTTCAGTAGTTTTGGCTCCCAGGCTCTAGAGCACCAACAGCCTCCATAGTTAGGACACACGGCCTGAGTTGCTCCGCAGCATGTGGGATCTTCTCGGATCAAGGACTGAACCCATGTCTCCTGCACTGGCGGATGGATTCCTATCCACTGAGCCACCAGGGAAGCCCTCAGCATAAAATTTTTAATGTTCATCCATGTTGTAGTGTGTGTCGGAATTTCTTTCCTTTTTAAGGCTAAATAATGTTCCATTATATGTATATACTACATTGGGTTTATTGATTTGTCTCTTTAAACAATTACTTATTTACTTGGCTGCGTTGGGTCTTAGTTGCCCTACGTAGGATTCTCATTGTGGAGCACTGACTCTCTAGTTGTGGCTTGTGTGCTGAGTTTCTCCGTGGCATGTGGGATCTTAGTTCCCTGACCGGGGATCCAACCTGCATTCCCTGAATTGCAAGGTAGGTTTTCAACCACTGGACCACCATGAAGGTCTCTCCATTTGTCTCTTGATGGACATTTGGTTTGTTATTTAGTGCTTTTGAACAAAAGACGGTTGTGTCTGGACATTCATGGAGAAAAATGTTTGGGGGGTTGAGGGGATGGGCAGGAGTTTAGAAGGGAGAGGCACTTTGTGGCCAGGCAAGGAATCTGGGATCTGGCTAACCAGGAAAGATAAATAAATTTAATGCTAATATTAACTGGTGCTGAGTGCATGCCTGCTCTCTTGCTCAGGGGGTGAAGAACTCTGTGATAGATTGGCTATGTCTTTCATGTTCATGGCAGGAGGGGGAGGTGGTGGCCATGTATTTACATTCCCATCTAAATTGTTTGGCTAGTTTCATAGTCCCTCTGGGTAAGGCGGTAGCTCCTCCAGCTCTTTTAACCAGCGCTGAGGGGCTGCTGGGCAGTGTCTGAAGGGTCATTTCCAGCTTCAGATGATAGCTCTGGTTTAAGAGGCTTGAGCAATTCAGCCTCTGCCCTTGGCAATATCTTGAACTCAAGAATCAATAATATTTTATTTTGTTTTCTCTTTCCTCCGCTGACTCATCATCAGTGGTAAGAACCAGATAGCCCTAGAATTCTTGATCACAGGAATCTGTGATAGTCCTTCTTCCAGAAAAGAAGCATCTGCTCATTGACTCAAACTTGTATCAAAGTGAATTGTTGGAGACCTATTTCAAAAGGCAGGAAGTCTTCCATCTGTACCCATTACCTCGGGCTCAATTTCTATTTTGATTCATTCATATCTTTGTCTTGGGTGAGATCAACCCTGAATATTCATTGGAAGGACTGAGGCTGAAGCTGAAGCTCCAATGCTTTGGCCACCTGATGTGAAGAGCTGCCTCATTGGAAAAGACCCTGATGCTGGGAAAGATTGAAGGCGAGAGGAGAAGGGGACGACAGAGGATGAGATGGCTGGGTGGCATCACCGACTCAACGGGCATGAGTCTGAGCAAACTCCAGGAGAGAGTGAAGGACAGGGAGGCCTGGCGTGCTGCAGTCTATGGGGTCTCGAGGAGTTGGACACCACTTAGCAACTGAACAGACGCAACAACAACAACCCTTGGTTTTTCGTGCACAGAGTGAATTCCCTCTTCTTTAGGTGACAGTCCATGGCCCTTCCCCAGGAGAAGTGCCAGTGTTCCGTTCCCTGTGGCCTGAGGGGGCTTTCAGTTGAGTGTGCCCCTTCCACCCCCAGCCATGGGGCAGGCTCGTGATGAAGGCTGGCTGGCCGGAGCTTTCTCCATCTCCAGCCACAGCAAGTGAAGCAGGAAGAGGAACAGGACCAAGTGTGACCTTTGGGAGTTTATACTTGCGCAGGACAAAGGTAGGACTCTTCCTTGCAGATCAGAGGGTGATGAGTGTTTCCTGTAAAGATCCAAGCGTTAAGTGTTTAGGCTTATACCATCCCTGTTGCAGCTACTCAGCTTGCTCTTGTAGTGAAAAATACAATACAATACACTATAATACACCGACAATACAAAAATGGATGGGCGTGGCTGTCTTCCCATTAAACTTTATTTACAAAAACAGGCAAGCTACTGGATTTGGCCTGTTGCCAGTTTCTGTTTTAAAATAAAACCATTGGAAAGCAGGAATGTAAGACCCACCTTGTGAAAAGAGCCATGTTAAAACCAACTCAGAAGGGCACTTCCCTGACTAACCAGTGGCGAAGACTCTGTGCTCCCAGTGCAGGGGGCCCTGGTTCGATCCCTGCTCAGGGAACTAGATCCCGAAGGCTGCAACTGAGAGTTCACATGTTGCAACTGAAGATCCCAAGTGCCGCAACTAAGAGCTGATGCAGCCAAATAAATATTTTAGAAAGCCAACTCAGAGGAAAACAGAACTACAAGTTGGAGAGAACAAACTCCAAGAGCCATTACTGACCCCTAGATCTAGCCATGTCTGAAGGAGGCCATCCTTTGAATAGCCAGTTATATAGTTCAATAGTACCCTTTACTGCTTAAGGCAATTTGATATGGGCTTTTGTCATGAAAGAAAATTGTGAGTCCTATAATTCTATCTCCAGTAGTCTGCTCTTGGAGTGCTAAAGTTGTAAAATGCCTGAGATGGAAAGACTTTAGAAGCAGGAGGAGGAAAGGGGCTTTAAAAAATCTTAACTTGGAGACCCCATAGAGCCCTGTCAGCTGCCAGAAGCAGGTAGTCTGATCCTACCCACCCACAGCCCACCCAAGACCCCAAGCACTCTTTCAACCATTGATTGATTGAGGAACTCAGTTTGCTAGAATCGTACCCTGATCTAGAAGGGACAGGAGAATGGACACTGATTGTCTTGTAACTTATATGTGCAGTGTGTGTACAATATATGTGCTGGGGACATGTAGATAGAGCATTTCATGCCATTCTTACAACAGCCTAGAAATAGGATCATTATCCTTATTTTGCACTTAAGGAATCATCAGTATAACTCATCAGGGTTAAGTGATTTGCCGAAAGTAACCAAGACAGTACGTGCAGGAGTAAGATCGTAATCCCAGCTCGGGGCGGGGGGCGGGGGGCTCCAAAGTCTAATATTTCCCCTCAGTACCTTTGCCATCTTCCCTAACAAGAGACTGAGAGTGGGGCTTTGTCCCTGTCACAGAAGCAGCACGTTCATAATAAGCCCGCATGTTACACGGATGAAGAATGGAATAAAGGAAAACCACTGGCACCTGCCATCCGGGTCACCAGCAGCGTTATAAGCAAAACCTGGCCCATTAGCAGTAAATACCCACCCCAGCTCTTCTTTCAAGTAAATTGGTGGGGTTGTATTAGGAAATTTCTCTTTGCAAAATGCTAACAATGCAGTGGTGCTTAAATTTTATGTGTGTGAGATTATGACTAGATACATAAAGCGGGAGGAAAGAGTCTGCAGCTGACAAGAGCTGGGTACACAATGATTCTTTTCTTCTTTTCTCCCAGCCTCGTTCCCAAACAGTCCTTGAGTGGAAGAGTTTCTTTATGGAGAAAGTTCACAATAAAACTGCTGACTGTAAGCTGGTTCGTGGCACTTGAATGGGGACATGGAGAAGCCTGGTGGTCTCTGCTCTTCTGGGGGAAGAATCAAAGAAACTGGGAACTTAGTTTTTGATGCTAGTTGCTCAGTCTCTGAGACCCCATGGACTGTAGCCCGCCAGGCTCCTCTGTCTATGGGATTTCCCAGACAAGAATAACTGGAGTGGGTTGCCATGTCCTTCTCCAGTGATCTTCTTGACCCAGGGATCGAACTTGAGTCTCCTGCATTGGCAGGTGGGTTCTTTACCACTGAGCCATGTGGGAAGCCCCACTGGGAACACTGCAACTTCCTTAAAAATAGTGACGGTCCTACCAAATCCATCAGCAGCTTGGGTGTGCTTCCTCTGTGCTTAGGGCTGACTCTTGGTCCCTGGAGTTCTGGCGGCAGGGTGCTGTGTGGCAGGGCTGTGACGTGAACTCAGGTTCTGGGACTGATGGAGAGAGAAGAAAGGGAAGTGGGAGAGAGTCACGGTGCTCTCTTTTCTCTCTTCTTCTTTGGCAGACAATGGAAGAAGGAGAGGAAGATCAAAGACACACGCAAGACGGAGAGAGACTGATGCGGAGTGACAGAAATGGGAGAAGAATCAAGGGGTGGAATCAAAAAAGGGAGAAAGATGAGAGGGTTCAGACCAGAGTCCTGAGGACAATTGAAAGAGGCACAGAAATGCCCAAAGATAGAAACAGATACTCAGATACACAGGTGTAGGGGTGCGTGCATGCACACACACACACACACACACACACACACACACACACGTACAGGGAGAGATGCGTGTGTGCATGCATGCACACACTCAGTGGGAGAGAGAGAGAAGAAAAGGAGAGAGAGGGAAAATGCAAACAGAAACAAAATAGAAAGAAACAGGAACCTTTCCTAGTGACTTTGTGACATTCAACCTAAGAAAAGAAAGCAAGCCCACCCCGTTTTCAAGCCTTTTAAAGCTCGTTATGCACCCAGAACTTCAGTTGAATGGGAGAACGTTTGAACACTTACAGACAGCCTGCCCACAGCCTGAAGAAGCTCTTCAAGGGGCAATGGTGTCCCACTGGCATCCTGTCCACAGTCCAAGAATCTGGACCTGTTGCCCTGGCCCCGGCTGAACCCTTCCAACTGAGGCCCGAGAGCCTTAGACCCCGTTAGACAGACGCTCTGCTGACACAGCATGAGTTTGCACCAACCTACTCATGCAGCTGGGTGTCCAGGAGCACCTGCATGTCGGGACGTGCCGACACCCCACAGCTGCATCCTGGCGTCCCCGTGCCTTGCTGCAATCTCTGATGTGACTGTCATGCTTTGTTTCAACCGACATCCTGGAGGACCAACCATTGCCTCTGTTGGCTCTGTGGCCACACCGTGGCCTAAGAGGACACCCGCAACCGGAGAGACTATCCTGATTTTGACAGAAGAGGCTGCAGGCTTTGTGTGTGCCTGAACGTTTGCGTCATTCTTTTCCTACAAAGGGGATGCCGTCCTGGAGATTTTTCCATATTTGTTCATGTGAATCGACATCATTGAATGACAAGGTTTAATGGGAAGATAAAGAAATCTTCTCACACCAAGCCCACTGCTGTGCCCACTTTGGAAGTGTCCTGGGCTCCTCGGTGAACGAAGCATTTTTAAAAACAGTTTATTCACGTCTCTTTATTTTTTGGTGACACCTCAGCTGGCATGTGGGATCTTAGTTCCCCAACCAGGGATGGAACCTGTGCCCCCTGAATTGGAAGCAGGGAGTCTTACCCCTTGAACCGCCAGGGAAGTCTGAATGAAGTGTCTTTGTGTGAAATGTTGCCTTGGTCAGATTCTCATGTTCAAGAGCATCTCCATGTGTCCCATCCGCCAGGAACCTAGCGGGGGAAGGAGCCCTCATGATACCAGTTTGCTCTTGACTACTGCTTTGCAAAAGCACTATATCATCTCACGTTGGCCTTCTCTCTCCTTGTCTTGTCTTCCTTCTGTTTCACACATCCAGACTCTCTCTCTCACTCTCAAAATTAAAAGAGGCTAGCAGATGCCTGGGCAGCCCTGACATGCTCTGGCAGCATCAAACACTCTGGTTGTTCTGGGGCAGCTTCTGCCAGGGGCAGTCAGCCTAGGAAGTTCGGAACCGTTGTATAACAGGAAATTTCAGCCCTCATCCTCTGTAGTCCACTGATAAGAATAACACTGGGTAGCATGTAGCATCTTTAGATTCATCAGAAAGAGAAAACACAAAAGGATGTTTCTGTTTGTAGAAAGAAAAATAAATCAGTGAAGGGCAGTGAACTGATAAGCTATCCGAGCAGGTTCAACAGGAAGATTTTGTCTTGAGTTAATTGAAGGTAGGGAATGAGTGTGTTAGCTCTGGAGTTGTGTGCAAATCTGGGCTCCATGACATTGAGACTCTTCCTTAAACACTGAGACTTGTCTTCCCCATCCGAGAGAGCTGAAACATGAGATTCTCAGCCCCTACCCCCAAATTTGCAAGTGCGCATTGATGGATGAGAACCCTCCATGCTCCATGTTTGTCATTTTGGAAGCTCTAGCTTTGGGATCTTGGACAAGTATAACTCTAATATCTCTGTGCCTTGCTTTCAAAGAGCCCACCTGCCAATGCAGGAGATGAAGGGATGCAGGTTCAATCCCTGGGTCAGGAAGATCCTCTGGAGGAGGGCATGGCAACCTACTCCAGTATTCTTGCCTGGAGAATCCCATGGACAGAGGGGCCTGGTGGACTACTATCCATAGGGTCACAGAGTTGGACATGGCTGAAGTGACTTAGCATGCAGTCTCCTTAAATGTAAAACGAGATGACTGTTGGTACCTACTTCATTAAGTTATTTGAATTTAGCAATACTGAAGCACTTAGATTAGTGCCCAGCATACAGTATGGGTCCAGTAAATGTTAGCTATGGCACTGAGGTTGTCATCAGGACTCTTGACTAAACTTGTGGAGGGCAGAAAGTTGTGGTGGGTTATGGGCTTGAGTAGCCTAACTCTGGGTAGGTTGGGAATACAGCCAGGTTTCTTTCTTTTTCCAGTTCCCAGCATTTCCCTCTATGTCTGTCAACCTTTTTCTTTTTTTTTGCCTTTCTGAGAATGGTTTTCACTTGCCTCCATATGACATTTTTGTAGCTTCTCCATCAGAGAGGGTAGAACTCTACCTCCAGCCCAGGTAGAAATATCCTGGGGAAGAAGTATGATTAATTTGGCTTTCACCTTGTTCCCACTCCTCGGGTCAATCACTGTGGCTAGAGTAGTGAGGTCCCGTAACTGGCTCAGCTATAATGACATGACTGTTTGAGATCCTGTGATTGGCTCAGCTTTAATCACATGACTGCTCTTGGGGAGTGTATGTGTGGTTGAAATAAAAGCAGTTATTTTTCCAAAGAAGGAAGGTGCTTCAGAGAGAAGTAATAGACTTCTGCTATTTGGAGGGAATGATGCTGAAGCTGAAACTCCAGTACTTTGGCCACCTCATGCGAAGAGTTGACTCATTGGAAAAGACTCTGATGCTGGGAGGGATTGGGAGCAGGAGGAGAAGGGGACGACAAAGGATGAGATGGTTGGGTGGCATCACTGACTTGATGGACGTGAGTCTGAGTGAACTCCGGGAGTTGGTGATGGACAGGGAGGCCTGGCAGGCTGTGATTCATGGGGTGGAAAAGAGTTGACACGACTGAGCAACTGAACTGAACTGAACTGATAGTTGTTGTTTTTTAAAAGATCCCTGCATATTTTCTGGCCTAGAAATAGGTCCTCAACCAATTGTCCTCTATGCTTTGGCCTTCATCTCAAGGATCCTTATCTATAAAATGGGAATCTCATAATACTTGTAGTAAGATTTGAGTAATACATTTAGAACCTAACAGTGCAGGCACATAGTAGGTGCTTCATAAATGCCTTTGCTCTTCTGCTTCCTGTAGCCAGAGTTGCAGGAAGACTACCATCTAAATAACAAAGCTCTGTGAGCAAATCTTCAGGAGGGCTACCTTCCTCCAGGACCTCAGAAACTCTAAAGCAAATGTAACTGGAGAAACACTGCTCTTACCACTTAGTAATTAGGCCCTGATTGTTGTTTATCTGTGCGCTGTACTGTAACTCCCTCTGCCAGAGGCTGGTGCTAGAGCTGGGAAAATACAATTTCCTCCAAACTAATTTAGTTTTAAGAGGAAAATGAAAGTTTAAAGTAGTTTAATGTTTCGGCAAAACCATAATGGCTGGGGAAGATTGGACGATGTGAACCAATAAAGCACCCTAATTCTGATAATAACTCAAGGCTTAACTCTTCCCCACATCAAAACCCATCCCCATGCCGGCACTCCACACACATCCAGCGGATGCTGGAACAAACACTCGTGTTTATTATTTTGAGTTATTTAAAAAATAAACAACTTCACTTTTGATTTTCATGTAGCCCTAAGGACATAGCTGTTAATGCCATTTATGTAGCCCTGTGGTTAGACTCTAGGAGATGCCCCCAGGATTTATGCATTTTCATTCCATTCACGTGCTTTCCTCAGACCAATGATTTGATTCACAGGGTAAGAGTTCCATTCTTGGGTTGAGGGTACTTGTTGAAAAGGCCTGAGTTACAACATGGGCTCTAAAAGGGAGGACCCTCTGGCAGCCTCAGTTTCTTATTTATAAAATAGAAAGGCTGAGAAAGGCTTGTAGGGTTTTTTGAGAATTAAGTAGGATACTCTAAATGTACCTGGCCAATGAGAGAGTACCAAGAAAACCTGCATCCCTTCATTTGCTGAGCACACACTGTCCTTATGGGGTCTAAGGATTCATAAAGCCCTAAGGCATGGGAGGGCAGGTTTTAGCACCTGTTGACTTTTCTATTTTTGGATGAGAGAGTTTTTAGGCTCCACCCTCCATGTTTCCAAGGTTTTTTAAAAATATGTTAATTGGCTGTACTAGGTCTTAGTCGTGTGAAGTGTGATCTAGTTTTCCGACCAGGGATCGAACCCAGGCCCTCTGCGTTGGGAGCATGGAGTCTTAGCCACCGGACCACCAGGGAAGTCCCCCAAATGTGTCGTTAGTTCATTCCTCTAGTTCCCCCATCTCTCCTACACATGTGTGGGTGCTCTCTCTGTGGGTTTTTGTTTTTGATTGTGTGTGTTTCAGTTGTTTAAACAGAACTTTGGTTCTTTGCTGTTACCAGATGACCTCTGTAGCTATGCCTCCTGCCACCAGACCTGATATACTCTGTGTTTTAATCAGTTAACATTTTAATTTATTTTTTATGTTATTTATTTTATTATTTGGCTGCCAGATCTTAGTTGTGGCATGTGGGGTCTAGTGACCAGGGATCCAACCTTGGCTCTCCCTGTGCTAGGAGCACCAAGTCATAGCCGCTGGACCACTGGGGAAGTCCCAACATTTTTATTTTTAACCAAATTCCAGAAACCCTTTCTCTCCTTTATGCATGTTATCCTTTCTTGCTTAGCGATGTCTTCCCCCTTTGTTCACCTGAAAACTCCTATTCATTCTCCAAGTTCAAACTCTTATTTAATCTGTCCTACTCTCTTCCCTGATTGCCCAGACATAGTTCCTAATTTCCTTCACTGTCTTGCCATAGCACAGTGTTTGTATCTCTATGATAATCCATATTTTAGTTTTACAACCTCACATGCTTTGGGTTTCCCAGGTGGCTCAGTGGTAAAGAATACACCTGCCAATGCAGGAGATGCAAGAGATGTAGGTTTGATCCCCAGGTTGAGACAATCCTCTGGAGAAGGGAATGGCAACCCACTCTGGTATTCTTGCCTGGAGAATCCCCATGGACAGAGGATCCTGGGGGGCTACAGTCCATAGGGTTATTAGAAAGAGTCAGACACAACTGAGCGAATGAGCATGCATGCTCACATGTTTTCCTGCAGCATGAACTGGATATGTCTTCCTGGTGTTCAGGTGTTTGGTCCACGTCTGCTCAACGAAAGGTTAGAGTATGGATGGGAAACCAGTTACATGCACGCCACAACCTTCCATTCCCTGCTTATGGCAGACATCACTAATCGATGGGCCCAGGCTCAGGGCTTGTCTCAATCTAGGGCTTCAGCGGACACTCTCAATCAGTTATGTTAACATGTGTAACATTGAACTAGAAGAAGGATGGATTTGGGGAAGAGGCTTACAAGAGTATTGGAGGATGTTCAACTAGGTACATTCCATTACTTGTCTGGCTCTATAAACACTGTTTGTCAGTGGAGAGATGGTCAGAAGCTTAGGGAACATTTCTTTTTTTCATTTTCTTCCTTCCTTTCTTTTTTCTTCTTGGCCATGCCGCTCGGCTTGTGGGATCATAGTTTCCCGACCAGAGATCAAAGCTAGGCCCATGGCAGTGAAAGTGCCAAGTCTTAACCTCTGGACCACCAGGGAATTCCTGAGAACATTTCTTTAGAGAATTTTCAGACTCTGTGTGGAGCTGGATTTACCCCCAAAATTGGCTGATGTTGTTCAGTCGCTCTGTTGTGTCCAGTTCTTGTGGCCCCACAGACTGCAACATGCCAGACTTCCCTGTCCCTCACCAGAATTGGAGAAAGGTGATTTTCTGCCTCCCAATGGAACAGAACAGCACTCTGTCCCCCTCTTCCTGAACCCAGGAAGATTGCAAGCCACAGGGCTGCTGGAGAGAGGATTTTCAGCACGAACATTGAGTTGTGGCTGCAAAGAAGTCTTCCCATATGGGTTTGTGGGCAGTGGGTGCGCATCAGCATGGTCTGCAAAAGGAGAGGTGGAATAGCCACGTTGAGTTTGGTAAACTGCTGGTTTGTGGGCCCAGGTGGCACCACAAGAAATTCCTCACTAGAGATCACTTTCAGTGGAGTTAGTTTCCAACAATCAAGCTTGGGGGGAAACACCTACCATTGTGGGTGTGTGTTCAGTTGTGCCCACTTTTTTTGACCCCAGGGACTGTAGCCTGCCAGGCTCCTTTGTCCATGAGATTTTCCAGGCAAGAATACTGGAGTAAGTTGCCATTTCTTACTAAAGGGGATCGTCCCAACCTAGGGATCAATCCCTTGTCTCTTGCCTGTCCTGCATTGGCAGGCAGGTTCTTTACTACGGCACCACCTGGGAAGCTCTACGTACCATAACTTGATCATTAAAAGGAAATGTGTTTGCCATCAGGGAAAGGCAAATTCAAACCACAATGAGACACCACTTCACACCCACTAGAATGGCTTTGATAAGAACAACAGACAATTAACAAGTATTGGTGAGGATGTGGAGAAATTGGAGCCTTACTATGCTGCTAGTAGAAACATGAACAGATGCAGCTGCTTTGGGAAACAGTCTGGCAGTTCCTATATATATGCATGTGTGATGGGAATACCAGACCACCTGACCTGCCTCTTGAGAAACCTATATGCAGGTCAGGAAGTAACAGTTAGAACTGGACATGGAACAACAGGCTGGTTCCAAATAAGAAAATGACTATGTCAAGGCTGTATATTGTCACCCTGCTTATTTAACTTATATGCAGAGTACATCATGAGAAATGCTGGGCTGGAAGAAGCACAAGCTGGAATCAGGATTGCTGGGAGAAATATCAATAACCTCAGATATGCAGATGACACCACCCTTATGGCAGAAAGTGAAGAGGAACTAAAGAGCCTCTTGATGAAAGTGAAAGTGGAGAGTGGAAAATGTTGGCTTAAAGCTCAACATTCAGAAAACGAAGATCATGGCATCTGGTCCCATCACTTCATGGGAAATAGATGGGGAAAGAGTGGAAACAGTGTCAGACTTTATTTTTTGGGGCTCCAAAATCACTGCAGATGGTGACTGAAGCCATGAAATTAAAAGACGCTTACTTCTTGGAAGGAAAGTTATGACCAACCTAGATAGCATATTCAAAAGCAGAGACATTACTTTGCCAACAAAGGTCCATCTAGTCAAGGCTATGGTTTTTCCAGTGGTCATGTATGGATGTGAGAGTTGGACTGTGAAGAGAGCTGAGTGCCGAGGAATTGATGCTTTTGAACTGTGGTGTTGGAGAAGACTCCTGAGAGTCCCTTGGACTGCAAGGAGATCCAACCAGTCCATTCTAAAGGAGATCAGTCCTGGGTGTTCTTTGGAAGGAATGATGCTAAAGCTGAAACTCCAGTACTTTGGCCACCTCATGCGAAGAGTTGACTCATTGGAGAAGACTCTGATGCTGGGAGGGATTGGGGGTGGGAGGAGAATGGGATGACAGAGGATGAGATGGCTGGATGACATCAGCGACTCGATGGATGTGAGTTTGAGTGAACTCCGGGAGTTGGTGATGGACAGGGAGGCCTGGCGTGCTGAGGTTCATGGGGTGGCAAAGAGTCGGACACGACTGAGCAACTGAACTGAACTGTGCTCAGTTGTGTCTGACTCTTTGCAACCCCATGGACTGTAGCCTGCCAGGCTTCTCTTGTCCATGGAATTTTCCAGGCAAGACTGTAGGAGTGGGTTGCCGTTTCCTACTCCAGGGGATAATCCTGACCCAGGGATTGAATCTGTGTCTCTTGAGTCTGTCCATGGAATTTTCCAGGCAAGACTGTAGGAGTGGGTTGCTGTTTCCTACTCCAGGGGATAATCCTGACCCAGGGATTGAATCTGTGTCTCTTGAGTCTCCTGCCTTGGCAAGTGGATTCTTTACCACTGGCAGTTCCTCTATAGGTTAAACATAAAGCTGCCACAGGACCCAGCCACTCCATGCCTATGAATATACCCAAGAGAACTGAAAACATATGGTCACACACACACACAAAACTTGTATGTGAAAGTTCGTGGAAGCGGGCTATTCATAGTAGCCCCAAAGTGGGAACAAGCCAAATGTCCAGTGATGAATGAAAAAACAAAATGGGGTCTATAAGGAGGATGGAATATTATTCAGCCACAAGAAGGGGTGAAGTACTGATACATGTCACAATATGGAGGAAGCTTGAGTACATTATACTAAATGCAAGAAGTCACATGAGGCCACATTTTTTATGATTCCATTTGTATTAGTCAAATCCATAGACCTAGATAGTATATTAGTGGTTGCCTGGGGTTGGGAGCAGGAGGGGCTGGAGAATGACTACTGAAGAGTACAGGGTTTCTTTGGGGGCCATACAAAATGTTCTGGAATTATATAACAATAATGGAAGCACAACTTTGCAGATGTACTAAAAACCACTGAACTGTAGACCTAAAAGGGTCAGTTTTATGGTATGTGAATTATATTTTTAATTAAAAAATTACAAAAAGTAAATGTGATCTCATTTTGTGGTCCAAGAAGCTGAAGTCTGAGATGGCATGGAAAGTCACCATTTCTAGGGGAACTCTTGACCTTCCCATGACAACCTGGCTGGAAGCATGGTCATACTCCAAGTGTTCTTGGATCCCAGTGTTCTTTCTTGTGAGTGTCTTTCCTCCTGACTCATGGCTTCCGACTCAAATCCTTCTTTTCTATTAAGGCAGAGGGCAAACTACTTCTACTGGGGATTCAAATATTGTCTGCATCTTCTGAACGTATTATTTGTGTATGTTAGTTGCTCAGTTGTATCAGACTCTTTGTGACCCCACGAACTGTAGCCTGCCAGGGTCCTCTGTCCATGGAATTCTTCTCCAGGCAAGAATACTGGAGTGGATTGTCATTCCTTTCTCCAGAGGATATTCCCAACCCAGGGATCAAACCCTGTCTCCTGCATCTCAGGCAGATTCTTTACCATTCTACAGGGAAAATATAGGTATACATATATGTATACATATATATATGTATGATATGCTATATATGTTGTAGATATACATGTATGTATATACATATGGCAGAGAAGGCAATGGCACCCCACTCCAGTACTCCTGCCTGGAGAATCCCATGGACAGAGGAGCCTGGAAGGCTGCAGTCCATGGGGTCGCTGAGGGTCGGACACGACTGAACGACTTCATTTTCACTTTTTACTTTCATGCATTGGAGAAGGAAACGGCAACCCCCTCCAGTGTTCTTGTCTGGAGAATCCCAGGGACGGGGGAGCCTGGTGGGCTGCCGTCCATGGGGTCGCACAGAGTCGGACACGACTGAAGTGACTTAGCAGCATATACATATGGGCTTACCAGGTGGCGCAGTGATAAAGAATCTGTCTGCCAGTGCAGGAGATGCAAGAGACTCAGTTTTGATCCCTGGGTTGGGAAGATCCCTTGGAGAAGGAAATGGCAACCTGCTCCAGGATTCTTGCCTGGAAAATCCCATGGACAGAGGAGCCTGGTGGGCTATGGTACATGGGGTCACAAAGAGTTAGACATGATTGAGCATGCACACGCAAACACACACACACACACATATTGTGTGTGACTGTATTTACTATGGCACTTGTACAACATTTTGCATTATTAACAAATGACCATGTTGGACTGTGTGCTTCTCAAGGGCAGGGTATCTATGAAGACTCTGCAAGTGATACAAAGCCAGTTTCACTCTCATTAGAGAAAAAAACCCAACCAAACAAAAAATCACCTAGAGATTGAGGAACTTTCCGATGTGGCTCCACTGAGGACTCGGTTCTCTCTTTCCAGGTTTTGGCTCAATTTTCTCAGCCCTTCCTGCAGATTTATCCTCCATTCTCTCAGGTCAGCTCTAGCGCTGAGTGAAAGCATGGTCTTCTCTCCTGTGAGGCCCAGCTGGAGTCCCAAGGTTAGTTCTGGAACCCTCTTCATGAGCAAGAGGATGGTGGTGCCCTGAATTGCTGACCCTGGTGCTAAGGGGGATTCAGATGGACCTCAAGGTTTAAGGAACAGCAAAATGGCTGGTTTTCCGAAGAAAATTGGGATGGTGTTGACAAAAGAATGGGAGATCTGTATGGAACAATGTGAATTAACCAACGCCCACTGTGGTTCATTTCTTTCTCTCAGGTTTTAAAAAGATTTTTTTTTTGATGTGGACCATTTCCAAGTGTTTAATGAATTTGTTACAGGATTGTTTTTGTTTCCTGTTTTGGTTTTCTTACCTGTGAGGCATATGTGATCTTAGGTCCCCGACCAGGGATCAAACCTGCACCCCTTGTATTGGAAGGCAAAGACTTAACCACTGGGCCGCCAGAGAAGTCCCTGTGATTCATTTCTGTATCACCAGAACTTAGAACAGGATAGGCATTGAGCAAACGTCTATTAAATTAAAGAAAGAACCCTGGAATAGTAGCTTCCAAATAAAACCTGCAAGACATAATGGGCTGAAGTGGGAAAACATGTGGTATTAAATCCTCAGGGTCTTTGGGGTTTATGTCTAAAAAGCTTAGGCTCTGATTGCTGTTAGGGATATTTCTTTTAAACTATCGAAGGTGTTCTAGATACTCTGAAAGTCCAAATCAGTGGGTCCCAGTCTTTTTGTTTAGTGACATAGCTACTCTTTTAAAATACAGTGGGAACTATAGACTCTTTTGGGCTTACCTGGTAGTCCAGTGATAAAGAATCCACCTGCAGTGCAGGAGACTCAGGTTCAATCCCTGGGTCGGGAAGATCCCCTGGAGGAGAGCATGGCTACCCACTCCAGTGTTCTTGCCTGGGGAATCCCATGGACAGAGGAGCCTGGCAGTCCATGGTGCTGCAAAGAGTCAGACATGACTGAAGCAACCGAGCATACACTACACACACACACACACACACACACACAGATGCTTTCCTTAGAAAATTTTACATTAAACAATAACTCACCTGGGATTTGGGGAGTTCCTGGATCCCAAGGAGTCTGGGAATAATTACTGACATTGGAATTTGTATATTTCTTGATTCCCCATTGTTTTAAAAATCTTTCCTCTTGGAAGTACCCCGAGTCAGGACTAGAGGGCATTGTGTACCTAGAAAACACACCGGGCGCAGTGTGAAAGCTCCTTAGATTTTCACACAAAAAGGCATGTTCGCTGCTCAGTTAACAAGTAAGTCCTTCCCTGCTCCCAGGAGGGAGTGCAGTCAGCCCCCTGTGAAGAAAGGGATGGGGAGACAGGGAGAAGCACTGCCTAAATATTTCCCTCATTTGTATGTTGATGAAATGTCGGCAGTCTCCCCAGAGTTCAAGTGCCTGGTTTGGATTGATTTCCCAGCAAGGATCCTGGTGTGTTGGGAGGTGCAGCATATTGGAAGCATACGAGGTTCAGCATCCCAGCCTTGCCCCTGGCTTCCCGCGAGACCTCCAGAAGGCCCGTCCCTTCCCTGTGCCTCTGCGCGCTCATTTGCAAAATGAGGGAATTGGATTAGCCACCCCCAGATAATTACAGGATGTGATGCCTCTCAGGTTCAGATGTTTCAGGAGTGGTGGAGAGATGGGAGGAGAGAGAAATGCAGCCAGGGAAGAGTGTGGCTAGACTCGGAAATGAACATATCAGGAGGTCCCCCGAGGATGGGGCAAAATGATAAATCCAGCGAGTGAGTTTGGAGAGCTAAAGGAGAGGACCTCGCTTCAGTACTAAATGGTTGGTATGTGAAAGCAGTCTGCGTATTTAAAAGGACAGCACTGTGGTAGGCAGCCTCTGAGATAGCCCCAGTGTAATCTACTCACCCTAGTGATTTACTTCTAACCAACAGAGTGAGGAAAAATCATAGGAGGCCACTTTGGAGATTAGGTCACCAGAAGATGCTAAATTCCATCTTGGACCCTCTTTCTTTTTGCCTCTAGCTTTCTGCTCTGTTTAAGCCAGCTGCCATGTTGAGAGCTGCCCCAGGGAGAGGAGTCTATGGCAAGAAATGAAAAAAGGCTTCCGGCCAACCGTCAGTGAGAAGCCGAGGCCCACCAACACCCCCCTCCCCGCCACTGCCACCCAGCAGCTCACATGAAACTGAGGCCTCCCAATAACCACGTGAATGAACTTGAACTTGGAAGTGTGTCCTCCTGCATTTGAGGCTTCAGCTCAGATTGCAGCCTTGACTCACAGCTTGATGACAGACTCCGAGAAACTTAAAGGCAGAGGCACCCAGCTGAGCTGTGCCTGGATTCCTGACCTACAGAAACTATGAAATAATACATGCTTGTCACTGAATAATGCTGAGATTTGGGATAATTTGCTATCTAGTGAGAGATAACTAATGCAAGTGTTA
Organism: Bubalus bubalis; assembly: GCF_019923935.1. Classification (NCBI taxonomy): domain Eukaryota; kingdom Metazoa; phylum Chordata; class Mammalia; order Artiodactyla; family Bovidae; genus Bubalus; species Bubalus bubalis. The sequence continues at coordinate 34,819,143 of NC_059180.1, forward strand.
AAGTAGTGATTTTCAAACTGTTCTCCTTCCTAGGACTTCCCTGGTGGCTCAGACGGTAAAGTGTCTGTCTACAATGTGAGAGACGTGGGTTCGATCCCTGGGTTGGGAAGATTCCCTGGAGAAGGAAATGGCAACCAACTCCAGCACTTCTTGCTTTGAAAATCCCATGGACGGAGGAGCTTGGTGCAGGCTACTATCTATGGGATCGCAAAGAGTCGGGCACGACGAACGACTTTACTTTCTTTCACTTTCTCCTTCCTAGCAGGGTGACTTGGCATCTTTTCGCTACTCTAAACCTTGGTTTGTTCATCCGTAAGTGGTACCCACATCAGAGGATTGCTGTGAGGTCTAAATGAGATCACACATGAGAAGTGCTTGCACGTAATTGGGCACATGGGCAATAAATGGCGGCTATCATCATCACCAACACCACCACCGTCATCACCACCACCATCATCACCAAAGGAATTCAGTAGCAGAGGGGTGGAAGCCAGTAGCTATTTCCCATTCCTTTTCTAGTAACAGATAGTATCAGTCCGTGCAAGTGACTAGCCAATCAGAGGGCCCCATCCTTTGGCAAAAATGATTGGCCCAAAGGGTAGGGGTTGAACTGAAAGGACCAATGAGAGTCATTTCCCAAGATTTATACATAATTACTGGGAGAAAGGGAATCTGGGAGAAAGTTTCTGGCATGGGGCAGGATTTCTCAAGGCTGAATCCTTAGAGAGAAATCCTCTAACCTTTCTCCAAAACAAAAGCCATCAGTAATTTCCAGCAAAGCTCTTTGATATTTATTTTATTTCCATTAGAGTTAAATTCCAGTGATTAATGAGGTCTAAAAAAAAAATCCCCTAAGAAATAAACACAACAACAGGAATGGAACCAGACGAATGCCCTCCTCTAAAGTCTATCTGCAAATAATCTCTCATGGTTTAATTGGCCTTTTAGGTAAAACCTCTCACTGTTGCAACTGAAATTGGTTCTTTTTGCTTCAGAGAGTGCTCAGGGCTGATTACCTCCGAGGAATGAGACCTGAGGGCAGATCACACATGAGGCCTTTTATCTGTCCTGGTCCTGAAAGCAGAAGTTTCACCGGGGATGGGTGGGCAGGAAAATTCTCATCTTGCACGTATCCTGGGAGTCTCCTAGAGACCTTAGTGATACTCCCAATTGTCAGGCACTGATCTTTTCCTTCTGGGTGGCCAGGATGGGTAATGGCAGGCCGCCAAGAAACACACTGATTTATAGAATAATCCAAGTATAAATTATCTCCTTGAAAATTAGAAAAAAATAATTTATTTGTGAGCAGTTGTTTTTTGGAAGGGATAAATCAGGAGTCTGAGTTTGGACACATTCAACTTGAGATACCTAAAAGACCTCCAAGTGATATTATTGAGAGGCAATCGACTGGGCGAGTCTAGTCTGCAGGTCAAGGGAGAATCTGGCCGGATGGACACATTTGGGAGTGACCCAAATGTGGATCGGGCTTCCCACGTGGTGCTAGTGGTAAAGAACTGGGCTGCCAATGCAGGAGACAGAAGAGATGTGGGTTCGATCCCTGGTTCAGGAAGATCCTCTGAAGGAGGGCATGGCACACCCACTCCAGTATTCTTACCTGGGGAAGCCCATGGACAGAGGAGCCTGGCAGATTACAGTCCATGGGGTCGCAAAGAGTCAGACACAACCGAAACAACCTCACATGCACGCACGCAAGGGTGTGGAGGTCATAGGGAGCCATGGCCCTGGGTGAGATCATGGAGGGAAGGAAAATTCTGCTCCTCCTGACCTTGAAGTTGAGAAGGTCGTACTTGCCTTTGGTAGGTAGGCTGAGCAGATCCTAGGATGCCCCATGGGCGTCAGTTTCTTTCTTTTTAGGTTACCTAGGAAACAACTCCAGTCTTCCAACCATCACTGTGCTTCTGACTCTTAGGAAGGAGTATATCCCAATGTCAGGAGATGAGGAAGGACTCATCGCTAGCTGCGATGGTCAATTTCATGTGTCGTTTTGACTAGGCTAGGCTTGATGTGCTGCAGACCCTAGGGTCGCAAAGAGTCAGACACGACTGAACGACCGATCAACAACAACAAGGTAAAAGATGGTGAAACAGTATTCCTGGGGGTGTCTGTCTGGGGGTGTCTCTGAAAGAGATTAGCTTGGGATTCAGTAGGCTGAATAAAGATTTTCCCTCACCAGTACAGGTAGGCATGGTCCAATCCACTGAGGACCTGAGTAGAGCAAAAAGGTAGAGAAAAGTTGAATTATCTTCTCTCTTCTTGAAGTGCACTCTCATCTTTTCCTGCCCTTGGACACTGGAGCTCCTGGCTCTTGGGCCTTCAGGCTCCTGGAATCACATTTGTCCCTGCCCCCTGTCCCCTGGTACTGAGGATTTTGACTTTGGATTAAGTATGATACCCATGGGCTCTCTGCTGGTTCTCAAGCCTTGAGATTTGGACTGAATTATACCAATGGCTTTTCTGGATCTTCAGCTTGCAGGTAACTCCATAACTGTCTGTCTGTCTGTCTGTCTCTCTCTCTATATATATCCTATTGATTCTGTTTCTCTGGAGAACCCTGATTGATAAAGATTCTGGTGCTGACAATGGTCCTAGCACTTTCCGGGTGGCTCAGCAGTAAAGAATCTGCCTGCAATGCAGGAAATGCAGATCCCTGTGTTGGGAAGATCCCCTGGAGGAGGAAATGGCAACCCCTCCAGTATTCTTGCCTGGAGAATCCCATGGACAGAGGAGCCTGGCGGGCTACAGTCCATGGGATCGCAAGGAGTCAGACACGGCTGAGCATACACACACACATGGTCCTAGAGGAACAGGATTTTAAGGATGAGATTTCTGAACTGCTTCGTGTTTTCTGGAATGGGCCCTCTAATCTGATTAGATTTAAAGATGCTAATATATTTTCTTAAAATCTATATTTATTTATTTGGCTGTGCTGGGTTTTAGTTGCTGGGTCTTAGTCTGGGTATGTGGGATCTTCTTCCTTGACCAGGGATCAAACCTGCATTGGGAGCAGAGAGTCTTAGCCACTGGACCACCAGGGAATTCTCTAAAGATACTAATGACTCTTTTTTCCCAATAGTAAAGAGAACAAGGAGAAGGCAATGGCAACCCACTCCAGTACTCTTGCTTGGAAAATCCCATGGACGGAGGAGCCTGGTAGGCTGCAGTCCATGGGGTGGCTAAGAGTTGGACATGACTGAGCGTCTTCACTTTCACTTTTCACTCTCATGCATTGGAGAAGGAAATGGCAACCCACTCCAGTGTTCTTTCCTGGAGAATCCCAGGGACGGGGGAGCCTGGTGGGCTGCTGTCTATGGGGTCGCACAGAATTGGACACAACTGAAGCAACTTAGCAGCAGTAACAGCAGCAAAGAGAACAAGGGTATCTCATGGCATCAACTACTTATGTTGTTGTTGTTCTGTCTGTAAGCCATGTCTGACTCTTTGTGACCCCATGGAGTGTAACTTGCCAGGTTCCTCCATCCACGGGGTTTTCCAAGCAAGAACACTGGAGTGGGCTGCCATTTGCCTCTCTAGATGATCTTCCTGACCCAGGGATCGAACCTACTCCTTCTGCATTAACAGGTGGATTCTCTACCGCTGAGCCTCCTTGGGAAGCCCCATTCTTGCTTATAGAGACACACGGTATCTGCATTGGCTGCACCTAATCAACCACTTGTAAGAAGCAAGAAGCTCAGTACCTCTGTGCGCGATGCTTTTGAATCTTTCTAGAAAACTAAGCAATATAATGACGTTGGTTGGTTTCTCCTAATATTGCTGGACAAAGTGGTGAGAGAAAAGGATGAGCTCAGGGATTCCAATTCCCAGCTCAAGCCCACATGAATGACCGAGAGCTTCTAGGTGTGCCCTGAGGGAAAGACTTATCTCCTGTAGCTGCAGGGCTGAAATTGCTGAGAATCAAATACAGGACCTCATCCTGTAATTGGCTGAATTATAAAGCCAGTTGAATTCCCAGCCTCCCAGGGTGTCTACTGTTAAAGTGAGGGCCATTGATTGGAAAAGAAGGAGATCTAATAGGTTGGGATGTGTGGGAAGACCCAGATGAAATTGGCGACATTGAACCTTAAATTCTGATGAAGTCCTTTTTTGCCAGTGGAAGAGGTCACTTCACCCTCCATGGCAGCGGCTTCCCCACCTACAGGGGCATGAACCTTTCCATGCCCCCCAAGGTTTCATAGACTTGACCCTGAATTGCCTGGGAAAATGGTGGTGGCCTTCCCTGAGGCAGTTGGCATGAAAGATCATGTTGATTCTCCTCTAGACCCCCTCCCCCATACCTCTAGGCTTCTAGACCTATTGTTACTCAGTTGCTAAGTTGTGTCCGAATCTTTGCAAACCATGACTGCAGCACTCCAGGCTTCCCTGTCCTTCACTGTCTCCCTGAATTTGCACAAATGCATGTCCATTGAGTTGATGATGCCATCCAACCATCTCATCCTCTGTCACCCCCTTCTCCTGCCCTCAATCTTTCCCATCTTCAGGGTCTTCTCCAATGAGTCGGTTCTTTGCATCAGGTGCCCAAGGTATTGGAACTTTTAGAGAATCTGCCTGTGGTGCAGGAGATGTGGGTTCGATCCCTGGGTCAGGAAGACCCCCTGGAGGAGGAAATGGCAACCCACTCCAGTATTCTTGCCTGGAGAATCCCATGGACAGAGGAGCCTGGCGGGGGCTACGGTACAAAGGGTTGCAAAGAGTTTAGACCTATAACTAGATGCAAATCCCAACAGGTTCCTAAAGGCAAGGTTTGCAGTGTGACCTATGGGGAGGTGTGTTATACTCCAAAGCAACAACCTGCGTTGTCTCATTTACAGGAGCAGAGATATGGGGAACATATGCGGGGATGGGTATTAAGCGTGTGGTAGGATGATGAAGGGAAGATAAAGTTGGATCAGGTCGAATTGATTGATATGGGCCCAGGAAGTAGAGATTCTGCTGTGAATGCTGTAGCTCAGAGAGTAAGAAAAGATTCTGTTTGTTTATTTGGTTGAAATGTGGATCAAAAGATGAGCAGATTGGAAATGCCCCATCTCTTTTGGATCCACAGACTTAGGGAGATGGGAATGTTAGAGGGGATTTATCATTTAAGACCTACTCACCCACACTGAGGACTGACCTGTTACCAATATTTTAAGAAATCAACTTGTGAGGGAAGCCAGAGCATCCTTGAGGAGCTTTGTAGTGGCTCTGCTCTGGGGTCCAGAGCTTACAGAGCGAAACACAGCCACTCGGTTGGAAAACCTAAATGCAGTGGGAATAGTTGGATGTTGGTGTCGGGGGCCAGATGGCAGCACTCAACTGTTAGGGGAAGCACTGACCGAAACAGCCCACCCTGGCTGGGCAAGAGAGTGGCCACTTGCATGAGCTGTCTTACAGCAGGAGGTCCTGGTAAGGAACATGGAACTAAAAAGCTACCACAAGTCAGAAGGACTCCGGAAAGGTCAAAGGAGAGAGGAGACGCCAGACCGTATGTCCTACCAGCTTCCCAGAATCCTCCTTGCTGGAGTCCATCTTGGCTGAGTGATGCACAAGCCACCAGGAAGGAGCCTAAGTCACAGTGATTGGCCAGAGACAACCCAGAAACTAAGCCCATCAGCATAAACCCTGAGACTGCGAGCCACATGGCAGAGCAGTTCTCCTGGGTTCTCTTACCCTACTGCTCTGTGCCTGGGCGCCCCTTCCTAATAAAGTCTCTTGCTTTGTCAGCATGTGTGTCTCCTTGGAAGATTCATTTCCAAGTGTTAGACAAGAGCCCACTCTTAGGCCCTGGAAGTGGGGGGGGTCCCTCTTCCTGCAACACAACCACCAAAGACAAGGTGGGCATGGTTAACATGATGGGGAGCAGGATCAAAGCAGAAATCAAGATGCTCTGACTCACATAGACCCGTGGTGTTGGCTGGTTAATCACGGCATTTCTCTCACTTCACTATTCACCTGAAACGATCACAACATTGTTAATCGGCTATACCCCAACACAAAAAGTTTTTGGTGTTTAAAAAAGACTACATTAAATTAAGAAAAAAATCATGGTGTTCCTGGAAGAGAAATAGGTAGGAAGCCTACTAATTCTTACCTGATCTATATACGCAGAAAAATTTTAGGTCAAGTGAACACAAGTGGAACTCAAACCATAAAATCAGAGGACAACATTCCCTCAATAATCAATGACCTAGCCTTGAACAAGTTTACAGACCCAAAGCCCCTCAAATGAAGGGGAGGTCGGGTCTTCCCAAGGGAGGACCTGGCACGCAGAAAATTCACACTGTGTATCTTTCTTCCCTCGGAGAAGGCAATGGCACCCCACTCCAGTACTCTTGCCTGGAAAATCCCATGGATGGAGGAGCCTGATAGGCTGCAGTCCATGGGGTCTCGAAGAGTCGGACATGACTGAGAGACTTCACTTTCACTTTTCACCTTCATGCATTGGAGAAGGAAATGGCAACCCACTCCAGTGTTCTTGCCTGAAGAATCCCAGGGATGGGGGAGCCTGGTGGGCTGTCGTCTATGGGGTCGCACAAAGTCGGACACGATCTTTCTTCCAGCTTGACCCAAAAGATCTGTGGTCTTTTATCAGGGTTGCTGTGCAACCCTGGGGCAAAGGATAGAGATCTTTGGGGGACTATCTTTTGGCTCTGAAATGCTTTTGATTCCAGGAGACCAAAATGTCACTGGGCTCTCTGGTCAGAGTCGGGGGACTATGGAGGTCACGTGATCAAGGTGTGTCAGCTCAGGGCTGTCTCACAGTGGGTCCAGTTGTCCCCCAACCACCCTGTGGTTATCCCCAGTTCCAGGGCAGGTGTATTCAGCAGTGGGCAGAACCCTACACTGCTTCTCTGATCTGTGCAGTGGGAGCTATTATGGTAGAAAGACCCCCTGGGCTAAGACACGTTGTCCTTGGACTTCAGTTTTCCGTCTATACGCTGGACCAAGCGATTCCCATGGACCCATTTCACTGTGCTGTGTGTTCTCTACTGATTCCGGCAGGTTAAAAACCTGCGTGTGCTTGAGCTACAGCCAAGTCCTAAAAAATTCTGGCAGATACCATCTGGCCTCAATCTTTAGTAATTCTACAGAGGTTTCTAGCGCCTCCTCCCCTCCCCCATCCCGATTTTGCTCTGTACCCAGGAGACAAAGGGGGTGCTGAATTTTGTCATCTCCACTCACCAGTCTTTTATAGTGGATCATTAGGATGGATTTGTCATGAATAAGAGAGAGAAGGGGATGCGTTCAGACATTAACGGAATCCTGCGTTAGCAGTCTTGTAAATTCCACTGGAACATTTCATGTCAGGCAATATAGTGTAACTCCAGGGTTTCTGTGCGTGGGGGTTTGTTAAAAAAAAAAGACTGGTCCCTTTGAGGACACCAGATTCAACTTTCTACATAGCTGCCCTGGTCATGGAAGAAAAGGATGGCTTAGTTAAGAAACATTTAATGAACACTTCTTATGACCCAGGTGGCACAGTGGGAAATAATCCACCTGGCAATTCAAGAGATGCATGTTCAATCCCTGGGTTGGGAAGATCCCCTGGAGATGGAAATGGCAACCTGCTCCAGTATTCTTGCCTGGGAAATCATATGGACAGAAGACGCTACAGTTCATGAGGTTGCAAAGAGTTGGACATGACTGAGCACACCCCTCCCTCCCTCCTCCTCCCCCCTCCCCCCGCCACACACACACACTATGTCCCTTGCACTATCTTCATGCCATCAAACTTCTCAGGCAAGGAAATTACTCTGGAGAAAAAGGCTGTCTTTGCTATTTGATAGCAAGGTAAATGTGGAGCAAAGTTTCTTTTTTTAGTTTTTTTGTGGACCATTTTTAAAGTCTTTATTGAATTTGTTACAATGTTGTTTCTGTTTTATGTTTTGGTTTTTTGGCCTCAAGCCTTGTAGAATCTTAGTTCCCTGACCAGGGGTGGAACCTGCACTCCCTGCATGGGAAGGCAAAGTCTTAGTCACTGGGCCACCAGGGAAGTCCCTGCAGTAAAGTTCTTAAATTTGACAACCCGGTTTGCAGGTGTGTAAAATGAATACAACTGTCTCATCTCATCTTGGGGTTATGATGAGGTTTAGAGAAGAAAGTTCTTGCCAAGTGGTTAGCCCAGCTCTCAGTGCAGAGAAAGCTCTTCAGAACTGGCTGTTAACTATTACTTATTACCACGTGCCAGGCAGACTGTTTCATGCTTTGTTTATGCTGCTGCATTATAGTTGTTTTTTTTTTTTCTTGTCATCTCACAGCCATCAGATCCAGCTCCAACGTTTGATACAAGAGAAAACAGTCATGCTCACAATGTGTGACAGTTGGTCAGAAAAAGTAATGGATGCCAAACTCAGGTGGGTCCCTGGGGCTGCCTAGAAATTCTTTTTTGTTTGCTGTGGTATAGACGATCACCTTTACTCTACATAGCAAAGTTAAGTGGTAGGTGTTGCTATGACCTCTGTGGTACCCATAAAGAAACAGAGGCCTTACAAAACCACGTGGTCTACCCTTCATCGCCATCATTCTGAATCCTCTTAACAGCCCCATCACAGGTGATATTTTCATCGTGCAGGAGAAGCTGAGACTTGGAGAGATTAAGCCAATCTCTCTAGGACAGTAGAAGATAGAGATGGGATTCAAAGCCTAGCTCTCATTCTCAAACCCATGGAGGAGAGTGATTATGATTTTCAGTTTTAGAAAAAGACGCCTCATGTTCTAATCTATTAAAAATGACCAATACTAAAGCAGAGCATTCCTGGCTCCCTCACGCCTCCCTGCTTTCCATTCTCGGTGTTATTTTTCTCCTAAACACTTATCACCTTCTTACAGGTTGCATATGGCATTGTTTATTTTGTTTATTGCCTTCATTCGCTCTACTTGAATATAATCTCTGTGAATACAGAATTTTTTTCTTCCTGTTTTATCCATCACTGTATCTCCTCCACTCCTGGAAGATGCCTGGACCAAGGTAGGCATATTCATAATAATTCAGTCCATGGGTAATCTCAGCTTCTCCTCTCTGTCACTTAGTAGCTGCCAACTTGCTGCGGTAAATTACTTATTCCCTCCTCACTTCAGTTCCTCTATAGTAAAACTGAGAAAATGCTAATATCCACCTCACTTGGTGGATATGAGGATGAAAGCAGTTAATGCACATAAAAGGCTTTAAACAGGGGCAGGAACACAATAGGCACTGGATAATTGCTCACTATGACATAATCCACTGCAGGCCCAGCACTGTAACGATACCAAATGTCCCTTAATGACCTCTACTGTGTCAATGTTAATTTTATGTATATGATCAAATTGACTCCTTTAAATCACTGCTATCGTCGATTTACAGATGAGGAGATAGAGGGACTAAAAGGTGATACCTTTTGCCACCATGTCCTTAATCAGCCTCCAGAGAAGGCATCTTTATGGTACTCCCAAAGTCAATCATTTCAGTTTTCCTTCTATGGTAGCTAGCTAGCTGCACCGCCATGCTGGCAGTTCAAGTTTCCATTCATTAAACTTAAAAGCTTTACGGAATCAGTGTTGGTTTGTGGAATGCCTCGGTGACATCCTCCCTTAATTAATGCCAGTCTTAATGTAAAACCACATTAATAAGACCATTGTATCATGAGGTCCTGGGTGATGCAATTCCCAGGACAATTTATTTATATCCAAAGCATTTAAAATAGTTTCTCCCACTTCATCCTCCCCTCCCCCCACCAAATCAATTTATACTAAATGCTGTTGCAAAATCAGATTTATCACCCTGGGGATTAAGAAAAACGAAGGGCCAGTTTAATGACAGGATTTAGTTCATTATTTATCTTCTAGCATGTAAATTATAGATTGTCATAAAATTTTCATTCTTTGGGTGCCCACTACCTAATTTCAGGAAAAAAAAAAATGCAGAAGCCTGCATTACAAAGAGCAAGTGTCTCTTCTCTGGGCACAAGAGCCATCTCCTCTGCCTTCTGACAGACGATAATCTGTCAAAATGAAAAATTAATGGCCGCTCCCTTAATTCATCATTGCCTGCCTCTGTTCTATTAATGCTTTCCCCCCTTCTTCCGTCCCTCCTTCCTCCCACCACCTCCCACTCTCACCCCCACCCACCCCCATGGCATGAGTCTGTTCACCAGCAGGGAATTGGAGGCAGAAAACTCGATTAGCCTTGGGGGAAAAAAAAAAAAGAAAAAAATAGAAAACTAAGTCCATTGACCTCTGGACCCACTGTACATCCGTTAAAGTGGAAAAGGAATGGTTCTTCCCTACTCATTAAACACAGCAGCACCCCATGATGCAAATGCTGGTACAGCTTGTGGGTACCACCCAGGGAGTCTTGGGCATTCTACCCTATGGCACCCCCACCACCCCAACACACACCCAAGACCTGTTGTAGGCATTGGGTGAGGCGATTATGTTGTGTGGAATTTCAGAGTCCTCAGATTCACCATGCTGATGGTGAATCTTGGAATTTGGTAGGGAAACTGAAAAGCCATTTGCTCTGACTCTCCTGTTTCACAGATCAAAAGACAGAGCTTCAGAGAGGAGATGGTTTTTGCTAAAAGTCATGCAAGTACTGAGATTGGCACTGCTGCAAATTATGGATGTCAAACCCAACTGGGCTATCAAGGCAAGCTATCGATCTGTTCATTTGTTATAAATCATTTCTCTCCTAATTCCCTTAAAGGCTCTCCCAAATCTCATCCAACGTCCCTAACTCTTTGTAAAGATCGCACCTC